>NC_052624.1:279691787-280941787 GCF_016161935.1 Mauremys reevesii
TCACCCTTGGTACCCCCTGGGCCACCCCTCTGAGCCCTTTCAGCACCCCCGGGCCACACCACTCCCCAAGATTTAGTCAGGGGTATATAGTACACACCATGGACAGGTCACGGGCAGTGAATTTTTATTTACTGCCTGTGACCTGTCCATGATTTTTACTAAAAATACCTGTGACTAAAACGTAGCCTTGCCTATCACCTTTGACCAGTTTCCCAGCATGCCCCCTGACATAGAGGTGATCCAGTGTTTCATGTGCAGCCCACCTAGATGCTGGTCCTCAGTTTCAAGCCTCCTTTTTGAGGGTTATTTTGCTTTCTTTTCTCCTGGCATGGTGACTCAGGGTTATTTAGGGAAGGGAGATTCTAGCCAGGATGTCTTAATGTTTTCCCATTAAACCTAATGGCCCATCCTTTGTCTTTTCCTGGGTTGTACAGCAGCAGGTGCTTGAAGCTAATCTTGTCTGGCTGTGGAGGCAACCCTCCCTGCCCGGCTGACCACCTCCCTGTTATGAGATGGAGCTGAATCTTGCAGCCCAAATTAGGAGCATATTTTATTTTTAAGCTTTCTCTGGCTCTGAAATTGCAAGACTATTACGTATAAAACATTCTATTCCTAAAGGAGTGGCTAGATGTGATGTTGCAAGGTTTGTTCTGCCGACCGGGTCGCCTTTGGCCTTGTGGCTGTCTGCCCTCTGGCTTGATCTCGCCCTTTTTGAGGTTAACCATGGTTTTTATCAATATTCCCAAGATCTCACACCAGGTCAATGGCCCTGGTACAGGCCCAATACTGCTTCTAGCCCCTTGTGTCTGGATCTTCCCACTAGTCTCCCCAGTGAAGCTGTAGGAGAATCCAGTCCCTCTCTCTTTATCCTGGGTTCCAGCCCAGGGATCCTTGTAGCAAGTGGTTAAGGTCTGTCTGGTCAGACCTCTTGCTTCTTCTCTGGACTACTTCCTATGTTGGCCAATCTTCTCCTCGCGGGGGCTTGAATTCTCAGCGGGGATGGAGGCTGGCCCAGGGTCAAGCCCTGAGTTCCAGTCCTCTAGGCAACAAAGGAAAAAGAACATTAACAGAAATAAAGAACAGTACCAGCTTCTCTGTCCTAGCAGGATCCTCCAGCCATCTGTCCTACTGCTTTGTGTTCACAGGTAGCCTAGATCTCTGCAGTGCTCTTCCCTGGGAGAGGAGGAGGAGGAGAAGCATGACCACCTCCCCAAGCTGGGGACTTTGGAACTGAGCTGCTCCCTTTATGGCTCCTCCTCCAAAACGGGGCTGCCTGAACCCAAAGCTGCTCCTTAGTCCCTTCTTGTCTGGTGCAGGGTTTGTGCACCCCTTCCCAAGGAGGTGATGTTATAAGTGGTGCAAGCAAAACCACCTGTGGTTAAGGTTGTCCAACACTTTCCATTATCAGACCCTGTGTTGGGTTGCTTATGACATTGTCAGACTGTAGCCAGGTAGGCTGAAATTTTCCATGCTGGTTGTCTGCCTTGGGCTAAATGTTTTTGGAAAGTGTAAACAAAAATAGTTCAGCCATTTCCAGGAACCAGCTTAGAGGGGGAAATCATTGTTTTGCCCTTGATAAAAATAGGTTGTATGGTTGGTTGGTTGATTAATTTGAGACGATCTAACTCCTCCATGCTTTGAAAGAGGGTCTTGGAATTTGGAAGTGGGGCCACTCTTGTGAAAGGGAGGTGCCTGTTGCTGTTCCCAAGAAAAAAGACCCAAATTTGGCCCAATTATAAGGCTTTAAAAAAAATCCCAGTTTGCACATGCTCAGGAGAGATTTGTTAGAGTTTGGGAGACATATTTTCTGAAGATTCTGTCTGTACTGAGCATGCTCCAGCTCTCACAGCTCCTACCTGCCAACTAGACTGTGCACACACCAGCCTCCTGCAGCATCTCCTCAGCCCCTGCAGATCTGGGTACTTTCTCTGCAATTACTCCTCCCAGCTGTCAAGGACTGCGTTGGCATAGAGAACTGGAGCTGACCGCAGTGGGTCTGTCTCTCCTGTGCAACCTAAGGTTCTTGCTGCTGGTGACCAGGCAACATGAGAAGGAGGAGGAAGGAGCCTGACTCAAATTCGGAGAGGGTAAGAGGAAGAGATGTAGAGCACAGGGACAGGGCAGGAGCCTGGAGAGTTGAAGTAGGAGTGGGAGGGCAGAAGATGGTTGGAGACAGGGGCAAGAGAGGGGACATGGTCAGGAACGGGGCTGTAGAGTGGTAGGGACTCACCACCGTGGCGCCTCCTGCTGGTTGTTCCAGGAATTAGCTTAGTCCTTGGCGGGGCGCCCGCTGTTGGCAGTGTCCCATCCGTCCTCTGCTCCTTTGTTGTTGTCTGGATCCGCATTGCTTCCTACTCGGTGGCGTCCTCTTCAGGACACTGCCCTCCAGCAGTGCCCACTGCTCTGGTCTCACCCCCTTCTGGGGGTCTCTGTGCCCCAGCCACTGTGGTCAACCACACCCCAAAGTCTAACCCCTAGTGTCAGGGGTCTGGTACAGTCCACTATTGCCACACCCACAGGCTGGGTGTTTGTGCAAGGGGGAAGGGGGGGACCCAGGCCCACCGTCTACACTGGGTCCCAAACCAGGGACCCTTTGGTGGTGGCCTTCCTGTCCTCCTTCTCTCCCCTTGTGCGCCTCTCTCCCTGGGCCACTTCCCCTTTGGCCCCTTTGCACCAGGTAGGCCCTTCCCTCAGGGCCTGCAGCCTGGCAGGTAGTGGGCTGGAGTTCCCTTCTATTCCCCCGAGCCTGCCCAGCACTGCGCTGCTCTGTCCCAGGTGCTGGTTTCCTCACTCAGGAGACAGACCTTCCCCTCTGAAGGTCTGGGAGAGACTCCCTGCTCCTCTCCTAGGCAGCCTTTATATAGGGCCTAGCCTAGCCCTGATTGGCTGGCTCTAATGTCAGCCCTGATTGGCTCTCAGTAAGCCCTTTTCTCATTGGCTTCCGGCCTGCACAGCTGCTCTGGCCTAGTCTAGCCCTCTCTCACATGGGGGTGGGGCAGCCACGCCACCACAGGGGCCAGGAACAAATGCCATGGGGCAAGAGTTTGGCCAGGAGAGTCTATACCCAGTAGAGAATACTCCTTTCCAGAACGTGGAATCGAACCCATTATTCCTGAGTCTTTGCATTCCTTGCCTGTTATCAAACAGCTGTGAAACCCATTGGCAAAGTATGTCTCTGTCCCCCTTCTAGGGGCAGATCCACATAGAAGATAACAACCTTCTACTGCCATCAGCTTCTCTTTTCGTTCAAGCAGTAGCAGACTGCGATAGGGATATAAAGACCCCGGCCCTGCTGGTGATGCAGGTGGGGGATCAATATGGTGCCACAGGATGGAATTTTTGTTTGATCAATTTTTTAGTTGCTAAGGAGCCAGAGGTTGCTTGGATGTAATTTCCTAAGTGTAAAAAAATGCCAGGATTGCAAAGTAAGCACTCAAAAACTGGGAAATTCCTGGATTAAGGTTGCCTATACAACCTTAATTTGTGTGCATGCGTTGTGGTATTGTCTTTAATTACATGATCCCATATTATTGATTCCATGAGACCCCTGCCTCATTCATGCCCATATTGGCAGCAAGCCCTTCCCCTTCTGTTTTGACTCAGCTGGGCTTGCTGTTGCAGTGGGAGATGGAGCCGAGGCCTGTCCATTCCCTGCCCAGGTACATAGGGAGTAATGACCTTAAAGGGTCTGCTCTCCCTCCTGCCCCCCATGCATACAGACCCCGCGATGGCTGTGTGGGGCAAGCCACAAGCTTGACCCTCACCTGCAAGCTCTTCAGGTTGGGGACTCTGTCTTTATTTCTGTTACGAAGCCCAATCCTATTATCACCCTCTCCGGTATTCGGGTACCCCTGCTTCCTAGGCCCTTTATGTGTGACCAGCTCCATTACTTGAAACCAGTGGTTCCCAACCTATTTACCATTGTGGGCCACATCCACACAATATATATACCAGCTGTATGGGCCTGATGATGTCACATGGGCCGCAGCTGCGTGCTGATTGGGCCACAAGTAGCTTATGGGACGCGGATTGAGATCCATAGCTTTAAACTGTCATCTCATACCGTGCTTCTTAATGAAAGTCCAATGGTTCTCCTATCTTTGCAGTGGGCACACTGCAACATCGTATTTCACTAGGAGGGTGGTGAAGCACTGGAATGGGTTACCTAGGGAGGTGGTGGAATCTCCTTCCTTAGACATTTTTAAGGGCAGGCTTGACAAAGCCCTGGCTGGGATGATTTAGTTGGGGATTGGTCCTGCTTTGAGCAGGGGGTTGGACTAGATGACCTCCTGAGGTCCCTTCCAACTCTGATATTCTATGATTCCAAGGGGCACGACACACTAACCCATACAACCCCAGGTGGTGCTACTCCAGCCAGAGTCGGTTCCATGTTATCGATTTGCTCCGCCATTCCTGCCGCACCTCATCCCGCAGGAAACGAAACGCTGTAAAGCCAGGGCTGGGAATGATGTCATCTCCCATAAAATACAGAACCGCTACTTCAGCCAGAGTGCCTCTGAAATGAAAATATTGGCCTTCCTGGATAGACAGTCTATTTTCTTTCCCCCCAATTGCTACAAGCAAACTCTCTGAGATAATGACCCTGGCCTTGGATAGCCGCATTATTCACTCTGAACGGTAGCAAGCGATGCCATTTCAGGGTGCTATCTGAACTGCTCCGGTGCCCTAAATTACCTAGCAAACATAGATGGATGGCCAAAGGTTCTTCAGTGTAAATTGATTCTCGGAGGTTTTAGTGCACGTGTGTGTTTATTTTCCCTCCCTAGTGATCATTGAAAAACACTTTTCCATAATAGCACAATTCACTAGCTGCCCGATAGGAAGCAAAGATGTATATCTAATAAGAGATTAATGCAGTGCAAAGTGAAAAGCTTTCTAATTTATGCCGGCCAGGCTGGCAAAAGCATTTGGGGATATAACAGAGTCACTCCTTCATTCCCTGCGTGGCATGTGATGGGAGGGTGCCTCCCCCATACTGACTCCCACCACATATTGGCGATATCTCGTGCGTTATCTAGTTAACACACAGAGAGAGCTCCATTGTGGCTTTGCCACAGCAAGTGGCAGTGGCTAGGTACGCTGCCCCAGGACCAGAACTGGAAGTACACAGTGATTCCCAGTGGAGTCTTGTTCCAAGGCGGAAGTAACCTATGCCAGCTCTGTGCCTGATGCAGATCAGTTCCCCTGGCACATAGGCTCCACTGTGTCGCCCTGCCTGCCCACCTGTATAAAGTGCAGGAATAGTTGTTCCATGCAGGACTCACAAATGAGCTGGTCGGTAGCACTTAACTCTTCACTGACTAACTGTAGGAAATCAGGTGCTCTGAAGTCTTAACTCACAGTCAGCTTGATCCTACAGGAGCAGGGGTGGGATGTTGAACATACACGTTCAGCATTAAAACTGAGGAACAGACTACAGGACCTTGAGCCTGCAGTAATAAACACTGCTCAGTAGCCACCAAGTATCCCTGCCTCAAAGTGAAGTGTCATGGAGAGTATGGCCTCTTAAGGCAGGCCTCCAGTCCCATATTACTCTGGCCTGAATAGCACTTGTAGTCTGAAAGGACACGTAAGAACTGTATGTTACCATAAGGCATGCTGGGAAAGAGGACAGACAATATAAACCACCGTATCCAAGAGGAAAACGGTGGCAGTGGTCATAGTCCTGTCATAGCAGGTAAGAGGCCCACTAGAAAAAGTGAATTCTGAGGGATAAACATGTAAATAATATCCCTGGTGGCAGGATCAGGGCCACACCTGGGGCCATGTCACATCAGACACACCCTTTCCCCACTCTTGCCCTATCCCATTCTACCTTGTGTGCTTGGGAGTAAGACTGTGGGCAAGGAGAGGGGGCCTAAGATGTGGAGGATTATGCTTGTTCTGAGCCCATGAGTAGCCTCCACTCATGTTTGCGCTGGGACACAAGACACTCTTGCCATTTGCAGCTCTCACTAGAGGGATTTGCAGGATCTGTCTATTGGCTTATCTGTTGATCACGTCTCTAACACCACTGCATCCGAGAATCGCCAGAGAACCTACCACACGGAGGTACCCCAACGTTGTGACTCTGAAGTGCTGCTGAAAATTTAACAAGGGGTTCCTACCCTAACATCTCCCCACCCTTCATCCTGTGATATAACCCACACTGCAGAGTGATGCTGAGGCTTCCAGAGGGGAGAGGGATAGCTGGAAATCTATCCATTCATTTTCCCTTTTAAAAAAGGCAACAAAACTTTGCAAACATTGACGTGTGGGACACCTGGTGTAAGGGGGTTGTATTTTCTATCTATCCAAGTGTTTGTATGCTCCTCCCCAACACTATAGCATCTACACCTAAAAAAAAAAAAAAGATGTATCCTCACAACCTTGGGAAGTATCATCATTTTATCCCCACTTTACAGCTAGGGAACGGAGGCACAGACAGACAGGCACAGATCCCTGCTTGGGGTCACTCAAGAAACCTGTGACAAAACTAGGCACTAGACTCAGATCCTTCAGGTCCCACTTCATCCCTTAACCACAACCGTGCTGTTCCTCATGGCAGTGAGGGACTTCATCAGACCAACCTCTCCTACCGTTTGGTAACAGATTTGAACCCAGATCTCCAGTAAGCACACTGTGTTGGCAGTTTGCCAGGAAAGCAAAGATCTATGAACATAAATCTGCACAGTTAAAAAAAAAAAAAACATGCATGCAAAGAATGGCACCATTTCCTAGTATGGCACTTGTAATTTCCAGCCGCTCAGCCAGACTTCTCACTCTGCCGACTCACAGCAATTATCTCCTGCAGGAACTGTGAAATGCCCAGGCTGTTGGGGATTTAGTTCTGCTTTTCTATCTCAGTGGACTCTTCACCCCATTTATTGTCTTTGTCTCCTTTTGATCCATTCTAAAAATAGTGAGGATGGGAATGAAAACACTGGATCCTTTTGTTATCAGAATCAAAATCCCCTCTTATCTGAGCGTGCCACGGTCAGCCATGTGGCTGTGCACCCTGACAGGCATTGGAACAGCCCCGTGCATTTATTCATAACCCTGGGCATCCAGCTAAATCCCCTGGCTCCTGTTTGAGTCAGATAAACAGCCTCGGCCTGTATTCATTTATTTTAAAGACGTGGCTTGTTGTTTGAGTGCACCAGCAGCTAAAGCTTCTAGGTCAGCTTTGTTCTTCTCACCCTGCAATTAGAGGAAGAGGGCAGCCATGCGGCAGGTTTTAAGACATCACAGGCTGCGTTTTGATGGTGTTTTGGATGTAGCTAGCAGGGGCCAAAAGAAAGGGAAGAGAGGGAGAATGAGCAATGCTGTCTTTTTAAAAGGGTCTAAATGGATTGCAAAGATCAGTGTAGCCTGGGTGTGCGCCACTGCTCTCTAGTGGATGAAATCAGAACTGCTTCATTAGCCTGCCACTGCGAATGGCTGTTCTCTTCTCTCTGAGACCTAGCTCAGTTGTCAGGGGTTGTGAGCCAAAGTCCATTAAAATCAGTGGAAAGATTCCTGTTGGCTTCAGTAGACTTTGCATCAGGCCCTTGGACTAAAATCTAGGTTTTTAGCCTACCTGATACCAGCCTAATGGCACCCATGAAATCATAGGTGTCCAGAGATTTGTCCCTGCTACTGCTGCTTAACACTAACAATAATAATGGTTTGTCCCCATCTAGCACCTACAGCTGCTCAGGAAACAGAACTGCCATTCCAGAGGAAATTCCAACTTTTCAAAATTGGTTTTCATTTGGAATCAGAACAAGACGGTAAAACGTCCTCTGGAACTAAAGTTTAAAAAAAAAATGCATTTGGAGTCATTAAATCACGTTGTTTTCACCATGTCAGAACATATTGTAATATTGTATAATATATGAAATATTATGTCAATATAATATAATAAAATGAATATTTAAAGTGATAGAAAAGCCAAAAGAGTTGAATCAAAATGATAATGTCAGAACGAAATGTGTTCACTTGAGTGAAATGGAACATTCCACCATTATCATAACAAAAAGAGAAATTTGTAATGGTTCATTTTGACTTCTTCCCATGACAAATTTTGTCAAAAATCAACACGTTCCTACAAACTGGTTAGATTTTGATGAAACTGCATTTTCTAATGGGAAGCTGTCCAGTGGAAACATTTTCAAGCAGCTCCTGTAGGAGTTTTCATCCAAGCCTCTCTCACAGCACTTCCCCATGGGGGCTAGTTAATATTGACCTCAGCTAAGACAGAGGGAAGTGAATAAGAACAACTAGGACTTTGTCCATGCTGCCCTGCAGTTTGGCCCACGTGGGTCTGAAAAGCAGTGCACACCGAAGTGCTGCGCTGTAACTCCCAGTGGGGCTGCTGTGGCTGTGAACTAAGAGGTTCCTAGTTCACATTAATGGAGTCCTGTTTGAAGAGAACAATGTGAACATGGACTAAGAACCTTTTAGCTGGCACCCGCAGCATCCACACAAGGGAGCACTTTGGTGCGCACTATTCTTCACACTTCGGTAGTCCAAACTGTGGGGCCGTGTAGACGAGTTCTAACTTTGCCAAGCTGGATTCCCAATTCTCCTTGTCCAGTCAGACTGAGGCCAGCAGCAATTTCAGAGTAAGGCGTGATCTACATTACAGAGTTAGGTCGACGTAAAGTGCCTTAACTCTGTAAGCATCTACACTAAAATGTAGCTCCCACCCATGTAACACGCCTACTTCACTGACTTCATAACTCCCCCTCCATGAGCTGCGTAGCGCTTAGGTCGATGTAGTTAGGTCGATGCAGTGTCAGTGTAAACACTTCATTGCTTACATCGACTGTTGCTGTCTTTCAGAAGCCGTCCCACAATGCCCCCCACTGACAGTTAAATCAGTGCAAGCTCTGTCAGTGAGGACACGCATCACCGACACAAGGAGCATTGTGTGGACATGCAAACGCGATTTAATTACTGCGGTGGCTGCCTGTCAATGTAACTTAGGTTGACTTAATTTTGTAGTGTAGACTTGCCTAAACCAGCCACAGATGTTTTTATCTAATCTCTTCCCCACTCGTATTATTTCTTTGTATTACTGTATTGCCTAGCAGCCCCACTCAGGGACTAGGACTCCACTCTGTTAGGTGTTGTAAAAACACAGAACAAAAAGACAGTCTTTGTCCACAATCTAACTTGAGTGAAAGCCTCCATCTTCTTGTCTCTTCTGAGCCTCAGGTACAAAGCGCCTTGTCTCCCTCCCTTACAGAGAGAGTGGCTTATGCAGAATAGTACGTAAGCTTACAGATGAAGGCCAAATGTAGCTATTTAAGAAGCAAGGGTACATTAAAGTCTATATAGGGTGATCAGACAGCAAATGTAAAAAATCGGGTTGGGGTAGGGGGTAATAGGAGCCTATATAAGAAAAAGACCCAAAATCAGGACTCTCCCTATAAAATCGGGACATCTGGTCACCCTAAGTCTATAGCAGGCACTCTGGTAACAGTGTGATGGATGCAAGAGAAGACCCTAAAGAGGGAGATTACAAGAACATTCCAGCTCAAACAACGCTTCATGGAGCAGATTTTTGCTTGTAATTTTCAATGGTATTTTTCCCGATTGTTTTGTTATTTTTGGAACATAGCCCCTTCCAATGACACCAGCGTACGCCTTGTCATGGCTCTATCACAGTGCTGGCTCTGGTCTTGCTCATGAGTAATTCTTGGGCCAAGGAAACACAGCCTGTTTGCCTAACCCTCCGGCCTTGCAGACTTGCACAATCCTGAGCAGGGCTGGCATTCTTGGGGAAGTCCTTGGGCTTTCGTTCATGTCTGAGCACCGAAAGAAACAAACATTAAAAGCACCGTGATTGCTCAGAATGCAGACGTGTTTATGTACTGGGGGCAAATTGTCTATCCCCCTGTCAATGCTACTATTGAGGCACTCAAGCAGTAGAGGGGAAGCTTCCTTGGGAAATTGGGGGCATGGCTGGAGTAAATTGCACCTTTGCAAACACCAGTGGCCTAGAGGTTTTTATGTGGCTCTTAGCAGCAACCAGAAGTGAGAGTAGCCTGGAGACTGCTCTAATTTATGCTGGGGGCCAGACTGGCACGTAGGATCAGGAATGTCACCTTTGACCTTCTCCTTGGATTCTGCATGTGTATATGAGGAAAAATTAAAAGACATAAACATGTTGCTTGGCTCTAGGACATAAGAACTGTCTACAAGAATGTGAAGGGTGTAAACATTAAGGATCGAGAGGAATTATTTAGGGTGTTGCAAGGGATTATATACAAGAATAAGAGGTTGATATTGACAAAGAGAAAATTGAAACTACCAGGAAAAGCGTCCTGACAGTGAGATATATTAGAATGCAGAAATAATCTCCCAAGGGAGATGGTGGAAACCAGATTGCTGGGACAATTTAAACTAGATCAAACAATGCATTAAAAAGGTAACAAAAGGGAATTATCTTGCACTGGTGGGAAAGTAAACTTGATGACTTGCCCGATCTTTTTTCCCTTTCTAATTTCTCTGAGAGTGGTGTGGAATAACAATATGGGGCTGACATATGTGTGGAAAAAACATGATATTAAGGGGTACGGTTTCAAACATCGAATAGGCATATGCACATGCAAAGAAATAATTTCATGTGCCAAATGAAGAACTGCAAGGTCATGGGCACTTGTGCATAAAGAGACCCATTTGCATCTTACAGTTTCCCTTCTCTCATGTGCAAATGCATACGCGCTAACTTGATTGTGAGTGAAAGTTTAACGCTGACCCTCATTGGCGGGCGAGATCTAACCTGGGACCTCTAAAGCTCAGTATACAAGCCTCTACTGCATGAGCTAATAGCCACAAGGTGCTTAGCTAAGGCTGCAGCAGACTCACTAATCTCTAAGTGGTGTAGGCGCCATCAGAGGGGGACAGAGCACCACACCCCGCAGGCATGGGTTACACTTGCACATACAGGATTTTGCAGACAACACATGCTCTATGGTTGCAAATGTAGACGTTGGAGCTAAGAACGAGTAGAATGAATTGAGCCAGTATATCAACATTAGAAGTGGTTGGGAAATGTTTTCCATTGAAAAACTGATTATTTTCAGGGGACAACAGAATCCCAAACATTAAAAAAAAAAATTAGCATGGGGCAACTGAAAACTAAAAAATGTCAGCTGGTTGGGCAAAAATGTCTGCTTTTCCTGAAGACACAAGGTGAGTGAGGTAATATATTTTATTGGACAACTTGTCTCTCTCACTAATGGAAGTTGGTCCAATGAAAGATATTACCTCACCCACCTTGCCTCTAATACCCTGGCACCGACGTGGCTACAACAACAGTGCTTTTACTAACAGAGATATTGGAGCATAAGCTTTCGTGGGTGAATACTCACTTTGTCAGATGCATGTAGTGGAAATTTCCAGAGACAGGTATAAATATGCATGCAAGAATCAGTCTAGAGATAACGAGGTTAGTTCAATCAGGGAGGATGAGGCCCTCTTCTAGCAGTTGAGGTGTGAAAACCAAGGGAGGAGAAACTGGTTCTGTAATTGGCAAGCCATTCACAGTCTTTGTTTAATCCTGAGCTGATGGTGTGAAATTTGCAAGTGAACTGAAGCTCAGCAGTTTCTCCTGCTGCAAGACAAGCCCAAGAAAGAAACCAACAGAACCCCACTGGCCATCACCTCCAGTCTTCAGCTAAAACTTCTCCAATGCATCATCAGTGAGCTACAACCCATCCTGGATAACAATCCCTCGCTTTCACAGGGCTTGGGAGGCAGGCCAGTCCTCACCCACAGACAACCCGCCAACCTTAAGCATATTCTCCCTAGCAACCACACACCGCACCATAGTAACTCTAGCTCAGGAACCAATCCATGCAACAAACCTCGATGCCAACTCTGCCCACATATCTATACCAGCGACATCATCACAGGAAACCAGATCAGCCACAACATCACTGGTTCATTCACTTGCACGTTCACCAATGTAATATACGCCATCATGTGCCAGCAATGCCCCTCTGCTATGTATATCGGCCAAACTGGACAGTCCGTACACAAAAGGATAAATGGGCACAAGTCAGATATTAGGAATGGCAATATACAAAAACCTGTAGGAGAACACTTCAGTCTCCCTGGACACACAATAGCAGATGTAAAGGTAGCCATCCTGCAGCAAAAAAACTTCAGGACCAGACTTCAAAGAGAAACTGCTGAGCTCCAGTTCATCTGCAAATTTCACACCATCAGCTCAGGATTAAACAAAGATTGTGAATGGCTAGCCAACTACAAAACCAGTTACTTCTCCCTTGGTGTTCACACCTCAACTGCTAGAAGAGAGCCTCATCCTCCCTGATTGAACTAACCTCATTATCTCTAGACTGATTCTTGCCTGCATATTTATATCTGCTCCTGGAAATTTCCACTACATGCATCTGACGAAGTGGGTATTCACCCATGAAAGCTTATGCTCCAATACGTCTGTTAGTCTATAAGGTGCCATGGGACTCTTTGTCGCTTTTTACAGATCCAGACTAACATGGCTCCCCCTCTGATACTTAACACGGTGCTTTTATTGAACAGCTTCATCCAAGCAACCAAATTATTCTAGTTTTTGCTGCCCCCAACCAAAAACTTTTCAATTTTCAACAAAAAGTATGAAAATATTCATCAAAAATTTCTTGCAAAAATTTCCATTTTGACACAAAGTCATTTTATGCTGAGAAAACATTTGGAACTAAACATGCTGACCAGCTCTAGGCAGCACATACTGTAAATTCTTTTGCCTTAAATGAATCTTTCTCTGAACTTAGATCATTTGGTAGCTGTTTGCATGTGATCCATCAATAGTTATTGATGAAATCTCATGCAAGAAGACAGAGATCAATTAAAAAGCATACCCCAGAGCAAAAGCAATTCAAATATATAACAATGTGCTCCTTACTTCTACAGTGCCTGCTTAATGCTTTTATTTTGTATAGTCCAATAGTCATTGAAATCCTCGCCTTCAGGCCTCACTTGAGCCTAGTGTGTTAAAGTGCAGTGGAGAAAAACAAACTTTTGTGATCATAATGACAATTCAGAAATTATTTTAAAAGGAATAAAACTGTACGTAAACAGCTCCTTATTTTCAACAATAAATGCAGGAAAAGATAGAAAATAAGATGCCCTGGTAATAGCTAGTTCTGTGGATGAGCTAATTGCTTTCTGCTGGCTCTCAGACAGTGCCTTCCAGCCTAAGCTGGGTGAATCTCTCATCACCACGTGGAATTTGCAATCACTGCAGCATGTTCTGTAGCATCCCAGCCCCAGAACATGGTTACGAACCTGGAGAAGCAGCCTCAGCAGTGTGATTATCTTTGTGCTACTTAAAGTGTGTATGTGCCTCCCCTTTGCTCCAAGGGGAAGACAGATGTTCCAGACCGTTTCCTGACACAGCTTACTTGGGCGACCACACAGCCGGGCACCATAATGGTAGCCAAGTGTCAAAGTCAGCTGCCGGCTGCATTAGGGATAGGATTGTAAAAGCTATAATGCATCCCAGGTTTAAGGGCACCTGCCCGCCTACTTCCAGGGGAGTCTGGATTCCTGTACAGCACTGTGTTATTTTCACTCCACCACCGTTTATGAGTTGTCTGTGCACTAGTTGCCTTCTCCAGAGGATAGCGGGAGACAACTCTTGTTACAGTGGAGCAGTTTTTAGGGCAAAACTCTCATTTGAATTCTCTCCGGAATTTCCCCGGCTTCCCGTTTGGTATCAGGCTGGAGATAAATAGGTGAAAGCAAATTCAAGGCAAGTTTCCTTCTGCTAATTGCTCTTCGCAGAGGCCATTTATATCTTGAAAGTAGGTTCTGTTTTATTAGCTTGATCTTCAATGCTTCTGAAAGTCTCTCCAGCCTGACAAGTGGTTTTTCAGAGACGCTTCAACTGCTCTCATCTGAGAACTTAATCGGCCTGACGAGAAAAGAGCTGCGAGATATTTATTGTCGAGGCTGTGAAAAGGAACTGATTGCTGGGGGAGATTAATTTTTAAAAACACGGCAGCCCTCAGAAGTTCTGCAAGGAGCTCTTCACACTCCGATGTGAATTCCAGCCACTTCCATACTTGGCAATGCTGGCGCCTGAGAGTTCCGGTCTGGGGACAGGGCCCCACTGTGGGAGGCAGAGTACAAACACATAACACAAGGACAGTCCCTGTCCCCTGGAACTGGCTTTCTAGAATTTGGACAAAGTGTGCAGTGAGGGAGAGGGGACAGGGGACAAAATCGGAGTTAAGCTAGATCTGGTCACATCATATAATAGGCAGGGCCGGTGCAACCCATTAAGAGACCTAGGCAGTCGCTTAGGGTGCCAGCATTTGGGGGCCGGCATTTCGGGTCCTTCAGCGGTGACCACGGCGGCCGGATCTTCGGCTGCCCCGGTCGGCAGCAGCATTTAGGCGGAGGGAACTGGGGCAGGGGGACGCAGGGAGGGCTGCCTGCAGCAAGTAAGGGGGGACGCGGCATGCAGGGGAACCGCTCCCCGCCCCAGATCACCTCTGCTCTGTCTCCTCCCCTGAGCACGCCATCTCACTCTGCTTCTCTCCCTCCCAGTCTTGTGGCACCAAACAGCTGATTGGTGCTGCAAGCCTGGGAGGTGGGAGAAGTGGAGCGGCGACGGCATGCTCGGGGAGGAGGCGGAGCAGAGGTGAGCTGGGGTGGGGAGCTGATACACAGCTCCCCGGACCGGGGGGAGCTGCCACGGGGGGGTGCCTCAGGGTGGAGGGAGGGAGCCGTGGGGGGGGCACCTCATGGAGGGGGGGCAAAGAGCTGCCACAGGGCTCGGTGAGGGGCGCAAGGTGGAAGTTTCACCTAGGGCACAAAACATCCTTGCACCCGCCCTGATAATAGGTATGGTGGTCACTGTAATTACAAGAGGCTAACTGGCCTCATATAGAATCCAGAATGTCTGCTGTCTTGTTGTGCATGTTTTACATATAGGAGATGCAATAATTCAGAAACAGAGCTGGGAGAAAGCCATTACAATTTTTTTTCTCCCAAATCGATTCTAAACACTAGCATCAGTTTGTTCTATCTGATTTCACCGCCCCAATTTCTTGCAAAAATATTTTGAAGGGGGAAAAAATGTCGCACACGGAGACACGCCAACACTTCGAATACACATCAGTATCTGAATCTAAGGCCCTAAGCCTGCAAAGTTTTACGCAGTTAAGCACATGAAAGATATGTGTGTAGGTCAAGGCTGCCAGCTGGCATTCCCGTCAAAACATATTTATACCAAACAGTGTGCCTAATATGCAGATTGTGTATACATAGCTGATCTACATAATGCACATATTTATACCATCTATTATACGGGGAAGCAGTGTAGACTAGTAGAATTCTGGCCAGGCACTGAGGAGACCTGGATCCTATTTCCAGCACTTGCATTGACCTGCTGGGTGACCTTGCGCAAGTCACTTCCCCCTCCGTGCCTCAGTTTCCCCCTCTAGAAAGCAGGGGAATGATACCAACGTCTTTCATAAAGTGCTTTGAAATCTACTGATGAAAAGAATTGGTGTAACTCCCGTGCTTTATACTGCAACATGTGACTTGTTTCTCCAGGGTTAGGAGAGAGAAGCAGTGAGGAGACATGGATCTTAACTGGATACTCTGCATCGTTGCACATGGCCAGAGAGCAGGGCTGGACAACTCAGACAGAAAGACCCCCAAAACTCCTAGAACAGGGCGTGGTAGTTGCTAGATGTCTCAGTAGTTGTCTGAGGCTGTATAGAAAGTTTTCCTTGCGAGCAACCCACCTGGCAGGTTACCCCTGAGTCACCCTCTGAGAACTGAGGGAGGAAAGGCTATAAATACAGCAGTTAATAACAGCCCTTTTGAGTCAGCTGCTGGTCACCACACGATTTAGAGATATGCCTGCTGGGGGAGTTGGGTGGGCCCAATCTCTGTACCACTTTGAATACAGCCTGCAGATTTTTGTTTCACCAGCAACTGAGAGAACCGGTCAGATATAACACAAGGACTGGAATGCTGCTAGCTGCGGAGATCCCCAGCCTGTTTGCTTGCTGGCAGGGTTCTGACATGTTTGAAAGGACCAAGACACGGACATCACTCAAGCTCTGAAGAGTCCTGATGACCCACACTACATACTATGGTGACATGAGAGAGACTGAGACATCCATCCTCTCCAAGAGAAAATCTGAAGGGGAATGTGTTTTCTATGTGCATATGAAAGAATAGAAAATGTTGAAACCTTCTGTCATAAACAAATACTTAAGGGTTAATGCCTCTTTTACCTGTAACGGGTTAAGAAGTTCACCTAGCCTAGCTGACACCTGACCAGAGGAGCCAATGGGGGGACAGGATGTTTCAAAAGGAAGGAGAGAAGTTCCCTTTGTCTTGGTCAGTTTCAGTTTTGGCCAGAGTGGAAAAGATCAAGGAATCAGCCTCTTATCAGAGTAGTGGGTATTAAGGAAGGAAATAAATAGGTTTATGTTTATTTTCTTTGTGTAACTTGTCTTGGCATTAGGAGGATAATCAAATTGGTTATTCTTGTGTGTACTAAGGTTTTTGCCCAGGGGAACATCCTATGTTTTGAATCTGTTGTCTGTGAGATCAGCTTGTGTGCTATCTCCCAGAGGTTTTTTTTCTTTTACCTTTCTTTTCTTTAATTAAAAACCTTCTTTTTAAGAACCTGATTGATTTCTCCTTGTTTTTAGATCCAAGAGGATTGGATCTGGACTCACCAGGGACTGGTGGGGAGAAAAGGGGGGGAATGAGTAATTCTTCCTTGTTTTAAGATCCAAGGGGTTTGGATTGGTGTCCACCAGGGAACTGGTGGAGGAGTCTCTCAAGGCTATCCAGGGAGCGGAAGGTTTTGGGGGGGAAGACAGAGTTTTCCAAATGACTCAAATATTTTGATGGTGGCAGCATATTGATCTAAGCTGGTAATTAAGCTTAGGGGTTCACATGCAGGTCCCCACATCTATACTCTAAGGTTTAGGGTGGGGGTGGAACCTATAACACCTTCTATTTGAATAACTTTAACAAACAAAAGGGGGAAAGTCTGTATAAGGAAACCAGCAGTGTTACTGTTTTATAGCTTTTGTTAAAAAGTTATTCATAATATTCCAAACACCATTTACGATGTTTTCTAGTGCTGTGTGTGAATTAAATGTTTGTTTTACTAAGAAAGGCAATGGTGCCTCATACAAAATTATGGGGTCTAAATCAGCTGTTACCACTCAAGAAAGAGATCTTGAAGTCATTGTGGGTAGTTCTCTGAAAACATCCGCTCAGTGTGCGGTGGCAGTCAAAAAAGCTAAGAGAATGTTGGGAACCATTAGGAAAGGGATAGGTAATAAGACAGACTGTATCATAATGCCACTCTATACATCTATGGCACACCCACACCTTGAATATTGTGTGCAGATTTGGTTGCTCTATGTCAAAAAAGACAGACTAGAAATGGAAAAGGTACAGAGAAGGGCAACAAAAATGATTAGGGGTACAGAACAAATTCTGTATGAGGAGAAATTAAAAAGACTGGGAATTTTCAGCTTAGAAAAGAGATGACTGGTGTTAGAGAAAGTGAATAAGGCTTTTGGTCAAATGGCATGTAAGACACTTCAGCGGACCCCACCCTGCCAAGTACAAATACCTGTCCCCACCCTCTCTCAACTCCACTGGGCTTTGGCACCTTGCCCCCACCTAGCAAATGCACTTTAGTTGAGGGTGAACCCCTCAGTCAGGGCGTGCCAAGCACAGTTCTTCCCCCCCTTGATTCACACAACAAGGATAACGACCTTTTATGACCACTACCCCCAGTAACAACGTGACTTGTGAGCCAACCCCAGCCCAAAGGGATCATGTGGGCAAAGCAGCCCCATCATGCTCAGCACGTAGGTAGGCTGGGTGTGTCCATGCCAACAAGGTCGGCTCCTGCAGTCCTCTTCCCCAGCTCATCACTAGACATCAGGGAAGGTCTCATTCAGACCCTGCTTACATCATGAAAACGTGATGAAAGGGGGCCACCATCTCCTATTACTGTCAATGGGATGGCTGCCATTTCCCTAACGTCTATCTGCCCATGGTACTGAGGCTGCCCTTAATAAAAAGTTGGCTGCCACCTCCCAGTGTTTTCAGTGAGGATGAAGCCACGTTCACAGCATCGTGGCTGCTGCTCTGTGGTTCAAGGGGGGTGGACAGGACATGGGGACTTTGCAGAGACCATTGTGAATGGTTGAGGGGAGAAGGAGGCAGATGTAGGGGGTGCGGAGCGACGCAAGGGACAGGAGAGAGGCTGAGGGGGGCTGAAGAGGACCATGGGGAGAGGAGGGAGGCTGTGGGAAATGCAGAGGCTAGTGATGGTTGTGGGAGATAGAGGGAACGGATGGCAGAATGGATGCAAGAAGCTCTGTGATTTTTTGGGTCTGGGCACCTGGGCAGAGCTCTGTGTGAGAGCCTTGGGCCTGAGCACACAGACCTGCCTTGGACTGTGCCCTGCCTTCAGGTCTGGCCCTAGCGCAGAGAGGATCCTGGGGCAGTGGGGGCTCTTAACACTGGTGCTGGTGGATCCCAAGTAGAGAAGTCCCAGGCAGCAGGAGGCACAGAAGTGTAGCTGCTGGGTCAAGACAGTAATAGAAATGGCTGGCCGGTCCCCTAGCTCGTGGGTGAGGAGGGGGTAGGTGGACGCTCCATCTGACCAGGCAGGGAGATCTGTGCATTAAAAAAATGTTGGCTTTTCAACCTGACATCATCACAGCCCCTAGCAGAGGGGAGTTCAGAAGCCAGAAGACAAACTAAAAACCATGATTTGATTTTAAAAACCTGATGATTTTTGAGGGTCTGGCTTGTGATTTTTCATCCCTCGAGGGTGGCAATAGGGGGCATAGAAAGTGAGGGTGGCCCAATACTGGCCTATAGCTTCCCCACTAGGTAACCAGGCAGCTTCTGCTGAAACACTCCCATCCACCCAGCCCCCAACATCACCTAAACAGCCCCATCTACCTCCTGACACGCTTGCTCCCTGGCTAGCCATAGCTTTCCTCTTTAACTCTCCACTGCCCCCAGCTGTCTCTAGTCCCTGCCCCAGGCACCCCCCACCTCCTACCCTTGCCACAGCTCGGGGCACAGCATGTATTGAACACAAGCTGAGGTTTAGGACTCCATGCTAATTATTTGCTAATATGCAAACCAGCCTCTTAAATAATTAGCATACAGTGCCACGCACGGAGCAGCACAGAACCTGACAGCAATGGCCGGGAGGAAATGCCATTCCCGGAGCACAAGGGTTAGTGCCGCGGCTGTGCAGACGGAAGGCTCCAGGCATCCCTGCCTACCTTTGCGTGCCAGAGCTCACAATCGAGGCGGTATCATTCAGGTTCTAGGTCATTAACCACAATGCTAAAATGACTGGAAATCTGCATTAAAAAAAATACTGAGACTCCCTAAGGATTGGGAGCCAGCTTCAGTCCTCCCTGAATCCTGCTAATCTCTCCACTGAAACATGATGGTTCTTTGCCTTCATTGCAGGTATTTCTCATCCGCCACTTGAGTACAGCCTTAGCTCAGGCTGCACCACTTTATGGATGCCCCCATTAGCTACTCCTGCAATGAAACCCAATGGCAGTCCGGGTGTTTTTCTTTAAACCCCGTTTATCCTTATGAATTCTTGAAGGCCCATAATAAGAGTAGTTAACAGCCAGCTAAAAGACACATTTTTGGAGAGGGCTTTTGGAGGTGGCTCCATTTTTCAGCAGTGGTGTTATCGGGTCCAGTGCAGTGCTGGGATGCTCTATTCATCTTCTTGCCCGCACAATGAGCTTGCTCACTAGAGTCCTAATTAACACTGAACGAGAGCTATTTGTATCCTTTATGAGCACTAGCTGTTGCATGGTGGATCCTGGTTTGGGGGGAGAGGGAGGACACGGTGGTTAATATTTCTTGATTAGACAAGTACGGCTTTACTGTGTAAGTGGGAGCTGATGGAGAAGCCTTTCAAACCATTCATCTAAGGAACGTTATGCACACCATGCATGCCCAGTGCCAAAATGCGTAGCCAATGAGGCTGTTTGCAGAGTAAGGCAACATTCATTGTGAACGTTTTAAAACAACGAAGAATCTCTACCTCATTCGGGGCTAAATTTTGTTCCTGGTGATAATTCTATGAATGGAGGGCAGGGGTCCTCAAACGTCATTGCACCACAACCCCCTTCTGACAACAAACATTACTAGATGACTTGAGGAGGGGGGATCAAAGCCTGAGCCCATCCAAGCCCTGCCACCCTGGGCAGTCGGGGGCAAAGCTGAAGCCCAGGGGGGACTGTAACCTGAGCCCCACCATCCCGGGCTGAAGCCCTCGGGCTTCGGCTTTGGCCCCAGGCAGTGGGGCTCAGGCTTTGGCTTCCACCCCAGGCCCCAGCAAGACTAAGCCAGCCCTGGCGACCCCATTAAAACGAGGTTGCAACCCACTTTGGAGTTCTGACCCAGAGTTGGAGAACCGGTGAGGACTGGGCTCAGAACCTCAGCAACTCTTACACCCCTGTGTTTCCACTAAGCCCCGCTGGAGCGAACTGAAGCCAGTGTGGGTGCTGGAGTGTAATGGAAAGCAAAACTGGCCCGCAGGGTGAATTTCACCCCTGTGCAGAGGGCCAGCCGGTGTGAGCAGTGGATGAAGTTGAAGTGAACTCGCTGAGCGATGAGGATACAAAGAATTCAGTTAGTTAAGAAATCAGTATTGAAATCAATTTAGGGCCCTGGCCCTTCATGGCTGCACAGGGAGATTCCCGCCCGCTGCCACAGGATGCGTTAGGACTCCCTGGAGCACAGCTCCTGGCATTCAGCAGAATGCAAGGACTTCCCCAGAGGGCGCTCTGCTTGGGAGGGGAGGGAAGGGGTAGGCAGAGCCAGGACTCAACTCTGTCCCTGGCCCCACCCCCCAAACCACTGCAAGTAGAGCTGACTGGATTTGTCAGTGGGGAGTATGGTGCATTCCATAAAGTACTGTCACAAATGACCCTCCCCCTGCCTCCCCTCACAGTGCCACAGCAGAAATTACACCTCTCCGTGTCACAAGGCAGGTGCAACGGCTCCCACTGCTCACTGTGGGATGGTGCACAGTCTGTGTCTTCAAAACACAGGCTAGCCCTTCATTTCCATACAGAAAACAAATGGCTTGTGGTTTCTGGCTGCCCGGAATTGCACTGTGTGCAGACTTCCTTCGTTAGAATTGAGTGACACATAAATATTATCCCCCCTTTTCACCTAGAGTCCGATCCAACACCCACTGAAGTCAATGGACAGGCTCCTGTTGACCTCACTGGGAGCAAGTCAGACCCTCACGGCACAGCAACCGAGACGCACACTGCAGGAGGTAGAGCTGCTGAAAATATAACAGTAAGGGTGCATCTTCAGTGCAAGAAACCCCCATGGCAGCAGCCTCAGTGACACAGGCTCCTGGGGCTCACTCTCTGGGGCTAAAAATAGCCATGTAGATGTTCCTGCTTGGGCTGGAGCTGTGAGTCTCAGAGACCAGGCTCCAGCCCCAGCAGGGACGTGTACACTGCTATTTTTAGCCTTGTGGTGCAAGGCCAAGACAGATGGTCCAGATTCTGAGACTCACTGCTGCAAGATTTTTTTGGTGTATGTTTTGGGGGTTTTGTACCCTGAATGCTCTTGTAATGCACTAGGGTCAGAGTTAAGGGTGCGTGGAGACCTTAACGTCAGTATTTCCTGACTTTTGAGGAAAACTTAGCTTTGTGACCTTAATGTTGTGTTAACATAGTTTTCTGTATGGAATAGATACGGTACCTGAAGCCATGGGAGTGGATGAGGTAATGTGTAAAGGGAGATGAGACGGGATTCTTTAAGGCCTGTTCCTGCACTGGTGTAAGTCAGTGTGGCTCCATTGAAGTCATTGGTCTAGGAGTTGTGAGCAATAATATATCCCATGCTTGTAGGGGGAGTCCTTACCCTTTCCTACATCCCTGGGCAGTCTGATAGGAGTGGGGAACAATTAGGCCCTATATACTTTAATTTGGTTAAGTAAGAAAAAAAAGAAGTATGAAGTCAACGGAGCTACATCAATTTACACGGCCCGAAGATATGGCCTCTAGCCATCCTATTCCAGTTTCCCCATCTGTAAAATGGAATTTACTATGATTTATGTATTTGTATTATGGTAGCAAGTAGGAGCCAACCAAAACCACAACTTCATTGTGCTAGGTGTTATGCACATAAACACACACACACTCACAGTAGACAGGCCATGCTTCAAAGAGCATACAATCCAAATAGACGAGACAGGCTAAGGGAAATAATATAACATGCAAGCTGAGTGAAAAGGTAATGCTTACTTGCAGTGCTGTTGAAAATTATTTGATATAACGGTTTGAGATCAGAAAATGCCGAGTCTACAAAATCAACACATGTCCCAGGAACTTATCGATTTTGTTGACATTTTTATGTGACATTATAGAAATGTTTTTAATAAAATCAGATTTTGTATATAATATAAAAATCAAAACATTTTGACTTTTACATTACAAAGTATAAAATAACATAATATTAACATCAGAATGAAATATAAAAGTTCAGACTATTTCATGTTGCTAAAAGTTCTGACATTTCTGCTTTTCATCCCAATTCCGAATGAAAAGGAATTTCAAAATTTCAGAATTTTTCATGGGACAGGAATTCCATTTTTTCACCAGTTCTACTTACTTACCTACCTCACAGGTGTTGCAAGAGTTAATCAATGCCTCTAAAGCAACATATAAGCACTATTATAGTAGAAGTTACTTCTTCTGCTGTAAAGATTGACTAATATTTTTCTTTCATTCAAAAAAGTGGGACTAGAGGCAAAGTCTGCTCTTAGTAATGCTATCTGTCCCTTTATCTGTCCATCTGTTTTCTCTATTATTCACGTAGCTGGAGTAGCGTAACTTAGGTCAACTTACCCCAGTAGTGAAGACAAGCAACCACACTGAAGTCACTTGAACTGAACTGAAACCAGTGGATTTGAATGGATGTAACCGAGAGCAGATTTTGTCCCTAAGCATTTTGTGTATTATAATATCAAACCATCTAATATTATGCACATGAGACTATATCTGTATGGACAAGAAATTCAAAACAGGTACCAAGAACAACAATTTATCAGCCTATTATCTATGACTTATAAGGTGCACACATTATTATTTATGTCTGAGCTAGCCTAAAGAACAATTTTATAAGCAATTTATTTTATACAGGGAGAAACAGTGCCCTGAGACAGCTGGAAGGGATGACAAGGATTGTAATATATAAATAATACAATCTATAAAGATGAAATATTTAGAAGGATTGAAGAATGCAATAAAGATCCCAAAATAGCCAAATTATTCAGTGAAGAAGGAAGCGTTACCATCACTTTCTCATGTGTATATAAGCCCAATACAAAGCCTGATTCACCGCTCAGTTACTCCAGTTTTAGGCACCTATTCAGCAAGGTACTTAAGTTCATGCCTAAATTTTAGGACACAAGGGTGGAGTCAAAAGAAATATTTATGAGCTAAAGTACTTCCCTGAATTGGGGCCTTATACTGGTATAAGTCCTTTGGTTTTCGGGGAGTTACATTGATCCAAAACTGGAGTGACACAGCGATGAATTGAGCCCATATTCTTTAAGTAGCATGCATGCATGCATGTATGTATACAATCATGGGGGGAGGGATAGCTCAGTGGTTTGAGCATTAGTCTGTTAAACCCAGGGTTGTAAACTCAATCCTTGAGGGGGCCCGTTGGGGATTGGTCCTGCTTTGAGCAGGGGGTTGGACTAGATAATCTCCTGAGGTCCCTTCCAACCCTAATAATCTATTATTCTAATCACAGTTACATTGACAAGTGCTGCCTTTACATGTAAAAGTGAGAGGTGGATTCTTAGCCTTCTCAGGGTGTAGCACACACTTAGTCATTTGTATTCAGTGAGTGACATTTGCCACAATTATATTTAATGTACACATCTATGTAACATACTAACATGGCCCCACAACCACAGCGGCTGGGCACCTCCATCACTAATATTTATCCTCACAACACCTCTGTGAGGCAGGGAAGTGCAGGGAAGTTAGAGATGAGAAATGAGTCCCAGAGAGACTAAGAAACATGCACAAAGCCATCCACAAAAGGTATGTCTACACTGGAGCTAGGGGTCTAATTTCCAGCTTCGATTGACATGCCAGCAGTAGCTGTGATCAAAGCAGTTCACTAAAAGTAGAAGTGTAGCCACAGCACCACATAGCTGTGTGGGCTGCAGGGGATCAGGCCTAGTGGTGGAAGTAAGGGTTTGGCCTGCAAGTTAGCACTGGGTCCAGGGTGGACAGAGTCCAGGAAATAAGCTGAGGATCCATACAGGAGGGACAGAACCCACTTGCCAGAGCTGGATGGTCAGCTGCAGTCGTGAGCCAGAGTTGGGGATTGAAGCCAGAAATCGAGCCAGAGGGGAGCAAGGGCTGGAGCAGAGAAATAAATACCTATTTCATAGAGCTGGAAGGGACCCTGAAAGGTCATTGAGTCCAGCTCCCTGCCTTCATTAGTAGGACCAAATACTGATTTTGCCCCAGATCCCTAAATGATTGAGCTCACAACCCTAGGATTAGCAGGCTAATGCTCAAACCACTGAACAGGCTGGAGCAGAACCTGGAACCAGGCAGGACAGGGACTGGAGCAAGGGCAAACACAACTGAAGGCACGATATGCATTGAGCAGCTGCTGATCTGCCATAGGGGCCAGGCTTATAAGCAGGGCTGCTATACCAGTACCCAATCAGGGGCTGTGGTGACGCTGTCAGTTCCAAGGCAGTGGAGCTGGACTCACTGGTTGCCTAGCAGCACAGTTAGGCAGGAAGCTGGTCCTAGCTGTTCTGGTCCCTGACAGCTGTGTGCAACGGGACTGATTAGGCAATCTGTGTATGGTCTCATCTGAAACCCCAGGCATGGAGTCAGGCAGCTAGCCAGTCCTGACGCTCATGCTGCCACGTCTAAACTTGTATTTTTAGCAAGCTAGCTCGATGAGAGCTGGTGTGGGTACGTCTACCCAAAGCTGGAATTTACACCTCCAGGGCCAGTTTAGACATCCCCAAAGTCTGTGGTAGAGCAGGCCGTCCAAGATCCAGGTGTGACGGGATCCCCGGGGTGCAGCCTGGGACTGTGGGACCGCTGTGCTCCCTTAATTCTCCAGCCTGGGCTGTCTCTCGCAATGGTTTGCTAGTGACAAGCAGCAAAACCCCTCCAGGAGCTGTGATCACTCAGCACAACCACATGTGGTGCCCCACACCCAGCTACATTGCATGAAGGCTCCCAGAGCCACTCATGAATCACACTGAAAAAGGCACAAGCCGAATCCCCCCAGCTCCCAGCCTTGTACTTCAGGAATATGCTGTCTTGCACTGCTCAAGACGAGCAGTGCAGATTTACTAACTGGTTCACAACGTCAGCAATGGAAAGTGGATAGACACCAGCTTTTGCAAACCTGAGCAAATTTACCATACTCTTCAGGCAAACTCAAAGGTAGAGATAAACAGTAAAAGTTTATTGACTACAAAAGATAGATTTTAAGTGATAATAAGTGATAGGCAAAAAGTCATAGTTAATTAAAGAAAATATAAGCACTCAGTCTAAACTCTCAACCCTATTAGACTGGGCAACATCTAGATTAAGCATTGTTTCTCACCGCATTGGATATTGCAGTCCTTAATATACAGGTTTGTCGTTAAACCTAGGCCAGTCTCCTCTGTTGGAGTCTTCAGTCTTCTGAGTGTCTTTGTTGCTTGCAGCATAGGTGGGGGCAGCAGAAAAGCCCGGCAGTGGGCCCTGTGTCCTCTTTTATACCTTTAGTCTATGTGCTTGGAGAATACTAGTCCAGACATGTCTGGTGGATATTGCTGAGTCTCCAAACAAGGCTGAGGAATTCTCCTCCTCTGCCCTTATGCAGGTGAGTCATTGAACTGTGGCTCACTTGCTGGACAATGGCTGTTGATGGTTCTTTGACACCCGCCTGGGTGTTGGTTACTTTCCATGGCATTGTCTCTGGAGAGCTAGTATCTGGGTGCTTCCCAAACCCACAGCATATTTTAGTGACAACCATACAACACATTCTCATAACTACATATGCACTAATGATATACATATTTTGATAGAAAAATGACTTTCAGAAGATCATAACCTTTCCCCAATACCTCACAAGGAACAATTTATATGCAGTATTGCAATTATATATAAATGGGGAATATGGGGGTTACAGGATGCTCCCCCAAGGTATAGAGCGTCACACCAGGCTAATGACCTAACTGCAGGAAACATATTTCCTCTCTGCACATACCTCTGGGAGTCTGTCTGTCCATCAGCTATAAGAAATTAGTGAGCATATTTTATGCAAACAGATGAAAATGTGGAACTACTCATGCATGCAGCAGCAATCACCACTCTGATGACTCTACTTATAAATGATGTCCCCTTCTACCCATTCTCATCCCTCACTTCTCAGCCTGTGTTGTCTTATGAGCTTGGGACTTATCTAGCACATTAGTCTCCAAACTTTTTACATTATTTCACAAAGGCCAACGGGCCCCAGTCAATATTTTGGGGAAGATTCCCCATCCCCCTGAGTGGCACAAAAAGAGAGGGTGCTACTCACAAATCAACTGGGGGTTTCTCTTGTGTAGGAGAGGACAGAACACCTAACAGAGGGAAAGGACCCACTTTGGCTCAGAACACTTCTAGCTCAAATCAGAGCTGCCACTGTGACTGCAATGGGAACATCTGGGCAGGTGACGCATCTGACCTTCTTCCCATAGCTATGGGGCTGAGTCAAACACTTCCATTTAAAAATTTCAGGATGTGGCTCAGGGAGCATATTTTAAGTTGACTAGCAAATAGGTCTTTTTCTTCCTAGAGTAGTCTCCCGTGAAGGCATTGTTCAGAGCCACAAGTTGGATGCCCCTGGTCTAGCACATGGTGGCACTGCCACAGTTTACATAATAAACACGCATACAATATCCAGGGATTCCTGAAGCACCCATCACCGTACTATCCAAACATCATGTACAGGACTGAAAGATGCATTACCACAGCCCAAGTATGTGTTATCTTCTCTGCTCCTCCTGTGCTAAGGGTCATGATAAATTGGAGAAAAAGGGAAGATCCTTTCAGTTCTTCTTTAGGGCCTTTTCCATTGGGCTTTGGATCAGGAGCTCAGGGCATGATCCAACACCCACGGAAGCCAATGGAAATACTCCAACGGGCTTTGGATGGGGCCTATAGTGCGGATAAAGCCTTTGCGAAGAGGCGTGTCTCACGTTGAACTCTGCAAGAAGAGAGACATCAGTTCACTCTGGTCTCCAATGGAAGGAGGATCTACAGGCCATGGTTTTCCACGGAAAATGCCCTACCCGTGGTTCTCTGAGAATTTTGCCCTAGGCTCGGTCAGCCGGATCCCCAACGACTCTTGTTGCAGAGGGAGGAGCGCATAATCATAAACATAATGCCCCAGATTTAAGCACGGCATAAACAACGATCTCTCTTTGATTGGCAGAATAACAGCCTCTGTGCTGTGAAATGGAGGCATTCAAAACCCATCATAAAGCATAAAGCTGGCTTTAATAGCACAGAGGCCTGCTCCTGCACTCCTCAGTCACCAACTTCAATGGCAGCTCTGCCTTAGTCAGGACTGCTGGATCGGGCCTGTAGATAGTAATCATAGGACTGTGTTGTTCTATTATTCATTTCAGATAGTCAGTAAATTATACTGAAGAGGCGAATGCCCTGTTTTATGAGGTAATAACAATCTGGATCCCAGCGGTTAGAGGAGGATGAGAACAAGTCACTGTCTGAGATTCAGGCTATATATATCCAAGCCCCATTGTTTGGATATTATTTATAATATTCTATATTTAATACCAGGTCATTTCAAATACATGGATGATGAGACCCCTCTGGAGCCCTCTCCTGTCAGCCAAGCCAGATTATCCAGGCTTGGGGTGTGTGTGCGAGGAAATGTCCTACTTGGATTGTTCCCTATGACCACTCACCGAGGTCACACAGCAACCTCATGGCTTCAGAAGTGTCAGATGCACTTCTACTTCCCTAAGAATTTGACCCCAAACCTATAAAGAACATAAGAATGGCCATACTGGGTCATATCAAAGGTTTCTCTAGCCCAGCATTCTGTTTTCCGACAGTGGCCAATGCCAGATGCCCCAGAGGGAATGAACAGAACAGGGAATCATCAAGTAATCCATCCCCTGTCTCCCAGTCCCAGTTTCTGGCAAACAGAGGCTAGGGACACCATCCCTGCCCATCCTGGCTAATAGCCATTCATGGACCTATCCTCCACGCATTTATCTAGGTTTTTTTAACCTTGTTATAGTCTTGGCCTTCACAACATCCTCTGGCAAGATGTTCTACAGGTTGACTGTGCACTGTGTGGAAAAATACTTCCTTGTGTTTGTTTTAAACCTGCTGCCTATTAATTTCATTTGGTGATCCCTAGTTCCTGTGTTATGAGAAGGAGTAAATAACACTTCCTTATTTACTTTCTCCACACCAGTCATGATTTTATAGACCTCTCTCATATCACCCCTTAGTCGTCTCTTTTCCAAGCTGAAAAGTCCCAGTCTAAATAATCACTCCTCATATGGAAGCTGTTCCATACCCCTAATCATTTTTGTTGCCCTTTTCTGAACCTTTCCCAATTCCAATGTATCTTATTTGAGATGGGGTGACCACATCTGCATGCAGTTTTCAAGCTGTGGGCGTACCGTGGATCTATATAGGGGCAAAATGATATTGACATCAATGGGGGTCTTTGCACTGATTTCAACGGGATTTGGATTAAGCCCTCAGCAGGGATCCTCTCTTTTCCTTTCCCTTCCTCCAAACCCTTCTGCATGTCAGGATACAAAGAGCTTTATGGTGAAACTATCTGCAGTGTGCAGGAGATCCCTTTCTTATTCTTTGGCGTTCCCAAATCCTCTTTCCCCCACTATGCTGGAATCACACCCATTCTATTCGAGAAGAGTGCTTTTTGTTGCCATAGAGGGAGGGGCAGGATTGGCCCCCAATGTTTTATCGGCCCGAGAGCACACATTTGGAATAGCTGCTGTCCATTCTGCTCTTGCTGATTCCGAAAAGTGCATTGAGGGCAGGCGGGGTGACTCTAAAATGCGATTCCTTTGCTTCCCGAGGCTTTTTGCAGACACATGGTAAGCTTTAACCACTCTGCAGCTGGCAGTTCTTCCCCCAAAGGTGTTCCAAATGTTTGGAGAATTATTTCCTTTCAGGATGCTTGTTGCACTCAAATATTGTTTTGTATCCTGAATTAAACACCACTTTCATCTTTCCACTTGCCCTAAGTGCCTTTGATGCTCAGATGTGCCCCAGGGTTTTTGCTGTACAAAGCTACGGTGTGAATTCCTTTTGACAGACCACACAAAGAGGGGTATGGGTACAACCTACGAGTACGTTGCTGTCGAGAAATATTATGGCTGAAGATTAGGACTTCCCTGTTGATTGAGAAGTGTAATATTTAACTATTTATTAAGTCAACAGTTCTCTCCCCACCCCAATGTATAATAATTGTATGGAATATCAGCCTGGTTTGTTTGGATGCTTGGCCAAAGGATAATGAGCAAAAACATATAGTCACGCAGGGCTGTGTTTGGCTCCATGTGGGTGGTTAGGGAGCGGAAAAGGGACCAGCAGACTCTAGCACTGACAGCAACACTAGGAACTCCAAAACTATCTTTGGCACGTATGTGGCCCCCATTGCCACAGTCTCTGAGCACCTCACAGTCTTTAATCCCTTTAGCCTCATAACACTCCCGGGAGGTATATTCTCCCCATTTTACAGATGCCAAACTGAGGTACAGAGACCCTGTCCTGCAGGCAGTCTGCAGCAGAGCTGGGAATTGAACCCAGGTCACTTTAGTCCCAGGCTGGCATCCTAACCAGCCAGAGCAGGACGCTGATGCCAGTGACTAAACACATTTCGTCTGCACGCACCTCAGACACACTGGGCCGATTCTATGCTGTGTGTCTGAAAGAGCCACCCAGAGGGAGGTGAGGCAAAGGTGCCTTTATACTTTCAGGATGCCCCCTGGCATAAATTAGAAGAGCTCTAATCTATGGCAGCTTCCCCAGAGCAGCCCCAGTCCAGAATCCCTGTGACCACTCCCGCACCCCGTTGCTTCGCCCTGTGCATACCCTCTACTGAGGCCTGCAAATGGGGGCAATGTAGGGCCTCCTACAGCAGCCCTACACTGCTCCTGCACCACGGAAATCCCCCTTCCCCCCACTGTATGGTTCCTATAGACAGCTACAGGTGTATTCAGGTAAGGTAGCCCACACTGCAAACATCAAGCTGAAGGCAGCCTGCAAAAAGGAGAGCAGATTCTCGCAAAACTGGTGGTTGACACTATAGTTAGATTCACCAGCCAGTCACAAACTGTGCTCCTGATCCCCCACACTAGTTATCAAGAAGCTAAAAAAAAAAAGACATTGCACAGCCCCCTTTATTACATTTCAGTCTCCAGCTCCCAATCAGTAAATAGGTCTGGTGAAGTGAAAAGTTACTTAAAACTCTATTCGGTTTACAAAATGTTCTTCTGATCCCTAAAGGACCAGCCACATTACCAGATCAATACCAGTTTGGATCTTAGCCAAAATACCACCCTGCCAGCCAATCCTTTAGTATCTAAACCCAAAGGTTTTATTAGAAAAGAAAAGAAAAGAAAGTTGTTAAATGGTCAAAGCAATCAGATGCATACATATGACTTCACAGTCTATATATCAAGGTCTTAGCAGAATTGGTGAGTTTGCTGGCTTGGAAAGTCCTTCTGGAACACATCCAAAGCTTGGATGGGTCTATCAGTCCTTTGTTCAAAGCTTCAGTCTGTAGAGAAGTGACTCCAGAGGTTAGAAGCAGTATTGAAGACAAAATGAAGGTGATGCAGCCAGGGCCAGCGCAAGGAAGTTTCGCGCCCTAGGCAAAACTTCCACCTTGCACCCCCACCCCCTCACCCAGCTAACCACCCCGCCCCGCACGGCACCTAACTCAGTCCCCCACCTGGGGAGCCCCCCTGCAGCAGCTACCCCACACTGCGACAGCTAACCCCTCTCCCCCCCCGTCCTCCCATGGCAACTAACCCCGCCCGGGGAGACTCCCCCTGTCCTCCCATGGTAGCTAACCCTGCCTGGGGAGCCCCCTCCCGCCGCAGCAGCTAACCCTGCCTGGGGAGACCTCCCTCCCACCCCCCACCGAAGCTAACCCTGCCTGGGTAGCCCGCCCCAGCTCACCTCGGCTCCACCTCCTCCACTGAGCATGCTGGCGCCATTCTAATTCTCCTCCCCGATTGGAGGAGACTTAGAGCGGGGGCTGTGTGCTCAGCGGAGGAGGCAGAGTGGAGGTGATCTGGGGCGGGGAGCTGTTCCCCTGTGCGCCTCCCCCCCGTTACTGCAGGCAGCCCTCCCCGCGCCCCCCGCCCCAGCTCACCTCCACTCCACCTCCTCGCCTGAGGGGACTTTTAGGCGCTCCCAACCACTAGGCGCCCTAGGCGGCCGCCTAGTTTGCCTAAATGGTTGCACCGGCCCTGGATGCAGCTGCCTTTTTGCCATGTGGCTTGTACATCCTCTGTCCCAAACATAAGCTCACAGCACATGGGCATGGGAAGGTATTTGGCGTCCCCTGTCCATAGGCATGTCCCTCCATGGCCTGCTGACTCATAGGCGTAGCCCCTGGCTTCTCTCCATGAGTGCACTGTACAGCTGATTGACCTTGATGGGCCATCAAACAGGCTGGATAGTGTTTATGCCAATCTGTTTGGGGGTGTCATCCAGAGACAGCACAAGTTTGAGATATCAATATACCACACATATTTATAACTGCAGCGGAGCCCTGGGCCCTTTAAAGCTCCACCAGAGGCGGGGCACCCTCCGATGGTGACTTAAAGGGTCCAGGGCTCCACTCTGGTAGCAGCAGCTGGAGTCCCGGGCCCTTTAAATCACCCCTGGGGCTCCCAGCCACCTCTGCAACTGGTAGTTCCGAGGGTGATTTAAAGGGCCCGGGGCTCCCAGCTGCTGCTACCTCAGCCCCAGGCCCAGGCCCTTTAAATCCTGATTTAAAGTGTCCAGGGACTTAGAGGCCCCACCTCTTCCAGTAGAGGCCCTGCTCCCTCCTAAGGAGGCCCTGCTCCCTCCAGAGTACCAGTAAGTCCTTTAAGTCTTACTTTCACCCCTGCTCATGATACAAAGATGATGCATGCATATAAACAAGTTTATCATATTTAGCAAATCATAACTTTTCCACTGATACCTTACACAGCATCTCTGGTATAAGATTTATTGAAATTTGGTAATATTGGTATCAATAATATTGTAAATGGTCACCCATATTCCATACAGCGTCACACAGGGGCTGTAATGAGAGGCAGAATCAGCTTCAATGTCTCCATCAACCAGTTCTTTTCTCCTCACTCAGTGCAAGCCTTGGCTTAAAGGTGTAGCCTAGGCCATCAGGCAAGTAGTTCATTAGCCTGTCTCCTACACTGGCCAATACGTGGTGCGGCAGAGGAAGATGAATTCACAATTTTGCAGTAGGGTGACAGGATCCTTTCTGACCTCTGCAGCAGAAAGTCCTACAGAGCTGGATAGAGAATGATACATTTCTTATAGATTTCTTTGAAGCAACCTGCGGAATTGAATGGAAAGTTATATCACTGATGTACAATTCTAAAGGAAATGTCAAAAACCTAGAGAAAGGCGATATTTCGCTGCAGGTTTTTAGAGTAGTTTTTTGTTATAATTCATTAGGTTTTCTATAGACCCCTATTGGTTTCATGCCTATTATGTTCTATAGGATTTTCCATCAGGGTTCTTATCCCCTGTAGCATGAGATTTGATTTCTCTTACTGGATAATTGTGGATTTGAAATTAGAAAGGTAATATTGTATAAAAAATGCCTGTGTCTGGCAATCTGGGTGACAGTTTATCTGACTGTAGTGTTGCTTCATTCCCATTCTAGATGATAACAGTGTTGTCTCACAATCAGTTTAAGTGGCAGTGCTGGGAAATTCCTTTCTCCAAAAAGTTGAAAGAGGCTTATGACCATATATATTGTCCCAGATGAATTGAACTGCCTGTGTGAATCTTTCATGGATTCCCAGGAAAGCCCAGGCAGCAGGACCAGCTTTAGGACGTACATGGCCTGATTCGAAAGAGCCGCTGCCGAAATGCCGCCAAAGACAGCGGCAGCAATTCGGTAGCAGCTCAATCGGTTGCCACTGTTTCCGGTGGCACTTCAGCGGAGAGTGCGGGGCCCCTCTTCCGGACACTGCGGGGCCCTCTTAGGCATGAGGCCCGATTCCCGGGAATCGGGGGAATCACCCTAAAGCCGGCCCTGCCAGGCAGGTGGAAAATTCTTGGTCTTGTTACGCACATTTCGGTAACAGTCTCAAAGGGTATTATCTGTACTGACAACACAGTTAAACTACAGATAAGCAAAATCAATAGAGCTGGTTGAAAATTTTCTGACATAGTTTTCTGTTGGCAAATGCTGATCCTATGAAATCAAAACATTTCACAAGAATGTATTGATCTCGTCAACATTTTCTAAGGGAAATTATTGAAACCTTTCATTTTAATAAGTCTGATACAGTTCAGTTTAATTTTTATGTTATAATTTAATATGTCAAAATATTTCAGTACAATATAATATAATGTAAAAAGTTAAATGAGAAAGCCAAAATGAAACATTTCAATAAGATCAAAACAAAATAGTTTTGGACTATTTTGTTTTGCAAAAAAATCCAAGATTCTGACTTTTCATTCGGATTCAGGACAAATCAAATTTTCATTAATCTGTGGGATGGAAATTCTGAATTATGACCAGGTTTGAAAAGCAACGCTAGACTACATTTCTATCTTCTTTAGCGTTAGGTCTAGCATGAATAGAAAGCTACTCTGTAGCTCTACAAAGAGAAGGCTAAGAGGTGATTTAATCATGGTCTATAAATACCTACCCAGGGAGAAAATATCTGATGCTAGAGCAGTCTGTAATTTAACAGGCCCAGCTATAACTGGATCCAATGCCTGGAAATTGAAGTCAGGAAAATTCAAAGTAGGAATAAGAGGGAATTTCTTTTTTTTTTAGTCAATGAGAGCAATTAACCGGTGGAACAGCATCTGGATATAACAAATTCTCCATCACTTGGAGTGTTTAAATCCAGAATGTGTGTCTTTCTAACAGATATTTTCTAGTTTAATCACAAGTTGTTGGGCTCAGTGCAGCAATCAGTGGGTGACATTCTATGGCCTGTGTCACGCAGAAGATCAGACTACAGGATCATAATAGACCTTTCTGGCCTTAAAATCTATTATATCGATTCTAGAATTCTAAAACAGTTCAAGGGGCATTATGATAATGGCCTTCTTATTCATGGCATGGCATACACTTATCCACATAAATAAAGTTCCTGAAAAGAGGAAAAAGTGAGCTCTTTAAGCCATTTATCCCACAACAACTTCACCCTTTTCATAGTCTACATAGTTATTATTATTCACATACCGTACATTATTTCACACCATCTCTCCAGGGAATGTTAAAATGATGTGCCGATTGATCTCACAGTGCTCCTTGGTGGTCCTCAGTCCAGTATGATTAGCTGTTCATCCTGCTTGTTTCTGAGGTTTGGAAGTACTGTACCCTACTTGTCTAATACTCATAATTTTCCCTGTTGGCCTGATGCCTCAAATGTATGTTCTGTGCAGAGAGCTAAGATCAGTCTACACTTAGCAAATCCTGTGGTTGTCATCTTGAGAACTACCTGGAAGCCAGAGAACTACCTGGAACTTGCAGTAGAAATTACCCAGGGAACCGTAATGTATCCTCAACCTTCTTATCTTACAAGTGACCATCCCAAGGATTGCTTGATAGAAATGGATTAAACTGGTTCAGAAAGCTTTGCACACCTCAGACTATTTAGGGCCTAATCCACAAGAGAGGTGAGTATGTCACTGCTCATGTTCCATCTCTATGGAGCCTGTGTGGTCAGTCTACCAAATGCAACAAGTAGAGAAAGTGGGCACAGAGAGAGGTGCAAACCACTAATGGTTTCCCCATTGTCTCAGAAGCCAATATTACATAATGTCTTTGGGTGTCTCTACACTAGCTATGCCATTGTAGCTATGCTGGCGTAACCTTGTAGTGTAGACACAGCCTACACCAATGGAAGGGTTTTTTTCTATCAGTGTCGGGACACCACCTCTCTGTGTAGTAGTAGCTAAGTGTATGGACACATTCTTCCATTGACCTAGCTGTGTCTACACCAGGGCAGCTGTTATAGCTACGTCACTCCAGGGAGTGGATTTTTCATATCCCTGACTGAAGTAGCTAGTTGACCTAGATTTTAAGTGTAGGTCAGGCCTATATTGTCACTGGAGGTGGGCTGATGAGGAGAGACTTAGATTTTGAGGTTGTGAAACCTCATCATTTGGAAAAGCAGCAAAGAGTCCTGTGGCACCTTATAGACTAACATCATTTGGGTTATGGTGATATTAGAAACAAACTCAAACACTAGGATGGTTCAGCTGCAGGGATGATTTTATTTGAAACACCAGTGTTGGAGGAAAGCAGTGAGTTCATCAAAAAGGTTCCAATTTGGCCGACCTGTAATTGTAACAATTTCTGTATTTCCTACTGAAAGTATCGCTACCTCACCCCTGCCACCCAAATCTCCTCCTTCCTGGGCTTGGCAAAAGACTGGATGGAGCTATAGTTAATCCCCAATGATTGTGAGCCAGTGTAAACACCAGAAGTGTGCCAAATATTATGGGCCAGAGTTTCAAAAGAACTCAACATCCATAACTGGGACCAGATCTTCAAAGCAGCTTCGCTCTTGTTTAAGCACCTTAATTAATTTGTGCAATTTTCAAAAGAGCTTAGCAGTTCCTGTTGTTTTCAGTGAGCCACTGAAAGTCAATAGCACTCATGCTCTTAAGTCACTTAGGCCCAGATTCTCAAAGGTATTTAGGTGCCTAACTCCCATTGAAACAGGATGACCTAGGGAATAATAGGCCTATCAGCCTCACCTGAGTCCCATGGAAAAATCATGGAGCAGGTCCTCAAGGAATAAATTCTGAAGCACATAGAGGAGAGGAAAGTGATCAGGAACAGTCAGCATGGATTCCTAACCTAATTGCCTTCTATGATGGGATAACTGGGTCTGTGATGAAGGGAAAACAGTGGATGTGTTATTCCTTGACTTTAGCAAAGCTTTTGATATGGTCTCCCACAGTATTCTTGCCAGAAAGTTAAAGAAGTATGGGCTGGATAAATAGACTATAAGTTGGATAGAAAACTGGCTAGATCATCGGGCTCAACAGGTGGTGATCAATGGCTCCATGGAATGCGTTGATTTCAACAAAGTGGAATTTCCAACAGAAAAAAAATCCACCGGAAAATTTCCAACCACCTCCATCTAATGCCATCTATGAATCTTGCAGAGCCATGTCTAGATTGTTGGGCTCAACGGGTAGTGATCAACGGCTCCATGTCTAGTTGGCAGCTGGTATCAAGCAGAATGCCCCAAGGGTCGGTCCTGGGGCCAGTTTTGTTCAATATCTTCATTAATGATCTGGAGGATGGCATGGATTGCACCCTCAGCAAGTTTGCAGATGACACTAAACTGGGAGAAGTGGTAGATACGCTGGAGGGTAGGGATAGGATACAGAGGGACCTAGATAAATTAGAGGATTGGGCCAAAAGAAACCTGATGAGGTTCAACAAGGACAAGTGCAGAGTCCTGCACTTAGGATGGAAGAGTCCCATGCACTGCTACAGACCAGGGACCGAATGGCTAGGCAGCAGTTCTGCAGAAAAGGACCTAGGGGTTACAGTGGACGAGAAGCTGGATATGAGTCAACAGTGTGCCCTTGTTGCCAAGAAGGCTAATGGCATTTTGGGCTGTATAAGTAGGGGCATTGTCAGCATATCGAGGGACGTGATCATTCCCCTCTATTCAGCACTGGTGAGGCCTCATCTGAAGTACTGTGTCCAGTCTTGTGCCCCACACTACAAGAAGGATGTGGAAAAATTGGAGAATCCAGCAGAGGGCAACAAAAATGATTAGGGGGCTGGAGCACATGACTTATGAGGAGAGGCTGAGGGAAACTGGGATTGTTTAGTCTGCAGAAGAGAAGAATGAGGGGGGATTTGAAAGCTGCTTTCAACTACCTGAAAGGAGGTTCCAAAGAGGATGGATCTAGACTGTTCTCAGTGGTAGCAGATGACAGAACAAGGACTAATGGTCTCAAGTGGCAGTGTGGGAGGTTTAGGTTGGATATTAGGAAAAATGTTTTCACTAGAAGGGTAATGAAGCACTGGAATGGGTTCCCTAGGGAGGTGGTGGAATCTCCTTCCTTAGAGGTTTTTAAGGTCAGGCTTGACAAAGCCCTGGCTGGGATGATTTAGTTGGTGTTAGTTCTGCTTTGAGCAGGGGGTTGGACTAGATGACCTCCTGAGGTCCCTTCCAACCCTGATATTCTATGATTCTGTGACCTCAATCCTGGGCAAAATAATAAAGTGGCTGATGCAGGACTCCATAAATAAAGAATTAAAGAAGTGTCATGTAATTAATGCCAACCAACATGTGTTTGTAGAAAATATATCCTATCAAACTAACTGGATATCTTTTTTTAAAAAAAATAAGATTGCAAATTTGGTTGATAAAGATAATAGGGTTGATGAAATGTGCTTAGACTTCTGTAAGGCATTTGATTTGCTACTGCAGGATATTTTGGTGGAAAAGAAGAATGAAACAAAATTAACACAGTGCACATTAAGAGAATTAAAATCTGACTAACTGACAGGTCTCAAAATGTAACTGTACACGAGGAAATAATCATTGAGCAGGAATGTTTCTAGTGGTATCCTTCAAGGATCAGTTCTTGGCCCTATGCTATTTAACATTTTTATCAATGACCTGAAAGAAAACATAAAATCATCACTGGTAAAGTTTGCAAAGGTCACAAAGACTGTGGGAGAGGTAAATAATGATGAGCACAGGTCACTGATACAGAGCATCTGGACCGCTTGGTAAACTGGGCAAACGCAAACAACACACATTTAAAAATGGCTAACTGCAAATATATACATTTAGTAACAAAGAATGTAAGCTTATGGGATAGGGGACGCTACCCTGGGATGCAGTAACTCTGAAAAAGATTGGGGGATGGAGGGATGTATAATGAGCTGAACATGAGCTCCCAGTGGCCAAAAGGGGTAATGCAATCCTCGGATATATAAACAAGGGATTCCTGTAGGAGTAGAGAGGTTATATTACCTCTGTATTTGGCACTGGTGCAACCATTACTGGAATACTGTGTTCTGTTCTGGTGATTCCATTTCAAGAAGGATGTTGAAAAATTGGAGGGGTTCAGAGAAGTGTCACAAGAATGAATAAAGGACTGGAAAACATGCCTGATTGTGATAGATTCAAGGAGTTCAATCTATGAGCTTAACAAAGAGAAGGTGACTTGAAGATCACTGTCTGTAAATACCTACATGAGGAAAAAATATTTGATAATGGGTTCTTCAATCAAGCAGACTAAAAGTTATAACAAGAGCCAGTGGCTTGAGTTCAATGTAGAAAAATTCAGAGAGGAAATAAGCTATAAATTTTAGTAAGGGTAATTAATTAACCACTGGAACAATGTACCAAAGGTCGTGGTGGGTTCTCCATCACTGACAATTTTTAAAGCAAGATTGGACTTTTTTTTCCTAAAAGAAATGTTCTAGTACAAACAGGAATTATTTGGGTGGAGTCTTATGGCCTGTGCTATGCTGGAAGTCAGACTGGATGATCACAATTGTTCTTCCTGGCCTTAGATTTTCTGAATCTATCAAAAACCTTTGAGGATCTGGACATTTGGCACTCTTCATAGCCCACCATTAAACTCTATCAGTGTTCTGTATTCTTGGCACAGGCTGCAAATTAAGCCACTTCCTTCATTCATAGTGTGCTCTAAAGACAGACAATTAAATGTGTTCATGATCTGAGTCTAATCCACCACGTGGCACAAACAGCACTAAAAATCAGAAATCAAGAGACTCGTAACCTCCTAAATAGAAAGGAGGCTTAAGGTTGTTTTGTTAAGAGCAATTCTTGATCCTTTTCTGGCCTAAATACAGTTTGTGAACATTTGATTATGTTTCTTAACATCCCTTAAGTAAAGTAGGCTAAGAAGCATTTAGAGACGTTATATAATAAATACGGAAGGACGAGGACTGCTTTGATTAGGTGAACGTGCCTAGCATACTTAAGGAAAAGAAGAGGCTTTCCCAAAGATTCAGTGAATGTTGAAAGGTTTGTATCAAAGCATAAACCCTCAGATTATACAGCAAACGGAGCTTTGAGGGGATTTGCACGACTCAGTATGTGTCTGAGCTGCCTGGTCCAACGGAAAGGAAAATCTGAAGAAACGTGATAACGTTCATGTAGGAATACGGCCAAAGCTTCAGATTGGATGTAACTGATATGTAGCCCTGACGACGACTAAAATAGGCTTTAGCCTTAGCAATGTTCAGTACTGAGGTTTTAAAGTGGAAATAGAAAAAGAAGAAGATCTGTGTATTTAAAAAAGAGCTCTGTCTATCTTAGAGCTTTTATACTGCTGCCCATCACCATAGTATCCGAATGTCTGCCAGGTAAAATCGAAAGCAACAGCAAAGTTCCTAGCGGGTGTAGGCGGAAGAGAGAGCCTCAGGCATGAGGCCTGTATATGGGCCTCGTGGTAAGGCCTAAGGCCCAAACTAAAGTCAGGCCCTGACGCTATACAGCAAAGTTAGCAAAAGTCCGGCTCTGGGCAAAAGTCAGGCCCTGTTACAAAGCAGATGCCTGCTTGCAGGTTCCCTGTCTGATACATGGACTTGGCAAGAACAGGGCTGGTGCTACAAAACCACAAACACGCCGAGGCACTAAGTATTCAGGTAAACACATTCCAGATGGGGAGTACCAGAAACACCCCTATACAAAGTCGTGGTGTAAACACATTTCCCCAGAGATGATACAGGGACACACTGACCCCTCCCAAAGATAAGGTCAGGATGACAGGGTGATGGATTGAACCAACGTGTGCAAGGTGAAGAGTGATAACTAACCACATCAGAGGGACATTACGTAACTTGTTTGTATCAGTGTATAAAAGAGGGATCACAGAGGGAGTGTCTTTGTCTGGCCAAGGGAGGAACGGAAAGTCCAGCTGTTCACTGACCTGGTCCATTGTCCCGGGCATACATATATTAGTGGTCCTGTAGCATCTGTGGGATACTAGTACCATACTTTGTTGGCAATAAACCTGGCCGAGCGCCTTCGCTACCAGATCCGAGTCCGGTCTTATTGGGCAGTTAGACCATAGAACGGACTTTGATCAATCTGGCCAAAGCCAGTGCAGCAGGCAGAGAGAAAACACTCACAGCCAATAACTGACAACAGTGGGTTCCATGGAGTCTCTGATACTTGTCCCTTTATGGGATAGGAACTCCGCTTGGGATCTGATTTTTGTAGAGGGTTGGGTCTTTGGGGGGTGGGAGTGGTTTGGGAATCAAAGGGGTGTTTACATGTTACATATTTACATTGAAGACCTTGAAATGAAGGTTTAATTTTTAAAGCACATGGCTAAATGTGCTAACAAGAAATCACATGATAAAGGAACACTATCCCTAAATAGTGTCCTCCAGACTAGAACATTTCCCCCCAAAGCTCATAGATTAAGGTCAAAATTATTAATAAAAACAACAACAAAACAGATACTCCATTTATAATGTCAGGGGAAGCCTTGGGGTTCCCTGGGTTTCCAGGCTCTTTACACTCAAAGCAATTCTAGTCTTTCTAAAAGATGAAAAAATATTGCTGCGGTATGTCACTGCCCCTGGCCGAGGTTGTATGTGGTGCATACTGTTCAATGTACATACCACTGAAGATGACGTGACATCTGCACCTGGTTCCAAACCCTGACGAATTGCCATGTTAGCTATACTCACCTTGAGGTTTTAGTTAAGGGAGAAGTATTACCAACCCCAACATTAAGAAATTATAAGTCAGGTTCCAGAAAATCATGAGATTGGGTTAAAAAAACTATTAAAAATAATAGATGTGAGCGTCTTTCAATTTGCCTTTTGGTTTCTGGGCCTTTTGGGTGCGTTCAGGTCATGCTTTCAAGCTTTTCTCTGCAACTGTAATGGCCTGAAACTGTTTTGAAAAATTAAAACTGAGATTCTGATGAAATAACATGACTCTGGGAGCTGAGGTTTTAAGAACACCTAATATCACAAAACTTGGGATAAAATCATGAGAGTTGCCAACACCAAAAGAGATGATCCAGTTGAGAAGAGTCTTCAATCTATTGAAACCATTGAGGATGCATAATTCAAATTAATGAGCTGGATGCAAAACCCTCTGCAAGTCCAAACAAAAAAAGAAAAAAAAAAGCACAACATAGCTGAATGGGGAAGTCAGTGACTTGTCTGGAGCAATCATTTGTTTTTCAATAATAATTTGTTTTCCTTGTTTAAAATTGTTTATAAAGTAAAAGAGGGAAGATGTGAGGCTATGTGCACTGTTTCTTTAAACGTGGAGCAGGAAGTCAGGCAGAAAAAGGTAGAGGAAGGTTCTAGGTAGAAGGTTCTAGGAAGGTTCTAGGCAGCGAAGTACAGAGGCAGAGAGCGTAACGTTAGGGATAATACTGTACCTTTAATCTCATAAAGTTCCTTGTTCAGTTCTAGAAGAAAACAGCTCTTTCTGTGATGCTTTACCTTCATCACATGATAGAGGCTGCTCTATTTTTCCCTCCTGAGGGATCATGAGGATTTTAATAACTTTTTCGTATGCATTTATTTTTCTTTGAAACACTGCATTTATATTTTCGTGTGGGAATTACTGGGTATCAGTGACTATTGTTTGTGTGTTTTTACAGTGTAATTTATAATTTAACACATACAGTTACTGCTCCAAAAAACCTGAACTCAATTAACCTGAGTATACTTTTGTTATCGTTTATAACATATCACATTTGCAGTGAGAACAAGCTTCCTGCCCCAAAGAACGTAGAACCTAAGTAGGCTCAGGGGTCATGGCTTTTCATGGGTAGCCAGGTGGTGAGCCATAACTAACTAACATTTGCTTTTCTTTCTGTGACCTTGTCCTCTGACCCTCTCCACAAAACTTGTTAGGTCCACCTGTGTGATCCGTTGGTATCTACACTGCAGACTCTTTGGGGGGCAGGGATGTTTTTTTTAATATGTCTGTACAGAGCCTACCAGAGTGGATGGGCTGACCCCAAACTGGGGTCTGGCGTTGCTCCTATAATAGAAGTCAATAGTATAACAGTCCAGGGAGGCAGTGCCGCCTAGAAATTAGTGCACTGAACTCAGGAGACCTGGGCTCTGTTCCTGGCAGTACTACTGACCTAATGGGTGATCTTGGCACATCATTTCATCACTCCATGCCTCAGTTTCCCTGTCTGTAAAATGGGGATAATGAAACTGGCATCCTTTGAAGAAGCAACAAAGCCACAGCACTCTTTGTTGCTTTTTACAGATCCAGACTAACACAGCTCCCGCTCTGATACTTGACATCCTTTGAAGAGAACTTTTGAGATCTAGTGATTTCTATATCAAGATAATATGTTGCGTTTCCTTTAAAGATCCGCTGTAATTCAAAAGAAATTATTTGGGGCAAGTCCTTTGGCCTGTGCCATACAGGAAATCAGACTAGATGATCACAGCTGCTCCTTCTGCCACTGTAATCTATGAATCTATGCCAACAAGCACTATATAAGAATTATTATTATTAATTGAGCTATACTGGCTTCAGTCTTGGCTGAACTATGGGAGTAAAAGCTCTTCTGGGCTGTGAAAGATGGTCTTAGCTTCCCTCCTAGAAGCCCCTCCTGTTATGGTTTCATACTCCACCCTCATAGCTAAGAAATGGTGAGTGTATACAGGGTATTTGTCTGGCCCTAGTTAGCCTGAGAGCTGTTTCATTTTGAAGCGCTCCTCTGCTGCAATTTCAGTGAGTTTCTATTAAAGGAAACAATCTGTCACTTGCTGTTGTGCTTTCATTGTCATAAGGATCATGTGAAAGGAGCAGTGGTTCTATTTCTGTGGGCAGATCTACACTTAAAAAACTGCAGCGGCGCACCTGTAGCGCTTTAGAGAAGACACTACTACGCCGATGGGAGAGCTCCTCCTGTCGGCATAGTTAATCCACTTCCACGAGTTGCAATGGCTATGTAGACGGGAGAAGCTCTGTCTACACCAGGGACTAGGTCGCTATCACTGCGTTGCTCAGGGGGGTGGATTTTTCACACTTTTGAGCAACATAGTTATACCAATGTAAGTTTGTAGCGTAGACCTGGCCACTGACTGAACCAGCCAGTTTTTAAGCTGTAATAAATGTGGGGGGTAGCCCCCCTTTTATGGACACCCAGCCAGTCAGGAGCTATAGAATCCTCCTTAGCAACTGTACCCTAATTGCCTGAACTGTAATGGGTTGAGAGAAACTTAACTTGAATTGGCACCTGACCAGGGAACCAATAGGGAGGCTGCACCCTTTTGGATTGGAAAAACTGCTGGATGTGGAGGGGGTTTTCTTTGTCTCTTGGGCTGGAGAGACGGGAAGGCAGCAGCAAGCTGTAAGCTTTAAACCAGGTATGGGAAATCATCGGCATCATACCTAGAAACTCCCCCTTTGGAACCCCAGATATGTAAGTAGCACAGGAAAAGTTAAGACAGATGCGATTAGGAACCGTTTTGGTTGTTTTGGTTTGTGGATTTCTCTGTGCTAACCCCAGGTGCTTTTGTTTTGCTTGTAACCTTTAAGCTGAACCCCAAGCAAGTTATTGTTGGTATTTAATCCCTAAAGCCTGAGTTTTCAGATTTGTTTCTTTCTTTTTTAATAAAATTTACCTTTTGTTAAAGAATTCTTTGATTCCAAAGTCCTCAGACAAGGGGTTGGTCTGTGCTCACGTTGCTAAGGCAACTGGTTGGTATTTTATTCTCAGGCGTCCCCAGGAAAAGGGGTGAAGAGGAGGATATTTGGGGAGGATAGGGATTCCAAGTGACTCTTCACTGAATATTTGTGAAAATCACTTGGTGGTAGCAGCAATATCTGTCCAAGGCAGAAGACTGTGCCATGGAAGAGCTTTAACCTAAGCTGGTAAAAGTTAAGCTTAGGGGGGGTCTTTCATGCGGGTCACCACATATGTACCCCAGAGTTCAGATTTGGGGGGCATACCCTAACATAAGGGTTATTTTCTAGTTTGTAAGTTTGAAGTTCTGATTTTTAGAAATTTGGTCCATGAAGTTAGAATCCACGATGCCAGAGGCGTTGATTGATCTCGTTTTGGACCAATCACAGCATTGTGCTTTGGCCCTCTTGACTAGAACAGTAAGAGCTGATCAAGAGCTGCTGAACAATTACAGTTTATCTAAAAGGTCCAGACATTGACTAGGTCAGACACTGACTAACATAGGAAGATAGGAATTGCTATACTGGATCAGACCAGCTCACCCAGTTTAAGACCTGCCTCCAAAAGTGACCCATATCAATTGCTTGAGAGGAAGGTGCAGTGAACCTCGAGGTAAGAATTTATGGCATAACTTGCCCCCTGGGACAATTTCCTCCTAACCCTGGATAGTTAGAGATTGGCTTATCCATGACGCCTGGGGATTATGTCCCTGACCAAATTCTTGTTTTATTTTGTTGCCATTCACTATTTAGAACTCTGGATATTTTTGTTATCCACATAAATGCCTAAATCCCTCATGAATCCTGCTAAACTTCTGGCTTCAATATCTTGTGGCAATGAGTTCCACAGGCCGATGGTGCATTGTGTGAAAAAGTATTTCCTTTGACCAGTTTTGAGTTTTCCACCTTCACCGATTATCCTCTGCTTCATGTGTTGTTATGAGATAGGAATTAAAAATTATTGTGAGCTGCCTTCTCTATACCATTAATTATTTGATATACAATTTTATTGTGTCTGCTTGTGTTTATCTCCTCTCCAAGTTAAATAATCCCAGTATTTTCATTTGCTTCTCATTGGAGAGCTCTCCATGCCCTTAATCATCACTTACCTAGGTTAGAAGAACAATGCAAATATAGAAAAAATATATATCCTCACTTGTAGAGGTATATTTATGAAAGCTGACAAGAAATTTAAAAATGAATTTTGCTTTTTTACCTTTTGTTTTCTATCTGTCTATCTATCCTTTCCATTTCAACTCACCTTGGACAGTGAAAGCAGACTGGACAGTTTCACTTGCTGTTTATATTCAATTTCACCTTCTAGTTTTCATGCACCAGCATACAGGAAGAGAGTAAATACTTTTTTAGAAAATCACTGAAATTAAAAAGAAGTCTTAGGAAGATATTTCTAATACATTTTGTAGACCACTTTTAAAAACAGATTTTTAAAGAAAATGGAAATTTTGAGCCTCAACTGATTCTCTTTTCATTCCCTGCATGATTCGAGGGAATTTTCAGCACATAGTACTCTTAAGACATTCCCAGAATATATATATTCTTCCAAGTGGCAGACAATTGTAATTGTGATTTGGATGCAGCAGAAGTTCAGGTGAAGGTAGGCAAGAAAACAGAGCATCTGTGTTTTAAAACAACAAAGCCAGCCTGTCTCTCCCCCAGGCGACTTTAGGAACCGGAGCCTGATGTCTTTCCACTAGGGAACAGTGTGTGAGAAATGGCTGTTTGATCAATTGATTAGTTCCATTTCAGGTTCCCTGAATTTCTATAACCAGTGTGGTGCCAGCTGATTGTAATAAATTATTCAATTATTTAAGCGCATCCCTGATTTACTGCAAGTTTCTCACTTCATTTTCTTCCTCCTTTCTTATTATTTCTCTACCCCAGTGAGAAACAGACAGCAGACAGAGAGAGGGAAAACAAAATCAGGGAAAGGCCCATGGTGGGTTTGGGAAAGAGAGAGAAAAGTAAATGTTGCTGATTTTCCCAGTGATATTGACATGTCTCACATAGAGGGGACAACCTGACAATCTTGTCCATGACAATTCGCCAGGGGGTGTTCACTGCACAGCAGACAAGGAACAAAGGGAGAAAAAGACAGCTAGCAGCTTCCCACTGAATGCCGCCATAAAGGGGGAGTTTGGGATGGGGAATGGAGCAAAAGGTCCATTGATTAAAAGTCCTCAAAAGCCCTGGAAGGAAGGGATCCCCTGGAGCTGTAGCAGGCTGGTTCCAAAATGTGACTGCCAGGATTAAAGATGCCAGCAAAGCTGTGGAGCAACACAGCAAGGGGCCTTTCATGGCCATCAGAGAGGTCATGTGGCTTTGGATTTCTATTCCCTCTGCACTGCCTATCACCAGCTGTAAACGTCTCTGACAGCTGTCAGAAGTGGGGTGGGTTTGTCAGCCCTCCTCTCTGAGCATGCTCAGCATATAGGACCTTCCCCTTGAACTCTGTGCTGTCCTCCCAGTTTTATCTGAGGTCTTTATCACAAGCGCCTCTCTTCGCATTGTGCTGCAAACCAACTGCTCTGGAAGCACCTGTTGTCTCACTCTCTTCTCCCCACCTCCATGCTCAGATGCTTGGTTTCTTTTCACTTGAGTGGGGGCCGGAAGAACGTCCAGCAGAGAGTTCCCAGTCCACAGCATCCATGGTCACCGTACTGAGGTTCTCTTCCATCTCTCTGTGTTGCTCACCTCTGTAGCATCTGAGCACCTCACACTCTTTCTAATGTATTTATCCTCACAGCATCCCCAGGAGGTAGGGAAGTGCCATTCTCCAGATGGGAAATTGAGGCACAGAGGGACAAAGTGACTTGCCCAAGGTCACACTGGAAGTCTGTGTCACAGCAGGGACTTGAACCTCAATCTCCCGATTTCTATTCTAGTGCCCTAGCCACCAGATCATACTTCTTTCCTCTCCATTAGCTACTATAACATCCAAATACAATAAGTGTGTCCCACCGACAATGGTGTCAGCTGTGAAGATCAAGATCCTGATCTGAACTTCCTCAGAGTTCAGTGATGTGTAACTCTGAGACTTTGGTTTGTATCTATCACTGTTTATTACAGATGATAGCTCTTTGGTGGCCTAGTGTAGGTGGCCTGAAGCCCCATTTCTAGTGGACAAGTGCCCACACAAACAAAACCACCATAACAATGGGAATGAGCTGACATCCTTCTTTGTTGGCAATCTCAGAAGAGAGGCCAATGAGTAGATGGACATGAAGAGTGGACTAAGAAGTTAGTGTTAGTGTTAGTAAGAGCTGGCCACTTCGGGTCAGGATTGAAGTATATTATAGAGCACTTGCTCTCTGTGCTGTACTAGGTTTGGGTTTCGGACAGGACAAAAAATTCAAGAGCCTCAAAAAGAAAATAAAGAGACCCAATTCTGAGGTATGAATGACCTAGGAGGGCTACAGAGGGACCTGGGTAGGAACCTATTTCTGGCAGGTGACCAGGGCAAATATTGGAGCATGAACTGAAAGTGAATTAGACATTTCAAATTCAATGGCCCCGAAGGACTTATTTAACTCATGGGGTCATTACCATGTGGAATAGGTGACCTAATGGAAGCCACTAGATCTAATGAATTGAAATCCAGGGTGGAGAAGCAGTCCATGCACTGTAGCCACCATTGAAAAATGCAGAGTCTGCAGTTTCTGCTCAGAAGGACAATGTATTGTAATAGAGAAATACTCTGCATAAATGGCTCTGCACTCTTCAATGACAAACACTGCACATAGTCAAGGTATTCCTGCTGGAAAGCCAGGTTGGGTGAACTTGTTCTCCATTCAGCTGTGTTCTGTGTTTCTCAATAAGCCCCAGAAATAAGGATTTTTTTTAAAGGATACAGGTATGATAGTCCTTGTGACTTAATTTTTCTCCGTAGAGACTGTTTATGATAACACCTTGCATTGCATATAGTCCCTTTCTTCCAACTGGCTTCCAGAGTGCTCTGCAAAGTTTTTACTGCAGGATTATGCAAGCTGCCCGTACAGGAATTATTTCACTCACCTCTGAAGTGCAGCCGTGTCTGGCATGGAACACGGCACCTGTTTAACAGAGGTGAAGAGGTGAAGAAGAATACTCTGTTCAAATGAAACTGTGGGCGGGGAAACTGATTAAATGGATTTCTCCATGTGGACATTTGCCCGGTCCTTTCCTTAATAATATGTTTTGTAGCAAGGTGCAAGTGGGTTTCACACTTCAGAAAGTGTACTGGTGCACTAGTTTCATATGGCATGTGACTGCAGCAGATATAAATAGAATCAATAATACAGAGAACTATTCAATGGAGTAGTGATGCAATTAGGAAGCTTTAAACTGGTGTTTGGTTTCCATATCTGATAAGTGAAGAACATCATCTACTAGTCAGTGAAAGATCTCAGATAACCAGAAAGCCAAAAGAGTCCAGGGTGAGAATTTCAGGCCTAGCCTCTGGAGAAAGAAGGGTATCATTTTGTTTGTAAACTGAGCAAAATGTTGATGCAATCAATTACATGCAATTAACAAGGAACCCTGCAATTTAACTTGACGCAGGTGCTTAAGTCCATCCCTGTTCAGAAAAGCACTTAATCATATCATCAGATCCCACCTCAATGAGAAGTAATTGGGGGCTTAAGGACTTTATTGAACTGGATGACCTTTGGGGTAGAACTGCTCTTTAAGTATTTATGTCTGAGATTTTCAAAGGAGACTCAGGGCATGTCTACACATACGGCGCTGCAGTGGCACAGCTCTCCTGTCGGCATAATAAAACCATCTCTGAAAATGGCAGAAGCTACGTTGGTGGAAGAAGCTCTCCCACCGACATAGTGCTGTGCATATGACCGCTCATTTCAGTGTAACTTATGTCCCTCAGGGAGGTGGTTTATTCACACCCCCGAGCAACGTCAATTATGCCGATATAAGCTGTAGTGTAGACATAGTCTAAGGCAGTTAGAAATCCAGCTCCCTTTGCACGTCAGTTGTATTTGTGCTCCTTTAAAAACTCCTCTTTTAAAAATCCCATCTTTGTTTCACTTAGGGCCTGGTCAAATTCCCACTGAAGTCGCAAGCAAGATTTCCGTTGGCCCCAGTGGGAGTTCGATCATGCCCTTATAGCCTGAAATATCCTTTGCTCTTCAAGTAAATGATCATTTTTCCCTCTTAAAATGTTGATTGTGTTACAGGGTTTAGAATGAAAGTATCACCTAAGCTTTAATTGTATCCTTATTAGTGCAGAGCAATACTGGTAATTAATGATACCTTGTGTTTATTCGGTTTTGATTACCTTAAAGCACTTTAGATCCAGTACATTGACTCATCCCATCTCCTGTTCCTCAGGAAGTTGTTCCATGCATATTATAAATGTAATCCATCTTTCCAACAGTTAATTGACAGCGTATGGTGAAAGTGTAGCAGTATCTGTATTAACCCCTGTTGATCTCCAGCAGTTGTCGCAGAATAATTTCTTAGTTATTTTTCTAGTAATTAGCTTTAATCCTAATTATGAGATCTAATTTGTAAAAGTTCCAGAGATGGTGTGCTTTTGTTTGGCAAAAACTTATGCTGGCTAATTTTTAATTACAGCTGAACCTCTTAGTCATTTCTCACTTGCCAGAAAAGAACAATTCTTTTTCTGTAGAATTATTTGAAACTTTTAAAATATATAACTTAAATTTGCTTCAAGATGGAAAAAAATAAACGACATGGAAAAGAATATTAACTGTGTACTGAATTTCAGGGGAAAAGTTTCTAACGGTGAAGTTTATTATACTGTTTATTTTTCTCCCAAGAGAAGTAGAATTCTCATTTCTTGGAACATTTAAAACTGTAGTGCAAGGGCATTGGCGGATATATATATATATATATTTTGGGGGGGCAAATTTTAAACTTGGGAATAATATTTAGGGAACCCAATACCACATTCAGGTGATCATATCTCTCTCTCTCTCTCTCTCATCTAACTTTTGTTGGCTGTGTTGTTGTATCCAACTTCTGTTGGTAGAAAGTACAAGCTTTCAAGCTTCATAGAGCTCCTCCTCAAGTCTGGAAAAGCTAACCAGAATGTCCAAGTAAATCCAAAGTGGGACAGGTTGTTAAGCATAAGGTAGGAGACCACATAAAATGAAGTGGAAAATTAACACCTCTGCAGTTGTAGGACAACGGAGGGTTAATAGGCAGCAGGGTATGTTACAAATTGTTGACATTGGCCATAAAACCAGTATCTCTGGTTAAGTCCATGGTTTTTCATGTTCAGCAGAGTTATGAATTTAACTTTCCAAGTTTGTCTTTTGAAGGAGTTGTGCAGGTTTCCTCTGAGGATGAGGACTGAGAGATCCAATATTGAGTGATCATTTTGTAAAAAGTGTTCACCTGCAGGTGTCAGGATGTTTTTCTTTTATCATCTTCTGTGAGTTCATCTGGAAGCATAATGATTATCTGGTTTCACTGGCATAGTTTCCCCTGTGGGGGAGGGATAGCTCAGTGGTTTGAGTATTGGCCTGTTAAACCCAGGTTGTGAGCCCAATCCTTAAGGGGGCCATTTGGGGAAACTGGGGTAAAAATCTGGGGATTGGTCCTGCTTTGAACAGCGGGTTGGACTAGGTGACCTCCTGAGGTCCCTTCCAACCCTAATATTCTATGATTTGTTATACTGGATGAGGTACACCACATGGTGTGACAGGCATGGGTTGGGCCGATGGATCTTGAAAGGTTGGTTGTGGGAGGTATTGATCAGCATAGCAATGTAGATATGTCTGCAAATTTTACATCTGTTGCTCTGGAAGAGTCTGGCGACTCTTTGAGTTGGGTATCATGATCTATGCTTCTGATGAGGAATGTGGTAAGACTGGGTGGGTTGGGAAAGATTTCTTTCAGGATGGGGTCCCCATCAAGTATGGATTGTAATTGTTTGATGATACCTCATATGGGTTCTAGTGTGGGGTGGTAGGTGAAAACTAGGGGTGTGCAGTCAGTGGTTTGTTTGTTTGATTGCTTGTTTGTTTTTCTGTATTGAGGCATTTTCTTCTGGGGTATTTGGGTGATCAGTGCCATGATGTGATCTACTTCTCTGGTGGAGTGTCCTTGTTTATTGAAGGCAGTTTTAAGTGTGTTAAGGAGTGTATGCTGGACATTTTATCTTTGGAGCATATACTGTGGTATCTTTCTGTTATAGAGACAGTGAGATCTTCAAAGTACAACCTTCTCACAATCTCGTCTCAGTCTTTTCAAGATTTACCTTCAGACAGCTACCAAATCACCATTCTAGGCAGCTACCTACTAAGTAGAATATCCAAATGCATTATTGGGCACCCAGATTTAAAGACTGGATGCTGCACTGGCAGAGGAATCAACCTTTGCCATCCTTCATTGTTACGATTCCTTGCAACTTTGTACTGCTTCTTTAAAGATGGGGATTTTAATGATATTAGAAGGCATCTGTGTCGTAACTTTAAACCAGCCCATGTTTGAGGGTTTAAACATTATTTATTCTCAAAGCTATAGAAACAGGCAAAGGCAGAGAATAGGCCATATTATGGATAATCAAATGAAGTGCTCAGTAAATTTCTTGTACTGTATGACTCTGACGGGTCTGGTATGAGGTCTCTGACAAAGCCATTCTCATGTAGGGGTCCATATCACCAAAGCAACACATCATGCCATGTCTCCCAGAGAGAGAATTAATCGGGATTCATATGGCCGCCTCTCAGGATAGGAACCTCTCCTACTCACAGATGCTCAGTAGAGTTTTGAGATGAGCCTGAGTTACAAATCTGTATTCAAAGATCTCCACAGTGTGGGGGTGTTTGGTTATGAGAGGTTATGGGATTATGCCCCTCAGTAATAAAAGTTGAGGCTGGGATTTTCAAAGGCACCTATCGTGCCCAACTGACCATGGTTTTCAATGGGCGTTAGGTTCCCAACCTCCCCACAGCACATTTGGAAATCCCAAACTAATGGAGCACTTAAATTTAACAGCCTGAAGGAACCCAAACCATGTGTCTGTTTTCAGAATTCTCCACAGCAAACAATTCATTTCACTAAATCCATGGGATACATTATTGGACAATTTTCCCATTATCGTCTCTGCTTTGAGCAAAGAGAAAGAGTGCGTAGGGGTCACTCCTGCCCCAAATTGCCATAGAGTCATAGAAGTGTAGGACTCGAAGGGAACTCGAGAGATCATCTAGTTCAGTCCCCTGCACTCAAGGCAGGACTAAGTATTATCTAGACCATCCCTGACAGGTGTTTGTCCAACCTGCTCTTAAAAAATCTCCAATGACAAAGATTCCAAAACCTCCCTAGACAATTTATTCCAGTGCTTAATCATCCTGAGAGTTAGGAAGTTTCTTGTAATGTCCAACCTAAAGTGCCCTTGCTGCAATTTAAGCCCTTTGCTTCTTGTCCTATCCTCAGAGGTTAAGGGAAATAGTTTTTCTCCTTCCTCCTTGTGACGACCTTTTATGTACTTGAAAACTGCTATCATGTCCCTCCTCAGTCTTCTCTTCTCCAGACTAAACAAACCCATTTTTCTTTTCAATCTTTCCTCAGAGGTTATGTTTTCTAGACCTTCAAATATTTTTGTTGCTCTTCTCTGGACTTTCTCCAATTTGTCCACATCTTTCTTGAAATGTGGCACCCAGAACTGGACACAATACTCTAGCTGAAGCCTAATCAGCATGGAGTAGAGTGGAAGAATTACTTCTCGTCTTGGTAACAACACTCCTGCTAATACATAGAGCAGGGTAAAATCAAGTGAGCCAATGCGATCTCACTTGTTCAGATACAGACACACCAAACAGCTAAGTGTCACAGATGATTTCTTTCCTAAAGTATGGCTCTGCTCTTTGGACTCAGTGCCACAGAAAGATGTTTCATTCATGAGTTCAGTGGAGTAAATTCCCTCCAGCAAACAGTAGCGATATTACTCCCAACACTAGCCTTAGGCTATGTTCTTTTTTAATTCCCCTCGCTTATACTGTTGCTCTTAGCAGGGTGAGCATGCTATTTAGAGACAAGAGGCAGCAGTGAAATGCAAAATTCTAGACTGTGTCTACACTACAGAGACATACCAAAAAGCTATGCCAGCGTCAGCATCACCCTGTAGCAGAGGCTCTGACTTTTCCTTTTCCCTGAGGGTGTTCAACCCCCCACTTTGCCCCAAGGCCCTGTCCCCATGCCACGCCTTTTCCCAAGGCCCAGCCTTCTCTCTGCCTCTTCCTGCCCCTGCTTCGCCCCCCCCAAAGGCCTTGCCCTCACTCCACCTCCTCCCACCCCTACTCCGCTCCCTCCCCAAGGCCCCTGCCCACCTGCCGCTCTCCATCCTCCTCCAAGCCCCTCCCCAAGTTCCTAAACAGCTGTTTGGTGGCAGCTCCACCCCCATCAGCTGATGAGTGGGGACAGGGAACAGCCATGGCTGGTGGTTACTGAACACCCACTATTTTTTTTCCGTGGGTGCTCCAGCACCAGGGCACCCATCGAGTCAGCATCTATGCCCCGTAGTGTAGACTCAGCCTACACTGACGGAAGGGGTAGGAACACTGTCTCCCCCTAATAAAGTCAGGTACATTGATGGAAACATTCTTCCATTGACATATCTTCATCAATACTGGAAGCTAGGTTGGCATTTTTCAAACCTTTGACCAATATAAACGTCAACCTCACTTTTAAGCATAGACCAAGCTTGATATGGTACATGATCCTGTGGATGTCTCATTCATTTGTAAAATACTGGGCACATCATCTGATGGCAGTGCTCTCATTCCACTTTTGAAAAGTGCTTTGCAATCTATAACTGATCCAAGGCCCATTGAAGTCAATGGCTTAGGGTTGCCAATTTTTGGTTGGACATATTCCTGGAGCTTTCATCACAGGACATAATCTTTAGTTAAAGATTAATCTTTATTTCCTGGAGACTCCAGGAAAATCCTGGAGGTTTGACAACCCTACAGTGGGTATGTGCAATGATTGTCTCGCTCCAAATGAGAGGATAAGACTGATAGTAAAAGGATGGTGTTCGAAGCCCTTGTTAACATGGATGGATCAGGGGACTTGGATATGGAACTTCTGAAATGGCCCACTGGTGGTGAAATTTGGCCCATCTGGTGGTGACCAAAAATCATTACCATCAGATATTTTTTCATTGGCTTTTGTGAAATGACTTCATGGAGTCTTAGTCCAGTTCCTAATGGGACAGATGTTCACTTCCCAAAGACATTGCCCCAGTTAGCACCTTTGTGAATGGCCTTAGAAGACAGCCCAAGGATCTGAATGACCCATGGAGACTGAATTACTCTTTCAGCTGTAGGACTTATCTACACAAAAGATTTTACCTGGAGTAAATTGATTGCCAGTTAACTCAAGGTGGTTAACATGTTTGAAGAGAACATTCTCAGTATGTACCAGGCATTGGGAGAGTACCCTAGTCCTGGGGCAAATTTTTTGGGCGTGCCTAGACTACCCTTTACAAAAAACCCTAGTGTAGACAACACCTAGTGGGGGGCCCCCTTGAAGGCGGGACAGGGGCCTAGTGAAAGGAAATACCAGAGAAGCTTGCAGTACCACTGCCTGTGTTTATCCATCCTGTAGCAAAATACAGGCTGTTAGGGACAGATATGGAGAGACACAAAGGGTGGTTGTGTGGCCAATTTCATTAGAAGTCAAGGGAAGTTGGGTACCTGAACATCCCCGTTAGTCTGCAGGGCATTTGCAGTTGTAAATCCACTTAAAATAAATACTTCATAGTACACATGTACACACACACACACACACACGAAAAAGCAATAGTGGAATGGTCCATGGAAGGGAACATCAGCTCATGAGATCAGTGTCTGCCAGATGGATCAACCATATTTTCAGGCTTCTAAAAGAATGTTACAAATAACAAAGTGTTAAAGAAAAGTCCATTCAGTAGCAGCAGCTGACAATGCCTTTTTAATTACACGAAAAAAAAAACATCGAGCATCCTTCTGAACCAGAAATAAACATGAATGTTTAAGAAAGCCAGAGAAGTATTTCCCTTTCTTAGGGCCCTCTCACGATAACCTTTAGCAGGTGAGTAATACATTATCAGAGAGTTGTGCTTTGACAGCACAACCATTAGTGTGGATTGCTGTGAAGGCGCACTATGGAAAGGGGTCCCAGCAGCAATCAATTACAATTACTAGAAATGCGTCAACAGGCTAATGCAGGAGATTGCCTCTGTCCCAGTAAAGCAGCAGCAAATAATGAAAGTCATCCACAGTTTAATTAAAATAATTCACGGCCTGCATGTCTCTCTCTCCCTCTTCCCTTCGCCATGAATTCATTCTAATACATTCTATATATTATATTAAAAAATAAAACTAACATGTTTTAAATGATTGTTTAAAAATAATACAGTTAAAATGCTGAGGTTGCTTCCCCCACTGAGCGTAGGGTTGCCACGTGTCCGGTTTTCGACTGGAACACCTGGTCGAAAAGGAACAGCTGCCCTGGCCATCAAAAGTCCAGTTGGCATGGAGCTGGCAGGCTCCCTACCCAGCTCCGCGTGGCTTCTGAGAAGCTGCCTGCGTGTCCCTCCAGCTCCTAGGCGTAGGGGTGGCCAGGGGGGCTCTGCGTGGTGCCCCCTTCCTGAGTGCCGGTTCCACAGTTCCCATTGGCTGGGAACTGCAGCCACTGTGAGCTGTGAGGGCAGCGCCTGCAGACAGGGGCAGTGCACAGAGCTGCCTGGTCTGGCTATACCTCTGCCTAGGAGTCGGAGGGACATGCTGGCAGCTTCCCAGGAGCCGCCTGAGGTAAGCACCTCCCAGAGCCCACACCCTAAACCCCGTCCTGTGCCCCAACCCTCTGCCCCAGCCTGAGTCACTTTCTACACCCCAAACCCCTCAACCCCAGCCCCACAGCCAGAGCCCTCAACCCCTCCTATACCCCAACTCCCTGCCCCAGCCAGTGAAATTGAGCGAGTGTGGGAGGATGGGGGAGAGCGAGCGATGAGGGAGGGGGGTTGGAGTGAACAGGGGTGGGGCCTTGGAGAAGGGGTGGGGCCTCAGGAAAGGGGCGGGGCAGTGCAAGGGTGTTCAGTTTTGTGTGATTAGGAAGTTGGCAACCCTAACCAAGCGTGATGTGTCATCATGATTCTTCACATCACAGACTTATCAGTCTGAGTCAATTCCCTAAGTCTCCATAAATATGATTTATTACTTGCGTCCCAGTAGAATCTAAGGGTTGCAACCAAGATTGCAGGTACCATTGTGCTAGGCTCTGTACACACACATAGTGAGAGGCAGTCCCTACTCCAGACAGAGGAAGTGACTTATCTAGGGTGACCAGATGGCCCGATTTTATAGGGACAGTCTCAATTTTTGGGTCTTTTTCTTATATAGGCTCCTATTACCCCCCACCCCAGTCCCGATTTTTCACATTTGCTATCTGGTCACCATAGACTTATCCAAGCTCATGCAACACATCCGTGGCAGAGCTGGGAATAGATCATGTTTCTTGTACCCCTCTGCCGCGTCCTATCCACAATGGAACACTTGGATATAGTCTGTGTCTACTCTACAGCCGCTACGGCAGCACAGCTATGGTGCCGTAGTGCCATAGTGTAGACGCTTCCTACATAGACAGATGGGGATTTTCCACACATATAGTTAATCCACCTTTCTGAGTGGTGGTAGCTAGGTCAGTGGAAGAATTTTTCTGTCAACCTAGTTGCATCTATACCCGGGGATTAGGTCAACCTAATTATGGAACCAATCGAGTAAGAGCTTAGAACCGGTGACAGTCAGAATCCAATGCAACAGCTCGGTGTCTGAGTCTTTCCAGATTCGTAGTGGAGTTAAGCAAAGTTGTGTACTTACCCCAACTCTGTTTGGGATCTTCTCTCCGCTACTGAAACAAGCTTTTGGTTCCTCAATTGAGGGAATCTACTTACACACAAGATCTGATGGAAAGCTGTTCAATCTTGCAAGACTCAGACCTAAAACCAAGACTTGGGAGGCCCTTATCCAACACCTCCTCTTTGCTGATGTCGCAAAAGTGACAACCCACACAAATGCTTGTCTCCAAAACCTCATGGACAGTTTTTCCAAAGCCTACCAAGACTTCGGGCTCACCGTAAACCTAAACATATGAACATAAAGTGCCAAAGAGTTGAGGAAGCACCCTCCATCAACATCAACAACTATGAACTCAAAATGGTGAATGAGTTAACATACCTGGGGTCTAATCTCAGTCAACCTCTCACGTGAAATAGAACTCAGCATCCACACTGGAAAAGCCACCAAAACAATGTCTAGACTGAGCAAGAGGGTCTGGCAAAACAACAAATGGACAGAACACACACAGATCTGTGTGTATCGTGCATGTGTTATCAGCACACTTTTGTATGGGAGCGAGACATGGACCTTATACTCTCATCAGGAAAAGAGGCTCAACAGCTTTCATATGCGTTGCCTTCATCAAACCATTGGCATCTCCTGGAGGGACAGAGTCACCAACACTGAGGTGATCAGACAGGACAGCAATACCCAGCATGCAGACACTCCTCCAACAGAGATGCCACTGCTGGCTTGGGCATGTGTGCCAAATGAATGACGGGTGCATCCCAAAGGGCATCCTCTTTGGCGAATTGGCATCTGGACAAACACCTAAAATTGTGTTTCAATAATAATAATTGGATATATACCTATCTCCTAGAACTGGAAGGGACCTTGAAAGGTCATTGAGTCCAGCCCCCTGCCTTCACTAGCAAAACCAAGTACTGATTTTTGCCCCAGATCCCTAAGGGGTCCCCTCAAAGATTGAACTCACAACCCTGGGTTTAGCAGGCCAATGCTCAAACCACTGAGTGGAAGCAAGACCTCATTGAACTATACATGGATGAGGGTAACTGGGATGATCACACTCACAACCGCAGCCTTTGGAACCAAGAGCTGAACAAAGGTCTCTAGAGTTCCAAGAGGAAGCTGTCCAGCTTAGCAGAGGAGAAAAGAGCTTGCAGAAGTCAGAGCCCAGAGGTTGGAACATCACCTTTAAATGTGACAGATGCAGCAGAGATTGTCTCTTTCAAGTGGGTCTCTTCAGTCAAGATCACAGCTGCCCTAAAACCAACTGAGTAAATTCTTTACCTCTCGGGGGTGCATACTCACGGTCTCTTGAGACTGAAGGATGCCTAATACTGCTACTATTACTGCTAGTAACTCTGGCACTCAAGATGTGAAATTTTTCACAGCCCGGAGCGGCATAGACAGGTCAATCTAATTTGTAAATGCAGACCAGGCCATAGGCTCATGACGTAAAAACAGATGCAGGCTAGTGACACACATCACGATGCAAAGAGCCCATTCTGTATCTGAGCTTTTGGTTGGGCATGTATCAGGCCTACAGTCTATAGACATACTGATCCAAGCCAGTGTCCAAGTTTCTAGGGTTGATTCGGGATTTCCCCCAACAAGCACCACCACTTCTTTTTCTGTTATGTTGTTTTTCCTGTGGTGAACAGCTAAAGTACGGCCCTTGCCCGGGAGCCAGAGTTCAGAGATACACCAGTGAATTCAAACTAGTTCACTCTTGGTAATTTCACTGCTGTAGACATGCTCTCACCAGTGTCCGCAGTCTGTCTTCATTTGGGAGCAGACACCTCTGAGACTTTTTTTGTTCACCCTTTTTAGCACAGAGCAGCACATATTTCACTCCTGGGAACATTAAAGACACGCACTTCTCTAATAGGACTTAACTACAACAAATGGACAGATTTTGCTGAGTATCAGTCTTGGGAGACATTGGCTTCATACATCAGATTTTTATGTGCAGGAGTCAAGACAAAGAATAAAGTGCAGAGTAACTGAGGTATCCTCATATCCATCTTCTTATTTTCCTTATTTCCCAATAGAAATATTGGGACCAGAACAGTGTAAATCCAGAGTAGCCCCATTGCTATCCATGGCTCAACTCTGGATTTACACCTCTCTAAATGAGATCAGAATCTGGCCCTTAGAGACCATGCTAGTACAATGACCTTTGCTGAATCACAGGAGGTTTTCAGAACTGTGACAGCAGAATTACTTCAATGCTCATTATGTGGGGCCAGACTGATTGATCATGTGAAGTGTCAGCAGAGAACGAGCCCCTCCCCTCCATGGGAGAAGAAAGATCACCCTGTGAGTTTCCCTCCATTAAGTGAGATAGTTTAATGGACACCAGGAGGCAGACTAGATGGTCACTATGGTCCCTTCCGGCCTTAGAATCTGTGAATCTATTATTTGATTTGCATAATGTATTCAAAGGTGGGAGAGACTTTCACGTTTCAGGAGCCACACTACTGCAGATCAAGCATGTTTACAGCTCGTGTGTGTATGTGTGTTTGTGTGTATGTGTTAATTAGAGCCAATAATATCCTGACCTTCATTGATACTAACATGCCTCATAGAATTCACTGTTTCCTTGGAAGATGGGAATTTTGCTTCTACATCTGTGTCTGATTTGGGAAGTTCCATGTTTTATGGCTTTTGGGGCAGATTTACAAACGTCTTTAGGTGCCTAAAGGTGCAAATAGGTGCCCTAGAGGGATGTATAAAAGCATCTAAGCAGGTTAGATGCCTAAACTCCCAATATATCCAATGGGAGCGAGGTGCCCAAATCGTTCAGTTAGTTTTGAAAATCCCACTAGATGCCTATCTGCATCTTTAGAAGCCTAAATACTTTTGGAAATTTGGGCATAGGGCCTAACCCTGTGAGGTATTGGAGTCAATGGCACTTAGCACTGTACAGGAGCCGGACCAGAGAGGTTTTTCACTTATAATGATCAAAGCAGGGAGTCCCACATATTAACCTTTATAACAGGATTCCACTGCATTCTCAGTAACTAGCTTTTGCTGTTATCCAAAGCCTGTGAAAGCCATTTATTGCCATGCGTATTCTTCTATCATAGGTATTAGCCTTTCAGTAACCTAGAACAATATTAAAATGCCACAATATGTCAAAATATGTGCCCATCTCCGGGGGGGCGACGTGGCGCTTCTAGGTTGTTTGGCCAACACAATCTTTTCAAAAGGGAATTTGAACCCTAGATTGAGTATCTTAGTAGAAACTCTTTCTGGAATAGTTCTCATTGGCCAAGGTATCTCTGCGTCAAATCCTGCCTGATCCCCGTTCAGTGCAGTTTTCAAAACCCCCTGCTTTGCACAGGGATCACCTTTGTCCACATAGGCCAGAATGCTGACGAGACAACTTTCCACATCTGCTGCCCATCAGCCGGGGTGAAAGTAACTTAAAGGACTTACCGGTACGCCGGAGTCCTGAGCAGGGGTGTGGCCTCAACCGGAAGAGGCGGGGCCTTTCAATATTTAAAAGCCCTGGGATTCCGGCTGTGGCTGGGAGCCCCAGGCCGTTTAAATCACCCTGGAGCTCCCAGCTGCAGAGGCGGCTGGGAGCCCCGGGGCTGAGGGGCGAACTGCGGAGTTCCGAGCCCTTTAAATCACCATGGGAGCCCGGCTGCTGGAGCTCCGGCGGCACTTTAAAGGGCCTGGGGCTCCCCGCAGCAGCAAGAGCACCGGGCCCTTTAAATCCCTGCCCGAGCTGGGCTGCCAGAGCTCCGGCGGCACTTCAAAGGGCCCAGGGGTCCAAGCAGAGGTTGGAACCCTGGGCCCTTTAAATCACCACTGCCTACGCCGGTCCAGTCCGGCACAGTATACTGGCTCTTGCCGGTACACCGTACCGGACCGTACCAGCTTACTTTCACCTCTGCCATCAGCCCTTTCTCCCGCCTCAAGGGAGGGAGACTTGTTTCTTAAATTATGGTTTTGATAACACGAGCAGCCAGCATTTTGATTCACCTTGCACTTCGCCCCTTGGAGAAAGAACAAGAAGGAGGTGGAAGCAGTTTTAATTGGCTTGGCAACTTGCCCCCTAAGAACAAAATCAGAAGAAAGAAAGAAGCAGGACAGATGTGCCAACCCACAGTTGTTGCTTAGGTAGAATCTAAGTGACTTTGCAACATGCACACTTGGTTTTCATACACACCATTAGAGGAGAGGTGTTGCTTAGCAGGGTGCTTTGCCCTTTAAATGAAATTGGGCCCAGCGTTCCTGTTCCAGTCCAGGTGCGCCCTTGTTTGACGTAATGAGGAGGGTGGAGCTGCCCCGGGAGTTCTTATAAATGAGAGTTCAGAACCCTGAGAGGGAGGAGTCCAGAAAGGATGTGCAGAAGCAGAACTGAGAGTTTCAGGTAGGGGATAGCTCCGAAGAGGGCAATAGTGAGAGATCCCAATGGAGCCCTGGAGTCAGAGCAGACAGGTGAAAACAGAATGGAAGTTGGAGGGTCACCCCTGGCCACAGAGGGCTGAAAGCTGGGGAGTGATGGAGGGGTGAGCCCACTGATTTCTTTGAGCAAGACCTGGAACCATCTCTGGGAAGGAAATGGGGTGCAGATGCCCACCAGCTAGAGGAGCTGTTCGGGCTGTGCTGGGAGGATTATGCTGTATGGCAGTGGGTCTTTTGGTAATAAATTATTCCTGCAAAAGGAGCTATTTATGTACCCCAAAAGCTGTACCGAATGTATTTGAGGAACCATGAGAGAAACTGAGGTGAGGGAAAGCTTGCAGGGAGGTCCTGAAGCCACCAAAGAATGCCCAGGAGACTGACACACGTTCACAGCACCAATGAACCAATCACAGACGCATCTTCATGTATAACGCCTGTGGCTCATTAAGATGACAATTCCTAGTACCCAACCCAGACCAGGGCTCCTCTGAATTGTACAAGCACAAGAGACAATGCCTGCCCCAAAGAGCTTACGCTTTATAGAGACAAGGCAAAGAATGGGAGAAATGAAGTATTGCTATTCCAGATTTTTGGAGGGGACCTGAAGCAAGAGAGATTAAGAGCCTATCCTCAGCTGATGTAAATTGGTATTGCTCCACGGAAGTCATTATGAATTAGTGACTTACTGACTGAGCAACCTCTCTCTCCCTGTAGATGTTGTGATTGATAAAATATTCACAACCCAAGTGTACCTGGGATACATAAAGGCAGGAAACAGCAGCATGTTCTACCATGACAGGAAAACACCAGTTATATACAATGTATTTGCGATTCAAGCTGGGGGCATAATGCAATTTGTCAGAATCATTTTGAAAATAACTAAGAATCACCAGGATGTCTTCACAAGCTGAAAGAAATGCAAGTAGAGTTTAAAAGTCGCTATTAATAGGCTTGCCATGCTGAAATAAAATAGGAAATTGCTGGCTCATGCAAAAATGAAGTGTTACTGATCCTTGCTTTTAATTATATCGTCTGAATTCCTGATGGAATTTTTCAGGTTCCTCAGCTCCAAACACATATTTTTCCCCCCACTAATTTGAATGATCTCTTCTACTAAGTGCCAGTTCGTCTCAAACATCCACACAGATTCCAAATGCCTCCTGTGACATAATCAGCCCTTTGACGTATTCCACTCCAGGCATCTATTTATCTATTTGTAGGAAATAAGAGCTTGGGGTGTCTTTTATTAACTTGTGTAACAAAGCCATGCTTAAAAATCCCATCTATTAAAAGCATCCAGTATTATTGGACTGAAGAGAAACATTAAAGTGGGTAAGTAAATCCGAGAGAAATCTGATGGCTCATTATTCTAAGCAGAGCAGGTAGTGACACCTATAGTTAAGATCAGTCAACATTTCTCATTATGAGACCCTCTTTTCAGTTGCCAAACATTAATCATTTGGGCTGAAGTTTTCCGCGGTGGGTGTCTGCCTCAGGCTAAACTTTTTTAGAAAGTTTGAGCCAAAACCAGGCATGCTGTTTCCAAGAGCATGATTAAGGGGGTGAATTGTTTTGCCCATGTTAAATACATTCTTACAACCATTTCACTAGTGCCTCACCTTCGGATCAGGAACTTGACATTTGGCCTTGGGGTCACCCTGCTGTCAGGGATATGCCTTTTGCCATTCCGGTGAAAACTCACTAACATTTGACCAAGTTAGAAACCTCTGAAAAAATCTCACTCTGAACATGCTCAGTAGGGACTTGGTAGAGTTTAGCAACTACATTCTCTGAATATTCCATCCACACTGAGCATGCTCTAGCCCCCCAGAGCCCTTATGTGTGACCAGACTCCAAATGCACCTTCCCCACAGAGCATTCTCAATCCCAGGACTTCAGGGCTGACCAGGACCTTCCTTGCAAGTGCTCCCCCTAGCAAGCAGGAGTTTGTGGAACTGAGAATGGGGGTGGGAGGGAAGGGGGAACTCTCATTGGTCTGGAGGGATGGGGGCAGGAGCCAGGGGGGAGGGTTGTGAAGATTGGAAAGGAGCAGAGGGAGAGGGGATCCGGAGTGGAGGGTGGGGAATGGATGGGAAGAGAGGAGGACAGAGACAGCTTAAGGGCAGAAGGATTTATAACTACAAGAGCACACTCCCCTACAAACACTAGAATTCAACCCAGTAGAACTGCCTCTGCTCTCAGCTAATACCCATGAAATCCACTGACCAAGTCTCATCTGCCTCTAGTGCAGCACCTCATACAGAATAACAACCTACTACTGCTAACCATTACTCTGTTAGCTCAAGCAGCAGGGGTCTGCACTGTGGGTCCAAAGGTCTGAACCTTGCCGGTGATCCAAGCTGGGGATCCAAGGTTCCATGACGGAATTTCTCTTTCTTGAATTTGCTTGGGGAAAAAGAAGAAGGAATTATTGCCTAAAACAAAAAAACCTCGTTAAAAGCACATTTTTAGGGTTCCAAACGCTGTACTCAAAAGTTAGCAAATGCCAGAATTAAGGTTTGCTGCTAATATGAGCCAGCAGTAAATTAATCTCTCTCTTCCTCTCCTGGAGCAAGGGAACTGGGTCCCAAGGTGTGTCTGTAGCACAGCGTCTCCTGGGGTGGGAGGAGGCCAAAAAAGGCCCCATGTAGCCTATAATGCTTTTCAGTTGCAGTGCGCAGCATGTTTTCCAGCGGGAGGTGGGTAAGTAGTATTATACTCACTGTACAGGTGGAGAAGTTGCGGCACAGAGGGGTTAAGGTGAAATACTCAATTTTAACTAAATGTGACTAAGTTAGGCACCTAAATCCATATTTAGCCAATTAAAGAAGTGGCCTGACTGTCAGAAATGCCCACAAACTAGTATCACTCTCACAAGATCACACAGTGACTCTGTGGCACAACCAGAAATACAATGCAAGTCTCCTGGGCCCTAATCCCTGGATCCTGCTGCCTGACTCTGGAGGCAGGTTGACTGGCAAAGGCAGCTGGCGTAGTTACAAGATGCTGGGATTTTACCTTGCGTTTCAGGTTTGCACAAGTCCAGAAGCTCAAAGCAGCTGTAGTGTTGAAATAACGCAGAGTCCTAGAGTTTGCAAGGGGTGGTAACGTGGACTCATCCTTGTTCTTCCAGGTTCAGCAGGTTGCTCATTGTTGCATCTTCAATCTTTGCTGCATCCACTCCCAGTGTCCCTCTTGTGGGTGTCACCTTGGGATTATTTATGTTATGGTAGCACCTAGAGGCCCCAGCGGTGATCAGGGCTCCATTGTGCTAGGCGCTGTACAGATATATAGTCAGACTCCCTACCCCAAAGAGCTTATAATGTAACCAGAAAGACCAAAGGATTCTCATGGGAAGCCTCATTCTGTAGACAGGGAACTGACTTGCCCAAGGTCACCCAGGAGCTAGGAGTTGAATGCAGTTCTCAAGCGTCCCAACCAGACCTGCATCCCTCACCTGCATTGTAAATGTGAATGTCCCACTCCTTTCCCTCCAGGCCTCTGCGAAGTAGGCCAGGACGAGTATGCACCTTTGGCTGAATGGGACACTGACAACCAGAGAAGTGACATGACTTGCTTAAGATCAGGTTCCAGTTCATATCGTTCCAGTTCATATGATCCAATGGAGAAAGTCTCTTGATCCCTTTCACGTAGTCGAAGAACTATGTCACTCTGGTTCACGACTCCTGGTACTGTCGATGGCCGGTGATGTGCTCGATGTAGATGTCCCTGGACCATCGGATGGTGTCTGAGACCATGAGGCACCGCATGAGCTGTGCATAGTGTCGACCGATCCCGCAGGGCTGCAGCACTTGCTCGTTGCAGGGGTCCCAGGCACCCAGGGCTCCGATGATTAGGGCGTCCATCTGCACCTCGTAGCCCTTTGCTCTCAGGGTGTCGGCCAGGGGGGGCGTACTTTTCCAGCTTACGAGCTTGGGCTTCGCGAAATGCCAGAGTCCTGTTCTCAAAGGAGACTGTGACGTCGACGACGATGATCTTTTTCTGGGCCTTGTCGGTGACGATGACATCAGGTCATAGCTGGCTGTCGGTACCGGGGATGGTGCAGTTCACGGAGATCTCCCCCAGGCGTGGTGTGATGGCTTTCACCAGGTGGTTCTGGATGGCATTGTGGCACAGCTGCCAGGCTCTGGAGTGGGGTTTGCAGCTGCACAGGACGTGGGGCAGGGTCTCGTTGGAGTAGACGCACTTCTTGAAAGCTCATGCTCTAATATGTCTGTTAGTCTATAAGGTGCCACAGGACTCTTTGCGACATGCTCAAGGTCACGCAGCCTGTCTGGAATAGACTCGGAAGCCCCATTTGGTCTCCTGATTCAAAACCTGCCATGTGCTTCAGCCATTAGATCGTGCTCCCTTTCTAATAGTGCCAGTGGAGGAGTCACAGGAGCCGTTCACACCTGGTTAATTTCCTTCTCTCTATCTCTCCCTGCCCCATTTTCCTTCTCTGATAGCATGTCCCGTGTTAGTCATGCCATCTCTCAGGGCAGAGAGTGCTCCGCCTCCCAGCAGCCCTCTCTCTTTCTCTGCATTTTCTTCTCTCTGCTGGAACTTCAGGGGGGTGTCCCTGTAAAGCTCTTAATGCGCCATCCCTGTCATTCAACTCCACGTAAAACCATTTCCCCAAATGCCTTGCTGGCCTCGCCGACAAAGCCGACAGCAGCTTTCCCCTGGATTCCAGCTCAGCTGTCATGCTTACTCTATCTTTCAGTAAGCTCCAGCACTCAGCCTGGCCCCCTTAATGATCTCTTCTAATGCAGCTAATATTGATCTGGTGTCTGCCACTGTTATTGCAGTGTCGTCCTTGATTGGCCCTCCCTGGGGTGTCTTGCTCCTGCCAGAATCAGAGCCCTGGATTTTCTCTGTGAATGTCACACGGCCGCATCCGGAAAGGCATCAAGTACCAGGGTCTTCAACGGGAGGTTCTGGTGCTCGGTGCAAGCCCTGATTCAATTTCCTTCACCACCGTTCCCCCTTGCTGCTGCCCCTTGGTTTATTTATTAATGACGGACATTGTTGAGCCGTAAGGTGACCAGATAGCAAGTGTGACTAATCGGGACACTGGGTTTTTTTTGTGGGGGAAGGGAGGAGGGTCTAGTTGTATATATAAGACAAAGCCCCTAATATCGGGATGGTCCCGATAATACTGGGATGTCTGGTCACCATACCGAGACATTTGCTTCTTTAAGTGAATGTCGTGCCTGACAGACAGCCCAGGAGAGTGCCGTCCTCTGTTTAGCTACAGAGCAGGTACAGCAGCCATCAACGTCAACTCAGAGCTAATGGGACCACCAGCTAGGGATGAAAGGCTGGCTAATGGCTGCCCTGGCTTTTGATGAGCATGGGCAGCCTCCGGAGGTGTTGAGGCCAGTTCAAGTAATCTCCTGCTCGGAGTGTTTCGCTTCTGTATAAAAAGCTGAGCACAGCCGTCATCTGCTCCATCCCAGGCAAGCCTGGGGCCTGCTGTGTAACTCTGGCTCCAGTGAGTGACTCTATTGACTTTCGCAAAACTATTCCTGTGAGTCAGTGCTGCTGGCCCCTGGGAAACCTGCTAGGTTGCAAATGCAGCCCATAATCTGCTCTTCCTGCATGCACCAATGCATATTAGTTAAGTGCAACTAATCCTGTCTTAATAAATTAGAAAATCATGCCTCTGACTGCACAGGCCATGCCGTGCAGATTTTAGAATGAGCTAGTGTTGAAAATGGTCTGAGGTTTATTCTGCTCTCCTCCGCCCCCGCTCACCCTCAATAATACTGCACCAAGTAGGTCCATTCAATGCACATGGCAGGGCTACTCAGCGAGAAAGGGCTGGAGAATCAGGCCCTTTGGGATCCAATAAACCCATTTCCCACCTTTTTAAATTCAGGATTTGACATGATTCTCCTTTAAATGCCAGACCTACTTGTCCCTAGCCCCATGTTTTGCCTGCTTTGTGCCGCCCCAGCAGCACAGAAAAGCCAGAACGTGAGCTATATCCCCAGCTCAGGGGGACTTCACAAGGGAAAGGACACAGCCAAGCTGCCTCTGTACTCCCAATATCCCTACCCCCACCAGAACGGCCCTTCGGAGTATGACCAGGCAGCCATAAGTGAGAGCAGCTTTTGGGGGGCTCTAACACGCAGCAGGGGCCGGAATGGATCCCAGCCGAATCCAAGACTCATAAAGGTGACAGAAAGACACCTTTTGTCCCCCTCCTCTCTGGTTCTTCATCACCCTTAAACTTCCATTCCAGTGCTATCTTTCTTGCTTTTCTCGCGAACACAACATCAACATGACCCTAATAACGCTTACAAGGACAGGTTCCCGATCCGGCTCTGCCCCGTTCCCTGGGGCTGGTAATTCCTAGGGAATGGTATGCCTGAGAGCCCCAAAGGCCTCCTATTAGGTTAGAAGTCAGTCGGAAACACAGTGGTAGGTGCACTTTAAGGACCCAAGTAACCCTGTGACTTTGTTGCATTGATCTTCTCCACCCCGACACATCCTGTCCCTACCTTCAACAGGAATAGGCTCCAGCGTCCCCTCCCCATATGACCTCTGTTATTAGTTATTCTGTCGTGCTGTCTTTTCCTCCACTCATCCTTACTTTTTCTCCCCCTTGTCTGAGCTCATGCAGGAAGCCTGACTGCCTCGGAGCTCTTCTTCCCAAAAACCTGTAACAGTGAAAGTGCTGATGGTTTAAAGGCTGATGTCACAGATCAATTTTTATTAAATATCTCACTTTAATCCCCCCATTATTGCGGCTTAAACCTCCCTTCCCAAGCCAGGAGGGGACACATGCACACAAGCTGTTCGTGAAACGGATCCCTAGTTTATCATCCCAGTTCTCTGACGGGGAGTCTGCGTGTGCTCAGCGCGCTCATATCCGCACGTAAGAACAGGCCCAGTAGGTGGCAGTGTTACAGAAACAATACAAGTGCAATTATTTTTGTGTGTGTAGTCGCACATGCAGCTACCCTTTAACTGTAATTGTGTTTGTTTAATTATACCTAAGCTCTAGGTGTGTGCTTACTATCTTTAGCCTAAGCCACCAATAAAATTACCTAACAGGACACTCATGAGAGCTGCCTATTTTTTTTTTTTAAAGAGATCCAGACATCAGTTCCTAGGTCCTATCCCAGTTGTCCGGGCTCCTCTAACAATTGCCTGAATTCACGTCCTCAATCAATGCCCCCTCGTCTAAGGTATATCTGCATAGGGTTAAAAAACCCACAGCTGGCCCGAGTCAACTGACTCGGGCTCACAGGGGTTGGGCTCTGGGCTGAAAAATTGCTGTGTAGACATTCAGACTCAGGCTGGATCCTGAGCTCTGGGACCCTGAGAGGGTGGAGGGTCCCAGAGAACCCAGATGTCTACACAGCAATTTTTAGCCCTGCAGCCTGAGCCCCGCAAGCCTGAATAAACTGAGCCTTGCCCGTCATGGCCCTGCCATGGGTCTTTTATCCCTGTGTAGACATACCCTAAAAGGTGTGGGACATAAGTGAGTCCAGAAGTGTGACCTGAATGTCACTTCAGCTCCAGTCGTCTTTCTCGTGGGGTTTTCATAACCTCCCATTTATGGATTGGCTCAAAATCGCACAGGGAAATCTGTTTCGGATTCCTCAGACCCAGAGAAATCACTTTAGAAACACAGGAACTGCTGTCATGGATCTGACCAGGCATCCAGCTAGTCCTGTATCCTGTTTCCGACAGCTCTCAGCTGCTTCAGAGAAAGGTGCAAGAAGCCTTGCAGTAGGCCACTATGGGATAAGCTCCTTCCTGGCCCCCAGTTATTAAAAGTTGGCTCGTGCCTTGAACCCTGAGTGTTTAGATCCCTTCCAAAACTCTTGTGTGTTAATATCTAGTAAGTATTTACTGTCATAACTCTGGAGATGCTTGTTATGCATTTGGGTGTCTAATCCTTTCTGAATCCATGCCAGATGTTAGTCTTATTGCTTGATGTACAACTGCAAGGCACTCAGATACTACAGTGATGAAAGTGATGTAAGAATCTATATAGAATAGAACAGATGACATCTAGTGGCAATGAGTTCCACAGGCTAATTGTGAATAGTGTGAAAAAGTTTTTCCTTTCATTGGTTTTGAATTTGTCACCTGTTTCACTGACCCCTTGTTCTTGTGGTCTCAGATGGGGATTAGAAGATCCATCCTACCTTTTCTGTATCATCCATTGCTTTCAACATGCCCCTCTTATCTCCTCTCTACGATAAACAATCCCACTCTTTTCACTTCAGAAGTGGTTTGCTCTTTACTGGGAAAGATGTGGAAGGCTCCTCGTGAGCACAAGTGAGTGATAGGGATGAACACTGACTGAAGTCAGCCTGGGTGGATGAGTCTGCCCTGTCTCTGGCTGAGATTTTGCAGACGCCACAGAAAGAGAGAGGAAAGATCCATCAGTCTGTTTCACAGCGGGGCCAGAAGCCTAGGTAATGCATCTAACCAGTCTAGTGGCACACCAGTCCCATTCCAGGGGGACACAAGGCTTTCTCCAGACTCACTGGGTCTATGAGTCTTTGGAGGTGAACCGACGACAGGAGTGGTCCATCTCCTGGGTGGCAATTAGGGAAAGCCCAGACTCCCACTTGGAGGATATGATGCTCAGCCCAGGATGGGGAGCAGTTACTGTGCTATAGGCTGAAGAGCAGCATGTGGCCAGGACCACCAGTCACTATCTCAAAGCTGCCATGACGAACCCAAGATTTTGATGTAGGCTCTTAGGCCCAGATCCTCGGAGGTATTTAGGCTCTGGGGCTTAGCACCTACCAAGGATTTAAATGTTCCTATTGTGTTCAAAACCACACAGCTCCTGTGCCAGAGGTTCTGGGAGGCAGGGGTTAATAACTAAGGCAGTGTCCCGAGGAAATGATGGTCGCTAAGCACTTAGCCGCTTGATTCCACCGTGTGCCTCAGCGAACATAGCCGGAAAAAAGGGTCAGCAACAGTACCTGCCACAAACAGTAGAGGGCGCAGCAAAGCTGTTTTGTTGTTGTTGTTGTTGTTGGGGGAGAGGGGGAAATACACTGCAAAAGAAAATAGATTCTGAATTTTTGTTCCTTGAATGTGTGTCAGACGGAACCACAAGGGGAGTGCTGAAGGAGGCAGACTCTCACCGTACATATTTTTGGCAGGTAAGGAATGTACTGTATAACTGGGATGATAAATGAACCTTTCAGGAAGCCGTCTTGTATATAATTGCACACACAGACAAAACAATGAGTCGCTTATTAATTCAAAGTGGCAATGAAGGCAACTGAGTCGGAACAGCTGCACAAGCAGTTTCTTATGGGTTTTCTAATATTGAACGGGGACACCGTTATGTTGGCCCAGCAAGTCCTCAGGGGGTGCACAGCTGTGGCCATTGAACAAGTGGGTTACCTGCTAGATTGTCCTCTGCACTGTATAACACTCAGTACCAAATCCCCTGCCTGACCCCCAACTGCAAGGGTGAGAACAAGGAGGGGTTTAGGCACAGAATGGCCAGATCTTAAGAGAACTCAGTGTAAGTGCAATCCTCATCACGCTGATGAATTGCTTAGCTACACACTCTTTTTGGGCCTGACTGATGCAGCAGGGTCAAATGGGTTCATATCCCCCTCCAAAAATTGGCAGGGACCAATCACCCCACAAGCTCATTCTTAACTCCATCCATGGCTAGTACCTGCCGGCTACAGTTTACATTATCGCAGTGGTTTCCATTGCCTTGCCGACTAGCACGCAACCCAGCAGGCAGAGTCCAGCTATTGCTGCAGGCAAAAATGTGAATTAAAGCAACAGGAGTGAATTGAATTCCATGTTTACCTACAAATGTGTGTGGTGGGGGAGGATGTTTGCTCTGAGAAAGGTTGGAATTGAATACGAGCATGGAGGAATTGCCCATTAGGTACCACTCCCGCCAAAGCAGCGAGGGTTAGCTTCCGTGAGAATCCCTCCCCAGAGAAAGCCAGCCGGGCTGCTGTGTTTGCTGTGAATGAGCCTTCAATTAAAAGTCAGCAGGCTGTAAGTAAGTTTCTGTCTCTAATAGGACAGCACACTGGTTTTACGCTGAGTTATATCAGGGCCCAATCCTGGGAGGAGCTTCATCCCCTCAACTTCCACTGCCTTAAATGGAGAGTTGAGGATGCTCGGTGTCTGGCAGGAACAGGCCCTAGGTGAACAGGAAGTAGCATGACCTTAACTGTGCTTTTTTCAGTTCCCTGACTGTCTGTTTTTAGCAAGTTCCCTGTTATCCGTGTATTTCTTGGCCCATAATCATTTAGGACATGATTTGAATGGGAGATGGGAAGGTGGTGGTCAGGAGTAGGCTCTTAGGCATCTCATTTTCAGGGTGCCCCAATGTTTTAGTGCCCAAATGCAGATGAACCCCGCTCCTACAGTAATTTAGGGCCTCACTGGACCACACAAGGATGATTATGATGATGCAGATGCATCTTCTCACCATGACATCTTGACGATGTTAATATTGCATCATCGAGAAGCAGTGGTACAATGCATTTATTGTCCTATAGGACAAATTCTACCCCCTGGAGTCCCTGCAGCCTTTTAATTCTTGCCAAGATGCAAACATCCTACATAAGAACATAAGAACGGCCGTACTGGGTCAAACCAAAGGTCCATCTAGCACAGTATCCTGTACTCTGACAGGGCCAAAGCCAGGTGCCCCAGAGTGAATGAAGAGAACAGGTAATCATCAAGTGATCCATCCCCTGTCATTCACTCTGAGCTTCTGGCAAACAGAGGCTAGGGACACCATCCTTGGTCATTGAGGGACCTATCCTCCATGAATTTATCTAGTTCTTTTTTGAACCCTATCACAGTCTTGGCCTTCACAACATTCTCTGGCAAAGAATTCCACAGGCTGACTGTGTGTTGTGTGAAAAAATACTTCTTTTTTTTTGTTTTAAACGTGCTGCCTATTAATTTCATTTGGTGACCCCTCATTCTTTTGTTATGAGAAGGAGTAAATAACACTTCCTTATTTACTTTTTCCACACCAATCGTGATTTTATAGACCTCAATCATATCTCTCCTTAGTCATCTATTTTCCAAGCTGAAAAGTCCCAGTCTTATTAATCTCTCCTCCTGTTCTCAGTCTAAGTAGCCATGTTCTCCCGCACTTTGAAATCTATACTTCAAATGGGTCTAGCGTTTACTGCCTCTCCACAATGAGAAATCAGCAAGACAGTGTGCAGAATAACAGCACACGTATCAATTCGAGAAGCTTCTTCCCATCTAAAATTAGTAAATAATTGCATAGTGTCAGTTAAATTACTGGCTGTTCCTATTGATGTTGCTTCAAAACACAGCTCTGAAACCTGCCAATTCTTGTTTTCCCATGTGATTCCATCACAAACAGAATAGCTGGGCAGGTGGAAGTCAGCATAGCTCTCTTGGTGTCAGTGGAGCTACGCCAGCTGAGGATCTCACCCAAAGACTTAGAGTTGTACATACTAGTTTGGAAAGCATTAGTCTGCTTTCAGAGACCTTGAGCATCCACAGCTGGTCTCTGTATACTACTGCCCTCTAGAGGATGGAATTGGACACAATGCAATCTTACTTCCTTACCAAATCAGACATAAGAATACCAAAGTATCACAGCACACTATTACTGAACAATTGCTGACTTTCTAATTTTTACTATATGATTCTAAAATAAATCAATTGGAATATATATTGTACTTACATTTCAGTGTGTAGTATATAGAGCAGTATAAACTAGTCATTGTCTGTATGGAATTTTAGTTTGCACTGACTTGGCCAGTGCATTTTATGTCACCTGTTGTAAAACTAGGCAAATATCTAGATAAGTTGATGTACCCACTGGAAGACCACTGCACACGCTCAGGGATACATGTACCTCTGGTTGAGAACCACTGCTCCACTGAGCAGGGAAAGAGAGAGAGAACAAAAGATGGCATCAAGAAGGGTGAGCAGCATAATGACTATGTTGCTTCAGTCTTCATGAAGGGTACTTGCTGAAGCACTCTCAGAATTGTTTCAGTGATTATTTTTGAGAACTCATGGAGGATGGGTTTCATCTCAGACAAATGGAGAATGGCAAATATCGTCCCTATCTTTAAAAAGGGGATCAAAGAAGACTTGGAGAATTACTGACCGGCCAGCCTAACTTCAGTACCTGAAAGATACTGGAACAAATAATTAAGCAATCAATTTGTAAGCACCTAACGTATAACAGGGTAATAAGTAATAGCCAACAGGTATTTGTCAAGAAGAAATCACGCCAAACCAACCTAATGTCCTTCTTTGACAGGGTTACTGACCTAGTGGATAGGGGGAAAGCTGTAGATGGGATATATCTTAATTTTAGAAAGGCTTTTGACACAGTCCCACATGACATTCTCATAGGCAACATAAGGAAATGTGGACACAGGTTATGTCTACACTACCCGCCGGATCGGTGGGTAGTGATCAATCTATCGGGGATCGATGTATCGCGTCTTGTCTAGACCCAATACATCAATCCCTGAACACACTCCCCGTCGACTACGGAACTCCACTAGGGTGAGAGGCGGAAGCGGAGTCAACAGGGGAGCGGTGGCCGTCGATCCCGCGCCGTGTGGACGTGAAGTAAGTCAATCTAAGTTGATCTAAGATACATCAACTTCAGCTATGCTATTCTCGTAGCTGAAGTTGCGTATCTTAGATTGATCCCCCCTCCCCACCCCAGTGTAGACCAGGCCTAAATTACATTACTATATTGTGGGTGAATAAGTGGTTGAAAGACCGCACTCAAAAAGACATTAGGAGCAAGCAAAACACTATGGAAAATGTAGGTCCTCTACTTAGCAGGGAAGGAGAGCTAATAACTGATGACATCGAGAAGGCTGAGGTGTTTAATATACTCATGCATTTAACAATCACTTTGCTCTAACTAATACACTAGTGAATTGGCCTGGCTTCCAGCCATGCATCTGTAAGCGTTCAGGGAAGCCTGGGGCTTTGCCATAAGCTGGCACCTGGCCTGCTAGAAACCCATGGCTGGCCCATGCCAGCTGACTGCAGCTCGCGAAGCTTGGGCTAAGGGGCTGTTAAAGTGTGGTGTAGACTTTCAGGCTCAGGTTGGAGGCCAGGCTGTAGGGCCCTGTGAAGTGGGAGGGTCCCAGAGCTTGGGCTGCAGTCTGAGGCTGCAGCGTCTATACCGCAATGAAACAGCCCCTTTGACCCAAGCCCTGCGAGCCCAAGTCAGCTGACGTGAGCCAGCTGCAGATTTCAGTTGCAGTGTAGACATGCCCTTTGAAATGGTTAACAAAAGGCTTGCAATCAGTTTCAATCACAAACATTGTTTGAAGGACATAACTGTAAAAAGCTTCCTTACCGAATACAATCCCCAGGATTTCCTTCTCTATCTGTGCCTATACTTAGGCTGTGCTTGTGGAGACTCTGGATACAGATGCTGCTGGTTTCCAGTCAGAGTCTGTGTAGTAAATGACTGGATTTTTTGCCTGAGCAGGCAACATTTTTATTGTGCCCATTTAAGCAAAAAAATAAAAATAATTACAGGCCCTTTACCAAAGGAGCAGGTCAAGGGATGTTCTGCTGTGGAGAAAAGACATGTCCACTGAGGTTCACCCTTGGACACAGAAATCCTGGTGTGGTACCCAACCAGTCTGCTCCTTCTAGGAAATATCTGAACTTCTTCCCAGAGGAGCCTGAAATTTTTATTATATACCAACATTGGATCAATCCATTAGATGTGAAGGTGGCTTTATAGTTTTTCTTGTGTGTGATGTGGTGTGAGAGGGGATCAATAAACACCATTTTAAGGATCATCAAAAATACATAAAATAAACATCTTCTGACTCAGACAGAGCATTGGGGCTGGAATTTAGTTTCACTGCGCTACAATAGAATGTATTTGACCATCCCGGGACTTTTGAAGAAGAGAAATTCATTTAATCATTTGTTTGAGCTCTAGCAAACTCCCAGAGATACTGCCAGAGGAGAAATTGCAAAGTAGTGTCAGAAACAACCGTCTCTGTCTCTTTGAACTCTCTTCCAAGCTCATAGCAAAGAAGATGTCCCTTATTATAATTTTATTTTATTCCTATTGTCACTGACAATTATACAGAGATCCAGCTTCTAACGGAGATGGGAAACCCTGTGTGGCCGCTGTTTAAGAAAATAAATAGTCCTCCCTCTTTGCTTTTCATGGTCAGTACCTCCATCCACAGATTTATTGCATTTGAACTATAGTGAAAGGCAATTATAACAATTCCCTCATCCTGCACCATGGCAGATAACACGCACCCTACAAAAAAAGACCTTGTTCCTCCTCAGTTTACATTTTCATTGGATTTTGGAAAATTCTGAGCATCACTGATTTACTGAAAGAAGAAGAAAAAAGAATCCCTCATTGGGTCAATTACTTGCAAAATAATAGTAGACTCCAGAGCATGTTTCCAGGAGAACCTAATTAATGGTTGTACTTTAAAAACCCATGTTTATAAGTATCTCAGAGAATCAATGTGTAACCACTAACTAGTGCCCCCCTAGGAAACACAACCATTAAACTGTTGATTATTTGCTTTAATTTGCATAGTGGTCACCATTTAGGGAGCCATTTTCCAGAGAGGAGATGGATGAGTGTTGGAAGGCTCAGGCTTGCAGTACCTAGACACCTTCAAATGCTATGTTCAAATACTTTCAGAGTCCACTTACCCCTATGTCCTTTCAAGGTAGATCAGTTTAGCTTCTTGAAGTTTACTAAGTGTGGGTTGTTCTGATGAGGCCCTATCTATGTTGTGTGTGGGACATGAAAGACATGATGGGGTAGACTAGGCCTAAAGGCCTCCTGCCACACCCATCTACACTCAACCCAGGAAAGGAGCAGTGGAGAGGTCCTCCAAGAGGGCTAGAGTGGCTGCAGGGGAAGCAGCCAATCAGAGATGCTTCAGGGAGCAGCCAATGACAGCCCAGCAGGCTCATATAAAAGGAGGTGCAGAGTCTGAGTAAGTTCAGTCTGTTTGCAGGGACTGGGCAAGCAAGGGGTGCTCCTGTCTGGTTGCAGGAGCTGAGCGGGCTGGTTAGATCAGTCTGGTAGCAGGGACTGGGGGAGCAATGGGTGTTCCTGTCTGGCTGCAAGGGCTAGGCAGATAGTTGCTAGCGGAGATTGGGGAAGTGAGGGAATAGCTTCTGGCTGGCTGCCAGGACTCAGTTAAGCTGGGCTATGGGGAAGTGGCCCAGGGAAGCACAGTTAGTTAAAGGGATATGACACATGGCTGCTACTTAGAGGGTCCTTGGGTTGAGACCTGGAGTAGTGGGTGGGGATCCCTCTGGGTTCCCCAGCAGCCACTGGGGAAGTGGTTGTGCTCTGAGAGAAGGGAGTATAGACAGGGAAGGGACTGTATGCAGAACTGTTACCCTCCAGAAGGGGGCTGAACTGAGACTGACCCAGCTGGAGAGATGGGGTCAGAGGACTAAAGGGCAGGCAAAAAGCCTCCAGGAAGGAATCCCTGGGGGCACTGCTGCAGCCCAAAGCAGGAACCTTTGCACATAAATTGGCCAACTAGGGTACTGAGAGAGGCCCTGTTGCTCAGATGGAGGACCGGAGCACCGGGAGGGCCACAGAGACATTGCCAATGGAGGGGCCCTGCTGGACTGTGAAGGGACTGAGGACGGGGAGTGCTACAGGACATTACTGAGGGCTTTGAGATAGGCCTGGTTGGACAGTGTATCCCAAGGGGTTTGTTTGCATACAGACTGGGGGTGGCTTGGCTGAGGGCTGAGTCACCAAATACTTGTCTGACAAGCACAGCGGCTGATAGGGGGCACCGTGAGCTGAGAAACTGAGAATGCACACACTCCACCAGGGAGTGCTTGCGAGAGGTGACTCTCACCCCATTACACTCTGTCATACTTGACAGAAGAGTAAGAGATTGCTACGGTGTCCGTGACCCAGATTTCCCCTTCATTCGTGGCCGGATAGCTGCAGTACCGCAGGGCTTTGAGTTTGTCCACTGTCTTCAGTGTGCTTTGGATCAGGCTTTACATGAGGGAGAAAGAGTGTGGCCTAGTGCCTCGTGCACTGACCTGGGAGTCAGAAAACACTGGCTTCTGGTCCTAGCTCTGCTGCTGGTCTCTGGGATGGTCTTGGACAAGTCACTTAAATGCCTCCCTGCATCTGTTTCCCAATTTATAAAATAGGGGTAATGGAGACCTACTCTGTGGTCTACTGATGGGGAAAGTGCTGTGTAAGAGTTATTATGTATAATATTAACATGAAAAGTATTTGTACACTCAAAGCAAGTATTGTAGTCATTGAGAAATACCTTCCTTCTCCTTTACTCCCATCTCTTCTAGTGTCAGTCGTTGATCAGACGCAAATCCTTCTTTATTCTCTTCTCTGCCTTGTTTCCTTTCAGCTCGTCCTATGATCTTGCACCACTCTTGTGTCCAGTTAGCCGGCCTTGAAAATAGTGAGCTTGCCTAATAAATTCAGTGGCGTTTCCCCCATTACACTCCATTATTTTGCTGCTGCGGTATCATTAACTGTAAAATATTGCCCTCCTCTCCTGTATATGCACACTGTATTTATGCTCGCCACCCCTCTGCAGTGTTATAAAAAGCTGTTACTTGCCCCTTCTAACCTTGTCAGAGCAAATTGCTTTTTGATCCTTTGCCATTTGAACAAGCACACCCATTCATCTTCATGTCCCTTCAGGTTCTGAAGAAAAATGCTCCAATACTCAGTGTCTAGCTGGGATCTCTTTCTCCCTGGCAAACACTTTTCTTCTCCTCCATTCCAGGCTAAAGATCATGGAACCCTTGTGACCAGTTTGTCACAGTTCCTGTGCGGTCACGTTGGGTTGGAAACAGCTGTGCCACCCTGGCTCAGAGGCTGAGCTGAATGCTAGAGGATGAGAGGGCAGTGAGGGAAGGCAGCAGGTTTGCTCACAGGTGGTAACTGGAGTCATTCCGGCGCACTAGAAGCATGGTCTAGTGGTTACAGCAGTGGCCTGAGAATTAGGACCCCAGGGTTTTATCACAACCTCCACCTCATCCCATCCTGCTCACGTTTCAGATTCCCTTGCTTGGTGAGTCCTCACTTCAACAAGGGGAAAGTCCTGGGGAACCTTCTCTCTGAGCCAAGTTGAAGAGCGGGGCAGATCTCCCTTTGCATCGAACGGGGCGGAGGTGAGGGGGAGGAAGCTGTGCTTCTCGTTGCTATTATCTCCAACTGTGCCCCCTGCCACTCTGTGATGGACCCCGGTGCTGGGACATAGCGGGGAGAGGGGGAAGTCTGCCTTGCACGAGACGTTTGACTGTTCTCATAGTTAGATCCTTGCCCCGAAAGGGCTGCTAGTCGAGACATTTCACAGGGGTTAGCAGGCCCGGCTGGTGCAGCTCCTTTAGGTTCGATTTGGAGAAGCTGTCACAATTGCAGCTGCAAGCCCGGCATGCATGCTGCAGGGGGAGGGCACTGCGGCTGGGTCCGCACTCGCTGATGTGCCAAGACGGCAATGCAAGTTGATCCCCTTTTCGAGGGGCAGAGGGTGGGAGGGCCGAGAAAGTTACCCTAAAAATGTGGCTGTAATTTACAAACACTGCAAAGTGGCTGCAAGCCACCAAACAGCATCCAGAGTCCAGGAGCAACAGCCAGGGCAAAAACGAGCCAGGGATTGGGTGAAGCCCATCCATAGCGCACAGGCATTTTGTGATGCCAATATCCTAGTACAAGCCCCTACCGTAGACTGGTTGATCTTGCTGCCTAGAGCCCGCCGTAGGACTGCAGGCTAGGTTAAAAGGATGACACTTTCCCCAGCTCCCCTCAGAAAAGTACGCAAGAGACGGACCTTACGCAGCGCAGCTCTGGAGTTTGTGATGGGAGCAGCCAGCAGGGGCTCTAGCCATTTCGCCGCCCCAAGCATGGCGGCACGCCACGGGGGGCGCTCTGCTGGTCCTGTGGCTCCGGTGGACCTCCCGCAGACGTGCCTGCGGATGCGCCACTGAAGCCACAGGACCAGCGGACCCTCCGCAGGCACATCTGCGGGAGGTCCACCGGAGCCGCCTGCCGCCCTCCCGGTGACCGGCAGAGTGCCCCCCACGGCATGCCGCCCCAAGCACGCGCTTGGCGTGCTGGGGCCTGGAGCCGCGCCTGGGAGCAGCAGTGTAGCATGTGGTGCGAGAAATACTTGTGATTGCCAGGGCTGTTATCCTTGGGCAAGTAGGAATAGCTGACATAAGAAAGAGGCGATCAGTGACACTCTTAATGAGGTTCAGATGCCTTCCCTGGGAGTAAGGAGATGTGGAAGCCAGGTTCCTGCCTCCTTATCCGATGCCAGCTGGAATGCTGGGTTCCAAAGCAGTGGGTGATGGGGACAGTGTGACTTGTGACTGCTGGTGCTGTGATAGTCTGTGCTCAGGGGATCACTCAGAGGCAGATTTCTGTTACTTCTGTATTGTTTGGAGGGGGCCTTAGTGCTGCTGAAAGAGTCATAGAATCATAGAATATCAGGGTTGGAAGGGACCTCAGGAGGTATCTAGTCCAACCCCCTGCTCAAAGCAGGACCAATTACCAACTAAATCATCCCAGCCAGGGCTTTGTCAAGCCTGACCTTAAAAACCTCTAACGATGGAGATTCCACCACCTCTCTAGGTAACCCATTCCAGTGCTTCACCACCTTCCTAGTGAAATAATGTTTCCTAATATCCAATCTAGACCTCCCCCATTGCAACTTGAGACCATTGCTCCTTGTTCTGCCACCTGCCACCACTGAGAACAGCCAAACTCCATCCTCTTTGGGACCCCCCTTCAGGTAGTTGAAGGCTGCTATCAAATCCCCCCCTAACTCTTCTCTTCTGCAAAGTAAATAAGCCCAGTTCCCTCAGCCTCTCCTCGTAAGTTATGTGTCCCAGCACCCTAATAATTGTAGTTGTCCTCTGATGGACTCTCTCCAGTTTGTCCACATCCTTTCTGTAGTGGGATGCCCAAAACTGGACTCAGTACTCCAGGTGTGGCCTCACCAGTGCTGAATAAGTCACACACACTGACAATCTGGGAGATTGGCCCTCTGCTTATCCACAGAAACAGGTGTGGCAAAGGCACTGCAGGTTGCCTCTGTATCATCTCCCCCACCTCTTCCTCACAAACACATGGTGATAGTCCCACTATGGATTCCATTTTGGGCGACATATGGAATTGTTTCACCCAGCAGGGAAACAACACTCCCAAAAACCCTCACCAGAGTTCATGTCTTCTTCAGGATGTTCTCAAGAGCATAAGAGTAACCCTCTTCCAATCAGGCAAAAGAAAAAAACCCCACTGCGATGCAAGCACATGTTCATTAGCAACTAATCAACATATATAAACTTTCTGTAGATCTTTAAGGTTAAAACCACCTCCCAATAACGTTTGCTGAGCATGTCAATAATGGCTAAATTCAAAGAACAATTGTTGAGATTCCAAGTAAAAAAGGCTGCATTAGCACGGCTGTGAGACCCAGGTCCCACAACTGTAAGCCCAGGCTCACAATGCAGTGTGGATGCTCAAAAGCAGGCTTGGAAACACCAAGTCCACAACCCCGGGTCCCACAAACCAGGCTTTACAATGCAGCATAGACATACCTAGGCACTTGCTGCTGCTCACTGTGCAGACTCATCCATTAAGGGATAAAGGGTCAGTGCCGGTGAAGGGTCTGATCCAAAGCCCACTGAAATCCAAGGGAGTCTTCCACCAGCATTCCCTTACAAAGTTCATTGCGTCAATGGACAGACTCGCTTTTACTTCAAAGGGCTTTGGAACGGATCCTAAGTGAACATCCAAATGAACTGTGTAGGAAGCTATTGAGTTACCAATACCACATCCTACAGCATACTGGCTTTTCCCAAGGTCACCCGTCCAAACACTTCCTTGCTCTTTCTCAGGAGAGCTGACACGATTGCACTTCAACAGCCTGTAGTGCTATGCAGTGGGCAGGATCTTTCTGCTCATCCCTTGGAATCACATCTCGGAAATATTCCTAGGCATATTCCAAACCTCTCCTTTTCTTTCAAGTGAAAAGTTATGGGAAGAACATTTGTTTCAAACACGCTGTTCAAAAGCTTTTATTGCAAAGTCATTTTGAAATTGGACTTTTATCGCTCACCATGCAAAGAGCTCTGACAAGCGTTTAATACACCAGTTAGGGCAAGAAGGAGATAGATATTCTAGACTTTACACAGAGAGATGTAAAATAAAGTATGCTCCTGCCACATAGCCCCACTTTAAGATACAATTTCAATGTTCCCTACTTTTGCTGCCTGTGCCATTGAGGAATACAGTATAATTTTTAAAAAGTGGTAATTTCCAGGAGCCAATTATTCTTATTCATTTCTTTCTTCATCAGAAGAATTTTATTGATAGAGAAAAGAAAAAGCTGGGATTACAAAAGGAAGGTACTCACAGATTCTGTACTGCAGTCAGAGCAGTGCAGAATATAAACCAGTACAGCTCCAATGAGAACAAGGATGGCCTTGCAGCTTGGGACACTACTCTAGGGTGACCTTGGCCTCGTCATGAAATCTATCTTGTATTTCAGTTCCCCATCTGTAAAATGGGGATAATACTCCTTCCTTGGTCTGTGTTTGTTTATAGATTGTAAACTGTTGGGGCCTGGGCTCTGTGTATACACCACTTGGCACAAATGTGGATTTGACGTCTGTTGGAACCTCAAGGTGCTACAGTAATACAAACAATTATTAATAACAGCAAAGCAATTGTTTTTCTATTACAGTAAGACCTCAGTTACGAACCACCTTGGGAACAGACGTGGTTCGTAATTCTGAACAAAATGTTAAGGTTCTTTCAAACGTTTACAGCTGAACATTGACTTACTACAGCTTTGAAACTTTACTGTGCAGAAGAAAAATGCTGCTTTTAACCATCTTAATGTAAATTAAACAAATCCAGAACATTACCTTAACTTGTCAAATCTCTTTTTTAACTTTCCCTTTTATTAGTAGTTTATGTTTAATGCAGTACTGCACTATGTTTGCTTTTTTTGTTTGATTTGTTTTGTTTTTTGTCTCTGCTGCTGCCTGATTGCAAACGTCCCGTTTCAAATGAGGTGTGTGGTTGACCAGTGAGTCATAACTCTCTGGTTCTGTTGTGCATCCTCAGATCCTTAGGGCCTCCCTCAGTGTTTACACAGCCCTAGCTCAGGCAAAACTCCCGTTGTCCTTTCACCATTTGTACGATTAGCAAGAAACAAGTCTGACAGTTGGGGGAAAGTTTACTTGGTCCGGTCTCAGTGCAGGGGGCTGGATTTGATGATTTCTCAAGGGCCCTTCCAGCCCAACATTTCTATGATTCCGTACAATTGCATTTATACCCCGGAGACTGACAAGAAACTATGCCATGAAAAGAGCAGCACAGATAGAGGCTAGCAAGCTGAATGTTGTGAAGCATTTGTGGAATACGATGTAGATTAGGAACCTTTTGGTTTCCAGCTGCTGCAATGCTGCTGTCAGGCAGATATGGAGCAATCCAGACTGTCATCTATTATCCCATTAATGTGATGCTCAAAGAATGTGTTGTCAACATATTAACATGAGGGAAGGACAGATCCTATGGAGGGCCAAGCAGTGACCCTTGGATGCACACAGCATGCAAATTGGAAGCTATTTAGAACTAGCTGGTATCCAGGACAGATTCATCAGTTGCTTGGATTGTGATATGACTCTTCCTTTATACTCCTTCTGCTTTCTGATCTCCCTCTTCTGCTTCTTGTCCATTTCGTCCTCTCCTCTTCCTTCCTTTACTTCTCCTGACTCCAAACACTAACTCGCACTCCCTTCCTTGTTATAGTACAGCATTTCATTTCAACTCCAGTGTGGCAAAGTAGGGCAGAGAACACAGTGAATTGTGAAAACCATTCCTTTAGCGAAACCCAATTAATTTGCCTCTGATACAAATGCACTCAGCACCAGAGAATTATTTTAACTTAAAATGCTTATGCTAAGGAGAAGGGTTAATCCAGGAGCTTTTGATATCAGCCCAACTCAGTTTATCCAATACAGTCCCCACTGACCCTATTAGCATTACCGTAACCTTTATTAACATAACTAATTGAAATAGGAATGCATGGGGGAAAACTCTGTTGAATAACACTTTTTAAAAAAAAAATCACAGGGAATGTATTGAATCTCTCACAATGCACTCAGGAAGGGTGCTGATTATGTTGCCATGCGGTGACCTTACACGCTACACTAGTTAAGAATATAAAATAATTGCTACCGGGGGGAGGTTAGGGAAGGAATGATCAATCTGTGCTGACTCTTGATATCACCAGTCAGACCAAATGTCACAAACAAAGAGTCCTGATCCTGCAAATCCCTCCTCACTTGAGTAATTTTTACTCATGCTTGGCATGGGATAGATTCTTCAACCCCTTGCTACCTTGAGCTATTCCTGGTCATGCTGGAGAAGGAGGTCACGAGGAAGTATTTGCAGCAGGTCAGAGTTGGAAGGAGCATTTACCATGCTGCCTTCCTCTCCCTGCCCTTTCTCCAACCCCAACATGACGCTTACCCTGCTTCTCCAGCAATGGGAGTGCTGAAGTGGGAGGGGGCATTTTGGGAGGAGAGGGCACAGTCGACTTAGATCAGAGAATCCAGCCTATGGCTTCTAATTCTAGTCTTATACTAGTGTGAATCAGAAGTAACTATTGAAGTCAGCTGAGTTGCAGTGGTGCAAACCCATGTAAAATGAGATCAGAATGTGACCCACGGAGTTCAGGGATACCACACATGCTTAGAGTTAAGGCCGGGCGTACACGGTTTGCTGGATCGGGGGGATAGTACCTTGCTGGGTGTAGGTATGGTACAAAGTTTCTCCTCACATTTGTTTGGAGTCCTGTGTTACTTTTAGAAACATTCTAGAGTGGCTTTAGAAGTGTAATTGGTAGTACAGTTGTTTTCATATTCCTCCATTTGTAAAATCAGGCTCCCTGAGAACCCTGAGAGCCAGGCCTCAGAGCGAGAACAATGGTAATCAATAACTCTTAGAAACCACTAAAAATTACCCAATGTTGGTCTCCTCTCTGTACCTCCACACAATCCTAAAACAATCTCTGTGATCTCAAACAATCTCTGCAGCTCCGGAGAGCTAGAAAGATGTGCCTCTCTCTGGATTTACTTGCTCATCCATCAGCTCCCATTTCATTCCGCATCTCTTCTGCAAATTTATTTCTTCCTTTGCTGACACCTTTTAATTCCTCTGGTTTTTATTTAACTCTGTAATTGCATTCATGGACTCTGAAAGTGGCTTTGGGATAGGGTTTGCACAGAAGATAGCATACACAATACAGCCATGTTTTCTTGCATTGTATGCATAGTCACAATTATTTTTACTCTAAAGACTAGTCCAGAAAGGGGGAAATTTGGGTCTCTTGAGTAAGCAATGTGCAGTTTGATTGCAAATGACAAGAAATACTCAGGAAACTTTGATCAAAGAATTTCCTTTTTGTTCTTTGCATCGGAAAATACGGTTTTAAAGAGATTAAATCCCTAAACAAGAAAGTTCTGATTAAGCAGAAGTTTCTCCGTCTGATAGCTACTTTCATGTACTTTCTTTGACTATCCAAGCCTTCAGAATGGTTGTGTCAGCAATGCAAAGCCTTCCTGAATATTGATTAGAGAAGAACCTACACTGTTGGTGCTCACATGAAAGCTGCAGAAGTGAGAAGGGAAAGGAGAAAGTCAGAGCATGAGGTGGAGCTGTGGGGGCACTTTATGTAGTGAACCTGACTGATCAGAAGATTTAGAAAGTCCTCAGCGTGGAGCTGTTGGTCTTGATCAGGTATCAGACTAAGGCTAGGTCTGCACTAGCACTTTTGTCAGTAAAACGTATGTCACTCGGGAGTGTGAAAAAACACACCACTGACCAACATAAGTTACACCAACAGAAGCTCCGGTATAGACAGCACTGTATCGGCAGGAGGTGCTCTTCTGCCGACATAGCTACTACCGCTCATGGGGTGGTTTAATTATGTCGATGGGAGAGCTCTCCCATTGGTATAGAGTGGGTACAAAGGCGATCATACAGCAGCACAGCTGCATCGGTACAGCAGTGCAAGCTCTCTAGTGTAGACATAGCTTAAGGGTATGTCTATATTACCCGCCAGATTGTTGGGCAGCGATTGATCCAGCAGGGATTGATTTATCGTGTCTAGTCTAGACGCGATAAATCGACCCCTGAGCGCTCTCCCATCGACTCCTGTACTCCATTGCCGTGAAGATACCACGGTAAGTTGATCTAAGTACGTTGATTTCAGCTATGTTATTCACGTAGCTGAAGTTGCATAACATAGATTGATTCTACTATTCACACAGGTAGAACGATAATACTTATTTTATTTCCCTTCTCCACTGAGATTGCAAACTCTTTGTGACAGGAAGCACTTTACATTAGCAGATCCCAGAGTGCTTTACAAAGGAAGTCCATTTCACCATTCTGATGTTTACACATGGGGGAACTGAGGCACACAGCTGGGCTATGACTTGCCCAAGGTCACCTAGCAGGCTAATGACAGAGCTGGGAAGAGAAATCAGGTCTCCTGAGTGCCCGTCCAGTGCGCTAACCACTAGGCCATACTGCCTTTGCAATGAGAAAAAAAAAAAAAAAAAGCTCTTTTCCATGTGCAGATGGGAGTGGTCCTGCAAGGAACACTGTTAATTTACTCCCTCCTCTACCCCAGGCAGCATGGCTCCCACAGTAGCTACCAGCATAAGCCCCCTGTGGCTTCTCAGAAGCAGCAGAGACCGGCGTCTCAGACGGACATAAGAGGGACCCCAGCTCAGCTGTATTATGTCTTGCACAGGCCCTACAAGGGAGAGTGCTGTGAAGAAAGGCACCTCCCCATAGCTACTCACTCCATTACGTGCAGCTCCATTTATGCACAACCCCAGTGAAGGGTCCTCTGTGCAGGGCTAGGGGGAGGAGTAGTCCTGCACAAGCCTCATCTTTCTATGCTCCTATGGGCCAGATTCTCAGCTGCTGTGATCTCTCCAGTGGAGCTGCGCCAGTTACACTGAGGATCTGGCCTTATACCTCTCTAAGGCCTGGTCTACACTAAGAAGGGGGGTCGAACTAGGGTACGCAAATTCAGCTACGTGAATAGCGTAGCTGAATTCGAAGTACCCTAGTTCGACCTACTCACCCGTCCAGACACGGCGGGGTTGAACTCCGCGGCTCCCCCGTCGACTCCGCCACCGCCGTTTGCAGTGGTGGAGTACCGGAGTCGACCGCAGCGCTTCCGGAGTTCGAACTATCGCGTCTAGATCAGACGCGATAGTTCGAACTCTGAGAAGTCGAACTCACCGCGTCGACCCGGAAGGTAAGTGTAAACCTACCCTAAGGAAAGGCAGAGCCGCAGCAAGGCCAAGCCGAGCTTCTTAACATCTGCTACTTGCAGCAGCCAGCCTGCCTCCCCTTCCGTCTGCCGCGGGCACAGTGCTTGGACATATTGTCTTGCGATTTAGGTACCGGCTTTGGAGTCCAGGGAGGCAGCCGAGGCAGCTTCCCACAGGAGCAAATGAAATGGAAGTATGAAGACAGAAACAGAGAGCTCGTGTCGAACAAGTGGCTCCAGGCACCGCTTCTCAATATCACAGCGTGCACTAGAGAGAGAGAGAAACCAGTTTATCTATGTTTGATGATGTTATTTAGCCGCCGGGAGCAGGGGTGGGGTGAAGGTCTCTTCCCCAAACCCTACCGTGCTGTACAGAACTGAGGAAAGGGGGAGATCATGTGCTATCCCTCCCCTCCCCACAAAAATAAGGTCTGCAGGTGATATTCTACCCTTAAAGGTTTGGTTTTAATTATTAAAGTTCCAGTAAATTTTTATTCTTAGAAAATAACCCCCCTAACGCTTCCAGTGCAGATCATGGTCTGTTAGCTCCCTGGAGGCTATGTTGTATTTTTTAATCAAATCTGGAGCATTGAATTTTCCATACTGGGTCAGGGGCCCTGAGGTTACTCTAGTACCCTTATTCTGCCTTCAGCTGGGGTCAGTCACCTGATGCCTCAGAGGAAACAGGCAGCCAACCGAAATGCAGCATTCCCCTATCTGCTTGAGAGAAACATGTGTTTGCCTTTGATCCCTAAAATAAACACCTGAAGCTGGCCCATGCCAAGTGACTTGGGCTTGCGGGACTCGGGCTGCGGGGCTGTTTCATTTCTGTGTAGACATCCAGGTTCAGGCTGGAGCCCACGCTCTAGGATCCTGTGATTTTAATAAGGCTTTTGACACAGTCCCACATGACATTCTCATAGGCAAAGTAAGGAAATGTGGACTAGATCAAATTACCTTCTTGGCTGTGCATAAGTGGTTGAAAGACTGTACGCCAAAATAGTTAGCGATGGTTCACTGTTGAACTGGAGTCCTGCCGGGGTCTGTCCTGGGTCCAGTACTATTCAGTGGTTTCATTAATGGCTTGGATGACGGAGTGGAGAGTATGTGTATACAATTTGCAGATGACACCAAGCGAGGTGGGGTCGCAAGCACTTTGACAATCGGATTAGAATCCAGAATGACCTTGACAAATCGGAGAATTAGTCTGAAATCAACAGGATGCAATTCAATAAAGACAAGTCCAAAGTACTAACCAGAGGAAAGAAAAAATAAAGGCACAGATACAGGATGGGGAGTAACTGACTAGGCAGTAGTACTGCAGAGGAGGATTTCTTGGTTATAGTGGATCATGAATTGAATATGAACCAGCAACATGATGCAGTTGTGAAAAAAGGCTAATATCACGCTGGGGTGATAAGGAAGGTAATTGCTCTCTCTACTCGGCACCGGTGAGGCCTCAGCTAGAACACTGAGTCTAATTCTGGACACAGGGTGACCAGATGTCCCAATTTTGGGGTCTTTTTCTTATATAGGCTTCTATTACCCTCCACCCCCTGTCCTGATTTTTCACACTTGCTATCTGGTCATCCTGTCTGGACACCACACTTTAGGAAAGATATGGCCAAATTGGAGAGAGTCTAGAGGAGAGCAACAAAAACAATGCAAGCTTCAGAAAAGCTGACCTAAGAGGAAAGACCACGAAACCGGGCACATTTAGGCTTGAGAACAGAAGACTAAGGGAGGGTCTAATAACAGTCTTCAAATATGTTAGGGGTTGTTATACCAATGACAGTGGTTATCAGTTGTTCTCCATGTCCACTAATGGTAAGACAAGAAGTAATTGACTTAATCTGCCGCAAGAGGGACTGAGGTTAGATATCAGGAAAAACTTTCTAACTGTGAGGTTAGTTAAGCACTGGAACAGGTTACCAAGGGAAGTTGTGGAGACTTCTAGGAGCTGCTAGGGGGACGGTGACTGCCTAGTTTTACATCTCCCTTCCCCACCTCCTAAAATCCACAACCATCAGCAATTTAATAACTGTTGCTCCCATCTAATATTCATCAGATATTATGGATGGTGCTTCCAGGGGCGGCTCCAGGCACCAGCAGGCCAAGCCCGTGTTTGAGGCGACAAGCCACTGGGGGTGCTCTGCTGGTTACCGCCAAGGCAGCAGGCAGGATGCTTTCAGTGGCATGCCTGCGGAGGGTCCGCTGGTCCCGCGGGAGGTCTGCCGAAGCCGGGGGACCAGCGGACCCACTGCAGGCAAGCCGCCAAAGGCAGCCTGCCTGCCGTGCTTGGGGCGGCAAAATGCCTAGAGCCGCCCCTGAGTGCTTCATCTCCAACATTCAACAAAATCCTAAAAAAGCAGAAGCTGTCGGACAGCCCTTTTGCATCCAAGACGGCTGACCAGGGAACGGCTGCCCCTCTGAGACTAGGAAGAACTATGGACTGGCTAAAACACATCTCAAGTGACTATTTTGAGAAAAGCATATGAAGATATAACTGAGATCAAACATACTACTAGACCACATCAAGCTAATTTGCAAGGCTTGGCATCAAGACTAGAGGAAGCTTAGAACAGAATCTCCTTGCTAGAAGGCACAGTGATTACAAATATAATGTCAGAGCATCAGGAGAGAATTATAAAAGCACTGCAGGAGAAGGTTAATGATCTCAAGGGACGATCAAGGAGAAACAATCTGAGAATTGTGAGTCTCCCAGAGGGGCTAGAAGAACAGAGGCCTGTGGAGTTTTAACCACCATGCTGCCAGTGCTTCGTCTTTGCTCCCTGATCAGAACTTAGATATCGACAGAGCCCACCACTCCCTGGCACCAAAACAAACTAATGCAAAGTCCCGGGCCTTAATTATAAGATTTTTAAACTACAAAATTAGGGAGCTCATTCTTTAAAAAGCCTGTGAACTTAAAAATCTAACAGAGAAACAACACAAGCATGATTTTCCCAAATGACACCCAGGACATTGTAGAAAAGAGGGCTAAATTCGATAGACGAAGAGCCCGACCCAAATGGCTGGGTTTGGACAACTTCATTTCCTTCCCTGCTACTTTCAAGGCGTGCAAGATGATTAGTTTTAGGGCAACAGCAGAAGCTGAAAGGTATCCGAGCTCACCACAGCACAAGACTTCTGCAGAAGATACGGAGAGGATGCATTAAAACTATATTACCGGATCCCTCGCTGCAGTGTGGGGATTCAGTTTTCAGATATAACAACAAACTGTACAGGGGAAATCCAGCATTTTGTCTCCTCCCGTCCCCTCAGGTTTATTTCTTTGAACTTCTGAGATTTCACAAGCGGAGGGAGCCAGCTGGAGAGCGAGGGGGAGAAGTATCTCATCTCTGATTCCTTGTGGCACCTTAGAGACTAACGAATTTATTTGGGCATATGCTTTTGTGGGCTAAAACCCGCTTCATCAGATTCATGGAGTGAAAAATACAGTAGGCAGTATATATATTACAGCACATGGAAAGCTGGGAGTTGCCTTACCAAGTGGCGGGGGGGGGGGAGGGGGAGTCAGTGCTAACAAGGCCAATTCAATTAATGTGGAAGTGGCCTATTCTCAACACTTGACCAAAAGGGGTGAATATCAATAGAGAGAAAATTACTTTTTGTAGTGCCAACGACAGAGGGAAAACGAGAAACTGCAGAACTGGAATTAATTTGCAAACTGGACACCATCAAATTAGGCCTGAATGAAGACTGAGAGTGGCTGGATCACTACAAAAAGTAATTTTCGCTCTGTTGATACTCACCTCTTCTTGTCAACTGTTGGGAATGGACAACATCCACCCTGATTGAATTGGCCTCATTAGCACTGACCCCTCACTCGATAAGGCAACTCCCAGCTTTTCATGTGCTGTAATGTATATACTGCTTACTGTATTTTCCACTCCATGCATCTGATGAAGTGGGTTTTAGCCCATGAAAGCTTATGCCCAAATATGTTTGTTAGTCTCTAAGGTGCCATAAGGACTCCTCGTTGTTTTTGCTGATACAAACTAACACGGCTTCCACTCTGAAACCTGAATTTTGACCCCTCCAGACCCAGGAAGCAGCTATGGGCTGAGTCTGCTGCTGTTGGCAGATTGGTGTTACAATATGGACACAGCTACTTTTTCTCCATCTACCCCGTTCCCTCCCCGTGATTCCAGTGCCCCGGGAGCACATCTACCTTCAAGATCCTGAACCTAGCAAAATAACTTCACCAGTAGTGTTGCCAACCATCCAGGATTCTCCTAGAGTCTCCAGGAATTAAAGATTAATCTTTAATTAAAGATTGTCATGTGATGAAACCTCCAGGAATTCATTCAACTAAAACTGGCAACTGTATTCACTGGAGTAGCGCACTCTTTACACCTGTGGATTGTCAAAGCTCACCAGACCAGTGTGAGCTTATTTTCTCTCTGAGGCACTCTCCCTCTTGGTACCTTTTCCAATCCCTCTTCTCCTCTTTTTAAATCTTTTCATCGTCCTTCCCTGCCCCTCGCTCAGTGATTTTACTTCGTTTCGTCCCCATCTGATTTCCCGGATTCTGGGTTTATAGTAAATCCAGAGATACGCTTAGATATACCAGATCTAAACAATGCAATGGAGATTTCGGTTTAATGATGAATCTTTTCAATTCCCACAATGTAAAAAAAAAATCTGATCTCCTAAAATCCCATCCAAGAATAAGTGTTTTTGGTGGTTACGATTCACCAAATGACTGAGAATGTGTTAGTATGAGACTGTCAGTTGTTTTTTCAATATTACTTCAGGTTCTTTCCTTTAGGTTTGATTTTTGTTAAATGAATTGAAATAAATGTTATGCTGATTTGCACTGCTGATGCAACTGATAGAAAATGGCATTCATGCCATGCCCAGAGTGGAGAAGGCTTTAAGGTGGAGAATTTAGGCAGAACTCTTCTGCTAATGAACCCTACCTGCAAATGATCCAGTTACATTGGAATAAGGTTATTTAAACAGTTTGTATAATTCCTTATGTTTGTATAATTCCAGTTTGTATAATTCCTTATGTATAATTCGCTATAGACCTGTTCTTAAGTTTAGATGATAGCCTTCTTCGCCCTTTTTTGTTGTTGTGAATGATGCAGAAACCAGGCCCTCCCTCAATACGAGACAATTTCTGCTTTATAAAGTTAAAGAGAATCCAGTTATCCCCCAGTTGGGTGTTTTGGGGAGTGAGTGACAAGGTGACTCTCTTGTAAACCTCCTGGACTTAGATCCTATTTCCGTTTAGAGAAGAGTTACATATTTTTAAGTGATCCTTGGTCGATTTTGATCACTTCATGGCTTTTTCTCAGTTTCTCTGTCTTTTTTCCATCCCTGACCAGCCTTAAAATTGTGGCATCACTGGTGCATGATCAGAGATCATGATAGTCTTGATTTCATTACTAAGCACTGAGTCTACCACATTTGTAGAAATCTAGTTGTGAATATGTGGAATGTGGAGAGGAAAAAAAAGTAAAATCCTTCATCATAGGGTTCTGCAACCGCCATACATCTTTTTAACTCTAATTCTTCCATATCATCTTTTCTAATATTTTTAGCATGTGATTGTGTGCAGAGGGGCTGTTTAAAAAAGGGTCCAAAATCTCTTGCGATGATGAGTGATTCTAGTGGGATACTAATCAATTTGGAAAAAAGCTTGTTTAAAAAAAATTGCATCATCTTTACCAGGTCCGTATAGATGAATCAGGGTATATAAAGAGTCAGAGATCTAAGCCTTCAGCCGCAAAAATCTACCTTCCTCATCTTTATTTACATCTTAGATTTGCAAATTGAATCTTTTATGAAATGATATTGATACACCTTTGGTTGTGGGGGAGAAATTGTTAAACACCCCTTCTCCCATCCATACCTTCCTAAATGTCTCTGCCTCCACGTCATTAAGGTGAGTTTCCTGTAGGGAGATGATATCCGCTTTCACTGTTTGTAGATGAGTGATTTTTACTATTATTTTTTTGTTATCAGGTGATTCAGACCTTTGATATTCCAGGAAACACGATTTACAATAATAGCCATAAGAAGTGCTTAGGTCAAATATCTCTTTTGTCGGGTGCTGTCCCCGGAGTGGTGAGGGGTGGGACCCATAAATACCTTTCCTAGATCTGAACCTAACACTGGCCCAAGCAATGACACTACTCAGGTGCCTGACAAAGGTGGTTTAAAGAAAGGTGTCTTACCTCCTGCTATAAGGGAAGCTCTAATTACTGTGCTACTTAAACCAGATAAGGATGTGCAAAAGTGTAACAGCTATAGACCCATCTCTTTCATCATTACTGATTTAAAAATATTGGCTAAGCGGCTTTAAAAAGTAATGAGTGAGGTGGGATTTATTTTTTAAAAAAGGCCTGGTTCAGATATGCATCAGTTGACTAATGTTGTGGCATTCCGTCAACACGCTAGAAATTCCCAGGTAATCATTTCCCTTGATGCGGAGAAAGTCTTTGACAGAGTGAATGGGCAATATCTGTTTCTTGGCCCGAGACAAATTTGGTTTGGGAAAATCCTTTATTTTAAAGCTGCTAGGTTCCAATCCCAACTCTTGTATCCTAACAAAAAGCACAATATCCCCTCCCCCCTCTCCCCACAATGTTCTGTTTCAGAGAACAAGACCGGGATTCCCTTTCCTCCCCCTCCTGTTCAATCTACCATTAGAACTAATTAGGGAGCACCAAGGTATTCAAGGGATCAAACTGGGGATTCAGGAGACAAAAAATCCTTCTATATGCAAACAACATCCTCCTATTTATTAACAATCCAGATCAATGTATTCCAACTATCCTACAAACAATAGATAACTTTGGTAAATCCTCTGGCTACAAGATACATTGGGAAAAGTTGGAAGCATTGGATTTAGTTAGAAGTGGCTCTCCGACAGGCACACTTAGATGGCAACAAACAAACCTCTGATATCCCGGCATCCTAAGGGATTAAAAACGTAGTCAAGGTTAACCTAGCCCCATTAATCATCCAGTTAGCAAAAATGTAAATAGATGACAGGCTTCTCTGCCTTTGGGGAAAAATAAACATAAGTAAAATGAATGCCCTTTTTATTCTGAATTCCTTCCCGATCCATATTTCTCCCTTTTATTTTACCAAAGTTGACATGGTCAAGTCCTTCTTGTGAGGGGCTGGTGGTAAACGCAGAATGTCCTGGCAGAGCTTACAGCCCCCAGGTGGTTTCAGATTTCCCCAGTTTTAAACTTTATCGTCAAGCAATAATTCTTAATCAAGTAGCAGAGTGGCTCATCCCCTCATGCTTAGGGTGACCAGATGTCCCGATTTTATAGGGAGAGTCCTGATTTTTGGGGCTTTTTCTTATATAGGCTCCTATTACCCCCCACCCCCATCCCGATTTTTCACACGTGTGTCTGGTCGCCCTACTCATGCCGTAGAGCCCTGAATGGGCTCCAGTTGGAAGCAGAATTGGTCGTTGCTTTGTCCCTTTCCAGTGGGCTGCATATGAATTACTAACAGTTCCCTCACAAACAATTATCAACTATTGTGGCAGCCAGAAATACCACTGCATTTAAAAATCAGCCCCCTCTTCATACCCAGGCCTCTATCTGGGGTAAATCAAAACTCTGTGTAGCCAGCCACCCCATCATTTGGCCAGACTGGATTACAAAAGTAATGTTTACCATCATTCAATCCATTGAATTTACAATACTAAAAGAAAGGTTCAATCTAGATCAGCAGTGCTCAAACTTTTTCTCTCGTGCCTCCCCCTTACCAGTATAGAATCATAGAATCATAGACTTTAAGGTCAGAAGGGACCTTAACTATTCCTTGGACCTCAGTTTAAGATGAATCCATCTGAAAATCGCATGGAGGATGCATTGGACCCATCTCCAACTAATCAAAACAGATGTCGCTAAGTAAGGCAAATATTGGTGCTGTGATTCAGCAGGTGCTAACTTTACTCATACGATCTGGGAATGCGCCTATGTCCGTGTGGTTTTGGGCAGAACTTAATTATAGTTATTTTTCCTATCAAATACAATTGTGTTACGCGCCAAACATGTAATTTTAAACCTACTGGATGTTAATTGGAAGCTCAATAAAGCTGGAAAAACTTTTGCTCAGTGGAGCACTACTAATTGCTAAAAGACTAGTACTATAAAAATGGAACTTCAAAAAGCAACCAACAAGTGAAGACTGCAGCATAGACATCATAAGCTTGGCCACCATGGAAAAAATTCTGTACTGTAACAGAATTCTATGCATCCGAAGAAGTGAGCTGTAGCTCACGAAAGCTCATGCTGAAATAAATTTGTTAGTCTCTAAGGTGCCACAAGTACTCCTGTTCTTGTTTTAGAATTACCCAAGAATGCTTCCCTGGAAGTATCTGAGTGATCATATTCTCTACCCACTTCCTCTGAATTTTGGCTTCTATTCTTCATCTTATTTTAATATTTTTTTTAAAACTGGTTGGATTTTTTTATTAACAAATTCTGTTTGTCTGTAAATGGTGTAATACAAATAATTGGTTTCTATTTTAACCATTCATGTTATATATAATTAAATGTGTTAAGTGCAGCTAAGGTTAGGTAGCAAACGGTTAATCTCTGATGAGAAGTTTATGCATTATGAGAAGTTTGTTATGTTTGTTTTTCTGTATATATCTTTTAAAAATTAGTAAAAAGTTATTAGAAAAAAAGGGAGATTGTGGAATTCCCGTCATGGGAGATTTTTAAGCACAAGTTAGATCAACACCTGTCAGAGTTGGTGCAGGTATACTTGCTCCTGACTCAGTGCAGGGGGTTGGACTAGATCAGGGGTGGCCAACCTCAGCCTGAGAAGGAGCCAGAATTTACCAATGTACATTGCCAAAGAGCCACAGTAATATGTCAGCAGCCTCCCGTCAGCTCTCCCCTCCCGCCCCAGTGTCTCCACACTACACCCAGGACATCAGCACAGCACCTCCCCCATCCCCCCCCCCTCCCATCCACCATGATCAGCTGTTTTGTGGTGTGCAGGAGGCTAGGGGGTGGGGAGAGGAGGAGCAAGGGCACAGCAGACTTGGGGGAAGGAGTGGAGTGGGGCCTGTGGCAGAGCCAGGGGTTGAGCAGTGAGCATCCCCCGGCACATTGGAAAGTTGGCGCCTGTAGCTCCAGCCCCGGAGTTGGTGCCTGTACAAGGAGCCGCATATTAACTTCTGAAGAGCCGCATATGGCTCCAGACCCACAGGTTGGCCACCCCTGGACTAGATGATCTCTCAAGCTCCTTCCAGCCCTACATTTATGATTCTATGATCGTTTATTGTTCTGTTTAAAAAATTGTATTGATCCAATAAGGATGTAAATCTCGGTTTAAAAAGTTAGCCGGTTAAACAATTAAACAGGTTGGGGTCCCTCCGGCTGGCGTAGGGCCACCAGGGTTACCAGTTAAGGTTGGTTAACGATAAGCCTAATGCTTACCAGTTAACCGGTTAACCTTGTACATCCCTATGATCCAGTCAGGGAACCGAATTGAAAATACCCCATGTCTCAGATAACCACTTACACAACACGAATAGCGAATAATTGAAGAAAACAATTTGTGAACAACCCATACAGGCTGACATTTTCTTTCTTTCATTTATTACCTGATCCATTCTCTTATAACAGAATTCTTATATAACTTATTTTATAGTTTAAATAAACTTGCTATATAAACAAATACAGTTATAAATTAGCCTGTGGAAAGCCCTGAAGCCGTACTGATGAGACCTGCTACCAACCTCTTCCCTCAGCTTTTTGGTCTCGATTATATATTGTGGCGGATGCTTTTGTACTCGATGTCTCCTTCTTTGGTCTTGTCTGTTGATACTGTCAGTTAAAGTATTTCATTAGCTCATGTTTAGGCCCAAACATCTGTTTTTCCTGCACTTAGATGTATAGCCTGTTTGTTAGTTGCTCTGTCAAAACCCTATGTGATACTAAGTATCTCCCCTTTTCCCTCCTATCTATTTTCCTGATTTTAATATCGTAACTTTGAGTTTAACTTTGACTGTTGTTGAAGGGGTTTGTCCCTTCCTTCGTTTTCAGATTAGTTCTCAGACTACAAGATTTGGAAGTGGGCAATGACCCCTTGTGATAAGGTCTTCCATGGCCAGGTGGCCTAGTGGTTAGATCACTGGTCTTTCAGTCTGTAAGGCCAGAGAGGGCAGTAGGGGGATGTGGCTCCTCCCTCCCGGCAGGGACTAAAGACCCACTTCCCTGGGCTACTTCCTATATGTCTCTTCAGTTAGGGCATGGCCCTACTAGTCCAGGTGTCCTGAGTGCTGGGTTTATTTGCAGCCTCCCCTTGGCAGGAGAGCCCTTACTTGCCTCATGTGGCTGTGCTGGCTGGCAGGTCATTGATCCATCCCTTTGTGCAGGAAGACAGAGAGCTCCTGCCTCCTCGCCAGTCAGCCCCCAACTGAGCCAGGCTCCCTTCTTTTCTCCCCACCTCCAGGCCTCGCATTAGATGTAGGTAAAGCAGGGTGGGGCTAAGTGAAAAAAGGACCTGCCTTTGTAAAAGACAGCATTGCAGCTTTTGGGCTCTTGGGCTCAGCAGATCGAGGGATCGAGGGATGGTGATCATTCCCCTCTATGCATCACTGAGAGGCACTCTGGAGGCTCCAGTCCCACTTTCTGCACACTGCAAGAACTTGAAAAAAAAGAAAGAAAAAAAGGAGAGAGAGGAAAGCAAAAATGAAAAAAAGCAAAAATGGGGGCTGGGAGGGCTGAGGCTGGAGGAGGAAACTTGTTTAGAGAAGAGAGAGAGAGAAGAGAAGAGGATTTGATAGATTTGATCAAGTACCTGAAAAGGAGTTCCAAAAAGAGGATGGATCTTCTCTGACTCTGGTCACCAGATGAGAGAAAGAGAAGAATGGTCAAGTTGCAGTGGGGAAGGGTTTAGTTTGGATTAGAAAAAACTTTTTCACTCAGAGAGTGGTGGTGAAGCAATGGAATACCTAGGGAGGTGGTGGTGGAATCTCCCTCCTTAGAGGTTTTTTAAGGTCAGGCAAAGCCCCCTGCTGCTGATGATTTAGTTTTGGGATTGGTTGGGTGGGGCAGGGGGGGTGGACTAGATACCTCCTGAGGTCCCTTCCAACCCTGATATTCTATGAGTCTATGATTCAAAGGTTTTCTTTAACCCCTTCTGTGCCGGACAGCAGTTTCTCTGCTCCCTCACACACCCTTTCCAGGAAACTCCAAAAACTTCCACCAGATTTCTAAGCAGTTATCTTTTTCCCATCTCCCCTGTAGAGCTCTGACTTTAGTTAATTTTTCAAGTACCAGAATTTCCCAAATTGTTTAGATACAAGTCAATAGATTTAGGGGACTCACTCCTTTTCCACCATCTTGCTATGGTAATTCTAGCAGCAACTAGGAGAGGAGTGAGCCGTTCTTTATGGCTTCTACAAGACTCAGAGTTTTCTTGACAATATAATAAAAATAATAAGAGGTTATCTGACAGCTGACACCCTGTTATCTCCCTTATGGAGTCTCCCAGGGCTTTCCAAAATGTCTTAATTTTTGGGTATGTTTACCATATGTGGAGAAATTGTTTTATTTCATTAGATTCTCTACAGCATTTTCTCATAAATTCATAAATTCATAAATTCAGCATAAATTCATTCAGTTTTAATGGGAATTATGTACCATCCATTAATGAAGCATTTTAATGTAATTTTCTTTTATTCATGTTTTTATTGAGTTTTGGGGGACCATTGCCCATTTAGTCTTCCATTCCTCAATATTGGTGTTATGCCTACAGTGACTTTTCATAGTTATTTCCTCTAAGTAACAGTTAGAGATTCCTTTGTATAGAGTGGAAATTAAACCTTTGTGGTTCATGGATGCATCGAGTAGTTTTTCAAATTCTGTCAATTTTCTGCTTAGGGTTGCCTTTGTGTGGGGATGTTTTGAAAAATGTCTCAATTGTAGGTGTTAACTGTTGAACCAAAGTGCTTTGTATCTGTTAGCAAATGAATCAAAACTCCCATAATCCTTTGTGGGCGAGACAAAGTCTTACAATGTCCTGTGTCTATAATCCTTTGTACTTAAAATGAACCTTAGCAAAATGTAGTGTATTGGCTCTGATGGATTGTGTGTCCCCTCTTACCATGTCCCTTTGAACCTTAGAAAATATGTCTAGGGAATCAAGAAAAGGGACAACTTGTTACAGATGTTTTCTGTGATTGATGACATAATGTCTTGAACAGATGCCTTTAGCTTATCAATTATTATAAATTGAGGGTATCATGAAAGGGTGCTGGGTCTATAGAGCTCTCTTTTCTTGTAAATGCCCATGGAAGATAAAGTTGTGAGTTTCTGTAAACAGTTGGCCAAATTGTGATATACCTGTATGTTCCCAAATGTCAAAAGTCCTCAGGCTTTTATTGGGGTTAAATTCAATATTATCTGCTACAGGAGTTAGAAGTGATGGGTCTGGGGGTAGCTTTCTAAATAAGACAGACATCTTTAATTTAAACTATCCAATGAATATTTATAGGACAGCATAAGAATAGATACTTTGGATCAGAGCACTGGCCTCTTTCTAGACCAGTGTCCTGATTCTGACAGTGACCAGTAGCTAATGCTTCCAAAGCAAGTGCAAGAATCCCCAAAATGGACAATTATGGAATAATCTACTTTTAGGAAATGTTTCTTCCTAACCCTATCAGAAAGTTGTTTTCTTATGTCCTGAAGCATGGTGATTTATACCTCACATATACCTTTCACATCACTGTACTTCAGAATGATACACACACACACACACACACACACACACATACATATTAATATTTCATATAATGGGGATATTCTTATTAACCATAGAAATCTCAATTTCTTTTTGATTCTTCCTAAACTCTTGGCCTCGTTGATATCCTGTGGCAGGAAGTTCCACAAGTTAGTGATACATTGTGCACAAAAGAAAATATTTCCTTTACTCGGTTTTAAATGTATTGCCTTTCATTTCATGCAGTGTTGCCTTATTCTTTAATTATGACAGGATAAACAGGAACCCTCAACTTACTTTCATTGCAACTTTAATTGCATATACTTCAATCGTGTTCTCTCTTATTTGTCTCCTTGAAACAGTTGTCTCTCTTTATATGGAAATCTTCCCCATGTGTCTAATTATTTTTGTTAGCTATCTCGACCCCTTCTATTTGTGCTGTATCTTTTTTGAGCTTAGATGACTAAAACTGAGAGCAGTGTTCCAGGTGAGAATATACCACTGATTCCAGTAATATTATTTGTATATTTTCTACCCCATTCTTTATACATCCTAGCACTGTATTTACTTTTTTTAATCACTGTGGTCCATTGAACAGAAGTTTTCAAGGAACTGTAGATCAGAATTTTTCCATTGAAGTCAATGGAGCTACATCACTCTATACCAGCTGAAAATTGGGACCTATATCTCAGTTTTCACATATAAATGTGATTCTCCCCACTCCCATGCACTTTGTGTAGGGACATTTTTAGATGCCCATTTTAAAACAAATTGGCCCTGTCTGAGTACTTAAAACTGCAATATTCAAACTCTCACTGAAAGCCTTTGAAAAGCTTATTGTGGTTTAAAGAAGCCTTTTTTTAAAATTTATAAAGATGAATTAAAAATTGAAACCTGTGAATCTGGCTCCAAGTGAAGAACATTGAAATCCACAGGAAATTGTCACTGTTAAATACAGCTGCTGGCTAGCACTGTAGCTGGTGAGATCAAGGTCATTTTATTTTTGAATTTTCTTCCCTTTGTGTGCCTGGTCTGTGTTAGACTTTGTCTAAGTTAGCTGAGATGATGTTTGACTGCTAAAACAAAGAGTCTCATAGTATGTCATTAACAGAAGGTAACTGTGGAACGCTATAAAGCATCTTACTGTACAAAAGTGACACTGGTGCTGGAGGTTTCCTTATGTATCACATAGGGCCTGATCGGAAGCCCAAAATCAACTGAAAAGCTCCAGCCTCAGCGGGCTTCAGATCAGCTCCTAGACCCAACGACAGAAAAGTGCTTAATCTAGTGCTTAACTTTAAGCATTTGTTTAAGTCCCATTGACTCTGGGGCTTAAGTGCTTCCCTGAAACTGGTCTGTATAGTGCAAAGTTGGCATCTGGTATCGTTCAGAAGATAAATGAGAGTTTCCTTTGCTCCCCTGCTCCCTCCCCATCCTTAAGAGTTGGTTTGCTTTGGAATTAATCCCGCTCAAACTCTTTCCTCTCTGAGGGGTCCTGCTCCCACTTATGCCTTCCATTCAAAGCCCCAACTCATTGACATCTCCTACTCGCTCCCCTCTCCTGGTGTTGCCTTCCTTCCCTGTCATCCAGTTCCCTTCTCCCTCTTCATTCCCCTGCCCCCATTCCCAAATCCCAGATCTCCCCTAGTGTTTCCTGCACCTGCTGGGACCTCTCCCCAGATGAGCCAATCCCATCTATTCTCTCTGAATTCCCTACTGCTTTTGTTCCATTCCTCGGGCTTGGCTTTGTTTCACTTTCCAACTGCCTATGTCCTCTTGGACTGGAAGCATCCTACCATCTCCCAGGCTCAAGGAGACACGGAGGGTGGCATCTGGTGAGTGTTTGGATAGGAGACCCCCACATTGATCCAAAAGTGCAGCAAAAAGTGGTATTGAGGTGGAAATCTCTCCCACCTAAGCCAATTCACCAGCATGTTGGCAAGGAAGGGGATAGATTATTTTCTGAATCTCATTGGGATCCATCAGGATGAAAGGTGCACTATAAATATGTTATTATCCAGCTCGAAATAAATTCAGATAATGTACCCCACGCTTATCTCCATGGTATCTGAGCGCCTATGAGCTGATATAATAATATAATTAATCTAAAGATGGTACCATAATTATACTCCCTGCTGTAACATTCCACATGCGAATAATGTTCATCGTTGTGACTCTTTTACTTACTTTCTGAAAGGATTTATTTTCTTCTGAGAGAGGCCGTAGAAGAATTCTAAAGCCAGGAAGGCTGGTCTAGTGGTGCAGGCACTGAAACAGGAGACAAGAAAACTGAGTTTAATTCTGGGCACTGCTCCAGACTGTGTGACTTTGAGCATCTCCGTGTGTCTCAGCTCTCCAGCTGCAAACTAGGGATAATGATACTTCCCTTCATCCCCAATCTTTGTATGTCTTGTCGAGTTAGATTCTAAACTCTTCAGGGCAGGGAGAGTTTCTTGCTATGTGTTTGTACTTCACCTATCACAGTGGGACCCTGATTACCATTGAGACCTCTGGGCACTGCTATAAAATAAGTAAATAATAATATTAATAATAATACAGTAAAATCTGTTTTATCGGCATGATTAGAGAATGGAGGGTGCTGGTAAGAGAAAAATGCCGGCTAACTAAGAAGGAGGGAGTTTGGATGCGGGACAGGGTGCTGGGCATGGGTCCTGGGAGGGATTTTGGGGGCAGGAGGTGGCTCAGGGAAGGGGGTTGGGGCATGGGAGGGGGTGCGGGGTGCCAGATCCGGGGGCCGCTCACCTCGGGCAGCTTCCCACAAGTGGCGACCTGTCCCGGCTCTTCCTAAGCGGAGGTGCTGCAGGCAGCTCTGTGTGCTGCCTCTGCCCACAGGCACAGCTTCCACAGCTCCCATTGGCCCTGGTTTCCAGCCAATGGGAGCCATGGAGCCATTGCTCGAGGCGGGGCAGGGGCAGCACGCAGAGCCATGTCCATCTAGGAGCAGCTGGGACAGGTCACCACTTGCGGAGTGCCGCCTGAGGTGAGTGGCCCCGGGATCTGGCGCCCAACACACCCCCACAAGCCCCCTCCTGCACCCAAACTCCCTCCCAGAGCCTGCACTCCAGGCTCCCTCCCATGTCCCAACCCCCTGTCGGCCTCACGCTAACCAGAATTTCAATGAAGATCAGAAATGCTGGTTTATAGAACTTTCTGGTTGGTGAATTGCCAGACAAAAGAGCTTTTACTGTAATAGCAACAGAACAGTAATAGCATGTACAGACACAATCTACTAGCATACCAATGAGAACAGAAGCAAAGCTCCTGTATTATATGCAGCTGAGCCCCCAAAATGCATATTTACTGTATGGGGTATGAATCATAGAGCCATAGAAAAGTAGGACTGGAAGGGATCTCAAGAGGTCACCTAGTCCAACCCTCGTGCTAATGCAGGACCAAGTAAACCTAGAGCATTCCTGGCAAGCATTCATCTAACTTCTTAAAAACCTCTCTTGGAAACCTGTACCAACACATAAATACCCTCCTAATATCCAACCTAAATCTTCGTGGTGCAGATTAATCTGATTACTTCTTGTCCTACCTGCAGCGAACATGGAGAACTATTGATTATTGTCTCCTCTTTATCACAGCACTTCTCATATTTGTAATCAGGTCCCCCCTTAGCCTTCTCTAGGCTAAACATGCCTACGTTTTTAAAAAACTTACCTCATAGGTTATGTTCTTTTCTACCATTTTTGTAGCTCTCCTCTGGACGTTCTCTGTTTGTCCATATGTTTCTTAAAGTGTGGTGCCCAAAACTGGACACAGTACTCCAACTGAGACCTCACCATTGCCAAGTAGAGTGGAACCATTTACCTTCAATGTCTTTACATATGATGCTCCTGTTAATGCACTCCAGAGTTATATTAGAATCATAGAACTGGAAAGGACCTCGAGAGGTCATCTAGTCCAGTCCCCTGCACTCATGGCAGGACTGAGTATTAGCTAGACCATCCCTGACAGGTGTTTGTCTAACCTGCTCTTAAAAATCTCCAATGATGGAGATTCCACAACCTCCCTAGGCAATTTATTAACTACCCTGACAGCTAGGAAGTTTCTCCTAATGTCCAACTGAAACCTCCCTTGCTGCAATTTAAGCCCTTTGCTTCTTGTCCTAGCCTCAGAGGTTAAGAAAAACAATTTTTCTCCCTCCGCCTTGTAACAACCTTTTATGTATTTGAAAACTGGTATCATGTCCCCTCTCCATCTTCTCTTCTCCAGACTAAACAAACCCAATTTTTTCAATCTTCCCTCATAGGTCATGTTTTCTAGACCTTTAATCATTTTTGTTGCTCTTCTCTGAACTTACTCCAATTTGTCCACATCTTTCCTGAAATTCGGTGCCCAGAACTGGGCACAAAACTCCAGCTGAAGCCTAATCAGCGCAGAGTAGTGTGGAAGAATTACTTCTTGTGTCTTGCTTGTAACACTCCTGCTAAAACATCCTAGAATGATGTGTGCTTTTTTTGCAACACCGTTACATTGTTGACTCATATTTAGCTTGTGATCCACTATGACCCCGAGATCCTTTTGTGCAGTACTCCTTCCTAGGCAGTCATTTCCCATTTTATATGTGTTCAGTGGATTGTTCCTTCCTAAGTGGAATACTTTGCATTTGCGTTTATTGAATTTCATCCTATTTACTTCAGATCATTTCTCCATTTTGTCCAGATCATTTTGAATTATAATCCTATCCTTCAAAGCACTTGCAACCCCTTCCAGCTTGGTATCATCCGCAAACTTTATAAGTGTACTCTCTATGCTATTATCTAAATCACTGATGAAGATATTGAACAGAACCAGACCAAGAATAGATCCCTGTGGGCAGGGGCAGCTCTAGACATTTCGCCGCCCCAAGCACGGCGGCATGCCACGAGGGGTGCTCTGCCAGTCGCCGGGAAGGCGGCAGGCAGCTCCGGTGGACCTCCCGCAGGAGACCGGCAGAGCACCCCCGATGCATGCCACCCCAAGCACGTGCTTGGCGTGCTGGGGCCTGGAGCTGCCCCTGCCTGTGGGATCGCACTCATTATGCCCTTCTAGCATGACTGTGAACCACTAATAACTAATTTCTCATAATCGCTTTCCAACCAGTTTTGCACCCACCTTATAGTAGCTCCATTTAGGTTGCAGTTCCCTGGTTTGTTTATGTGAAGGCCATGTGAGACAGTATCAAAAGCTTTACTAAATCAAGATATGCCACGTCTACCGCTTCCCCATATCTACAAGGCTTGTTAGCCTGTCAAAGAAAGCTAAGGCCTGATTCAGGAAAGCAATTAAGCATGTGCCAAAATCCAGCACTTCTCAGTTAAAGTTAAGCATGTGCTTAGGTCCCCATTGGCTTCCATGGGACTTTAATACGTGTTTAAAGTTAAGTACCAACCCTTCCTAATCAGGAACACACCTGCCCAAATCAGGACCTTTGACAGGTGAAAATGTGTCTCAACATACTTTTTCAAATTCCAAACGTTTTCCACCCTTTTTCTTTTCTCCTGTTATTGCTCTGACTGATTTTCCTGCGCATAACATGGCTGTTAATATTTTCTTTGTAACTTTTTAATTCAACATTTTAATTAGAGTTCAAAGAACAGTGTGTAATTATTAACAGTTTCCTTCCGCCGGATTCTCTTGCACTTTATGATCTTTACGAAAAGCTAATTAATTTTTTTGTTTTGTTATTCTCCCTAACTTGCTGATTTCTGATTTGACATTCTGCATTAATTAGTTAAGAAGAAGGCCATCGGATTTTCATTGTTCAAAATATGTGCGAGTGTGTTGTCCCTGCCAAATACCTCCATTTTTAATCAAAGGTCATGGGGTTTTTTTTCCCCTGAAAACTTATATAGCATGTTATGCTGTTATAGGCCGGCCTGTTTGCACTTCTTGAGGATCTCTTAGGCACACCTTAAGCTGAAGAAGACTCAATTATAGAGACAAATGAAACCCCAATTCTGCAGTGTGACCCCTGTGCCTACCTCATTGATTTCCATCTGTAGAATCAGGGCCTAAATGCATAAAACATACCAGGCTAGCTTCATACTGGATTCTGCTGAGTGTAAACTGGCTTAGTACCTGATTCTTGCCCACTGAAGACCATGAGAGGTTTTTTTTACCATTGACTTTAATGGCTGCAGGATCAGGCTCATTATGATATTGGGAATCACAATCTGTCTTTCCTCTCTCTGGGTATCAGCCAAAAAACACACGTGAGCTGGGCTTGATCATAGAAATATGACTGCTCCAACCAGGGAACGATCAATGAAATGACACAGACAACTGAGTGGAGCAGGGATGTACTGGTAAGCACCCAGCAGGAATACAGTAACAGCCTGCTACCCATGTCCAAGCCAATAAAGATGCACGGCACAGGCCCACCGCTTGGCAATACACAGCGGCTTAAAGAACCAAGATGCCTACTTTAAAGTTCCCTGTGACCACTTCACTTTTTAGTCCTCTTTGTGCCACAAGACTTTGGAGAGAACCAAGCCATGCTGCGCTGGATTCTGTGGCTGTGCCCTGTTCCCACCTACTAACCCAATGGCCAGCCCTCCTGGTCACTGTGAACCCTAGCTGCTTCTGCAGGGAGCCCCACAGCAGCTGCTCCTTTGTGGAACTTACTAAATTTGGGGAAGGGCGGTCCACACACCAGGTGGGACAACCAGGTCTACAGTCTGTTCCACACCCTGAAAACAGAGTTTAATCTGTTCTTTCCCTCATTGTAAATTTGCTTTAAGAATTAAACTAAACTGAGTCTTAAAGGAGCTATCTCCAAATAAGGAAACTGCTTGAAACTGTTTTCAGATAGCTACTGCTAAGTGATTTTCATAGGCATCTCATCCAGATTGATTTGTGCAATGGTTGATGGCTCAGATGCCTTGGGAGTCTCTAAAAACACTGGTTAAACCTGGTTCTGGGTTTGCAAGTTCACTAATATCATATACACATGAAGATGTTGTCATTTCAGACATCATGCAGTTAGACTGATAAAGCAGTTGCATGAAAATTAAACAAGCTAAATAGACATACTAGACAGATCAGTGAAGCCTATGACAGTGAACAGAGCAGCTCAGATTAAGGGAACCACGAGGTAATATTTTACCACCATGGATAGTGCTCCACTCAATTTGAAGAGGTCTTGCTGTTGTATTGTAATTAGAGAACTTTTAAGTTACCCATGCAAGGATCCAAAGGCATCTGAACACTGGGGCAAAGGTGGGGGTAGGTACCTGCCAATTTATGGACAGCAAAGACTTTTTAGCTATCAATTGACACCATAATCTATCAGAACAAGCACAGGAATCAGAGAGGCTAAGTTCCAGTGCTGACTTGGACACACATATTTAAGTCAAGTGCCTAAATACCTTTGAGGATCTGGACCCAAGTTACTGTATCACCTTTCACTTAGCCTCTCTGTGCCTCCTTTTCCTCAACAATAGAAAAGGGATAAAATTTGCCTGTCTTTGCAAAGCACTTTGAAAGCTATGGATGAAAAGGGCTGCATAGGTAGGCTACATTATTATTAGCCACAGAGATGAAACAATATTCTTTACTCTTGTTCCCAAAAGTACCAAAACCAGGAGGTGGTACGAGTTCACTGGCACTCTAGAACATTCATAGGAATTGCTACTTCAGGAATCAGTAGACCTTGGCCAAGACTGTCAAAAGTGCGTGCCAAAAGTTAGGTTCCCAAGTTCATATTTAGAGACCTTAAAAAGAGGCCTGATTTTCATAGATTCATAGGACCAGAAGGGACCATTGTGACAATCTAGTCTGACCGCCTGTGTAATACAGGGCATAGTACTCCCCCAAAACATTTCTGAGAGCAGATCTTTTAGAATAACATCCCATTTTGATTTTAAAATGGCCAATGATGGATAACCCTTGGGATATTGTTAAGGGCACAAGATCAAACTATCCCACCGCGTAGGAAAGATAGGAACTATGGCAAGAGACCACCCTGTCTTAACCAGGAGATCTTCAATTATCGAAAAATCAAAAAAGAGTCCCACAAAAAGTGGAAACTAGGTCAAATTACAAAGGATGAATATAAACAAATAACACAAGTATGTAAGGACAAAATTAGAAAGGCCAAGGCACAAAACGAGATCAAACTAGTTAGAGACTTAAAGGGTAACAAGAAAATATTCTACAGATACATTAGAATCAAGAGGAAGACCAAGAACCCCATTACTCAATGAGAGGAGGAAAACAATAACAGAAAATGTGGAAATGGCAGAGGTGCTTAATGACTTCTTTGTTTCGGTTTTCACCAAGAAGGTTGGTGGTGAGTGGTCATCTAACATAGTGAATACCAGGGAAAATGAGGTAGGATCAGAAGAAGCTAAAATGGGGAAAGAACAAGTTACAAATTACTTAGACAAATTAGATGTCTTCAAGTCACCAGGGCCTGATGAAATGCGTCCTAGAATACTCAAGGAACTGACTGACGAGATATCTGAGCCATTAGCAATTATCTTTGAAAAGTCATGGAAGATGGGAGTGATTCCAGAAGACTGGAAAAGGGCAAATATAGTGCCCATCTATAAAAAGGGAAATAAGGACAACCCAGGGAATTACAGATCATTCAGCTTAACTTCTGTACCCGGAAAGATAATGGAGCAAATAATGAAGCAATCAGTTTGCAAACATCTAGAAGATAATAAGGTGATAAGTAAAAGTCAGCGTGGATTTGTCAAGAACCAATCATGTCAAACCAACCTGATAGCTTTCTTTTACAGGGTAACAAGCCTTGTGGATAGGGGGGAAGTGATAGATGTGGTATATCTTGACTTTAGTAAAGCTTTTGATACTGTCTCATATGACCTTCTCATAAACAAACTAGGGAAATGCAACCTAGATGGAGCTACTATAAGGTGGGTACATAACTGGTTGGAAAGCCATTAACAGACAGTAGTTATCAGTGGTTCACAGTCATGCCAAAAGGGCATAAGGAGTGCAATCCCACAGGGATCAATTCTGGGTCCAGTTCTGTTCAATATCTTCATCAATGATTTAGATAATGGCATAAAGAGTTCACTTATAAAGTCTGCGGACGATACCAAGCCGGGAGGGGTTGCAAGTGCTTTGGAGGGTAGGATTAAAATTCAAAATGATCTGGACAAACTGGAGAAATGATCTGAAGTAAATAGGATGAAATTCAATAAGGAGAAATGCAAAGTGCTCCACTTAGGAAGGAACAGTCAGTTGCACACATACAAAATGGGAAATGACTGCCTGGGAAGGAGTATTGTAGAAAGGAATCTGGGGATCATAGTGGACCACAAGCTAAATATGAGTCAACAGTGTAACGCTGTTGCAAAAGAAGCGAACATCATTCTGGGATGTATTAGCAGGAGTGTTGCAAGCAAGAAAAGAGAAATAATTCTTCCGCTCTACTCTGTGCTGATTAGGCCTCGACTGGAGTATTGTGTCCAGTTCTGGGTGCAACATTTCAGGAGGGATGTGGACAAATTGGAGTTCAGAGAAGAGCAACAAAAATGATTAAAGGTCTGGAAAATATGACCTATGAGAGAATATTGAAAAAATTTGGTTTCTTTAGTCTGGAATAGAGAAGACTGGGGAGGGGACATGATAACAGTACATAAAAGATTGTTTCAAGGAGGAGGGAGAAACATTGTTTTTCTTAACCTCTGAAGCAATGTGCTTAAACTGCAGCAAGAGAGGTTTAGTTTGGACATTAAGAAAAACGTCCCAACTGTCAGAGTGGTTACGCACTGGAATAAATTGCCTAGGGAGGTTGTGGAATCTTCATCATTGGAGATTTTTAAGAGCAGGTTAGACACCTGTCCGGGATGGTCTAGATAATACTTAGTGCTGCCATGACTGCAGGGGACTGGACTAGATGACCTCTCAAGGTCCCTTCCAGTCCTATGATTCTATGGTTAATTACCTTCCCCCTTTAAAATTTGCACTTCATTTCCAGTCTGAATTTGTCTAGCTCCAACTCCAGCCATTGGATATTGTTATGCTGGATTGAAAAACCCATTGAAAAGCCCTTATAGACAATAATCACATCAAATTTTCTTTGTTAAGATGATAGACTCAAGAAGTTCAATCACAATCAGGCATGTTTTCCAATCCTTTAATCGTTCTTGTGACTCTTCTCTGAACCGTCTCGAATATTTCAACATCCTTCTTGAATTGTGGACACCAGAACTGGACACAGTATTCCAGCAGCAGTCTCACCACTGCCAAATACAAAGGTAAAATAACATCTCTATTCCTACTCGAGCTTCACCTGTTTATGCATCCATGGATCGTATTAGTCCTTTTGGCCACAAAGTCTCACTGGAAGCTCCTGTTCAGCTGATTATCCACTGAACGTTTTTCAGAGTCACTGCTTCCCAGGGTAGAGTCCCCCATTCTGTAAGTATGGCCTCCATTCTTTGTTCCTAGATGTATATATTTACATTTCACTGTATTAAAATATATATTGTTTGCTTGCACCCAATTTTACCAAGAGATCCAGATCACTCTGTATTCATGACATGTCCTCTTCATTATTTACCTCTCCTCCAATTTTTGTGGCATCTGCCAACTTTATCAGGGATAACTTTATATTTTCTTCCAGGTCATTGATAAAAATGTTAAATAGTATAGGGCCAAGAAGGGATCCCTGCGAGACCCCACTAGAAACAAACCCACTCAATGATTGTTCCCTGTTTACAATATTAAGATAGCTAGCTTTTAATCCATTTAATATGTGCCATGTTAATTTTATATTTTTTAATCAAACTGCTATATGGTATGAAGTCAAATGCCTTAGAGAAGTCTAAGTATATTATATCAATTCTATTACCTTTATCAACCAAACTTGTAATCTCATAATAAATTATATCAAATTAGCTTAACAGGATCTATTTTCCATAAACTCATGTTGATGAACATTCGTTATGTTTTCAAAAGTGTTGCTCTATCTGAAATGAGTGGGAGCTGCTGATTTCTCAACATATGTGAAAATCCAGCCATTTATTTGGGTGCCAAAAGATGGCCTTAGGATCCTAATTTTAGACACCCAGGCCAAGATTTTCAAAAGTGATTAGGCTCAGATCTTTAGAGAGAGATAGGCGCCTAACTCCCATTGAACTCAATTGGAGTTAGGCACCTACATTCCTTTGACAATCTAGGCCCTTAGTGATTTTGGGTGCCTTCATTTTTGGGTCTTGAAGATACTTGACCACCCACCCTCTGAAAATCAGGCCACTTTAAGCTGTCTCAAGTTGAGCACCCCAAAACATTGAGGTACCCAAAAATCACTCATCCCTTTTGAAAGAGACACACACATATTTCCAGAAATATCCAGTTTAATTACAAAGGATTAATAATTGCAGGGAAGATTATTTCAGAACTAGATTTCAATAACAGACAAACACTTGTTCAGGTCCAGAAAAGTGTACTTACATGAAAAAGAGCAGAAATGAATGCTTAGGAGAGAACTGACTCTGGTTTTCTGTAATGCTTTTCATGCTCAAAATACCTGGAAGCTCTTTGTACGGAGCAAATAGATGATCTGTATACCTAGCCATCATTAAGTGTAGAAGGAATATTTATGTATTTATTTAGCAGTTAACACCATGGCCAATAGCTATTAATATTTTTTATTTACAATGGTCAGTGCCGATAATGGACAACTTAATAGGCATGTTTAATTGGATTCTAACTACCGATGGCTTGTTATAGCTTTTCCTTTTTGCCCAAGGGCAGCAACATTCCTAATGATTTCATTGTGAGTTTAATGTGTTGGTGATTTTAATTACACTTTTATTGCTTATGCAAATGTGAGCTCCTTTGTGTGCCAAGCTAGGGGTCAGTGGTAGGGGGGGAACGGGATGATTCCTTTGCCAGATGCCAGCATATGACGGTTTCAGGGAAACTCCCTGCCATTTGTTCCATGTATTAAAGTGATGGACAGTCCCCCGAGCAGGGGTCTGCCATGTGGGGTCAGGTATTGTCAGGAATTCAGACATTCCCACGCTTGGTTGTGTGACAGGCTTGGACTGAATTATAACAGTTGGAAACACATGCTCTCTGCTGACAGCAGCGCTGGCATCACCTTGGGTTACCAGTTTCTATTTGCAAACTGACTTTGTTCATGCTGGCGGATGTGAAAATGTTTGCCTCTCACCCAAGCGGAAACTGCCACCAACACTAAAGCATCCATCTGATGCACTGATATACCCATATCTAAAGGATAAGTGCTATTAGCAGATGATTGATATCTGACTCTCTCTCTCTCTCTCTCTCTCTGTATTTTACTGGCTGTTGAGCAAGGAACAGTGAATGGCTGTTTTTGTACAGTGCTCTGAATTTGGGATTTCAAGCCTTTTAGCACATGCTAAATGACCAGAGGGCAGGTTTTCAAGTGCTCAGCAGCTCTTGTTTTTGACATTTATAGCCACCGCTCCCATTGACTTCAATTATCGCTATGAGTGCTCAGCACTTCTACAGATCAGACCCTCGGGTTCTTAAATCAGGAACCCAGAAAATGAGGAACAGAAAATTAGTGAGCATATCTTAAAAGTTTGGTTTAAGTGACTTGCAGAGGCAGGGAGAGAATCCAATTCTCCAAGGCAGCATTCAAGTGCCTTAACCATGAGACTGTTTTTTCTTTTCCTGCGATCCCGTCTCATTCACCACACACCTTCCAATTTCTGCAACAGAGGAGCCAGTAGTCCTACAGACAGAACCTCTTTTAATCCACAACCCTGATTCATCTTGAGAGCAGGTCCAATCTGTGCACTGAAGGAGGCAGACGTCCTGTGTTAAAAATAAGATCTGATCATGAAATTAAAGACTGTATATAATGCATGCACACCAGAGGGCTGACTTGCACAGGCGACCTCAGTTCTGACATGTCCTAACTCACCGCAGGTGTGCCCCTGGTGGCTGGGCTTGACACAGCAGCTTGTTCATTATATAGCGCCTCCCCAATGACAGCTGCTCCGGCCCTGCCATGGTCTCTCTTCTTGAGACTTGGCCCTACGGCCAGGTCATTTTAAAGTCACTCCCCTTCTGGGGTATCATTATGCCACATGGACAGTGTTCTACACGATACTGTGTCATCCCATTTGCTATCTTCTGACCTCTTGGGCGCCTCTTTTGTTCCACTGTCCTATCAGAGCTGCAACCTCAGGGCTTCTCCTTGGAGTCTTTTAACCAAACTCAAACATCAGCCACAATTAAAGCAACTTTGGCCCCTTCTCATGGATTGAACTTTTAACGCATCCTGGGGCCTCCCAGGTCTCTATTCCACTGACTCTCAGGAACCACCTCCCTGGAGTCTTGTCCTTGTCTAGATCCTCAGCTCCAGTCCACCACATGCCCATGGGTTATCCTTTTCTCAGGCCCATTTCAAGAATCCCCTTCATTCTTGCAACCCTCTGCTGTCATGGCTAGGGTGTAAACTCCCTCCCAACTTCTCTGCTCGCTACTACCCAGAGAGGAGCTACAGGATTTTCCCCCTCTGTCGCTGAAGTCCCTTCTACTCTGGGCTTCCTCCCATTATAGAAACCAACCAGCTCCTCCCCCAGCTGGGACTCATCTTTAATTGGGCCTGGCCCACCCTCCAAACACAAGCAGGTGTGTTAATTGGCCTCTCAGGCCCATATTAACCATTTCACCACCTTTTTGGGGTAACCCCCCCTTCACAGGGTGCTTAACTTGCAACCTTAATAATGTTCTTTTAACATAGCTTTGTGTGGGTAATGACCTAAGTGTTTAAAAAAGCAAGCTGAAAAACAAATTCCATCATGTGGCCTCATATTGACAGCTACACCCTTCATCAGCAGGGTCGGAACCTTTAGATCCACCACACAGACCTCTACCACTTGAGCTAACAAAGTAACTGATAGGAGCAGTAGGTTGTCATCCTCTATTTGGACCAGCACTAGATAGAGAGCAGACATACATCCGCCAGTGGGTTCCACAATTATTTCCTAACAACAATGGGGACACTCAGGAATCTTAAGTTCCATTCCACACTCTGGAGGGGAGTGGGCTCCAGTGGCAGAATCTTCTGACCATTTCCTCCAAGTGTGACCACTTCTGCCCCATCCGCATCCACCTGTCTCTGTCCTGTCTCTTCCCCACACAAGGCTCCTTATCCCAATCCCATTCTCCTTGCCTACCCAGTCCCAGCCTCCACTCCTCAGTCTTATCATGTCTGTCCTAGTTTCCTTGCCCATCCAGTTGCAGTTCCCCAATCCTGGCTCATCTTCTGATCTTTGTCTCCCCCTTTCCATCCATTAGCTCCCAGTCCTAGTTTCCCTCTCTGGACTTCTCATCCAATCTCAGTCTACCCTATAGAATCATAGAGATGTAGGACTGGAAAGGACTTTGATAGGCTAGTCCAGTCTCCTGCACTGAGGCAGGACTAAGTATTAGCTAGACCAATGGTCTTCAACCTTTTTCATGTGTGAACCCCTAAAAAAATGTTGAATGGAGGTGTGTGGACCCCTTTGGAAATCTTAGATGTAGTCTGCACACACCCCAGAGGTCCACGGACCAGTTTGAAAACCACTGTTCTATGGTAACGACAAACATTTGTGGACCCCTTAGACATAGTCTACAGACCCCCATTGTGATACATTTCAACCTGAATGATTAAAATTTGCCAGAGTTATAAACAACTGAAAAACAGAGACTTATAATAGAACGTGACGAGCAACATCAATAATAGGCAGTGCTACCAGTCCAATCTATAACTCCTGTAACACACACTTTAAAGAACTCCCAATATCCATTTGTTGTTACTTATTGAACAAAAAGAAACAGGAGCTAGAATGATACACCTGGCCTACTAGCTCCCTACTCTTATGATCTTCATTGCTGCTCAGTACAATTGTCTCTCCAAACTCTCTAGTCCTATAATCTACACTGCATGGGCATGCAAATCATCTGTACTAGGTTTGCTTTTAGATGGTAGGGAATCCAAAGCAGGCATTTCTCTGTATAACTACCCGCCTTAGCACCACCAAAACTGGTACCATTCATCTTAGCACATGGAGAGCTGAAAAATGTACTCTCCAGCCATCCATCCAAAGTTCAGCCAACCTAGTCAGCTACAGTGCCCTTTTAAGATATGTTAATGAAGGAAGTGCTGGAAGGAATGATCTGGATAGGGGAATCCAGCTGGGGAAAAGTGCTGGGCTGACAGCCCTGAAAGCTACAGATACATCATGGCAGTGGCACTTGGACCATTCCCAATGATATGCTTTAGCCCTATGCTGGAAGGGACTTCTTGAGGCTGGAGATCATAGCCCAGTCTCCAAGCCCAACCCTCCAGGAGCCCTCATACAAACTGGGACTGTCAAGCTTACATTCTCTGGGACCAGGTAAGTGGTCCGCTCACAGAATCCCTACTCAATTTAACAGAGTTCTGCAGACACTGGGTGGGTGTCCAGAATTCTCATCCTCCGTGAAACCAAGAGGAGTCAAGTTTGCTAACATACAGGGTATGGTGCAGGGCTGAGATGTGAGATCAATGTATTGATGTCTATTGTGAGGAATGTCTTTTTTTTTTTAGTGTATTTTCTATGGAAACAGGAACAAATCCAAACCACCCCTTTCATCAAAGCCATGGTCCCTGTCTCTGGGGACCTGTTGTAATTTTCATGCACGTAGGAGAGGGAAGATTAGGGGAAATTAATGTACTTCACAACCCTACTGCAGTCTTCTGCGGCCTAAACAACTGTATGAGTCCCACTGTAATTCACAGACTTTGGGGGGCCATTGTAGCAGAAAATTGCAGTATTTTTAATACTGACAGTTTCTGAAAGAAAAGAAAACCTATTCATATTATTTGATACTGTCGTCCTTTGAGCTCTGTGGATATAAGAGTTAAGTATTATTATTATTGGAGATTATGACGGGAAGATATTTCTGAGCTAAGCTTTCCTTTAAAGGTGCAGTATTTAATCACTGATGACTGTAGTCTCTTTCTTGCCTACATTTCTATTTCCGTATTTTTTTAAAGGAGGTGGAAGGCTTTAGGGAAGGGGTGAGGGGGGAGAACTTTCCCTGGGAAATCAATTAACATCTACAAACCAGCAAACTGTGAAAAAAGACAATAACCCTCTTTAAATGTTACATTAGAGCCCAGTAACAGCTCATTAGATTATACAAGGTATGTGTAATTGCCCAGAAAAGATGCACTACCTTCCGCGTTGCTTAATTTAATCTCCACTCTTTACATACAAGTATAACCACCCACTAAGCAAGATCCATGGCTTTGTGCCTAAGTGTGTTTTTTTAAAAAAGAGAATGTGTTTAACTGCAGAAATTGGCACTGTCTTTATTTCTAACTGGGCATAGAAATCTTGCAAACCAAGACTGAGAAGGGCAGGTGATCTCTAAGCAGAAAGGGTTTAGTGAGCCTGGGGATCTCTCACTTCTTCTCATTTGTGTAAGTAGAATTTCCTTATCAATTTTTGCACACAGGGGCTGATCCTGCAAGGTCCCTCAATGCCCACTGATGGCAGGTGGTCTGTCACTGCATGTCCATATGATCTATGACCTATTAAGAAGCTCTTTTCAGTGCTACAGTATGTTCCGCAATGGCATGTTATAAAGATGGCTTTGCTAGTCACTCTATCGGGATTAGCGGGGTGATGGCGTTTCCACTGCTTTCATTCCTCAAGGAGTACATTTTCCTTTGACTCCACAGGATTTGCTGAGTTCATGTGTAGATTCCGATACATGTGGCATAGCTATGAACCTGGCATGCCCTTATTGTGTGTGTACTGCACCTTTAACTTTCTAGGAATTGCAATGATAGTGGCCATTTTGTTCTCTGAGTTGCTGTAGCTTATTAAAGATGAAAGAGAGAGACACAATGTGCTCCCTCATGAAGACTTGGCTTTTTACCTTTCTTGTTGCTTTTCCTTGATTTTAAAATAAAAAGTCCTTTCAGGCAGAGTTGACTGGGTCAAATAAGAACATCCCCAAACTTAATTTGTTCTAAACTTGAACTGAACCGGTTTTGAAGATTAGGAAAGATTTGGATACACTGGCCAAAATCCTGGCAAAACTCCCATTGTCTTCAGTGGAGTCAGGACTTCATAGAATCATAGAATCATAGAATCATAGATCAGAAGGGACCAATATGATCATCTAGTCTGACCTCCTGCAAGATGCAGGCCACATTAGCCGATCTCCCCACTCCATTAACCCTGCCCCATGCTCCTCCAGGGCCACAGCCAATCTACCCTGGAGGAAAATTCCTTCCCGACCCCAAATATGGCGGTCAGCTGAACCCCAAGCATGCGGGCAAGACTCTCCAGCCATACCCTCTGGAAAAAGGTTAAGAATAACATATCATTGACCCATTGTACTATTTACCAGTGTGGCACTTAATTAACCTATTGACTAAGCCCGGTATCCTATCATACCATCTCCTCCATAAACTTATCTAGCTTAGTCTTAAAGTCATGGAGGTCCTTCGCCCCACTGTTTCCTCGGTAGGCTGTTCCAGTATTGCACTCCTGATAGTTAGAAACCTTCGTCTAATTTCTAGCCTAAATTTCCTAACTGACAATTTATATCCGTTTGTCCTCGTGTCCACATTAGCACTGAGCTGAAATAATTCCTCTCCTTCCCTGGTATTTATCCTCTGATATATTTAAAGAGTGTAATCATATCTCCTCTTATCCTTCTTTTGGTTAAGGAAAACAAACTGAGCTCCTCAAGTCTCCTTTCATATGACAGGCCTTCCATTCCTCGGACCATTCTAGTGGCCCTTCTTTGTACCTGTTCCAGTTTGAATTCATCCTTCTTAAACATGGGAGACCAAAACTGCACACAATACTCCAAATGAGGTCTCACCAACGCCTTATATAACGGGACTAGCACTTCCTTATCCCTACTAGAAATACCTCGTCTAATGCATCCCAATACCGCATTTGCTTTCTTAACGCCACATCACATTGCCTGCTCATGGTCATCCTACGATCAACCAGGACTCCTAGGTCCTTCTCCTCCTCCGTTACTTGCAACTGGTGCGTCCCTAGCTTATAACTAAAATTCTTGTTAGTCATCCCTAAATGCATAACCTTACACTTCTCACTATTGAATTTCATCCTGTTACTAATACTCCAGCTTACAAGGTCATCCAAATCTCCCTGGAGGATATCCCGATCCTTTCCGAATTGGCAATACCTCCCAACTTGGTGTCGTCAAACTTTATCAGCCCACTCCTACTCTTGGTTCCCAGGTCAGCAATAAATAGATTGAATAAAATTGGACCCAAAACTGAACCTTGAGGAACTCCACTAGTGACCCTCCAACCTGACAGTTCCCCTTCAATACTACCCTCTGCAGTCTCCCTTTAACCAGCTCCTTATCCACCTCTGGATTTTCATTTCAATCCCCATCCTTTCCAATTTAACCAGTAATTCCTCATGGTATCAAACGCCTTACTGAAATCTAGATATATTAGATCCACTGCATTTCCCTTGTCTAAAAATCTGTTACTTTCTCAAAGAAGGAGATCAGGTTGGTTTGGCACGATCTACCTAATCCATGCTGTAAACTATCCCAGTTGCCATCGGCCTCCTGCTCCGTAACCACTCTCTTTTTAAAAATTTTTCCATGACTTTGCATACTACAGATGTTAAACTAACAGGCCTGTAGTTACTCACTTTTTTCCCCTTCTTGAATATAGGAACTACATTAGCTAATCTCCAGTGAATTTAGAGATTTATTAAAAATCATCGCTGGAATATCACTCGCTAGTTCCCTTAATATTCTAGGATGAAGATTATCCGGATTTACTTCCGTTAAGCTGTTCAAGTTTGGCTTTCACCTCCGATACCATAATGTCTACCCCATATCCTCATTCCCATCGGTCCCTGTATCACTATTCCTTAGCCCTTCATTAGCCTCATTGAAGACCGAGGCAAAATATTCGTTCAGATATTGTGCCATTCCAAGATTATCCCTAATCTCCACTCCGTTCAAAGTTTTAAGCGGTCCCACTTCTTCTTTCTTGGTTTTCTTCCTATTTATATGGCTAAAAACCTTTTGCTATTGGTTTTAATCAAGTCCATCTCCACCCGTTTTGCCTTTCTCACTGCTTCCCTACACCCTCTGACCTCAATAAGGTAGGTTTCTTTGCTGATCCCTCCCATTTTCCAGTCCTTGTACGCTTTCTGTTTTTCTGAGACGCTTGCTCATCCAGCTCGGTCTAAAACTGCTACCTACGAGCTGTTTTCCCTTTCTTGGGATACATGCCTCTGACATCTCCTGCAACTTCAACCTGAAGTAACCCCAGGCGTCATCTGCCCTTAGATCCCTAAATATGTTAGGCCAGTCTACTTCCCTAACTAGTCGCCTTAGTTTAGTAAAGTTAGCCCTTTTGAAATCATAAACCCTAGTCTCAGATGCACTATTGATTATCCTCTCATTTATTTTGAAACGAATTAGCTCATGAAAGGTTGTCCCCTACAACTATTTCCTCAACAAGGTCCTCGTTGCTCACCAAAACCAGATCTAAAATGGCATCCCCCCTCGTCGGTTCAGCAATCACTTGATGAAGGAATTCATCAGCTATCACGTCTAGGAAAAGCTGAGCCCTATTATTGTTACTAGCATTTGTTTCCCAGTCTATATCCGGGAAGTTAAAATCCCCCATGATCAAGCAGTTCCTATTAGTGTTTACCTCCTTAAAAACATTAAAGAGCTCTCTATCCATCTCTAGGGTAGATCAATCACTATCCCGGGTGAGGCTCTAGTAGTTTTCTTCCCAATGTGACCATTGCCCAGACAGACTATCCATTGCATTGCTAGTTATTTCATTACATTTCACCTCATTATTGATATACAATGCTACTCCCCCCCCTTTACCTTTGCCTCGGTCTGTCCTAAACAGCACATACCCGTCCGTACCTGTACTCCAGTCAGGGCTCCCGTTCCACCATGTTTCGTTATTCCTACGATATCCGGCTTCAATTCTCGGACCAAGAGCTCCAGTTCCTCCATTTTATTACCTAAGCTTCTTGCATTGGTGAACAAACATCCTAATTTTTGCTGTTGGGCTCCTCTCACTCTTTCACCCAACTCGGTAGGGACACAGTACTACCAGCATGACCTGTAGATCTAGTATCCGTCCCCTTCCTTACACCTGCCTGCCCCCCTCTGGCTATATCTGTTGTTATCTTGTTGTTCTCGCTCCCAATGTATAAATTTGGCATGGAGAGCACCAGGACCTCTCCCAACCGTCTCCCCTCAGTGTCTAGTTTAAAGCTCTTTTAATCAGGTGAGCCAGCCTCCCTCCTAGAAGTCTACTTCCTTCCCTACTTAGGTGGAGCCCATCCCGTGAGAACAGTTGTCTGTCCCCAAAAGCCTCCCAGTGCCCATACATCCCAAAGCCCTCCTTGTAACACCACTCCCTCAGCCAACTGTTAATCGTCACTATCTTCTCACCCCTTGCGCCCTTCCCTAGGAACAGGTAGGATCCCACTGAAGATCACCTGAGCCTCAATCTTACCCAACCTGGCATAGTCTCCTTGATCCTGTCTAGCGAGAATCTAGCAGTATCATTCGTTCCCACATGAAGGATGATCAAAGGGTTCTTACCTGCTCCTCTTAGGATCCTTTTCAACCTCAGGTCCACATCCCGTATTTTAGCGCCCGGTAGACAGCACACCCTTCTGTTTTCCGGATCGGCCCTGGTCACAGGCCTATCCACCCTTCTCAGTATGGAATCCCCAATCACGTAGACCTGCCTTTGCCTGGGGACAGTGCGGTCTGCTAACCTATCCCCTGTCCCACCTCGTCGCACGCTCCTTCCATTCCTATCGTCCCTTATGGTTCCCCTTAAACCATCCTGTAACCTCCCTGGGCCCAAACTTGGTGCTGTCCCCATAGACTCCTCCTCTTTCTATGGGACTGGTCTCTTTTCCTTGGCCTCCCACCATCAGCTACCACCTGCTGTACCCTTCCTCATTCTCCAAACCTTCATACCTGTTCCTTAGCTCTATTTCTCACTGGCTCTCCTTTTCCTCTGCCTGCTTCTCATGGTCACATGCTTCCACCGCCCATCTTCCTTGTCTGGTGGTCCCCTCGTTGGCCTTAGCCCCTGCTTCCCTTTGCCCCTGGGCTTCCTTCCGTTACTGCTTGCCATTGCTCCATCAGCTGCTCGAACCCCCTTCTATTCTCTATCAGGGTTTCTACCTGCAGCTCTAGGCCCTGGATCTTTTCCTCCAGCAGGTCTATTAGGCGGCACTTCATGCATACATAGTACTGCTCGGGTCCCCCGCTAGGACCAGGTACATACCACAGCTGCTGCATGCTCTCATCCTCAGTGTGTCCTCCAGGGCTTGGCTCATGCTGTCCCGGCCTCGCTTGGTGCTTGTACCTGGGGGGACACAGGGGACACTGCGCCGCCCCCTTCCACCTCCCCCTGCAAACTCCCACTCAAAACTCCCCTGTTAGCCGCCCTGTTGGCCGGCTCCTGGGCCGCTGCGATCAGCTGTGCCGCTGCCTGGCTGGGCCCCCTCCTCCGCCTAGCTCCGCCCCCTAATCAGGGCTCAGCAGTCTGCCCCGACAGAGAGAGACACAAGCACCCCAAAGACAGACGCAAACACAAAATACCTGGCTCCTCCAATGGGAACTCCCCTGTGCTGCCTGGCTGGTAATCAGGGCTCAGCAGTCTGCCCGACAGAGAGAGACACAAACACCCAAAGACAGACGCAAACACAAAATACCTGGCTCCTCCAATGAACTCCGCTGCCTGGCTGGGCGGCTGCTTTTATAGGCCCCCTCCTCCGCCTAGCTCCGCCCCCTAATCAGGGCTCAGCAGTCTACCCCGACAGAGAGAGACACAAGCACCCCAAAGACAGACGCAAACACAAAATACCTGGCTCCTCCAATGGGAACTCCCACTCAAAACTTCACCAATTGTTTTCATTTTCACCTACCTCTGCTCTTGTTTCCGACTGGGATAGGATGCAGAAGAGCAGAACGATCTCCAAGAATGGCTGTCCTTCAGCCCGGACAAAGTAGGAGATACAAGAAATCTTTCACGTAAACCTGTTCTTACTAGACTTCCATCCCAGTTTTGAAGAGCCAGGAGATTCAGAGACATAAGTATCTCTGAGGGAATCAATTGAACCTCCAATCATTGTGAGCTTCACTCATTCTTATTATTGTCAACTTTTTTGTATCTCTGAAGATACAAAATGACCTAACCAGTTATCTAAGCCATTTGCATTACACACATCTTTCACTTCTAGTAGCTGTAACTTTTCATGCCCCCCAAGAGTCCCACACAGCCCAGTCCCTTACAGCAAGTAACTGTGTTTAGAATGCTAATACAATCCCACGAGGGCTTTCCAATCCAGTGCTAGGCTGACAATCCAGTTACTAGAAATCTGGCAGGAAAGTCTGTTTTTAGGAGACGTGCCAAGAACCGAGATGTTCAGGTATGGATTACAGAAATATCCGGATCCTCAGTGCTTATCCAGGCAAGGCCAAATCTCTGAACTAGAGTTGGCCAAAAGTGGTGGACATGTCTTATGGGAAAAAAACCTTCAGTATTTTAGGAGGAAGGGGGGCAATCAGGGTTTTCTTTGTTAAAAAAATCTTTGCAGAAAAAAAACAACAATGAAAACGTTTCAGCAGAATTTTGAATTTCCCCCAAATTTCCACTGGTGGGAACACAACAACGTGCTTCTGTTCCAAAACTGCCATAAAGTCTGCCTCCCTCTGCTGCACCGTTGCTTTCCAAGCAATCCCCTTCTTGCTGCAAGGCACTGTTCTTCCGTGCCAGACCACACAGCGTATCAATCCTGATTTGTTGCTCTCATGATTTCCAGCCTGTTGGTTTATAACAAACAAATAGAGTTTTCAAGCTCTCCCTGATGCTGAGTCTGTTGGACAGTCATTGATTTTGCCAGGATTAAGACTGCTAAAATGGCACTGGGGCAGAAAGTACAGTGCCTTTTAATGTGACACTTTAGGCATACATCAGCCATACAAATGGGGAAGGGAAATTAAAACAGGCCAGAGAACATTGGTTTTCCCTCTGCAAAAGCAATTATTTAGAAGCTTAAAACCTTCCTGTAATTTAGCATGCTGTGACACAGATACCTTGAGCTGGTTCTTCCAGATGGCATAAGGCGTTCTGAAATGACATAGGGTGCCCTGACAAGAATACATCCCTCTAAACGCTTCAGGGGAAAATAGGTCCTTTTGCATCTATGAAATAATAAACTCCTTCCCAGTTTAATCAGAATCAGTCCCTAGCTGTTAATATGTCCAGATCTCTCTGGTATTGTAATTTACAGCCTGTGCATGAAAATGCAATGAAGCATGTAAGACAACGGTGACTATTTCTTTATCAGATGGTGCCCATCACTGTTAGTATCTGAGCACCTCACAATCTTGAATGTGCCCTGTGGGGTAAGGCAGTGCAATTAACCCCATTTTACAGATGAGGAACAAGGTCGTGGAAAGACTAAACGACTTGCCCATTGGTACACAGGAAGACTGTAGTGGAGCAGGGAATGGAACCTGGTCTCACAAGTCCCAGGTTAGGGCCATCACTGCTAAACCTCTTTCTTCATTGTTCCCCTCATCTTCATGGTCTGTGTGCTGCATTGGAATAACAGCATTTTGGCAACTGTGACATTAAGCCAGAAAGGGTTAAGCATCTAGCGGGCTAAATGACCCAAATTCTACCTTTAGAGACATGATAGAAAAGTATATAAATGGTAATTAGGGCTATGTCATGTTAGATAGACTAGAGCTTTGAAATGCAAACTTCTATTGTTAAAGAATTAGAGGTAAATACTAATTGTATGTGTTTACCTATATCTTGTTAGATGTTAACCATGTAAACAGACAGTTCCTGTCTGTTATTCTAGTCTATTGTTTCAGGGATCAAAAAGGAAATATTAACATTAAGATGAAACCTGAATGTAATAACATCATTGTCTATGTTTCTCTTTGAAGTCGGTAGTAAACTGTCTATGAAGTGCTTAATGAATAATTACCTTATGCTGATGAATGCAACCAGTTACCTGTGTATACAGAAGAAATAGGTGATTCTACTTCAAAGCCACAATGCTGCGCTCAAGGAATGCCTGCCGTCAAGAGACTGCCAGAGAACTATAAAAAGAACTCTAGGGCTCTGATCCTGTTATCTCAGATCTGCTTAAGCTTCATCAGGGGAAGTTTGAATCGCAAGACTGAGGTCCCCAGCTCCAGTCTGGGCCACCGTGATATTAGACATTGGACTGTGACCCATGGAACTAATTCTGAAATAACTTTTTGGCAACTCTGAAGCTCACCATCTATACAATGAAACTGACCTAAGAACTCTATTCATACCTGTATATATACTGACCTTTTAGCCTGTACTCTCTCTCTCTTCTTTTTAAATAAATCTTAGTTTAGTTACTAAGAATTGGCTGTAAGCGTGTATTTGGGTAGGATCTGAAATATTCATTGACCTGGTGAGTCATGTGTGCGATCCTTTGGGATTGATAGAACATTTTATATTATTAATAAGATTTTCAGTAATCCTCATCATAATTGACTTGGCTGTCTGGGTGAGAGCTCAAGGCTGGGTTGCTTTAAGGGAACTGCATTTCTGGCTTCTGGGTAACAAGTAAGGTATTGAAGAAGCTGTTTTGTTCCTGGTTTGGTGAATCTAAGTATTAGAATAACCACTAGTTTTTTGGGATTGTTTGCCCCATTCTTTGCCGTTTGCCCTAATTGAGCAATCTCACTGTCCACCCGCCCCGGAACCCTGGTCACAGCCCAGTCCTGCAGGGTGCTGCGTGCCTCCTTGGAGTCCTGGATACCCACTACTTCCATTGAAATCAGCTCTCAGCACCTCGCAAGATCCTATATGAGTATCAGTAGGGTTGGAAATTAACATATTTGTATTGCTGATCTATTAGATTCAAACTTCCTTTTTCTGCTAGACATTCACAACTATCTCATGTACCATGTGACATATCTAAGGAGGCAATGTGGTCCAGTGGTGTAATGATGGTTCTCTCTATATTGTGGACAATAGCTTGAGGTTAGCGGGTTGCAATTTAATTCAGGAAACCACTGAGGGCAGAATCCCTACAGATCCATTTAACTGAGCTATTTAAATGCAAGCATGAGGCAAGATAGCATTGCCAGTGATGCTAGACACCGTGAAGCAGCAAGATGAGGCTGCTGAGGGCCATGCCCACACATCCCTTCCAGTCGTTCGGTAGCACATGCTATGCCTCCAACATGTGTGCTGCATAGGGCTACGTCTGAAGGCCATTTGGAATCGTCAGCAAGTACCAAATGCAGTGGCCTGTTTGCTTTGCTTTACATCTCCTGAGCTCCAGTCCAGAGTTTTAACTACAAGCCCATCTTCTCCCGCAGTGAAGCATCCATAGGCAAAACTCCCAGTGAGTTGAGTATGACTAGGATGGCACATATGGGCTCTGATTCAGGAAAGCATCTCTCATCCTTCTGGGCAGTACTTAAGCACATACTTAGCTTTAAGCACACACATAAGTCCCATTCAGGTCCCTAGAGCTTAAGCATTAGTTTAAGTGTTTTTCTGAATTAAGACCATAGTTTGTAAATTACGCAGGGAATCCCTCAGAGTGAATGACACTATACACAATAGATTTTATTTTTTTAATATTTGTTATCAATTTAATATAATTTCTTCTTATGCATTTTAACCAAAGTGCAGACAGATTTTCTCTGATAATATAAACTGGTCTAATGCCCATATAAACCTCTAGTGATATCTCTGATCTTGTCCCTTTGACATCGATTATAGCAATCAGCATCGAATCAGCTCTTGTTCCCAGGTACCCAGGTGCAAAGCTGGTGTTATAGAATTGATGTTAATGGTATTTCTCCAGGTTTCCATCAGGGTAATGGAGCATGGAAACTGGGCCATTGTTGTTTTTTTAAAAAAACAAGTGACAAGCAATTCCTGAACCAAACGTAGATTTCCACTCTCAGTACAAAACCACGCGGATGAGCAAAGAATAAATATTTGGGGCACAGTGCCGGCCAATTGAACAGCATTCAAAATTAAACATGGGTGAGAAATGGAAACTGACACAACAGAAATGAAACTCTAACTATGCAGGTTATTCACCACAGGAACCGTGTGGCCTTACCAAACTCACTTTCCTCTTCTCATCTGCTTTTCCCATCTTTCAGAAATTGCCCTATAATGCTAATTTCCAGCCAAATGGGATGATAGAGATATAAAAGGAATGGGGGGGGAGTATATATAGAACCTGCATTTGTCAAAGGGCTATAACCACTTCAGTGTCTTTATTATTAACCAAAACCTGAATCAGTGTCATCTTACAGCTTTTTGGGGGACAGGGGGTTTCCGGGCATACAGGAAATACCAAAAACTGAGTTTGCAACTCATACAACCATGGAAAGATGGACAAAGAATTCTAGAGGAGACTCTTTAATAATAATTAGCACTTGTCAGCACTATTTTATAGTAACCCTCATTAGCATTTTAGTATTAAATATTAACCAAACGTAATGAGACAAACAACAATTGGCATTTATATAGAACCTGATGCGTTCAAAGCGCTTTGCATACATTATAAAGCCACATGACACTTACAAGTACAGCTGGGTGGAAAAAGGCAGAAAACACTGCATACGTGTGCTCTGAAAGTTTTGATCTGATTCTCTTTGAATGGCCTCATGCTGCTTTCAGTGACTATTCTAGTTTTCTAGTAAGACTGTGTTTGTACTGCACCCAGCAGAACAGGGTCCAGGCCTACAACCTGCTTCCTAGTTGCTACAGTAATACAAATCCCAAATAATGATAATAATCACGTGTTCATCAAAGCAGTAAGTGTTAAGTGATTATTGCAGCCTATGAATAGGAAGCGCATTTGAAATTCACAATCACAAATCTTCTTGCACAAAATCCAATCGTAAAAGTTGCACATGTCTAACGGAGGAATGGGAAAGTAGTGTGTGACCTTTGTCCAGTCAAAAATCCCAAGATTCAAACTTCAAATGTCAAATACTCGCAGCAAACTTGCTCATGAATAAGCTACGGCCCAGAAATTATTTGCAGAAATTATTCAAGTGAATAATGTCAAATATGGAATGCATTTGAGAAAATCGAAATCTGCTTGCAGGCAATTTGTGAGCAGGAAAGAAAAGGTGAAATTTATCAAATACACTATTTGCACTGTATTATTCACCTAGCTCTAGCTGTGCAGTAAGTAAACTAGTTTACAAATGGTGAAACTGAGGCAGAGAGGGAGAATAACTTACTTAGTGCTACCTCGTGCACTAGTGATAGACCTGGGATTAGAATCCAAAAATGAAAATTGTTCAAAGCTTCCTAAGGAATTTAAATGCCCGTTTCTTATTCATTTTAGTGGTCATGAGGCACCTAAATCCCTTAAGCAACTTTGAAAATACTGCCCCAAGTCTCGCATCCCTATGCTCAATCCACTAAGGGCTTGATCCAAAGACCACTGAAGTCAATGGGAGGCCTTTTATTGACTTCAAATCAGGGCTCATTTCATGCAGTCACTTACAGTGAAACTGAATCACATGCATCCAACGAAGTGGGTATTCACGCACGAAAGCTGTCATGCTCCAATACGTCTGTTAGCCTATAAGGTGCCACAGGACTCGTTGCTGCTGAATCACTTTGTATATTGCATGTAGAGACGTGGGATAGAACCACCTTTTTTTTTTTTTTAATTCAAACATTATATTGAGTAGAAGCAGAGAAATTGGAACTGGATTACCGCTAGGCCATCCATGATGCCAATATAGATCATTCCCTACAAGGTGGTCTCTGGGGCTTTGGTCTGTCTCATTTTAAATGGTTCAAGGAACAAGATTAAAATCACCTCCATGGAGAGAGAGTTTCATTTTCTAATAGGCATTACTCTTGGGAAATTTACCCTGCTCATCAACCTCAATTATTTTAATGTTTCACTGGGAACTCAGAAAGGCTTGGGTTCTATGTATTATCTACAGATAACTTTCCTTATCTTCTTTCTAGGCTGGAATCTGTCCCACTTTTCTCCCCTTTTCTCCCTTCCCTACATGTTTCTGCTTTGGGCGATAAATGTGGTTGAAATAAACCTACTCCTCTAGGACAGGGGTCAGCTGGTGTCCATGGGGACAGCACCATTGTCTTCAGTGCCAGGAATGACTTCAGTGCCATTCGCTCTGGAGGGTCAGATTATCAACGGGTGTAAATGGGGACAGCACCAGTGAAGTCAATGAAACGGTGCCAAGTTACACCTGCTCTGATCTAGCCCAGCGGGATCTAGCTGCCTACAGAGGGGTGTCTCCAGGAAACAGTGCTTTCCCTGGGGACAGCTGCCAGGATGACAAAGGGAGGGGGAAGGGATCAGGCCAGTTACCTACCATATTTTTATTTTAATAACCAGGCTAGCAGAAAAGGCAGAGAGACACCTTCAGAGGTCAAGGAATAATCATATGAACAACACAAAAACTTGTTTATTTCCCGCACCAGCTGGTGAAAGCTCAAAGGTCAGCCTTGCAAAGGAGTCTGCAATGACTGGAATGCTGGTGCCCGCGCTTTCATTGCTGCCAAAGGTGTCTGGAGTAATAGTTGTTAACGGCTATACACCCCAGCGCCTTAGTGATTTTCAAGGTTATAATAATAGCAGGATAGGGCTCTGTGGATTATTCTAGTTGTTTTTTAAAGGTGACTGGATCATTTAGGAAGAGAGGGAAAGAGTGTGAAATCTCTGGCCAAAGCAAATGGCTTTCTGCTGCAGGCTTCCTATTATTCAAGCACCTTGATTCATGCCAGACCCCAGCATTAGTAAAAATTATCACACCCCTAGGTAGCCGAGTTCACTATGCCAGCAGGGGCCATAGGCACCCCTTTTGGGCAGAGCCATGCTGCTCTCTCTAGCTAGTGTTCAAGGTAAACAGTGGGAAAACCTTGAAAAGGAAGACTCAGAAATGGGTAGAAAAGGGATTCACAACCCTGCAATGAGGATTACGCTGGCTTCTGTTCTCTCACAGAGAATGCAGTGGGAAACAGCAGTGCAAGGGTTAAAATAAATTAAAAATGCAGTTTAGCAAAGACAAAATGGAGCCAGGTGTCTTCATTTAACAGCATCAATGCTGGGAGCTTCAGCTGTGAAGACACCTTTTCTGTTTGGTCACAGCACACATGCCACTCTTCTAGCATCCACCATGAATTCAACCCCACACCATTCGAGCGGCTGCAAGGGTGCTGCCCCTCAGAAGCCCTAATCTATCCAGATCGGTCCCTTTGTGTCCTGGCTAGGGTACATCAGACAGGATGAGGACTCCTCACTGCAACCCTTTCCTATGCCAGGGAAAGTAGAATTCTTCCTATCAATTCCATCTCTCCAAACAAAAAGGAAATTAACCCTAAAATTATTACCTTTATATGAAAGTGTTCCCAAGACAGTACATTGCACTGCCTGATATGTAAGGCCTACAAAGAAAGTACTAGTCAATTAATAAATCCTCACCCCTCCTGCCATATAACTAGGCATTATACCCATTTTACAGGTGGTTAAAGTGAGACACTGAGCAGTGACTTGTCCAAGTCACCCAGTGCATTGAGAAGCAGAGCTGAGAATCACAGCAAGGAGTCTGGTGGCACCTTAAAGACTAACAGATTTATTTGGGCATAAGCTTTCATGGGTAAAAAAAACCTCACTTCTTCAGATGCATGGAGTGAAAAAGTCTTTAAGGTGCCACCAGACTCCTTGTTGTTTTTGTGGATACAGCCTAACACGACTACCTCCTGATACAGAACTAAGAAGAGCACCCAGTTGTCATTCCTAGTCCTTTCCTTACCTACTAACCTCCTTCCTCCTAGCTCCAAAGAACTCTAATTAACAGCAGGCAGTGAAGTGTGTTCCTACATCGCAGGGAGAAGTTAGCAGTGAAGATGCATCAGGGCAGAGTCAATAGGGCTAATCCTGACATTTTTTCCCCCATCCTCCTGTAGTTTTCCACCTTGTTTATTGCGGGTGGAACTTTGTACCCGGGAAACAGAAAGAGGCTAGAAAGAAAGAGACAGAGGATGGCAAGTGTTCTTGGCAATGCCACAACCATTTAGAATGACAAGGTCGAACGAGACGTGCTGCCTCTCTTCTGTTTGTGTTCTCATCTGATCAGCCACCATTAGCTGGGGAGAAGGAAAGCATCGCTGCCACAAACGTTCCATCTGTAAACTCTGCCGCTCTCTATCAGCAGGCAGAGACTGCGATCTGAACCGATAGGGCCGTTTCCAGCTGCCAGGCTGCATGGCATCATTTCTGTGCTTCGTGTGGCACAGCCCCGTGTGGGGGAAGCATCAGGGTGGAGAGCAATCAGTTACGAGCCTCCGAAACCTTACTTTCAACTGTACTGTCCCAGGGACAGGAGTGTTCCTGGCTTCTGTTCACAATGGTGCAAAGCAGAGCCTGTCTGTATTTTACAGCTGGGAGCTCTGCTAGGCCTTGGGTCTGGACATTAGACATGCCCCAGATTAGCTTATTTCAGAGGCTCATCTCCATTAAAGCTTTTGGCTCCATGGCCTGATGCAGATTTAATAAATCTTCCTTGATTGTTGTTTTAGCCCAGCATAATTTGACCTGGATACTTTGACTGTCAGACCACAGTGAACTCTGAGCTGAGTTTCTATCTCATTAGGTTATGCTTAAGGCTAAGATTTAGTCACGGAGGTCGTGGAAGAAACGGAATCCATGACTTCCAGCAACCTCTGTGACTTCAGCCTGCAGTGGTCAGGAGCAGCAGGATCCCCCTCCGCCAGAGCAGGCAGGGAGCTGCGGGGTACCTCTGGTGCCTCTGGCTGCCCCCGGAGCTCCAAGCTGCAGGGGGCAGGGTACCCCACAGATCCCAGCTGCCGCAGGTGGTGGGAACCCCCCAAACTCCCACCAGCAGAGGATCCCCGAGCCCCCAGCTGCTGCTAGTGGTGGGAGAATTCCTGAGCCCCTAGCCACTGCAGGTGGTGGGGGAATCCCCGAGACCCCCGAACTCCCAGCCCCTGGTGGTGGTGGAGGAACCCCTAAGCTCCTGGCCACCATGGGCAGCAGGATCCCTGCAGCTCCCTGCCGTGGGGGAACCCCACAGCTCCGCAGCTCTCGGCTGACATGGGAGGCAGGGACACCCCACAGCTCCCAGCCTGCATGGGCAGTTGAGGACCACTGGAGTTGCAGGCGGCAGGGGTACCCTGCAGCCCCCAGCTGCTGCAGGCAGCTCCTAGCCCCTATGCAGCTGTCCTGCTTCAGGCAGTGTCAGGATCCGCAGATCCCCATTTTGTCAAGTATATTTTTAGTAAAAGTCACGGACAGGTCACGGCTTCCTGTGAATTTTTCTTTTTTGCCTGTGATCTGTCCGTGACTTTTACTAAAAATATCCATGACAAAATCTTAGCCTTATATGCTTAATGGAAACAAGGAACGCAGCTTCAGGGTAAACCAGCAGAAGATATTGTATTCAACTTCATAAGGTTCTTAACAGGAGAGACGGCCTCATTCATCTGCTCACTCCTTCGCCCAAGCACTGACTATGACATCACTTCCTTTCCGATCCCGGGAAGTAGTCGCTAGAGCCTGCATTCTTTTCTACAGACAGTAAGAACAATCTTGTGGTTAAGGCACTGGATTACGACTCAACAAAATCTGGATGTAGTTCCTGGGTCTGTCACAGACCTTGGGCAAGTCATTTACCCTTCTGGTGCCTCAGGTCCCATCTGTAAATTGGGATAGTAACGCCTCCTTTCTGCCACCCTTTATCTGTCTTGTCTCTTTAGACAGTGAACTCTTTGGGGCATCCGTTGTCTCTATGTGTATGTACAGTGGCTAGCAGAATGGGCCTCTGGGCTACTGTCATATTAATAGATATTAAATATTACATGACACACAGATGATTCTCATAGTCCCAAATTACAGGAACACTCTCATATTCCACAATGCTTACAAAAAACTTAACAACCGTTAGGCTGGAGGTGTGCTGAGACCACAGCCTGTCATGCTGACCAGTGCTGTCTCATTGTTTCCTTGTCCTCCGCTGGCGGTTTGTCTGTAGCCACCTATTGTGGCTTATCTTACTCTTAGATTGTAAACTCTTTGGTGTGTGGGCCCTCTTCTTCTTCTGTTTTAGTACAGCCCCTAGCGCAATGGGGTGCTAGTCCATGACTAAGTCCCCTGTGGTAATACAAATAATAACACTAAGATTAAGACTCATATATTTAATACCTGGGATAAAATAACCTTGGATAAAATAACACCTTACATTTATTACAACAAACAGCATTTTAAAATTCCAGGGTACTTTCCACTCTTGACTCTTCCTATTTGTCTAATGGTGCATGTCTCCCTGCTTGTACAATGAAAAGTGACTTTTCATTTTACTTTGAGACTTGTGACATTTGTGTTTCTATTGTGATAAATGAGTCTGGACCGTTCTGACCAGAGTGGACAAGGTAAGAGTTTCACTACCTCTTGCTGTTATCACAGCTTATCTACAGAGCTGAGACTTAGTTATTTATGGGTATTTTTCTAGCACTAATTACTACAGTATCAGAGCTCTCATTGGGATGCCAGATATGTAACTTTTATCTAGAAGGTAGAACTTTTCCTCCCCAAATCTTTAAGATAGTTTCTTGCAGTGATAGCGGTCTGATGGTTGTTTGGAGGTCCTACTACACAATTGTTTGGGGGAAATCTCATTCAAACAGGATGCATCTTGCAGTATTTTCCAAGTTAGTGAGATTCAGGCTGAGCCAGATTGATTGTGCAAGCAGGCTCTTCTGTGAGAAACCCCTAGCTCTAGTTGTTGTAAATTGCAAGGAGGATGGCAGTCCAAGAGATAACTTGGCCCTCGACCTTTCGGAGTTTAGAGAGGAGGTCAAGGATCTTGAAATGGACCTGAATCTAGTTGGTGCCAAAGCAGAGTGTGGAGCACTGGCATAGTTTGTTCACATTGGTTTGCTCGGCTTAGAAGGTGGGCTTTGGCCTGCTGCATTAGGTTCTTTGGCTAAGGAAGCCACTGATGCATCCCAGAATACCAGACGTTCCAGTGCTTCTGAAAATGGAGTGGGTCCACCCTTGCCCGTGAGACCCCACCTCTGCCTGCGTGACCTCACCCCAGCTGGTTGACCGTGCACACATCGTATCTGCAAGGTCACGCTTCACAGAGGCACCATTTTGAAGAGTGTGCCACTCTGCCCCTGCTGGCATGACCTCGTCCTTCAGAATGGCGGCTTCCGTGTGGCACGGTCTTGCAATCTTACACACTGCATGTGTGAGGTCATGCTGGTGGGGGCAGGATGGCAAACTCTTCAAAATGGTGTCCTCTGGGTAACCTATGTCTGGTTTTATATCAGGGGTCAAACCGCACAAAACCAAGACTATCCCACTTAAAACCGGACGAATGGCCTGCCTCGCCTTGGTTCAGCCCAAGCTCCAGGGAGCCGCAGTAGCCCAGGAAGGAAGTAGTGGATGTGAAGCAAACCCGCAGCCAGACCAGGGCTGCTCACTCAGCTGCCATGACTCACCCCTCCAGCACAGCCTGCAGTGACCCAGCCCTCAGACATGCTGCAGCAGCCTGTCCATAGGCAGGGCTGGTGTCGGATGACTCTCAGGCACAGATATTTCATTGACCCTTCTCCCGAGCCAGGACCCCTCCTGCTATCTTGCAGTGTAACAGACTCCCCAGGCTTCCAGCCTGCTGTTGATTGGCTCCTGTTCCTGCCCTGTTGTTCCAGCCTGCTTCAGCCTCGTCCGTGCCCAACTCTGACCTTGCTCCAGCCCTGTTACTGACCCACACCAGCCTCCCATCCACCTCCTGACCCTCAGGCTCTCGGACTGACTCCAACCCAGCTTCAGCCTTGGCCTGAATCTGGACTCTGACTCCGACACTGATTGGGCTTGCCTATGGACTCTGACCCATGGCTGTCCCTGGGCCCCGGTTTCAGTGCAGACCCCGGCCCAATCCCAACCCTACATCCAGCTTCAACAATTGCTCCAACCACCAGGCCTGACTGCCTGGAACCAGACCTTTACAGCGAATGCATGGTGAGCTGCTTGTCAGAAAGGAACAGAGATAACTGCTTGGCCAGCCCTAGGTGATGGCCAGCCCTAAGTGAAAGAACATATTTCTAGCCACAGTTGCTCCTGGGTATGTCGGAGCAGCGAGTAGGACCCTTGAGTTTGCACACCAGCTGGACCAGCAGGGACAGCAGATATCTTTAATGAGTGATGCTGCCCTTTCAGCAATTTCTTAAAATTCTGCCCACCACTGTCTTGCCTGGGTTAATCATTAGATAGGAGCTCTTTACCCAGGCCAGTCTGTCTGCTTGTGTATCCAGGCATTTCACTGCATCGCCAAAGGACCACAGAGCTTGCATGTGATAAGGTGCTATAAAGCCGGATGTCATGGTGTTTCATGGTGGCCTTCCTTAAAAGTGGATCTCTGTGGGTCTCTGCATGTAAGGGCCACTCTCTCAGTGCTGTCTGGGATCCATCTAACAGGAATGAGCAGACTCAGCCTCTAGTGACTCCATGTTCATCCACCAACCCATGTAGGAAGGTGAACAGTACCTCACGAGTCACAGCATTAAATGCCACTGAAGGATAGACATGGTCATCTGGCCCCTGTCCAGTGACATAAGGAGATCACCCATCAGGGCTTTCTCTGTACTATGTATAAGTCTGTAGCATGGCTGGAAGGGATAATTTGTGAGACCACTCACCTTGAGCACTGAAACTTGTAGTAGAAGTCTCCCTCCCTGCTATTTAAGTTGGATTGTTAAGGGTTCTCCTGGCCTCTGATTACAGCTGGTGGCAATAACATCTGTGGATACCCTTCCAGATTGCAAGTTTGAAGATGATATGAGAAAACATCAGCTAATGTAAAGGTAAGTGAATGGACTGATGAAAAAGTAGCAAGATTCTGGATGCTTCCTAGATGCTGATACAAAAGTGTTCTTTCAGCAAGCTGCCAGTGAAGATCCATCAGTGAAGAATTCCGACAGAGTTCTTAAATGAAAAACTTTGGCAAAGTCATGAGGAAGGCCGGGCTATTTTGCACAGCAGAATTGAAGGGCGAGCCCATATCTAGCTCCAAAAGAAGTCTGTGCATGCATCAGCATCATTGCAGTAGGTTAACTTTGGCAGGGCTTTCTTAGCTCCACCAAAGAGAAAAAGACCAGGATATTGTGGTGATGAGATCGGTAGGGTTAACAGCAAGTTGGGAAATATGAACAGTGCACTGTTATAAAAGATTCCATTCTTCTCGGCCAGCTTATAAATAGCTTGTCCTCAGAGACATGAAACACCTTAATCAAAGATGACAATATCGTGTCCAAACCACTGGAGCAAGTAGTACAACAGGTGGCAAGTTTGGAAGCAGACCGAGGGAAATGAGCAGCACTCAGGTGCCTGTACTGACTGGTAATTCTCAGAATCTGGGAGACTTTAGTACCGGAAAAGGCTGCTAAACCATTAGGAGAGATGGAGGCATGGTTCTTATAAAAAAGGCAGAATGTAAGAAATCAGAAACAGCCTAGATGAGAGCTGGGAGCAGCCCCAGCATTGGGTTGTCTGACACGGTCTGTTACAAAGTATTCTTGGAAATGTTTACTTAGGTGTGTAGAGTACAAGGATGGGTTGCCCCCCGAGCACAGGTATAAATAGCAGTGTTGATGGTGAGGCAAAATGTAGGTGAGTAAAGAAGAAGGGTGTGTACCTCAGTATATACCCAACACAGCTCTCCACCCACACAAGCTGTGCCTCCAGGTCTGAACTGCTAGTTTTAGCAGTTCTGCTGCCTCTTTGTTACCACAGGAAAGGACTGGGAGTGGAGAAAGGCTCTGGCAGGGGAGAGGCAGCGGGGAAAGGCTCTGCCAGCTACCCATTGCTGGAGCCTTTCCCTGCTCCCTTCCTCTGCCAGAACCTTTCACTGGCACGTTTAGCTACACACCACAGCACGGATGCTGCTTGCTTTTCACTGTGGTGTGTAGCTACATGTACCCTACACACAACGGTTTGAAGTGTAGGTGTTGCCTCAGAGAAAGCTCCATTTTTCATAGATTTTAATGGCAGAAGGGCATTTGCAGCAGGCTTGTGCTAGTCAGCAGGGAATAGCTCTCAGGCTACAGAAGTGCCTTTTCTTTGTTCCATTACATTCCATTCAGCTTTTTCTGAGCTATAAATTAATGCACAAGGAGAGAATTAAAATGAATGAAGACTCAAAAATGGCTGAGAATTGACAACATGCTCAATAACTATACACAGGTACTGAGAGTGGTGAAAAAGGAGGATGTGCTACCTCAGTGGTTGTCTCTAAAGTGACAGTGAAATACCACTGACTGCACAACAAATGCCAGCATACATACATGGGTACTCACTAGACCACCTACCTCTCAGGACCTATTGCTTTTGGTGGAAAACATCTCTGAAAACATCCACTCAATGTTCAGCGGCAGTCAAAAAAGCTAACAGAATGTTAGGAACCCATTAGGAAAGGGATAGATAACAAGACAGAAAATATCATGCCCAAGTTTTCTGCCCCCCATAGACTATTTTGGAAGTCCTGGCAGTGTTGGAGTGATGAATGGGAATGCAGAAATTGAGTGAAAATGAACTAATCTCCCTAAAACATTATAATAATTCTTCATCAGGCCACACATTACATGAAAAATGATTCTTGCAGACATATTAGTCTTGAGACGGAGGTTTTCATAATACCGTTGTGTAAAACCAAGACATTCATCTTTGAATTCAAGGAAAGTGAGAGGATGAGAGGAACACTTGGAATAATTCAGATGCAGTGAAATATAGTCCATGGTAAGAGCTAACACAATAGCCCCAATCAAATATGATTTAGGCACAGTTAGAAATAGCACTCTAATTACTGGCAATTGATTTAGCTTCCTGAAACTCAGATGCAAAGAGGAAAGGGGGGTGGGGCTTTTTATTTAATAACAAGGGTTTCCAAATGCCAAGATACAAAATTAGCAGGTCAACAGGGGGCCTTTTAAGGACTATATCAAAGGAAATGTTGCCATCAATAAACCATAAGGTGTGCACTGTACTAGCCGTGAAAGTCTGTTTAGTAGGCAAACCACTCTGTTATGGTTTGGCCTGTTATGATGTCCTCTGTCGCCAGTCCAGTATGGTGAGATAAAAGAAAAATCCATGGCTCAGGCTGAAGTTAGGCATCCCAATATGTTAAGGTAACCTAGCCTTGCACGTGCAGCTTCCCATGATCTTAGGCATTGGAGTTGAGAGTCTTTTGCTGCTGACACAGCTTAAAATGCCCTGGGATACAGGAATTCTTCTGTGAAATAGGATGTATTTTGGGGATTTAGAGAGGAGACGGTGACCAAACTCTACTCTTGTTTATGCATTTTTACACCAGTGATTCTCCCTTGTTTGTTGGGAGCCAGCATGCAGCTTCTGTAACCCTTCCAAACATAGGTAATGACTGAGCCTCTTTCAGAGGGGGAACAGGGGACGGGGAAATGTGACAGCCTGAGCCTCACTCCTAGTATGTGTGAGTGGACAACCCAGCTTGTCATCTGCAGGGGGAAGCTCTGGACCAAAGGGTTAGTGGGTTTGAGTGTATACACTAGTTCTACTGAAAATATACCGACACGGAGGATTCTCCCACTGTCGGGACCTGAAGGAACTGAAGCTGCGACTGCTTGATGTGGCGATCCACCATTTTAGATGGAATGTCCTGCATTATGCGGTGCATGTCCTACTGAAGTGGCTTCCAGTGGAGAGGACAAATGATCTGGGAGTTAAGGAACAAGACTGGGATTCAGGTGACCTATTCTAGTATCTGTGACCCTCAACACCCTAGTTCCTAGGTTCAATACCCAGGTCTCTCACTGATCTTTGGGACGTCATTCAGTTTCTTTGTGACCCACTTTGTCAATCATTTAAAAATGGGGCTGATCATATTTCCCTTTTTTCCCCCACTGTCTTTTCTGCTCACTTTGTAAACTCTTTGGGGTAGGGACAGTCTTTTAACATGGTACCTACCACAATGCTGGTGACTTTGGGATAGACTTTATACAGAAGTTACTCAGCTTCACTTTCTGGTTCCCAGGCAGAAGCACAAGGCCGGTGTGTTTCAATACACTTTAAAGAGAGTTTTCATTATAATTAAAATAAATCAGGAAAATGTTTCTGTTAATATCAGATTCCATAATCTCCCCATTCCTCCATTTAATTCATGTTCATTTATTTATATAGTTACATCCAATTTAAATGCAGTCCTGCAACCACTTGATGGCACCTTTTAAGATGATTTACCTGCTATAAGCCAGATGCAAATGGAAATAGTTTCAAGGGTATAGTTACTTCAAGTGTTTCTTTTTAAATGAGCAGTGAGTTCACTAGAGAAGGTTGGGAACCACTACTTTAAGCACTGGGTGAAGAAAAGCTCAAGATTATTTCTGAATTGTTCTAATCTCATGTATCAACACCTTAAAGCAGCCCTTTTAGAGTCAATTTAGTCTTTGGCCACTGACTAAAATCTGATAACTTTGGTAGCAAATGAGGCATGAAGTGCTGTCAAAAGAGCATCAATAATACATTGTTGGCACTAAACATTTAATCTCTCTGGCGAGGCGTTGCTGTAAAAGCTGCAGGCTCCGAATCGACTACTTTAAAAGCCAGGGGATTTTCACAATGGACATAGTTTGCTGCATCCTGATAATTAAAAGATCTCTACATGTTCTCAGAAAGATTAATTAACTATTATTATCCCTTTTGATTTCTTTTCTTGTCCTTCAGAGCTATATGAATCTTTAATGAAGGCTGTGGTTTATGTTGTAGGCTTAGAATTTTGTTCCTCTAAGGAATTCCACAGAACCATGAGGTTTATTGCTAATAATACAGCCTACTGTATTTTTTTCCTGTATAAACACATATACACTCATCTTCCTCTTGAATATTCTGTGTAGTGTAATCCAAGAGGCAACTTCCTGCACTGAGCAGTACTGTAATTAGTATTACTAATAGGGTCATTCAAGACAAAGTGTACACATACTTGTACTTAACAGAAATGGAGGGCTAATTCTGTGATCTAATCCCAGCTTTACCCCCAAACTTCATGTGTGACTTGGCATGTCACTTAGCTTTGCATGGCTCAGTTTTCCAAATCTGTAAAATTTGAATAATAATAACAATAATTAATAATAATGCCTGCCTCATGCAGGGCCAGCCCACAACATTTTGGCACCTGAAGATACCCACAACATTTCAGACCAGAAGATGCTCCAGGCAGGGGCTATGTCTTATATGTTCCATGACAGCTGTGTGATAAATAACCATCATTTTATTTTTTGCCTCCTTGTGTTGAGAAATTCGTCAAAGTGGCTACTTTTAGCTATTTAAAATTTTAAGTAACACTTAAATTTCAAACGCCTGAACAGTAAATGTAACTTTTCTTGTCTGCGTAGTAAACACTGGCATTTGTATCTGTTTGAATAATCAAAGTGGTGCTTTCCGTGCCTTCTTGGTTGCAAAGGTTTGAACTGCTTCCTGCTGAAGGTCCACAATCTGGGCCAGCTCATGCTCTGTTGAGATGGTTGCAAGGCCGACCAGCCTCTCCTGTGCCATTGCGGAGCGTAGATGTGTTTTTATTAACTTCAGCTTGGAGAAGCTGTGTTCTCCACTGGCAACTGTTACAGGAAATGTTAGAAGTATGCATGGAACAACAAAAGCATTTGGAAAGAGGGTGATCATCTTATTTGTGCACATATATTCCAGAACAGCCTTTGGAGTTGATCCTGCTGAAATGTATCTTAAAAGGGCTTTCAGTTCATCATCTAAATCACTCGCATTAATATCGCGCATGTCATCATGTGTCAACACTGTCTCTAGTGCCCTGCATTGCTGGTTTAGGTCTTCTTCAGGTATAGTGAAGAGTTTTGGAATATCGTACAACATCCCAAATATACTGCTGTGTTCCTTGAGCTGCATGAAACATTCTTCAACTGACTCTATCGCACAATCTAGCACCCGGTTAAAGAATTCAACTTTGAATTGTTGTTTGGGGTCTTTCTGACCTGATTAAAACACTTTCTGAAATTGGGTTCTTTTGTGTTTCTCAAGCTTAGGAATGAGCATTTTGCATTATTTTCATAGAATATCAGGGTTGGAGGGGACCTCAGAAGGTCATTTAGTCCAACCCCCTGCTCAAAACAGGACCAATCCCCAACTAAATCATCCCAGCCACGGCTTTGTCAAGCCTGACCTTAAAAACCTCTAAGGAAGGAGATTCCACCACCTCCCTAGGGAACCCATTCCAGTGCTTCATCACCCTCCTAGTGAAAAAGTTTTTCCTAATATCCAACCTAAACCTCCCCCACTGCAACTTGAGATCATTACTCCTGGTTCTGTCATCAGGTACCACTGAGAACCGTCTAGATCCATCCTCTTTGGAACCCCCTTCAGGTAGTTGAAAGCAGAACTGTTGCCTAGCCACTCGGTCCCTTGTCTGTAGCAGTCCATGGGATTCTTCTGTCCTATGTGCAGGACTCTGCATTTCTCCTTGTTGAACCTCATCAAGTTTCTTTTTGCCCAATCCTCTAATTTGTCTAGGTCCCTCTGTATCCTATCCCTACCCTCCAGTGTATCAACCACTCCTCCCAGTTTAGTGTCATCTGCAAACTTGCTAGATGGACCTCCTGATCTTCTATGATTCTAGGACTGGGCAATATGAGCCACAGGGTTGTTGAACTAATACCTTTCACCAGCACTTTGAAGTTCAAACAGATTAAACCCTGGCTCCATGGAAGTCAATAGCAAAACTCCATCAGCTTCAAGGAAGACCACTCCTCTCTCTATCCATAAGGAGGGATAGCTCAGTGGTTAGAGCATTGGCCTGCTAAACCCAGGGTTGTGAATTCACTTCTTGAGGGGTCCAGTTGGGGATTGGTCCTCCCTTGAGTAAGGGGTTGGATTAGATGACTTTCTGAGGTCCCTTTGAACCCTGATATTCTATGAAAATAATGCTCATTCCTAAGCTTGGGAAACACAAAAGAACCTAGTTTCAGAGAGTGTTTTAACCAGGTCAGAAAGTCTCGGAGCCGCTCAGCTTCCCCATGCAAGCTTTTGTGGGAGCCTTTTACCAGATGCTCTCTGTGACCTCACTCTTATCTGGAAGTGGTTTAAACTGTAGTTATTTCAGAGAAAATCACTTTTACATCCTCAATTATCTAAATGATTGTTTTGCCCCCAGGATAAAGAAAAGAAGAACTATTTTTAAACAGTCAATAGGAGAGGAATGTAGCGCTATCCTCTGCCAACATACTGGATCGTTTTTACCAACTGGTAGAAAAAGCTGCAATACCTTAAAACTGGAAAGATTTAGAGAGAAAAAAAATCATCTTCATGACATTTTATTTTTATTTTGTTTTTAAATAACATAAAGATAAAAAAGAAATGATGGTCTAAATCCTCGGCTAGTGTAAATCAACATTGCTCCATTGACTTCAGTGGATCTATGCTAATATACGTCCCATGGGAATGTGGCCCTGTCATGGGGTTCACTCACCACTAGGGGCGCCTCCTTGTAGTTACATCTGGGAATTAGCTCCACTCAGGTCTGACGCCCCCTTCCTCGCACAGTGGCCCCTCTCTCTCCCCAAGACTCAGGGACTTCCCTTTTCATGACTTAGCCCTCTGGCCAGGTCATTATACTCCTCCCCTTCTCGGGTAGCAAAGTCTCTGGACCAGCTGTCCGGTTGGTGTCCCCAACGCTCCTGTGACACTAGTAGGGGGAACCCAGCCCCACCCTTTACACTAGGGACCCTATAACAAGCAGCCACGATCTGCACAGTTCCACCCCTTGCTGCTGTTTCCCTGGGCTTCTTCCGATCTAGCTCTCTCAGGCTTCCTTTCCCCACAGCTCCTCTGGGGCTGACCCTTTTTCCTGGGCTACAACCCCAGGATTTAGTCTCCCTCTTCGGTTTTCCCCTCCCCTCCTCTTTGCTCCCAGACAGTGACTGCAGACTCTCTCCCTGCAGCCCATTTCTGCTGCAACTTCCTGGCTTTATAATCCAACCTACTCCAGCCCAGCTGAGCATTTTGTTCATTTAATCCTGGCTTTCCCTCCAGGTGCAGCCAAGTACCCTAACTGGCCCCTCAGGCCCACATTAACCCTTTCAGGGCCTGTGGGGGGTACGTACTCCATCACAGGCCCACAATGCCCATGCTACCTAAAATTCCCCCGCAGTACAGAATTCTTCTTCCCTTCCTGTGCTAGCAGATTGTTCAGTGTTCCTAAATGCCATGCTCCACCCTGGAAGCGATTCCATTTCAATAGTGGGTTCCTAAATATAATTTTGCTTGCAAAGCACTTTGGGATCCTTCTGGATGAAAGGTGATATATAAATGTACGTCATGGCCTCTCTGCCTATCTACACTGTTGAACATTCCACACATACGTCTGTTTACATTCCACACATATGTCATTTTCAACAGAAAATCTTGATGCAGTCTCTCTCTTTCTTTTTTTTTTTTAGATAAACCATTTATTTACAAATAACTTCAGGCTTCACATTTAGGCTTCATAGCATAGCTACGCTGAGTCTCACACACACAGTGCATCCTCAGAAGTGTCCAAGAAATCTATTTGACACAGTTTGGTTTGCATTAGATCTCGGTCAAATTCTCTTCACCCAGATGAGTTTTTGTATGAATAAAGTATGGGAGACTAAATTGTTGATACAGCGGAGCAAAGCAAGACAACACACTACGTGTTTAACACACTGATAACATGGGTTTAGTAACATTTGCTTTACTCCAGTGCTCTACCTTCAGCATTGGCTCCCCATTGAATAAAAAGACCAATGTGAACAATTAAATTAATTCACCTTTTGACAGCGCAGGAGGTGGAAGATGACTTGATTTTTTCACTGCATAAGGGGAAAAAATTATATGGCTTACAATAAGTTAGTGATTATTCCCCTCTGTTTGGCACTGGTGAGGCCACATCTGGAGTATTGCATCCATTTTTGGGCCCCCCACTACAGAAGAGATTTGGACAAATTGGAGAGAGTCCAGTGGAGGGCAATGAAAATGATTAGGGGGCTGGGGCACATGCCTTATGAGGAGAGGCTGAGGGAACTGAGCTTATTTAGTCTGCAGAATAGAAGAATGTGGGGGATTTGAGAACAGCCTTCAACTATGTGAAGGGGGGTTCCAAAGAGGATGGAGCTCGGCTGTTCTCAGTGGTGGCAGATGACAGAACAAGAAACAATGGTCTCAAGTTGCAGTGGGGGAGGTTTAGCTTGGATATTAGGAATAACTTTTTCACTGGGAGGATGGTGAAGCACTGGAATGGGTTACCTAGGGAGGTGGTGGAATCTCCATCCTTAGAGGTTTTTAAGGTCAGGCTTGACAAAGCCCTGGCTGGGATGATTTAGTTGGGGATTGGTCCTGCTTTGAGCAAGGGGTTGGACTAGATGATCTCCTGAGGTCCCTTCCAACCCTAATCTTCTATGATTCTAAGTATGGTCAGTAATGACAATACAAAAACAAGATCGCTTGACCAAACAACTGACAACCGAAAAACGTGCACAACGCACAGACACACAGAGAACAGAACGCCAAAAGCATCTCAAACCCTCAAACCACATCATAATCAAATAAGGTGCATAAAGGAGGTGCATCATCAGCCAGAAAGACAAAAGGATCACAAAAAGGTCTACCTCAATACTCAACTCTCAAAGACAAAACTTTACAGGCTACTAAGAACAACTCTACTCACCACCCACCTCAAGCAACACCACACTACCAACACATCAACACCCACACGAAACAACACCCCACAAACTCCCATACCTAACACTGAACAACCAATCTACTACCCAAGATCCACAAACCCCCCAAACCCTGGAATATCTACGATCATCCATCATGGACTGGGAACTCTCACTGTCTACTCATGTCTCTGGAGACCTCTACTCTCTGGAGACCCACTCCGTTTCCTGAGACTGTGACTGGACACACTGAGGATGAGGAAACTGATTTCCACTTGACCATCCAGAACCATCCATCCTAGCCACCATGGATGTAAACATCATTACACACACCCCACATCTAGAGAACATGACACACACTGCACACCACAACTGGGATGACAAGCTGACACAACACTGGTTCACAAGCTGACAGCCTTTTATCCACACACACTATTTCAAATCTTTAACAACACATATATTCCTATCAGTTATGGCGGCACAATATGCGCATATTGGCATGGCCCCAATATGCCCAATATTTAAATGCTCAACCTGCTTCCCGCCTCAGCTCCCACTCACGCACGCTCCCTTCATGACATCTTCATCATCTCTACATCACATTGGACTTCATCATGGGTTCATGAGGGGAAAAATTCCACCATTCCACCAACAGCTTCCAACCTCCCCACAACCTATCCCAACCTCAGACCACTGGACCTATCTCACGGAGGACCACCACACCACAACCACCACACACCACACCACCACCACACTACCACCTACTACCACTACCTATGCCCCTCTAGCTTCCATCCCAGCTTCCATCCCCCCATCCCATCCACCACAAGACACATCACCAAGTTCCAAACCCTGCAGACAGAGACCAACACCTAGAAAATTAGAACCACATTCTCAGGACTCACTACAGTAACAGTACAGTACAAACAAACAAACAAACAGATAAAACAGAACATGTGCCCCAGAGCTCCTACTGCTGCACAAACCAAAAAAAGAAACCAAAAGGAAACCCACACCCACACACACACAGTCCCCCACTCCCAACCCCTCCCCCTCCAACACATCATCTACATCCTCAGCCTGGACAATGATCCCACAGGATTCACAGGCCTTGGGTGGCAGCCGCCCACGGACACAGAGCCCCTGCCACACTGAAGCCTATTCTCACCAGCAACTGCACACTGCACTGCAGTAACCTACTAGAAAAAACCAACCCATGCAACAAACCTCATGCCCACTCTGCCTGCATATCTACACCCCATACACCCACACAGGACACCACCATCCACCCAGCCACACCCACCACCACATTTCATTCACCACCACCCCACCAAAATAATATATGCCATCATATGCCAGCAATGCCCCTCTGCTATGTATCGGCCAAACTGATAGTAGTAAAAAGGAGGATAAATGGGAAACAACACAATTAGAATGGCAATATATAAAAAAAAAAGGAGAAACACTCAACCTCTCCTCCCCCTGGCCACACAGCAGATTTTTTTTGCCATCCCACAGCAAAAAAAGCTTAGGGACAGACTTTCAAAGAGAAACTGCTGAGCTAGGACTCAACAAAGGAAAAAGGCTGGCTGTGGCCAATTACAGAACAGTTTCTCCCTCCTTCTTTTCTTTTCCTCAGCTGCTGGCTGCTGGCCCCTCCCCTCCTGATTGATCTAACCTCTTATCTCTAGCTTCTCTCTCTGCTGCTATATATATATATACCCCTGAAATTTCCACTGCTTGCATTCGAAGAAGTGGGTATTCACCCACGAAAGCTCATGCTGCAAAACGTCTGTTAGTCTATAAGGTGCCACAGGATTCTTTGCCACTTATTATAGAAATCCAGAGATGGAAAACACCTGATAGATCATAATGCCACTAGGAGATGGACTATTATAATCACAGCTATGTAATTTCACAAAGTGATTCAAGAACTTCTGGTTGGGCTCTAGCAGATCTTTAGAAAAACATTTGATCTTGATTTACAGATGCCCCCTGGGTTACGCAAACCTACCTTAAGCAAATCTGCACTTATGGAAAAAGTTCCGTAAGCTAGAAATAGGAGGGGTTGGGTTTTTTTCGTTTGTTTTGTTGTTGTTGTTGTTGTTGTTTGCGTAATTGTCAGGTATACATTTCTGACTTACGCAAAATTTGAGTTATGCAAGGCGTTCTGGTCAGAATGCTTGCGTAAGTCAGGCAGCCTCTGTAAAGACTTAAAATAATGGAGAATTTACAGTATCCCTTAGGAAGGTATGCTCATGTTTATTAAAAATGTGCATCTTATTTCCAGGTTGAATTGTCCAATGTGCACTTTCAGCCATTGGATCTTATTATGCTTTTGCCAGCTAAGTTAGAAAGCCCTTTAAGTGCAAATATTTCTGTGTAAATAACCTTATCCACATGTAAATATGGGTATGTGCATAAAGAACCATTCCTCAGGTTTCAGAGTAGCAGCCGTGTTAGTTGAATCCAGTCAAAAAAAAACAAAGTACTTGTGGCAAAGACTAAGGTGCCACAACAAGTGCTTTTCTTTTTCTTTTACTAACTAACACTGCTTCTCTCTGAAAAAACGTTATCTCTGCACTGCATTTAGCCGTATGGAGTGGAAAACCATTCCTCAAATAGTCATGGAAATAAAGAATCATTTCTGTAAACATTCACAGATAAGCGAGGAAAACGAGGTGGGGATGCAAACAAATTGAAAAGCCATTCACAATTTACAAACCCACTCTTGACTCAATTCTAATATTGACAGAGTGGGGTAGAAATGATAGTTTCTGATCATGAAAATGAATGGCTCGTGTAAGGGTTTTCTATTGGCCACTCAAGAAATTAGTACTCAAGAAAATCTTCACTCAGCGGGAACAATCACAGCAATTACCATTCAGTCTCAAATCTACCATTCCTGAACAACGTGACTAGAATTTGACAAACTACTGTTCCCAATAGTAACTAAGCGTAGACCTCTCACTGTCTCAGGTGAGAATATAGCCCTAAGACATGCTTGGTTGTGTTGGTGGATATTCTAACTTAAGTGATGGCAAAGAAAAAAACATCCATGCTCACATTTTGAGATCTGCCCACGGCATTCGTCACTGAATGAGGCATAACTGAATCAACTCAGAGATCTAATGTGTATTGTCCTATTCTAGTAGCTAGTCCACTTAGTGGATAACAGCCTTCTACTGCTGCCAGCCAATGGAATCACTAACTTAGCACGGGTTGTGTTGGTCTGTGCTGTGGTTCTGAATTCACATCCTGCTCAGCACTATTAGTGGGGGGTTATTATGTAAACAAGGGTGAACAGACTTTCACTGTGCTTGGACGTGACAGGAAGTTGCAGCTCTGTCTCAAAGACACAGCTACAGAATCCCATAAGGCTCAATCGCTTTCTTCTATCTCATGAAACACATAAGATGTTAAGCTTCTAGGTGTCAGGAACCACAGGTCTTGAATGCTGGTCCACAGGGCGCTTTGACATTAGTACACTCCAACCTGCCACCCTAGCTATCATCAGAATAGAAGCTGAATTCTGACAGAGGACCCGGTCCTGGAATGTGATTGGCAGAATACTGGGCATCCTGATTGGTTCACAGCTTCTATATAAACCCAGCATAGGAAGAGAAAGTTGTCCATGCCAGTGGGTTCTCCCTTCTCTGGACTACTTCCCCTGTGATACCTGCAGGGCCAGTGCAACCCATTAGGCGACCTAGGCGGTCACCTAGGGCGCTAACATTTGGGGGGCGGCGACCGCAGCGGCCGGACCTTCTGCCACCTCTGTCGGGGGCGGCATTTCAGGGTTGGGACCTTCCACCACCTAGGGAGGCAAAAAAGCTGGCGGCGCTCCTGGATACCTGCTCCTATTGCCTGCTGCTGATCTCCTGGTAACCTGACCCTGCCTGTCTCCTGACACCTGGTTTGTCCTCTGACCTGTCTTGCACTCTGACTTCCTGGTATTGGACCCAGCCTGACTCCTGTCTCCTGTTCTGACCACTAGGTTAGACGACCCATGACGCAGTCATGATATTAGGGGCCGGAAACAGCAGGTGCTGGTTAATGCAGAGACAGGATGCCGGACTGGTCTGATCTGATATGTAGAACTGGTTGGAATTTGATCCCCACCCCCCATGGAAAAAATAAAAAATCTGGAACTTTCTGTTGAAAACCACAATTTTCTATTCTGAAATCCTTCTGTGGCACCACATGGGAGCTGTAGTTCAGGTGCCTTATGTTCCCACTCCCCTCTATGGGCTGTGCTCCCTGACTGGACTATATTTCCCATGATGCACTATGGTTTCCCCTTTTGCTGCACCATCACAGTGCATCATGTGAGTCATATGCAGGGTGACCATACTGTGACGTTATTGACACGCACTGTGACCATATAGATCATTGTTGCAACCAGGGTCTTGTAATTGCACCAGGTCTTGTACAGAGGAGGTCAAGTGGGGTGTCTATGGAAAGGTTGTAGTTTGCTGGTTATGATTATGCTTTCTGTATGTGTGTATATTTTTAAATTTGAAGTTATGAATATTGTCTATGTACTTGTATCTCAATGTGTTTGATTCTAAGTAACCTCAGTGAAGCATTTGGTCAGCTTCTCGAGAAAGGACTATTCTCAGTAAGTGCCCAATCAAGAAACACTTAACTGACAATGGACTTTGGGAGATGCCAATCCACATCTGAGCTTTCCTGGGAATGTTCAAACTAACATGTAAATAATGGTGTTAGTCTGCAAAAAGCTGAATCATTCAAAGAGATGTGACTTGCCCAGGTGTTTACAAACTCCATCTTGTTGCTGTGATTTTGCACAGGAGAACAAAGGGTTTCTGCCCACAAGAGTAAGAATATAAAAGGCCCTGGAAACCCCTCCATTTTGTCTTCAGCTGACTTAAGAGATAGCCTCTTCACCCCAAAGAGATGCCTGAAAGAAACTGGAATAAAGGACAGTAACCACGGGGGTGTGAGCGATTGCTGGACCCAGACTGGGAAGGAGTCAAGTCTGTGAAAGAAGCTTATTGGAACATCTCTGGGGATGAGATTTCATCTTTAATCAGTTTCTTAATGTATTAGGCTTAGATTTGCGAGTTTTGTTTTATTTTGCTTGGTTAACAAAAAAATGAACTGGAAGGGACCTTGAAAGGTCATTGAGTCCACCCCCCTGCCTTCATAGTAGGACCAAGTACCATCCCTGACAGATTTTTGCCCTGGATCACTAAATGGCTCCCTCAAGGATTGAACTCACAACCCTGGAGTTAGTAGAGGAATGCTCAAACCACTGAGCTCTCCCTTCCCCTAACTAACTTTGGGAGGAGAGTTAACTTACTTTGTTCTGTCTGTTATTATTTGGCTCCACTTAAATCCTACTTTTTATATTTAATAAAATCACTTGTGCTTATAAATTAACCCAGAGTAAGAAATTAATTCCTGGGGGAGCAAACAGCTGTGCATATCTCTCTATCAGTGTTATAGAGGGCAGACAATTTATGAGTTTACCCGGTATAAGCTTTATACAGAGTAAAATGGATTTATTTGGGGTTTGGATCCCAATGGAAGCTGGGTGTCTGGGTGCTATTGACAGGAGAACTTCTTAAGCTGTTTTCAGTTAAGTCTTCTGCTTTTGCGGGACATGGTTCAGACCTGGGACTGTGTTTGCAGCAGGCTAGCGTGTCTGGCTCAAGCAGACAGTGTTCTGAAGTCCCAAACTGGCAGAGAAAACAGGCTTAGAGGTAGTCTCAGCACATCAGGTGACAGTCCCAAGGGGGTTTCTGTGACCCAGCCCATCACACATAAGTCCCATTTTGTCCTGGACAGTCCCTTTTTTAAGCCCTGTCCTGGCCATCCTGACTTTTTTTTGGCAAAACTGGGCATTTGTCCCATTTTCTCTTGTCATCAGTTGTGCAGGAGGGAGGACTCAGGAGAGTAGCTCAGGCTGGGCCAGTGGCAGGGGGCCCAGGGCTGGCACCATTCAGCGTCCTGTTTTCCCTGTAGGAAAATATGGTCACCCTACTCATATGACTGTGATGCATCTGCAAAAAACCGTTTTTATAGGAAATTTCCTGTCAGCCCTCGCAGTATGGCAGTTCCTACGTTCCTATGAGAAGCTGGATTGAGGGTTTATCTTCACAGAAAAGTGTTTACCAGTTAGATAAGCCAATATCTTTATACTGGCATAACTATATCCATTTAAATTCATACTTTAGTTTATACTGGTATAACTTCCCCATGTCAACAAGTCCTGAAGTGCAGAAGACAAGAGCTGAGGGACACAGAAAAGTGATCAGCCAAGCAGATGTGTTTCTATTAATGTTCTTTCTTATTCCAAGTGGGCGAAGGTCCTTCTCTGAATAACTGTGTAACAGGGTGACTTGCCCTCGGGCTGGAGAACCTGGGGCTAAGTCAAACCTGATTGCAGGATGAGCCTGGCCTGTGAGAAACCAGGTGATTCTTGTATAAAAAGGAGCCTGGTTTGAGTGCTGATGGAGCTCAGGTTGGGGCAATAGCTGGAGGGAAAAGTTAGATGGGGGAGTAAGACTGCTCTGGCAGGGTCCTGAATCTGTAGGGAAAAGCTCAGAGCGGGAAAGGAATCTGTAGGGAAGAGAGTCAGTAAGGAAGGCTCTCTAGGCAGGGAAGCCGAGATCCTCATCATACAGGGAAGAGACTGGGAGAGCGAAAGGGGAAGTAAAGAGGTGAGGTAGGAAGTGGCCCAGGGAAAACAGGAATACAGGTAAAGGAGTTGGTGTAACTGTGCAGTACAGGGCCCTGGGCTGAACCCAAAGTCAAGGAGGGGAGTGAGTGCCCCTGCTGCCCCCCTAAGAAGGGGGCTTATGAGCCCATTGTAAGGGGGCAGCAGGCTGAGCCGAAAACTGGCTGAGGAAGCACCCCAGCGAAGGAGGAAAGGTTTTTGTTTGTATTTAAGACACTTTTGAACTCTGTCTCGGACAATGGGGACCTCAGAAAGAGTGAACTAAAGACGGGGACCCAGCTGGAGGGCTGAGTCACCAGGCACAAAAACGTGGGGTGTTAGCCCGGCGAGAGAGCTGCGATGCCATGGCTGGCCACAGAGGCTCACCAAGTAGTGAGCGAACTTACAAACTGCAAGGGATCGCTTTCAGCGTCATTTCTATTTCAAGGTTTTTCTCCATTCACTGGGTCTTTGTTGCATGCAAAATAGAACTCTACCTTTTCTTCTTCTCAGGTTATATATAAATTCTGTGCTGTTTCTCCATGCATTCCATTTTGCTGACCAATCAGGCTAAGCTAGGGCATTTCTGATTGATGTTTTTTTTTTCCAGATTACAATAGAGGTTGAGATTGGAATGAAATAATTTCACAATAAATCAGTCCAATGGTTTGACCTACAACTATTGGATTAAGACAACAGTTCCCAAACTTTAGAAAGCTGAGCCATCCTTCAGGAAAATGAAACTGGTCATTCCCCCATTTTACCTATTGTGTGTTATTAAAGGCCTACCCTGAGTGAACAGAATAGGTTGTGTAGATCTTCATTATGTGATGCATCCTCTCCTTTCTTACACACTTTTTGAGGAGCAGTGAAATAGTAAATACTCTTGACATTTATGGTGTCATCACTGGGATCTGAGTTACTACCCATGGAGAAGCACAGGGTAGTTCACACTCAGAGCTATTGTTTCAGGCTCTTTGCAAACTCAGGCAACAGCAGCAGTTACACAAGTCATGTTTTTCAAAACTTCTTTGGAGCCGCACAGCTGGAGATTTTCAAAGGAAAGTTTAGAACTTGGAGAGCTATGTATATGCCTCCACACCCCCTCTCCAAATGAGATCTAGTCCCTGATTTTCTATATTCTGTAAAAACACATAATATGAGACAGTCCTGACCCTGAAGAGATAAACAACACAAGCAAATGGTCCTAGTTCTTGTTCTTTAGAGAATCTAAGGAGATGTACCACCCTGTGTCTCAGTTTATGACATGGTGCATTAAGAGAGGTTGATAATGCAGTAGTTAGATTTCATACTGAAACAATGCCCCAACATGATTTCAAGAGCCCCTGGGCTGCTGGTGGGCAGCATCTTTTGGCTTGTAGTAAGATGAGGCCCTGAAACATAAACCTTTGTATCAGGGGCCCAGTATGAGGCCTAAGGCCTGAACTAAAGTAACAATCAAGACTTTGTTAACATAAAGCAAAGTTAAGCTGTGAGCCAGAGGCACGCCCTGCTCACAGAAGCTGACAAGGAAAGGCCTGATGCTGCAAAAAGATACATACCTAAAAGGTACCGGACACCAGATATCAGAACACTCCAATACTTGCACACTCCACACACATAACAAGGAAAAAGCTGACCCATCCTAAAGACGGGGCAAAAGGGTAATATGATGGATAGAGTTGTTTTGTTCGAGCCAACATGTACAAGGTGAGAAGCGGCACCTTGCTACATAGAGGGGTTGCACCTCAATACGTCAGGAGTGATGTGTAACTTGTTTGTCCCTGTGTATAAGAATGCATCCCTGGGGCGGTGTCTTTGTCCTGCCTAGGGGCAATGGAGTGTCCTGCCACTGACTGAGCTGTGTCCATCATCAGGGGACACATATTCGTAGTATGTCCTGTAGTGTCTGCGAGAAACTATTACTGTGCTTCGTTTGACAATAAACCTGGCCAGGTGCCTTTGTACCTTATCGGAGTCTGTGGTCATTGGGGGTTCTCTCTGGGTCTGCTCAGGCAGTGATTTGCAGAGCCGGGGCAGCACACAGAGGGAACACACACACACAGCCGACTGTTATCAACGTTGAACAGAGCAGAGCACCACACCGGTGGTGTTTGACAACATGGTTGAAACATGCAATTGAGCTCTTGACCATGTTTGCCCATAAAAAGAACAGAAAGAGGGGCTGGTGGGTACAGCACTAGACTTGGGATTGAGCGATGTGGGTTTAGAACCTCTAGGTGCTCCTGTAATAACACAATAAATAATAACATTCCATATTGCTCTTTGCTAGAATAAGGGCTTGCCTACATAGCAAGTTACTACAGCCCACCAGCTTGCCACACACCGATGTCCCATGTAGCTAGTGCTACACCACTGTAGGTTACTCTGCGGTCACCTGTTCTGTAGACCAGCCCCAAGAGGTGTTTCCCACAATATCTTTGCCAATGTCTAGTTCTACATTCCACCTACCTTAAATTCCTTCTGCAATTTCAGCTGGGTCCAGCAGCCTTCATTTTTCCTCCCCAGCTGTGATGTAGCACTTCTGTTTTCTATTCAACAGGCGATGTGTCCCATCACAGAGGTGGCTGCATTTTCTTGCTGGCTAATGAACTGATTTCTGTAAAGGTGCATTGCTGCCTTTTAGGATTAAATATATACATGGAAGATAATAATGATTTAATAATGATTTGGTTTAGTTGGGAATTGGTCCTGCTTTGAGCAGGGGGTTGGACTAGATGAGCTCCTGAGGTCCTTCCAACCCTGATATTCTATGATTCTATTATGGGGTTTTGACATATCCCTTGTACACACCAGTCTAATGGCCCCATGCAATCCCCTGTCTTTCCTGAACCTGCAGTACTTTTGTAGCTAATTGATGAAGGAATGTGTGCCATAGAACAACAATAGATGTCAAGTGATCCTGAAATAAAAACATTCTGCTGAGTAAGTGTCTCCCAGGACAGTCCTAATGAATGTGATACCACAATTACAGGGCTGTGAAGTCACGCCCAAGATCTTCCAGTAGGAGGAGGTGACAGCAAGATGCATAGCTTTCAATTAAAGAGGCAGCCCTGCAATTCTACAGCTAGAATTCTCTCCATAGCCCATGGGGTTGTCTCACCTCTTTACAGTGTAATTTAAAGACATTAGAAGTTTTAAATGAAAATGACATTAACCCTTCAGTTACTTAAACCTCCTATTACTTTCCCCTTCAGACCCAGTTCTAGACAGCTGTGAGTAGAATTGCAAAGCATGTCAGACTCCAATTCTATCACGTTCACCACAGCACCCAGCCGGAAAACAAGAGCCATCCATTGTGGGTGACTTGTGCCACGTTTAGTTGGATGTGAAGTTATTAACCCCAGATGACTTGCAGAGTCGCTCTCCAGAGCTCACGTGGGTAATTACCAGGAATGCATTACAGCCAGGGCTTTGGGATTGTCTGCTTTGCTTGAATTACAACTCCTGATGCTATTAAATTCTATTTACATTAGGCAGCCACTTCCCAGGAGCAATGGGGCAGCTAGTTTAGTCTAATTTTGAACACGATCTGCATAGGGATTGCCAGAGCAGAGCAGACCAGTCTTCCTTCTAGTCGACAGTCTGATACTTGCTGAACTGGGATGCAGGGGAACACCCTGGGTTCCATTCCTCCATTTGCCACACATCTGATGGGTGAGCTTTGGCCAGGATCTTTCCCTGCCATCCTTTCTCTGCCTTGCCTGCTCCATTTGTAAGCACTTCATGGCATAGGCGCCGACTCCATGGGTGCTCCAGGGCTGGAGCACGCATGGGGAAAAATTGGTGGGTGCTTATCACCCACCGGCAGCTCCCTGCCCTGTCTCCAGTCCCAGCTCACCTCTACCTCTGCTCTGCCTCCTCCCCTGGATGCAACGCATCCTGCTTCTCCCCCTAGCTCCCAGCGCTTCCTGCTGCGAAACAGCTGATTTGCGCAGCGAGTGCTGGGGGGGCGAGGGAACGTGGCACGCTCGGGGCAGGGGGGGGGCAGGGCGGAGATTTGGGGAAGGGGTCCAATAGGAGCAGGGAGGGGGTGGAGTTGGGGTGGGGACTTTGGGGAAGGGGTTGGAATGGGGGCAGAGCAGGGGCGGGGAAAGGATGGAGTTGGGGAAAGTTGGTGCCTATGCTTCATGGCCGTGCCTAGCATGATGGAGCCTCTACAGGTATGTGTACACTGCAGCTGGGAGCATGTTTCCCAGCGTGAGCAGACAGATGTGTGCTAGCTCTGCTCCAGCTAATGCACTAAAAAGAGCCATTTGGTCACAGCAGCCCAGGCTGTACAATCCCATCCAGCCTCCTAGGTATGTACTCGGGGCGGGGGGGGGTCAGCTGTTGCTGGTCCTGCCGAGGCCACCCCGCTATTTTTAGCACACTAATTCGAGCAGTGTTAGCGTGCGCCTGTCTGCCCACGCCGGGAAGCACACTCCCAGCTGCAGCATAGACAGACCGGAGTCTGTGCAACTGCAATTATGCTACAACGAAGAGCAAGTGGTCAAAATGAGATGCTTCAGAGGAAGGTGCGAGAAATTCCCTCATGGATAGTTATGCAATAACCTATTCACAGGCGAGGCTACGATTTTGGCGCAGGTATTTTGATTAAAAGTCGCGGGCAATAAACAATCATGGAAACGTCATGAACAACACGGTAAGGAAGCCTGAGCCCCACCGCCAGAGGCTGTAGCGGAAGCCAAAGCATTCGCAGCCATCTCTTAAAATAACAGCATCTGTGACCTCCATGACAGAATCATAGCCGGGGTCATAGGAGCCCAACCAGCTCCGACCCTACCCACACGTTTAATTGCTCTCACTTGTTTGTCATTTTTATACAAGAACATTCAAAATTTTAAAATGGGAGGGAATAACCCTTTCCCCTCCACCCACCCACCCACCCACACACACACACACATGCAGCCCTCCAACAAGAGGTTTAATTTCACAGCCTTTGGTTCCCCTGTGTAGGAACGACAACATGTTCTGCTTTTCTTTCTGGTCAGTTGTCCCTCAACAATGTGAAGGCAGGGTCTGTGCAGAAGGCAGAAGCGGCCAGGGAAAATGTGGAATGAAGGGCAGTCACAAAAGAGTGACCTCACCTTGATGATTGTCCCTTTTTCAAGGGAAGGAAGCAATCAGGCACGACAGAAGCCAAAACGCATCAAGGCCACAGGCTGGGCGCAAAGCACCAGGAGTGGCATTCTAGGCTATTATTTCCGGTTTGTCATAGGTCTCACCCCCACTTGGAGCTGTTGGGTTCACAAGATGGGGACCTGCATGGATCCTTCTAAACTTAAATCCTAGTTTAGATCTGGTAAATGCTGCCACCACCCAATAATGTACGTGTATTGGGACACAGTCCTTCCCCCAAAATCCTTGGGGATCCCAAGAGCCCCAAATCCATGGAGTTCTTACACCTAGGAGAAATAAACCATTCCCCCCTGCTTCCTCCCCCCTCCCTTTTCCTAGGAGAGATACCGGGATTTAACTACAGAGGGATGCCTCCCTCCTCCCCTTTCCCTGAGAATTCACCCAAGGAAAGATCAACCAAGTCCTTAACAGAAAAGATTTATTAAAGAATAAAAAGAAAGTAACTTGTCTCTGTAATACTAAGATGGAACAATATACAGGGTCTAAACTTATCAATCTCTGGAGAGAATCCCCCCTCCTTTCTTTCTCAGTAAAAGCAATAACAGTACAGAATTAAAGAAATTCTATAGCAAAACACAGAATTGCAAATGTAGAAATCAAATTATAAGACTAATCCGCCTTTCTAATTAATACTCACTATTGGATAGTAGGAACTACTCCAGGAGAACTTGGAGACATGACTGGCCTCTCTTAGATCCAAAGAGAGCACAGAGCAAACCAACAAAGAACACAGATAAAGGCTTCCCTCCACAGAGATTTGAAATTATCCTGTCCCTTGATTGGTCCTCTGGTCAGGTGTTTCTCAGGTTACTGAGCTTGTTAACCCTTTCCAGGTAAAAGAGACCTTAACCCTGATCTGTTTATTTATGACACGGTTGTTGCAATGCAATCATGCCAATGCATGGGGGGGGGGGGGGAAGGAGGTACAGTACTTCTCTAACCTCTTTGAGATCCTCTGAATGGCTGTTTCTAGCCCTCAGTACATAATTAGATGTGACCTTTAGACACAGCCACTGATAACGAGAGCTCTGGAAGCCAAACTGTACCATGGAGAACACTGGAGGCATTGCACTTCAGAGAGGCACCTTGGGGCTCAATTCCTCCCATGATTCCCTGTGGTGTCAGGAAGGGAGACCCCTTTCCAGGATCCAGTACACACAGACCACCTTCCTTCCCATCAGGGTAGCCAGCTCTGCTGACTGGCTCAAAGAGGGGAAGGAAACAAATCTTCAAACACTTCCTGAGCCATGTGGGGCTTCAATCCATGTGGCCCCATTATGGGCTGAGCTTGGGAAGAGAGGAAGTCTTGACTTCAGAGGCTTCAGAGTCTCAATGCGTGGATGAGACGATGGTGTAGAGAGGAGGGGTTCACGTTCATTAGGAACTGGGGAAACTTCTGGGATGGGAGGAGCCTATACAGGAGAGATGGGCTCCACCTAAACCAAAGTGGAACCAGACTGCTGGCACTAAATATTAAAAAGGTTGTAGAGCAGTTTTTAAACTAGGAGATGGGGGAAAGCCGACTGCTGCAGAGGAGCGTGTGGATCGGACACAGACTTCTCTTAGGGGAGAGTCTGATGATAGAGAATCTCCGGGTTATAGTCAGGAGCAGAGGAATGAGAAGTATAATGTAAGGGCCAGATCAGATGATAAACAGTCACATAAAAAAGAATCTGGCACATCAGAAAAAGGCAGGCTAATAAACAGGGACAAGTTTTTAAAGTGCTTGTACACAAATGCCAGAAGTCTAAATAATAAGATGGGTGAACTAGAGTGCCTTGTGATAAAGGAGGATATAGATATAATAGGCATCACAGAAACCTGGTGGACTGAGACCAATCAATGGGACACAATCATTCCGGGGTACAAAATATATCGGAAGGACAGAACAGGCCGTGCAGGGGGAGGAGTGGCACTATATGTTAAAGAAAGTGTAGATTCAAATGAAGTAAAAATCTTAAGCGAATCCACAGGTTCCATAGAGTCTCTATGGATAGAAATTTCATGCTCTAGTAAAAATATAACAGTAGGGATCTATTATCGACCACCTGACCAGGACAGTAATAGTGATGATGAAATGCTAAGGGAAATTAGAGAGGCTATCAAAATTAAGAACCCAATAATAGTGGGGGATTTCAATTATCCCCATATTGACTGGGAACATTTCACTTCAGGACGAAATGCAGAGATAAAATTTCTCGATACTTTAAATGACTGCTTCATGGAGCAGCTGGTACGGGAACCCACAAGGGGAGAGGTGACTCTAGATTTAATCCTGAGTGGAGCGCAGGAGCTGGTCCAAGAGGTAACTATAGCAGGACCGCTTGGAAATAGTGACCATAATACAATAGCATTCAACATCCCTGTGGTGGGAAGAACATCTCAACTGCCCAACACTGTGGCCTTTAATTTCAAAAGGGGGACCTATACAAAAATGAGGGGGTTAGTTAGACAAAAGTTAAAAGGTACAGTGACTAAAGTGAAATCCCTGCAAGTTGCGTGGGCCCTTTTTAAAGACACCATAATAGAGGCCCAACTTCAATGTATACCCCAAATTAAGAAAAACAGTAAAAGAACTAAAAAAGAGCCACCATGGCTTAACAACCATGTAAAAGAAGCAGTGAGAGATAAAAAGACTTCCTTTAAAAAGTGGAAGTCAAATCCCAGTGAGGCAAATAGAAAGGAGCACAAACACTGCCAACTTAAGTGCAAGAGTGTAATAAGAAAAGCCAAAGAGGAGTTTGAAGAACGGCTAGCCAAAAACTCCAAAGGTAATAACAAAATGTTTTTTAAGTACATCAGAAGCAGGAAGCCTGCTAAACAACCAGTGGGGCCCCTTGATGATGAAAATACAAAAGGAGCGCTTAAAGATGATAAAGTCATTGCGGAGAAACTAAATGGATTCTTTGCTTCAGTCTTCATGGCTGAGGATGTTAGGGAGATTCCCAAACCTGAGCTGGCTTTTGTAGGTGACAAATCTGAGGAACTGTTACAGATTGAAGTGTCACTAGAGGAGGTTTTGAAATTAATTGATAAACTCAACATTAACAAGTCACCGGGACCAGATGGCATTCACCCAAGAGTTCTGAAAGAACTCAAATGTGAAGTTATGAACTATTAACCAAGGTTTGTAACCTGTCCTTTAAATCGGCTTCGGTACCCAATGACTGGAAGTTAGCTAATGTAACGCCAATATTTAAAAAGGGCTCTAGGGGTGATCCTGGCAATTACAGACCGGTAAGTCTAACGTCGGTACCGGGCAAATTAGTTGAAAGAATAGTAAAGAATAAAATTGTCAGACACATAGAAAAACATAAACTCTTGAGCAATAGTCAACATGGTTTCTGTAAAGGGAAATCGTGTCTTACTAATCTATTAGAGTTCTTTGAAGGGGTCAACAAACATGTGGACAAGGGGCTCCGGTGGACATAGTGTACTTAGATTTCCAGAAAGCCTTTGACAAGGTCCCTCACCAAAGGCTCTTAGGTAAATTAAGCTGTCATGGGATAAAAGGAAAGGTCCTTTCATGGATTGAGAACTGGTTAAAGGACAGGGAACAAAGGGTAGGAATTAATGGTAAATTCTCAGAATGGAGAGGGGTAACTAGTGGTGTTCCCAAGGGTCAGTCCTAGGACCAATCCTATTCAATTTATTCATAAATGATCTGGAGAAAGGGGTAAACAGTGAGGTGGCAAAGTTTGCAGATGACACTAAACTACTCAAGATAGTTAAGACCAAAGCAGATTGTGAAGAACTTCAAAAAGATCTCACAAAACTAAGTGATTGGGCAACAAAATGGCAAATGAAATGTAATGTGGATAAATGTAAAGTAATGCACATTGGAAAAAATAACCCCAACTATACATACAACATGATGGGGGCTAATTTAGCTACAACGAGTCAGGAAAAAGATCTTGGAGTTATCGTGGATAGTTCTCTGAAGATGTCCACGCAGTGTGCAGAGGTGGTCAAAAAAGCAAACAGGATGTTAGGAATCATTAAAAAGGGGATAGAGAATAAGACTGAGAATATATTATTGCCCTTATATAAATCCATGGTACGCCCACATCTCGAATACTGTGTACAGATGTGGTCTCCTCACCTCAAAAAAGATATTCTAGCACTAGAAAAGGTTCAGAAAAGAGCAACTAAAATGATTAGGTGTTTAGAGAGGGTCCCATATGAGGAAAGATTAAAGAGGCTAGGACTCTTCAGTTTGGAAAAGAGGAGACTAAGGGGGGACATGATAGAGGTATATACAATCATGAGTGACGTGGAGAAAGTGGATAAGAAAAAGTTATTTACTTATTCCCATAATACAAGAACTAGGGGTCACCAAATGAAATTAATAGGCAGCAGGTTTAAAACAAATAAAAGGAAGTTCTTCTTCACGCAGCGCACAGTCAACTTGTGGAACTCCTTACCTGAGGAGGTTGTGAAGGCTAGGACTATAACAATGTTTAAAAGGGGACTGGATAAATTCATGGTGGCTAAGTCCATAAATGGCTATTAGCCAGGATGGGTAAGAATGGTGTCCCTAGCCTCTGTTCGTCAGAGGATGGAGATGGATGGCAGGAGAGAGATCACTTGATCATTGCCTGTTAGGTTCACTCCCTCAGGGGCACCTGGCATTGGCCACTGTCAGTAGACAGATACTGGGCTAGATGGACCTTTGGTCTGACCCGGTACGGCCTTTCTTATGTTCTTATGACTTCGGTCTTCTCTCCAGCACTGCCCCATAGAGAGAGCCAAGGGCATCAGCCCACAACACGTCAGATACTATTTTACCAATTTTGTGATGTTCAGCTGGTTTTGAATTATTTAGGCCAATTAAGAAAAAGAACCTTTAGTTTTTCTAAGCAAAGGATATTGTAGGTCTTTTTTCTTTGATAGGGGAAAAATGGCTCAATAGGTCTTTTTTCTTCCAGCTTAAAAAAAATTCACATTTGGGCTGATGCAAAAGATCCTGAATTTCAGCCCAACCTCATCCTTTCCGATCGGTCAATATCCCCTGGGTGGCTGCTAGTTCTAAAAATCAAGACACTTTTCTGCTTTCATGGTCCATCACATCACTGCCTCTTCCCAGCTTTTTTTAATTTACACTAGAGTAGGGATAAAAGAAACATGGTGGAATAATAGTCATGACTGGAGTACAGGTATTGAAGGGAATGTGGAAAGAAAGAAAGAAAGAAAGAAAGAAAGAAAGAAAGAAAGAAAGAAAGAATGTGGTGGAGTAGCATTGTGTACTGATGATGTGATAGACTGTAAATAAATCAGAAGTGATGGAATGGATAAGACAGAGTCTGTTTCGGTCAAAATCATTTTGGGGAAGAAAGCTACTAGATGCTCCCCTGGGATGGTGCTTGGGGTGTGCTACAAACCACCAGGATCCAATTTGGATATGGATAGAGACCTCTTTAATGTTTTTAATGGAATGAATACTATTGGGGATTGGGTGATTATGGGGGACTTTAACTTCAAAGATATAAATTGGAGGATAAGTGCTACTAATAATAGTAGGGCCCAGATTTTCCTGGATATGCTAGCTGACAGATTTCTTCACTAAGTAGTCACTGAACCAACAAGAGGGGATGCCATTTTAGATTTGACATTAGTGAGTAGTGAGGACCTCATAGAAGAACTGGTTGTAGGGGAAAACCTTGGATTGAGTGATCATGAGCTAATTCGGTGTAAACTAAATGGAAGGATAAACAAAAATAGATCTTGCAAATAGGCTCCTAGATTTCAAAAGGCCAAACTTTAAGAAATAAAGATAATTAGTTAGGGAAGTGGACTGAACTGAAGAACTCAAGGATCTGAATGTGGAGGAGGCTTGGAATTACTTTAAGTCAAAGTTGCAGAAACCAGAAGCCTGCCTCCCAAGCCAAGGGAAAAAATCATAGGGAAGGGTTGCAGACCAATCTGGATGAGCAAGCATCTCAAACAGGTGATTGAGGGCAGGTCTACCCTAGAAGCGCTACATTGGCACAGCTGCATAATTACTCCACCCGCAAGGCGGAAGCTATGTCAGCAGGAGAACATTTTTCACTGACAGATGGCCAGGGCGGACAGCTCTCTGTCTTTTTCACACCCCTGAGTGACATAAATTAGATCGACTAGAGTGGCAGAGTAGATATGCCCTAAGAGAAAGCAGAAAGCCTACAAGGAATGGAAGATGGGATGGATCAGCAAGGAAAGCTACCTCTTGGTGGGTCAGAAAGCGTAGGGATAAAGTGAGAACTACCAAAAGCCAAACAGAGTTGGGCCTTGCAAAGGGAATTAAAACCAATAGTAAAAGGTTCTATAGCCATATCAATAAAAAGAAAGCAAGGAAAGAGGAAGTGGGACAGCGAGAATGGGGTGGAGGTTAAAGATAATCTAGGCATGGCCCAACACCTGAACAAATACTTTGCCTCCGTTTTTAATTAGACTAATTAAGAGCTTGGGGTAGTGGCAGGGTGACAAATGGGAACAAAGACATGGAGATAGAATTTACCACATCGGAGGTGGAAGTCAAACTCAAAAACCTTTAAGGGACTAAACCGGGGGTCTGGATAATCTCCATTCAAGAATATTAAAGGAACTGGCACATGAAATTGCAAACCCAATAGCAAGAATTTTTAATTAATCTGTAAATTCAGGGGTCGTACCCTGAGACTGGAGAATTGCTAATATGGTTCCTATTTTTAAGAAAGGGGGGAAGAGGGGAATGATCTGGAAAACCACAGGCCTGTTTGACTTTAATTGTATGCAAGGTCTTGGAATAAATTTTGAAAGAGAAAGTAGTTAAAGACATAGAGGTTAACAGTAACTGGGATAAAATACAACATGGTTTTACAAAAAAACATGATCTCCTTCTTTGAGAGGATAACTGACTTTTTTGACAAAGGAAGTGCAGTAGAACTAATCTACCTGGATTTCAGTAAGGCATTTGATACAGTTCCGAATGGGCCAGCATACCCAGCATGCAAATACTCCTCAAACAGAGACACCTCCACTGGCTTGGGCATGTGTGCCCAAAGGATATCCTCTACGGCACACCCCAAAGGATATCCTCTACGGCAAACTGGCATCTGGACAAAGACCCAAAGGATGCCCAAAATTGCATTTCAAGCATGTCTGCAAGTGAGACCTCAAAGAAATGGACGTGGATGTGGATAACTGGGAAGATCACACTCAGGACCGCAGCCTTTGGAACTAAGAGCTGAACAAAGGTCTCTGGAGTTCCGAGAGGAAGCCGTCCAGCTTAGGAGAGGAAAAAAGATCTGGCAGAAGGCATAACCCAAAGGGCCGAAGCATCACCTTTAAATGTGACAGATGTGGCAGAGGTTGTCTCTCTCGAGTGGGTCTCTTCAGCTGCCATAAAACCAATGGAGTAAATTCTTTGCATCTCAGGGTGCCTACCCATGGTCTCTCGAGACTGAAGGATGCCTACTACTACTACAGTTCCACATGGGAAATTATTAGTTAAATTGAAGATGGGGATTAATATTAAAATTGAAAGGTGGATAAGGAACTTGTTAAAGGGAAGACTACAACAGGTCATGCTGAAAGGTGAACTGTCATTCTGGAGGGAGGTTACCGGTGCAGTTCCTCAGGGATTTTGTAAACTGGAGCAATAGAAATGGGATGATATGTAATAGTGCAATGTGCAAGGTCATGTTCTTAGGAACCAACAACAAGAATTTTTGCTATAATCTGGGGACATATCAGTTGGAAGCGACAAAGGAGGAGAAAGACCTGGGTGGATTGGTTGATCACAGGATGACTATGAGCCGCCAATGTGATGTTTCTGTGAAAAAGGCTAACGCAGTCCTAGGATGCATCAGGCAAAGTATTTCCAGTAGAGATTAGGAAGTGTTAGTACCATTATACAAGGCACTGGTGAGACCTCACCTGGAATACTGTGTGCAATTTTTGTCTCCCATATGTAATAAGAATGAATTGAAACTGGAGCAGGTGCAGAGAAGGGCTACTAGGATGATCCAAAGAATGAAAAACCTACCTTATGAGAGGACACTCAAAGTGCTTGGCTTGTTTAAGCCTAACCAAAAGAAGGCTGAGGGGAGGGATGCCTGCTCTTTATAAGTACTTCAGAGGGATGAATACCAGGGAGGGAGAGGAGTTATTTAAGTTAAGCCCCAATGCGGACACACGAACAAATGTATATAAACTGGCCATCAACAAGTTTAGGCTTGAAATTAGATGACGAAATGAAATCCTGGAACAACCTTCCAAGGGGAGCTGTGGGGAAAAAAAACCTAACTGGCTTCAAAACTGAGCTGGATAAGTGTCTGGAGGGGATGGTGTGATGCGACTGCCTACAATGGCGTGTGATCTGTGACTGCTAGCAGCAAATATCTCCAATGGCCAGTGATGGGACACTGGATGAGAAGGGCTCTGAGTTACTACACAGAATTATTTCCCAGATGTCTGGCTGGTGGGTCTCGCCCATGTGCTCAGAGTCTGACTGATCACCATATTTGGGGTCAGGAAGGCTTTCCCCGCCCAGGTCAGATTGGCAGAGGCCCTGGAGGTTTTTTGCCTTCCTCTGCAGCATGGGACAAGGGTCACTTGCAGGCTTAAACTACTGTAAATGGTGGATTCTCTGTAACTTGAAATCTTTAAAACACACTTTGAGGACTTCAGTAACTCAGCCAGTGGTTATGGGTAGAGCTCCATGTCTGTCATGGAGGTCACAAAAGTCACAGATTCCATGACTTCCTGCGATCTCCATGTCTTCTGCAGCGGCCAGTGTGGCTGACCCCTGGGCCACTGAAGCAGCTGGCCCCGGGAACTGCCTGAGCAGCGGTCCTGGGGCAGTGGGAATAGCCACAGCATGGTGGTCCCCGGCAGTGGTCCCAGGGCAGCCGTAGCAGCATCTGGCAATGGCCAGAGCAGCCGCTGGCCCCCAAGGGCTCCACTCCCCGCCAGTGGCCAGAGACACTTCTGGCCTCACACGGCTCCCCTCCGCAGCAGGCCAACCCCCCGAGGCTCCCTGCAGTGCCCCCTCCCCCAAGATTTAATCAGGGGTATTTATGATATAAGTCATGGATAGGTCACTGGCTGTGAATTTTTGTTTCTTGCCCATGACCTGTCTATGACTTTTACTAAAAATACCCATGACTAAATCGTGGCTTTAGTTACGGGCCTATTTCAGGAGTGGGTGGGTGAGGTTCTGTGGTCTGTGATGTGTCCTAGATGACCATGATGGTCTCTTCTGACCTTAAAGTCTATGAGTCTATGCACTGACACCCCCCCAGAAGGATAATGTACTCCTTACATAGGGAACTTGCCATTCTGTGCACTAAGTTACTCTCTACTGCTTGCAGACTCAGTGTTTCAATCCTCCCCTATTCAACAATAAGCTGTGTAGGTAAGAAGGAACTCAAGGCCTGTTGGCTGTTATTTAATATGAACTGGGTCACCCATAGGAATTGCCATACTGGAACCAGACCATCTAGTCAGGTTTCCTACCTTCAATAGACAATGCTCTGGAGAAAGTAAAGAGGAAATAAAATAAAGCTCACAATGCACCTGGCCAGTTGTGCAATAGTGTAGATGGAAAAAAATATTTTGATTGGTAAGAAAATAACCCTAGAATTGGATTGCATATGGTATCATGGGCTTCTCTAGCTTACTATCATGTTCATTTCCACTTTTATCTGTGTGTTAGCTATTTGCTACTCCCTTAACTCCACAAAATGTAGCATCCAACAATGGACCGTTATCCCATTTCTCTAGCCACTTGCGCGTCTCTCCCATGAGATTAATGTTTTCAAGTCAAGTTACAACAATGTTGTAACCTTCAGTCCGCTGGACTTTTTACTCATTTTAAGTAATTTTCTGCCTTGTAAAGGCACCAGACTAACATTGTAAAGGAGAAAAGTAATGCCAGTGAAGTATTTAGCCAGAGTAACTGATAAATGATGTGTCTAATCAATTGTGGTATGGGTGATTTGATTAACTCCTCTGCTAGCAACTCCAGAGACTAATTACTGTCAATCATTTGCTTTCCATTGAGCTACTAAACAAATTAATTAGCTCTGTTAATTTTACCAATTCTAGGAATCATGAGCCTTCCTAATTGTCCTTCTCCATGGAAGCTCAGATGAAGCATTTCAGCTGAAGTGAAATGCTTCACCCAAAGCTTTTAGAACTTCAAGCAGCATCACCAAGCTCGTCCATGAATGTAATATGAGATTCCATGAACAATGGTAGCCAAAACAAAGTGATACATAACCTCTAGATATTATCTTACAGAACCAGTCTTGTTTAAGCTGATACGGGTGACTTACATTTATGTAGCAAATTCAAGAAAAGACAATTGGGGAAAGTTTGGGTTCTCACAGTAGTTCAAGAAGACTTTGGAATATCACAATTTATTTTAGATGGATTGTAGAAGGTCAAAGCTAAAACGCAAAACCCTACTTCCCCAGTACTGAGCAAAAACTATTCTACCAGATATTGTAGAACCCATACGGTTCCATGAGGTTGTAGGTGATCCTTTCAACATTCGTTGGATTTTTGATTGTTCTGAGCTTATTGGGAGTTCACTTGGGAGTTTCTTTTGTTTAATAATTTTCTCCTTTACACTGTTCTGTTTTAGCTTATCAGAAGGTTATCTCACATGAGTTCTGTGGAACAGTAAAATGAATTCCTACCCCTCTTATTTTTTGCTTCCTCATAAATGGATCTGGACCAACACTTTCAGAAATCCAGTCTCTATAAATGGACCTGAATCTACCACCCTTACTAACGGGGTTTAAATTCAGCAAGAGCCCTCCAGAATGAAGCTCTGGTAAATATTTTCACTCCGCAAAGCTGAAGTCCCAAGCACTGAATGGGGAGGGGCACGGGGAGGCTCCAGGAAATACTATATGAGAATTTAAGCCCTGCTTACTGACATAGGGTAATTATTTTCCTTCACAAATTGGCTGATTGATTTCCACTACTCATGGAGCAAGGTACCGCTTAGTGTGAATGAAGATGATATAGCCTAGCCCTTTGTATATTCTGCATCCATCCTGAAATCCAGATGCATTTTTGTGGAGCTATTGACCTTGGCAGAGATGCAAAGCTTAATTTAGCATTACTCTTTTCCTAAGTGAAATGTACATATTTTAACTGGCTTGGAAATTGAGTGTGTGTGTGTTTCAGGCAATAAATGACTTCAGGCATTCAGATTCTACTAGTCAGTGAGATCTACCTTCCTCTGTTGTGAAGGCTACTACATCTGATAGTGAAACGGTTCAGGATATTATATACTGCCTATAATATACATAGATGCATGCTGCCATGAGAAATTGAAAATATGTATTACCTGCACTTTTAAAAAACGTTAATATTTTATTGAGGCTTTTAAAAACCTGTTTCCATCTCGAAAAAAAAATGCTTCTCTTATTCTACGCACAAGCAGATTCCTAATTCCTTAAAGAGACAGGATCCAAATTAGGAGGGCCTCCCTTTCTATGGCTGGAGACAGGGTTCTCAAATTACAGAATAGTCAAAATTCTTATTTCTACAAACAAAAAGCTATTTAGAAATAAATAACTATGAGTGATCCAGTTCTCAAGAGAAATCCTGCAATAACAAACCAGCACGTGCAGCCCAGCACTCATAAGCAACCTGAAAATAACATGCCTGCTCTATGAATGATCCCATAACTACCAACCAGTGTGCACTGCCTGGTCTTCACGAGCAACCCTACAACAACAAACCAGCATGAACAGGGGATGGAAAGGGAAAAATGTCAATAAAAACAGCGAAAGCAATGTCCTATTGTCATCACCGGAGGAAAATTTGGGGGGACTTCTGGGAAATTATAAGGCAGTGACCCACAGATCTAGGGTTATAGAGCCTGAAGCTAAGGCATCAGCTGTGTTTAAACATGGAATCAGCACATAGAATCATAGAAGATTAGGGTTGGAAGAGACCTCAAGAGGTCATCTAGTCCAACCCCCTGCTCAAAGCAGGACCAACCCCAACTATATATGGCCAAACACTGATCAGACATTTTTCCCTTTCCATCCCCTGTTCATGCTGGTTTGTTGTTGTAGGGTTGCTCGTGAAGACCAGGCAGTGCACACTGGTTGGTAGTTATGGGATCATTCATAGAGCAGGCGTGTTATTTTCAGGTTGCTTATGAGTTATAACCCTGTTAAGAAAGTTTTGCCTTCTCGTTAATCTGTCAGTGATGGACGTCCCAGGTGCTAGTTGTAAAACAACAGTAGGTCTATGTTGTCCGGATGGGAATATGATTTCCAAGTTAACTGTCCCTTTAATTCTAATGGGCTTAACTGAAACTGGATGAACAGATGGAGACTGGAAGTGGGATGTGGTCCTCTCAAAGCTCTGCACCGTCCAAAGCGCTTCATCAGAATATCCACTGCCAAGGATTATTATTTAGCAGAGAGGCAGGATGGTCAACTGGTGAAGGCATTGCATGGTGGCTCTGGAGAGCTGAGTGCAAGTCCTATCTCTGATACAGACTTCTTGTGTGATCCTAAACTAATGATCTAATCTCTCTGTGCCTTAATTCCCCCTATGCAATAAGAGGCCAATAATATTCTTTTTCCCCTACCCTTTCTTTGTCTTTACATTTAACATCTCTGCTTTTTGCAGAAGGGACTGTCTGTCACTCTGTGTCTGTACCCTGTTTAGAACAATGGAGCCCTGATCTCAGTTAAGTGTTAATGAAATACAAATAATAATGAAATACAGATAATAATAAGCTTAGGCTTTTTTTTCCATATGGGGACACCCAGGAAAATTAATCTGAATTAACTAAAGGTGTGATTTTTGAAGTGGATTAGTTAAATCCCTGTGTGGGTGCAATTACTCAGAATTAAAGTGGCCTTAATATGGTTTAGCTTAATTCGTTTTGGAAATGAACTAAACTAAACCAAATTAAGGCCACTTTAATTCTAAATGAGGGTGTAAACATAGGGGTTTAATGCAGTTTAATTAATCCACTTCAAATTCACACCTTTAGTTAATTTGGATTAATTTTCCTGGCTGTCCCCATGCAGACAAGTTTTACATGTTTGTAGAGTGCCTAGCGACTAGGACTCCGATCACGGTTGCAGCTGGATGATTATTGCTACTGTAATACAAACAACAAATATTAATGGATATTTATTCTGTTGACCCAATAAAAGATATTTCCTCACCTACCTTGTCTCTCTCATATCTTGGGACCAACACAGCTACCACACCATTACAAACAACAAACATTACTTAATTTGTTACTTAAATAGGGTAGCGCCCAGAAACCTCAATCAAGTGCTAGACCCTGTACAAACTTAATCAAAACAAACTCAGTTTTAGCTGATCCACCCCGAGAGAGTGACAGTTTTTCTAGCTATCTCAGAGCCTTTTCCAGGTAAACCTGCTGACTGGTGTCACAGCCTCCATCTGTTAGCCTGGGGGAAAGAATAATGGCAGGGTAGCCATCAGAGGTACAACAGGACAGTCCTAGCACATTTGCTTTCTCTGTAGTTCTCACATCGTCTGTCCTCATATGCATGGTACCTCTGGATTCACTTTATGGCATGACTACAATTCACTGGCCTTAGATTAATAGCTTTAAGGCCACGTTATGATCATCTAAACTGACCTCATGGAAAACTCCAGCCATCGAATTTCACTCAGAAATTCCCACATTGAGCCCAGTAGCTGGACTAGAGCGTATCTTTTTACAAAACGCCCATTCTCAATGTGAAGACACAAGTGATGGAGAATCCATCATCTCTCTTGGGAATCTGTTCCATTGGGTAACTGCCCTCAATGGTAAAAAAAAAGTGTCTTTTCTTTCCACTTTGAGCTTTGCTGGCTTCAATTTCCAGGGATTGGATCTTGCCGTGCCTTTCTCTGCTAAATTAAAGAGTGCTCTGCTATCATTCTGGGGATTGTCTTTCCCAGGCTTGGGGGTTGCTTTGACTTTTTCAGAACTTGAAACCGAAATGACATGCTTCATCCCAGATGTAAGCAACGCACAATCTTGATGTTATGCTTTAATCAAACTGAAATGACATTTAATCAAAGCTTGGCATTCCTGATTCGCTCAGGTGCCATTGTTTTCACACTCCCAGCTTTTGTGCTGAACTTGTAATGTTTTCCTTCTTGAATTATTTAACATGTGAAAAGCTGAGCTTTGCCACTTTTATTCCCATCCCCCGTTTTATTCCCATCGGCATGATTTTCAAATCAAGCCTTGCACCTAATGGCGCTGTGTATTTCCATTTCCAGTGCGCTCCTTTACTGTCGGCTCTCATTGCATGGGGCAAACTTCATCCCACAAATAACCAAAATTAATGTCAAATTGTATAAAGTGCAGCTCGAATTTCAATTATCCTATCAGAGCAAAATGCCTGTTTTCGGCAAACAGTAATAACATTATGCAGCTTACAGCCCCTGCATGCACTTTACTAGAAAGCAGTCAAGTCTAGACAAAAATAAAAGATTTAGCAACCTTAAACCCAATCTGTTTCACATTTAGTTAAGGCCAATTTGCAGAGAGAACAACAGCTGGCTCTAGGTTTCATCCAGGCCTCTGGATCCACTCCACCCACCCCCTTGATGTCTGTGGTTGAATCTCAGCAATTTCCTCCTTGCACAATGCGAAATGATTAGATCTGAACCCCACCCCCAATTGCTGGATGCAAACACCTCTGGGGAAGTTCAGCTCCAAGGTTTGTGGCTTAGCATGTCTCTGTTAGAGACATTTCTGCATTCCCCGCATGGCACTGTTTGAATTGGCTGGGTGGGAGGGGGCTGGGATCTTTCTAGCGGCTGTTTATTCTGTTTTGGTCATGGCCCAGCATAGCCAGCAAGTTTAAAAGAGTGCAGTGGCCCAGTTCAGCTCCAAAACCAGGGGCCTTGTTGAACGCACAACACTGGGCTCTGAGTTCTTACCAAATCCAGTCCCGGTTGTGGGTGCTGAGCATTGGGAAAGCTCTCCCTGAGCTCTTTGGAAACTCTGGCACCTAAAGCTGCGTGCCAAGCTAGAGTCAACAGAGGAAGTCATAGTTAATACAGAGTTAGCAGCGCATACCATCCAGTTATCCTGATGGTTTATTGTTCCAAAAAAGGACTCTACATCCTACTGCCACTTTCTTGCTTTATCTCCTACTCCTTTCATACTCCCCCAATCTCTGCCTCTCCTACCCCCACATCTGCATTGACAGATGATGCTCAGTCTCTGCGAACTGTCTGCAAGCAGCATTTCCTGTTGCACAGTCCGGCAGACTTTCCTCTTGAGTCTTCAGCACACCAAATCATGTCCTAGATATAGTCCCTCAAAACAGATTCCATGGCAGACCAGTCACACTTGCTTTCTCACGCCTTCTCCCATCATTTGTCTTCACACATGTATTATGTCTGCATAGGCCATCTTCCTCCATGCATTCATTTTGGGGCATGAATGTACTTTCACTGGCCTTCGATTAATAGATTTTTAGGCTAGAAGGGACCATTATGATCACCTAGATGGACCTCTTGCAGAGTGATGGTTTGAATAAGGAAGGGCGGATTTCGAAACCACACAGCATTGGCCTATCTCTGAATGATAAAAACTCCATTGTCTTTAATGGCTACACGATACCTTGTGATGGGAAGAACTCCCTTGTCAAATTAGGAAAGCCACCAAATTAACCTGTTTTAAATTCTTTCTTAAAATCCATCTTTGCTGTGCTGATGTCCCTCTGGCACTGGTCAGCCTGTGTCTAGACGACAAAGACCTCTGTGACTAACTGATGCAACAATTCCTGTCACTATTGGTATCTTGTCATTAGTTATATTGGGACTACGGTGACCGCCATGACAACTAAACTATGCAAGTGAACCTGCCTCCACTGTTACCTTGTCCTCCCGCTTTTCACTTGATTGTCTGTTTATTCACCTGTTGTGCATTGTCTCCATCCTGGAGAGAAAGAGTGGTGAAGGGGTTAGGCTGATAGCACTGGATTCAGGACACCTGAGCTCAGTTCCCTGGTCCCTCCCAGACTTCCTGGGTGACCTTGGGCAAGTCACTAAGGATCAGATCCTCAAAGGTATTTAGGCATCTAACGCCCAGTGATTTGAGGCTCTGGGCTTTAGTCTCTCTGTTCTTTTGTACCCATCTGTGAAATGGGGATAATCACACTGCCCTACCTCACAGGAAGGTTGTGAGGGTAAATACATTAAAGACTATGAGATGCGCAGGTATTACTGTAAGGGGGGCCCCATAGGCACCTCCGGCATGCTGGCATATGAAAGGATCAGTCCTTAACAATCCCAGCTGAAGGACACAATGGTTCTAATAAGTCTGAGCAGCAAGTTAGTTTCCTTTCTAAGTTCAGAAGCAACGGATTCCCTCTGGGTGCTGCACTGGGCGTATTCCAGGCACTGGCGTGTGTGTCTGATTATGAAGTGAAGCTCTGTCCAGAGCTGCACGCGACTATTGCAACAGAACTTGAAACCAGGTTCAGCCTGGTCAAGTGGGACTGGGGATGCGGGTTCACTGTAGGGCTAAGAAGGGACTCTTGAATTCTCACCCTTCCTGCTTCTGGCTCACTCGGTGGCCTCAGAGGAGTCACCTAATATGCCTTAGCTCCACCACTACCCTCCCATATCAACAGCAATAATAACTCTCTGGAGCATTATGAAAAATATTGTATTTCATTGCAAAAAGAAAGAGTTCAGTATCATTGGTACCTTCGGCTCGGTTTGTGAACATTCGCTGTCAAATCTGAACTCAATTTTAAGCAAACTCAGACCAGTTTATGGCAGAGACTGAAGCCATGGAGGGCTCTGTGGCTCCTTATGGTTTCAGCCTCAAGCCTGTTGAAACCTGGCAATTTCAGTTGACTTAAGCATTGAGTTTGGGGTTTGGTGAAGTCCAAAACTCAAAGGAAAACTAGAGATGCAAACTCACATGAACCAAAACCAAACGAAGGATTGTCACGGATCCCTGGGAGTCAAAACTAGCAACTTTGCTCCACTTTAGTTCTCTCTTGGTGTGAGAACCGCTCACTGACACTTTCATAAGCTCACTGACACTTCAAGACAAGCTGGGGTCAGCCTTGCATGTGATTTTGCAGCTATCCCTCAGTCCCACTGGTGATGTAGCTGATAATTAGGGATCCGGGTAGGGTGTGATGGAGCTAAATTATAATGACAGATCTCAGCAGTGGGGGATCAGGGTGAAGACTATTTAAACAGAGCTGTGAACTCAGTCAAGGGGAGAAGACCCAGTGGAGAGGAACAAGGGGAGCTGCCTCTCTGGGAAAGGCTTGGGGAAGCCACACTGGAAGAGGGAGCAGATCAGACTCATGTGGGGTTGAGATAGGGCCTGCTAGGAACAGGGAGATCCCTGCAGTGAATTGCCAGAGTCCCTGGGGGAAAGGATGCCAGGGCAGAAAATATTCTGGGGAAGAAAGAGCTTAGGAGAATCTCTGCAGGACCTGAAGACTTTAGAGTGGCCCAAGAGGACTTTTGGACTTACAGTTGGGCCTTTGTTACTCCTGGAAGAGGCTTTGTCTTTTTTGTGACTTGGCCGGAGGGGCAGGGCACAGAATACTCAGGCAGAGACAGTCAGGTGGACAGAGACAGGTAGTGGGAGATTCAGATGGGAACAGACTTTGTAGCACCAAGGGAGTGGCCATAGAGAGGCGCAAGAAGCAAAGTCTCCTGTAGTGCTAGGATCTGACACCAGGGGGCACTATGTCAGTAAAAGCAACCTATTACATGCACAACTGCTCTACCCTGACACAGATTTTTGGGTTGGATGCAGGAATCGCTGGGTGAAATCGATGGCCTGGCTTATTATTATTTGTATTACAGTAGTGCATAGGAGCCTACAAAGAATGGGGCCCATTATGCTTTGCAGGGCATAAAGAGAACAGAAGACAGTCCCTGCCCCAAAGAGCTTACAACCTAAATTAAAAAAAAGCTGATGAAGGGTAGAGGAGAGGGGTGTAGCTTACAGAGGGATGGCTTGTATACTGCATGGTAGTGCCACCGTTTTATTCTAAAATTGTGCTGTGGAGTTTTGACAGGCAGGGATCAGCTAAAGAGAAAGACGAGGGATGGGAGCATGGGCACAGAGGGGTGACAGGGCAGAGAGAAAGAGAAGAGGTAAGGGAGGTGTAGCAGGGTGGACCCTGCTCCTGCCCGAAGGGGTTTAAAAAGTGGCCTGGCAGGGCTTGAGAAGACAGCCTTCAGGCTAGGCTGATTGGGGAAGTGGCTGCAGCTGGGGGCCATGCCCCAAACAGAGCAACAGGGCCTTATAAGAAGGCAGGGAAGCCAAAAGCCAGACAGTCTCTCTCTGCCTTCAGAGAGGGATGGGCCTGGCTGCTTAGCTTGAGACTAGATACCTGAGTGCAGCAGGGCTGGGGAAGGCTGAGGAGCCGGGGAGCTCCGGCCTAGAAAGCCCCAGGCTGCGGCCTAGCAGTGGGCCAAAGGTACTGGGGGTTGCAGAGGGCAACCTAGGGGTAGGCCAAGGCAGCAGGTCCAAACCCAACTTTGCCTGTGATGAGTAGGCTGAGACTGCAGTCTGCCCCAGAGCGTGGGGCTAGACCATGACTGGCAGTAGCCAAATACTGAGGCAAGGTAGGGATAGAGGGTGGGGGTTCCCTGAGAGAGAAAGGGAGACCCAGAGAGAGAAAGGGGTCGCTGCTAGGGGGCAGCACCCCATGTAGAAGGGCACCGGGTCCAGGGAGGGACATGGGGGCCTATGAACAGGTGGATCACCGGCCTGCAGAGGGTGCTCCAGGGCTGGACTGAGCTAACTTCACAGAGCAACCAGTAGGAGGCGCCGCAGGGGTGAGTCGACCCGTTTACAGGAGGGATGAGGGGAGCTCGAAGGGAAGAGATAGCGAGGGAGAAAGTGGGTTGGAGCAAACACCCAGCCAGCACAGTGGTGAGCATGTCCAGAGTGAAAACTCTGTACAGCAATATGACGACATCATGGTCCCTGCTTAAACTGCCTCTGCAGCTGTTCCTGCCAGCTTCAGTCACTGGCTGTTTTTGCAGTAATGCAGGAGGTCAGACGAGCTGATTCTGGACTTAAAAGGCTATGGATCTGTAGCCTACTCTGCACTAGAAAAGGTTTATGGGTAGAGCAAGATCAGCGAGCTCTCCTATTGTAGATGCAGCTTACCAGCAAAAAAGTATTTTTGCCTTATAGTTTATACTGCTGTCCCCAGCTAACGTAAGCTATATCAGCAAAAGCACTTCATGGCAGTATAACTGTGTGTAACTTTAGTGCCCCTGTGGCCAAGATGGAGTCTGCTCTGCAGGCAGCCCTGGCCAAGAGACGGCGCGCGCAGGAACGCAGCAGGAGAAATCCCTTCCCCCACCAGGGGCACCTGTTCCAACCCCCCAGAGTGACCACACCCACCCACAGGAAAAGCACAGTGGATATAAGAAAGGGAGATATTTATTTACAGAGGGCTGAGAGGAGAAAACAACAAGGGGGAATATAGGGGGAGCAGGAAAACAGGGCTGCACCCAAGCCAAGGCCCCAGGGGTCCAGTGGGAGCACAGTCTGGAAGGGCAGAAACTGAGCAACGTGTCTGCACACAGAGTTCAGGAGGCCTGAGCAAAGTTCCAGTCCGGTGCTGAGTCTTGGGTGCTCCTGGTCGTCTTCGGCGCCAGTGAACTCTCCCCAGCAAACCCCTCGGGTGCCCTCTTCTGCCGCTCTCTGCAAAGCCCCACAGAGCGACCCCCTCCCCACTTAACTGGCTACAGCCTCCCTCCTTGTTCCCAGTGCAGAGTCACAAGCCCCAGTACTCACAGCCCCATGCAGCCATGATACTGGGTCCAGCTCCAGCCTGTCCTTCTCGGGCGATTCCTCCCGGCACAGGCTGCTCCTGGATCCTGTCCTGGGCTGTCCCCGATCGGCCCTGTCCTCCTCAGGCAGGTTCTCTCTGCTTCCTTTGCAAGGGCCTGCCGGCTGCCCCTCTCTCTCTCTCCTTCTCCAGAGCCACCCCCTGGAGTTTTCTTCCTTTCTCTCACTGCTCCCCCTCTCCCCTTAGGAAAAAGATGTAAAGGGGTTTAGAGAGCATGGCCCCAAGGGGTTACATGTGCCTGCACTATGGCTTTTGCCCATATAGAGAAGTCACAACACAAAAGTCACACCCCTACGCAACACTATTATACTGTCAAAAGTTTCTATTGTAAATCTGGTCTATGAAATAGGTCTTCCTCTAACTCCAGGAGGACTGAATGTTGGAGCCTTTTCTACCTGCATTACAAAGCATCACAAATTAACAGTGAAAATGACACTGAAGTGGAGAAAAATCATTTTTATTTAAATATGCAGAACAATTTCCCCAACCCCCATTCGCATATCTGTCAATATGGAACAGTCCTCTGCCTGTAATAATCAGTGTTAGGTAGGACTTCTTGCCACTTGGGTTTGGGTACCGGTAAAGCATTTGAGAGGGAATAAGGCTTAGGGTTTGGATCTGGATTTTAATTCCTCCAGAGTTCTGGTTTGATCAGGTCTGGATTCAGCCCATGATAGACACAAGGGCCTGCGTTGCGATAAATGGATCCAGATCCCAACTGCCACAAAGTTCAGGCACCCTTGGAGCTGGGTCGTGGTTGGGGTGCTCTACTCACCGCTGGACAGTGCCACCTCCTGGTGGTTCTGGGGATTAGCTTGGCCAGGCAGATGTCCCTTCTGGCTCTTGTACACTGAGTACACTGAGTCCCCTCTCTCATTTCGGGGCCTGCAGCCTCGGGCCAGGTCACTAAGTGGCTTCCCCTTCTGGGGGAGTATCAAAGTCCCTTCTTATGAACAGGTTTAGGCAACCTTCCCATTCCCTGCCCAGCCAGTGCCATTTCCCCTGTGGCTGGCAGTGGAACCTGGGACCACACTCCAGCTCAGGGACCCTCAAACCAATAGCCAAGCTCTATTCCCTCTTGAACCTTCCCTGAGCCTTTCCTACCTGGCTGGGTTTCCCCCCCTCTCCCCCCAGGTTTGCCAGCTCCATCCTCCCAGGGAGTAACTGTGGGCTACCTGCCTCGGTAGCCTCCAAGCACACCTCCCTTCCTCCAGGGAGTGACTGCAGCCTCCTCCTGGCTTTGTAGAAGCCCTGCCTGTTCTCTCACAGGTGAGCCTCCCTCCAATTAACTTCCTCCAGCCTAAATCTCCCCACTCTGCAGCCTAATAGGCTGATTAGGCCCATGTGGCCGACTTCTACTCTTGCAGGGCCAGTGTGGGCAGTGCACTTCTTCCCAGGCCCATCTCCAGTTGCATCTTCATGGCACTAGGAGCCTGTTGTCCAAAGGCAAGGGGGCTGGAAAAATTCAATCAAGCAAGTATTCAAACTGCAGTTCATTTACAAGTCAAATCCAAACCTGGGATCCACCCATCTGGCACTGCTTTCTACCTCTCCCATTCATGAAGGAAATAAAGACCCAGCAATCAGAGATTAGCTGATGATTTTGCAGATGATGGACAAGGCAGAAGAGACTCCATCTCACTCTCCCATGGCTGCATGAGCACTGCACCCTAATAGGATAGAAAACTAGTTCTTGCCAGTAAAATAAGCGGCTCCATCTCAAAGACACATGCACTGGGAGGAGACAGAAGGTGTCCAGGTGTCATTTTAAAAATGCCTATTCTGATTATTGCCACGCTTAAATGTTTCATGCAATCATCACTGAGAATCTGATGTCCTGGATAAACTAACGGCAATTCAGAGAGCTGGCAAACTGCTATCTCCTAATGTGATGCACATCTGTGTGTCATCATCAGTTTACAGCAGATGCAGAATATCTATCCTGACAGGAAGCATTCAGCCAAGCCAACTTTGTTAATGTTATTACTTAAAATCACAGAGAGTTTATAAAGAGATTTGAAGAGGGACGTGGATTTAGTTTTAGATTGACAACCTTGGTGGCTGAAGACCTCTCTTCATCTGCAGAACAGAGGCAAGAACAATGCAAACTCCCCTGTCTTCTCACCCCCACCTCAGCCCTAGGAGTTCCGATTTCACTGCTCATTGAATCTTTTGGCTCTCAGTTGATTCAGCTAGTGAGGTGACTGCTTGTCATGATGTGGCCACTTGTATTCTCTGAACTGGACAGAGTCTACCAACTCCATTCACATGTGCCACTGAATGGTTACAACTTTCTGTAGCTACTTAAACATGCTGGAGTTGAACTTGTGATCCTAGAGGTTCAAGGCTCCATATTTTTAATGCAGTTTTTAACATTAGCCTTTTTGTTTTGGAAAGAAACCCAAAGTGTGATTGAGCTAACTGGTGTGACAAGCAAGATCTATTGAGAGACACCAAACAATGCTCTGTTGAACAAAAGCCAAATTCTCCAAAAGTGGCCACTGATTTTGGGTGCCAAGATGCACCCAAAATGGAGGCATCCAACATCAGTGAAAATGTTGCTCTCAATCTCAAAAAGGCTTTACAGCGTTAAATCATTGCAGAGACGCTGACCACTCATGCCTCGCACTGAATACAATGGGGACTGCTAATGCTCAGGGCCCATGAAAATTGGACAGGTGCCTATATATTGGATGTAACTGCCTACCCTCTGGTGCACTCAAGTTTGAAGTGTGGCCTCAACTTCACTGTTTACCCATCTGTGAAATGGGAATAACACCCACTCTTTTGCACTCTTGGAGATCCATGGATGGCCAGGCTCTATGTAGATACAAGGTATTAGTCTGTAAAGTGCAATACAAATGCTAAATATCATGCAAAACAGACAAAAGGTAATTTTGGGTTGAATATTAAGAGGAAACTTCCTAACAGTGAGATCTTATGAGTCTTTAACAATCCCTGAGGCAGGGATGTCTCTAGACATTTTGCCGCCCCAATCACGGAGGGTCCGCTGAAGCCATGGGACCAGCGGACCCTTCGCAGGCAAGCCGCCGAAGGCACCCTGCCTGCCGCCCTAGCGGCGACCGGCAGAGTGCCCCCCGCGGCATGTCGCCCCAGGAACGCGCTTGGAGCACTGGTGCCTGGAGCCGCCCCTGCCCTGAGGGAAGTGGTGGAAGCTCCATCACTAGAGACATTTTTATTCAAATTTTCAAAAGCAGCCTGTACATTAGCATTTTCTAATTTTCTGAGCACATTGTGGATGTCCAAGTTCTTTTCCCTCCCCCGAACTTGGATGACCATCTTCAAGCTTCACAGGCCTGCTAATGCTGCTTTGAGTTCATGAATGAACTACAATTATTTGCCTCTGCTATTGCCAGCACTACATGTCAGATTTTTTAGCACGTAAAAAAGGAAGGCAACCAAAATCAAACGCACAAAAACCTGAGCATGCAACCTTAGAAGCTGAGTTGAGGTTATTCTGGAAATTTTACCCTTAAAATTACACTGGAGAAAGAATCAGAAAATATACTGTAGCGAACAATCTTTTGCAGGTAGGGGAGTGAAAAGGGAAATCTAATATCTCTTTTGCATCACTGCCTTATATGATTTTGCAATCAAACTAAGGATGATCTTCAAGGGCAAGAATTGCACAATCACCTAGTTCCATCAGGTTGTCTAGTTCTATCTTGGGGCAAGATCTGCTGAAAGTGAATTTACAGACTGCTAGTAGGACATTAATTAGGAGTATTTAGACTGGCGTTTATTACCAAATATAAATAAAACCCAATTTGTTCACAATATTAAGCATAGGCAAGGGAAGGGCACTAGCACTCCGAGGCTGAAATGATCGTTACCAAGAAATTGTATTGTCCAGTTACTCGCCTTCATGTAGGGAAAAAACAATTATGTTGCACGTTTTAACTTCTTCTTACAGCCTTGTGAAATTGATTTCATACAACATCGAGACTACAAGAATAAAGCAGGACTGAGAGTAAAATGAAGGGTAGAGAGCAGACAAAATGGGATGTGCAATGCCTGGGTGTGTTGGTCTAATGATGAGGAAGCAAGGTTGACCGCCATTCTGGGTCAGATATTCAGCTGGCGGTGTAGGATGTAATATGTAGAATGTATATTTTATGTGTTGGAACATGTGAAAAGATTCCTGGCAAGGAAAGAGAACAACCAGGTAAAAAGTTGAGCCAGCAACCTGATCAGGTACACAACTTGATCAGCCATTCAATCAGATAAGCAACTGAGTTAGCAAACTAATCTTAGTGCTAGGCAGAAAAAGTTTTATAGAATATTGAATGAATCTTGGTAACAGTGTATTTAAGGCGCGCACCTGAATGTGGGGGTGCACTTGTATTTAACCCTATGCTGTGCCCTGTCTCAGTGGACTCATCACTCACTGAAGCAGCAAATAAACAACATACTTCTTCAGCTCAAGAGTCTGCCTGTGGACCTGCATGTTCAGGAGAAGGAGGAAAGGAACCGGTCAATAGGTGGAGATCAGCACAGCTCCATTACAGTCCATAGAGCTGTGCATTCCCATGCACTCTTCCAGTCCACAGAACTACTCCAATTTACACCAGCTGAGGTTCTGGATCCCTCCATGTTTTGTATGAGCAGTGCAATTCCTCTCACATAGCCCAGCCCCCACTCACCCATCTTTAGGAAGATATTTTTCAGTCTAGGAGTAAAGACAAGGGGGTGACACTATTTACCTAACCCAGGGCTGAGCTCTGATGCAAAGATGAACATCCTCAACCAGTGGTGAAGTCAGTGGGAGTGAAGAGTCCGTCCGGGGGTGGCTCGCCACCAGCCCAAACGGTGTTTCTTCATCTTGTCCCCTTCATTCTGCCCAAGTGACACAACGTGCCATGCCTTTGAGTCCTCTTGCCACTTGTCACTCTTGGCTCCACGTGGGCCCTGGTCTTGCACTCCTCTTTGTGCCCGCCATCTACCCTCTCTGTTAACATACCACCTCAACATGGACTTCTTCCAAGAAGCCTATAGACCCTTGTACTTCTCTCAATGGTGTGTCAACAACAGCTGCGTGAGGAGCATGCGTTTTGTGCCGGATGCTTCCGTGTAATGACATTACATGCATAGGAGGTAATTGGTCCACTCTACTCCGCATGGGTGAGGCCTCAGCTGGAGTACTGTGTTCAGTTTTGGGTGCCGCACATTAAGAAAGATGTGTACAACCTGGAAAGAGTCCAGAAGAGGGCAACAAAACATGATCAGAGGATTAGACAACATGAGCTATGAAGGAAGGCTGGAAGAATTAGGCGTGTTTTTTCTAGAGAAGGGAAGTCTGAGTAGCAACATAAGTCATCAAATATGGAAAAGGTGGTTATAAAAAGGATGGTGACCGATTGTTCTCCAAGTCTACCAAGCGTAGGTCAAGAAGTAATCTGGCTAGTTTGCAGCAAGGGAGATTTAGGCTGGATATTAGAAAAATGTTCTGACTAAAAGAATATTTAAGCACTCAAACAGGTTACCAAGGGAAGTTGTGGAATCCCCATCCATGGAGGCTTTTGAATATCAGTCAGGGATCTTTACTCAATCTTGCTTCAGTACAGGAGGATGGACAAGATGACTTGAGGTTCCTTCAAGCCCTGCATTTCTATGATTTCTCCTCTACCATAAGTCAGCAGCAGCAGGGTTTCGGCCAAGGACTTTCCGCACCACAGGACACAGCTCTACCACTTGAGCTAAAGGAGTAACTCCATTGGCTGGCAACAGTAGTAGGCAATTATTCTGTAGTAAATGAGCCTCTGAAGGAGGGGTGACATGACACACACACTTTGCCGCTGTGTTCCATGAGCACTTTCAGAGAAAACTTTAAAAATGTCCTTGTGTGTGGATATTAAAATATTTGCTGTGCAATTTCCTGCTTGGGTGGGGGGGTAGTTCCACTCTGGCTGCATGTCATGGTGCTGTACATATGTATACATTGGGATGGAAGGACCTATATACATGAAAAATATAGATCCTTGTAATGGTATAAATATTCTGTATTGCTAATTGTATTTCACTTCAGGAACAATACCCAACCTGTCTCCTGGAGTAGAATGCATTTGAAGGACAAAGCTCCAGACATGATGGCACTCTGCTTCCCTTCCAGTCTCCTCCGCCTTTTTAGAGAGATTGTGTTTGCTTGATTGCATGGTGCTTACCATGCAAACGTGTGAGAAATCCACTTTGTTGTAGTCTTATCTTCTGATCAATGTATCAAAGCCAGAGCTTTCGTGGGAGTCAGATTGAAGCCTGGTTGAAGGGATTTGGAGCTTTTGGAATCAGAGCTGCCAGGAAACAAAACACTGAGATAAAATAACGTGATCCATCTCTGGGATTTTAAAAAAGCAGAGAGATTTTTATTACGTGTGGTGGCCACTTTGCTATGACTTAGAATCCGAAGCAAACTTATTCCTGACAGGGCAGATGTTTGGTTCCTGTGAACTGCTTTAGCTTGGGATATCTAATAATAAAATTGGTGGAGGTAGAGAGTTGTATCAAATGCCTTAGTCCTATTGTATGGAGCAGCGAGATTACCACAGACCTTACGCTCTGTCTTTGTGAGTCATTAGCACTTCAACAAAGCAGCTTGACTAGCCAAGACCCCAGTTGGGAAGCCAGCTTTCCCTAAGATGTAGAAGGGTCAAGAAAATGCCAATCTGTTTGCATATAAAGTTGGTTCTGGGAAGGGTGAATTTAGTGGAATGAGAAATCCTTTCACCTGTTTCCCCCCCACCCCCCTCCATTCTTTTTAGTATTAAGTTTAAATATTTCAATAGCAGCGCATTCATGGTGGGGGATTGCAGGGGAGGGAGAGAGAGGCTACGATATAACACATACAGTGTTATTTTATAAATACTAAACATCCTTTGCTTTCTCCAATTATTGCCTTCTCGTACCAGGCCCCTGGAAGGAGAAGGATGTAAAGTATTTCTTTGAATGGAGGGCAAAAGCACATCAGTTGGGCCCAACCATCAGCTAACTTTGAGCGAGGGGCAACACAATTTTTTTCTTTATTATTTGTATTACCAGGAACAGTGGCTCTGGAATAAGAGGAATATGGGGGGTGGGGGGCCATGGCTCTCCCATTTTTCAGCAGGGCCCCTGACCCTCCTCTTCTCCCCGAGGCCCTGCCTCCACCCTGGTCAGGCTGGTAGCTGAAGACTGGCCGGGGAGCCCAGGCAGCTGTGGGTCACCACACTGCAGACCCTCTACCTGCCCAGGCTGGGGGGTTCAGAGCAGCCCCAGCCCATTTTCCCACCCCGCAGGCTCCCCGCCGCCCAGGGCAGGAGGGTCTGCAGCTTCCCACAGCTGCCTGTGCGCGGCTCTTACCTGGACCTAGTTGGGAGGCCGCAGCCTGCGCATGGTGAGAGCTGCACAGGCAGCTCTGAGGAGCTGCACCATGAACCCTCCTCCTGCCCTGGGCAGGGGGCCTGCAAGGTGGGAAAATGGGCCGGGAGCTGCTCTCGAGCCCCCCCCCCCACCTCAGGTAGGTGGAGGGTCCGCAGCTCCCAGCCCACTCCAGCTTCCGGCTTGGCCAGGGGCAGGGCCTCAGGCAGAAGAGGCGGGGCAGGGCGCCTGGTCCCCACACTTCTGGGCAGGCTGTGGGTACATAGACGCCTTCTAGCCAATGTCTGCATCCCATTGTGCAAAATGCTGTACACACACATAGCAGGAGATAGTCGTCACCCCAAAGAGCTTACCGTCACTCAAAGTCACCCAGATAGCCCGACAGTGTCAATCTCCTGAGTACCAGTTTAATGCTTCAACCACAAGCTCATCCTTTCTCACATAATATGGCTCATTCAGTATGGAAAGGTCAGGTCCCCCCACCAACGTAGCTTGCAATGGTGAACTATCAAGAAAGAAGTATAGTAGAGCAGTTATGCATATTGTGTGTCTCCCCCTCTAGCACAGGTAAAAGGGCAAGGAAAAGGTACAGGGATTTCTCCCTCTGTGCAATTGTGGACACAAAATGTGCCCTCAAGGAAGCAGGTGAGGGCAGGGCAGATGCATGCCCTGCCATGCATCTTGGATATCTTGTGAAGAGACTTTGCCTCCCAGGTCACAATGCCTTCCTATCCTCCTCCTGTGGAGCTGTGGTTCAGTGCCTCCCCCTACTGGCATTTGTGGCTTTAGTGGGAGTATCATAAGCATCATCATTCTGATTGGTACAGCTGACTCAGCAACCCTGAATCTCTTCCTCTGCTTAATCCAATCAGACAGGTCTGGACTAACCTCATATTTCTTGGGAAAATATGGGAAAAACCTGGACATTTCAAACAAACCAAAGAAAATGTCCAGTGCATGATGATAGCATGCAGTCCGGAGCTTAGAAGGGGAGAATGGTTACGTGCAATCACTGTTGAAACAAATTATTCCAAAAGAGATGAACTTTGACTAGTCATTTCTGGATCAGTGCAAATTGCTACAGCTTCATTGACAATAGATTGAATTGACTGCACACCAACTGAGGATCTGGCCTCTTATTCCTATCATAGCGCAACATACCAATATCCACTCATTCTGTCTGCATACCATTACCAATTATAATTTATTCACAGCACAAGCTAGCTGGCCTCCTCAGTGAAAATGTAACTATGAAACATCCCCCAACAATTCTCCTCTGGTTTTCCAGGAACAGTAAAGCACAAGACGATAGAGAGAACTGTGCTCATTATTATTAATTATTATTATTATTATTACTACTTCAGTGGAAAGCTCTGGAGCTTTAATTTTCCACCAAAGAGTGAATGACCAGAGAAGAATCTCACAAAACTACCAGCTTAGATGTCACTTGCAGTGTTGTTGGAGCCTTGTTGGTCCCAGGATATTAGAAAGACAAGGTGAGTGAGGTCCTATCTTTTACCGGACCAACTTCTGCTGGTGAAAGAGACACGATTTCGAGCTTACACAGAGTTCTTCTTCAGATGCAGTCATTTCACCCGTTTGCCTTGCAGTTCTCCAGATAGGATTTTTGTTACAAAACTGAATGTCTGGAAAGTCAAAATGTAAATAAAGAGCTCTGGCCTTCAAGTGTCCTGCCTGGGAGAGGAAGGATAGCATCAGATTAAAGAGTGCATGGAGAGCGTGTGGCTCTAAAGCTTTCATTAACCTTACAAAGTCTTCCCAGGTGAAAGTTCTAGCAGCTGCTCTGTCATTCAGATGGATTCTCTCGCCCTCATTTTGTTTTCCGTTGACTCAATGTTATTATTTAATATTTCTTTTATGATAGCACTGTTGAGGTTCCCCTTACACCTCTTCCACTTGGTTTCTCGCAACTCAGTTCAACTCCAGTCTCACTACTCAGATTCCTTTCTATGGCACACAGCAAAGCTATGCTGAATTGATCAGACGCAAGTGTAGTAGGTGGGTAGAGGGTGGACCACACACTCAAATTTACACAGCAAACCCCTTCATATACATTTACACATATTATTGCACTTACTATACATTGCATTACACGTTTTTGGCTTGGCTTGGTTACTTTGTAGGAACCAATCTCTGAACAGCATTTGTTCACACACTGTCCACTCGCGACCCACTCTTGAGTTCATCTGTACATTCCTGACTTATCTTGTCCATGGTTATCTTGCTCATAGTGTAAGCCGTGCCTGTTTGGTGTGTCACTCTGCCCCCCTCTAGTGGGGCTAGGCCAGCTAGAGATTGATGAACTTGCTACAGCCTTGGCTAAAAGATAGGTGTCTTTTAGCTCCGGCAGGAGAGGCCCATGCATTAAAATTAAGAGGTCAGATTGATCCTGGCTGCCAGTGATTCACCCAGAGACGCCATGTTACAGTAGTAAATGCTTCCCGGAGTGTGCTCACTCAAACGTTCTGTCTCTCAGCTTACTGACCCATTTACGTATCTTAGCACAAATATTCCGTTTTCATCCTGCTGCTCAATTTACCTCCCTACTCCTGTTTTCTGAGAAATGAGTCTTCTCCTATGTTTAATCACTTATGTCAGGCCAGACCTGCATTCATACAAGCACTTAAAAACCCCTTTTGTACTAGGAGCTGCACTAACATGCATTAAAATCATCCCCTGCCCTGATGAGTTTACAGTCTAGACAAAGGGTCATAAAGGACAGAAGATTCATTATCCCATTGTACATGTGGGGAATTGAGGCACAGAGAGATTTAAGTGACTCACTAGCGGTCACACACGGAGGCTGTTGCAGAGCAGGGAATGGGACCCAGATCTCCTGAACTCCAGTGCAAGACCTTAAGCGAAGACCAGACTTTCTCATGTTTTCTTCAGCAATTAGATTTTTTCAGACAAACCACACACCGCATTCCTCTGATCCCTGATCTATTATCTTCCTTTGTGTGGTGGCAAGCTTTGAACACACCATTTGAGATGTATTCTCTAGTGTAACCTTTGGGTCATTAGTAACTCATTATTTTTAGTAATCATATTGGGATAATGACTGGGCAGGGATCAATTTTTGGGTGCCCAACTTAAGACACCTTAAAGGGGGCCTGATTTTCAGGAAGCGCTGAAGTCCCTCCACCTCTGGAAAACAGGCTCCATTAAGGTGTTGAAACTTGAGCATCCAGAACCACTAGTCACTGTCTGTGCTGGGACTTGGGCTGAAAAAGACACTGATGTTGTTCCTTGTTTGAGATGATGGAGTCCAGTTTCTCAGAAGAGCCTGCTGACCCTACCCTTTTGGCATTTTAAAAGTTGGCCAGAACTGGATTTCTCTTCGGCTTAAAAGTTCAATAAAAAGACAAAGATCTTTTGTGTAGGATTTCAGATAATACCTCCCATTAAAGAGACTCACAAATCCAAGAAAATGACTGCAAAGGGGTCACTGGGATTATAGGTTCAAATCAGGAAACTTAAAAGCATGAGAACAAAATAAAAGCAGAGTTCTTTATCCCCATATCACACACAAAGCTACCTATCTTAGGTATTTATAGAGCATCCAATATTATAGTAACTGAGTGCCTCACAATCCTTAATTTATTTATCCACCCCTGTGAGGTGGGACAGTACAATTGTCCCAGACTTACAGATGAAGGACATAGGACCTTGCTCAAGGTCCCACAGTAAATTTGTGATAGAGCAGGGGGCTTGAATCCACATTGCTCAACTCCTAGGGTAGCAACCTAACCACTGGATCATTCTTCTACTCATTTTATATTTACTCCCATCCCGAGCTCCAGCTGGGTGTGCACCAAACCCCAGGTTTGCATGAGCGTCTGTGAGGACAGATCTCTGAGATGCCCATCGCTCTACATGCTGTCACAGCACTCCACAGTCTAAAAGCTCAGGGCTAGAATTTCTCTCGTGCCCAAGGTCTTGCTGGGGATACAGTAGAGATGGGGCAGAGTTCCAGCAGAGGCTTCAGGCAGCCCACAGTGGTTCACTGACCCTGCACTTCCTGGCCCTGGTGTAAATCAGAGCTGCTGAGGAGCAGGTCTAATCTAAACCAATGACATAAAGTCCCTTAGTGAACTTATGCCAATGGAGATCTGAGCTCTGCTCCTCCACAGCCCTTCCCATCCTTGGCACGTCTTCGCTCCTTGCACCACGATGGATGGGGCACCAGGAACCAATGTGATGTTCTGGGGAGCATCCAGCCCAATAAGGGGTTCTGTCATGGCCTGCCCTGAAATCCTGGGGGCCTTCATGCTGTGTAGCCATGGTTCATATCCCTGACACTAGTAGCCAGCCCACAAGCATAAGGTCTCACCCTGGTTCTCACCTGCCCAGTTAGTCTTTGCAGGATGACCCCAACAACCCTCATGGTTCCAGATCTCCCCAAATCTGTCCTCCTCAAGTCCTTAACTACCAGACACATTCCCCCCCCCCCCCGGTTCATCACCCCGAAGGCGAGAAGCCAGCCTCCCGGATACCAGTTTGCAAACCAGAGAACTGCTGGAGACGAAAATAAACAAAAGGTTTATTTAATAGAAAATCCACAGATTCCAAGATGAAATAGTGTGGGGAAAGCAAACACATATGGTGCGCTGAAAATAAACATAAAGACGCAACCTCAGGCTTGACGCTTTCATATTAGATAAAATCCCTTTTCTGATAAGAGTTACCTATTGCCTTCAAGCACTTTCCCAGCATATCCCCTAACTAAAAGAAGGATCCAGCATTCACAGACACCCTGCCACCTCAAGACTGTCCCCCATGTTGTGGATAAAACCTCAGTCCCAAGCTTGCTTTTAAAAGGCTTTTTCTCTTTCTCAGTCCAGGAGGGAGGGATAGTGGTTTGAGCATTGGCTTGCTAAACCTACAGTTGTGAGCTCAGTCCTTGAGGGGGCCATTTAGTGATCTGGGGCAAAAATCTGTCTGGGGATTGGTCCCCCTTTGAGCAGGGGGTTGGAGCAGATGACCTCCTGAGGTCCCTTCCAACCCTGGTATTCAATGATTCCACAAAGAATCAAAGTGAGGAAATTCCATCTTGACTTGATGTTCGATAGGCAGGAGGTTCTTCTCAGTTCGGAGTTGTCTCAGGGCAGGTCAACACTTAAAACACTGCATTGGCACAGCTCCAGCACTCTACACTGACAGGAGAGAGTTCTCCTGTTGGCATAGTTCATCCACCTCCATGAGAGGCTGTAGCTATGGTGGTGGGAAAAGCTCTCCCACTGACACAGCCATGTCTTCATCATCACTAAGGTTGGTATAATTGTACCCCAGTAATTCTGTAGTTTAGACCTGCCCTCAGTGTCTTCCCATTAACTCTAATGGTCCAGCATTGTCTCTCCCTGGGTGGGACAATGGATAGATACTTGAAGTCAGTTTCCTGTAGATGGCGGGTTTGGAAGATGCTCTTTCCTCCTTGACTGCTCACCGCCCTGCTGTGAGGAGGAGCTGAAGTTGCACCGCAGACTGAGCACAGTTTTCTATAGACACCAACACATATATTCATACCCACAGTCTGTCTACGCGCCTCATAATGACCACCAAGTTCAGAATATTACACGCTTTCATAAAAGACCTTCCTTGACAGAACCAGGCCACACTGCGACAAGGCTTGTGGATTTATTTGTTTACTGTCAATGAATGGAGTGTTTCTGAAAGTGATACGCTCACAATAACCCTGCAAGCTTCCCGCACGCACTCGCAACTCTGCCAACTGTAGGCACTTCAATCAGAGTTGCCGCCTGGCCAGTTACTTTCATTGCTTGGCTTAACCTGGTTTTTCCTTTTAAAGCCACCTGAAGCCAAACCCAAGCCAGCTGCGGGGATGTATCCAGCAATAACGCAGCGGCTGCTTAGCGCCCCAGTCCTGCAGTGAGCTCCGTGGGGAAGCGTTCCTGCACCAGAGTGGAGTTCATCACAGGGCAGAGGGCTAAGGCTGCTTACAAAGGAAGCTTGCAGCACAGTCCAAAGCGATGCAATGGAGGTCTCACTCCCCTCTGATCTGCAAAGGCAAAACACTGACTCGCAGGGCCAAACCTGATCACTGCCCCTAATTGAATCATAGAATCTCAGGGTTGGAAGGGACCTCGGGAGGTATCTAGTCCAACCCCCTGCTCAAAGCAGGACCAAACCCAACTAAACCATCTCAGCCAGGGCTTTGTCAAGCCTGACCTTAAACACCTCTAAGGAAGGAGATTCCACCACCTCCCTAGGTAAAGGAGAAGCTGGAGATTGAACCCAGGGCATCATATATGCAAAGCTAACAGCTGCACACCCCCATCCCCCAGCCTGCTCGTTTGTCTTATCCACCTATCTTGTCTGTCAGACTGTAAGTTCTTTGGGGCAGGGACTTTTGATTACTATATGTTTGTACAGCACCTAGCACATTGGGGCCCCGACCTTGCAGGCATTACTACAACATTTATTATTATTATTTAACATCGATATATACAAAGCCGCAGCCATTCTGCAAGAGGATGCAGTAAGAACCCAGCTGAACATTTGCTCCAATCTGGAACCAATCCGTCTCCAAAGTTGAAGTCATCTGAGGTATTCATTTATTCTGATTTATCTATTACATTCATCAGTTTCCTTCTGATCAGGACGACAAGCAGGGACTGGGAGGATGCCTTAGCAACTGGCCGCTTGTGTAAAATTTCTTCCCTCAGCACCTGCCCAGATTAGTTCAGGGGTGACTTAGGTTTGTGTCCCAGCCTGGGGTTGGCAAATTAATAACTATTAATTTCTACCCTGACTGTCTTCTTCTGAGCTTGTACCTTATAGTCCTTTCCATCAAGTGAGGAGGCCTGATTCTCTGTATCCTGCTCTAACAGCCTGAATGGACCTTAAAGTGTGTGGAAAGGGCCCCCTAAGAATATCCACTGGGCAGGGAGCCTACCCCAGTTGGTGTAAAACTGCTGCAAGATCTGTATGCCAGGCCTGCTCCCAGCAGCCCTGTAGCTACTGCCTTCTGGCTGTTCTCTGCTTCCCAGGTTCCATGGGAGACTATAAGAAACAGAGTGTAATTTAAAGTAGTTCTGAGGCTGCTCTAATTTACACCAGGAGCTGGGCAGGCCCTTCCACAGCCCCAGAAAAAAGGAGCACTAAAATGGCCTAGCCTCTCTTGCCCTCTTCCTCCATCTTTGCCCCAAATTCAGGAAAAGTAATAGCTGAGAATCAGGCCCAGGCTTCCCCCCACCCTCCTCATTTTAAGGACTTCAACAGTTAATACAATAAATAAATACATTCCTTTTGGAATGGAGTTTGTTTTCCTCTGGGATTTGCTTTCCATTTCCAGATTAGTGTAAGAACAGAATGTGGATTTTGTACTCTCCTCCCCTAACAATATATGCATCTAGAAATCACAGGGCATTCCTAGCATTGTCCCATAATTTCATCCGATCATCCATCTTAACTATCAGGCATAGACAAAATTTGAGACGGCAAAGATCACTCTTATTATAACTGTATAAATCACACAGCAGCTCCAGTCCTCTGTCATGCTCATTCGGTACTTTGTCTCTTTAATGAGACCTCCAGCAACGATGCTACTTAGTGCTTATAACATTCTGTCTTCCTGCCAGGGAAACTGTATGATTTTCAAGACAAATCACAGAACTGTACCCAATATGGGCTCTCAAGATGTTTCCTGGGTTAATCATTATTGTTTTAAAGTTAATCTGTTGCAAATTTCTGCTTATTGGAACCTTGAAGTAATTTGTTTCCCATTACTCGTTATTACTGTTTTCTAAAAGATAGACATCACCAAATTATTTCTACACTAAGCATCCTGGATGCTGCAATAAAGGAAAACTTTAAAAAAGTAAATCCTGCACTGGAACCAGTTACTTTAATCTCCCTGGCTATTACTAGCTTGTGTTGAAATGCTCTGCCATGAACTCTGTCTTCAAATATTATTATTTACCTCAACATGCGTTGGAGGCCATCCAGCAATTAGCACCAAAAATTCTGATGTCTACATGGTAGTATAAAGGTTAGTATTAGCAGAGGAAGGATTGTAGAAACTGATTTTTCCCCTTACTTCTGCTCTGGTGTGAAATCCAAGACCAAGTCTGGTTCAAACGTCTTGTAGGAAAAATATGAGTTTCATCAAAAGCAGATAAAACTCCCTTCTGCAAATCACACTCTTCTGACAGTCATTGGCCCTACAGAATATTCATCACAATTCCTGTTTCAAGAATGGTTGGTAACTTTCTTATTGCAACATATTGAAAAGCAACCAAAATCTTGAGATCTGTACTCAGGCAACACTGCAATGAAAATCATTGGGGGTTGGCTGAACAAGGGCTGAGGAAAGCCAAATAAGGACGTTGGAGCATGGTTCAGGCAGCAATTTGCCCCTTGCTCTGCCCTGCTGCAAGGATGCATGAGGACCAAGGTGTGCACAGTTCTATCCTATATCCATCCAAAACAGGAAAGAGAAATGATCTTGCATTTGGAATCCAACTTAGCTTCTGTGACTATACATTTGACAGTGAGAGGAGGTTACTCAATAACCTGCTTTAGCTGATTTCATCAGATGACAGAAGCCATCATGGACAGAGGATTTTCTTGAGTGGCATTTTTCAGACAGCTAATCTTTGGCAAACTGGCAGATGAAAGCTGTACGGAGTCCTCCCCAGGTATGTATGACAATTCAGCAAACCATACCGAGCCTATTACTCTGCAAAAAATCTGTCCTGTAGAGCAATCTCTTATTGACTAGACTGATGTGTATTAATTGCAATACCACAAATATTAAATTAGCAATGGAATCTTTTAAATTAGCGCTCGCTCGCTCTCTCGCTCTCTCTCTAATTTCTTTGAATTATGCAGTTGAGAGGAATTTTTAGCCTAGGAAGCTTGTTAACTAAAATATACTTCTTTCCCTTGATTTCATCTGCCAAGAGCCTCAAGCAAGAGCGCAAGCTAAAAGGATAATAATTAGAGCATTTTGAGATAGTTTTTCTTTCAGATCACTTACATGGTCCTAAACTGCTTTCACTACTGCTTGCAGTTCTTCTTGGAAGTGGAAATGGCAGGGTTCCTTGATGTCTAATCTGTCATGTACATGAAGACACACAGCGCTTCTCATTGGTGGATAGTTCCTGATGTTAATGAGAGGGAGAGAGCTTTGCTGGCAGCATTGTTTAGGAGAGTCTTCTTCTAGGTCATTGTCTTCTTCTGGGTCTAGTTCTTGCTTTGGTGACACATCAGTTCCAAAGTTGTGCACAGAGCAAGATAGGTGGATTCACATAGTGAATGCTAATGGGAAGGAGGTAGGTTTAGAAGATAAAATAAAAAAAGAACAAGTTAAAAATCACTTAGAAAAGTTAGATGCCTGCAAGTCACCAGGGCCTGATGAAATGCATCCTAGAATACTCATGGAGCTAATAGAGGAGGTATCTGAGCCTCTAGCTATTATCTTTGGAAAATCATGGGAGATGGGAGAGATTCCAGAAGACTGGAAAAGGGCAAATATAGTGCCCATCTATAAAAAGGGAAATAAAAACAACTCAGGAAACTGCAGACCAGTTAGTTTAACTTCTGTGCCAGGGAAGATAATGGAGCAAGTAATTAAGGAAATCATCTGCAAACACTTGGAAGGTGGTAAGGTGATAGGGAATAGCCAGCATGGATTTGTAAAGAACAAATCATGTCAAACCAATCTGATAGCTTTCTTTGATAGGATAACGAGTCTTGTGGATAAGGGAGAAGCGGTGGAAGTGGTATACCTAAACTTTAGTAAGGCATTTGATACGGTCTCGCATGATATTCTTATCAATAAACTAGGCAAATACAATTTAGATGAGGCTACTCTAAGGTGGGTGCATAACTGGCTGGATAACCGTATTCAATAGTTATTAATGGTTCCCAATCCTGCTGGAAAGGTATAACAAGTGAAGTTCCGCAGGGGTCTGTTTTGGGACCGGCTCTGTTCAATATCTTCATCAATGACTTAGATGTTGGCATAGAAAGTACGCTTATTAAGTTTGCAGATGATACCAAACTGGGAGGGATTGCAACTGCTTTGGAGGACAGGGTCATAATTCAAAATGATCTGGACAAATTGGAGAAATGGTCTGAGGTAAACAGGATGACGTTTAACAAAGAAAAATGCAAAGTGCTCCTCTTAGGAAGGAAAAATCAATTCCACACATACAAAATGGGAAGAGACTGTCTAGGAAGGAGTACGGCAGAAAGGGATCTAGGGGTTATAGTGGACCACAAGCTAAATATGAGTCAACAGTGTGATGCTGTTGCAAAAAAAGTGCACATCATTCTGGGATGCATTAACAGGTATGTTGTGAGCAAGACACGAGAAGTCATTCTTCCGCTCTACTCTGCGCTAGTTAGGCCTCAACTGGAGTATTGTGTCCAGTCCTGAGCACCGCATTTCAAGAAAGATGTAGAGAAATTGGAGAGGGTCCAGAGAAGAGCAACAAGAATGATTAAAGGTCTTGAGAACATGACCTATGAAGGAAGGCTGAAATAATTGGGTTTGTTTAGTTTGGAAAAGAGAAGACTGAGAGGGGACATGATAGAAGTTTTCAGGTATCTAAAAGGGTGTCATCAGGAGGAGGGAGAAAACTTGTTCACCTTAGCCTCTAAGGATAGAACAAGAAGCAATGGGCTTAAACTGCAGCAAGGGAGGTTTAGGTTGTACATTAGGAAAAAGTTCCTAACTGTCAGGGTGGTTAAACACTGGAATAAATTGCCTAGGAAGGTTGTAGAATCTCCATCTCTGGAGATATTTAAGAGTAGGTTAAATACATGTCTATCAGGGCTGGTCTAGACAGTATTTGGTCCTGCCATGAGGGCAGAGGACTGGACTCGATGACCTCTCGAGGTCCCTTCCAGTCCTAGAATCTATGAAGCTATAAGACAAACGAGGAGGCTGGGGTGGGGGGTTGTGGTGGCCAGAGGTATAACTGCACTGAAGAAAAGAATTGGATAAGTTCATGGAGGATAGATCCATCAATGTCTATTAGCCAAGATGGTCAGGGCACAATTCTATGCTTGGGGCAATGCTAACCCTCTGACTACCAGAAGTCAGAAGTGAAAGACGGGGTGGATTGCTCCATAATTGCCCTGTTCTGTTCTGTGCACTGCCCCTGAAGGTCTGGTACAGGCCACTGTCGGAGACAGGATACAGGGCAAGATGGACTATGGTCTGGCCCAGTGTGGCAACTCTCATGTTCTTACTGTTTTCCAAAGTGCAGGCCAGAGTTATGACTTCTCAAGACTTTTCAGAAAGCATTACACAGAGTTATACCCCAGGGCTATCATATCTAAAACCCCTGGTCAGTAGGTGTTCCTATTTCCCAGGGGACCTCAGAGAGAGAGTACACACTTACCAACCCGTGAGATGGGGAATGTGGCTTGGATGGATGAAGCTATGTTTATAGCATGAAAACTTTCATTGTAGCACTACGAAAACCATATGAGTCAGAAAGATCGCTGGAGGGAGTGTTCAGCTGTTAATGTAACTAGAATGTTCCTTGTCTGCAAGTTCAGGGTGCAGCTCCTTGGCTGTGCACATTGGAATAGTTTACAAAATGTCCTTTGGGCTAAACCCAGAACTCACTGTGGGTGCTTGGGTGCCACCTATGGGAGGGGGGGAAGTTGAGTCTTGGGGTTAAGTACTGGATGCAGACTTTTGTCATTGGGGCCAGGATTTCATCTTTCAGTGCCTCAGTTCCCTGGCTGGGGACAACAATACTTCCTTCTTCTTTTCCTTTGTCTGGCTTCTCTCTTAGCCTGTAAGCTCTGTCGGAGTAGGGCTATCTCTCACCATGTGTTTGACAGTGCTCAGAAAAATGGGGGCCATAATCTACATAATAAGAGGGCATAAGGAGCCTCTACCTTCATGCAAGTCAAATGAAGAGGCTGATGCGCTAGCCTCAGCAAAGCATGGTCTGTAGGTTCATGTGAACATGCATGGCCCTCACCGTCCAGCTCTACAGACAGGTATGGGTACGATATATAGTGTCTGCATTTACTTGCAGACTGAAATCAGCTGGAATCATTGCTCTGACTCCTCTGCATAAATGGGAGGGCTATAGGAAAACAACTTGCATTATGCATTGCCCACGATGCAAGGCACGGTCTCTGAGTTTTGGTAAAGGTCACCGATGTTTGCATGGCAGCGGCGTTAGTGGGAGCAACAAGGCAATGTGGAAAAGGAAAAAGACATCGAGAGAATTTATTTTGACTATGTAGATGGAAGCATGGTGCACTGTGACTTTTCCATACAAAGAGCAAATGGATGTGGTTTCACATCTGCGAAACAGACAGGCATGTAAATATCTGCTACCCGAGCCAGGCCAAAACTAGATCCACCAAGAACACAATCCCCACTCCCTAGAACAAGTCATCCTGCAATGGAAGCATGGAACGAAACTAAAACGCTAGAGCACGTGGAAGGAATTGATGGGCTCGTTCCAGTTCATAGTGGGCAGACATCAGCATCACAAAACTCACCATTGTAACTGGCACCCATGTTGCGTTTCCCTGGATTGAATGAGTAATACTGAAGTGTCCTCTCTGCAGCAGAAGTGGGCTTTCCAGAGGAAGGTTAAAGGACACTGATGCATAGAAGTATACAACTTACAGCCTTATGTCACGCCTTATATCTTCAAAGCTCTGTACTAAGGCAGCTGCTTCATCCTCACAACACCCTTGGGAAGGTAACGTCACCATTTTACACATGAGGAAAACGCAAGGTTTTAGGGCTGCATTTTCAAAAGTGGCCTCTAATTTGAGGTGCCAAGGTCATCTAAGAAGTCACTGGCAGAGGCAGGATTAGAATTCAGGAGCTCCCAGATCCCAGTTCACTAGATTGCATTGCCACTCTCAGGGCTTGCAGCCATCATCCCATTTATTCATGCATAAAGGGAGAATTTTAGTTTTCAGGGTTGTCCTCCTCCAGCCCTAGACCCTCCCCATGTAAAACTCCCCCACTTCTGCACTTTCATAGCAGGAAGTCACCAACGTGGGTTGAGCACCTTGCGCTACGTTATTTATGTTGCAGTCACAAGCGTCACATGTTGAGACCGTTGCACGTTGAAGACACAGCTGCACTGTAACAAACCCACATTTCACACAGGGCTGACTTCTGAGGTAGGGAAGCGGGGTGAAGACAGCAGTGCAAAATAATTGCCTTGGCATTTTAAAATTAGAAAATGGTGGGTGTGTGACATTAAAATTCCATCTTACTTTGGAGATGTAGGAAACTAGGATTTCCTGCTATATAGCTCCTCTCGTTTCTTCCTGGCAGTTTGTAATCGGATGGCCAAGCTGAACACCGGGTCTGAAATAGCTATTTAGCTTGGAATTCTGTTGTTTACTGTTGGGGCAGAACTTTGGAACAATTCAGAAGAGATGTACAGCTAGGAACTGAGAATGCAGGCCACACTTACGGGATGGCAGACTTTATCCTGGAAAGCAGTGACTGGAAAAATGTCTCAGGGGATCATCATGAATAATCAGCTAAACATGAGCTCCCAGAACAGTGTTTTGGCTAAATGGCTAATATGATCCCAGGATGTATGTATGTAATATGATCCCAGGATCTCCAACCCTGAGATTCTATGATTCTATGATGTATAAACAGGGAATGTTGAGCAATAATAGAGAGGTTATATTACTTCTGTCTATGGTGCTGGCGAGCCCATTACCGGACTGCTGGGTCCAGATCTGGTGTTCACACTTCCAAACGATTGTACAAAGTCTGGAAAGGGTTCATTAAAGAGCCACACGCATGAGACAAGGTCTGGAAAACCTGCCTTACAGTGAAAGACTCAAGGAGCATAATCTGTTATTTACCAAAGAGAAGGATAAGAGAGCATGTGATTTTGGGCTGAAAGAGCTTGTCCACATGGCCCCACAGTGCAGACTATATAGGAGTGTGAGTTTCTGTGCACATTGAAGTGTCATGTGATAACTGCCCCATGTAGACCCTGCTAGTGTGAACTAAAAGGTACCTAGTTTGTATTGACATAAATTATGTTAATACAAACTAGGTACCACTAACAGGGTCTACATGGGAGCAATAACAGCACGACAGTTTAGTGCATGCTACAGATCACACCCCTGTAGCCAGGGGCGGCTCTAGGTATTTTGCCACCCCAAGCACGGCTGGCAGGCTGCCTTCGGCGGCTTGCCTGCGGGAGGTCCCCGGTCCTGCGGATTCGGCGGCAGCCTGCGGGAGGTCCGCGAAGCCGCGGGTTCAGTGGACCCTCCGCAGGCATGCCGCCGAAGGCAACCTGCCTGCCGCCCTCGCGGCAACCAGCAGAGCGCCCCCTGTGGCTTGCCGCCCCAAGCACGCGCTTGGCGTGCTGGTGCCTGGAGCCACCTCTGCCTGGAGCCCACACTGTGGGGCTGTGTGGAGGAGCCCTAAGTACCTATGTGAAAAGTTGTTCGAAAGTTGACCCTTTAATCTAAGAGACTGAGGCATATCAAGATTTAATGGCTGGAAGATGAAGCTAGACAAATTCAGAATAAGTGATGGTAATCAACCATTGGAGCAATTTACCAAGGGATGTGACAGGTTCTCCGTTTCTCTGGAGTCTTTACATCAAGACTGGCTGCCTTTTGAAAAGAGAGACTATAATTCAACCACAAGTCATTGGGTTGGTGCAGGAACACTGGGTGAAATTCTCCAGCCTCTCCGATGCAGGAAGTCAGACTAGACAATCATAACAGTCTCTTCTGGCCTTTAATCTATGAATAAAGCTTTTATGAATGCTGACTTGTATGGCTCGATTCTGCCCTGATTTCACTGGTGCAACTCCAGCTGAGGTCAAGGGAAGCAGTGTGTGCATATCTGAGGGTAGAACTGGGCAATATGTATATTAATTCTAGACTCTCAGGCCTCTGGAACACACATAGAGCATGTGTTAGGTGACCTGGATGTGGACAGTCATGCCTAGTGGTTGAAGCTGGAGTCGGTAGCCAGGAGTTGGAGCCCAGGGTCAGAGCCAGAGGCCAGGAATCAGAGCCCAGGCTGAGAAACAGGTTAGCTGGCATGGGGCAAGGTACAGGGCAAGGCTGGGAACAAGTAGGCGCAGGAGCTATCACCGCCATGGGCAAACGCTTTGAGCAGTCGCTGAACTGTTACTGGTGCTTCTGGGTTTAAGACTCTTCGCACCAATCAGGAGGTGTAGCAATCAGACAGAGCTTGTTAGGTTGCCCGGAGACTGACTCTGCTGCAGGCCGTGAATCCTGACACCGTGAAAGGAAATTCCCAGCTTGAACAAATGGTGTTGGAATTTTCCTTACATGATTCTCTCTTAAAAAGCTCAAATGAGATCAACTTGCCCCTCCACCTTCCACCCCCTCAGAATATCATCAATGCTGAATATAAATTTGCATGTGCTTATATATTGCTTAGTTTGAGGTTAATGAGCCTGCATAGCAATTTGACCTATCATGAATTAACGTTGTATCTCAAAGACCATGGAGAATTGAACCCCGAAGCTTCCATCACAATCCTTTCTATTTTCAGCAGGCAGACCCCATCGTTTTTTCTGAATTTTTTAAATCTACTTTCTGGCCTCTGACGTAAGACAAGTAGATCAGTTTTGGAGGTGAATGCAATGTAACAACTAATTGCCAGCTAACAGTGATGCTCCTCGTTTCAGAAATCAGAATGAGTTAGAACGAATGAATGATTATTCATTGTTTAGAGCTTAAAAGTAAAAAGCCAATCCACGCAGAGTTACGTTTCCATTTCCGGTAGGCACAGAACCCTCAAGTAACAATCGCAGCTTTTGCCCCAGGAAAAGCAACAAATCCACCAAATGTTACTTGGGGTGGAAAGAACAGAACTTTATTAAAAGGTCACCCAGAGGTGCAAGTTCGGTGGTCATAATGCTACCATGGAAAGTGGCATTCTACAGAGCACAGAGTATCATGCGGTTTCACTCTGATGTGGTTTCAAGTTCCAGACACACATTCACGACATCAGGTATGATCCATTCTGTCACTGTGTTCTGAGCGAAAAGCCACTTCCATGTTCAAAGCAGAAACATGCTCTGCCTTTTTTTCCCACGAGTTCCCCGGTAAATGCAAAAGTATTATGTACTCTTAATTAACAAATTAGATCTAATTGCATATTTCCTCAAGGTGTCTTATATTATTAAAGAGTTTGTAAGAACACAATGTTTAAGTCAATGCGTGACTAAGTCAGATATCAAGATAGAAATGGATTGTGGTGCTGTTCCTCTGCTCATCAGATGTTCACAATTACAGATGTTCACTTCCCATGCTATGGACTGTTTTAGGCTGGTACTATATTTATCAACAAAAAAATACATTCAAGAACCCTTTCAGGCCAGACATTCATGAGCAAGAGTTGAACCACTGGTTCATAAATCATGTTAACAATTTCATGATCACTCCCTTATTTTATATCTTCCACTTAAAGGCATCCAATCAATGCACAGACTTCCTTCAGCTGAACTGTATAAAGTAACATTACACAATGTGCCGAACGGTATGTCTACACTACCCATCCGATCTGGCGGGTAGTGATCAATCAATTGGGGATCGATTTATTGTATCTAGTGTAGATGAGATAAATCGATCCCCGATCGCTCTGCCTTCGACTCCTGTATTCCACCGCAGCGAGAGGTGGAAGCAGAGTCGACGGGGGAGCGGCGGCAGTCGACCCCACACCGTGAGGACGTGAGGTAAGGTGACCTAAGATACATCGACTTCAGCTACGCTATTCTCATAGCTGAAGTTGCGTATCTTAGGTCGATCGTCCCCAGTGTAGACTAGGCCTAAGTCAATCTGAGTTTACTACATGGATCCAACTCTTGTGGGGCAGAGTCAAGGTCATGGTGGTGACTGCAGTATGATTCTAGACCATAGGATCAGATCAGGGATCCATCTAGTCTAGCAGCCTGTCTCTAATAGTGGCCAATACCAAATGCTTCAAAAGAAAGCTCACAAAACATGTACTGGGCAATTATGGAATAAAAACCCAGCCATGAGGAAATTTCTTCCCCTCCCCCATCAACGACTTGTTGACTTATGCCCTGAGGCATGGACATTTACATCCTGTATTTTAACCTTGTGGTATTATTTGTATTAGAATAGTAAATAGAGGTCCCAACTGAGATCAGGGTCCCATTGGGTTAGGCACTTCACAAACGTGGTAGAAGATAATCCCAGACCCAAAGAGTTTACACCCTAAATAGAAAAGGCAGACAAAATCTGGGAGGGGCACAGAAAGGTAAAGTGATTCACTCAAGGTCACACTGCAGGTCAGTGGCAGGAATAGAATCTGGGTCTTTCCAAGTCCTAATATGAGCCCTTATCCTCTGGTTCTCTTTTTCCTGGACTGCACCAATGGATGTTCTCATCTTCCATATAAATGTCTAATCTGTTTTGAATCTGAATAAGCTCTTGCCTCATTTGTATTTTGTGGCACCTATATTTAAAAAAAAAGTCTCTAAGGGTCATCTGGGGAATCCTAGACCAGTAAGCCTTACAAATCTGTATATGGCAAACTGGCTGAACTGAATAGAATAACAAAACATATGAAATATCATGATACAACATGATTTAGCGAGCACGTTTTCTGCAAAGGAAAATCATCTCTCTCTAATCTCTTCTAATTCTATGAACGTGTCAGTAAAGCAGTGGACAAAGGAGAACTGGGTGACATAATTTATTACGAATTCCAAAAGGCCTTTGACAAGGTCCCCCATAAGAGGCTCCTAAAGAAGATAAGTAGTCATGAGGGAGAGGCAAAGTATTGTCATGGATCAAAAACTGACTAGGAGAGAGAGGAAGGAGTAGGATTACATGGTCAATTTTCACTATGGCAAAAGGTTAACAGGCTCAAAGATCTGTGCTGATCTAGAAAAGAGATGAGTAGTGAAATGGCAAAATTTGCAGATGACACAGAGTAATTTAGATTAGTCAGGACCAGAAAAGACAGTGAGGGACTTCAGAGAGTCCTAAACAAGCTGGGTGAATGAGCAACATGATGGCCAATGAAATTCAGTGTTGATAAATGCAAAGTAGTGCACATTGGCAGGAAAAAAACTAAACTATTTCTACATATTACAGGGTCCTAAATTAAGTAAATCAACTAAGTAAATGGACATCGGCTTTACTGTAGACAGCTCAATGGAGATCTTTGACCAACGTGCAGCTTCTTCTTCAACGCTTAGCCGATCGGCCGTAGCGATTGTTCACCTTTTGGTCTGTTCCTGTGTGGCCACAGGGGCGTGATGGGCTGAAAGTCCAACTTCAGAACAGACTTGATGCACCCATATAATAAGGGGGCTGCCTCTGACATACCTCCACCCCTCAGTTGGTGGAATTTTATTCCAGATGTTACAAGCCCAGGAACTGAAAGGAAGAACTAGCCTAGTGGAGAGGTTACAAGGGAAGGTCGAAGTGCTGGACCCTATTATTCTGTTCTGTGCATCAGCATGCAGGCTGGGTTCTGCTGGAGGCTAGTCCTGCTCTCAGAACGCTCAGTATATAGAGAGTTGAATTCAGCTAATGCATTTCCCCATCCAGAATCAATGAACATAATTAGCAGATGAAAGATTTGCAGGAAATGGGTAATTTTCCAACTCGGTGGGTAGTTGAGGAGTCAATGGGGGGTGTCTTCAATCCCTCATTCAACCAGTTTGTTCACATTAGAAGGTGTAACTCAGCTTGTCTAATGCAGAAATCTTTCATCAGTTGAGATGCCTCTGTCCAGATCGAGTAGTGGCTCAGGCTGCGGTACAGAACATGAGGAATCAAGGAGCCAAATACTCAGCTGGTGTAAATGACCCTAATTCCATTTACTCCAGCTCAGGATCTGGCCCAAGATGCATTACTCCCAATCACATGCATCCACCCCCCCAAACTGGGTTTAAAGCAGATTGTGCAATATGAGCCTAATTCTGTTCTATTTTCCCTGGAGTGAATCTGTATTAATTCCATCAAAGTCAATGAAGTTACTGTGGATTTACCCCGTGTAACTGAGGGTAGAGTCTGATGCTTTATGTCCCAAAAGGGTGGAATCTGCCTTGTATCCCTCCCCACTGGAGATCTGACACGTGGGCAAAGGAGAGAACCAGTTGCTCTCTTGGGGAGTGGACAAGCTGGGGAGAGAGCATCAGACCTCTGAAAATAGCCCTGGGCAGTGATGGAAGGATGAGTGTTCCCATCCTCACCTCTCTCCTCACCCTACCTCACGTGAACACATCTTGCCCAGGCTGCTAAAGAAGTATGATGCACAACAGGGTAAGAAAGCTTTATGAGAGCAATTGTATGATGGGTTGCTTGTGATTGGGGGGAAGGCAGGGCTCAATAGCCCTGAGGCTCACTTCCAGTTTATGTCTTATGTTCCTAAAACTCAGGCTTCAGGGTGTCAGCCGGCCACTGACTGGGGTCAGGAAGGGATTATTCCCCCTCACTCTATTCTGGGAGGGTTTTTGTCTCCTTCCCCTGGAGCATCAGGATGGCCATGGCTGGAGATGGTACATTGGGTGGGGAGGGCCAGTGCTCTGCGGTGGCACTGAGCATTTTCTCTCTCAGGGGCTTGGCTGGCTGGTTCTCGCTCACATGCTCAGAGTCTAACTAATCGGCATGTGTGAGGTCGGGAAGGAATTTTCCCCAAGGTTAGAGTGGCAGTAGCTTTGGGGGGGTTGCACCTTCCTCTGCAGAAATAGCCCAGTGGAGATGTTACAAGAGAAGGTCTAAGTACCGGAGTCTATTGTTCTGTTCTGTGCATCACTGGGTGCGGGTCACTTGCCAGAATTATCTGGGTATATCTCACTTACCCCACCATTTCCAGGGTCCTTGGGCATTGGTGCATCTCGGTCCCTCCTATTCGCTGCCTGTGGCACAAAATAGTCTAGTCTCCAGAGTAGCCTTTTATTTTATTTAATGTTAATTATATTACAGCACCATGGGTTCGGCTCTGGCGGCTACAGTCTCAAGTTCAACGGTGTTATCTCTGCTTTTTCTAGATCTAGAGCTATAGATCAACAGCTGTAACTACAGCCATACTCACGTCCTCCCAGATAGTGTTAGAGTCTCATGACTCTCTCATGGACTGATCATCAATAAGGGGATGGTGCCTGCTGGGGTTTCCCATAGGAAGCTCAATTTTCCCATTCTGGGCACCCTTTTTATAATATGATTCTGTCTAAACCTATATTCTGAACATGTACATGAAAGTGTCAGCCCTCTCTTTTCTTATTGGTCAATGTTCCTTAGGAACATAAGGGACTGTGATTTCTATAGGCTGTATAGGTTCTCTTTATTCTCATTAACATTGACATAACACCTGTATCCTGTGCTTAAGACACGTGTTGGAGACCAGAGGTGCTTTTAGAACATTTTTATAATTTAAAATTAACCTTCCAGCTAAATTTTTGCAATATTACCACTTGGTAGCTCTTTTCCCATAATCTTAGAGCATCGGGCTATTCCGCGATCATTTACTTATGTCAGCTTTTCTTATCTCCAAGGCCTAAAATAACTAAGCTAAAATCTTGCAGGCCTCAGCCTACAGGTTCTTGCATATCAGCTTGTCTTACTTATATCTAATACATGATTCCCTCTAAATATTGATCAGTCTTGTACTTCTATAGTCCTACAAATTAACTCTATTTAAAATACAATGAATATATATAACGTGTTGATTAATCACATCACACAATAAATGGATAATACATTACTCCCAATACATTAATATGACTGGCTACATCAGTGGATCTCCTTTACTTTGGTTTAATGTGGTTGTTGGGGTTAGCATGTGGGCATTGGTGGCCTGTGATATACAGAAGGTTGGATTAGATGATTTACTGGTTTCTGCTGACCTTAAACACTATGGTTCATGGTATACAGCACCCTCATCACACCCGCACACATCCATGGCTGTACCGTGTGCTGCAGGAGACAGACAGGCTGGAAACAGCCCAACCTCTGACTAGCACAAGCATGAGTACCCAGTGGCAGGGCACAGACCCAGATACATAGGGAACAGAGTTACGAACTGGAATTCCATTGGTCAAGCCTTTGTGACCATGACTGTGCTATAGAAAGTGCCCCCAACAACGTTGTGCTCTTTGATCTCCATTGTGAGCCGGGACCCTCATCCTCTTCCTTCAGCCCCGTGCTTCTGGGTGCCCTTGGCCCATGTGATATGTGGGATTTGTTGGTTCCTGATTGGGTTCCCAGCCCTCCCGCCATCCCTACTGGTGGTGTGTCAACCTGTTCACAAAGTGAGGGACGTGCATCTAGAGTCTAGTTATTTGCCTGTGTGGTTAGCACCAGTTCCATTCCCCTGCCATATATAATAGTATGTCTTACCCTTCTTTTGACCATGCCCTCCTCCGCCTGTGCACCAGCACTGTCAGCACATTTTAAGGGGGACAATGGGGTGCCGAGCCCACTGTGCTCATCCTTTGGTGAACTGTTGGCTGGACTATTTTAGCCCTTGCAAAGGGGCGTGGGAGGACTTTTGGGGACCATTTGGGGATGAATAAGCTTAGCATCTGCTATCTATCTAATCTATCAATCTAATCACTATAATATCTGAATGCCAGTGCTAACATTATGGTTGATTTCTTTCTCTCCTTTCTTCTTCCCTCACAGAGCTTCTCTCCTGGCAAATCTCAGCTTCCTAGGAAATGCCTTAAAGATGTGTAGCCTCCCATTTCATTCCCACCCCCAGAATCAGCCCCTCCAGGTCCATGCTGAGGGAAGAGCCAGATGAAGTACGGAGGCTAATGCTACTGTTTGTTAAACCAACGTAACCCCAGTCACTCAGGATTCACAATAGCATCAATGTATGTGGAATTTGGCCCCTTTAATTTCTTCACCCTGAAGCTTTAAAATTCCCTCACCCTTTTAGGATGAATTCTACTGAACACCACTCAGTTCCCAACAAAAAACAGACCTTCCTTTCCTGTAGTTCCATCTTAAACGTATGGGTTTCCTATAAATGATTATGGAGCACTCAGCCTTCTGGAGCCATTGTACTTAATACAAAGGAAGACATTTTGCTTTCACAGTCAGTCTCTCTCCTTGTGCATTTGTCTCCTAGATGTTTGACTCCTAAGGGCCAAAACGTAAACACGCTAATCGTGTGTGCGTTTATTAAAAGGCTGGCAAAATCAGATTTTTGAAAGAGCAATTTTTACAGTTCACTGGTAAGTTTTTAGTAAGGTCACCGGAAACACATTTTTTTTTGTTCTGCCCCCGTTGCTGCTGCCAAGAGAATGGGTAGCTTAATTGCAATTGTCATCATTATGAGCAGCCAAATTAGACATGCATATGTAATGTATTTAAATTTACATAAATTGATTATTAGAAGAAATGGAAATTCTGAACAAGCATCTCCCCTTTGCACAGTGAAAGCGCTGTCCTTCTGTTGTCTTCATCAAGGACTTTTCAAACAAGTTTGCACCACCTTTGCATTTACTTGTGGGAGTCATTCTGGGCATGCCAGCAGTTCTCATTCCTTTTGCAGTGACCTACAGCAAGGACGCTTGGGGATGACTCTTTGTGAGTTGAGGGCTCCTTCGACTGACAGCCCTAACTAGGTCCACTTGAACCATATTCTGGGGTCTTAAGAAGAACGGAGGCCTTTTGCCATACTAGGGGTTGAACCAGGGACCTTCAGAAAAAAGCTATTATAGGCTGAGTTAACAAGCCAAGCCAGGATATAACCCAGACCTATTCTCTATGCATTGGACACAGAGGGGGACAGTAACACACACTCACCAGCAGGTTACATTGGCCCTTTGCAGAGGGGTGAATATTGCCTCCATAGAACAAGTATAATCTTATACCTCAGCCAATCACCTGTAGGAGTCAGGAAGGATTTTTTCCCCTGAGGCACAATTGCCTAGATACATTCTGAGGTTATTTTTCGCCTTCCTTTGAATCATCAGAGATTGGCCACTGCAGGAGATGGGACACCAGATGGGGTAGACCTGTGCCCTGAGGAGCCACAGAGAATCTTCTCTCTAGATGCCTGGCGGGTAAGTCTTATTCACTTGCTCAGGATCACACTTATCAAATTTGGGGTCAGGCAGGAATTTTCACCCCAATCAGATTATCAGGTAGCATGGGGAGGGGGGAATTCACCTTGCTCTACAGCATGGGGCTAGGATCATCTGGGCATATCTCAATCAATTCCCTACCATTTCAGGGGCCCTGGGCATTGCTGAAAGCTTGGTCTCTCCTGTTCTCTGCCTGTGGCACACAGTTTCTTCTCCTGAAGACAGAAATGCTTGTGTCTAATTAAAGTTGTTAGGCTCAATATAGGTGAAAACTAGTGGTCTTTATTAGTCAGGCAGTCACATTAGATCAGTGGTTCTCAAACTTTTTTACTGGTGACCCCTTTCACACAGCAAGCCTCTGAGTGCGACCCCCCTTATAAACTAAAAACACTTTTTTATATATTTAACATCATTATAAATGCTGGAGGCAAAGTGGGGTTTGGGGTGGAGGCTGACAGCTCATGACCCCCCTATGTAATAACCTTGCAACCCCCTGAGGGGTCCCGACCCCCAGTTTGAGAACCCCTGCATTAAATGATCAGATGGTCCCTTCTGGCTTTAAACTCTATGAAACTATGAAGTAAATGTGTCAATTTCTTTTCACAGCCAGCCTGGGCTGGTTTTGACCCAGTGGCTGAGGGGAGAGAAGGAGAAAAACTCAACGTGATTTATTTAGGCTCTCCAGAAACCTTTGACACAATCTCTCACAAGAGGATTTTGAGAAGACTAAGTTCAGACATAGGTGAGAGGCAAAGGACTGGATCAGAAACTAGCTATGAGAAAAAAAAAGAGTCAAAGAATCAACAGATTGACTGACAGTTTTCATTATGGCCGCGGGACACCACAAAGTTCCATAGTCAGACTGACATTGTGTAATATATTTATAAACTCTGTGGAAGAGGGAGTTAGCAATGACGTAGCAAATTTTAGAGATGGCATCGAAGTATTTAGTGTAATCAAGACCAGAGAAGACAGCAAAGAATTTCAGAAGGGCCTGAAATAGCCAGGTGACTGGGTAATAGGATGGCAGATGGAATCCTGTGTTGACACGGTAACGCACATTGAAAGGAATAGTTTGCACTGTTCATATACATTTCTGGGGTCTGAATTATCTGTATCAACTCAGGAAAAAGACCTGGGCATTGTAGCCCAGATGGCTAGCTTGCCTTTATTATATTCAGCAGTAATGCATGGACCCTACAGGCCTGTATCCTGTGTGACATTAGCTTCAGCCATTTTAGCACAAGGCTTGAGACCTATGAAATTTGGCACAGATAAATGGCCCAACGGAAAACCCCAAGTATTGGGGAGCTGACAGTAGAGTGTTTAAGGCGAATTTCTGACCACAGGAACATGAGTCCAACCACAAGAGTGCCATGGTGACAAATTCACGTACAAAATAATAACAGGTACATGAGTTACATCCACAGATGTCTAACCACAAGAGGGCCACGGCAATTAATTGACATATATGATAAAAAGTTGAGATCATTGATACACTAACCTATAGGAGAAGGGCACTCCAACATTCATTTATTAATTGGGGATCCCTCAATTCGAAGGTGATCTCTACTATGGATTTACATATGGGTCCTGAGATGACTCAGGAGTCTGATCCTGGAACTGTAAATCCACCTGCAGTAGGTACAGACATTTCCTGGCAGGCCAGCTGCCTGCTGGGAGAAAGTTCTTTCTTTTTTCTTCCTCCTCTTTCTCTTTTCAGCTTTGAGGGCAAGGCGCTTCTCCTCAAAGCGGGCCACTGCCCGAGGGAGAATATGGTGCCATTTGGGTCAGTCGGTGGCTTTCTGCTCCCAGCTTGAGATGTCCACATCAGTTTTCTTAAGATATGCTTTCAGTGAGTCTTTGCAGTGTTTCCTCTGACCACCACGGGATCTCTGACCATGGGTGAGCTGAGAGTAGAGGGCTTGTTTTGGGAGGCGAGGGTCTGGCATCTGCGCATAATGTCCAGCCCAGTGAAGTTGGTGCAGGAAGATCATTGTTTAATGCTGGTGACAATGACTTCAGCGAGGATGCTGGTGTTAGTGCAACGATCTTGCCACTTGACGCGAAGGATCTTCCAGTGGCATCGGTGATACCTCTCCAAACTCTTGAGGTGCTGTCGATAGGTCACCCAGGTTTCACATCCATAGAGGAGTGTAGGAGCAACAATTGTCTTATAGACTTGGATCTTGTGTCCTGCCATAGGTCACGGTCCATGAAAACGCATTGAAGCAATTTCCCAAAGGAAGCACTTGCGCGCCGGATCCTGTCCTGGATCTCACTGTCAATTTTTGCGTTTTGAGAAAGTTGGCTACTGAGGTGGCAAAAGTGCTCAACTGTATCCAGAGTCTGACTCTCAGTGGTGATGACTCCAACATTAGTAAGGTGAGGAAATACAAATAAGGAAGAGGGGAGAAACCCCTACTGTACACGCATCAGACATATCAGCATCAGCATAACATGTTATAAAAGTGGCATCCCAGACTATGGGCACTAGGAGAGAGAGATGTAGTGCTGGAGAGGTGCCAGAATGATGGGCAGGTGATGGTGATACGGAAGATAGTGGCAAACATTTCAGTTTGTCCTGAAAGGGATGGTGTGAGTATGGATGTGCAGAGGTACATTCTGTAGTATCTCTATCTATCTTACTGAGCTGGAGTGTTTGTGACTGTACTAAGTGGGCTAATAAACTATTTGTAAACATAGAAGAGTTCCTGTAGTGTGAGTGTTGCAGCTTTGCACAGCGGGGATCCCAACGATATAATAATTTGAATAATACTGGGCCTGGTCTCGGGACAAGAACCTGTCAACCCTCAAAGTGATAACTGGGAAGTCTTAAATAATCAATATAATTAATATGTAATCTATAGATCAGGCTACAGATTTGGTGCCCAAACAGGGACCCCAAGGGACGTACAGGGGCAACCTCCCTACCCAGGATTGGTAACTCACCTTTGGTAAAAATTCTAAATTGAAATCCAGCTAATCTCTCTGTCAGAAACACTACAACTCACCAGGGACTTCCTCTTTTTCCTCAGCTGTTGTTTCTCTTTTCTGTTTCTTTGCCTCTAATATACTACTACTACTTTCTTCTCTGCTTAACTTCACAACAGCGGGAGGGATTATGCCCTCCTGGGAGGAATAGTAGACAGAGACACAAGCACACGGATACACACACACACACACACACACACACACACACACACACACACACACACACACCGATCAAAGGAACGCTCGAGGTCTTGACCATCAGACTCACTTGGCATGCCTCGTGGATGACCATATGTCTCCCACCATTAGGTCTCAATGGAAATTTTAACTGTATAAAGATTCCTCACTGCACTCTAAGGGCATCCTTGCTGCATATTATCAACTAGTCTTTGGGGGTTAGAATCTTTATACACGTATTAAGGGGCTTTGTAAGTTGAATTGTGTTGTAATATTGAGGTACCTGAAGCTGAAATTGCAGTTGCATCAGGGCCTGGTGACTCACGCATTGAGGTGGTGGGAGAGTTAATTTATGATTTATATATGGACTATATGGTGGATAGAAAGCTGTCTAGATCATTGGACTCAATGGGTAGTGATCAATGGCTCCATGTCTAATTGGCAGCTGGTATCAAGTGGAGTGCCCCAAGGGTTGGTCTTGGGGATGGTTTTGTTCAATATCTTCATTAATGAGCTGGAGGATGGCGTGGATTGCACTCTCAGCAAGTTTGCAGATGACACTAAACTGGGACGAGTGGTAGATATGCTGGAGAGTAGGGATAGGATACAGAGGTACCTAGACAAATTAGAGGATTGGGCCAAAAGAAACCTGATGAGGTTCAACAAGGTCAAGTGCAGAGTCCTGCACTTAGGATGGAAGAATCCCATGCACTGCTACAGACTAGAGACCAAATGGCTGGGCAGCAGTTCCGCAGAAAAGGACCTAGTGATTACAGGGCATGAGAAGCTGAATATGAGTCAACAGTGTGCCCTTGTTGCCAAGAAGGCTAAAGACATTTTGTGCTGTATAATGTTGAGATGAGTTCCTGTCTGCATCCTGTAAAACTTGCCCATACCAGTATTGCCCTGGCCTCTTCTTTTGTCATTCAGTGTTGAACGCATTCTAAAACAATACACATTTCCTCACCTTTTGGGGGCGAAGCGAGACTTTAAGGCACCTGCTCCCCTACATGGTGTAAACTTTGCTTGTGCCAATCAGAAACGAACACAAACAGGTTTTGGGCCCCGTCCCCTATGACACTTCTATGATGTCATAGTTGGTACTTTAGGTCTGCCTGCCATGTGCAGGCAGGGAGAGGAGAAAGAAAAACGAATCCTGTGTATCCTGTGTACACCCGTAAAAGAGCCTGATCACCTCGAAGCCTCTCTCTCCGCTCACGTGTTTCAAACAGAGCTTCTACGTTTGCCGGTCGTTATGCGTTGGTTTGTATTTGTAAGTATCGGTTATTACTAAATGCTGCGTCTTTGTTTATAAATATTTTAGTAGATATTTTAGTCATTGTGTGTTTTAAGTTTCATTAACTCTATTAACTAATCATACGCTGCTTCCTTACCCCTTTAAATTGATTAACTTTAGTTGTGTGTGTGTGTCTGCAGTTTGCATCGTGACCCATATTCTCCTTGCATCCCTTACCAATATAGTCTATTGCCACGTGCAGCCTGGTAAATAACAGGCCTGCATTTTCTTTCGCCCCTGCATGTACGTGGCAATCCACATATAAGTAAGGGCATTGCCAGCAGATAGAGGGGCGTGATCATTCCCCTCTATTCAACATTGCTAAGGCCTCATCTGAAGTATTGTGTCCAGTTTTGGGCCCCACACAACAAGAAGGATGTGGAAAAATTGGAAAGAGTCCAGCAGAGGGAAACAAAAATGATTAGGGGGCTGGAGCACACGACTTATGAGGAGAGGTTGAGGGAACTGGGATTGTTTAGTCTGCAGAAGAGAAAAATGAGGGGGGATTTGATAGCTGCTTTCAATTACCTGAAAGGGGGTTCCAAAGAGGATGGATCTAGACTGTTCTGAGTGGTAGCAGATGACAGAACCAGGAGTAATGATCTCAAGTTGCAGTGGGGGAGGTTTAGGTTGGATATTAGGAAAAAAATTTTCACTAGGAGGGTGGTGAAGCACTGGAATGGGTTACCTAGAGAGGTGGTGGAATCTCCTTCCTTAGAGGTTTTTAAGGTCAGGCTTGACAAAGTCGTGGCTGGGATGATTTAGTTGGGGATTGGTCCTGCTTTGAGCAGGGGGTTGGACTTAGATACCTCCTGAGGTCCTTTCCAACCCTGATATTCTACGATTCTATGATTCTGTGTTTTGTGCAATCATAGTTCAGTCTCCTCCGCTCTCCCAGGCTGCATCCCAATCCATCTACCATGAGCTTGTTCCTTGCTGCTCAGTAGGTCCCAACTATGTAATCACTTCTTGATTTGCTAATAACACATTAGCCATCAATGGAAGAGAGAGGGAGGAGGATGCCCCTTCCCTTTGCTTTTTCTTGGGACTTGACTAAGTAATTGTTGAAACTGGTTAAGGGGTTAATTATTTAAGGAGGGAGGCCTCTATATAGTATTAAGTGCTTACTGTGTAGATTTTCAATGAAGCTTGTTAGTAAATTTTAATTAAACTTATTTGATGTAGAAGTTGAGGTGAGTGGCATAGAGTTAGTCAAGATTTCTGGGAACCCAGCTGTGGTCAACCACAACACAGCATAAAAAAATATTAAAGATCATGGAGAAGGTTTTGTATGAATGTAACATAGCCAGGCTATTTTCACCATCCAAACCTGTGGGGTTTGATCATATGATCATATGTTTAATGTAATAGTCAGGGAAAGTACAAAAAACGGTACTTACATGTATCACAGACAGTTAATGCTTGTCTGGAGAGAGAAATGAGAAACGAGACTGTCTAAGCACAGCTGTAAATATACGTCCAACTTCCACCAAAGCAGCATGTTAAAATCCAGAGGACTAAATTAAATAATCTAAAGGAATGGTTAAATAAAAAGTATCAAAGGAACAAGGACAAAAAACCCTCCACTTACCCAAAAGTAATGAAAGCTCAGCCTTCCCCCCAGCCATAGGTCTTAGAGACAATGTAACTAAGCATTTAGCCCATATCCTGTAATCCTGTAAATTTCTGTGCCTTTAATTTGCAATTTCTAAGACAACAGGAAACAAGAAGTCACTGAGGCTTTGACCAGTAGCTAACATGTTGCTGTAAAAACCGGAGGAGAAGTGCTTTGGGGCACTTTCTGTCTAGGAGGATGAGGAGAAGTCGGCAAAGCAAATTGCTTCTAATGGGAATCTGGCAGAATGATATTAAAACTAGGGACCCATAAAGCATCTAATTACAAGGTTCAGCATCCTTTTAGACAAGGCTATGTCTAATGTGCATGTACAAGGTAAAGCAAACCCTGCCTACTATCCCTGTAAATGTCGAGGGAGGCAGTAGGAAAAGAAGCCAGGGTAAAACTCTCAGGTAAAATTCAAGCATTAAGTATTTATATTGTTTTGTTACTTGCATATTCGTATTAGTCAAATTGCAGCCACAAAACATCCTGGGTTTAAATCAGCGGCTGTGCATTATTATTCCAAAAATAGATATCAAGTTAGTTGTGATTCCGCACGTGCCCAACACAGTAAAGGAAGCCAGCAACGAATCATATTTCTTCTTTACACAGAAAGTATTGAAGCCTCTAACAAGCAAAATGTAGCAGCCTCTGCTACCCACAACATGTATCATAGTTATTGTTATAGGTTTTAATTCATCAAAATACCGGAAAAGCTGTGTTATGCGGCCCTGCACCAACCAAAAAGCTCTATAAACCAGCTTTTCTAATCTTCATGGGAAGTCCATTTTATAGTCCAGTTGGTGGGGGGCCAGCAGGCTCCCTACCTGGCTTCACATGGCTCCCTGGAAGCAGCGACGTGTCCCTGCTGCTCCTAGGTGGAGGAATGGCCACGAGGGGTTCAGAGTGCGGGAGGAGGTGCCGCGCTGGGGTTTGGGGCATGGGAGGGGGTGCGAGCTCTGGGAGGGAGTTTGGGTGCGGGAGGGGGCTCAAGGGAGGGAGTTGGGGTGCGGGGGTAGTTTTGGGGTGCCAGATCTGGGGGGGCACTCACCTCAGGTGCCTCCCTGCAAACGTCGACCTGTCCCAGCTGCTCCTAGGCTCTGCGCGCTGCCTCTGCCTGCAAGCACCGCCCCCAGAGTTCCCACTGGCTGCAGTTCCCGGCCAATTGGAACTGCTGAGCCAGTGCTTGGGGTGGGGTGGAGGCATCAGGGACAGGTAGCCTCTTGCAGGGAGCCACACAAGATGAGTGCCCCTCAGATCCAGCACTCTGCACCCCCTCCTGTGCCCCAACACCCTGCCCCGAACCTCCTCCCACACCCAAACTCCCTCCCAGAGCCCACACCCTGCATCCCCTCCCGCGCCCCAACCCCCAGCCCTGTGACCTCTCCTGCACCCAAACTCCCTCCCTCTCAATTAACCAGCGTTTTTCACTTACCAGCATCCCCCTTTCCCCCAACGTTGTGGATAAAAAAAAAATTACTGTAAAATGTTCAATTTATCTCTTGAAATTTTCCCTTTATATTTCCAGATAAATAAAGCATCTGTTAATATTTTTCTCTCTTACCCACTTGTGTTTTAATCTAAGGTCTAAAGACTCAAGGGAAACACCTTTGGCTCCTAACTAAATCATTAAACTTCTTTTATAGGCAAACCAAGGGGTATACCCAGGAAAATTAATGATTTTAACCCTTAGGTTTCCTGGACCTGCTCTAAACGTTTAATCCACTGGTGGTGTGGTTTGTTGGTATGTTGGAATTACTTGTTTGTTTGCTAGATATATGTTTTGTGTCACATCACTAGATTATGATTTTTCATACTTTTGGGGAGTTTTTGTTGCAACAGCAATAGTTTTGCGCACAAAAGGGTGATTAGTAAAAATATTAATAGTAAAACATTGTTCTTTGTGGTACTACATAATTCCAATATTATAATTCGGGATTAACCCATGGGATTAGGATTGCCAATGTATATAAACTGCCAAGTGTGCACTGGGCCCAGTAGGTCTTCCCAACGCTTGATAATGATCCAACCAGCAGACTAAATTCTGTGATGAATCCTGGCCACGTACCACTCGAGGCACATTGCACATATGCTAAGGATATTGTCCAGCAACCTTCACTGGATATTTCAGCCATTATCACTCTGAGTGGGGATACACTGCTTCAGATGTAAGAGTAAGGGTTTGAGGGACTCGGTGATTAACGATGACTTTGTGTTGATTCATGATGCAAAACAACGTGGCATATTTCTCTCAGCCAGATGGTCAAAAGTACTCACCTGATCTTTGTTGGGTCAGTTTGCTAGATGGCCATCGACAACCAATAAATCGTAAAGTACTCGATAGCTTCCCTCACAGCCAACACAGACCATCACTGATCCATGTCAGGCTCCAGCTACCCATCATTCAAAGTTCAATCAAGCCTCAGTGGAATTTTCATAAGGCAGGTTGGGAAAAGTTCTGCAATGCACTGGAATGTAGGGTGGCTACCATTCCATCACGTTGTAGCCCAATCGATGAAACCTACCACCGATTCCAAGGAGCCATTTACAAAGCTGCATGTTCAGCTATACCATGGGGCTGTTGACTAATTTATACTCTCTGCCAATTACCAAGCCTTGCTCAGGAAATTTGAATTAACTGGTGATCCAGACATTGCAGACCATCTAATTGAGGGTCTGGACACTGCCAGGCTCACTTGGTAGAAGGAATCTGTGGAGAAGCTTGACTTCACTTATTCCAGCTGGAACCTGATCCACTGGCTGGTTGCTGCTCAACAACTTCCAGGCCAAAATCACCCACTGGTTAAGCCCAGTGAGGTTGCAAGACATCTAATGTGGGTAGCAAAGGTTCATCTAGAGAAGTAATTTAAATGCAAAGTATATGACAAATGGTGTCAACTTCAACATCAGAATGTGGGCAGGAGTCAGCCAGAGCTCCTCATGGTGAATGAACAAGATAAGGCCCTTAACTCCATCAGACCAGGCCCAATAGCGCGGTGTGATAACATCTCTCCAGAATTCGTTAAGCATCCTGGACCAAAGGCATCAGAGTGGCTCACTAATTTCAATATACAGGTCATTAATGAGAAGAAGCTACTGCGCACTTGGCATCAAGCAAAGATTATTGCCATTCTCAAGCCGGGCAAGGACTCCCACAATATGGCAATTTACTGCCCAATATCCTTGCTGTCAGTGTGTTTCAACGTGTTTGAGCGCTTGGTCCTCCAACGAATCGCTCTGATGTTGAATTATGTCTTGCAGGTTGAGCAGGCAGGGTTCAGGAAAGGACATAGGCACCTGTGATCAAGCCTTGGCCTTAATCACTTTTATTGAAAATGGTCTTCAACAAAATCTAAAGAAAGGACTGCCTGGATGTGACCATCGCTAATGACACTGTTTGGCACAAGGCCTTCCATGTAAACTCTCTCGAGTTGCCCTGCATTGGGTGGCCGAAGTAGTAGAGCTCTTCCTCCAAAATAGGTGGTTCATAGTACACATAGGTGAACTCTGCAGTTCCTGGAAGTGTCAGATTAATGGTCTTCCTCAAGGTTCAGTTCTTTCACCAATATTATTCAATGTGTATATCAATGACTTGCTAGCAACGGTCTTGCACCTGACATCTGATGCAGCTATCAAGCTCAGTCCTTCACAAAAATTGACAAGGTCCTGAATGGTGATATGAAGCTCATGCCAGACTACCGTAGTCAAGGGCACCTGCAGTTGAGCTTTTCCAAAACAGTTTCTAGCATATTTCATTTGCATAATGCAAGCACAAGCCACTAGTTAAATATTTTCTTAAACGGCCAATGCCTGCAGCATGTTTACCTCAGTGTGACATTGGTTAGGTCATTGATGTACCACAGTCACTTGAAGAAGACAGCAGCCAAAGGTAGCACTCAGAACAACCTGTTCAGAAAACTGGGCTGCTCAACCTGGGGTGTGAGCACCCGGATGCTTAGAACCAGCACGTTCCCTCTGCTATTCAACAGCAGAGTCCTATGCTCCTGTCACTCGTCTCACATGAGGCTGGTCAACGCAGCGCTTAACAAAGCTATGCGCATTGTTACCGGGGCTTTATGTGCAACTCCATTGCCATGGCTGCCAATACTTAGTAACATAGCACCGCCCCATATTTGCCGTGAGGGAGCCTCCATCATATTCCTGGCCAAGTTCCATGAGAACAGTGACTTACCTCAAACTTAGGTTTGAACAGAGACTGGGAATGGCTCAGTCATTACACTAATTGAATCTATTTCCCCATGTTAAAGTATCCTCACACCTTCGTGTCAACTGTCCGAAATGGGCCATCTTGATTATCACTTCAAAAGTTTTTCTCCCCTGCTGATAACAGCTTCTCTTAATTAATTAGCCTCTTACAGTTGGTATGGGTACTTCCACTTTTTCATGTTCTCTGTATGTATAAATATCTTCTTGCTGTAGGTTCCAGTCTATGCATCCAATGAAGTGGGCTGTAGCCCACGAAAGCTTATGCTCAAATAAATGTGTTAGTCTCTAAGGTGCCACAAGTACTCCTGTTTTTTTTGCCAATACAGACTAACACAGCTGCTACTCTGAAACCTGACTTGCCTCTGTACTCAAACCTCTTCATCCACCCAACACAGTTGTCTTCTAGACGCCCTTTATGGTCACTTTATGCCACCACATTACATGAGGGTGGAATCTGCTTGGCGTAATGAGTGGTCAGCAATGGCAGTCGTTAATCACTCACTCATCACTGATCCAACCATCTGCCCACCAGGTTTTGACCTTCCAAGACACCTGTGGTCATCCCTGAACTAGTTTGTAAAAGGACAGGGCAATTGTGCACCCAATGCCTTCAAATGACCCGCAATGTAGGTGCAGTCAATTTCAGACTATGTTGCATATTCTGGACAAGTGCCCGCTAACTTACTTTGATGGAAGGCTACCAGCTCTTCATCTGGTTGATGACAATGCCATCACATGGCTGGACACATTGCACATATGCTGAAGAAAAACAAGCAGAAGAAGAAGCAAAACACCCTGAAAGTTCAGACAGGTTTTAGGGTCTTATTCAATACCCACTGAAATCAGTGGAAAGGCTCTTATGGATTCTAATGGGATTTGTATCAGATTTATTAACCCTCATGCTTCAGGGCATAAGCTAACCTCTAACTCAGGGGGTAGAGTAGAAACTTTTCTTAGGGCAGGTTGTCCCATAACTGCCTACTGCAGGGCTTCTTCCGCCTTCCTCTGAGGCAGCTGGTATTAGTCACGGCTGGAGAAAAGATCCCACTGGTCTGATCAACACTAGCAGTTCCTAGGTCCTTATGATTGCAATAGTTATTTTATATGTATAAAATATTAATGATTATTAAAGCATATTCATTGACTTTTAATAACTATATAATCAGATGTGGGCCTTACATAGTTTATAAAGCTCATTAATTTTTGTATGTAATTGAGATGCGAAAAGTGCCTTATCAACCCTACATTAAATATTTATTTGAGACGCTTGATTTAAAATGTGCTATGTATATGTTTTGAGTGGATTCTAGGCTTAGGTTGAATACATGGGTCTTGCACTATAGTTACACAGTACAATACAATTCAGTGAAACTCAAATCTCTCACCCATAGCATAGGCGGAGGTGTTTACAGCCAGCTGTAGATATCTCCAGAGATGAAAGCAAAGGTTGGCACTCTAATTAGCCAGTCAAATCTGCCTAGGTTCCGAGCACATCTTTGTAACAACTGCTGTTGCCCCTCACAGATAAAAACATGTCTCTCTGTAGCCTTCTCTCATCAGTTCAGGCTGTCACAACCCTTTACCACAATGCTGTGTTTGGCTCTTACCTTGCAAGTGTTCTACCAGTTTTCTTTTTTTCTTCTTCCATATTTATGTCAAGGACTCCAAAATCCATCACTGCCGGTGTCAGTCGTTATCTCACAGGGGTGCCTCATTGTCACATTATTAGGGATGTGCTGGCTATGGAAGAAAAATTGTCTGGCATTCTTCAACAACGTCAACACAGCTTGAGTGCAGAACACTCCGTGTGGCACTTGAGTGCCGTGTAGGGCGCACTGCCTTCCTTTCACACACATGCATCACAGCCCATGAGATTTCTGCCTGTAATGCAGAAGTGATTGTGAGCAGAGGGTAAAAGTAATTGTGGGTGCAGAAAAAACAAAATAACTGTGTTTATTGAGAAGGATTAATTCAACGACATGAACCAGTGAAGGAGAAGGGTTCTGGCTGGTTCCAGAGCTCTGTCCAGAGTGATGTAGAGAGGCCAGACCCACTTCAGCAGTGGGTAGGTAGAAATAGTTTATAAAAACTCAAAGGAGAATTTCCCCAGCACAGGTACTGTGCTGATGTAAGGCTGACAGACCCCAGTCAGCAACACCTGGGATCAAACGTGAGGCTTTTGAAGCTTAATGCATGAACCTCTACTGCCTGAGCTAAAAGACAGCTCTCTCGCTTAGCCAAGCTATAGTAGGCTCCTCAAACTCTAGGTGGTTTAGTTGGGTGCTAGAGTGCCCCACTAAGCAGCATGGGTTACACTGGGGTCACAATAGGGGTATGCTGGGGAAGGAGCCATGACCTGGGCCATAAAGCACAGTGTTACGGCCGCTCTGGCTAGTACACCAGACCATGCGGAGGCTGTGGTAACTTAGAGAAGAGTCAGGGTTGCCTAGCTTATACTGGGAGTTGCTGCAGCAAGTGAGACAGCACAAAAATGGCTCTTGCCTGCCCCGGGAGCTGTCGTTTCCATCTTTCATACTGAGCCTCCTAGGGATACGGCACGGAATATGACCCATGGCCTCATCAGAACACAGCCCTCTGATTGGTCGCAACCCCATGCTTTGAGTGACCCTACAGAGCCGACTGTCAGAAGCTGGGACAAGAGGGGATGGATCCCTCAAAATTGCCCTGTTCTGTTCATTCCTGCTGAAGCATCAGGCACTGGCCGCTGCTGGAAGACAGGATACTGGGCTAGATGGACCCAGTATGGCCATTCCTATGTCCTTATGTTTATAGCCTGAGCCCATGTCACTGTTGCATGGCAGCTTCTGAGAGCTGGTTAACCTTTAAGTGGGTGTCAAAGAGAGTGACTATGTGTGGTGCCTCCTGCAGGCTGCAGGTTTCCAAGCTGGCTCCAAATAGGCATTCATGGAGGGGACAAGAGGAAGGGGCTAAAGGATCCATATTTGTGCTGCTCCAGCAGCTCCAAACTCTCACGTCAAGAGCAGCAATTACTTTTCCAGCCCATATACTAGAACAGCAGCTGCATGCTTTGGGAGTGTGCATTCAATGCCCACTTAGTTCCCCACATGATGCCCATTTACTTGGCCTTTGCGACTAGCAGGGGTGAATTTCCCCCTAAAAATGTGTTGGCAGGCACAGATTCCACATAGCTGGCAGGATCACAGAATCATAGAAGTGTGGGACTGGAAGGAACTTTGAGAGATCATCTAGTCCAGTTCCCTGCTCTCACAGCAGGACTATGTAATAAACAGACCATCCCTGACAGGTGTTTGTCTAAACTGCCCTTAAAAACCTCCAGTGATGGAGATTCCACAACCTCCCTTGGCAATTTGTTCCAGCATTTAACTACCCTGATGGTTAGGAAGTTTTTCCTAATAGCCAACCTAAACCTCCTTTGCTGCAATGTAAGCCCATTGCTTCTTGTCCTATCCTCAGAGGTTAAGAAGAACAATTTTTCTCCCTCCTCCTTGTAACAACCTTTCACATACTTGAAAACAGTTGTCATGTCCCTGCCTCAGTCTTCTCTTCTCCAGACTAAACACAACCAATTTTTTCAGTCTTCCCTCATAGGTCATGTTTTCTAGACCTTGAATCATTTTTGTTGCTCTTCTCTGGACTGTCTCCAATTTGTCCACATCTTTCCTGAAATCTGGTGTCTAGAACTGGACACAATACTCCAGTTGAGGCCTAATCAGTGCAGAGTAGAGTAGAAGAATTACTTCTTGTGTCTTGCTTACAACACTTCTGCTAATACATCCCAGAATGATATTTGCTTTTTTGGCAACAGTGTTACACTGTTGACTCATATTTAGCTTGCAATCCACTATGACCCCCAGACCCCTTTCCACAGTACTCAGGGGTGATAGTAACGTAAAGAACTTACCGGTACTCAGGGCAGCCGGTCTCCTGGTAAGGTGGGCGGTCAGCTCTGGGCCCCCAGAAGGGGTGAGGCCTCGGCCAGAAGAGGCAGGGCTGGGGCCAGACTCCCCCAGGCAGCCCTTCAGCACTGCCCGGCCCATGCTGCCTGGGGCTCCGGCAGCGATTTAAAGAGTTTGGGGCTCCAGTCGCTGTCAGGAGCCCCAGGTCCTTTTAAAACGCCAGGCCCTGGGGCAGCTTCCCCTTTTGCCCTCCCTGTCCCCTGTCAGTGGCCCCGCCAATACAGTGCTTAAAGCGCTGCAGCCGTGGCAGCACTTTAACCGGCAGCCACTTTCTTACCAGTACTCCATACCAGCCCGTACCAGCTTACTTTCACAGTTCTCCCTAGGCAGTCATTTCCCATTTTGTATGTGTGCAACTGACTGTTCCTTCCTAAGTGGAGTACTTTGCATTTGTCCTTATTGAATTTCATCCTGTTTCCTTCAGGCCATTTCTCCAGTTTGTCCAGATCATTTTGACTTTTAATCCTACCCTCCAAAGCACTTGCAACCCCTCCCAGCTTGGTATCATCCACAAACTTTATTAGTATATTCACTATATCATTATCTAAATCATTGATGAAGATATTGAACAGAACCAGACCCAAGACCGATCCCTGTGGGACCAGCTGCTCCTCCTTCTCCGGTAGATGCACAGAGACCAGGCAGTTTGCTCTGTGTATGTGCTTGTTTGTGTGTCTGATGGAAGAAACTCTAAAAAGTTAGATCCTGGGCATTTCAGGGGGATGGGATAGCTCTGTGGTTTGAGCATTGGTCTGCTAAACCCAGCATTATGAGCTCAATCCTTAAGGAGGCCATTTAGGAATCTGGGGCAAAAATCTGTCTGGGGATTGGTCCTGCTTTGAGCAGGTGGGTTAGACTAGATGACCTCCTGAAGTCCCTTCCAACCCTGATATTCTATGTTTTGTGTGGACAAAGCGATGCAGGGACAGATTCATTCCCACTGTCTACAGGTTATCCATTGACCAATTTGTCCTCTAGTTGAAATGTGTGTCTCTTCTTATTTAATATTTATGTTACAGTAGCACCAACCAAAATCAACACCCCATTGTGGTAGTCATGTGTTCTGCAGGGCAGACACATAGTGAGGAAATATTCCCTGCCCCAAAAAGCTTACCATATAAGTAGCTAAGACAGAGGGTGAGAGGAGAAACTGAGGCAATATGATGTACCCCAGCACCAGTAGCAGAGTAGAACATAGACCCGTCTCCATACTCCCCCCACTGATTCCCTATCCTCTGGAGCACAGACTCTCCCTATATGTCTTTCTTTTTTTCTTTCACACTTAACCCAGTGTTATCTGATCACTACTCCGTCCAATCCCTAATGGACTAGTGTCTGAATTATGATCACAATTGGCACTAATTGCTACTCTTAATAGCCTCCGCTGTGAGCTCTACGACTCGTTGTGCTGCTCCCTCACCTCCTGGTACCAGCGCCAGCAGAGACCATCTGGAGTCAAGGCACAGCTGCTGGTGTCCTCTACCTGTTGTGTGGGTAACTAAAAACTTCAGTCTCCAGAGATGACAATCCAGTAGCTGTCCCAGGTACTGAATCACTTTACAATACAGAATAAGGAACCTTACAGCATATACCTGGGAGACATTTTGCATTTTCAGTATCAGACCTGATATTCCATTGAGGCTTTTCTTAGAAGCCTTTTGTCTGTCTGCCAGCACAAATCAACGTTGTTTTTATTAGAGGGATGATTGCTTGAACTGCTGCCAGAAGTTGTTTGGGCTATTTGGGAGGTTAGCAAGAGACATGCACAATAATCTCTGTGTGTGTGTGTAGACTGGCTACTTTGTTTGCTTCCAATTCTCCATGGCTGCTCAGTTCCTTCTCTCGGCCCTGTCAATTTTGTTTAAAAAAAATAAACAAAAAGAAAAATAAATTCTTGCCCCAGACAGCAGGTTCCAGCTATAATCGCATCCTCCCAGACTGGGGTTGCCATCAAGCTTTGGAGATGACCCTTTTTGAATTATTCAGGGCAATTTGTACTGTAATCATAGGCCTGTCAATACAGCTCTTCACGATTTTAATTCCAAAGGGCTTCGCTACTATGCCCCGGAGCTGCTCTCATCAGAGTTGGAGATAGTCCCTTTGAAATGCTTCACTCTTCTGCGCTGCGTGGTGTGAACAAGGAGAGGCTGCTCCACTTGTTGTTTTGTGGAAGGGATCAATAGCTTAGAGCTAGTATCAGGGACCAAGGCATGTGTCAAATGCTCTGTTTCGATATGCCGTCAAAAGTTGGGCTGCTCGCCCCTGTTATTGTGGAAATGCTAATGGAAAGGAGCTGGCTTTGCAGTCATGGAGACTGGAATGTAGCATGCTCCCATAGTTAGGGCACTGGATGGGACCCAGAGAAGCTACAGTTCTAATTCAGGGTCTGCCACTGACCTGCTGTGTGACCTTGGGCAAGTCCCTTCACCTTTCTTTCCCCTCCCACTGAAAGCTCTTCTGGGCAGGGATTATCCGTCACTGTGTTTGTACAGCACCTAGCACAGTGGGGCAGCCAGTCTCAGCTGAGACCTCTAGGCACAAACAGTAATGCAGATAATTACTAATAATAGTATCCAGAGGACACAGAGTTCTGAAGCCTTCGAAGCCCATCTGTCCAGCAGAAAGGGACGCTTGTTTCCTTTTAAAGGTACTCAGCATAATTCAGTGGAATTCACCCTGCAGGCCAAGTAGAATTCACCCATGCAGAGTTCATTGCTGAACAGGACCTCGGTGTTCAGTCTTTCTGCCCAGACTGCTGAATGTCAATGAAAAGAGTAAACAAGGGGTTTACTCCAGCTCACTTTGCGTCTCCCCTTGAATAGGTGCTCAGGTTTGGGGCTCAAAGAATGGTGGCTGAGGTGCAACAGAGGGAGCCTGCCTGTGGGAAAGAGGCAGGATTCCATATCCAAGTTTTGTGCAGATCACAAGCTGGGGAGTAGGACTGGTTGGAAAATTGTGAATGAAACATTTTTCCCATGAGGCACTGTGGCAGCTCAGCCACAGGGAGGGACCGCATTGCATCATGGGAGAGGTAGTCTAGTTGAAGACCAGGGTTGTTGGGGGGAAATGGGAACACGAGGGACCCAGAACTACAACTTCCAGGGATCTCAGGTGGGCACTGGGATTAACATTAACCTGACCTGACACATTTCAGCATTTCCAAATCCAACATTTTTTTGATCAGTGAAAAGTTTTGTTATTTAGATTTTTTTTCTCTCCCAGTTTGAGACAAAAACAGGTCTCACAATCTTGGAACTCCCCGTAGGACAGAAATTCAGCTCAGGGAGTCCTGGAAGGGGTGGGGGGGGAGATTTATTTGTCCTAGTTTTACTAACTTGTTTGGTGTCTTCCAGTGATTGGAGTAAAAAGTCTTCTTTCTATTTTACTTATTCATCAAATGTTTTTGTACTTGCACCTGAGAGGCCCCATCAAAAACTTCTTCCTCCAAAACCCCAGCAGACTCCAGACGATATCCAGACGATAACAACAGCAACAATAAAGAATCCGCCTCGGCCTGGGAAACAAAACCCAGTCCGCTTGTTCTTGGCTTGTAATGATCATGCAAATACAAGCTGATAAAAGAGGGTAAGGCTGGCTTAGGTTTGCAACCTCTAAACGCATTATAAATATTGTATGGTGCCGTTCTTCATTGGAAAACCCTGGCTGATTAAATTAACTGGTTTGCTGTCCCTGCTTCAATTGATGCCCCTGGGACATATTAAATATAAAAAGCTCTCTCCTAGGTTTCTGCACTGTTGCCGGTTTGAAGGAGGATTTATTGGTACGGGAAGAGAAGCAAGACCACTCAGGGCCCTACTGGTTTGTATTTTCTGTCTTCTGAAACTGTGGGTATTATTTTTTCCCTCTGCCTGAGACTTTATAACCTTTTTCATCCAGGAAAGGGGGGGGGGAAATCAGCAAACCAACCACCAGCCTTCCTTTTCCTTATTTACCAAGCTGTCCCAGAGAAGTGTCAACCCCAAGCAAGCTTAATGATGGGTTAAAAAAAATGCATTTCTTTCTGTTGAGAAACTCTTGGGCTTTTTTTCCCCACTTTTCCTCGGGAATGGCTCTTACTTTTTAAATTGGTATCAAAGCGAGTGGAGATGAGAGGCGGCAAAAGCGGGTTCTACTTGCAGCAGGAAGAAAACCCCTGCCTCAGTTACAGAGGGTATTTACGTACAGGGCTAATGGAAGAGGCAGTTTCTGTTTCACATGCTTGGTATAGGGGACCACAGTAGCACCTGCAAGGATGGGCCTGATTCTGCATTGCAAATGGCCATGAACTGAAAAGGGAATATTGCCCGAGGAAGGGGTCTGCTGGAGTGACTGTGGAAAAGCATTCTGAGACAGACTCTCTGCTGCTCTAGTGCGGTGCGGGGGCTGTCAGGGAGCTGGTTATTATTCCCGGATTCTCAGACTTGGTGCTTCTCTAATTTGTGCTACCTGCCAACAGTAGGGCCATCTGCCACCTGGAGATGGCTGCCCTCTTTCCCTGACCCCAGCCCACCCCTTTCCACTCTTGACACATACCTCATGCTGGCTTTATACTTGCTAGAGTCCCCCCCATGCTGGGTATCTGCAGCAAGGGGCCTGAGGCACCTTCCTGTGGGACTCTCGGGTGGCAGGAAAGGAGCGGGTCAGGGCAGAAATCCATCCCTCTCTACACAAGCATTTAGGTCTATAATTAAACTAAGAAACTCCATGAATAGCAATTGTGATGGGTATATACCCCCACACTGGCACTGAAGGGTCAAGAGGAGTTGGCACATCCAACTGGGGCATGGCAGGCTCAATGAAGGATCAGACCCAGCTGGGGAAGCTAATATAAAGGGAAGGGACCGTCTTGGGCTCTCTCTTGAGATGGGAACTCTGACAACTACCCAAGACAGCTACTGAGATGCCACTGGAGGGAGTGAGCCCCTGTGCTGAGCCTTGATAAAAGGGTAGGAACTGGGTCTCCATGGGGAAAGCCCTGGGAAGTGTGACCTGTCACCAGAGCTGGAAAGGACTCTGTGGAGCGTGGTGAGGGGCTGGGTATAGGCGCGGGAACTAGGGGTGCAGGGGGTGCTGCAGCACCCCCAGGTTTTACACTGGGCCCTGGCCGCCGGCTCCATGCCAGGGAACCCCTGCCCAGAACCACTCCTGGCCCAACACCTGGGGCTCTGCTCCTGGCCCTGTGCCAGCCCCCAGCTGTGGCCCCGCCCCCAGCCTTGGCTTCCTTACCCCTGTCTGGGTCCCCCCCCACCCCAGATACCCGGCCCTGCTCCCAGCCTCAACTCTGGGGGATCAGGGGGAGGCATGGACAGGAGTAAGGTGGGGGAATGAGGTAAAAAGGAAAAACTGCTTTCAGCACCTCCACTATTAAAAGTGTCCCAACGCCACTGGGGCTGGGAAAAGGGGCCTAGAGACAGGCCGAGGTAGGAAGAAGTCCAGGGAGGTGCAAGGGGTCTGAGGGTGCAGAGCTTGGCTGTTCACTACAGGTTCCCTAAAACCCAGATTAGAGGGGAAGTCTGGGTTCCCCTACTAGCCGCTGAGGAAGGTGGTATGAAACCCCCTGGGACGAGAGGTGAGCACTCGGAGATACTCTGAGATATGGGGAGCAAGGCTTGCTGGGCCAGAGTCAGGACTCAAATCATTGAACTCCGTGTGCTGGTACCTAGGACAGAGTGGGACTGATCAGCACCTGGCTGGAGGGCTGAATCATGAAGAGACCTTGTGCCACTTAGTCTCTCTGCACCCCAGTGCCCATGGGTGAAACAGGGTGTGCCGGAGGATGAGTCACTTCCCTTCTCCTCTGGATCTTCTGAAGGGCCAATTACAGACATTTTCTCTGAACCCCTTTCCTGGCGCTGCCTGAGGGACCTTTCAGATTTGGAAGTAAAAACCGTTTGCCAGGCCATCTCTGAAATAGCACTACAAGGTTCAGTTCTGCTTTGGATGCACAAGTGTAATTGCTAATGACTCCCAGATGCAGGGCCGGGTTTGCACCTCTGCATTAGAGGGAAGAATTTGCTGCCTTGTCTATGTGTGCTACACCAAGTTACTGCTTGTAACTGCCTGGTATAGCCATGGGTTTTGTTATATCTCTCAGCAGCAGCCTTGATCCCATTGACCATGTTCTGTTGAGCTGTCTGCTCCCTTGCAGAAGTAGACTTGAGTTATCCCATTCCAGTTTCCAGGGGCTGGTTTGGGGGGTGATTATTCATCTGCTCCAAGGAATCTCCAGTGTGAGGCCTAATTTTAATCACCCTCCCAGTTCAATGTGTCTGTGAAGCCACTGTGGGAGATAGTGAGACTATATAAACTGTGGTTCCATCACCAATGTATTATGGAACCGCAGCCATTCTCATCCCCATCATACCCACATGGAACAACATCTTTGCCTTCCCATCCATAGCCAGGACTGGGGTGAAGAGGTATGGGATGTGTGCGCACTGTGTTGGGTAAGTTCAGAGGTAATGTGGGTGGGATGGGGAAGGATCTTGTAGACACAGTGAGATGTTGAGGTTGGGGTTCTCACGAATCCTTCCAAGAAGTTTTCAGTTCGGAGGTGATTTTGGCTGCCCATCCACTCCCAGGGTTACCAAAGGTGTCACAGAAAAGCCTGTTTATATCGATGACTTGATAGACGTTTACAGTCTCTTTGCTTGGGTCCTGACCTTGATCATGTGATCTGCAGCTCTGTGGTGCCTAAACTGGATGATTGCTACGCTCTCTGTATGGGGCAGCATGTCTCTCTGTGGGGCTCATCCAAATGCTTGTGTTGTGGGCGCAGACCTTGACTTTGTGGAGCCTTGACAGTGCTAACGTTTCCTTGAGAGTTACACTGTCATAAGGAAGCAGACGGATGGTTTGGGGTTTAAGACAAAGGAGTTGTATGTAGAACATCTGACTTTCAAGACCAGTTCTGTTGAAGACCTCCCTGGATCACTGAAGCTCTCTGTACCTCCATCAGCATATGAGATATGGAGATGATAATGCTCCCCTGGTCTATTTTGATCGTAAGCTCTTTGGGGCAGGGGCAGCCTCTTGATCCGTGTATGTCCAGCAGCTGGCACAATTGCACCTTGATGTCAGTGGGGGCCTCTCAGCACTTCTGTCCTATGAATAACGATGCACAGTGTGGAGCATTTTCAAAATAGCGACATAAATAAACGCATGTAGACAGTAAAAGGCTGCCATCATATTTTATTCACCACACCACACAACAAATAAATGCCATAAGACTGTAATTTGGGCTGGCTCCCACCATTTCCCATTGGTTGCACAGTGAGCTGCGGCTTCCCTAGCCTAAACAATGATTTAAGCAACACGGTAGAGCAAGTGCAGGGGATTTGTCAGTGGGACTTTCTGGCCCAGGTATTTCTCCTGACTCGGCTTGTCTGAGTGGAAGGGCTGTAAAGTCCCATTAGAGAGGGAAGAGCCTGTTGTGACTGCAGACTCAGCTCCTGGTGTCTGTTCTTGTACGTTTAAGCAGGTTTAACATAGTTCACGGAGGAACTTGCTGTTTGGTGATTCCTCTTTCCCTTGTTAGCAAAAGCACCAGCCACGGAACCATGTCTCCCGGTGTTATTCCTGTCATTCAGAACTCTGCAGGGGCTTCCAGCACATTCCCTGCTACTTGAGACCAACACAGCCACTGATTAGCCTAGCAAATACCAAAGCAGCTTGTCCCTAAAGGACCAGCTGATTGCTGGGTTCAGAAACCCAGTTGGGTTGGGTACTGCAATGAATTCTGCTAGCCGGTGCAGAAGCCATGTAGCAGATCTACACATCTCAGTCCCAACCCAGCCAAGGAATGCTCCAGTTCACTACAAGTGCCCCCGCTGCTGTGACTTATTGCTATATTCTGCCAGGGGGGTGAATATTTTTGCTAGAGCTTTTGGGACCTTCTTACAGAAATGTATTGGTTTCCACAGAACTTTCATCAGGAACATTTTGCAAGTGAGAGAGACTCTATGGCTGGGTGGTTCTGGACCTAGCCTGACTTGGCATGATCTGGAATGAAAAGCTCTGTTCTGAATCAGGCAGAACCTGGGTTTCCTGCTTCCCAGGCCCATACCCTAACCACCAGGCTACAGAGGGTACATCTACCGTGCAATCAGAAATCTACCCATGGCAACGAGTCTCAGAGCCCTCGTCAGCTGACTCAGCCTCACCGGGCTCAGGCTGTGGGGCTGAAACTTGCAGTGTAAACATTCGGGCTTGGTCTAGCGCCCAGGCTCTGAGATCCCTCACGGGATCTCAGAGCCCAGGCTCCAGCTTGACCCTGGCTGGCTACACTCAGCTGACCCGGGCCAACCTCAGCCAAGCGGCAGGATTTTTAGTGCAGCGCAGACGTACCCAGAGTGTGAAGCATGCACATGCCCAAACCTTCTCCAGCCACAATTCTGTATTCGCAAAAAGAAGCCAAAAAACCTACAAACCTCAGAAGCTGCTGCGGAATGTCATTGTTGGTCTCTGGTCAGCTCTACATATGCACAACCTAAGAAGTCAGTTCAAGTCCCCACAGTCCATAGTAAATACCCAAAAGCCACATGCTGCCTAACTCCTCTGCTAATTTCACTTTATTCTGTGTCTCCTTTAAAATGAATGGACATGGGTGTGGGGTTTGTTTGTTTGTTTAGAGGAATACAATGAGAAACATGCTCATTGACAGGCCCAATAAAGAAAGTAACAGAACGCCACTAGCTGGCCAAACCAGACAGCCCCTACGCAAAAGAATAAATGGGCACGAATCAGACATCAGGAATTATAACATTCAAAAACCAGCTGGAGAACACTTCAGTCTCCCAGGTCACTCAATAACAGACCTAAAAGTGGCAATTCTTCAACAACAAAAAACCTTCAAAAACAGACTCCAACTTGAAACTGCAGAACTGGAATTAATTTGCAGACTGGACACCACCAAATTAGGCCTGAATAAAGACTGAGAGTGGTTGGGTCATTACAAAACCTAAACCTAATTTCCCCCTACTGTTACTCACACCTTCTTGTCAACTGTTTGAAATGGGTCACTCTCATTACCACTACATAAGTTTTTTCCTCCCTGGGTACCCTACTGTTAATTGAATTGTCTCGTTAGACTGACCTCCCACTTGGTAAGGCAACTCCCATCTTTTCATGTGCTGTGTATTTATACCTGCTACTGTATTTTCCACTCCATGCAGCTGATGAAGTGGGTTCTAGCCCACGAAAGCTTATGCCCAAATACATTTGTTAGTCTCTAAGGTGCCACAAGGACTCCTCATTGTTTTTGCTCCTCTCTTTGTTCAGCAAACCTGACACTGCTAATTAGAGGTACTAATTAGTACCTCTAATTAGACACACACAATCAGTTGTCCTTTTATCTCTTTCTACCTAAGATGCAATGGAGAAAAGTTTTTGAATTTCTGTTATACACCAGAAGACTTGTTGGCAGGTACCGGAATGTCTCATACCAATGATAGTATAATTCATCTCTCAGGATCAAAGCATGATGAGGTCTCTGTCTCTAGAGAGCTCAAGATTCCTGTCAGGTTTCTTGCCAGATTGGTTATAGTTACACATTTACTTACTGCAGTCACAGTAAAAGATGTATGTGCACTTTTCTCTCACCTTCTGCTCACAGTAATTGATGTATGTGCACTTTTTCTCTTATATCTTTTACTGTGAGTAGAAGGTACCTGCATTTTCCTCTTATCTTGTACTGTATTTACACATCCTAACGCAGGGCCTGATCCAAAGCCCAATGAAAAAACTCTAATTGACTTCGGCTGACATTGGGTCAAGCCCTCAATGATAGCTAAATATTCTGTGATGAGAGAGAGGCTGAGCTGAATTAATTTGTCCACATTCCAGTTATTTTCTTTGTCTCACCTCCGGTAACATTTTCTTCTCCCACCCACATCTTCATGCCTTGAGTCACACTGGCCCCTGTGCACACAGTGACCTCCCAATGATAAATTACATTAGGCCAGATCTGAGGCACATGTTCTGGCACCGGTATTGGCAGGAGTAGATTGTTCAGCATGGTAAGTTAATGTGTACGGGATCATAGGCGCCGACTTCCTCTCTGCCCGGTGGGTGCTTGACACCCCCTCTGCCCCTGGCCCCACCCCTGCACCGCCCTCTCCCTGCCCTCATTCCACCCCTTCCCCAAAGTCCCCACCCCCATTCCGCCCTTTCCCCAAAGTCCCCTCCCCTGCCCTGCCTCTTCTCCACCTCCTCCCCTGAGCACACCGCATCCCCGCTCCTCCCCCTCCCTCCCAGAAAGTCCTAAGCACCTCCAAACAGCTGTTAGGTGCTGGGAAGCGCTGGGAGGGCGGGGGAGGAGTGGGAACGCGGTGCGCTCGGGGGGGAGAAGGAAGTGAGGCGCGGGGAGCTTGGCTGCCGGTGGGTGAGGAGCACCCGCTAATTTTTCCTGTGGGTGCTCCAGCCCTGGAGCACCCATGGAGTTGGCGACTATGTATCGGATGGAAAAGCCATGCTTTATTTTCAGTAGCTTCCTAAGGATTGAGCACAGAACAGCAAAATCCTTAGAAGTAATCAAGGTTTTGTAAATTTTCCACTCAGGAAAGCCAAGGATTTGGAGAGAAAGACAGACAGAGAGAATAGTAAATCTGATCCTCTTCTGTTGTCTGACCCAGTCAATCAAAAAAGTCTGTCCTTACTTCTGTGAAAGGAAGGTCAAACAAAAGGAAGTACAGATGAATGATTGATGGTCATGACTGGGAATTAGAAGATCAGCATGCTAGACCTCACTTTGACACAGACGTACTGTCTCACCTTTGGAAAGTTACTTAACCTCTTTGCCTCAGTTTCCCTGTATATTGCTATTCATATTAGTTTAGTGCCCAAAATAGGACTTAACGGAGATCAAGTCCCCATTGAACTCTTCATAGTCAATTTTGGACTTAACTGTCTAAAGTAATGTTGTATCATCTGCAAATTTTGCCACTTCACTGTTTACCCATTTAACAGATGCTGAAATAGTTCAGAGAGGACTGTTTGGGTTAGCAATTCCTTCTGCCCTTGTTAGTACATCACAAGACATCAAACCATGTGCTGTTATGGTATCCCTATCATTCGTAGCCTCCCAAAGGATTAAAAACACTGTCTGTTACTTGTGAGTGCTAGAGACACTATCATGCCAAGTAAGAAGAAAAGGAACAATTCCCCTCCCAGAAATTTAACATCCTGGGGGGGGACGGAGAGGGGAAACAAAGACACCCCACCACACTAGCGTTTAACTTCAACAAGGAGACCTACACAAAAATCAAGAGGCTAGTTAAATGAAAATTAAAAAAGGAACAGTCCCAAGAATTAAATGCTTACAAGCTTCATGGAAACTTTTTTTAAGCACCATCAAATCGTATGTATACCCTTCAATAACAAAAAAGTAAGAGGAGAAAAAAAGAGATGGTGAGAGACAAAGAAAACCTTTTAAAAATTGGAAGTCAAATCCTACTGAGGGCCGAGGGCAGCAGGGCCATCCATTTGTGTGCCACAAATGTTATTTATTTAGCACCAACAACGGGCTCGATGCTGTACAGCAGGCAAAATAAAGAGTCCCTGCCCCAAAAGCAGGCAGTATCATAGGATCCATCCATGGCCCCTTCACCCTGCTCTGGTGGCAAACGCTCAGGCAGATCTCCACACCAGGAAGTTCTCCTGGAGCTGGTGGGGCATGGGGACATGCTGACTAGTAGGAGGTGTGGCCAGAGGGTACTGCACTCTGGCTATTCTGGGCCAGCGGAGCCAACCCTAGGGGAGCATTTAAGGCTGCTGTAACTCACAGCCTCCCCTCTTCACTGTTTGTTCTGTGTAGTCAGTTTCCTTTCTGCCTTGTGTGCCTCTTCCACACAGCAACCAGGGATAGAAATAGGGTGACCAGATAGCAAGTGTGAAAAATCGGGACAAGGGGTGGGCGGTAATATGAGCCCATTTAAAAAAAAGCCCCAAATATCGGGACTGTGCCTATAAAATCGGGACATCTGCTCACCCTAGATGGAAACACATGTTAAAAATAGATAAATGAAGATAGTTAAACTACCAACATTGGCAGGAAGACTCAGGGACAAGTGTAAGATGTGAAACTACTAACACATTTTTTAAATGGAATAGATTTAGAGTTGGTCTCCCTTTAACAGATTTAAGTTAAGTGTGGAAAAAATAAAAAGTCTTCCATCCTTTTAATAGTATCAGTTCAGTGTGGTTCAAGACCATGCCCAGAAAATTAAGGATTATTGAGTAGAATCTGATTGTATTATACAGTAGCTGCTTTTATATGTAAAGGTGTCTCCGCCTGCTTAACACAATAGCAGTTTTGTTCCAATAGCAATGGCAGTGCATTGTTTAGCAAGTCACTCCCTGGGTTAATTGGATTGAGGGTGCATACAAGAAATGTAAATGATGACACAGACTCAGTCACATCACAGAATGTGTGATGCAAATAGCATATCTGCTAGAATGCTGTCAAAAACCTGTAGCAAAAATAAATTACGCAAGATGCAACCGTAAGAGTTGCATGAAGTGCTCTGCATGTGCAAAGGTAGCAGCTTGCCAGCTGTTTTCAACATCTGCACAGCCATCGACAGCTGCCGAGCGGAACAGGTATTTTTTAAATCATTTTTTCTAAAAATACATGGGGAAAAATACTTTTTTTTTCCAGCACACGCAAAAAATATGCTGATTTTAGTCCCGTTCCAGGAAAGCACGTGTTTAAAGTTAACCAAGTGCTTAGCACTGTATCAAATCTGGCTACGGTAATTCCATAGCTCCCCCTTGCCACAGCATCCCCCATTGCCACTTCATGATCTTTAATATGTTTATCCTCACAACACCCCCGAAAGGCAAGACAGTGCTATTATCCCCATCGCACAGGAAGTCTGTGGCAAAACAGGGAGTCTAACCCAGGTCCCAGACTAGTGTCCTAACCACCAGCCCATTTTTCCTCTCTAGATACAGATACTTTCCTTGATTAGGGGTGTGACTGGGGTCCCGGGGAGCCACACTGAGGTTACTTAATTTGGGCAAACTGCAAAGGATGGGGCAGACAATCCCCAAAGCTGGTGGCCATTCCAATACTCACAGCCACCAAGCGACCCTCAAAACAACTTCTACAATACCTTACTGGTTACCCAGAATCCAAAAAAAGTTCCTTAAAGCAACCCAGCCTTAGGCCTCCACTCAGACTCCAATATGATGAGGATTACTGGAAATCTTATTCAACATATAAGAAAATTCTACCAATCCCAAAGAATCAGACACATGACCTCCCAGGTTAATGACTATTACAGCTCTTAACCAAATACACTCTTACAGCCAATTCTTATTAACTAAACTAAAAATTATCTTGATCATGCAGTCCTGGGTGAACAATAGGTTTTCTATTTCCCAATCATCACCAGTCATTTTACCACAAACTTTAAAAGAGACATATAGATAATGACATTATTTCACCCGAGATTCATCTAAATGTTAATATTCCCTTTTGGACTCTGAATCAATTGCTAAAATAATAGACAGGAACTGTCTGTTTACATGGCTAACATCTAACTTACTTTATAAGTTAACACATACAATTAGTATCACCTCTAATTTTCTAACAATACAGGTTTGCATTTCAAGGTTCTAGCCTATCTAACATGGAATGGCCCTGATTACCATTTACACACTTTTCTAACATGTCTCTAAAGGTTGAATCTGGGTCAATTAGCCTGTGAGCTGCTTAAGCTTTTCTGGCCATGTGTCACAAGGGGGTTCTTACTTCTTCCCACCTGCTACACCTGATTTGTCTGCTTCATCCACCTGTTGTGCCTCTTCATAAAGATAGATTGTAATGTGCCCTTTCTGTGATTGGTTTGTGAAGCACTAAGGGCGATGGGGCCCCAATTCTTGACTGGGCCCCCTTAGAGCTACCATTAAAAATAATAATAGTGTTTTACAACAAAAAACATCTAATGGTTGTAGGGTGCGGGGCAAGGAAGGTAGAATCAGCAGCAGACGTCCTCCCCTGCTGGCATCGCTCTATTCCTTTGTGGTATGAAAATCGCAAGTACAAGATATCTAGAGATAAAGTATCATTGAATATGATGAAGTATTTGAAAAACAATTAGAGCTTGTTGGAAAGAATGACGCTATGCAAAGCTATTAAATTTGCTCTGCGATGCCTTCTCCCATAAGTATCCATATACCAATACGAGCCGGTCACCAGCAGGGATGTGCAAATATCGCTCTATTTCATTGTGTTTACGTGAGAGCTAATTGAATACAATGGAACTGCTGGTATGAAATAACTGTCTCCTCTGGGCGGAGCTGACTGGAAGATGTGCCGCGACTCCCACTCTGAGCAGTGGATTTCACCACTAAGTGCCCTTGTTCCCCAGCAAAAATGACAAAACAATGATGCTTTATTGTCCCTAAAGGGTCTGATCCAATGAACATCTCCTTCAATATGCATCATAATAATCATACTCTGCTCTCATGCAGCACTTTTCATCTGTAGCTCACAAAGTAAGTCAGTACTGTTATCCCTGTTTACAGATAGGTTGACTTAACCTATTTGTTGATTTAGTTGGGGATTGTTCCTGCTTTGAGGAGGGGGTTGGAGTAGATGACCTCCTGAGGTCCCTTCCCACCCTGATATTCTGTGATTCTATGAACCAAGGTCACCCAGCAAGCTAGTAGCAGAACATGGAATAGAACGCTGGTGTCTTAAGTCCCAGTCCAGTGTGCTATCCACTAGGCAAGACTGCCTCCATCTGCGGATAACCTCTACCTATCAATGGCTTCTGTGCAAGCTGAGGCTGCTCTGAACTTCACAGAAAGTGCTTAGATCGCTACAGGATAGTGAGCTCTTTGGAGCAGGGACCATCTTTGTGTGTTCGCACAGTGCCTGGCACAGCAGGGTCCCAGTCCATGACTAGAGCTCCTACGTGCTGTGGTAATATAAATGACAAGACCACCTGATTGCGTCTGGTAAATTCATTTCTGGTTGATGGCATTAAGTAGTTTGAATAATTAATGTGATAATTTATCCCAAGCTGCCGAATAAATGTTGCCTTCTACTTGGGGGACGATGGGGAAAAATACTTTGGGGGCATTTTCCCCAATTTCTTTAATGTCAAGATGGGACTTAAAATAGGTGTGTGTCTAACCTCTAATGCAGGGGTCGGCAACCTAAAGCATGCATGCCAAAGGCGGCACGTGAGCCGATTTTTACTGGCACGCTGCTGCCAGCCGGGGTCCCGGCCGCCGCCCCCGCTCAGCCTGCTGCCGTCCTGGGTGAACGGAACCGCAGGCCGGCAGTGGGCTGAGTGGGGCCGGCGGCTGGGACCCCGGCTGGCAGGAGCCGGCGGACAGAACCCCAAGCCGGCAGCGGGCTGAGCCTGCCGCCGGTCTGGGGTTCTGTCCACAGGTGCAGTGTATTAAATTTCTCCCCGTAGGAATGTGCTAATTGCGGAGCACCAGGACTGGCAGCTGTAAGTAGTACACCATAAGCAGCACATTCCTATGGGGAGAAATTTAATACACTACACCCGGGTAGGGAAGGCTGTGCCTCCTCAAACAGCCTGCCCCCTATCCACCACCTCCCACTTCCTGCCCCGACTGCTCCCCTCAGAACCCCCCACCCATCCAACCCCCCGCTCCCCGACCACCTACCATGCCTCTCAGAGCAGCAGGACTGGCAGCCACGCTGCCCGGGCAGAGATAGCCACACCACCACGCTGCCCGGCAGGAGCTCGCAGCCCCGCCACCCTGAGCGCTGGCGGCATGACGAGCTGAGGCTGCGGGAGAGAGGGGACAGCGGGGGAGGGGACAGGGTCTAGCCTCCCTGGCCAAGAGCTCAAGGGCCGGGCGGGACATTCCCATGGGCCGGATGTGGCCCGCAGGCTGTAGTTTGCCCACCTCTGTCTTAGGCCTGCTCTACACTGGAGGGGAGGGGGGGTTAATCCAAGTTATGTAACTTCAGCTATGTGAATAACATAGCTGAAGTCGACGTCCTTAGATCTATTCACAGCAGGGTCTTCGCTGCAGTAAGTCAACGGCTGACGCTCTCCCATCGACTCCGCCTGTGCCTCTCACTCGGGTGGAGTACCAAAGTTGACAGGAGAACGCTCGGCAGTTGATTTAGATGCGATAAATCGACCCCTGCTGGATCGATCGCTGCCCGTCGATCCAGCGGGTAATGTTGGCAAGAGTGCATTACAGTGCAACAAATTCTGGCCCAGGTGGGACTTCATGGTGGTTCTGCACACTAGGGCTACTCAGCTCTTCACAGTCACACCTCCCCTTCCATTACTCAGGGTGGGCTAGTGGCTCATGCACTGGTCCTGGACTCAGGCGACTTGGTTTCTATTCCCAGCTGTGTCACTGGCCTTGGGTTGGGCCAGTCACTTTGTTCCTCAGTTTCCCCATCTATAAAATGGGATTCCTGGCCTCCTCTATAAAGTGCAGAGAGATCCACTAATAAAAAGTACTATACAAGAATTAGGTGGTATTATTATGAATCAAGTTTCCACTTGGCATTTGACACTAGCAGCTTCCAAGAAAAAACCGGAAAAACATGCCCTGAATTTCTAACAAACTATGTTAGAAATAAATCATATCAAGGAATATCTGAGAATTTCTCTGCACGGTGCATCAATTCGCCCCACAGGGCTGGACACTGTAGAGAGATCTCAAGTGGTGCACTGTAGCTGCCCGTGTACGCCCTGCTGATGTGCTCTAAAAGGTACCTAGTGCACGTTAACGTAGTACTGTCTCAAACATGCACCAAGTACCACTCAGTGAGCAACAGCGGGGCCGACGGGTGGCAGTTGAAGCACAACACTTCAGAGCACTCTACAGTTTCCACCCTCTGGCGTGTGTTGCCACACGGTGCATTGCCAAGCACTAAGTCTGTCGAATGCTCTTGGCCACTTAGACATGGTGACTTCTGCATCCTGCGCTGCCCCTGTCTTGCCAACCTTCTGGCCTTCACCTGGATCCTTCAAACACTTACTACCAGGGGCAACACGTGCTACTGTGAATAGCTGCATCGAACTACATGGCAGCAAGACTAAGATGAGTTCTAAGTGTTGGCTGGATTAAACGCAAGGGTGGCCACTAGCATCAATGAAGCTCTTTGTAGAGCCTGTGAAACTGCCTGTAGAATAAGGCACGTTAATGTGGATTATTTTTAACTAAATGGCTGTTTTCAATATCACGTGAAACAGGGTAGAAATGGGGAAGAAAAAGGAGTAATTACGATATCTGGCCTTATAGGTCAGATCCTCACTGGGTCTAAACTGAAGTCAATGGATCGCTACCAAGTTACACCAGCTGGGAATCTAAAGCATGGCCATCTAGTCGGAGGGATCACCAGGGCTGTATTTGCAATGCTCTTTTGATGTGTGCTTCCCCCCGCACTCTACTATATCACTATCTTCCCAGGATCCTTTCTTTGCCTCTCTGCAGGATGACAAGACCTTGTCCCACTGCTGCTCATTTGCTCTCTGCCCGTGCAACCTTCTCTTAGCCCTGGGCACCTCTTGCTGCTTCAAAGCCACTACTAGTCTCCTCTGTGTATTCCCAAATGCATCCCTCTCTCATAGTAAATGGTATCTTATGAAAACAATGCTTTGACATTCAGTAAAAAAAATTTTTTAAATAAAAGCCGTCAGGAAGATCATAAATGTCTCTTTCAGCTACATTTATCTGGATTAACTAAGCAAAATCCTCCAATCCATCCGTGCCTCTTTTAAAGACAAAAATAAAAGAAACCCTTACAGCATTTTCCTGGGGTTCTTTCCCTCTGCTCCCTGCTGGAGGTAACTTGGAAAATTCCCCTACCTTATGATATAACTTTTTTAACAACACCACAGGTAATAGGAACTTTTGTTAAAGAGAAACATCACCAGCCACATCCTGATTGATTCACCCCACAAGACCTGTGCCATCCCGATACAAATCCTGTGAAGAGGGCAGGAACTCACCTTGAGTGTGAAAATTATTTCTGCTTTCTTTTCAACGTCTTACTCAAATTCTTAAAGCCTCAATTTTCTCTGGGCATCTATGACCCCAGTTCCATGCCCTCCCCACACACACATTGTGAGCAAAGTTTTTTTCTGAATGTCTCGTATTAAAGAAAAGAAAATTCACCTAACCAGCCAATGCAAAGATTCCAAAAGCTGGAAGCAGATGATTCAACAGGGAAAAATAATAAAGATGGCTTTGTGGTATTGGCACGCAGGACAGCTGGGTTCAAGTCCCAACTCTGCCACACATTTCCTGTATGATCTTGGCAGAGTCACTCAATGCTTCTGTTTCCCACCTGTGAAGTGGAGATAACAACACTTCCTCTGTCTGTCCTCTCTAGTTAGATTGTAAATTCTTCAGAACAGTGACCGTGTCTTACTTTGTACAACACCTACCACAGTGGGGTCCTTGTCATGTCTGAGACCTCCGGGTGGTACTATAATATAAATAGTGATAAGATAACAACACTAACCACCTTAGCAGGTTCAAGAAGAGTAAACAAAGGATATTGGATGGCAAGAGTAGCTCAGGGTAAACATGGTATCAGATGAGAGTCTGATCATTGCTCACTTGGATGGAGCCGGTTGCCAGATTCCTAGCCACCACTTCTCCATCCTCTAGATCAGCGGTTCTCAATCAGGGGTCCGCAAGCAGGTTTCAGGGTGTCCGCCAACATGAACCAGAGAGCAGGGCTGGTTTAGAGTCACTGGGGCCCAGGGAAGAAAGCAGAAGCCCGAGCAACTTAGCTTCACAGGGACCCCTGTGGAGAGCCATGGGCAATTGCCCTGCCTGCTACTCCCTAATGCCAGCTCTGGATTTTCATCTGCTGGATATGCAGAAAAACAGTTGTTGTGGCACAGGTGGATCATGGAGTTTTTATAGCATGGGGGGGTGGGGAGGGAAGGGACTGAGAAAGAAAAAGGTTGAGAGCCCCTGCCCTAGATCAGTGGTTCTCAACCTTTCCAGACTACTGTACCCTTTTCAGGAGTCGGATTTGGTTTGTGTACCCCCAAGTTACACCTCACTTAAAAACTCAGGCTTCTGCTTCAGCTCCAGGGCGTGGGGCTCGGGCTTTGGCTTTTTGCCCTGGGCCCCAGTGAGTCTAACCCTGGCCCTGGCGACCCCATTAAAACAAACTTGCCCACAGTGTGAGAACCACTGATCTAGCGTACGGAACAGTAGAAACAAGTCATTGTATGAATTTTTAGCGTGTAAGGACTTTGCTAGTGCTTTTTATGCAGCCTGTTGTAAAACTAGGCAAATATCTAGATGGGATGAGGTACCCCCGGAAGACCTCCGCATACCCCCACAGGGACACATACCCCAGGTTGAGAACCCCTCTTCTAGGTCACATTGGCAGGGTGCTGGGTATTGCTTTGTCTGGGGCATTGAACTAGGAGCAATTTTGGCTTTCCCGGTATCAGCTGTAGCTCGTGCCCCCCCCCCTTCTTTCCCCATCTGTGGTTAGATCAGAACTTATCTTCTAGCTCACACAGACCTCACCTCAGCCGACCATTCCTGTGTCACCTCCAGGCCCAGAGAGGTTCAGCCATTTACACAAATACACAGCAGCGCTGTGTCAGAGCCGAAAGAGTGCCCAGGTCTCCAGATGTCCTCCAGTGTTGTTCTTTGGCCTTGAGAGCCTCCCCGAGATGCCTGTTCTTAGCCTCAGGTACAGCTTCCCGTACACAAATAATTGACCTGCAAGAACACCATCATTTATTAGCCAGCATGTCCCGGAGCTCCCTTTAGAAGATCAAAATTCTGCAAGGTGTTTGTCTGGCTGTTTGCCCACAATTCAAAGCATTTAATATCTAGTGCAATCTTAAATAATTCATTAGCAACTCAATCTGCCTAGTACCTCTGTTGAGAATGCTGATAAATGAGGTTAAATGGGATTCCTGCTGTTTTCTTGTGCAGTTGTTGGTTTAAACTATGACAAATATATGGCTTACCAGCGATGCAAATAGCAGGAAGGAACGAATGCCATTTTTGTCAATGAAATAAATGCGACGCTTTTTCCTCTTTAAAAAAATAAAGATGACTCCTCCCTACTTCACCCCGGGTGCTTCTAAGAGTGAGGGCTCCACTGAGTTGTACCCGATGAATTTGAACTGGGGATTCGGCCCTAAAGGTTGTGCTGGAAGGAGCAGCTCAGTGGCTTCTAATGCTCAGCACTGGCTCGTGCTGACCTGCTGTGATAACCAGTGTATAGTGAACATGTGGTTGTGTGTCTGTGTGGTGGCTAATGAATGGAAGTTATTGGGTAGCCACTATGCAAAACAGGTCCACTTCCTAGTTCCCAACCACGCACCACGATCACCATCGCAACTGGAGCTTGGCCTTTTAGATGGTCAGCTCTTTCAGGCCCAGTGCTGTCATTCACCACGTTTGTACAGTGCCTCTCTGTGACACTTTCTGGGGTACCCAGGGTTATGAGGTACCCTGCAAACACCCACCCTCAGCATGAGGGAACCTGGTCTGCACCTTCTGTGGCTGAGTTCCCAACCCTACCAGCCTCTGGCAACACTAGCATGCCCCTCCAGGCCTAAGCAGCCCCTGCGCTCTCTTTGCAGGTTAACGATAGGCGCACACCAACCCCTGAGCCCTCTGAGCGTCTCCCTGGAGTAGGGTGACCAGATGTCCTGATTTTATAGGGACAGTCCTGATTTTTGGGTCTTTCTTATATAGGCTCCTATTACCCCCCACCCCATCCCAATTTTTCACATTTGCTGTCTGGTCACCCTACCCTGGAGCATCCAAGCCGTGTGCCTCTGGACAGCCACAGAATTCACAGATCTGTTGCTCCCAAAGGAAAAGCGCACCCCAGCTTACCAGTTACACCCAGGATCACCACTCCACTCAACACACAGCTCAATACCAGAGCCAGGGGTCAAGCCGGAGTCTGCAGTCAGGGGCCAGAGCCAAGGGTCAAAACCGGAGGTCAGGAACTGGAGCGAGCAGGGGATCAGGCAAGGAAGGGCTCAAGGCAGGGATGGGACAGACAGGGCCGGCTCCAGGGTTTTTCCCGCCCCAAGCGGCGGGGGGAAAAAAAAGAAAAAAGCCGCGATCGGCAGCACTTTGGCAGCAGCTCCACCGCGCCGCTTTCTTCTTCGGCGGCACTTCGGCGGCAGGTCCTTCCCTCCGAGAGGGACCGAGGGACCCGCCGCCGAAGAGCCGGACATGCCGCCCCTTCCCCTTGGCCGCCCCAAGCAGCTGCTTGCTGTGCTGGTGCCTGGAGCTAGCCCTGGGGACAGAGGCAAGACTGAGGGCAAAGCAGGAGATGCAGGAACCAGGAAACACAGCAGCAGGCACAGCAGCGGGCATGAGCATTGAGGCGCCAGCAAGCCGCTGCCGCTGGTGGCTTAAGAGCCAGCCTGCTGGCCTCTGCAGCCAGTCAGGTTGCATGGCTAATCAGGCAGCTGCTGTAGCAGTGAGGCTGCCTGGAGACTAGCTCTGCTGTGGGCTCTGATTCCTACCACTTCCCACCCTGTCCCTGTCCTGTCAGATAGAAAGTTTTGGCCTACTTCTACGGCATCTTCCACCAGCACCAACAGCGAATGGATTCAACCCCCTCTGCCAGCTGTGACTAGAAAGGTATTAACAGAGAGATGTATGTTTTATACTCAAATTACACTTCAGATCATCCAGACTTCACTGTGGCAGGACGATGAGTCACTGGCACGGCACCTCCTGCTGGTCGTCCTGGGAATTAGCTCTTCCAGCCCAGAGCGCCCTCTGCAGGCCGGTGTCTCGCCTGCCGCTGGCCCCCATGTCCCTCCTGGATCCCGGTGCCCTTTACTTCAGGGTTCTGCCCCCCGTGGTAACCCACAATCTGGGTCTCCCCGCCCCAGGGAACCCCCAACCCTCTATCCCCACCTCACCTCAGTGGCTACTGCCAGTCACCATCTAGCCCCCGCTCCCTGGGGCAGACGGCAGTCTGTAAACCACTCATCATCAGCAAGGGGGGTTGGACCCGCTGCCTCTGCCTATCTGTGGGCTGCCCCTCTGCAGCCCTAGTACCTATTTGGCCCTTTTAGCAGAACCTGCAGCCTGGGTTTTTTCCTGGCTGGAGCTCCCCAGCTCCCTCTGCCCTCCCCAGGCGCTGCTCCACCTCAGTTACCCTTCTAAGCTCCCAGGCAGCCCAGTCTTTCTCTCTCAGGAAGCTAGAGAGAGAGTGTCTGCTAGTCTCTGGCCCTCAGCCCTCGTATAGGGCCTGCTGTGGCCTGATTGGGGCATGCTCCTCCCACTGTGGCTGCTTTCCCCCAATCAGCCTAGCTTTTCCCCTGCCACAGCCCTCTCCCAGGGCTGTTTTAAGCCCTTCAGGGCAGGAGCGGGGTGGCCACCCCGCTACATTCGCACTTTTATTTGCAATAATATCAGAAACCCTTGACATGACTAGACCACCCATAATTCTGTGTTAATTTTCTATCCCATGCACACATCCCTTTATTAAAATATTTGGGATATCGTACTGTACATTATTATCACTATTACTGTAAAACCTCGAGACCGCATGTAGGGCCCAGGCCCCATTGTGCAAGGCGCTGCATAAACGGAACAAGTGGCAGCCTCTGCCCTGACCCGCTTGCAGTCTAATCAGATGAGACAGACAAACGTCGGAAGAGGAAATGCAGGCAAAGTGACTTCCCGAGGTCACATAGAAAGTCTGTGGCAGAGCTTGTAATTAGGGTTGCCAACCCTACAGGATTGTCCTGGAGTCTCCAGGTATTAACAATTAATCTTTAATTAAAGATTATGTCATGTGATGAAATCTCCAGGAATTTGTCCAACCACAGTTGGCAACCCTACTTGTAATTGAATGCAGATCTTTCAAGTCCCAGACGACACTTTAACCACAAGATCATCCTTCTTCTCTGGGTGGAAGTCTTGCAACCAAAACTTTTTTTTTCACTGGGACTAACAAAATTATTTTATTTTGAATGCTATTAAAACCAGAATTCGAACCTCGCCGGTGTTCTTTTTAATGCCTTGAAAGATCATTACTCAGACTAGCATCTAACCGTGCAATATTTTTGTTTCTCGTAAAAATAATTGTATTCAAAAATACATTTGCCTGTGGCATTTAATGAGATGTAAACCAGTATTTATGATCCTTTTCAAATAAAGTGAAACCTTCAGTTCTTCCCTTATGGTGCTTTTGGTGGACGAGACAAGCTAATTCTTGCTCCTTGAAAAGCAGTTTTTGACAAAATGCTGATCCTAACATTAAATTTGCAGAAGCTCAACTGTTTATCTGCTTCGCCCACAGACACCATACGGTGCATAATATGTAGGACACGTTGAATGGTTGGAATTAGCAGAACCATTTGTGAACGGCATATAAATGTATAATTTGCACCCTAATTCTCTGTGATAACAGGCAAATTATGGAAAGTGATAGCGTCATTATTTTTGTAAAGTTGGCGTGCACTACTCAACACAGAACCAGAACTTCAAGTCATAATGGACATGCATTGTCAGAATGCCCCGTTAAGCATGACTTGAACCAAGGAGTATTAGTGTCTTTGGAAGATTTCCCATACCAGAAATACAAAGGGTCATATTTTGCTCTCCGTTATAGCAACTGAATGTCCTGCTTTAACACACCATTAGGCTCAGATCCTCAAAGGTATTTGAAATCAATGGGAGTTAGGCACCTAGATAACTTAGAGGTTCTGGACCTCAAGGAGTTGCTTACCTTTAAGTAAGACAATTGGACTGCTGGCATGGTTAAATTGAATTGCTTTCTTAAGTGCTTTGCTGGATCAAGGCCAACGCAAGAGCAGAATTGGGCCCACTGAGAGCAAAACAGGCTCAAAGAAGAGTATGATAAGAGACAGGTGAAACACTTTAGTTTAAAAATCACAACACTGTTTTTTAATGTATTTCAAAAGAGGTTGGTATTTTAAAATTTTGTGCAAACCTTTCTCAGCTTTTGGGCTGCAATTAATTTGTAATGGATTTTTCAAAATACCATAGAAGGTGAATGTTTTGTGATGATCTGGATCTTTTCTAGTAAACTTACCTGAATCTCTATGGTCTAGAACCTGATCCAGAAAGAACAAAGCTTTCTCCCAGAAAATACCTGTGCATTCCTATTTTTGCAGGGCTGGAAATATGCCACTAACAGTCTCGCTTCATATTATAATGTATTGTCTAATATTAATCACTGCCCTCAACTGGATGTTATAAGAACCGCTCATCTGTGTATCATAGGCTCTATATTGTTAGTAGCTAAAGGGGACTCTCATTCAGCTGGAGTGATAGAGCCTGTGCTTTTGGAATAGGAGGATCTGAGTCCTATCCAAGCTGCCACTATGACATTAATGGCCTTGGTATGCAGTTAAGGTAGCTTCAGGTTTACGCCTCTGGTAGGTCTGTAGGGAAAAGGTGCACTGTTTGTGCAAGTTAACTCTAGCCCTGCCCTAAGCCCAGCCTTTAACCAAACATCTTGAATACTAATATTGATCAAGATTCAGAGATTGGTGTCAGGTTTGATCTAAGCTGTGGCTGGCCCTTAACTTCAGGCCAACTGGCTGGCCCACCCCGTGTATATTAGTGTTGGAATGGCTTGATAGACGCTTAGATTTTTCTGCCAAACTAAGGCTACAGCATCAACATAAACACAGATGGAAAGTAGTGTCTTTTGGATGTCAACCAGACGCTGCGGGGAGACTGGGTCAAGATCGCCTCTGCTGATGTCATTAGTTAGTACAGTAGTACCTAGGTGTGACCTTTGCTACCTTGTACTTGGTGTGGTGCAAACACACAGCACGAGACAGCCCCGAAGAGCTCAGAGTGTGTTCTGGCAAGACAGAGCGAGGCAATGGCTTGCCCAAGCTGGTCATTGACATCAACAAGACAAACCTAGGGCTCCTGACCCACAGGCTGGTGCCCTTCCCTCAAGCCCACTCTGACTTAGGCTGTTTGGTCCCATTCTCATGCAGCACTGGCTCGTCTTCTGGAAGGACTCATGCTGCCAAAAAGGCAGCCAGGTTTCCAGAGCGACGTGGAATCTGTCCGTTTTGGTTGTCTCCCAAGCTCCCGCCACTGCTCCCGTCTCTAGCACCCAGAGATGGCCGCCCACCTTTCAGGCTCACTGCCTCCATCGCAGGTCCTGCGCCGTTGGCACCCGAAGACCGCGCTGTCCCCATGTGCAGCAATGCACTGCTTCCTCCCACAGCCTGAGGCAGGGAGGGTGCTGTGAGTGAGATAAACGCACTCTGAAATGAGACTTCCTCTGTCTCCTCCATTTCACTCCTCCGTGCCTGCTGCAGCTATTCAGCACTGCAGGCAAGTAATCTCTTTGTAGGATGTTTTATCAGGAATCTTCACAAGACAACTATTCATCTTCAATCCTACTTTTATCAAGGGTTTCTTTTTGCCCCCTAAGGCTTTTGAGATATCAATATCGTGCCTGTCACAAACAGTTGCAAGCTCATCTTCTCCACCATTATAGAAAATAAAGGAGCCGGCGAAGAATTGACATGGAATTCACAGAGATCAACAGCTGATCTAGGAATCAGAGAGAAACTGGCCACCGGAATCGTAGTAGGTTGTCATGCCTGTCTGGATACCTCCCTAGCAAACATGAGGCCCAGTGTAAATATACTGAGGGAGGATGAAGGGAAACTGGGTTGTCGTGGGTTGTGTCCACCGCAAAACTGGGATGTTCGGAGCCTTCCAACCACACAGGCTGTCAGGGACCCACAGCTGAACACAGAGGCAGCTCATTGCCCCCAGCTGATTCTGCTAACGAACATGCCCCCCCGACCGGATGAAAACTTCAGCAGGCACATTCCTAAATCTTGCATCAAGCCCAGGTCTCTGGCTGCTCAGTAGTGTTCCCTGAGTGCGGCTGTTTCTGGGTCCTGCCTCCTGCTCCTTGTCCCTGGTTCCTGGTTTCCATTCCTGGCGCCTGCCCCTACGCCAGCTGATCCTCTGGCTCTGGTTCCTGCCTCTCAGCTCTGGCTTGCTCACTGGACTTGACAACGCAGCTCCTGATTCACCTCTGGCCTGGTCACCTCTGCACCAACCACTAGGGAAGCCTCCTGCCTTGACCATTAGGCAAGACTGCCCACAGCCTGGTCCTTAACACAAATTTGACAGCGAAAGAGGCTCATTCTGATTCAGGAGACACACTGGGAGTAAGACTCAAGGGCTTGATTCAACTCCCACAAAGTCATTTCAAAGTGCCTACAGTATTTACATGGCCCCATTACTGTAGTAGCCGAGTGCCTCACAGTCTTGGATTTATCCTGACAACACCCCTGCGGGGTAGGGAAGTGCTATTTTATAGATGGTGTAGCTGAGGCACAGGGAGATCAAGTGACTTGCCCAAGGTGATCTAGAAAGTATGGCAGAGACGGAAACTGAATCCAGATCACCTGAGTCCCAGTCTAGTGCCTTAACTACAAAGCCATCCTTTCTCTGTGTGAGAAGGTGTCTTGTGGCCAAAAAGAGACTAGTAACTTGCCCCGGTCACATAGGAAGTCTGTGGCCAAGATGGGAATGCTCTGCAGATAGGAGTTGGATCAGGTCCCTAGTGCTCAGAATTAGGACTGGAGGTCTGTTTTTAGTTCTACTGTCCCACTGGGCCTGCTTCTCTCTGCCTTGTTCTCGTGTATACCTATACAAAGTGGGTGTCACCAGAACTCTTCAGGGATATGAAAAGACATCTGATATGGTCAGGATTTTACCACATGTGAGCAACATGAAAATTAGCACAGCCAAAACTCTCCTGGAAGGGCCAAGTGCTATGAAAATGGCTTTCTTGGACCAGCAAATGAAGCTGCTCTCGTGTCCTTGGCTTTCCGTCAAGAACAATCAGACTAGCTTCGATATCTTTCTCACTTCACCGGGTAAGGTGCAAGTAGTGCTAATGTGAGTAAAACACCCTTGGCTGTTGAGTCTCTGGGTTCAGTTCACAGACTTGCTGTGCTCATGCTGCTCCTTACTCACAGAACACAATCTCTGAACCCAACTGTACTTTCCACTGCATGCATCTGATGAAGTGGGTTTTAGCTCATGAAAGCTTATGCTCAAATAAATGTGTTAGTCTCTAAGGTGCCACAAGTACTCCTCATTCTTTTTGGATGGAAAGAGGTGCTCAAGTGATGACATACCTTGGTCTCTGGTGTCTGAGGCTCTGTCTATACTGCAGGTGGAGGTGTAATTTCCAGCTCAGGTAGATGTCCATGTGCTAGCTCTGCTTGAGCTAGCATGCTAAAAATAGCAACATGGCTGCAGCAGCATGGGTGGCAGCTGGGGCTAGCCACCTGACTACAGCCCTATCCATGATCCTAGGCACATTTATGGGCAGTTGCCTGAATAGCCATAGCCACATCGATATACTACAACCAGGACATGTATGTCCACCTGAGCTAGGAACCTCCCAGCTGCAGTGTAGACATAGCCTCAGAAACACGTGCACAGGAGCTCACACCAGGATTTAAAATGCCTCTGGATCCATTGCAGACCATTCTAAGAGGTGCCACTCCATTTTCTTTAACTGGCTGCGAGCATGATGAGCTGGTACCCATACTTCTGATGGTGGAGAGGCATCTTACCCTACCCTGGGAAATGCCGGGGAAGCTCCATCTTTCTGGGACACTTCCACACTGGCTTCCACACTGGGAGGAGATGATTATTCCTAACTGGTTTAATGTGAGGCTGATATCATAGTGAAGATGGGGTTATAAATGCCTAGATTGGTAGAATACAAATCACACAGGATTAAAACATGGGAGCCTCTCCAAGGAACCACAAAGTAATCCTGATTTTCCGGGGCACCTTTACCATCACAGCAGGAGGCCTTACCTGGGATGGGGAGTAGGTGGAAGGACTAGGAGCCATCCTTACCAACCTCCCTACCTGAGGAAAAGGCTCAGTTGAGGGGGTGTCATGTGTATATGATCAACAGTTGTCACTGTCTGCTTTAATGTATCCATTACAAAGGAATGTAATCACTCATGGCTGTTGTACCTTTTACTCATAGCAAACCTTAATTTAAAAATAATGGGGCTTCTACTAAGCTAATGTACCCTCCACCCAACTCCAGAGAAGTCAATGACTTGCAGCAGGTGAAAGTCAAGGTATAATTTAGCCTAAAATGTCCATGGGATGCTTTGATCTACTTGGGAGGAAGGCTGGTCCATTGGTTGGAGTGCTAGCCTGATCTCTGGTAGAACTGGGTTTAATTCCCTGCTCTGTCACAGGCTTCTTGGGTGACCTTGGGTCAGTCACTTAGGTCTAGATCCAGAAAGGGACATAGATGTCACAATGCTGAGTGTCACAGCGCCTAGAAAAATCACAAGAACAACACTGCAATCCACAAAGCCTGAGTCTGGCCCCTATGAATGAGGAGAGATGGGCACCTTACAATGTGATCCACAAAGGCAAGTGCACTAGGCAGGGTGATGCCTAGGCTCCCAGTGGGAGATGCTGACAAGAGTACTGGGTCTTCAGCTCAATCTCCCCCCTTCACAGAATATAATGATTAGAATGGACCTTGGGAGATTATCTAGTCCAACCTGCTGCCTGACTCAAAGCAGGACCAATCCCCAGTTCCCTAAATGGCCCCCTCAAAGATTGAACTCACAACCCTGGGTTTAGCAGGCCAATGCTCAAACCACTGGGCTATCCCTTCCCCTGCCTTATGGATAGATACCTCAGTCTGGGTTTCAGAGAAGCACCAATCTCTGCTAGTGATCCACAAATGGGAACCTGCCCCCGGCAGCTTAGGCGCCTAAGGCATTTGGCACTGAGTTACATGCTGGCCTCACTCCCTACAAAATAGTCTGAGGAGGGCCTCCCCTTCCCACCTCACCACTTTTAAGCCCAGTGGTTAGAGCACTCACCCGGGATGGGGGAGACCCAGGTCCAATTGCCCCCTTTGGCAAAGGGGGAGAAAGGATTCCAACAGGGGACTCCTATGCTATGGGATATTCTGATGCAGGGCTCCCTCAGTCTTCCCTGTTGAAGCTGATTCAGTTTGTATAAATATTGAAAGTGTGATTGGAGCTGGGGACAGGAGCCTATGCCTCTAACTTCCCAAGCAAGCACCCTAACCACTGGTCTGCAGCAGCATTCTCTCATCTGATAGCTATTTAAGTATTTACAGTGGGATCCCATCTGGCAGGAAGCCTCTGAGCACGCCTGCCAGATTGGGCCCTGCATGCAACTTAGGCAGACGTACGGCTATCTTCCCCCCCTGTTCATGAGTTACTCTGGGGCTTAGGCTGGAGATAGGGGTCCAGATGTCTAGAATTGTGGCAGTAGTGCACATGCTCACAGGCAGAAACATAAGTGCCCGGGGAACTTTATACTGCAAAAAGTCTTCTACACTGAACCAGTTTAGGTTCCTACAGGGCTCGGTAAAGTGTTGTGGCTCTCAGCGGAGTCAAAACTGGGACTTAGACATCTAAACCTGAGATTTAGGCACCGAAGTACCTTTGTGGATCTGGGCCTTACTCTCTGTGCTGCAGTTCCCTATCTGGAAAATGGGCTTAAAAATACTTCCTGCTCTCAGAGGGTGTGTCGTGATGATGAACCCATTAAAGGATGTGAGATAATAGGATACTATGGTAAAGGAGGCTATAGATGAAACAGCAAGCTAAACACTATTCTTTCCCAGGTACCAGGCACATTGTCTGTGATTCTGTATGCCTCAGTTTTCCCCATTCATAAATATCTCCTTTGTAAAGCGCTTCAAGATCTACAGATCTGTGCTATACACAGACTATACGTTATTACCTGAAAAGGATCCAATTTATCAACAAGTATGTTCCTAGGAGTGTTGATTTTTTTCCAAGGGTAGTGGTGCCAGGGAAATAATAAAGACAGCATTTGATTAATGTATGCCTTTTAGTTCAGATCTGTCAGAGGATCATATAAAGGTTGACATCAAAGTGGAAACATAATTGATGGTATTTCAGATCACATCCATCTTCACTTGGATGCACATTGATCTTTGAGGGGGAAAAAAAGCCCACAGAAATATTAATTCTTGCATTCAGTTACTTTCCCAAAGTAGTTTTCTTATAAAGGCTCGGAGTGGAATGGAAGGGCAAATAGGCTCACTGAGATCATGACTCAAGGTTCAGTCCTGAGCTGAGTGACAGCAGATAAGAGCAGGCAGCGATTCCTGATCTTGATTGTTCAAACAATTGCTGAGAAGGAGGGAGGTGGGCTAAGTAGGTAAGACAGGACAAGCACCGGAAACAAAGGTTTCTTATTCCCACTTGGCAGGACTTTGCTTTAACAGTGGTTAGAGAAAGAGATATTAGATTGTCTGGTCTATGGATTGTTCCCTACAGTGTTATATTTCAGTGCTTTGTCCAGACCACTTGTAAATGACTTAAGCAATGGGGCTTCCACCACTTCTATGTATAGTCCATTGGTCCAAGTTCCTATACAGCTGCCATCACTGGAATCTGTGATCACCAGTTCTCACCTACAGCCTGTCTCTCATCATTCATTTCCTGATATTCATTGATTTCAATGGGAGTTAAGCACCTAAATACCTCTGAGGAGCTGAGTCTGAATGACCTCTGCACCTCCTTTTCTGCCCCAGGAGCAGGGCCGGTGCAACCTATTAGGTGACCTAGGTAGTCTCCTAGGGCACTAGGATTTGGGGGGTGGCAGTTTCTTCAGCAGCGACTGCGACGGCCGGATCTTCGGCCGCCCCGGTCGCCACCGGCATTTAGGCAGAGGGAGCTGGGGCAGGAGGGCGCGGGGAGGGCCGCCTGCAGCAAGTAAGGTGGAGGGGCCGCACTCAGGGGAACTCCCCGCCCCAGCTCACCCCTGCTCCGTCTCCTCCCCAAGCATGCCGTCGCTGCTTCACTTCTCCCACCTACCAGGCTTGCGGCACCTAAGCTGATTGGCGCCACAAGCCTGGTAGGCGGGAGATGTGAACCAGCGACAGCGCTTCAGTGGAGGCAGAGCAGGGGTGAGCTGAGGGGGGGGTGCCTCAGGGCGGGGGCGGGGGAGTTGCCACGGGGGGGCACCTCAGGGCGGAAGCAGGGAGCTGTCACGGGGGTGGGGGGGCGCAAGGTGGAAGTTTCGCCTAGGGCGCGAAACATCCTTGCACCGGCCCTGCCCAGGAGCACTACATTTTCATGCTAGCTAAACAATTGACTGAAATGTAGCCTCAGAGGACAATTGAACCACCTCAGCAAACCAGCCATCGCTTCCTTGAGTTTGGTTTGTGCCTTGGAAACTTCCCATTGGAGCAGCTTCATGAACTTTTCTGCTCTGTCTGGATAACCTTGAATGTCATTTGGATAGTGCATGGCAAGACTGGGCCAGATTCACCATCATCCTTGTAACCTCTACTCATGAGGATGTTGCTAATACAAGGTCTCAGATGCAAGTCATGCCACCATCTCATTGTCCTCTCCTTGGGCTTCCGACCAACTTCACATAGGCTTTTCTGTGTCAAACCCCACTCGTTCTTCATTAATATATAATTCAAACAGAAGCATAACAAACTTCCACCCCTCCGGCTCATCCCTTTGGGGCCAGTATCTTAGTCCTGCCTCTGTTGAGGTTTTCCTCCCGCAAACTTGGCCCCTACATTCTGGCCTTCCTAGCTGGCTCCTGGAGGCACACACATCCCAGGCCCTCTGCCTGAGAACTAAGGAGGGAATCCCCAACTAACACAGCTCAGTCATCCCTCCTACTCCCTCACTCACTGAACTTGACCCATCCTTTATATCTCCTATGAGGCCTGGGTTTGAGTCACATGCTTCTATCACGTGACTCTGCTAAAGTCATTCCCTTCACTTGGGGAGACAGGTGATACCTTGCGCAGGTGAGACTTTGAGCCCCAACTCTCCCAAAGGACCAACTCACCCTGTGACAGTTGCCCACGACAACTGAGAATCCTCACCCCCCCAAAAAGATGCTCTCTTTGACTGCATCCTTGGCTGCCATTGTCATGATTGTTTAATAGTTTTATTGCAGTAGTGCCAAAGGGCACCAATCAGGATCAGGGTCCCATTGTGCCAGGTGCTGTACAAATGGATAGGAAAAAAGACGTTCCCTGCCCTGAACAGTTTACAATGTAAGAGGGCAAGTGACTTAGGAAGGGCAACGAAGAGGGATACAGACAAATATATACAATTTTAATATATATTTATATTTAAAAAATATTATCATCAATCAATAAAGTTAGCATCCATGATCCCCAGCCACCCTTTAACCCTTTAACCTAGCCATAAATGACTGTCTGGTTTCTTATAGACTATGAGGCAAAGATGGGTCTTGAGGAGGATCGTGAAGGAGGGTCATGGTTGGTCCCTGGACACTCAATTGCAGGCCTAAAAGTCACAATTCTTCAACAAAAAAAACTTAAAAAACAGACTCCAATGAGAAACTGCTGAATTGGAATTAATTTGCAAACTGGACACCATCAAATTAGGATTGAATAAAGGCTGGGAGTGGATGGGTCATTACACAAAGTAAAACTATTTTCTCATGTTATTTTTCCCTTACTGTTACTTGCACCTTCTTCTCAACTGTTGGAAATGGGCCATCCTGATTATCACTACAAAAGTTTTTTTCCCCTCCTGCTGATAATAGCCCACCTTAATTGATTAGTCTCATTATAGCTGGTATGGCAACACCCATTTTTTCATGTGCTCTATGTATATCTATCTTCCTACTGTATTTTCCACTGCATTCATCCAATGAAGTGGGTTTTAACCCACGAAAGCTTATGCCCAAATAAATTTGTTAGTCTCTAAGGTGCCACAAGGACTCCTCGTTCTTTTTGCTGATACAGACTAACACGGCTACCACTCAGAAACCCCTTTCCATTCAGGCAGCTAAATCTTCAGACTGGAATAAGTGCGCCAGGATCCATCTCTGAGAGCCCGTTCTCCAGCTAAGATCAGAGCTATTGTGGATCGAGATGTTTTAGGCCCAATGACTCATGTGTCTTTCATCACCCAACAAAATATTTCATAAGTACACCAGTTCAAAGCAAAGTAAAACCAGGTCTCTGTTTGGCCTCCCACGTGAATTCTCTGGCTGAGCTACAAGGACATCCCTGGACACTGAGGGCAGATGGGATCTATTGAGAGAGCCCTACGCTTAGAGACTGCAGTTATTCAGAGCACGAGACTCTGTATTGCCAGCAGAGCTCTGACTACAGCCCATTGTGTGGGAGATAGAGAATGCTCTTTCTGCCTGCACTCCGGGAGCTCTCAGGTTCGAGCTAACAGCAACACTCCCAGACCCCGCGTGAAAAGGAGGTCCCTCAAAGCTCTCCACATTTTAAAAGCTCCAAGGAGTAAAAACAAAAGCAGGATTGTGTTGGGCTTGCTTTTTTTTTGTTTGTTTGTTTGTTTTCAACTGAGACCCAGCACGTTTTGACATTGCATTTAGTGCAGGGCAATTACCAGCGGAATTCAGTCTTGCTTGCTGCTCGACATTGTGACATACCCAAGGTGCAATGTAGACTAATGAGAAGCTGTGTCACCTCTGCCCTCTTTCCTGGAGTGTCCTTTAAAATGCCTTGCTGCTGTAGCCTCCGGCTCGGCTAGCTCAAACAGCCTCCAGCAAGCAAGTCACTCCCAGCTATGTCTGTGTGTGAGCTGCAGCCAGCCAGCCACACCTTGGCCCGTACCAGCCTTGGTTATATTGCAGGATGACCCCCACCCCCAGAAATGTATGTCCTGTACCGCCCAACCCTCTCCTGGGCAATACAAGTATGTTCAATCTGTTATTTCTTTATGATAATAATATGCCAGCTTATTATTTCAAATTGTTCTTCAGACACTTCCAATTGAACACACTGGATTAGCTAAAACAGTAAAACAAGATTAGTAACAGAGAGAGAGATTTTAATCGAATACAAGTAATGAGGCATAAAAGTCGGAAATGGCGACAAGAAAAATAAAGATACAATGCAACGGATGCAAACTTAACAAACTATGTTAAATTCAAAGCAAAGGTTTTCTCACCACATGCTCTCAACAGTCTTTCTGCCCAAACGTCTTAGGCCAGGACTGCTTCTTCTGTTTAACGGCTGCTCCCTTTGTCCCTTCTCATGCAGTGAATCGATAGGCAGGGAGAGAGGAGGGGGGTCCCTTGAGGCATAGGCCCCAACTTCCTCTCTCCCCGGGGGGTGCTCGACCACCACTCCGCTCCAGGCCCCGCCCCCGCGTCACCCCTTCCTCCAAGCCCCACTCCCCCACCTCTTTCTGTCCTTGCTCTTTCCCAGCTCCACCCCCATTCCACCGCTTCCCCCAAGGCCCTGCCCCTTTCTACCCCACCTCTTTCCACACACACACCCCCGAGCATGCCCCATCCCTTCTCCTCCCCCTCCCTCTCCCTCCCAGTGCCTCAGATGTTCAACGGCTTGCAGGAGGCACCGGGAGGGAGGGGGGAAGGAAGGGAGCTTGGCCGCCTATACCTGAGGCATTTATTCCTCTATGTTATCATGTCAGTCCCACTCCTGGAAAACATTTTCAGCTGAGATTCAAGAGTCAGAGTGTCTATAAGTAAAGATATTCCCTGCTGGTTTTCCCACCTGTTTTAACTCCCTTTGTCTCCCTTCCTGCTTGGTGACTCTGTGTGCTCCTTAATTGCACATTAAGCAATGCACACATTCATTTGTTTGATTCATTTGCCAACCACAGTTTGGAACATGTGTGAATAACATCACACAGGGAAATCTTATCACTTCACATACTGTGTTGCCACACATATCTGATCAGGACAATATTGACTGGCAAATCATGAGTCTTCAAATGATACCTTACAAGTCAGACCTGGTACAAAGACTACTGCAGTCATGTCTAGGATGTGGACATGGGGTTGCAGTCAGTCACAGACATAGCTCCATAATTGTCTGTCTCAAGAGACCGTGGCTGTTTTCAGCTGTGGATGTAAACATTCAGAATGGCAGAGGCGGTATCTCAGATCCTGCTGATATCAGTCAAGCTGCTTCTAGCTCCTGTTTCTTTCAGTGTTCCAATCCTCTGCTCTTTTATGAGGAGTAGCAATAATAATCATTCACAACATGTCTGATATTGAGTAAGGACCCAGTCCTGTCAACCGGATCCAAAGCCAATCGCTCAATGGAAAGATTCCCATTGTCTTCTATGGGCACTGGATCACAGGGAAATAACCATTACCATTCTGAGTCAAACCAGTGCTCCATCTGTTCAAGCACCCCGTCTCTGACAGTGGTTGCTACAAAGTGCTTTCGAGGAAGTCCAAGAAATTCTACAGTGAATAATTTACGGAATAACCGTTAGGGTAAAGTTCCTCCTGACGCTCAATACTTAGAGCTTGGTTTATGCCCTGAAGCATAAGAGTTTGCATCCCATTGGAAATTCCTGTTTATTATTCATATTAGCAAACACATGGTGTTGCTTCTGGGCCTTTCCGTCCTCTGTGATCTTGTGATTCCCCTGTATCTAACATTAAAATGATCAATAAGGGTAAAATCCATCCTGGGTAGAGAAGTACAAAGCCTGTGCAGCCCTTAATTTTATGGAGGAGGTCGGACTTACTGAGCAGAATGGTCCCTTCTGGCCTTAAAATGTATTAAGAGCTATTCTGAGGTCTTAAGTGGTTCACAAAGGCATGTGCTGACTTTATGCATGGAGGAGGCCCTAAAACAGAGCCTTCAAGCTCTACAACTCTGCTGCAACTATTCAATGGAAGCTCTTTTTATTGAATGCAGCCCTCGAAGATTAAATAACATGACAACAGAATCCTGGTTATTTAGAGATGCATTTGCTTAACATGAGGAGCTAGTGTGCAGCGGGCATTCTTATCAACTCCCACAAATACCACTTTTAGGTTTTCACTTTGTGTGCTTGAGCTTTGTCAAAGCATTTTATCTCCTGATGTTCCAGAATGGTTCCCCGCTGAGCATTTTTATTCGAATATTGATTTGGAAGCTTTCTGCACCGGTGACTATTGTTATCTTTCCAGCCATCAATGGGATGATGTGAGATTTCCCAGACTCTTTCATCTGTGTTTGTACAGTGCCTAGCACAATAGGTCTTGATCCATGACTGGGGTTCCTAGGCATTCGTTATGCAAATCAATACTACTAATAATTAATAGCAACCGACAGAAGTGAGAAAATGGGTTAGCAGCCTCATTCATGACCTGCAGAAGTCCCTGATTTTCTAATTGAGGATAGCAGACAGTTAAAGAGTTAATAATGTAGGTCTCACCCCATCTGGGAGTGCTAACCATTTTGTGCCCCTTCTGGGTTATTATTAAGAAAACGTTTACTTTCCATGTAACCACATGTGATCTGCTGTGCTCTTTGCACCTCTCGAAATGATCCCATACAATTGGCATGTGGAGCGCCTTGCCTCTAGAAAACATAGATTTTTAAGGCCAGATATAATGGAGGCCAAGAGCTTTATAGGATAAAAAAGGAGTCAATATTTATAGGGACAATGAGAATGATCCACAGTTGTATGATAGAATCATAGAAATGTAGGAGTGGAAGGGATCTTGATAGGTCATCTAGGCCAGTCCCCTGCACTGAAGTAGGACTAAGTATTATCTAGACATCCCTAGATTGTTTGTTTGTTTTTTTTTAAAAAGGAGGTATCTGAACCCATCTATTTCAGGGCATTACCATAATTCTAACTGATGGGGGATAGGAAGAAACCGCCATTATGTGCTAATTATTTCACAATTATCCACTTCAAGTTTTCTTTCACCTTCCCCTGAAGCATTTGGTACCAGCCACTCTCTAAGACAGGATATTGGATTACTTGATGGATCCTTTAGGGAAATTTCTATGTGGCCAAGACCCAGAATCCATTTTATCCTGCCCCTCAAAATTCTCAGGCATATGGATAAGCATATGAGACCACTGAGAGAATGCCGGAATCATTGGTCTGACCCCGTAGAACCTTGTTATCCTAAAGACTCCAGCTCTGGCCCTTTTTTCTTTTTTCTTTTTCTTTTTTTATTTATGAAAAGAAAGAAAAGTTTCTTTGCTTAAGTTAAAAATTGCCGGGGCATGTTTTCTTTGATCAACACATAAGCGGAGGTGGTAGAAGACATCTGAAAGACAATATCTTTAAAAAAAACACTGATCAATCCTTCCACACTTTTTTTGGTTATTTTCTTTGGGGGGGGGCGTTATTGAACAAGCAAAAGTTACAACACAATGGCACAATCCTGTGAAGACACAGGAGATTTCATTTATTTTTCCCAATAATAACACACACTGATTTACAAGCTTCCTTTGTTTTTTTAACCCTGAATTCCTCAGCTGGTTTCCTCAAATGAGAGAAAGTGAGTGTGCGTGAGCGAGAGAATTAATATTTTTGAGAAGTTACGGTAATTCAGGAAGCCCAGCTAAACAAAAAGAAAATTGCACATTGATCACAATATTTTTGCCCCACAGTTTTCTTCATGGTGCTAATTGGAGAGGATCTGTGAGTTTGACTTTGGTGTATAAATTACACGGGGGAAATTAACGTTGTTCAGGAATTCAGTGGAGGATGAAGCGAAGCAGAACGTTTTTCAGAGCTGGCTGGTAGCTCATTGCCTGGGGGCTAAGAAAAAAAACACCTCAGAACAACCCATTACACTATTGATTGCAATTCCTTATTGTGCTTTAGTGATTAAAAAATCAACCATCCCATCTAAGCATTAAGCCCTGATTAATCATTCTCAGAAGCCCAAAGGTAATAAAAGGAGAACGTATTTAAAGTGTAGGGAAGAAGATCATTTTAGGGCCTGGTCTGTCGTTTTCCAACCTGTGGGTAACATCTTACCTCATGTGGAAGGTTCCCAGCAAAATCCCAAACCTTGTGATACTTGGTACCTCACACCAGAGTCGTCACGAACCTCTCCATGAGCCTGGCACAAGTCTCAAGTGAATCTGTGAAGTCTCTGCGTAAAGACTGGGCATGTCTTTAAAATTAGTGGGCCAACGTATGGTTCTTGAGACCGAGGAAGAGTTGGGGGACAAGGAGATGGGTGCACTTTCAACCTGGAAAGCACCTTTGTTGGCACACTGGATCCATGGCCGTGTCCCCGGCCCCCCGCAAAATACACCCGGTCTGCAGTGTGATGGGAAACACTAGCAAACCCAGCATTATGCAGCCTCCTGCATAGATTTAGGAGATGTCTTCCCACCTGGTTTCCCATGCAGAGCCTGCTTGCAATGCCCAGGCTCCATAAAAATGGATGATTCACATTTAGATTGTACCTGACCCTGCTGCAGGGGGACACTGCGAGTGCTGTGGTGCACCTGTCCCCTAGATATCTGCTGCTGCCCCCCTTGCCAGCAGCAGGCTGCTTCCCAGCCCATCTCTCAGCCCCAGTCCCCAAATTGGCCAGCCTTCTCTTTGCAACCCGCTCCCAGATTGCTGCCACCAGCAGGTGGCTCCTGCTCCCAGACAGCCTCTGGTTCCCTCCGCTCTCCGGCGATTCTTTTCTTTACTGTGCTGGAGGAACTCAGGATGCTCTGCTGGCTGAATATGGCACTGGGGGTTAAGAGCGCAGAGTGAACTGAACTGGGACCAGTTCCCTAGCTTGCAAAAGTATAGTATGTGCAAAGAACCCAGACTGGGAAGCAAGGGCTTAGTTTTGACTAGTTTAGAGACTTAAAAAGCAGATAGGCCAAGCAATAATACCACAGAAAATTAGCCAAGTTACTGAGATTCCTTAAGGCAAGCTGGTAGCAAAGCAGAAAGGAGAAGACTCCACTACAATGAAATGCCAGAAAGGCAGACAGAAAAGACGGTGGAGTAGCGTGACAGAGAAAATGTCCAAGTGAGGCCAACTCAGGCCACCCAGGAAACAGACCTGAGCTCTGGAAATTCCTGCTCCCAAAGGCATTTATTGGGAAGAAATCCCCTATTAAAAACAAGACTTTTAACCCTGGAAAAAAACTGAGACTTTGCCACCCAGAGTCCTTGGGGAGGCAATTCCAGGCACAAATGGGGAACTGGGAAGTCATAGCCAACAACTAAACAACTGGTGGTTCGAGCACTAAGGCTTAAGAAAGACTTAAGCACCTGAGGCTCTGTCTACACTACGCAGCTTTTAGCGACACAGCTGTTCCACTACACTCTCCTGCCAACAAAAAACTTTCACCCCCAACAAGCGGCATTAGCTTGTTGGGGGTTGGTAGGTGGGTGTTAACATCGCTGAATGACAAAAGTTTTGTCTTTCACTTGCCATCAAGAGAAAGGTAATGCACAGAGCTGGAAATTTGCTGTTGAAACTTTGTGTCTGTGTGTGTGTGAAAAATTATCCTTCATGGGGCAGAGGCTCCACACAGGCAATGAGAGGGTTAAGGAGACTGACAGGCTCTCCACTGGCAAGGAAAGGGTTATGGAAAGCCTATGGAGTGAGTTGGCCCCGCCCTGCTACACCTGCAGCCAATGGCAGTGTGGAGAGGGGAGATAAAAGGAGAGGGGCTATCCCAGATCAGGGCTGACCAGGAAGGAAGACAGAGCTCTGTTTCTCTTGCTGGGAGAGAAGAGTGACTTCAGCCATGAGATGGAGCTTGCTTGCCACCCAGATCACTCCTACTGGATTCCCTGGGAAGGGAATCAGTGGAAACACAGACTGCTTAGGAGACAAACCTTGAATAGAAGGTGTGGAGTGACCTGGATTTTGATTTGTTTTTTTCACCCATGATTATCTTTGAACTTTAAATGCCCTGAAAGGGGTAGGACTGAAGGTTGTTTTGGGCCAGCAGGCTGAAGTCGCACTATACTGGACACTGTCGAAGAAAAGGTCGTAATGACTCTTCACACAATTCTCTCTGTACCACATATCTTACAGCATGCAGGGTCACATGTTAACTTCTAACATACATTAAGATCCCTTCAAACCTATATTAATTAATTCTTGGCCTCCACAACACTGTTGTAACAGAGACATACCAGCAGAGACCTGCAGTTGGGTGAGTTGTTCCTGGAAGGGCTGCTCCTAGTGATATGACCATTTTTGATGAACATTTTTGGGTATTCACCAAAAAAAATTTGCTGCAAGATTTCTTTGAAAAGCTCTAGGGTTTTGGCTGCTGAAACACCAAAAAAAAATTGGAAGGAAATTTTCAAGGGGTGAAAAATATCATTTTTTGTCTATATTTTTAGTCGAGGGACAAAATTGTTTCCCAATCAGCTCTAGAAAAGTGCCATGCAAATAAAAGGTCAGTTGACTGGCGGAGGCAGGAAACAGAACCACCATGCTGTAAGCAGCATCCCATCTTCATCCACCAGGAACTAGGGATGACAACATCCTAGGGCAAGTGCTCCTAGTGCAAAGGTATGATCTAGTAGATAAGGTACAATAATGACTCAGGAGTCCTGGGTTCTATTCCAAGCTCTGCTGTGTGACCTTGGGTGGGTTTGCTTTCTTCTCCCTCCCTTTGTCTATCTTGTAGTCTCTGCCATGGAACACTTAGTCTTTCACTATGTTTGCTAGTGCCTAGACCGCTGGACCCCTGATCTTGATGTGGGGATCTCCACATGCAACTAAAATAAATAAATACTCTGTCCACGTAACAGGATAGTTGGGGTAATGTTGTGGCACAATCCTTTGTGCACTTCAGCATCTCTCTTTGCCGAAGCACAGGCCGGAGTGTTTTCAGAAGGCACTACACAGGTTCTGGCAACCTTTCCTTTGAGTATCTTTAATGCCCAATGCTTTGGAGTGGGCACTTGACATTTGGCAGTGGGAGTTCTTTGCATCAGGCCTGGCCACCCTCATGAACATCCATCCAAATTTGACCAAGTTAGAAGCCTTTGAAAAACAGCAGTTCTCACATGTTCAGTAAAGGTTTCATAGATTTTAGCAGCTGAATTCCCCCAAAGAATGTCTGCACTGGACATGCTCCAGCCCAAGGCTGAGCAGGACTTTCTTTGCAATTGCATCTTTGGGCTGCGACAGGCCCTGCTGGGGCCAGGTCTGGACAGGTCTGAAATGAGAGCAGGGAGACTCTCTCTCCTGTGTTCCCATTGATCCTCTGCTGGACCAAGGCTGCCCGACCTGAATGCAGAGGGGACAAGAGCCAGACCTGTGGGTGGGAGTAGGGGAAGTAGATTGGGACAAGTTGTGCGGAGACTGGGACTGGAGGCTGGCAGGTGGGGAGAGGGAAACTGGGAGGTAGAGAGGAGGAGACTGATACCGGCTGGACAAAGAGACTGGGAGTTGGAGCATGGGGAGACTAAGAGCCCGTAGGCTGGGGGGAGATTAAGACTGGGACTGCTGAACAAGGAGACTGGACCTGAGAACCAGTGGGACTGCAGTAGGCAACAGTGAAGCCTGCAAAGGAAACTACCATAAAAGATCCAGCTGACTTTAAACTTTGTTTCCCGATCTGTGCTTTCCAAAAAATAAAAGGTCAAGATAGGAATCAGAAATGCCACTCCTAGAGGACATAAGATTAGTCTGACACACTGAGAGGCAACTCTATAAGACTATCTGGGACAGTTATTATACTGCAAACATCCACAGTTTAAATCATTGCATCTGAGGAAAGCTTTTGCCTGGAAGGAGATTCTTTGTTTTGTTTGAAATGAATACGCACTCAAGCTGTAAAAGGAAAAATAAGCTGGGAGGAAATTTCAAGCAGGCTCTAATGACAGATGATGTTGTGACAAATCCTGAGCTGCTTAGGACGTGGAGATTTCATACTTTGTTTTTTGTTTTTTCTTGTTTGTGTTATTTGATCTAAAATAAAAATAACTCACACTGAAATTTTGCAATATGTTTGCCATATGTGTATGAAAACCCAAGAAAACAAAATTCAGATTTTCATGCTCCAGAAAGACAAGACCACTATAGTTTGAGCTAAAGAGGATCTCCCTCACCAGCTAGCAGTATAGAATGTGTTCGGCAGCTGAACAGCTCTGATTCCATCCAGCAGAGGGCAGTGCTGCACATGCACACCAGATAGCGCGCCCTTGTTGCCAAGATGGCTAATGGCATATTGGGCTACATTAGTAGGAGTATTGCCAGCAGATCAAGGGAAGTGATTATTCCCCTCTATTCGGCACTGCTGAGGCCACATCTGGAGTATTGCGTCCAGTTTTGGACCCCCCACTACAGAAAGGATGTGTACAAATTGGTGAGAGTCCAGCAGAGGATAACAAAAATGATTAGGGGGCTGCGGCTCATGCCTTATGAGGAGAGGCTGAGGGAACTGGGCTTATTTAGTCTGCAGAAGAGAAGAGTGAGGGGAGATTTGATAGCAGCCTTCAACTACCTAAAGGGGGGTTCCAAAGAGGATGGAGCTAGGCTGTTCTCAGTGGTGGCAGATGACAGAACAAGGAGTAATGGTCTCAAGTTGCAGTGGGGGAGGTCTAGGTTGGATATTAGGAAACACAATTTCACTAGAAGGGTGGTGAAGCACTGGAATGGGTTACCTAGGGAGGTGGTGGAATCTCCATCCTTAGAGGTTTCTAAAGCCCAGTTTGACAAAGTCTTGGCTGGGATGATTTAGTTGGGGTTGGTCCATGATTCCATGATAGTTCATTCTTGTTTTTTCACTCAGTTCATTCAATTGTTTTCCTCTTTAACTTGCACAGATTCTTGCGCTAAAGATTAATACAAATTGTAGAAATTAGAAATAGAAAAGGTCTCTTAGGACATTGAATTCAACACCTACCAATGCAAGTCTGTTCCTTACAGTATGTGCACCAGTGTTTCATCCAGTCTAGTTTAAATTAACCACCCAATGGGGCAGCCACTACTTACTCCGCTGTTCCGCAAAGTTCCCTTTGCATTGTTTTATTCCATTACTCCTTGTCACCCCGGGAAAATAACCATCTAAGATACATTATGAATACTAAAAGAAGCTCATCATAAGTCTGCCACATTCCAGAAAACCCTCACTGAGTCTAAAATGGTGAGAAAGCCTATGTATTTTTTGACGTTCTATTGTGACCTGTTTCTGCGCTCCTGTCCCTCCCTTCAAGAGCGCTATAGGGAAGGAGGCAGCACATTTGTTCCCTCTCTAACCCTAAATCAATTATCCATGGATTGGGCAAAATACAGAGATGATCTAATCCTAATCTGGTTTCATTTCATGGCAAGGAAGAAGAAAGGGATTTTTTTCCAGTGTCCATTAACTAATTATTAATTAATTCTCCATTTCAATAGGATAGTAAGGGAAATGCAAGTGAGGTCCCTCTGAATAACAAACGACCTCATTGTGATTCATGGTATTAGAAAGAGGGAAGGTAACACACAGCAATAATTCCTCTGGAACTACATGTTGCACCTTGTGTGTTTTAGAGTGTTCCTTCCTCATAATCAATGTGCTTACATTGAATACCAATTCTCATTTTTCCAGAGTGTATCTAACCTAGTTTAAAAAAAAAATCTCCTGACTACAGATGCTTTCTTCATCTCTTGAGACTATTATTCCTTCCCCTGGGATGAATATTCTATATTCCTTCTGTTCTTCTATAACTATAACAAGACTGTGTCTGCAAATACAGTTGCATTAATAAGAGCCACACTTTCTCTGAGTCTAGATAAGCTTAAATATAGCGTTTTGGTAGCTGTCTCTTATGGTGAGTTCATCTGTTGCTCCAGGCATTATGAGTCTGGTTTTCTGAACTGTGTTCATACAGTTATGCAGGAAAAATATGTATTTGCTGTGGCCTGGCAAAGTTTCGTGCACACACACTGCCTTTCCTGTCTCAAATCGGGTATGTGCAAAAAGCCAATTAGAAATGCAAGTAACCATTTGTAAGCACATTCACTAGCTTTGCTCGCACAATAACAATTGTGTCCAACAAACTGTAGACACATCTTTCCATGTGCAATTGCTCATGCCCAACTTTCACAGGCAGGCCTTATAATTATACACAGCATGAAATTCTACCACTCAGAAGTGTATTTTCCCTTTAACCCAGGCTTGGATTCATTCACTTCTGTTCCAAGTCTTCATCTCCTTTAAGGCCAGGCACTCTGGGGGTTGTAGTCCCAGTGGGGTCAGGTGACCAGATGATGCTAAGCTACAGCACAGCCTTCTGGGGGATAGAAGCTAAGATATAAAAAGAGCTGCCTGTAGCTCAGAAGAGACTGGAAAGGACCTGATATGAGTTTCTCCAGGGAGTCCCCAGGAGGAAGAATGGGAAAGTAGCCAGCAAGGGGGACCATGGCCAGGTGCTGGGGAACAGAAAAAGGCTTGGGGCAGTAGGTTTCTGATATGGGCTGTGCTTTCTGGAAAGGATGGGAGGAGCCCCTCATAAATTCTGCCTACGGAGGCCTCCTTTGCGCTATCTTCCCCATCCCTAGCAGCTAATATAGACCTCATCGTTTTAGATGTGTAGTGGGGATTTTTTTTCCTTTATCAACATTGAATTTCATCTGCCATTTTGTTGCCCAGTCATTCAGCATTGTGATATCACATTGTAGCTCTTTGCAATCTGCTTTGGCCTTAACTATCTAGAATAATTTTGTATCACTGGAAATTTTGCCACCTCACTGTTTACCCCTTTTTCCACATCATTTACAACTATGTTGAACAACACTGGTTTCAGTACAGATCCTTGAGGGAGCCCACTATTTACCTCTTTCCATTGTGAAAACATTATTCCTATCCTTTGTGTCCTATCTTTTAACCAGTTACTGATGCATAAGAGGACCTTCCTGTTATCCCATGACTGTTTACTTTGCTTAAGATCTTTGTGAAAGGCTTTCTGAAAGTCCAAGTACACTATACCCACTGGATCACCCCCTTGTCTACATGTTTGTTGATCCCCTCAAAGAATTCTAATAGATTGGCGAGACATGATTTTCCTCTACAAAAGCTGTGTTGACTCTTCCCCAACAAATCATGTTCATCTATGTGTCTGATAATTCTGTTCTTTACTAGAGTTTCAAACAATTTGCCTAGTACTGTAGTTAGGCTTATCAGCCTGTAATTGCCAGGATTGCCTCTGGAGCCATTTTTAAAAATTGGCATTACATTAGCTATCCTCCAGTCATCTGGTACACAAGCTGATTTAAGCAATAAGCTACACACCACAGTTAGTAGTTCTGCAATTTTAAATCTGAGTTTCTTCAGAACTCTTGAGTGAATCCCTGGTGACTCATTACTGTTTAATTTATTAATGTGTTCCAAAACCTCCTCTATCAACACCTGAGTCTGGGACAGTTCCTCAGATCTGTCACCTAAAAAGAATGGTTCAGGCATTGGAATCTCCCTCATCCTCTGCAGCCAAGACCAATGCAAAGAATTCATTTAGCTTCTCTGCAATGGCCTTATCTTCCTTGAATGCTCCTTTAGCACCTCGATCATCCAGTGGCCCCACGTTTGGCAGGCCATAGAGTGTTATCCACTTATTCCTATAACTTATGTTTGACTCAGGCATTCCGTCTTTATTTGAAGGTCTCAGGAGATGGAGAATCCCTTGCTAGTTTGTTCCAAAGGTTAGTCATCCTCACTGTTAGACATTTGTGCCTTATTTATAATTTGTGTTTCTCTGGTTTTAACTTCCAGCTGTTGGTTCCTGTTTTACGTTTCTCTGCTAGATTAAAGAGCCCTTTAGTACCCAGTATATTCTCCCTGTGAAGGTACTTGTACATTGTAATCAAGTCACCTCTTGATTTTCTTTTTGATAAGCTATAAAGGACTCTGGAGATCTGTGGTTGGCGGCCCATACCCCAACTGGGGTGACGGGCATGAATGAATGAATGAAACAGATTGAGCTCTTTAAGCCTCCTTAAGCCTATCACCATGAAAAGCTGATGGAAACAGCAACATTGCGATGCTCTCCTCTCCCATCCCACCCCCGCCCCAAAAATATCCAGCAAAATGATGTGGCCGCCAGGTAGGGAAAAGCTTGCTGGTCAATATAATTTGAGTCTACGCAGCAATATCTAGGCTTCAGCTAGATGAGTGCGTTCAGCGTTGGGCACCAGCTGTTCTTTTAAGAGAGAGTTCAGAGGAGAGAAACAAAATAATGATGAAAGTCTGCGACATCCCATAAGATTTATGATAGCGAGAGGCTGGTTGAACTGTTCGTGTCTAGACTGGTGAGAAGAGGCCAGAGGAGAATTGTGGTAGTTGCTTAAAGGGATGGTGTGCAAAGGTCAGGGATCAATTATTCTCATTAGTCAACTAGAGTAGAACAAAATGTTGCGTGACAAGCTAAAGCTGCTGCAGCTCGGAAGGTCTGAGCAACACCTCAAGAGAAACGTTATAATTGCAAACAGTCTAGCAGTGGAAGAAGTTGCTGTGGGAGATTGTGGAATTGCTACCACTGGAGTCATTCCAGATAAGACCCCATATATCTCTGTGTTAGAGATAATAGAATCAATATGCCTATGATGCCAGGGGGAAGGACTTGATGGCCCACTGGAGGTACCTTCCAAGTCAAATAATTCTATGCACAGCTATTTTTGGTGACATCACACCAGTTTCTTTAATTTGGGTACAAAGAGAGGGCAGGTATTAGCATTTAACAGGAGGCAGGCAGCCAGCTCTGCAACCACAGGGGGCATAGATGAGGAGTGTAGTGTTCCCAAATGGTGGGATTTATGGACTCTGCTTATTGAAGCAAAGCAAGTCGGTATGAGGGATGGGATTAAAATTTACTAGCAACCAAGTCCCAGTCCCACCCTCAGACCCTAGATTGTAACCTCACTGAATCTCAGTTTAGGCCCTAAGTGAAAATTAGTCATCTGCTCTCCTGCCACTGCCTGATGGAGGTTTGTTCATATCACAGAGCTATACTTCCATCAGGCACCGCTCTCAGATACGGATGGGTAGAAGCCGTCACAGGGAGTGTAGGTCTGGACTGAGGTGAAACTGTGGGGCGGCCATGACTGGCATAGCAGGGGAGCTTGTTGGTCAGGATTAAGGTTTGCTGACAGAGCTCTGGGGGGCGATGAGGGATGAGCAGTGTTGGGGGCAGGGCTGGACTGCAGTGCACTTACAGAGCTCTGGGGAGTGCGGGATCAAGGACCAGATTATCTAGCTGTGCTGTGAATCCAAACTGAGGTGCCATACACCTCGCATCACACCTTCAGGCATCCTATAAACATAACAAGGGCTGAAATATGAGACAGTGATGACAGTGGATTGCATTGCAATGGCAAAGCTGGGAGGGTAGGGGCAGTGAAAGGGCTAAAACAGAAGGTAGCGCTGCTGGGTGGGTGTGATGGGGTGTTTACTCGCACTTGCCCTGAAAGGGGTAAAGCAGATTGTGAAGGGGGCTAATTAACCCAACAGGCCACAGCTGAGAGGAATCAGGTGGCCAAGCAATCCCTTCACTTCAGGAGGGAGCCCGGTTGAGGAGGCATGAGCTGGGTTGGGGCTGTAAAGACAGGAAATTGGCAGCAGAAAGGGGCTGCTGGGAAAGTCTGCAGTCACTCCCTGGGAGAAGGGAGGCGTGTTTGGAGGCTGCAGAGGCAGATAGCACACAGTTATTCCCTGCAAGGAGGGAGTTAGGAGGCTGGCAAACCCCAGAGAGGGGGCAGTGACGGATGGTAGGAATGGGCTCAGAGAAAGGCAGAAAGGTCTAAGAGGGAACAGACCTGGACTGCTGGCTAGAATGTCCCTGAGCTGGAACCTGGAGCAGAGGGTGGGCCCAGGTTCCCCTGCCAGCCACCGAGAGAGTGGCCCTGAGGCAGTGAATGGGAAGACTATCCAGAATTGTTGGAGGACCCTTTGGTACCCCAGAAGGGAAAAAGTCATATAGAGACCTGGCCGGAGGGCTGAGTCACAAAGAGAACATAAGAACGGCCATACTGGGTCAGAACAAAGGTCCATCTAGCCCAGTATCCTGTCTTCCGACAGTGGCCAATGCCAGGTGCCCCAGAGGGAATGAACAGAACAGGTAACCATCAAATGATCTATCCCCTGTCACCCATTCCCAGCTTCTGGCAAACAGAGACTAGGGACACCACCCCTGTCCATCCTGGCTAATACCCATTGATGGACCTATCCTCCATGAACTTAAGAGGCAGCAGAAGCTCATGGAGTATGAGAGGGGCTGAAGACCAGGAGAGGGAGATGAAGTGACAGCATGTAACTGCAGGAAGGGGTGTCAACCTGGTGAGCTATTCCCCAGAGTGACCAGGAACAGGCACCATGCTGGCAGGGAGTGGAGCATGTCGTCACAATGGGATTAAAGAGAGCTGGGTGTAGGACCCAGAAGTGAAGAAGTAAGGTGGTATGGATCTGAATCCTGAGATTTAAGAGGGAAGTTTTTAAAAATGTATTGTCAATAATAAACAGTCAAATCAAAACTATACACTTTGTGGTGCCACTATATTGGGACTTCCGTGTGTAACATCAAGAGATCCCAGTCGGGGACGGGCAGGATCGAACCAGGGACCTGTGGAGCTTAGTGCATGAGCTAAAAGCCAACTGGCCTTTAGCTAAGGTTATAGCAGACTCATTAATCTCAAAATGGCCTCAGTGTGAGATGGGACAGAGCACCACACCCAGGCAATGTGTGGGTTACACTTGGTTAAGATGCCTGCATCCTCCCAAACTGAATCTGTGGAATCCATATGGCCATTTTAGTTTGGCTTGGTGTAGTACGTGGGATGGTGACAAGAAGTCATGTTAAGGAGCCTCACTTAATCAGCAAGAACAAGGAAATTTCTAGGCAAGCCTTCCCTGCTGTCCTCAAGTCAACCTACTGTGTTTTGGGATTGCAGAAGCTTGGCTGTGCAAGTTCACCTTCTGCTCTGAGACTCCTGGAGCTCCTAAGGGGGAGTTAAGCTTGGAGTAGCCAAGTCTAACGCTGTATTTGTTGTTCTGTTGTTTAACAGAGTTCCTCTATTGGACAATTTATACTTCAGCTGAAGAAATGAACCGTAATTGTCTGCTCACTGAGGCAGCCTCCCTGATCACGATGTTGGTGCCTTTGTGACAACCGCAGCTCACAGGAAATAGAGAGGGTCCAAAACCAGAATGATTTATCCAAATACTTTACTCTCAGCCAGATACGACGGGATTCACAATTATAATTTACAAACCCAAAGCCATTCATGGTGCTGTTCAGCTCTCATGCACTAGAGGGGCCCTGGCAGTGGAAGCCGCTGTGGGGGATGCACTGAATCAGTACTACAGATTCCTGCAACACAGCAGCATAGCCTGGGCCTCTGACCATCTGTGCTAGGATCTGTACCCCAGGTGCTACCTGACTCAGTTGGCTCAGGGAATTAGAAAGTCCAAATGCCCCTTTGTGCCAGGAAGACTGGTGAAGAGATTTTTTTCCCACTGGGAGCAGTTGGACCAAGTATCTGTAATAGGGCCAGGAAATAAAGTTTAACTTCACTCCTGTGTGTCAGGCATTTATTGCATTGTCAGAGCTGGGTGGGATATGGGGTGACACAACTGGGTGAGTGTGACAGGGTGTAAGCATTTGTATGTAGAAGGGTACATCATACTATGATATATGGAATCACAATATGTCCTGAAGAGGAGCCATTTCTTCAATAAAACCACTACAACCTCAATTACAAACAGGCTTCCATGCAGCTTGAGTTCTAGCTTTGTCTCCCTTGGTTACCAGGGTCCATGTGCACAGTCTACAATGCCGTATGGTGCACAGTGACATCTAGTGGCTCAATCATATAACTGCGGGTAAATATATCATACATCAAGTGATTGGAGAGGGCAGCGGGGTGCTGGAATGAGCCTCAGACTATGGAGTTCAGAGAGGTGACTGCAGAGGCTGAGAACTTCTGCTTGCAGTTAACAGTGAAGTAGGAGAGAAATATGGTGAATAAACGGACAGGGGAAAGGGGCTACATGAAGCAGGCCTCCCTGCACAGCAGGGGCGGCTCTAGGGATTTTGCCGCCCCCAGGCATGGCAGGCAGGCTGCCTCCGGCGGTTTGCCTGTGAAGGGTCCGAAGCTGCAGGACCAGCAGACCCTCCGCAGGCAAACCGTCAGAGGCAGCCTGCCTGCCGCCCTTGCGGCGCCGGCAGAGCGCCCCCCGTGGCTTGCCGCCCCATGCACGCGCTTGGCGTGCTGGGGCCTGGAGCCGCCCCTGCTGCACAGGCCCTGGGTTGGAAAGATTCTCACTAAAAAAAAAGGTATATGTTCAATATAGTCACAGATCAAACAGACTTCAGAATCAAGGCAACTCCTGGCAGAAGTGTTGAGGTCAATCTGTAGTAACTGGCTTTGTGCACATGAATGAATGGTGTCTCCAAGTGGCTGGACCTCTAATATAGGACCTACTATTACTGTTAGCTATGAAAGATCTTGTTTTAGCTCAAGTGGTAGAAGCTTTCTTGGGGTTTTGGGGAGCTGAAGGATCAGACTCAAGGGCCAGCTCTGCAGGAATGTGTGCGTTCTGCAGCACGTGGATTTGATACAAGTCACACGAAAGAGCATCTTGCATTGATGTCTGAGAAGCAGAAGTTGGAAAAGGCTGCTTAGGTCAACCACCACATCGCACTGGGAGCCTGGGTGGGGTCGGACCCTGCATGGCCTGCTGAGCTGCTCTGGCCAATAACACAAGCAACGGGTCATCTATCACATCCCCTGGGGAGTCTCTCTCCTCCCAGGCACCACTGTAGTGGGCAGTATTTTCCTCCACCATGGAAGAATTTATGTTTGGGCCACCTTGGTGTTAAATATTTATCTGGCTATGAATTATTTAGTATTTAGGAAGAACTTTCACAGTGGATGTTGTTTATGTGGCCAGCTGTTCCTGGGACCTGTAAACAGTTTGAAGCTCTATACCAGTCAGTGGAGAGCTTCGTTTCATGTACTTACTTCTGCTAGGCCTCACCAAGAGCCCAAACTCCTTTCTGTGTCTTTTGTTTATGGAACACTGACTGCCAGCCATGTGGTTCTCCAGACAGACCATCAAACCGTGTCAGCTCAGGGATAGAGGGTAGGGGACACGGCATTCTCCTTACATCATCCGGCAGCAAGGAATGTGGTTTCAACACACAGTGTTTTGACTGGGAAATCAGAGGAATGCAAAGATAATAAGACAGAAAATAGCTTAATGGCACTATATAAATCCACACTGAACCCACACCTAGAATACTGCATCCAGTTCACCCCATCTCAGAAAGGATATAGGGGAACTTGAAAAGATCAGAGAAAGGCAACAAAGATGATCGGGGTCTGGAGTGGCTTCCAAACAAGGAGAGACTAAAAAGATTATGATTGTTCAGCTTTAGAAAAGAGACAACGGGGGAAATGGGGATATGACAGAGATCTTTATAAAATCATGAATTCTGTGGAAACAATAAATAGAGAAGTGTTATTTACCCTCTCACGTGATACAAAAGCCAGAGGTCACCCGATGAAATCAATAGGCAGCACTTTTTCACTCAGTGCGCAGCTAACCTGAGGTTGTGATGGCCAAAAGTATACCTGGCTTCAAAAATGAACTGGATAAGTTTAGGGGGGATACTTCCATCAATGACTATTAGCCAAGATGGTCGGGGATGCAACCCCATGCTCAGGGCAACCCTAAACGTCTGTCTGCCATCTGAGTGGAGGACTGGGCGAATCACTCCAGAATTGCCTGTTCTGTACACACCCCCAAAGGTCTGGTACAGACCTCTGTTGGAAGGCAGGATAGGGCAAAGGGGACCATGGTCTGACCCAGTAGGGCCGTTCTTATGTTAAGATGAACAAGCAAGAGAGTGCTGGAGGAACGAAAACACAACTAGAAACCGGTGAGCCTAGTGGTAACTCTTAAACAGCTCTCCTAGTGGGTACCACCCAGAAGTGGAAAGTTATTGGACTGGGCTTAGTATCACAGACATGGATAGGAAATTCTCCTAGTCACCCAGGCTACTGTGGGTCCCCTTTGCCTTCCTTCCAGATTTGCAACTAATCTCCTGCACTGTTTGGGGAAACCTGAACCAATCATTTTGTTGGTATAACAGACATCCTAGCCAACCTGGGAGGCCAACTTCAGACATCTTCCGGGGCTCTGATCCCCAGAGGGCAGGGCCTCAGCACTTTCTGAAAATCAGGACCCTTTAAGGTGTCTCAAGTTGAGCATCCAAAAGTTGCAGCTCCCAAATCACCAGTTGCTTCCTATAATCTTGACCTCTTGACTGGATTCAAGGCTTGAACCTGCCCAGCATAGGTATGAGTGCAGTGTGTGGATAAACATGAGGAACAAAATGAGGAGAAGGATGTGGGGAGAACCAGGGAAAACCTGATCCAGCATTAATGAGCACGTTTCTGGATCGCCGTCAGGTTACTCTTGTCAGGTCAAAGGATATGCCTGTGCTGCAAACGTAGCTGTGATTGTAGGCACGCCGAGGCTAGTGGAATCTCCTTCCTTAGAGGTTTTTAAGGTCAGGCTTGACAAAGTCTGGGCTGGGATGATTTAGTTGGAGATTGGTCCTGGTTTGAGCAGGGAGTTGGACTAGATGACCTCCTGAGGTCCCTTCTAACCCTGATATTCTATGAAATGAGAACATTTATTTCAGATAATTAATTCTCAGTTCTCTGCAGCAGTGGTGATTGCAGTCAGTTCAGTTTAGCAGAAGTCTTTAATTTCGTACATCAATAAATGTTAGATCAGGGCATGGGTGCTATCAAGGACTGTCACTGTTTATAGCATACTCATCTTCATAAGCTCTAGTTTACAGACAGAATATCTTTCCATTGAGGTTTGCATTAAAATATCCACCAATATGCCTTACAAAATCAAGAAAATGCTGGGATCAAACCAACAGATTTTCTGTTAAGTTTTGTAAAATTATGATGTGTGCTATCTCTAGCATGTAGGGGCCTCACCTTTCTCATTGTGCACCATACAGAGAGCCAGTCCCTGTCCCAAAAAACTTCCAGTCTAAACAGATGAGACAAAGGGTGGAAAGTGAAATTGAGCACACACAGGGCAGTGACTTGCCCCGGGTCATGCAGCAGGTTTGTGGCAGAGTAGGAAATAAAGCCCAAGCTTCCTGTAAAATGCGTTGAGAGGAAGGGTGGTTCAGTGGTTAAGGAGCTGACTTGGGAGGAGATGTGGATTTAATGCCACACTCTAACTCAGACCTTGGCCAAGTCACTTAGCCTCTCTGTGGCTCATTTCTTCATCTGTAAAATGGGGTTAATATCACTTCCCTGCCCCACAGGGGTGTTGTGAGGATAAATACATTAAAGATTGTGAGGTGCTCAGATATACTGCCTCTCATTGCCAGAGTAAGTGTACCAGATTGTGGTGTTAGGATTGTTTATAGTTCCTTCATTGTATGTCACAGAAAATTCCAAACTGATCGAAGGAAATATTTTAAACACAAGGTTAATATTAGCATGTGGAACTCAATGTCACAATGTACCACTAAGATACTAGAGTATAACAGGATCCAAAAAGGGACCAAGATACCGTATATGTTGGACAATAAGAATATCCAAAGATTTGTATTAAATAATAAACAAGAAAAAGGGTAGGTTATAGTAATGGGAGCCATAGACGTATGTAAGATAGATGTTCACTGGGCCATACTACAGACACAAAGTTTCTAAGACTTCTCTTCTTGAATTAATTGAAAAGTCTATGACTTGATCTTTTTGCATTTGATGATGCTGTGATATGCATATTATCCTGCGCTGAAGGATGCATAAATAAGGGGTGGGGGAAAGATGTCTGCATACCATGATTTTTTTTCCCCCTTCCTCAAAATCAGAAGACTGTTAAGTTGACATTTGTGATAATGCATTATGGCGGGTAAATTAGGCAAAGAGTTAATTAAAGTCTGAAAGTTAATTAATGAGATCCACTGCACATTAAACTTCATTACTTCATCTGAAAAGAGTAATTAGAGAGTCGTTTGTGGTGCACTTTATTCTCCTGGGTGCTCCGCTGACATGCCACATAAGTCATTCAATGTTAAGCGAATAGACCAGTGGTCACTGGATAAATGTGGCAAGTCAAACTGCAGTGGGGAAATTCCACTAAGATTTTCTCCCTGTCTCTTTTTCCCTCCCCATAAGCCCATGGGTGGCAATGATCACTTGTGTGCCCCATTTCAGCAAGTTGGTCCTGCCTGGAAAATGCTTTGTTCTAGAAATGCAGTGTCATCAGTCCCAGGATACTAGAAAGACAAGGTGTGTGTGGTAATATCTTTTATTGGATCGACTTCTGTTGGTGAAAGAGACAAAATTTCGAGCTGCACAGAGCCCAGACCTGAAGAAGAGCTCTGGGTGGCTTGAAAGGCTCAGGCTCTCTCTCTCTCTCTCACCAACAGAAGTTGATCCAATAAAAGATATTACCTCACCCGCTTTGTCTCACTGTTGTTCTAGAAAGGCAGCTTACTCCAGTGAGCAGGGCAGCAGAATGAAACTCAGGAAACCTGTATACTAATCCTGGCTTTGCCACTGCCTTATGTGCCCTTAGGAAAATCACTTTAACTCCTGTTTCCCGCACTTGGTCTAGTTAGACCGAAAGCTCTCCAGAGCAGGGGTCCGTCCAGTGGCTGGCTTGTGAGCCTGGGAGTCAGGAGACCTGGCTTCCAGACCCTGCTCTATCATCAGTCGCTCCGTTCCTCAGTTTCCTCAGAACCCATCTCTTCCTTGCAGTCTAACAATATTGATCCACCACTGAGTGGCAGTGGGATCCAATGGACAGAGCAGGACCCTGTGGGGGTTAGGCCATCTAGATTCTACTTCCATGCTATGTATCTTTGGCTGAGTCACTTCAGTTCTCTGTGCCTTGTCTATTTAGACTTCAAGGTCTTTAGGGCAGAGACTGCCTCTTTCAGTGTGTTTGTACAACACCTACCTGGCACAATGAGGCTCCAGGCTTGGTTGGGGTCTCTACACATTTTTTTTAAAAATGAGCAAAAAAAACTCACCCTTTGAGACCTGTATCTACATACGTCCATATCCATCCGTATGTCCAGTTTCCAAGTGTTCCCACTTGAGTGTCTAAACGTTAGCACCGAAATAAAACATGGTGTTAAGAACCCATAGCTCCCATTACGTGTTTATTTAGGCACCTGTATGCAGTTGTAGTGCGAACATTTTCAGACGTGGATGTCTTAAATCTAGGCTCCTAAACCCAGAGGGGCCGAGACTCCCAAAAATGTTGATGTATCAGTGACAGCTGCAGGTACAAAGATGGTTGGAAAATCAGGCCAGTCTTGCTTAGCGAGAGGTAAAATGGGTAAAACCCTAACTATAACACCCACATTAGAACATGTTGGCCTGTATCTGACCTATTCTAATTCAGATTGTAGACCAATCATGGCATTTTCCCTCTGATGTCCCGTATAACTCTGAGCACACTGGAGCTCAGTAAATAGCTCCTCATGCCTTCTACCTTGGAAGTCTTCCAGCCACGAGTAGCATTGGATGCAACTGTTGCTCCCAACAAATGCTTGTTGTATTGACATCTCTCTTGCTGTCTGTGCTAAGTCTCTCTCTCAAATTCATCTGGGGAAGCCTTTGAGAGAGCAGCTTATGTTTGCCCTCACACATAGGCATGGCAAATATGCTAACAAGGAACTGCAGCTGACTCCAAGTCTCGCTGGTTTTCACATAGACTTATTTTCGTGCTGTTTCCCAGAAAGGTACCATTAGCAACTACACATTTGTTTCCATTTAAGTCCATCATTTCTTGTCTGTCATTATTAGCACAGTCTCTCTTGCCCCTTTGTAGGGTCCTTCTGTGCAGTTCCAGAATCACATTCCCCTGTAGCCTCTCACTTTTTTCCAGGCTGTGCACACTGCATTCTCTGAATCTTTCCTCCTCATGCAGTACTATCCCTGTAAACATTTGAATTCCCTGTTCTCTTCTGTGCTCCCCATTTCTCTAAATGCTTTCTATCAAGTAGCCATCCAAGGCAGAAATTGTGGACACAGGAGTCTCTGAAGTGACTTAATTTCAAATCTACCCTTATGGACATTGGCTTTCGGCTATGAGAATAGCATATGTGCTTCTCTCTGGATTCCTTACATCCGGCCCTCCTGATCTGAGGCCACTCTCTTGAAATACACATGGGCTCAATTACAAGGGCCAGACTGTTCCTGGTCCTTAAGCTGGTGCACAATGGGGGAGATGGATAAAGTTGTATGAAGCCTCCTCCATTCATTTTGACTCTTCATCTTTATTGTCCTCATCATGTAGTCTCCTTGGAGATTGTGCATCACATTGTACAATCTCTAGCTAGGTCCTTAAGGTGATCGACCTGGATATACAGTTTATGTCCATCATTGACAATCTTATCGCACCACCAAAGCTTTTGGCAACTACATGATCGCTAGCCACATAGCGGAATTTCTTGGTAAATACACTTTCTTGATAAACACGCTTGATTCTGCCTGTGCTCAGATGCAGCCCCTGTTCTCTCCTGAGTTCGGTGGTATCCTGCATTCCTGGAGACAGATGAGGAGAGGCAGACTATGGCCACCAGAGAGAAGAGAAGCAGCAGGACTTCCACACAGCTAGAAGTTTTAAATCAATATCAGGTCCTCAGCATGGAAGCTAGAAGATACCACTCAATATCTAGCAGGTCCAAGACTCCAAGGGAACTAAGAGATACAGGAGAGAGGTGGGTGGCAGCTGACCCCACACTGTTAGAAAATCAAGCTTGAGTACAAAGAGTTCTCCAACAAATGTTCCTTGCTGAAGATTCAATATTCAGAAGACTCTAAAGAACATTCTGCAAAGGATAAAAGGGCAACAGGATGGCGTGCTGCCTTCCTGGAATCAAGCCACCAAGATGACATTCTAAGATTAGACGGGCTTCTGAAGCCAACTGGCAAGGATCGTAGAATCATAGCATCCAGGACTGGAAGAGACCTCGAGAGGTCATCTAGTCCAGTCCCCTGCACTCACAGCAGGACTATTATCTAGACCATCCCTGACAGGTGTTTGTAAAACCTGCTCTTAAAAATCTCCCAACAATGGAGATTCCACAACCTCCGTAGGCAATTTATTCTGGTGCACAACCACTCTGACAGTTAGGAAGTTTTTCCTAATGTCCAACCTAAACTGCCCTTGCTGCATTTAAAGCCCATTGCTCCTTGTCCCATCCTCAGAGGTTGATGAGAACAACTTTTCTCCCTCCTCCTTGTAACAACCTTTTATGTACATGAAAACTTGTTATCATGTCCTCTCTCAGTCTTCTCTTCTCCAGACTAAACAAACCCAATTTTTTCAATCTTCCCTCATAGGTCATGTTTTCTAGACCTTTCATCGCTTTTGTTGCTCTTCTCTGGACTTTCTCCAAATTGTCCACATCTTTCCTGAAATGTGACATCCAGAACTGAACACAATACTCCAGTTGAGGCCTAATCAGCGTGGAGCAGAGCAGAAGAATTACTTCTTGTGTCTTGCTTACAACACTCCTGCTAATACATCCCAGAATGATATTTGCCTTTTTTATTTTTTTTTGCAACAGTGTTACACTGTTCACTCATATTTAGCTTGTGATCCACTATGACCCCCAGATCCCTTTCTGCAGTTCTCCTTCCTAGGCAGTCATTTCCCCTTTTTGTATGTGTGCAACTAACTGTTACTTCCCAAGTAGAGTATTTTGCATTTGTCGTTATTGAATTTTGTCTTGTTTACTTCAGACTATTTCTCCAGTTTGTCCAGATCATTTTGTATTTTAATCCTATCCTCCTAACCACTTGCAACTCCTCCCAGCTTGGTATCATCTGCAAACTTTATCAGTATACTCTCTATGCCATTATCTAAATCACTGCGGAAGATATTGAACAGAACCAGACCCAGAACTGATCCCTGTGGGACCCCACTCGATATGCCCTTCCGTCTTGAATATGAACCACTGATAACTTCTCTTTGGGAACAGTTTTCCAACCAGTTATGCACCCATCTTATAGTAGCTCCATCTAGGTTGTATTTCCCTAGTTTGTTTATGAGATGGTCATGCAAGACAGTATCAAAAGCCTTGTAAAGTTGAGATATACCACATGTATCGCTTTCCCCCCCACCAATCCAGAAGGCTTGTTACCATGTCAAAGAAAACTATTAGGTTGGTTTGACGTGATTTGTTCTTGATAAATCCATGTTGACTTATACTTATCACCTTATTATCTTCTAGGTGTCTGCAAATTGATTGCTTAATTATTTGCTCCATTATCTTTCTAGGTTCTGAAGTTAAGCTGACTGGTCTGTAATTCCCTGGGTTGTCCTTATTTCCCTATTTGTAGGTGGGAACTATATTTGCCCTTTTCCAGTCCTCTGGAATCTCTCTTGTCTTCCGTGACTTTTCAAAGATCATCACTAATGGCCTCCTCAGTTAGCTCCTTGAGAATTCTAGGATGTATTTAATCAGGCCCTGGTGACTTGAAGATATCTAACTCGTCTAAGTAATTTTGAACTTGTTCTTTCCCTATTTTAGCCTCTGATCCTGCCTCATTTTCACTGGCATTCACTGGGCTAGACATCCATTCACTACTAACCTTTTTAGTGAAAACTGAAACAAAAATGTAATTTAGCACTTCTGCCATTTCCACATTTTCTGTTATTGTTTTTCCCCCCTCATTGAGTAACAGGCCTACCCTGTCCTTGGTCTTCCTCTTGCTTCTAATGTATTTGTAGAATGTATTTAATCTCTCTTTTTGGCACTGGTGCAACCTTTGCTGGAATACCATGTCCAGTTCTGGTGTCCACAATTCAAGAAGGATGTTGGTAAATTGGAGAGATGCCCAACGACTCAGCATTGCACCAGGTATGTACCTGTACCGTAATGGATGACTGCAGGAATATTTACTCTCTGAGCAAACAGATGTCTGGTTCTTAGTCTAGCTGGCAGCTCAACTGCATCAACCCTGACTTTGTCCTTCTAACCCTGCCTCCCTCCCAACTGCACAACGTTAACGGTTTTGTGTATGTTAAAAGTTTTAGAACTTTTAAAAATTGCACGCCAAGTCAGCTGGTTAGGGTGTTTTTGGATAGACACTAAATAATAATCATAGAGTTAGAAGGGACCACAAGGGTCATCTAGTCTAAGATCTAGCTCTTACATAGTATGTCTCATCAGTAGATCTCAAAGTGCTTTACAAAGGATGACCTGTCATTTTACAGATGGGGAAACAGAGGCACTGAGTGGTTAGGAGACTTGCCCAAGATTAGCCCAGTGTCAGAGCAGGGGTAGAACCCAGGCCTTGTTGGTCATAGGCCGTTGCTTTATCTATTAGATCACACTTCCACTTCAAATGCAGAAATCGAGGCCTGTGCATTCAGGATGAATTGTATTCTTTCATTTTGAAGTAATGCCTAGATACCACTTCTATTAGTTAATAAAGTAGTTTCGTTTCTAGTAGGTAGATTAAATACAGCATTGAATGTGGGATGAATACCCAACTGAACCATATTAGCACCAGTCATCCCCACAGAGAAGCAAGTATTAAATGTGGTAATATAGTAATCGGCTCTTAAAGAACGCTTAGACCCACAGTGTTAGGTCTTGACGTACGATGCAAAGGAGTCTAGCCTAGGATCCAGTGGCATACACTGGTGTAAGCCTGTTGAAGTCAAAGAGGAAAGTGGGTGCTCAGCACCTGTGAAACCTAGGCCACTTGCCTACGTATGGATTACGTAGGCATGTAACTGTAGGTACCCGTGCTGGAAAATCTTAGCACAAGTCCTAGTCCCACCACTAGGCAATACTGCCTCCCTCAAGGTCAAAGGAAAATGCAGTGTGTCTGGGGCCAGATGTGTGACTTTGCTCAGGTGCAGATAGAAACAGGGAAATAAGACTGAGTAACTGTGCCCCAGCCAATGCCAACTCTAGCTGTCCCTTGCTCTAACCACACAACCACCCTTCCTTTATTGTGTCTATGCTGTCATGCTTTGATCCTGTTACTAGGGGCTATGGAAAGCATTTACTCCATGGTCAATAATGCTTCCCAAAGGCCTCAGGATAGAAACAGTTGCTTGGCTTGTCAGTTTATGTGAGAGCTCCAATGAAGGAGTCAGCTATTGCTGAATTCCCTGCCTTCAGCAGGCTGCATACTGAGAAGCAGCGGTTAATTGGCTCTAAGGATAAGGCAGGCGGGATGTAAAGAGAAGACACTAATCCCCTACTATTTTAGTATGTATGACTACAACTCGCATGCCATATCTCTCCAGCTAAGCTTGAGTGGTAGCAATTACACGCTCAGGCAAACCTTTGAGAGAGGAGCATTCAGACATGCTAATGTTTGCAGAATCTCGCCTTTGTTTGGGACAAGGCTCAGGATCAGGCGAGACTTCTTATTCCTCCCCACACTCTGCTCAGAACTTGTCTCTTCCTGGAAATACGTTTTAGAATCTAACGTCTTCAGAGCTGAGCTGTAAAATAAACATCATGGAGGCTCTGGATGACGACTCGAGAAGCCACAGACTCCCTGAGTGATCTTGGATAAATCTGCTAGAGTGGGATTTTTCAGAAGGGCATAAAGGATTGAGGCACCTAAATCCCATTGAATTTCATCTCTCTGTGTTCCCCTTTAAATGCTTCTTTTGTCTGTCTCATTTATTTAGATTTGGAGTGTCTCTTATGCAACCCACCCCCAGCCGGTGCGGTGCTCAGTCAGTGTCTGGTAATGGCTAGGCCACTGAAAGGTGGATGAATCTACTACAAACTTGGAAAACAGAGGAGGGTCTTTTAGCTCAAACAGTGGAGGCTTATGTATTAAAATCCAGATGGTCTAGGTTTGATCCCAGTTGCTAGCAACACATCCAGGGTGCAGAATGACAAGTGGTGGCATGGAGAGAGAATGAACCCCTCATCATGATAATGTTAACTATGTGGCCTGAAGCACTAGAATGTAGGAAGTTCTCTGCTCCTATATGCTGGTGAATAGGGGGAAGAATGGTCTCAGAGCTGCTACATCTGCATAAGATACCCCACAACTCCAGATGGAGAAATGCTCCAGAGGGAAGTCGCTCTCTGCCACAATTTATTGGTGAAAAGATGGAAGTAGGGCTTCATTTGAATAAGTTTTCTACTCAGAATTCCTTGAGTTACATTTTAGGAGTCACCATAACTGTACACATACTCAGAATTGGTTGGGAAGAGGAATTGAAGGCCAAGGAGGCAAGGACTTTTTTCAGGATTTTGACTAGCACATCTGAAGGCACCAGAGACAGGCCTGTGAGAGTGCATTTCAGGACTCTGGGACTACTATTTGCTGATACCAAACTGTGATTGGGATTTACAGGGTGGAAGTGGTGAAGAGAAGGAATATTTGCTAGTAGACTTTCATGCTTATGGATGAGGGATCAAGTTAATGGATTATTATTAACATTGACTGGAAGAATGATATATATATTGCTCATTTAGATAAATGGCAGCTGTGTTTTCCCAAGTTGATCTTGTGTTCACTTCCCCCCAATAAAATGTTCCTGTTTCTTGTGCAGACATAGTGCATGTGAGTGGGGCAGTATTGCCTGTTAAGGGCAGCCAGGGAAGATATTTAGTGATCTCAGAAATTTGAGCTAGAACCATTTCATTTTAAGAGGGAGCCCTAGCTTTTGAATCCTGCCCTTGCTACTGCCATTGACAACAGGTGGAAGAATTACACTTGTGTTTGTACAGCACCAAGCACAATGGAGCATCCATCTTGGTTGAGGCCTCTCAGTGCTGCCATAGTACAAATAATGAATCGACCATCTCACAGGTCTTTTGGGTCAGGAATCATGTTGTCATTCAGGTTTACAAGATCAGGAGTCGGTCCTGACCTGGGCCTTTGAGCTCTATGTGGTAGCAGGACTTGGCCTTAGCTTCATGCAAAGCCCATTTCGCCGATAAATTTTGATTGATCAAAACCAGCTTGTAAATCATTAGCTGCCCAAGCCCCAGGCTATTATAAAGTTATTTACATTTGATTTATGACATAATATATGAACCTTCCAAACGAACCTGGTCTTTTGTTTGAAGTCGTAGATGACTCCAAGAATGAATTAGTCATTATCTTCGCATCGCTCACATCTAAACTTGTCAAATGCAGCCACAACTCCTCCCAAGTGGAACGGTTTGTAAACAGTGGCAATTAGACTTTTGTTCTGCTCCAAGCCTGGGACAGAGCAGAGAGAGACGTACTGCATTACAAGTGGGATTTCTAAATTACATATGCCAAAGCTCTAGTAAAACCCTTATCAAACAAAGCCAGCGAGGGGAAAGAAAGAGGACTAATTATCAGAGGATGCTAGTAAATCAAAAGGAGCAACCAAGTGTATTTTTAAAAGTAAGATACATTGAGATAAGTGAACCATGCAGTCTCACCTAAAAGACACTTGCCCATGTGTGAAAGCATTTATTGGTTTAAAGAAAAGCTGCAGTGGAAGGCAAAAGTTATTCTTGTCCCGCCGTCTAGTTACGAGAGAAGAGGAAAAATTGCAGCAGAATTATTTTAGTATGCCGATGAAAAAGCATGATTAACTATTGGATAGGAACCTGCCATCTTTATCATCTGAAGGAAGAGATGTTTCAAAAGCACCTAAGAAGCACCTAAAAAGTCAAAAAAATCCCCTCTCTATTATTTTGTTGGAGCCTGGCTTTTTGACAAAACTGACATTCTTGGCGGAAGGAGAATGTACAATTTAAAAAATAACTAAGGTTTTCATTAAAAACAAGCCCCCACAAATGTTTGACCTTCAATGAAAATTGTATATGGGGCTAGGTGGTGACAAAACAATCATTTCCCAACCAGCTGTGTGCCCAAGGGATTTAGGAGTACACATCTTATTGAAAGTCACCGGAACCTCTGCTTCTAAACCCCAGAAGCTCTTCTGAAAATCTTCCCCCCAGGTGACCTTGATCCAAAGCTCAGTGTCAATGTGGATCTTTCCATTGACTTCAGTGGCTCTGGTCAGACCCAAAGAAAATGCAGCTCCCATTTGACTATGTGGGGAGAGGAGCGATTTCCAGTGTGGTTGTATAGTCAGTGTGGAGGACGTCGGGAGAATGCTAGAAGACACTATAAATATGGGGAAATGCACTGGGGCTTCCTCTGAAAAAGGAGGATGCAAGAGAAAAGAAGAGGCCAGTGTGATTTGCATGGACTGTTCCAAGATCTGAGGTTCAAGTCGAACCGGTGCTGTAAAGAGAAACGCAAGAGACAACGAAACGAGAGCACAATCAGTGAATACTTTCAGACGTACAGCATGGGCAGCAAGATAGCAGCATGGACAAGTATTAGTCACAGGCTTAAAGATAATAAGTTGGGATTTATAAATACATCGGGGAGAAGAGAGAAAACAGGTTCATTGGTAAACAGAGACAGGTATGAAACTGATGACTTAAAAATGGCCGTGAAAGTGGAGTGTTGTTTATTTTCTCTTTGCATATGGGTTTTAAAGGAGATGCATGTAGAGAACTAGGAGACACCTTCTAAGTATACTGTAGATTGTCAGCTTGCCAGGGCAGGCACTACCCTTTTGTTCTGTGTTTGTACAACATCTGGCACAGTGGGGTCCTGGCCTCTAGACATTACTGCAATACAAATAATTAATCAATATAGCTATTAGGAAAGGGGAACATGGGAAATGTAACCATATACAGATCAGCCAGGCTGGATGAGATGCAAGCTAGAATATTAAGGGAAATAGCAAACAAACTTACTGAAGCAGTCACAGTGACGTTCCCAAAACCCATGGGAAATTACAGAGGTAGCAGAAGAATGGAGACATGCAGACAGAGCACTGATCTTCAACGAAGGGCAATGCACTAATCCTGTCCGTTGTGGGCCTCCAAATCTAACATCTGCCACCAGTAATAGAATGGTGCCAATGTGGAGAGAGGAACTCATTCAGTAGGGAACAGTGAGCAGCATGGAAGGTATGGCTCTAAATAACCAATCTGACTGGAAAAACTTGATTGTCGGTTTGTTTTTACTTTAAAAAATGGCAAAACTAGTGAAAGAAAAGAACCTGGGAGAGCTTTGGGTTTAAGTAAAGTGTTTGGGGCTATGGCCCTGACTCTGATCTCTGAGGTAAATCAGGAGTAACTCCATTAAAACCAATGGAATTACACCTGTATCAGAGGAACCAGACCAATGTCTCATGCAGTCTCCTGGCTACCTTCTAGCTCCACAGTGGTCCGAGCTCCTGGCTGAATCCTTTGGATGGGGTGTTCCACACTGTGGAGTAGGGGCAGAAGCAGGTGAGCGAATGTAACCAGGATCAGGAAATTTCCACTGCTTGCATCCGAAGAAGTGGGTATTCACCCACGAAAGCTCATGCTGCAAAACGTCTGTTAGTCTATAAGGTGCCACAGGATTCTTTGCTGCTTCTACAGGATCAGTATGATTGTCTAAAACCCCCTAACCCCAACCCCTTCCCAGCCAAGCATTGCAAGTTCTGGCCAGAGAGAGACTTCTGTGAGATCAGGGAACAGTGCTTGGAGAAGGCATTACCTCTTTCAGTCATCCCCTAGCAGGAATCCTGGGGGTGTTCCTCTCCTCCAGCAGCAGGGCCAGATAGGGCAAGGTGCTGATTCAGCCAGTATGTTTGTAACCATTTAGGGTATTGTATCGTATTGTTTGTATCTAGGGAGCACCTACAGGTAGAACCTGGAGAGGAATCAGGGCTCCATTGTGCTAGGCATCACACCCACACACACACACACACTACAAAAAGTTGGTTCCCTGCCCCAAGGAGCTTACATTCTAAATATTGTAGCAAACCCCTGCAGTTTTCCTTTAAGCTCCATATTACCCCTGAGATCCTGAGCCTTTCCAGGGTGGTAAATATAACTAAGGAGCAATAATGCAGATACTAAAAGCCAGTATTAGCCATAGAAGCTGTTTATAGTCATACGCCTTTAGGATAGGGTGACTCTGTGCTTCTTTCAGTGCTGATTTTAAGAATTATTAAGGAAGACCAGTACACAAATGGATAGCTTTTATATATGAAAAAAAATGGCTAACTATTGGTAGGAGGCATACAAATGACTAGATAGTGGTTCAGAAATCTCTCGTGCCATGTTCAGTTGGCAGTTTAGCATCAAATTATGTTTATTTTTCTCTTCTATAGGGTACATTCATGCATAGCAGAGAAGCTTTAGAAATGTTTATGCATTATAGTACTTGGAATAAAATGAGTCAAGGCTCCATTATAAGCATCATGTTGAAACTCATAGTAAGTGGATTCTGTAAGGATATATAATTTGGAAGATGCCCTGTGATATGAATAACAATACGAAGACAGTTTTGTTTTTGCAGTAACCACAGTAGAATTCTAGACACTGAAAATGAGAAGCAGCCATAAAGCTGCTTTTAACAGCTGCTTTGTATGAAGTGAAGCCCTGATGTCATGCTATATAACCATAAGAAGATGGGCATGGCTTGGGGTTTATTATGGCCATGGGATGCAATTACTTGCTGTAGGAAGGGCTTTCATTTTTGTTAAATTAAAGGGAAAATAACATTATAATATAAAAGATATTCCAATTTCTAATCACTTCTGGCCAAATTTTGTCCTCCCATATTCCAAGAATTATGCACACAAATCCAGGATCCAAATCTGACCTTGTCTTGTAAATGTAAGGAAGAGTAACTCACTAAAAAATATTGGGTCATCTCCGCACCTAGATCAATTTACACCAGATGCGGCCTGCTGTGTTTAACTGGAAGGCCACATGGTCTAGTGAATTGATCATGGAACTGGAAGGGAAATCCTGAATTTGAATCCTGTCTCTGCCACTGATTTAGTACCTGGCAAGAACAAGTCACTTAACTTTGTATAGATAGGTGTTATCAATCATGGTGTTCCAGCCACGGGATCTTGTTATACCTTTGTAGGCTAGGCTAAGCTAGTGAGACTATTACCACATAATTGGACCTGTCTAAATGTTGTAGAAATGCTAGATGGTGCTGTGTGGAATAAGGTTGCATTCTCCGTACTGATGCCTGGCCACTAACACGCCGATAGATGCCTGTGGTTGAATATGCCATAACGTACAACTTCCCCAGCATGGTCTCTTAGAACAGCAGCACGTAATGATTATATCAGTGTAAGGTTGGCTGTCACCTGCCCAATAAACCTATTTATGGAAATCTTCATGGCTTAAACCCGGTTAATACAACCAGTGATCTCAGCTAAGCTTCAGTTCCCCAGTTGTTAGGTCTCCTGCACAACATGACTGTTGCATGGAAGAAAGTAACATCATGGTTATAAATTCTTTCCCTTAATATGCATGCAAGAGAACCTGAAGAGTCCTGAGCAATCCCTGACCTCTGGACAACCTTTGATGGAAAGGTCAGATTTTGGATTTCCTCTATACTCAGCAGCCCGTGATGAATAAGTGTTCAAAAATTAATATTTTAGAGCAACAGGAACATAGACATTAATGGTGCTGGTGCGTCACCTATTATAAGCATCTGTATTGCACTGCATCCTTCTTCATCTCTCAAGTTGCTGTGTGCTGTAAAACATTTGCCCTGCCCCGCCCCAGCCCAGCGAAGGAATGATTCTTCTCTATTTTAGCTATTTCTAAATATTATATCACCGTAATAGCCAAGCCTGCAACTGACTTGGTCTGAGCAGACCCCTGCAAACATGTAGAAATCCATTGGTTTGAATTGTCCTCTGCACGAGGGTTCCACTTGATGTGTTCAACGGGGGAGCTATCAAGGAGACAGCTGTTGCTCCCTGCTCCTGGGCTGCTGACTCTGACATGAGCGAAAGCAGTGGAGGAACGGCTCTCCCTTACACCACTAGCATAGCAGAGGTTTGCTCTAATCCCAAAATGCCCCAGACACACCCCTTTTATCCCCTGTGGTGGAGAAGGGGCGGGGGTATGACTGGTGCAGTACTGGTATCTAGAGAATCCCTTCCCGATGTGTCCCTAAAACACTTGTCACCAAGATACAAATAATAAATAGTAACAATGGGCTAAATCTTGATGCCTTTCTCAGTCAAAATCCCAGTATCTTCCTGAGGCCTGGTCTACACTGTGTGTGGGCGGGGGGGGGGGGGATTGATCTAAGTTACACAACTTCAGCCACGTGAATAACGTAGCTGAGGTCGACATACTTAGACCTACTGAACGCAGTGTCTTCACTGCGGAGAGTCGACTGCTGCCGCTCCCCCCTCAACTCCGCCTGCACCTCTTGCGGCGCTGGAATACAGGAGTCGACGGGAGAGAGTTCGGGGGTTGATTTATTGCATCTAGACTAGACGCGATAAATTGACCCCCGCTGGATCAATCGCTGCCCGCCGACCGGGCGGGTAGAATAGACATTCCCTGGGAAGTCCTGCCTGGCAAAACTTTGAAGAGTGGGCTTCAGGATTTCTCCCTAGAACAGCACTGAGTGCATGCAAAGCATGAGTAGCCTTTTAAATCCGAGATTGTAATGAGATTCCTGGTGGCCCCGCCAGAAGCATTTCTGAAGGTTCGTCCACACGACCATGCCTTAACTTTGGGAGGAGTTCATTTTCAATGGCAGTTTGTAATGAAAACTGACACGTACTCAGCTCTGATCTCTCTCTCTCTCTCTCTGCCGTTGCTCAAAGCAAAAAAGCCAGAGGTGCCTCTGAGATTAAAGAAACTAAACACTCTTAAACAAGAGTGCTTAATGCTGCTTACACAGTGTTGACTAAAGACGAAAGCTTGTAGTGTATTAGACAAAGGCAAGGAGATTTCAATGAAGAGAGAAATAGGTCATGAAAACGAAGGCACTTGCTAGAACTATATAGGAAAAAAGTTTCAGGGCTCACTTCGTTGGAGCTTTTTCTTCAGTTTGAATTCACCTTGGTTTGCATCCCCGAGTTTCACTCAAACCCCCAAACTTTTAAGCAAGTTCCTGTCTCAATTATGAAGTTGCAACCAGTTTTTGAGTCAAACCTCAGGCAGTTCCAATTGAACGATCCTATATTGGCCAGATTCCTTCGCAAGGTGCTTGAGCTTATTTTGTTTCAAAATTAAACAATTTTAAATGCATTTTTGTTGAAATTGACATTTTTGCAAAATGTTTCAGTATGGACAAAACTGCATTTTTCCGCCCCCGATGGAAAACAGTTTTGTTGAACATTTTTTTCAACCAGTTGTATCTTTAGGCACCTAAATACCTTTGAAAGCTGGGCCTCTGGTGTCTTGGCTCAGGAGCAGATGATTGGGGTGCTCTTGCTTTTTACCTGTGAGGCCTGCTGAGATTTTGGTGTTTAAATAAAACTTCTTGTACTGGTTTACTTTGGAACTGCATCCCTTATAATAAATAAATAATAATAATTGGAGATATACTTATCTCCTAGAACTGGAATAGACCCTGAAAGGTCATTGAGTCCAGCCCCCTGCCTTCACTAGCAGGACCAAGTACTGATTTTTGCTACAGATCCCCAAGTGGCCCCCTCAAAGATTAAACTCACAGCCCTGGGTTTAGCAGGTCACTCCCCTGCCACAATTAAGCACCAAAGTGACACTGGGAGAAAACTCCCCTCATTGTCTAGTGTCAATTCACCATCAGAAGTAGTGCTCTGATTTGTGTTATCTGCTGATTGTCATCTCATATTGTAAGCTCTCGGACACGGACTGTGTCACCAGGCTCTGTAAAGTGCAAAACGCTCTGGGCCTGATTCAAAGCCCAGAGAAGTCAATGGGAGTCTTTCCTTGCCATAAAGAAGGAGACCTGCCTGCCATAGTGCCTGGCACAATGGGGCCCTGATCCTTGATTGACATTCCTAAGTGCTACCGTAATACAGAAAATAAATTGTAATAATGGGCCTATTACCAGTGCTCAACAAACATAATGGAAAAACCATGAGCTTAAAAACCAATCTCTCTGCTCCTACAGTAGACTTCTAAAAGCATATTCAAAAAAGCACTAGATAAATTCATGGAGGCTAGGTCCATCAATGGCTATTAGCCAGGATGGGCAGGGATGGTGTCCCTAGCCTCTGTTTGCCAGAAGCTGGGAATGGGCTTGATGATTACCAGTTCTGTCATTCACTCTGGGGCACCTGGAATTGGCCACTGTCGGAAGACAGGATACTGGGCTAGATGGACCTTCGGTCTGACCCAGTATGGCTGTTCTTCATCACTGTTAAAGACAGTGAAGAGACACAGAGGGTAATAATGATAATATTATCAGTTATTGATGACAGGCTGAAATGAGATTAGGGAAGGCAAGCTCTGCAGATGTCCAGTACTACTGCTATGGCAGCAGAAAATGCCACAGCTCTGCTTTCTGTCCGGATAGCGAGATACGAAATTCTGTCATTTGTCCTCCTTCCCTTTGTCATACGCAAAGCAAAGCTGCTCTGATTCCTCACCCCAGACAGGTGTAAAACTGCACTGTAAAAACCAGACACTTTGTGTCCTGTTGTGTGTGCTTTGTGGGGCTTATTCATGCCTGTTTGGTGTGTGGGTTGCTTCGTGTTTGGGATTTGGAGATCATGGTATGACAACAAATTATAACCACACGCGTTGTGTCTATAAGCCCTAGTCATGAACAAACACAGATATGGTCTCCGTCCCCAAAATGCTCATATTCTAAGTACTGTATGAGACAAGAAACAACACATAGGTACAGACAGCCAGGGGAGTACAAGGAAACAATGAGAGAAGGCAGGTCAGCAGGATAGCCAGCGATACCAGTGCACCAGCAGCCAAACTGGGGGGGCTGGTACCTTAGTGTGTGTCTATGCTTGATCCAGAGGTGTGATTTCTAGCACAGTGCAACACACCCGTGTTAGTTCTGAGCCAGCTAGCATTCCAAAGACAGAAATGTAGCCACAGCAGCAAGACTGGCAGGAAAGTTTGGCTGCCCCAAGCATGTCATGGGGGAGGAAGCCCCTCCCACTGCTCATGCCATCATGGCTACACTTCTATTTTTAGCATGCTAGCTCGATCAGAGCTAGTGTGGGGCGTCACGCTGCCTGGAGAACTTCGCAACCGTGAGTGCCAACCTCAGGGCAGACGATCAGGAAGCAGGGCAGACAGCCCACACTGACTGTATGTTCTATCATTAGATTTCACCAACCCAGGAACACGTGAATTCCTGAAGCTCTGTATGTCTTACCATGGAGTCACAGACAGTCCCCTTGGGCACTCCAGTCTAACTGCTACCCAGACAAGCAGGAGTGAATGCTAGTTGGTTGCCATACACCAAAGATCACAAAAGATTCAGGTTGCTTCCAGTCCCAAGAGACCAGTCACTTACCCTAGGTCAGTTTGTACCTCCAATCTCACACCAAAGACAATGCTTGTAGAGGATCCTACAATAAACTAATTAAGGATTTATTCACTAAGAAAAAGAAACAAGAGAGTTATTTACAGGTTAAAGTGGGCAACATATATACACTAAATGAGTTACAGTCTATGGTTCCAAAAGGTGACAGAATTGTAGCAATCTGTCAACACTGATTGTCTTTTACGGCTAACCCAGATTGACCCCAGGGATCTCTGCTTTTCTTTTGTAACTCAGGCCCTGTAAGAGTCCAAACAGCAAAACAGAGGAAACATTTTCTTGCCAGCTATCTTTATTTGCTTCTTCCAGAATTCAAACTGACGGGACAAGGCCTTTCCCATATAGCCTCTTCCTGATATGCGAAGGAGCTATTAACGACGTCTTTGTATTGGGATGTCCCACCATGGCCCATTTAGTTTTGATGGGCTTCTTAATAAGCATGAGAGGATCACTTCTGACAGGTTGATCATTTCAGGGCAAACATTTTTTTTTAACAGTTATAAAGCAAAAACTTAAATAGTACATTATAGCATGCGATAAAGATTGTAAGTGAGATTAATGCACGGAGCAACTTATACAAGCATTTCATAAAGTCTACACACTAAACACATTGTTAGAAGTTCAATACTGATCTTAACCATACTAGCACACAGTGAGCAGAACCGTGAATTTGTCAGAGCTCAGCTGAGGCCTAAAGCCTTGGAAGAGCTGGCACCTATTTGCCAACAACACATGAGTACGTCTCCTTGAGCTGGGAATTATACCCTCCAGCTCGAAGTGTAGACATACCTTTTGTCTTGTTTTCACAAAACTTTTTCAGATGGGTGTGGGCTTTACAAAACCAAACCAATGATCAGTTTGGCTCAAGTACTCTTATAACACAAATACACAAATGCAAGAAGCCTGGGGAACAAGCAGGGAGAACTAGAAGTCCTGGCACAGTCAAGGAATTATGATGTAATTGGAATAACAGAGACTTGGTGGGATAACTCACATGATTGGAGTACTGTCATGGATGGATATAAACTGTTCAGGAAGGATAGGCAGGGCAGAAAAGGTGGGGAGTTGCATTGTATGTAAAGAATTTGCATAAACCGGTTTTGTAAAACAGATTTTATAAACACACTAAACACATTAAATCGGTGGTGTGCGTCCATGGTCGCTATCCCATAGTTCTTGAGATCCCAGTGCCTGATGGGGCAAAATGGTTCTGGGTACAGCCTCACCCTCCCCTCCTCCTGAAAGCGGCAGACAAGTGAACTGTGCAGACGCCATAGCACAGCAAGCATGGACCCTGCTCAGCTCAATACCGCAATCGTGGATGTTTTAAACACCTCGCGCAGTATATGCTGAACCAGGACCAGATCCTGATGGTAATGGGGCAGATTCTATCCATTGAAAACAAGCACTGACTGGTGGGACCGCATTGTGTTGCAGGTGTGGGACGATTCCCAGTGGCTGCGATGTAAGGGCACTTTCATGGAACTTTGTGACTTGCTTGCCCTGCCCTGAAACGCCATAATACCAAGATGAGAGCAGCCAATCAATTTGGAGTTGGAAAATCTACTGGCAATCACTAAGCTGCTGCTACGAAGGTTGTGACTCTGGGAAACGTGCAGGCCATAGTGGATGGCTTTGCTGCACTGGGATTCCCTAACTGAGACCAGAAAATAACAGTTGGGGATGTTGAAATGCCTGTCGTTATCCTGGGGACCCAGCCTACCCTTGATGCCATGGCTCATGAAGCCATACACAGGCAGCCTGGACAGTGGTCAGGATCTGTTCAATTACAGGCTGAGCAAGTGCAGAATGGTGGTGGAATGTGCATTTGGCTGTTTACTCTCTCAGACCTCAGCCAAACCAATGTCCCCTATGTTATTGCTGCTTGCTGTATTCTCCACCATCTCTGTGAGATGGTGGGGTGGGAGGCTGAGGCAAATCACCTGAGCCAGACACCAGGGAGATTAGAAGAGCACACCAGCATCAATGGCCAGGGTACAGTGTGACTGCTGTGTTTGTTGATGAACACCCAACCCCTTGATTGACTTTCGAGTACAGCTTACTTATGCAAATAAAGTCACTCTCATTTAAAAAGCATGAATTCTTTATTGATTCATTATAAAAAGAGGGAGAGAAGTAAGAGAGCAGTATGACTGTTCAGAGCTCCAGTATGAAACTGCAGAAAAACCTGAGAGTCTCTGGATTAAATTTAGAAGTATGAACAACAAGGGTAATGTCGTGGTGGGAGTCTGCTACAGACACCGGACCAGGGGGATGAGGTGGACGAGGCTTTCTTCCAGCAACTAACAGAAGTTGCTAGATCACAGGCCCTGGTTCTCATGGGTGACTTTAATCACCCCGATATCTGCTGGGAGAGCAATACAGCAGTGCACAGACAATCCAGGAAGTTTCTGGAAAGTGTAGGGGACAATTTCCTGGTGCAAGTGCTGGAGGAACCAACTAGGGGAAAAGCTCTTCTTGACCTGCTGCTCACAAACAGGGAAGAAATAGTAGAGGAAGCAATAGTGGACGGGAACCTGGGAGGCAGTGACCATGAGATGGTCGAGTTCAGGATCCTGATACAAGGAAGAAAGGAGAGCAGTAGAACAGACACCCTGGACTTCAGAAAAGCAGACTTCGACTCCCTCAGGGAACTGATGGGCAAGGTCCCCTGGGAGAATAACATGACGGGGAAAGGAGTCGAGGAAAGCTGGCTGTATTTTAAAGAAACCTTATTGAGGTTGCAGGAACAAACCATCCCGATGTGTAGGAAGAAAAGTAAATATGGCAGGCGACCAGCTTGGCTCAACAGTGAAATCCTTGCTCGTCTTAAACACAAAAAAACAGCTTATAAGAAGTGGAAGATTGGACAAATAACCAGGGAGGAGTATAAAAGTATTGCTCAGGCATGCAGGAGTGAAATTAGGAAGGCCAAATCACACTTGGAGTTGCAGCTAGCCGGAGATGTTAGGAGTAACAAGAAGGGTTTCTTCAGCTATGTTAGCAACAAGAAGAAAGTCAAGGAAAGTGTGGGCCCCTTGCTGAATGAGGGAGGGAACCTAGTGACAGAGGATGTGGAGAAAGCTAGTGTACTCAATGCTTTTTTTGCCTCCGTCTTCACAGACAAGGTCAGCTCCCAGACAGCTGCACTCTGCAGCACAGTATGGGGAGGAGGTGACCAGCTCTCCATGGGGAAAGAAGTAGTTCGGGTCTATTTAGAAAAGCTGGACGAGCACAAGTCCATGGGGCCGGATGCGCTGCATCCGAGGGTGCTAAAGGAGTTGGCCGATGAGATTGCAGAGCCATTGGCCATTATCTTTGAAAACTCATGGTGATCGGGGGAGGTCCCGGATGACTGGAAAAAGGCTAATGTAGTGCCCATCTTTAAAAAAGGGAAGAAGGAAGATCCAGGGAACTACAGGCCAATCAGTCTCACCTCAGTCCCTGGAAAAATCATGGAACAGGTCCTCAAGGAATCAATTCTGAACCACTTAAAGGAGGGGAAAGTGATCAGGAACAGTCAGCATGGATTCACCAAGGGCAAGTCATGCCTGACTAATCTAATTACCTTCTATGATGAGATAACCGGCTCTGTGGATAAGGGGAAAGCAGTGGATGTGCTATTTCTGGACTTTAGCAAAGCTTTTGATACAGTCTACCACAGTATTCTTGCCAGCAAGTTAAATAAGTATGGGCTGGATGAATGGACGGTAAGGTGGATAGCAAACTGGCTAGATGGTCAGGCTCAACGGGAAGTGATCAATGGTTCCATGTTTAGTTGGCAGCCGGTATCAAGTGGAGTGCCCCAAGGGTCGGTGCTGGGTCCGGTTTTGTTCAATATCTTCATTAACGATCTGGAGGATGGTGTGGACTGCACCCTTAGCAAGTTTGCAGATGACACTAAACTAGGAGGAGTGGTTGATACGCTGGAGGGTAGGGATAGGATACAGAGGGACCTAGACAAATTAGAGGATTGGGCCAAAAGAAATATGATGAGGTTCAACAAGGACAAGTGCAGAGTCCTGCACTTAGGACGGAAGAATCCCATGCACTGCTACAGACTAGGGACCGAATGGCTGGGCAGCAGGTGGATGAAAAGCTGAATATGAGTCAACAGTGTGCCCTTGTTGCCAAGAAGGCTAATGGCATTTTGGGTTGTATAAGTAGGGGCATTTCGAGCAGATCGAGGGATGTGATCATTCCCCTCTACTCAGCACTGGTGAGGCCTCATTTGGAGTACTGTGTCCAGTTTTGGGCCCCACACTACAAGAAGGATGTAGATAAATTGGAGGGAGTCCAGCGGAGGGCCACAAAAATGATTAGGGGTCTGGAGCACATGACTTATGAGGAGAGGCTGAGGGAACTGGGATTGTTTAGTCTGCAGAAGAGAAGAATGAGGGGGGATTTGATAGCTGCTTTCAACTACCTGAAAGGGGGTTCCAAAGAGGATGGATCTAGACTGTTCTCAGTGGTAGAAGATGACAGAACAAGGAGTAATGGTCTCAAGTTGCAGAGGGGGAGGTTTAGGTTGGACATTAGGAAAAACTTTTTCACTAGTAGGGTGGTGAAAAACTGGAATGGGTTACCTAGGGAGGTGGTGGAATCTCCTTCCTTAGAGGTTTTTAAGGTCAGGCTTGACAAAGCCCTGGCTGGGATGATTTAGTTGGGTTTGGTCCTGCTTTGAGCAGGGTGTTGGACTAGATGACCTCCTGAGGTCCCTTCCAACCCTGAGATTCTATGATTCTATGATAACTCATTTCTCTCTGGCAAAGCAATCAATTATAAAACCCCGCGCAATGTACACACCATAGACAAAATACATTACAGGCAAAAACTTACCCTCAGATTCATAGACTTTGAGGCCAGAAGGAACCATCATGATCATCTAGTCTGACCTCCTGCGCATCACAGGCCACAGAACCTCACCCACCCACTCCTGTAATAGACCCATAACCTCTGGCTGAGTTACTGAAGTCCTCAAATCAGGATTTAAAGACTTTAGTTTAGAGACTCCACCATTTACACTAATTTAAACCTGCAAGTGACCCGTGACCCATGCTGCAGAGAAAGGCATTTAAAAAAATTTAAAAAAATTAAAAAAAAATCCCAGAGTCTCTGCCAATCTGGCCAGGGGAAAATTCCTCCCTGACCCCAAATAAAGCGATCAGTTGGATCCTGAACATTTATGCAAGACCCATCAGCCGGACACCCATGAAATAGTTCTCTGTAGTAACTCAGAGCTCTCCCCATCTAGTGTCCCATCGCCAGCCATTGGAGATATTAGCTGCTAGCAGTCACAGCTCGGCTACGTGCCATTGTAGACAGTTTCATCACACCATCACCTCCATAAACTTATCAGGCTCAGGCTATGTCTACACTGCACGCCTTACAATGACTCTTGCCAATGAAGCACTGTCCACACCGGTGCTTCTCATCATTAAAACTTTTGTCACTCGGGAAGCTGGTTTTTTTCACACCCCTGAGCAACAAAAATTTTAACGATGAAAGTGCCAGTGTAGACATCACCTCAGTTTTGAAGCCAGTTCCGTTGGGTTTTTTTTGCCCTCACTGCTCCCCTTGGAAGGCTGTTCCAGAACTTCACTCCTCTGATGGTTAGAAACCTTCATCTCATTTCAAGTCTAAACTTGTCGGTGACCATTTTATATCCATTTGTTCTTGTGTCCGCATTGGCACTTAACTTATATAATTCCTCCCCTTCCCTGGTATTTATCCCTCTGATTTATTTATAGAGAGCAGTCGTCCCTCCCCTCAGCCTTCGTTTGGTTAGGCTAAACAAGCCGAGCTCTTTGAGTCTCCTCTCGTAAGGTAGGTTCTCCATTCCTCAGGTTGTCCTAGCAGCCCTTCTCCGCACCTGTTCCAGTTTGATAGGTAGGAGAAAGCTGTGTGGTATCAGCAACCCCTGGCACCAGAGCTACATTTTTTGGTGGGACTCAGAGACCATAGAGACAGTTGGAACTGTTGTTTACTGTGTGTTTATACAGCACTAGCACAATGGGACCACAATCCTGATTAAGGCAGCTAGGCAGAGCTGCTCTACAAACAATAAATAATCAGACTAAGGCAAAATAAAGAAAAGTAGTCTATGTAGGGGAAGCAGTGTTGCCCAGTGGATAGCATACTGGACGGGGACTCAAGTGACCTGTGTTCCATTCCCGGCTTTGCGCCTGGGTGACCCACTCGCTCTGTGCCTCAGTTTACCCACCTGTAAAATGGGGATAATATTGGCCTCCTTTGTAAAGCCCTTTGGGATCTACTGATGGAAATGTGCTATATAAGAGCTAAGGATTATCGTTACTGTATTAAAAGTGCTAACATGAGAACTGGGGGAGGGGGAAATGAGAGACTGAATGAAAAATAGAGGGGAATGTAGGATGGAAAAAATGTAGACTAGAAATGGGTTAAATGGAAATAGCCATTTTAAAATTCTGTAAAGATATGGGGGCGGAAATAGATGATGAAAGAAAAAGGGAGGAGAGAGAACACAAAATAGGAGCTTTGGCCATAAAATTAAAATAATTCTACATTGTGTTATTTTGCATGTAGAAAGAAGAGCCATTTTACAAGGTGGTGTCACATATTTTGGAGGTGGGTTTGGGGGAGGGGTTGTTTCCCTCCCCCACTCCCTCCTTACGCTGTTGAGGGAATTGCCCCTGGAGAAGCCATATTCTAAATACAACTATGGACAATATTATTGTTGTACTGACAAGATAACACCTCCTCCGGGGCAGGCACACTTCAGAGTCCTAAAAGCTCTCCTACTTCACATGACCAGCGTTATACGAATGCTACGGTGTCCAGACAATGTACATGGATTAATATCCTAGAAAGATCTAAAATCAGGGCTGAGATTTGCACAGCTGCAGATGCTCAATTTCCATTAACATTAAGGCCCAGCTTTATATTAAGCTGGGCCTTATAACTGGCTCCTAAAAGATTGTTAAATGATTCATGGATGTTATAAGCATGTTACAGAGATGAGTGGTAGCTTTTATTGGTGGTTACAGGCACACCAGAAGAAGATGTTTTAAATGGTTACGAGCACCTGGTCGGACTCTGTAACCATCAGTTGACCACTCTGACGGGGTGCTCCACTCACGGTCAGGATGGCACCTCTGGGGAATAGCTCACCGGGTCGATGCCCCTTCCCACGGTTGCATGCTTTCTGTCTCTCTGAGTGTGTGGCCCCTCTCTCACTCCACGAGCAGCTGCTGCCTCTTCGTGACTCGGCCCTCTGGCCAGGTCACCAAATGTCTCCCCCCTCTGGGGTTGGAAAGTCTCTTCCTACAGACAGTCTTCCTAGTCATTGTGTAGTTGTGAAACTCCCTGAGCAGCTGGCAGGGGAACCCAGGCCCACCCTCTGCTCCAGATTCTGGCTCAGGGACCCTCTAGCCAGCAGTCCCTCTTAGAAGTCACTGCCTTTCCTACCATGTGGCATTCCCCATCTCTGGGGTTTGCCAGCCTCCTAACTTCCCTTCCCAGGGAATAACTGTGGGCTTCCTGTCCCAACAGCCTTCAAACACTCCTCCCTTCTCCCAGGGAGTCACTGCAGACTTTCCCAGCAGCCCCTTCCTGCTGCCAATTTCCTGCCTTTATAACTCCAGCCCAGCTTGTTCCTCCTCAGCTGGGCTCCCTTACTGAGTCCTGGGATTACTTGGGCACTGAATCGCCTCAGCTGTGGCCTGTTTGGTTAATTAGCCCCATCACAACCATTTATTAAGAGATCTGTTCTTCATTTGTTGACTCTTTTATAAACAATGTATAACTGGAACCTGAAAATGAAATGGAACCAGAATGATACTAGTGAGAATTGAGCATCTACGTGGGCAGCTTTGAGAATCTGATAGACAGAGCTCAGAAAGATGGACAATGGACAGAGAGATGGAAGCATGAAGGCATGTCTTGGCAGGTAAAAATCTTTCCACCTGACCTTTGTACCATGGCACCCACCACCCAGTTCTCAAAACCACAAGGCCTGTGTCCTGTTAAGACCCATCTATCTTCTCCCATGACAGTGATTTAAATTAAATTAAGCATGTACAAAACGTTCAGGAAATCATTAGATACAAAGTGTTTCTGTTGTATGGAATTAATTTAAGGAGCAGGAGCTTATGTGCCAATATAATTAAAGTGGTTTCATAATGGATGCACCAAATACTAGTTTACTACCTTCCTCACACGTGGTTTTATACAACCACATTCAACATGGGGAAAAGTAATGCACTGCCTGTCTGCAACCAACAACAATAAACCTTCTCTTGGTTTACAAATAAATCTTCCGATTAAATAAAGCACTTTGGAAATGGCAGGTAATGCTCTGCCATTGTTAAGATCTTGCAGAGGGTCATGATTTAGAGATTGCAGCTGCTCCACAACAATAGCATTCAGAACAGAGCCAGAGTTAATCGGCCACACCACTAATTGAGGGCTGATCTCTGCAGCGGTGCCTGCACACAGTGGATGTATAGAATGCACCGCAACGCCATCGGCAGTGCTTCATCGCTTGAAGTAGTGTGGTTCATAGTAGACACGGAGCCGTTGGCGAGAACTGGCTCTAGAACCTGGTAATGAGGAAAATAAGTAGTGTGAAAAATTCTGGGGTCTTTGCACAGGCAAATTCTCACGGAAGTCAGCAAGAGTTTTATCTGAGTAAAATATGAGTGAGGACTTCCAGGTTTGGCTGGTGCTCAGCACCTCTCAGGGTTTGTCCCCTCTCACTTCGCTGGGAATTTGCCTGTGCAAGGACTGAGCAACAGCAGAATAAGGACCCTCAGGATTTGACCATCTGGGTAGTGATAGGGGAACTCTGAGTGGGGAGTGGCTCAGAAAAGCACCAACATGCTTGGGTGGATTCTTAATATAACAGGCTGTGCGTGTATATGTGCACCACTGCTCTCTATGGGGTAGAGTCAGAACAACCCAAATCTGTGTCATATGCCCCATACTGCTAACATTTAATGGGGATTCTCCTTTCCCTGAACTGGTAAGCGCCTTGTGCTGTCAAAGCAGGAAGTACTGAGCTTTCATAGATTATAAGGGCCCATCTAGTGTGACTTCCTGCAGAACACTGACCTTAGAATTTCATCCAATGATTCCTGCATCAAGCCCATAATTCTCTGCGGCTGTTGTGAATGTTGTGATTGGCCAGGGGCTGCAGTATAGGCAGGGCCGGTGCTACCATTTAGGCAGACTAGGTGGTTGCCTAAGGCGCCAAGATTTGGGGATGCCAAAAAGCGGTGCCTCCAAATTTGTTTTTTAAGTGTTTGAGCGGCCGCTGCCCTGGGAGGGAGAGGGAGTCTGAGCTGCCGCCGGCAGGCAGGGTTTCCCCTGAGTCAGCGCGCTGCCGGCAGCCCGGGGGTCCCACCGCCCAGTCGCTGCTTCGCTTCTCCCGCCTCCCAGGCTTGCGGTGCCAATCAGCCGTTTGGCACCGCAAGCCTGGGAGGAGAATTAGAGCAGGACAGCGTGCTCGGAGAGGACGCGGAGCAGAGGTGAGCTGGGGTGGGGAGGTACCGCAGGGCGGAGGGGGAGGCGGGGAGCTGCTGCAGGGCTGCGGGGGCGCAAGGTGGAAGTTTCACCTAGGGCGCGAATCTTCCTTGCACCGGCCCTGAGTATAGGAGGCAACTGAGAAGTTCTATGTGGTCACAATTTTGTTATATTGTTTTACACAAATTAGATTGGCCACCTCTAATAATAAAATAAACAGCCTTGTCACTTTCACTCTCTTTCCTCCCTCCTCTGCTTTCAGCTCTGCAATCTCAGCCCTTAGATTTGCATGCTCCTTTTAACCTTCCTTGTACTTTGCATTCGGCACAGCCAACTGCCCAGCATTTAATATACAGCCCCTCGGATTTCGTTGCCAAGAGGTGCTACTTACTCTTTTATCTTCTTGGGCTGTCACTTCCTGATGGTGATGTCAATATCTCAGTACTCTGGTGGCTTTAAGGGACAGACTCCAGATAGCTTAGTTTCCTTGGCAATTAGGGGACCAGGTTCTTTTCCGTGCCCCCAATTCTCATAGGTCTGTGCTAATACGCGGGGCAGCTTGAGTCACCACGAGCTTAAAAAGCCAGGCAGGTGTTTAAGGACATTTGAATGTTATCAATCTTTTCCTCCCTCTTCCCTTACAGCTGTTTCGTGGAGATTTTCAAAGGCTATTTCCGCGGCTTAAGAGTAATGTTTAAAATAGAAAACCCCACAGGAAAGGGCTGCTTCCAGTTGCTGCAAATCTGCTTCATTGTAATTAAAGTGAAAAATATGTCTGTGGTGAAACCAAAGTTAGCTGTATCTAGGTGTAGCCTAGGTACTTATATGGCCCTCATTAAGGCCCACCAAAGTATTGGAGCACCTCACAATCTTTTAATGGATTTATCCACACGTGGCCCCTGTGAGGTAGGGCAGCGCTATTATCCCCATTTTACAGGAGGAAAACTGAGGCATAGGGAGACTAAAGGTAACATTTTCACGAACACCTAAGTGATGTAGGAGTCTAAGTCCTTTTGGAAGTGGGGCCCAAGGCCCAGATTCTCAAAGGTATTTAGGCACCTAACTCCATACCTGTGAGGATCTGGGCATTTTTGTAAATTTTACCCTAATGGTCTTCCAGGCGGGAGCTGGGGGGAGCCTCCCCGCCCAAGCAGACAGATTCATGCTAGCGGGGCTCCAGCTAGGGTGATAAAAAGAGCAGTGTGGAAGTTGCACCTCAGGCTCTCAAGTGCACCCAGCCCCCTAGGCTTGAGAACATGAGCTGCAACATCCAGACAGCTATTTTTCGAGAACTTGCTCGAGCCCTGCTAGCGTAAGTCTGTCTGCCCAGGCTGAGAGGCTCGCTTCCCACGGCAGTGAGAACATTGCCTTAGTGACTTGCCTAAGGTCACACAGGGAAGTCTGTGGCGGAGGAGGTTATTTAACCCCAGTCGCTGAAGTCACAGGCTAACACCCTTACCTGTAATAGGAACAAACCTCAGACGGAAAGAGCAAAGACATTAAGGGAAGCTCTTTAAGGAGAGCTGCTGTTCTACAAACAGGCCTGACTTCCCTCTTGCAGGGAACCATCCCCTGTGCACACCGTGTCACGGCCCCTGCGCTTCCCCTAAAGCCTGAATGAGTGGGCTGCTTCTGGAAAGCCCTTGTAGATGGTAGCATGATATCCCGGGACTTGATCTTGAACAGAGGTGACGAGTACCCTCCTGAGGTGCCTCCACCCCCCTTTTTATTATCACTCTATATTCATGTGCTAGGCACTTTACAAAGACAAGCTAGGAGGTATCTGTAGTCAGTGCATGGTAACAGATGGTAAACGTTGACTCTTTAATGTCTCCAGATGTAGCTCCTTGAACCTGCTTTACCTGTATGCAATGTTTAATGTAGAAAGCACTCTTCCTAGCAGCTTGGAGGCTGCAGTGCCATAACCGAAGGTGTCTCCTCAAAGAGGCCTAAAAAGCAGTTCATCCTGTGCCCTACTTCTAACAAATGATCCTCAGTGAATATGCTTTGATGCAGCACACCAGGGTTTTGGATTAACTACAGAGCTGTGTATATGCTTGATACCTCTTTTTGTTTTTTTTTCCCCTCCAGTCCCCATAAAATATTGCCAAATCCAGAGGGGAAAATTCCTGTAACGTTCCTATCTATCACGAGAAATAGAAGAGAATCCGGTTTACTGCTGAGATATATCTCTTTTTTATGCCCGTAATTTCTTGCTAGTGCTTCAAATCAGCTAAATTGGGAGAAATAACAAGATGTAACAAGGTGAGAATGGAAAGTAAGATTGAAGAAGTGTTGGGCAAAGAGAATGATTCCGCAGGCCAGATTGTGGCCTTTTAAGCCATTGTTCGTGCTGTAGACCCAGGCTGAAGGGTTCTGTGCTGCATAAGTAATGCACAGTAAAGTGGCAGGTCCATCACCCATGCATCATGTGCGGCCAGTCAGCTCTGTGAAGAGGTCTGCACTATACCTCTGCCCCCAACTTCATCCTACAAACCCCTTTTAAGTAGCTGGCGCTACTTGGCCACTAGCCATGAGCAATGTCTGTGCTCTCCAGTGGGGTGCATCTCCAGTGGGGTGCATCCTGCACTTAAGACAGAATCCTATGCACTGTGTGCCCTTATTGCCAAGAAGGCTAACAGCATATTGGGCTGCATTAGTAGGAGCATTGCTAACAGATCGAGGGAAGTGATTACTCCCCTCTATTCGGCACTGCTGAGGCCACATCTGGAGTATTGCATCCAGTTTTGGGCCCCCCACTACAGAAGGGATGTGGAAAATTGGAGAGAGCCCAGTGGAGGGCAACAAAAATTATTAGGGGGCTGGGGCACATGACTTATGAGGAGAGGCTGAGGGAACTGCGCTTATTTAGTCTGCAGAAGAGAAGAGTGAGGGGGGATTGGATAGCAGCCTTCAACTACCTGAAAGGGGGGTTCCAAAGAGGATGGAGCTCGGCTGTTCTCAGTGGTAGCAGATGACAGAACAAGGAGTAATGATGTCAAGTTGCAGTGGGGGAGGTCTAGGTTGGATATTAGGAAAAACTTTTTCATGAGGAGGGTGGTGAAGCACTGGAATGGGTTACTTAGGGAGGTGGTGGAATCTCCGTCCTTAGAGGTTTTTAAGGCCCGGCTTGACAAAGCCCTGGCTGGGATGATTTAGTTGGTGTTAGTTCTGCTTTGAGCAGGGGGTTGGACTAGATACCTCCTGAGATCTCTTCCAACCCTAATCTCCTATGATTATGTATATAGACTCCCCTACCTAAGGTATTTCTGGTCTTACACAGATGCAATCAGTGTGGGTAGCACCTGTGATCTTCCGGTGAGTGATACTTGTTATTGCCTGAAGAATGAATGGAAAAGGACAGGCGGGGGGGGGGGGGCGGTCTTGCAGATATATTAATTAGTGATTATTCTGAATGACTACAGCTGTGATTTATTGTAATAGAACCACGGGTGTGCCTTTCCTTCATCCTTAGGGCACTAGGCTACGTTCTTCTTCACTGCCTTACTCTGTCATGGCATGTGGCAGTGTCATTATAATGGTCGCCATGTCCCTCCCCAGAAAGGGCAACATTTTTAGTGGTGAGTGTAATTAAGCAGTTCCTCTGTATTAAGAATCTGAGTCTTCTGTTCATATTTGCTATGCACATGGGCAGAGCCTATTTAGCGACGCCTGCGTTTGCTTCAGTGCTGCTTTGAAAATGCACACAAAGAAATAATCCCATGTTCTATATTCGCTGATGTTCTTATGTTATGAGAAAGAGAAAATAACACTGCCTTATTTACTTTCTCCACACCAGTTATAATTTTATAGACTTCTATCATATCCCCCCTGAGTCGTCTCTTTTCCAAGGTGAAGAATCCCAATCTTATTAATCTCCGCTCATACGGAAGCTGTTACATACCCCTAATCATTTTTGTTGCCCTTTTCTGAACCTTTTCCAATTCCGGTATATCTTTTTTGATGGGGCAACCACATCTGCACTCAGTATTCAAGATGTGGGCGTACCATGGATTTATATATAGGTAATAGGATATTTTCTGTCTTATTATCTATCCCTTTCTTAATGATTCCCAATATTCTGTTTGCTTTATTGACTGCCACTGCACATTGAGTGGAATGAGCCTCTCTACTCTGACTGAAGATTCCTGCTTATGCATCCTAGAATCACACTAGTTCTTTTGACCAGTGTCAGATTGGGAGCTCATGTTCATCTGATTATCCGCAATGACCTCTATATCTTTTTCAGAGTCACAGCTTTCCAAGATAGAGTCCCCCATCCTATAACTATGTCCTATCTTCTCTGTTCCTAGATGAATACGTTTACATTTAGCAATAGTAAAAGCCATATTGTTTGCTTGTGCCCAGTTTACTAAGCAATCCAGATTGCTCTGAATTAGTGATCTGTCCTCCTCATTATTTACCACTCCCCCAATTTTTGTGTTATCTGCAAACTTGATCAGTGATAATTTTATGTTTTCTTCCAGATCATCGATAAAAATATTAAATAACGTAGGGCCAAGAACCGATCTCTGCAGGACCCCACTGGAAACCTGCTCAATGGCCATTCTCTGTTCACTGTTCTATTTTGAGACCTATCAGTTAGCCAGTTTTCAATCCTTTTAAAGTGTTCCATATTAATTTTATATTGTCCCAGTTTTTTACTCAAAATGTCCTGTGATACCAAGTCAGACAGCTTACAGAAGTCTATTGCATCAACACTATTACCTTCATCCACCAAACTTGTAATCGCATCAAAAAAAGATATCAAGTTAGTTGACAGGATCTATTTTCCATAAACCCATGGTGATTTGCAATAATTATATTATCCTCCTTTAATTCTTTATTAATCAAGTCCCACTACAGCCGCTCCATTAACTTGTCCAGGATTAATGTCAGACTCACAGGCTTATAATTACATCTCTGAGCAAATGCAGTCTGTGTTCCTAGCACTAACCAAAATGTCTAGACTTAGCTTATGGGTTCAGTCTTGCAATCCTTATTAACACAAATAGCCCCATTCACATGCATAAAGGTCAAAGGATTAGGCCTTAAGAAAATTGCCAAAAGCCAAAGGACGGAAGTCCAGACCCTGGACAGAACCCATAACCTGACATGGCTCCAGCCCTGGGCCATGGTCCTTTCCATCCTTAGTGTGACTGTAGCTTTCAGTGCTAAGAAGAATGAGGCCATGAAGGCTAGAAACGATTTTTTTAAAATAAATGAGCTAAAATTCTCATCTCAACCTGAGCATCTAGAAGCAGAGCTGGTCACGAATGGAGGGGTGAGAATTCCCCAGCGGAAAATTTTGACTTTTCATTGAAAAAAAACAAAACCCAATTTTTTTGTGAGGGGGAGGGGGCAGGGATTTGATTTTTGGGGAGGGAGTTTGAACAGAGGAGCGGCTTGGCAAACAAAAACCAAAAAGTAATTGGCTGAAATCTGCCAAAATCTGAAAAAAAAAATTCAGCTGCACATTTTTTAGTTTGGGGGGGGGTTGAGCTTTCTGACAAAAAATCAAACTTTTTCAAAGAAAGCTGACACTGGCTGCGAAAGCTTTCACTGCATCAAAAACCCAATTTCCCATTGAAAAGATATTTAGACAGAAAATGTTCTCCCAGCCCTATAAAGGAGCTGGAGTGCTAGGCATGTCTACACAGTAACTGGGTGGTGTAATTCTCGGGGGGTAGACATACATGTGGAGCTCTAATTGACCTAGCAGGCTAAGGACAACAGGGATATTGTGGTGGCACAGGCTAGCTTCAGGGACCCTCAGCTGATCTCAGACGCAGCTGATTCATGAACCTTGCCCCCTGACTGGCTGACACTCCAGCAGGCACATTCCTAAGCCCTGCAGCAGTGCCGTATCTCTGGCTGCTTCACAGAGTTGCAAGGCTGCATCTCTGCTTCAGGCCCTGCTCTCAGCTCCTGGCACCCACTCCTGCCCCTGCTCTGGCGGATATTTTGTGTCTGACCCTTGGCTCCTAATTCTTGGTTCTGTCTCATTCCCTGCACTTGGTATTTGGCTTCTGACCACAGCTCTGCCCCTCGGCTCTTGATTCCTGGCTCTCAGCTCTGGCTCACTCCCTGGACTTGGCAACTCAGCTCCTGATTTGGGCTCTGACCACTAGCCCTGGTCACCTCTGCTCCAACCACTAGGCCAGCCTTCCACCCGGACCACTAAGCAAGAACGCCCACGGCCTGGTGCTTAACACTAGCTGCCCAAGTACATACCTAGGATCTCGGACGCGACTGTATTCGGGTGGCTAATCCGTGCCACCATGGCCACACTTCTATTTTTAGCGTGCTAGCTCAATCAGAGCTGGCGTGTGTACGTCCAGCCAAGCTGGGAATGACACCCCTAGCTATAAAAAGAACGAGGAGTCCTTGTGGCACCTTAGAGACTAACAAATTTATTTGGGCATAAGCTTTAGCCCACAAAAGCTTATGCCCAAATAAATTTGTTAGTCTCTAAGGTGCCACAAGGACTCCTCGTTCTTTTTGCTGATACAGACTAACACGGCGACCACTCTGAAACCCCCTAGCTGTGGTGCAAATGTGCCCAGAGTGCCTTTCCCTTAACCCAGCCCTAACGAAGCACAGTGCACCAGCAGCAGAGCTCTAGGCTGGAGGCCACATCTCCAGGCTCCTAGTCTCATGCTTTTAAACACTGTGGCATGTTTCTCCTTACAGAGAATCAGGAAAAATTAATCCTTAGTTCCTGAGCCACAGCAGAGGAAGAAATTGGCTCATCGCCAGCACCCCCTTAGGTATTAAAAGTAAATAAGAAATAAACAAGGTGCTTCATGGGGCTGATCTGAGCTAGGATTTTTTAGTACTGTTATTATTAACCAAGGAAGTGTCTGTGATTGGGAAAGACGTTGTCTATGAATAATGGAGGGGCTCCTTTTGTAGTCAGGTTCTGGATGCTTTATGATTAAATGGAGGTTGTTCATGAAATAATAATAAAAATAAATGCTGACACTATAAATCAACCAGAACCAATCTTCTGTCTCCCAGGAGTTACTGTAAGAGAATTAATTCTCTGCACACCCGGAAGCAAGCCTTCCAGCTAGGAGTAATTGATAAACTGTGTTTTGGCTCCCCTGTAATTAGGAATAATGGCTCCCTTCCTTTTGATTGAGCTGCGATGGCAGAAGTGACAAGTTGTATTTGCTTGTCAGGAAGAGTAGTGCTTTGTTCATCCTTTTTTTTTTTTTCCCCCATGTCTTCATTGTGCGGAGTTTGATAAGTCAGGGAGGCAGCTGCTGGGTTTGGCCTTGTTGAGATCTGACAGGTCCACATTCGGTTCAACCTTTGTTTGCACTCCTCTGAGCGGCAGGCTGATTTATGGAGCTTATCTACAGGTACGCACTCATTCGTGGAGGGCAGATTCTGAGATGTCTTCCTGACCATGTGCATCTCTCATTGACTTCAGCGTTATTCTGCCCCGCTGCAGTCCATCAACGCAGTTTGCAATCCACACGACAGAGCCATATCCAAAGCAATCTGAATGGCTCATTCAGGTAGAATTTCACGAGACACTGTGTCAAATGCATTACTAAAATCAAAACATAGCGCATCGACTGCAGCCCTTTCATCTACTAATTTTGTGTTTCTATCAAGAAAAGCAATCAAGTTTTGTCTAATCTGATTTGTTCTTTACAAGGCCAGGCGGCTCGTTTCTGAAGGCTATTTGAGCAATCAAAAGGGATAGAAACTTCATTATTCTAAAAATAAAAGCTTAGATTCTGGGGACCATACAATAGGAAAATCTATGGGAAACTCATAAATGCTAAATAAGATTAAGGCCATAAATCTTAATTAAAGTACTCGTTTAGCTGGTAGGTTCTTTTCATATTGTATGCAATTTGGGACTGGGTCTTTGCCTTCAAGCTTGACAATAAAGTGTCATGTACACTTATGGAGCTCCGGTACCCACTGTTGTGTTTGTGTCAGCCCACATATGGTTTGTCCACATAAATATGCGTCTGCTACAGCTGTCGGCTAGAGGAGTTGATCCTTCAGCTCATGCTTTCAGTAGAGGAGATCCCAGGTCCAAGTCCCTCATGTTGACCACAGACAGCTGTTATTACACTATAATAATGTGTCTATATATGTTAATATATCGAATAATAATTCATCATTAAGAATTCCTTGGAATTCACAATTTTCCTTGCTCCAGCTTTGTGCATGTGTGAACGCAAAAGATCCCAATGATGCAATTGCCTCTGAATCCCTCCTGAGCCATCAAACGTTGCTTAAGCCATCAACAAGACTCTGCCATCCCTTTCCATGTCCCCTGTGTGTTTAAGTGCCATATCCTTTCCCTCCCAAAGTTGTGTTTGACACAGGGATTTTTTTGGTCAGCTTTTTTTGTGTGTTCCTCCAAAGATCAAATGGCAGATGCTCTGGCTTCATTCTTAACACATGTCCCAGGTATTTCCATCTTCTTTTCTTATTAACTGTAGAGATAAGGAGTTGTTGAACGCTAACAAATCTGAGCATTTGTTATCAAATAATTCCACTGAATACTAGTATTTCGCAAATCATTTGCTTTCAAAGGAATTTAGACATTTGTCTGTACCTTTGGTGGACTTCCAGCTTTCAAACCTAAATGGCAAGAGGAAATAACATTTGAGTTGAAGATCTGTTGTCTGGGCTTTACATTGTAGATTTTCGATTACCAAATTACCAAAGATGGTGAATGTGGCTGCCATCTTGCCAATTGTTTCATTCTGGACATCTGCACCGGTTTGCGTGTTGCCGCCAAATGTATGGGAATTGACTCACTTCTTGCATTCCTTTGCTTTCTAACGCAGGGTTTCTCAAACAGCGGTCGCCGCTTGTGTATGGAAATCCCCTGGCAGGCCGGGCCGGTGTGTTTACCTGCCCCATCCGCAGATCTGGCCAATCGCAGCTCCCACTGGCCGTGGTTCGCTGCTCCGGGCCAATGGGAGCTGCTGGAAGTGGCAGCCAGTAAGTACCTCCGCCTGCACTGCTTCCAGCAGCTCCCATTGGCCCGGACCAGCAAACCGCGGCCAGTGGGAGCTGGGATCGGATGGGGCAGGTAAACAAACTGGCCCAGCCTGCCAGGGGTTTTTCCTACACAAGCTGTGACCCCTGTTTGAGAAACCCTGTTCTAACGTAATGCTTGAGTTCAGAATGATTACGCCTAAATAGAACCAAAAAATAAGGATTCAAGCCTGTTTGTATTTTGCCAGTGGTGGAGAGCAACCCCATATGTTAATCACTGGACTAAGCCCAGCTCAGCTCATTATGGTTCAACATGCTACATACAGGCTACCAGCCTGAGAGATCAACCCTCATTCTAAGTGTCCTTGCTAGGATTTGATACCTACAGAGGCAATTCAGAGAGAGACTTTTGAGATTTCATAATTTAAGTGAATCAACTGGACAGATGTCTCCTCAAGACCAGAATATGAGCAGATTTGGTCAGTGATATTCCTGGATCTATGGTTTCTATTAAATATTAATTCTTGATAAAGACTGTTAATGCAGGGGGGACACTGGATGGCAAGTGGAGAGATATGAGGATATGAGTATAGCAGAAAGCCAGGCAGCCAGTGTCAGAGCAAAGTTCTAGGCAGCAGCTCAGCAGTAAAGCAGAGACCTGGAATAGTTTTGTCTTCTTTGAACAAAAAAAGTTCCATATTCAGTGTGAGAGAAAAATGACTCTTACCGTGAGTCCTCACCCTGGCCCCCTGAGTGAAATGAATTCCCAGTAGGTATTATGGTCTGTTGGATTGTGCATGGGCCTAGTGCACAGCCCATTTGCATTTTATTCTTGGGTTAAGCAAAGAAACATCCAATAGTACATAATGTAAACAATAACACCACTAAAGATCCATTATTCATATAATTAGCAAATTCTGCTTAGTGAGTCAGGGTATGTCCACACTGCAATAAAACACCTACCTCAGGCTAACGGCAGATCCAAGAAGAGAAGACAGAGGATGTTTGGGCTCAGGTTGGAGCCCAAGATCTGGGACGCTGAAAAGGGGCAGAGTCCCAGACCCCAGGCTCTAGCTTCACGAGTCTACTCTGCACTTTTATGGCCCCGCAACCCAAGCCCAAGTTAGCTGCCAAGGGCCAGCCGTGGGTGTGTTACTGGAGTGTAGACATACACAGCCTTTCCATCTGAGGGGAACACACTGGATAAGTTACTTGCTGAGAAGAAACCTGCCTTCTCTTCTTGGATCTGCCACTGACTCATGCGAGTTTTATCAACTTTCACAATTTTATTGCAAGCCTCCCAATATTTGGTCTTTTTCTTAAAACTCTGGCTCCATGAGCCAAGTACATACATGAGAATCTCAGCTTTCTTTTTTTTTTCTATTTTTTAAATCTTATTATTTCTAAGCTATTCTCATGACTGTGGGTGTGAATGCTGATTTTTTTTTGAATACTTGAATTTAATAATACAGTATTGTCCTTTTGCAGCCTTTGGCAAGACGTTTCACCTCTTTGGGGCTGCTTCCCTACCATTATAATGGAGATAATGATAATTCCTATTCATACAGCTTTACAAAGGAGAGGCAGTGTTCCAGAAATATCTACATGCATGTACTATCAAACTTGCTGTGTTACGCCATAGTTATATCTATTGTGTCTCAATGAAATCAGTAGTGTAAAAACCATGTCGGAGTCAATGCGATTCCATAGGTGCAAATGGAGAGACAGACTATGACACTGTATCTGGACAGCATGCAATTAATTAAAATGTGGTGTCCTTCCTCCATTAGAAAATGCTTTGGACATTATTATTTTCCTAATTTTGGTAGCAGATGTAATGTAATTGGTCACAGACACATACAGGAGACATTTCCAGGAGTTCAAACTTTGCTTCTGCTTAGCAGTCACCCTGGCCACTTTTCTTGTCAGACCAATACCTCTCAGAATGGCACTTCCTGTTTTTAAAAATACATCTGCAGCTACCAAAACCAGCCACTAGGCAGCAGTGTAACTGAAACATTGCCCCTGTTGAGGCCACTCCCTAGACAAGATGGAGGGATAGCTCAGTGGTTTGAGCGTTGGTCTCCTAAATCCTGGGTTATGAGTTCAATTTTTGAGGGTGCCTGCTAGGGTAGCATCAGTACTTGCTCCTGCTAATGGAGGTTGGACTCAATGACCTTTCAGGGTCCCTTCCAGTTCTATGAAATAGGTATATCTCCATTTATTATTAGATCCCTGGTGACAGTATGATTTTAAAAATGGCCACTGGCACTTTGCTGTATGGAAGAACACAAACCCCTGCAATTTATTCTTTAGAGCAAGAGACATTTGCTATGAGGAACGTTGGGCATGTTATTTGTATAACGGGAGATTGAGTGATGCTGTGGAACATAATGGAAAGCTGGCCAATCAATACCATGTTATTTTTCAATTTATCTTTATTAATTTTGCCCACTGTTTTCATTTGTGCCTCCAAGAGAAATGAATGGGTGTGAACCCTGATTCTGTCTAAATAATAACATTATGAAAGAACATCATTTAGACAAGCTGCACTTCCTTGCTAGAGCTCTAGAAAGTAACCGTTGCGCAAGGGTCTGTGCAGCAACTGCTCTGGTCTACTGTGGAAAATGAAGACCTGTGTGGTGGGTTGTATAAAGTGCACATTGGAACTGAAGGAGTTCTGGGGCACGGTGACGCCGCCTCACCTGCAGAGCAGGCTCCAGCTAAAGGAGGAGCTTAAAAGGGAGCCTGACAGCTCAGAAGGGGGCAGAGAGTAGAGGAAACGGACCTAGCCTGAGAGCTCCTGCGCAAGGGAACTTCAGAAGTCTTTGCTGTGAGTAGACAGCTACCAGCTGAGCCCAGCTGGGCTGAAGGTTCAGTGATTGTCCTTTTTCTGTCTTATGTTAGACTTTGAGATTGGGGGCAGGGGAGATGAATGCTAGGAAGTGGCCCAGGGAGGCAGCACTTAGGCACTCCAAGGTGCTTGATATTGTTGCCTCTCATAGGGCTCCGGGATGGAGACTGATGGAGTGGGAGGGCTCGGGCTCCTGTACCAACCACCCTTGTCACAGAAGAACCAGAAAATTCTCTTTCAGAAGTATGAGGGAGTAGAGGTGCTAAAAGCCTGGAGGTGAAGGTGAACCACCTATCAGGGTCTAGAGGTATAGAATCATAGAAGATTAGGGTTGGAAGAGACCTCAGGAGGTCATCTAGTCCAACCCCCTGCTCAAAGCAGGACCAACACCAACTAAATGAGGGCAGGGGACTGGACTTGATGACCTCTCGAGGTCCCTTCCAGTCCTAGAGTCTATGAATCTATGAATCTATGAATAAATCATCCCAGCCAGGGCTTTGTCAAGCCGGGCCTTAAAAGCCTCTAAGGATGGAGATTCCACCACCTCCCTAGGTAACCCATTCCTGTGCTTCACCACCCTCCTAGTGAAATAGTGTTTCCTAATATCCAACCTAGACCTCCCCCACTGCAACTTGAGACCATTGCTCCTTGTTCTGTCTTCTGCCACTACTGAGAACAGCCCAGCTCCATCCTCTTTGGAACCCCCTTCAGGTAGTTGAAGGCTGCTATCAAATCCCCACCACCACACACACACTCTTCTCTTTTTCAGACTAAACAAGCCCAGATCCCTCATTCTCTCCTCGTAAGACATGTACCCCAGCCCCCTGATCATTTTCGTAGCCCTCTCTGGACTCTCTCCAATTTGTCCACATCTTTTCTGTAGTGGGAGGCCCAAAACTGGATGCAATAATCCAGATGTGGCCTCAGCAGTGCCGAATAGAGGGGAATAATCACTTCCTTCGATCTGCTGGCAATGCTCCTACTAATGCAGCCCAATATGGACTGAAGGCCCTGGGGACTCTATATATGTCTAGGACTCTATTACACCAGAAGGGGACTCACTAAATTAATTGGTGACACAGCTGGGAGGGCCAATTCCCCACCTTCCAAAGGTCGGGATGTTGGAGTGGTTGCTGCCAAGAGGCCCAGTCTTGGGGGTGGGGGAAAGTGGAAATCCAGTAACCTAACCGCTAGGCATTGCCACCAGTAAGCCCAATCCCCATCACAATTTGCCACTCACGAGGTACTTGATACTTTGATAGAATTACAGTTCCTACAGGTAGCTCCACTGTACTGGGCCAGCCTAGGTCATGTGATGTCAGATTACCGATAAGTGGCAGCTCGGTGAAACGCCAGAAGAAATGGCACAGTGGTGATACAAAGTCCTGCTGGCTTGAGCTACATCAGTGCAATTCACAAAGTGCCTGTTATAAATGGAAGTCTTTTTACATACCTAGGGAGCTGGTGGAATCTCCTTCCTTAGAGGTTTTTAAGGTCAGGCTTGACAAAGCCCTGGCTCGGATGATTTAGATTGGTCCTACTTTGAGCAGGGGGGGTGGACTAGATGACCTCCTGAGGTCCCTTCGAACCCTGATATTCTATGAAGTCATAGCTTCCACAGGGAAACACCTTGGCTACCTCAAAATAAAGGGGTCCTCTCCTCTAAGAAGTAGTGTGGTCTAGAGGCTATAGCAGCAGTCTGACCATAAGGAGCCTTTCTTCACTGCTGGAGCCTTTGACTGACGCATATAGTGCCTCAGCTCTATACCCCACCATAAATGTAGACATTGGCTGCCTGACATGGGGCAAGTCACTTAGGTCATTATTTTCAAAACTAGTTCTGATAGCCTTGGTTTTGGGTGTACAACTGTAGACATCTGCTGTGGGGCCAGGCTTTCAGAAGCATCTACCTTCTATTGGTTTAAATGGATTTCAGGATCCAGGCCTATGCAACTGCAGATCCCATTGACATCCAGTGGAGTTGAGGGATCCAGAATCTCTGAAAATCAGGTTCTAGGTGTGTCTTGTTGCCAGTCATAAACTTGGGCAACCAAATTAGAGGACACTTTTGAAAACAATGGTCTAATTCTCTCAGGTCCTCAATTTTCTCACCTATGGTAGCGATATGAAAAGATAACATGGTGCCTCAAAAGAGAATTCTTACGCCTTACTAAATAATGGCCCAGCTCCTTACCTGGTGTAGATTGGCATTGTTCTGTTGACTTCAGTGGAATGATGTTAATTTACAGCAGCTGGGGATCAAGTGAAGAACATTTGTAAAAAGAGACAGAGGTGCAATGTGGTATTAAGAGCAGACAGTGACAGAGGTAGGAATTGGAAAAGGAGGGTTCCTATATGCAGTACAAGACCACGCTGTCTCTAACAGTGATGGAGAGATCCCTTCAACCAGTTGAAGTTTTCAGGTTAAAAACTCATTAACACAAGCTTTTTGATTTTTCGTCACATTCCACTACAGCATCATCATCATAAATAATTCCACTCTGGGAAACTTCTCAAGACCCTGAAATGACATAGGAAGGGGTATCGGAAATGATGTGCCCAAACTTGCATATATTTGCGTGAATGACAGGCAGCTCTGATAAATACAACATAAAAACTAAGCCATGGCCTAATCCTGCTTCAATCATGATTGTAGGGAAGCACTTAAGGTTTGACATGGCTGCTGTGTTCCCCAGGGGCTCATGAAGCACTCTCCCTCCCAGAGCATCTCTGGGACCAGTGTTGTTAATAATTTGTCCCTAGAGATCCCAGCCAACATGAAGATGTTGTACAAACATGGTGGTGAAGAACTGGAATGTGTTACCTAGGGAGGTGGTGGAATCTCCTTCCTTAGAGGTTTTTAAGGTCAGGCTTGACAAAGCCCTGGCTGGGATGATTTAGTTGGGTTTGGTCCTGCTTTGAGCAGGGGGTTGGACTAGATGACCTCCTGAGGTCCCTTCCAACCCTGGGATTCTATGATTCTATGAAACACTTAGGGCCAGTTGCAATAGTCGCATTGATGTTCCACAACACTGGTTCCACTGGCTTCTATGGGACCCCTTTTGGTGACAGGGGCTTTCTGGCTTCCTGAAGGTTCTGGGCACCTTTCACAGTAAGGCTACCCTAGCAGGCTTTACAAACATCATGATCATTCACATGTACTCTGCCAACAGTCCCTTCTGTGACCTTAACATAGAGAGTTGCCTCTTAGACAACTTCCTGCCTGTTGTCATGTATCACAAAATGTTGCTGGGGTGCACTGATACCCAGGCTATTTGAGGGCACTTTCAATATCCTGCACTCCCCATCAGTGACCATGCTCTGAGAAGTCCCATCATTAAAAGCCTCCTGTGACTGACAGTGCTCAGTGCTGTCAGCGGGGCTAATGCCCACTGAAGTCAAGGGGGGGTCCTTCCACAGCATTCAAAGGGCCCTGGATCAGGCCCTGAAGTCTGAGGTACTGGTACCAGAAGACTGTCTCTGTGTGCTGCCAGGAAGGAGAGACTTGCCATGTGCTCTTTGTTCAAAGTATTTCAGAGCTGTGCCAGAGTCATGGCATTAGATTTTCACTCATACTAGACTGACACATGGGTTTATCTGAACATAGGCTCTCATTGTTCTTTGGCCTTGGGATGCTTTGCCAGCCTGGCTGGAGAACATGGGTGTTCAACTTTGTACATGTTTAATTTAACACTATGAAAAACTGAAATATTAGTAGTTGGGTCCAACCAGCAAATTGAGAAGCCCTTTTCTTAGGCCTCCGTCAGCATACCCTATAGCTAGCAACTGTGCTTTGTATGTCTCTCTCATATCAGGATCATAGACCATGTTAATTAATTAATTCTTATGGCATCCCCTAGGAGGCACATTGACATCCATTTTATTATTATGCCCATTTTACAAATGTGTAAACTGAGGCACTCACAGAGAAGTTAACTGAGTTGTCTGTCAGGGTCAGAACCAAGAAGTTCAGATGTACAGGCTCCAGTGCTAACCACTAGAACCACACTTCCCTCAAAAGTTATAGCACTTTGTGTGGCTGATATGATTTGTAACATAACAAATTGGTGGCCATCAAGGACTCCACAGCTGTCACACAGCAATAGATATATTTGTTTAAAAAAAAATCCATGTCCCACCAAAACAAAACAATCCATTGTGCATGCTTCTCCCCCTGGGTGGAGGATGAAAGAACAACCATGCGACAGATGTCAGTGCCATTGCTTAATGCACTACTGGAAGGTACTCAGATATTATGATGATGAGTGTGATATAAGAATCTATATAGAATAAAATAAAGCTATTCCCCACAATGGGACTGTTTAGAAACTAACCTGTACACTACAGTAAGAACATACTGGCCAGACGTGCTCTTTCAGTAATCCTTTTCATAGAATCATAGGCTAGAATCACAGAATATCAGGGTTGGAAGGGACCTCAGGAGGTCATCTAGTCCAACCCCCTGCTCAAAGCAGGATTAATCCCCAACTAAATCATCCCAACCATGGCTTTGTCAAGTCTGACCTTAAAAACCTCTAAGGAAGGCAATTCCACCACCTCCCTAGGTAACCCATTCCAGTGTTTCACCACCCTCCTAGTGAGACATTTTTTCCTAATATCCAACCTAAACCTCCCCCACTTCAACTTGAGACCATTACTCCCTGTTCTGCCATCTGGTACCACTCAGAACAGTCTAGATCCATCCTCTTTGGAACCCCCTTTCAGGTAGCTGAAAGCAGCTATCAAATCCCCCCTCATTCTTCTCTTCTGCAGACTAAACAATCCCAGTTCCCTCAGCCTCTCCTCATATGTCATGTGCTCCAGCCCCCTAATCATTCTTGTTGTCCATCGCTGGACTCCAATTTTTCCACATCCTTGTTGTCGTGTGGGGTCCAAAACTGGACACAGTACTCCAGATGTGAGGGTCCATCGATCTGCTGGCAGTGCCCCTACTTATACAGCCCAAACGCCGTTAGCCTTCTTGGCAACAAGGGCACACTGTTGACTCATATTCAGCTTTTCGTCCACTGTAACCCCTAGGTCCTTTTCTGCAGAACTGCTGCCCAGCCATTCGGTCCCTGGTCTGTAGCAGGGAATGGGACTCTTCCGTCCTAAGTGCAGGACTCTGCACTTGTCCTTGTTGAACCTCATCAGGTTTCTTTTGGCCCAATCCTCTAATTTGTCTAGGTCCCTCTGTATCCTATCCCTACCCTCCAGTGAATCTACCATTCTTCCCAGTTTAGTGTCAGTATTTTCAAGTTACATTATATCTGTATGAATACAAGGAGAGGTAATACAAGGGCTTCGTTGTGCCATGCATTGTACAAAGCCATAGTAAGAAACAGTCCCTATCCCAAGGAGCTTACAACGTAAAAAACAAAAGAAGGAAAGAGACTCGCCCAATATCACCTAACAAATAAGTGACAGAGCCAGGAGGAGAACCCAGCATTTCTGAGCCCCATTAGTGGGTGCTATCTACTGGACCATGCTGCAGCTTGGGTTTAAAAGACACAATACTATTGAAAGTTCCTGAGTAGCTGTTCCTGTACAAGTTTCAGACTCAAGACAGCACCTGAACTATGAGGTCAACTCTCAGATGTTGACAATTGCTGTAGTCACAATAGCACCAAGCCAGCAATTACATTCAGTAGGGAACTGTGCAACTTGTCCTGTGTCACACTGGTAATTGGTGATATTTAAAGTCCAAAAAGCGCTAAGATATCAAACTGCTTCCTTTCCCTTCCCTTCTTTTCTGAGAGAAGATGCAGAAGAGCAAGGGGAGTCACCTAAAAAGACATTAGGCAACGATTAGAGAGTGAGAGAGCGCAAGAGTGAATGCGTATGTATGAAGCAACACATCAAAACGCAGAGAGATCAAGGGATAGAAAAGCATCAAGAATGTGACTTTCATTGTGAGTGGGATCAGTGAAAGGGTGCAGAGATTGAAAATGAAAGCACACACACAACATGCAGTGTTATTGTCTGGTTATCAGTCTGATGGAATAAGTGAAACCTGCAGACCTGAAAAGTTACATTTCTCGGTAGTGTAGTGCCATTATAAAGGCCCTGGAACCAGTTGTAATGATCCACTAGGGGAAGCTAGAGAATCATTTTGTTTGCCAGGTAGACCAGGCTAGCAGTGCTTGGGTTGACCTACTACAAGGGTAGTCAATTGGCGGAATGTGGACCAAACTTGGACCTCCAGAGGCTTTTGAACGGGCAACAAAATCTTTTCACTTACTTATTATTATCATTATTGTGCCCTCAGAGATGTGTTTGTCAGGGCCTCAAGACATGAAAAAAACACATCTGGCTAATTGATGATCAATCTTGAAATTGCTTGGAATTGCTCAGTTAACAAGTTTCTGTGAGTGATGTGTTATTGTAATACTAATGAACAAATATGGGAAGAAAGTTTGGGATAGTTGAACTCTCCAGGGACTTTCCCTCTGGACACATCTTGGGGTCCCCAATGGCAGAAGGAAGATTGGCCAATCGGAAGACTGCCGCTGTGCTGTTTGAGAGCTACACCCAACAAAAAAACTTCAAAAACAGACTCCAACAAGAAACTGCAGAATTGGAATTAATTTGCAAACTATTGTCATTTCTAGGTCCCTGGAAGAATCAGAAGATATACATATGATTGGGAATGGAGAAATCTGGCATTAAAGATATTTAATGCAAAAAATGTTGCTGTAGGTTTTTTAATATTTATCCCACCAATGTAAAGATTTATGACGTGTATTAAAAAAAAAAACAATCCTGAAATCCCACTTTAAGAGATTTGCATATTGCTTTTTGGAAAGATTCACATCAGGCAACAAAGACTAAATAAATCATTAGTCACAGACAGAACAATGCTTTTAATAGGAATGATTTGCAAGAGATGTACTGTAAACCATTACCCATGGCAAATGCAGGGTTGGCATTATATATTGAGCTGCCAGAGATGAATTTTATGGGCTTCTTGGGAGGTTATTTCAGAGAGACACCTGGTCTAGCTAATGCAGGGTGAGGCATCAGGAGACCTAGCTAAACCACTGCCTTACATTGTCAAATCAATTAATTAGCCTGTTCAAGTTTTGCCTTTCTGAAAAATAATGAGCGTATCCCATCTTGGTGGTGCTTAGTTTGTAAAGTGCTTTGAGGTCCTCTGCTGGAAGATGCTGTAGAAATGCAAGGCATTCTTCATGTTATAGAAACATGATATGATGGCATCCTAGCCAATGGGTAAGATTCTTTCTACTGGCAGGAGAATTTGGAATGTTTGGAGGTTCTGTTTGGGCGCATGGGCAGACGTGTGGTCCATTCCGTGCAGTCTCTTAATGGGCATGAAATGATTGTGTCATGGTGCAGCCTGTCCTAGAAAGTTTCTACTGAGCCCCAAAGAGACATGGGAAGGCAGAAACCAATTGCAGGGCCCTTACTGCAGAGTTGGTCTTTCCTTTGCTCTTTCTCTTTATTTTGAAATAATAGAGGCTAAGGGGGAAATTTGTAAAGGCACAAAGGGAACTTAGACACCCAACTCCCATTGACTTCTCTTAGGTATTTTTATCTGAGGGAAATACATTGGTAGAATTTCCTTGGGACAGGCTACAATGACTAGTAGCTGTGAGACTCCATTTTGAGTCAGTAAGGAGAGGGTTGATTGGCCAGAACCTATGAGGAGGTGGAGCTAAAGAACAACAAAGCATGTTCTGGACCTAAAGGAGTTCAGTGGTTTCATCTGTTTAGATCAGTGTTTCTCAAACTGGGGTCGCCGCTTGTGTAAGGTTTACCTGCCCCATTCATGGGTCCAGCCGATCGTGGTGCCCACTGGCCATGGTTTACTGCTCCAGGCCAATGGGAGCTGCTGGAAGTGGCGCAGGCCGAGGGACTTACTGGCCGCCACTTCCAGCAGCCCCCATTGGCCTGCAGCAGCAAACCATGGCCAGTGGGAGCCGCGATTGGCCGGACCTGCGGACAGGGCAGGTAAACAAACCGGCCCGGCCCGCCAGGGGCTTTTCCTACACAAGCGGCGACCCCAGTTTGAGAAACACTGGTTTAGATATCTGCTTTGTGGAGTTGATTCCATTATAGAAACTTAGCTTAGTAAGAAGTCTGGTCCAGCCGTAAAGAGTTCATTCCTGCTTGGGAGTTCAGCATAGCTCAGAGACTCACTTCAGCCTGGGACCGTAGCATAACTCAGCAAAGAGTCCTGTGGCACCTTATAGACTAACAGACGTATTGGAGCATGAGCTTTCATGGGTGAATGACATGCATCCGACGAAGTGGGTATTCACCCATGAAAGCTCATGTTCCAATACGTCTGTTAGTCTATAAGGTGCCACAGGACTCTTTGCTGCTTTTACAGATCCAGACTAACACGGCTACCCCTCTGATAGCATAACTCAGTTCTCTCCATCTTGGGAGTTTGATTTTAGCTCAGAAACTTGCTCTAGCCTAGCAATCTAGGTGAGCTCAGGAGTTTAATCAAGTTAAGGACTATAGTCAGATGCCGTCCTTAATAAGCATTTGTCTGTTAGGAACTCACTATTAGAATTCTGTAATTCAAATAAGATTTTCCCATGAGGTCTTAAATGAAAAAAATCATGTATTTTTCTATATTTGTAATGGTCACCACACTTTTCTGTTCTTTTTCCTTTCACTGAACTTATAAGTCTTGGACCCACAATTCACATGCTATGGTTGTACTGGTATGTAGACCCCAATTCAGGAAAGATGGCTGGTTCAGGTAACAGGCAATGGGAAATGAATCTGGTGGTCTCCCCACCAAAAAACAAAGGCCCTCATTTCAAACGGCATTGATTGGTGGTCTTTCTCAGCCTCTGCAGATAGGCCAAGGACTGAAGCGGACAGAGAGGATGAACTCCGCTCTCATACCTACAGTCAGGTGTGAGCGACCTGCCAGTCAGTGTTGATGCTCGTTAGCAGGGCTGGGAGGCACTCACAGCACTGCTGCCCATGCTGTGCCCCCTTGTGGCTGAAGAGAGGAGTTCACTCTCCAGTGCTGTCAACCTGATGCCTTTTAAAATTCCTTTGACTTTCCTTTACAGTAAGATTTGTAAGGACAAAGGGGATGCACAGATAGTGCAGCTGTTCCAATCCCATACTAACAAGGTGTCACTGTGTCTCAGTGGGATGGATTTCAGCTAAGGATGCCAAATTCAGGACAAACTGCTGAGAAAAAGGCCAATAAACTGGTGGTTTATTTTATCATTAGATTGTACCAAGCCAATAACAAAAGTAAACTTCAGTCACACCACACTGGTTAACAAGAAACCAAAAAATCTGTTTCCTTAGGCATTCCAGCCCTTGGCTCACCACCCAGACACTGGACTTTATGATGAGTGCTTACTGAAAACCAATTTAACTAAATATAGGTCCTTCTAGTCCCAAGAGATCAGCCACTTACCGGGTCAATATATAACTGAGATCTTGCACAATAATCATGCTGATGCCAATCCTTTAGTAACTAAAAACTAAAGGTTTAATAATAAAAGAAAAGGAGAGTTAATAATGGTTAATAGATCATATACATGCAAAGTCTTTATATCACGTTTGTAGCAGTGATGGCATAGACTGCTGGCTTGTAAAGTCTCTCTGGTAACTTCCAGCAGATTGGAAGGTTCTCAGTCCGTAGTTCAAAATGCTCCTTTTAGTTGTAAATCCACAATCCAGTGAACCAGGGCATGAAAGAGGCAAAATGGTGATATCTCAAGGGTCTTTTATATCTTCTGCCGTGTGCCTGGAAATTGACTGTCTCAGACAAAGCTCATAGCCTCTGTTTGTGGAAAGTTACTGGCTCAAGATGGAGTCCAGGGTCATATGAGCATATCACATATCCTTACATGCTTTGATGACTCTCAGTGGGCAGCCATTGCCCATATTCTTGCTGATGCAGCCACAGAAAGGCTTACTGGGTGGAATGAGTTTCTTCCATGGCCCATTGTTAGAGTGAAGTGTCCTTAATGGGCCATCAACACACAGCTGTCTGGCCTTGATGTAAATCTGATCTGGTGGGTGTTTCCCAGGAATACAACACATGAATAAAACACAAGTCCATGGCTAATATTCATAACTTTAGATATAAAGATGATACATGGGTTTAATCAGGATAATCCATGTTTGATGGATTGGAGACGTTACATTGACACCTTACATGACACGCTTTGTACAAGATTTGTTACAATTGCATAACAGTGGCAATATCAATGACATAAATGGTCCTATTCAATCATACAGCATCACACAAGGGTTCTGTGGGATAGTAAGTTTGCACGTGACATTGTTCCCTGCCGTTCTGAGCCCCGTTCTCCTGAGGAGCAAGTCTCCAGTACTTCTCCAATGTGTGGCTACGGAAGGAGCACGGAGAGACGAGCGCAGAGAGACAAGCGCCTCACCGACATGTTCCCAAACACGGCCGGTAGTAGGTCAAATCTTTGCCTTCCCAACCTTGACAATGTCCCTTTAACTCAAAGCCAAATCGCCTCGTTGGGATTAGTGTTATTACAATGAATTTCAAGGGAAATTACAGTAATGGAACACTTAAAAGTAAAGAGCTACCACTTCAGCTAGCTGGCTATTAATTATAAATGCCATTCACTATCAGGCATTCTATTTTATCTAAAAGTGGTGTGTTCTGAATGCTTCTCTGGTGTTAATTAGATGGAAGGAAAGATGAATCAACAGATTATTTTGTGCTGGCTGGAGCCTGTCTCTGCTGCAGTGCCAACATAGATCCAAGGAATAATGTTGGCATTTTGGGGTCCAGGGCTGAGTTACTATGGTAATGAGTGCTACAGGAAAGCCTAAGAAGAGATGTGCAGGTTTACAGGTATTAGGTGGATGTTCAGTATCGTTTAACATTGCATTCATTACAGTCAGTCCCTGTTAGGTTGTTAGATTACTCTACTGGCATAATTTACATGCGACCTTGGTCGTTTGAGGAGAAGGACTCAGGGCTTATAGATTTTAGTCCTGACTCTGCTGCTGATCTGTTGCATGGTCAAATGGAAGTCCCTTAACCTCTTGGTGGCTCATTTTACCCGTCTAAAAAATGTGGATCCTTTCTTGATAGGAGTATCTTTATTTGTATAGGACCTGGCTGTCCCAGGCAAGGATTGCACTAGGCTTTGTATGAACATGTAACTAAAAGTCAGTCCCTGCCCCAGAAGTATTGCTGGTTTAATGAGTTAATGTTAGAAAAGTGTTTGAGATCCTTGGATAATAAAAATTAAGGGACACATCTTGGTCTGGAGTAAGAGAGTGCAAGGGAACCACTATATTCCCCACTCCATGCATGTGGGTGGAAGAGGGCAGGCAGTGGAGAGAGCCTAGGTTTCATTTCCCTTTCCATGCACTGGGCAGAATAGCTGTACCAGCAGATGGGAAATGTGCGCTGCATTGGGTATAGACCTGGAACTCACGTAGTCATCATCTCCACTCCAGGCTCCTCCAGGGCAGATTGTCTCATCACCGGCTAAGCCTGAAAGAAGCATGAGGGTCCTTCTGATACAATACCTTGCATCCTTATGTTGTGCAGCATCCTACAGAGTTGTGCAATCTAGGAATACACAGCTGGCCCTATTCCAAACCATGGCCAAACTGATTCAGATGACATCAGCCACCTGAATCTTTGCCCCAAATGAAGACTTTCTTTAGACTTAAAAAAAATAAATTATCTTTATTTTCTTTTTTTCAAAATAAACGTTCATAAAAGCATGAGAATTGCCGGCTGGATCATATCCATGGTCCATCTAGTCCACGACTCTGTCTCTAACTATGGTAAGCACCAGACACTGCACAGAAAGGTCCCAGAAACACTGAACTGGGCAATTATGGAATAACTTGCCCATATGGGAAATTTCTTCCCAACTCTCATCCACTAGGGGTTGGATTATGCCCAGAAGCACGAAGGTTTATATCTCTTCCTTACTTATCTAGGTGGTTAGTCTCACCTCTATATAAAAATGACCAGTAATTTTTAACCCAGCTAAAATCTTGGCCTCAAAGATGGGAATACACCTATTCCTGGTTCCTGATCGAACCCTTCTGCCAAATTTTCACGTGTGAGACAATGAGACTCCCTGACTCCCGCTCCATGCCCTGTCCTCAGCCCTGACTGCAGCTTTTATCAAACTAAACGTTATGAGAATATACTTGCAAAATTTGTTCTTTAGAAGGTTCTAGAGACAAATGCCAGGTTTTATTTCTGTTACAGTCAATAATGGCATGTGATAGGATAATATATAATTTCCCACGAAGTAGGAGAAGTAATTCTCTTTAATCCAATATGTTATACAAAGCTAGCTATTCTTGCTGGGCCACATTTTTCACTGCACTCATTACCTGTTCATGTGAGTAAAGCGAACAGGCTGTGGTCCAGCTACCACTAGCACTGAGGATTTCCTGAGCCTATTACTCTCCCAGCTGTTTATATTCCAGCCACTGGCAGCGAAGCTGAACTTTCATAGCCAATCACAAATTGCAATCAGATTGTGCATGAGACCTTGGGCCTTGCTGATTCCCCGCCATCCTCCTGATCTGTAAAAATAAATGCTTTGCAGATAGGAAAACCAAGAGCAGCTGTAAAGCGTACAAGGAAATTGGAAACAGTGATTCCGGTACTGCTGGGATATTTATAATTTTGGTGGCTTGAGAGTTCTCAAAGCCCCAGAGTGCCGACCTCTTGATTGCTAGCTCACCCCTTCTAATGAAACCACCATCACAAGTTTCCCAGATGAGGGGACCTTTGCCAGACACAATAACCCCACAGCTATATGACTGAAGGGAGCAAAGCGGTATCCTCTGACATCTTTGCTTTATAAATAGGTACAAAGCATGGCAGGGAGGCTTTAAAAATAGCCCAGTTTAAGGGAGGCTATGTTGGAAGCTGGATTCTAAGGTGGAAATCTTGACCTCATTGAAGTCAATGGGAGTTTTGCTCTTGATTTCAATAGGGTCAGGATTTCACCCTAAGCACTGATCTCTTCCAGCAGGTTTACAAGTTACAGAGAAAGGAGTGGGCATTAGAAATAGTCTTCAGTCCCAGCAAAGGGAATAGGGGCCCCAAGATTTGGCAATTAGTGATGCTATTAGGAACAATGTCATAAAAATGTCTGTCGTTTTCCAGTATTTCTGAGATTGCTGCTGGAAGTGTCAAAACAACAGATCCCAACTAGCTAGTCAGCTTTGTGCATGTGTATTCTACTGCCCTCTCTTAGATGGAATCAGAACTGTGCTGTTGTGTATCATAGTCCCTACAGTGATAGAGCTAATGAAGCTTCTCCCTTAGCTCAAGTGGAGCAAGCCTGTGCTTTCAGTGCAGGTCGTCTGAGGTCTATCCTTGCCATCATGTGAAGTTCCAAGTGGCCGTGGTGTGAAGGATGGTGACAGTCACCAGGTTCGGAGATGGCCTGTGGATTTGTTAAAATATTGTCCCATGAAAGGCCGACTGGGAATTCCTACCTGACTCCGACAAACAGCAAAGACCTTGAAGACTGAGAGTTTATCCTAGCTAATGTAATTAGAAATGCTAAACCAGATTCTCAGCTGCTGTAAATAAGCTTTACTTCAATGGAGATACACTGAATGACACCAGCTCAGGATCTGACCCAACTATTCTGACTTGCAGAAATGTCTAAGCGATTTTTAACCTTATTGTACTAGTTTGCCTCCATAACTTCTTGTGGAAATATCTTTCAAACCTCTTGCCTATTAACTTCATCAGCTGTGTCTTGTTTTCTTGTATTTCCAGAAAAATGCAATGAGGAGAGTCTATTAGCCTTGCATTCATATAACCCCACTCTTCTTTCTAAACTTAATAGTCCAAGAGTGAGATTTACAATGGGACTGCCATTAATTTTAACAGGAATTGGGCATCAGAATCTCAGAATTTGCTTTGAAAGGCTCACCCTTAGTCCTTTTAATCTCTTGTCTATTGCTTAATCATCTCCAACCATTCACCTTTTGTTCCTGAATAATGTTTATTGCTCACCTCTGGATCTCTTCCATTTTGGCAATGGGCAAATGCAACCCTCTTCTCCCTTATCCTTTCTTTTGCCAGACACTTTTCTTGGTTCACCTCTGAAAGGTCATACATCTTGAAATGGATCAAACGTTCTTTAACAGCCTTTAATATTTTCAGTGCTTTGAAAAAAGATGGAATAAAAGAGGCAGGAATCAGGAGAGAGGAGGGAAATCGAATTGGCAGAGAGAATCCAATTAAAAATTAAAGTTTTATTAACATAGCAATATCCCCTGCACCCTCAAATCTATATTCAAATACCCATTTACCGCTGAAAACACTTGAGTGAATAACCCACCATTCTCACTGTGAGTCAGGTGCACTCCAGCTACATTGCTGGAGTAGAGATTATGCATTTTATTAATGATGCTGTATCAGACAAGCCTGAATGCTTATATGTTTTACATGCCTGCCTTTCATTTGCAAGATTGTAATTATTTTTAGCTACTAATTATATATCCTGTGCCCATGGTGGCGGAAGATGACAGCTGTAATTTCCACAATATCATTGAATCATCTGCAAGGAAATTTAGCACTATCATTTGGGAATGCTGATGGAGAGTCTGATCTGTTTGAAATTCAGCTAGCAGCACCTGTATGTTGGACCCCATTGAGACCACAGCCACCTATGACTCAAGACTTCTGCCTTGATGGCATCCCAGCTACAGGCTCAAAATTAAGCTGAACAGTGGAACAGGGAGGTAGGACAGATGGTGTACAAGACTGGCAATGGGACTGGGACTTAGAAGACCTGGGGTCAGGTCCTAGGTCAGCCATGGGCTTCCTGCACGACCTTGGCCAAGTTACTTAATCAATCCTGCATCTCATCTCCATTTTGTAGACAAGGAATGCACACTTAGATTCATAGACTTTAAGGCCAAAAGGGACCATCATGATAATCTACTCTGACCTCCTGCACATCACAGGCCACAGACCCTCACCTGCCCACTTCTGTAATAGACCCACAACCTCTGGCTGAGTTACTGACATCCTCAAATCAGGATTTAAAGACCTCAAGTTACAGAGAAGCTAGAACACTAGTTTAAACCTACAAGTGACCCATGCCCCATGCTGCAGAGAAAGGTGACCCGCCCCGCCCCCAGGGGACTCTGTCAATCTCACCAGGGGGAAATTCCTTCCCAAACCCTCGCAGGGGTGTTGTGAAGATAGATTCATGAAAGTTCTGGAAGCTCATATATTACAGTGACGAGTGCCAGCCCTTACTGACTCACACTCCACATTGAAAAAAAAACAGGAGTACTTGTGGCACCTTAAAGACTAACAAATTTATTTAAGCATGAGCTTTCGTGAGCTACAGCTCACTTCTTCGGATGCATAGAATGGAACACACAGACAGGAGATATTTATACATACAGAGAACATGAAAAGGTGGAAGTATGCATACCAACAGGCAGAGTCTAATCAATTGAGATGAGCTATCGTTAGCAGGAGGAAAAAAACTTTTAGAAGTGATAATTAAGATGGCCCATAGAAGGTGTGAGGAGAACTTAACATAGGGAAATAGATTCAATTGGTGTAATGACCCAACCATTCCCAGTCTTTGTTTAAACCACAGTTAATTGTATCTAGTTTGCATATTAATTCAAGAATTAATTAGAATTAATTAAGAATATTAATTCAACTCCACATTGACTTCAGTGGGAGTGGAGTTAGGCCAGCACTGATTGCTTCTGAAAATTCCACTGTACATGTTTAATAATAACCATAAAGAATTGGCCACTGGAAGAAGGACTAGATGGCCTGCTAGGTCTTTTCCATATCTGACATATGCAATGTGATACCAGGATCTATGGTAGAATAGAGAAATCATTGGGAAACAATATATAAATCCACTGGCTGCAACTCACCTAGGATTACAGGGGCCTGAAGCTAATATCTAGGGGTAAAAGTACCTATGTGATTTAGGAGCTTAAGTCCTGTTGATTTTCAGTTAGATTTAGGCTCCTAAGATCCTGATCCTCAAAGATATTTAGGTCCTTTTTAATGGGTGTTAGGCACCTAAATGAATTCGATGATCTGGGCTGATGTGCCTAAATCACTTTTGAAATGGACCATAGGCTCCTCAGTCACTTAGATGCTTTTGAGAATGTTTCCCTACATGTAAGATATGGTACACAATGGCATAGATATGCCAAGGAAGAATTTTTTTCCTGAGATCTTTCAGGGAGAGGGGGAAAACTATACAAAATTCTCTGCGAGCCCTTGGAAGGCAAACTGCTCCTGAATTTACACGATGCTGTATTTCTTAATCTAGAGTTCTTGGTAAGAAAGAAACAACTGCAACAAACAAAGAAACTTTCTTGAAACAAACTTAATATCAATTGAAGTTCATAGAACGGCTGTGTTTTGTGTCTGTGAAAATACAAGGGAAAAGGAGATCTGAAAATGAAAAAAATCTTGAGTGTTTCAGGTAAACAAAATTGAGATGAAACTGTACAGTGTTGTTTGGTGTGAGGAATGGAAAACAAATATCCTTCAAAATGAAACCTGACAGCAATAGCTTGGAAGGAGCTGTACCGTGTTGGCTAGTGGATTGGAGGCAGCAACTGAAGTGAAAATTGTACAAATGAAAATTGTAGTGGTACCTTTTGTTTGGTGATGGGTTGTAAAGCATCTAAGTGCTGGTTACCAGTTCAAATCTAATCCAAGCTAACAGTGATTGAAAATCATTGGGCCACAGTTCATATTTGTTCACTCATATTTTCTCTTAAATAAACATTCCATTGTGCAGATTTCTACTTGGGCTGTCCAAGTGGATGTTAAACATTCAATGATTCATTTTAAAAATTGTTCAGACAGACCTTCCATGCCCTCTCTATCATGTACAGTATTGGTTTACATTAGAACTGGGCAAAATGTTTCTACAACTCTCTTTTGGCAAAAAAAATGTAGATGCATGTCAACCAAAACATTTTGTGAATTCTTGTTGGTTTCGTTGAGAAAATAATGCTTTGGATGAAATGCTTAAATAGTCTAAAAATTTTGTTCAACCCAAAATGACATTCGACCCAAAATGAAAATTTTGAGCCAAAAATTCAGAAAATTTTCATTTTGGGGCAAACCTCAAATGTTTATTTTTTTCAATTTTTCTAGAACTACCAGTTAACCAAAAAATACATTATTTGCACATCTCCATCTGTCTCTGTCGGCTGTATTTCATATCTATTTGCATCTTTGTCTCTTGCTTTCTCTGCTCACCTTTCTCCCTCTCTGACTGTCTCGCCAAGGTATTTATAATGGGTCCATCATTGTAGTTCCTCCTGTCTCTGTAAAACAGGTTATACTGCCCAAGGTTCAGTGAATTATTGCTGACCACGTGTTGGCTGCTCCATTTGGTTGAGCCGTCATTTTATTGCTACAGGTCTCTCTCCCTGACTTGTTACTTTGTAAAATTCGTTGACATACTTTGAATATGAAAGAAGCTATGAAACCCAAAGGCTCTCCTATATTTGCTTATACTCTCATCTTTCCCGGTGGCTGACATGGTAGATAATTGACTCCAGTTACATGGAGACTTGACAGTTACTTCTATTAACAAGGAGAAATCTTTGGTAGGCGCCGTACTTGTATCCTCTGTGAATGCCTAATGAGGCAGCTACGTTGCTCTGATTGAAGAGTTCTGGAGAGTTCTGGGTTATTGTTGGTGTTTTTAAATTGTTAAGACAACTTTTCGCCAGGGCTCTGATTATAAAGCACACTGAAAACATGCCAGAAATACCACCTTTTAAAACCCTCGTTCTCATTTGAATTCTTATTTGACATTTTTAAGACACTTACATGGCATAAAAAAAATAACAACCCACACAAACAAAAAAGACAATAAACCCTAACATGCATACGTTGAATTGTTTGCAGAAAAGAGACCAGAAAATCTATTGTGTTGGCAAGACAACTATTGGGTTGGCAAGACAACTAGTCAGTCATCAACTCTGTTCCCAACATCGTCTCTGCCTCTCGCTGCAAATACACTTGCAATGCTACCATCCACACTGCATCTAAACACCAAAAGCAGGACAGTTCTGTCAAAAAATGGACCAATCTTCTCTCTCGCTGCAAGGTCCTGTGCCATGCAGGAATCATTCATTGGGCACTAGTGGAAGGCAGAGCACATAATAATAAAGATCATGCTCTGGTCTCAGGAAGACTCTATTTTATTCATGACAGCATGTTTCCAGTACAACATGTCAGCAGAACACACGATGCACTCCTAACTCTGGCTTTGCAGCCGGCTTTTTCACGGCACCATTGCCCATTTCCTCCCTTCCATGGAAAATTTTGTAGCAGAGGAATGGATCGGTTACATCATTGTTCTCTTCTTAATGGACTTCTCAGGCTGTTAAAGGACTTGCAGGGGCCAGATCCATTTGAATTCAGTGGGGTGATGCTGATTTATAGAAGCTGTGGGTCTGGCCCGTTCTTGTTCTTTTACGGGGAGGACTGATTCCTTAGTACCTGCTCTACCAGCCATAATGCTAGGGACCTTTTCCCCATCCTGTGCTCCAGGAGCAGCCGCTGTTAAACTCGTGAGCCTTATTCAGCTGTGAAGATGCTGGCTAGGAGCTGTCAGCTTCAATAGGCTCTGGGCAAGGGATGGTGAATCCCACAGAGCGGAGGAAGCAGCAGGCAAAGCAGCAGGTGGGAGGAGGATTTCCTCTCACAGCTCTTCCCCGAGAGACGCAGTGAGGAGAAGCAGCAGCAGAGCCTCTTCACCTTCAATCACAAGTGAAGATCGCCTGGATGCCAGTCCATATGCTCAGCGTCCTCTTGATGCTACAAAGCAGCCTGGCGGCACTGGCTGCAAAGAAAAGCACTTCTCCCATGAGTAACGGTGATGGGTGTGTCAGCAGAGGTCTTCGTGCCGCCACTTGACTGACAGGCCTGTGACAGAGCAATATTCAGCTGCCTCCTCATGTGAACCGAATGGGTCCACGGGAGCTGACTCACGCATTTGATCGTTGATCACTGTCATGCGCATGTTGACTAGTCTCCCGGTTAGCCTGCTTTAGAGAGAGAGAGAACTGACTGTGACGGACAGAGAGCCCTTCATTCATATTTGGCTGCTATAGAAGTTAGCAAACAGACAGCTGGAAAGCCAGGCACTGATTTTTGATTTTTGATTTATTTTTTATTTAACTCGTGTTTCAGCTGTCACGAACTATCTAATAGCCTCATGAAGCATATCAGAGAGGGTGAAATTAGCAAATGCATAAAGCCCTCTACAAGGCCCAGACCAATTTGGGGCTGGCCAGGAGGGTGTGTGGGAGGTAGGTGAGGAGCCAGGCCACTGAATCTATTCTTCTTCTTCGAGTGATGGTCCCTATTGTATTCCACTATGTGTTACACATGGGCGGCATGTGCCTGGAGCCGGAGAATTTGATAGTAGTGCCCTGGTTCACCTCCTGCCTCTGACCAAGGGGATAAAGGGCAGGGCAGACCGACTATCTCTCCAGTTCCTTCTCGCTGCCACATGATCCAGGCTAAAATCCCCTATACAGGTACTGGACTATGCCTAAGATTCTGGACTTCAAACTATGCGCTCCTTGCCCACGATCCTTCCCTGTCAGGGACAACCACCAGCATTGCCTGTACTGCCTTGGGAAAGCCCACATCGTGACAAAGTGAAGTATCTGCCTGTCGTTCCCCAGCTGTACCCGAGAAGGTGTACCCGGGAACTGCATCTTCAGAAACATCTGATGGACAAGGCCACGAGACCTCAATTGGACCCCGGCTGGGGAATATCAGCGTGATTCAGCAAGATGTGTGCCTCCTGCGACAAACTCCAACTCTGCTATGGGAGAGTCTATCCCCATTGATCCCCTGGTGGGATCTTGTCAGGAATCATGGAGGCAGTATCATAAGCATGAGACTAAGTCTTCCTCTAAATCCACTTTGAGGAAGTCAGATTCAGCTCTGAGCATGCCCATCAGCTTGGGCCAAGAGGAGTTAGGATGTACTAAAAGTCCCAGAGGCATGACAAGACAGCCCACAGACATAGGGCTACATCGGTACCAGACCATGATCTGTTGGTACTGTCATCCTTGGCAATTCCCGAACCCTGGGATCCACCAGCACTGACAAAGATCATTGCCAACTTTGACTATCCACAGCACCATCTTCCTCAACAATAACACGGTCTCTTCCGGCTACAACAGCTTGGACAGGTAGAACCCTTCTTAGACTTGGGAGAACTGAATCCCTTGTTGCTCAACAGGACATTTTCACTCTCCCGGATCCAGAATCCCCTGCTCCAAAGGGCCCCTTGATTTCCAGAGTGAATAATAACACCACCTGGGCAGTTGACTGTAGCCTGATTTGGGGTGTATTAGTAAAGTTGATTTAATTTATCCACGTAATTCAATTTTATTTAATCAATTAATTTTAATTTATTAATAATAGTAATAATTATTATTGGATATTAATTAGTATGGGTTTGGCTCACCAATTTGTTTGATCAGAAGATAAAGTTCGTCCTGAATCAAGCTTCACAGAGTTTATAAAAGGAACTTCGGGGTCATGACAGGAGCTTACACTGAGACAGATATAGTCCTAAAGACCTTTTTATTAAAATCAGTGAAATGGTAAGCAAATGGTAAAACAGTTAGGATTACAGAGTTACAAGTATCATAGTTCTTTAAGAGATATATCTATGGTAATAGAATATTATAAGCTGCAAACGTGGTTAATACTCACACTCTGTTTTAATAACCTGGTGTTGGAAGATACGGGCCACGCCTGTGGCAATTTCCGTTTTCACACCTCTGGCAGAGGAAGCTATTGCAGAGCTATTTGCTCTTTACTTTAACTCTAAGCTTTTTCTAAAATGAAATATAGACTTACAGTTTGAAAAGAAATAATAATACGGCCTATTAATAGTTAATAGCCGTCGTAGATGGGTAGCATCGATACATAGTTGAAGGTGGAGGCAATGAAGAGTAGACGGGAGCAGATAGATGAGTAGATTGCCTGCCTAATGGTGAGCTGCCTCACCTTTTTATAGGGCATTAGTCGGAAATCCTTCCTCCTATGCCCAAATTTCATCCTTCCCCCACAGAAAATGTTAGGGTACACTTGCCCCATAGGCTAGTATGTATGTGTGTATGAATGACAGGTATGTACGAATTTATGATGTATTTGTTAGATTTGTGGGCAAAAATCCCCTTTTTCCACCCTTTACTGTTATTGGTTCAGTCAAAGGTCTCTAGACATCTGCGTAGGTATTTTGTCTATTATTCCTTTTCTGAGTAAGGGTCCCAAAATGTGCTAAAGTTGCCTTAGTGTCACATACAGGATTTTGGCCTGTAGGTCTCTTGCATTGCAGCCAAACTTATTCTTAATATAAATCTATAAGCCTATTACATCAAATACTCAAATGTATAAGGAAGATATATTTATACAGACCAGCAGATTAATCCTTAGGGCTACAGACTGCTAGGAGGGGTTTGTCACCCATCCTGTCCTTGGGATGCAACTCTCTTCCCGTGATACCACCAGTACAGTCACTGGAACCAGAATCAGCTTCTCTTCATCAGGACACTCCAAACCACTTGATGAACCTTTGTTCCTTCAACCCATGTATCCTCCGCCACCCAAAAGACCGACACCAATTTGGGACTAACCTCCACCTCATCCATATCGGAGTCACTGGTACCCCAGACCATGGGGGCCTCCATGACCCCCTCTCTACTCTTCCTACTGGCTATATTGGGGGCCTAGGGGCCAGTACCCCCCTGCAGAGTCAGTCCAATCTCCTAGGGAGTCACCCATTTCCAACCCTTCTAAGGGGACATTCAGATCTGCCCCTGGTTCCTGCAGAGAAGGAGAAGCAATACACACCAGATTCGGCGGTTCTGCCACAATAAGTAAGACTGCGATCTTCATCCCCAGATGAAGAAGCAACATCTATGTCTCCTTCTCCCCACCACCACCGATGACTTCAAACAGTTCCAGGATTTTCTTCACAGAGTTGCTAGAGAACTACAGATTCCTCTTGAAGAAGTCCAGGACTCCCAGCACATACTCCTAGAGATCCTCCATTTATCCAGATCCAACAGAATAGCACTCCCCATTAATGAAGCCATACTGAAGCCATCTAGAACAGTTTGGCACGCCTGATCCCAACTCACTGGTGGTCCAGGCTTCTTCCAAAATGTCCAGGCAGCAATACCCCTAGTCTTCTCCTGCAGAAAAAGAGCGCAAGTGCCTGGGCCTATTGGGAAGAAAGTTTTTTTCATTGTGTAGCCTCCAGTTCAGTTCAGGATAGCCAATTACCAGGTACTAATTGCTAAGTATGACTCCTTGAACTACTCCAACTTTGCAGAGTTTACTGATAGTCTCCTGCAAAGGACAGAGCTTGTTTCCGTGATCTGATAGATGAAGGCAAATTGATAGCCAAGACTGCTCTGCAGCCCCCAGTCAATGCCTCTAACACCTCCTCTAGAGCTATGGCAACAGCCATTGCTATCCACATGGAGTCATGGCTCCATGCATCAGGGTTCCCTAAGGAGGTCCAGAATAGTGTTGATGAGTTGATGAGAAGATCCCTTTTGATCAGTCGCAGCACTTCAACAAAAAGTGGAAAAGTCCCTTCATTCCTTGGGCTAACCTCCACTCCCTGAGGATATACATGCCTGCCCCTAAGAGGAAGTTTCACTGCCAGTCATTTAGACTTAGACACATGGCTCAACAGTTTTTCCACCAGAGACTCTATGAATAAGGGTAAGATTTTTGTCAGTTATTTTAAGTAAAATTCAGGGACAGGTCACAGGCAATAAACAAAAATTCATGGAATCCCATAACCTGTCCCTGACTTTTACCAAAAATAACTGTGACAAAATGGGGCTGATGCAGGGGCATGAAAGCCCCAGCCTTGCTTTGGGAGGGGAGGGGGGGCCAGCACTCACTGCCATGGAAGGTGAGAGCTCCAGGGTCCACCCCCCACCCGCAGTGGTTGAGAGATCTGGGTTCCCCGGCTGCCCATAGGGGCTCAGAGCTCTGGGTCCCCCCGCCACCACCAGCAACTGAGAGCTCCTGGATCTCGCCATCACCCATGGCAGCTCGGAGCTCTGGGGCCGGCAGCTTGGAGTTCTGGGTCCCCGCACTGCCCATGGCAACTCAGAACTCCAGGGGGCCACTACCCAGGGAAGCTGGGAGCTTTGGGGTCCCCACCTCCTCCATGGCGGCTGGGAACTCCAGGGCCCCTGCCCAGGGGCTGAGTGGAAAATGTCACAGATGTCTCTGGAAATCATGGAATCCATAACTTCCGTTACCTCTGTGACATAATCTTAGCCTTACCTATGAACCACCATGCAAGGGGCACAGGGTTCAAAGGACCTGCTTCCCTGCACTTTCTGCAACAGGCTATATGTCAGTCTCAGCCCCCAGCTAGATGTTATTTTTGACGGGAACTCAAGAGCTGTGAACCACTAAGCCCAACACCTCCTGACCCCCACACACTGTATAGGGGTTTTCTAGCACTCCTTTTCAACACCTGGAGTACAATAAAAACAGACAAGTGGGTGCTGAATGTCATCCACTCTGGCTATATGATAGAGTTTGCATCCCCTCCTGTTCCATAAAACCAACTCTTCATTCTCCTTTCAGGGGCCACTGTCATGAGAGAATTCTCAAACAAGACGTGGACTCCCTAAAGGAGTGAGAAGTGATAGAACCTGTCCCTCCTCGTTACCGAGGGAGTGGGTTTTACTTGACTTACTTCCTGGTACCCAAAAAGAAGGGTGGTTGGAAACCAATTCTTGACTTTCACCATCTCAACCACTTCATTTGCAAACTCAGATTTTGCATGTTCAAATTTGCATCTATAATCCCATCTTTAGAAAAGGTTTATGGCTCTCGACATGAAAGATGCCTACTTCCATGTAGACATTCATCCCACTCACAGATGCTTCCTCAGATTCATGGTGTGCTCTGACCATTTTCAATACAGAGTGCTCCCTTTCGGCATTGCAACCAGCCCTAGGGTCTTTACCAACGTATTCTTGTTAGTAGCAGCACTTGTTAGACGCCTTGGACATACAGTCTTCCTCTACCTCGAAACCTGGATCCTTGTTTCCAAGTCATGCCAGGAGGCTTATGCATCAACTTCAATGATGCTTTACCTCCTTTCCTCACTGCGAGTCAGCATAAATGCCAAAAAATCTGTTCTCACTATTACTCAGGGTTTTCTGATATGGTAACTAGTCTTTGTTTTCAAGGCAGTTTCAGGACATAAATCACACACAGGACACAGCTCCTCCATCTGATAAATGATTGGCACACACAAGAGTTGTTTTTCTTGAGTCTAAAAGCACACATTTAAAATAACAATAGTCTAGCGCACCCCAGATATAGTCAAATCTGAGATGGTGTTGAGTGGTTTCTTGTGACCAGCCTTCCTCCTAGCCACTGGGGAGTTGGATGTCAGACTCCTAGCTCCAAAATCCTCTCAGAACTTCTCCAAATTGCACATTCTGACTAATCTGTTTATAGGTTACTCAAAGCAAATCACATAACTCATAGTAACCCCTAGTGGGCTAACAATTTTCCTAGCATTAGCAAAAAAACCCCTCATAATTCTACTTATCAGCAAAGCAACTCCCAACAAGTAAACTCATGGTCATAGACACCGAGATCCAAGGTCAACTATCCATCCTCCCTCCCATTCTCATGATTCTGTCACTTGATCTGTCCTTATTAGTAACACTGCAGATGTGCAGTTGTTTTGTCTGCTTAGGCAAAGCCCAAATTGTTCCTGACTATGTGGTGTCCTCACTTCCAGATAATAGCGGCTGATCATCACCCCCACACATTCTCTGGACTTCATCAGGGCCACTTTGAATTCTGGCACCACAAGAGAATACCTGCCCAAGGACAGGTTCCAGACCATGAACAATATCATAATCCAGATAACAGACAACCTCTGTTTAGCAGTCAAGGCATGTCTGTTTCTCTTAGGGCTTTTGGCTTCATGCACTTACGTCACCCCGTTCACAAGACTCCACCTTCCTTGCCTTCGAACAGGCTACAGTCAGTATACTATCCAAACCACCATCCTATGAACTTCATGGGGCTCTGTTCACATGTTTGTGAGACATTATGCCCTGGTGCAGGACTCCTCTGCTAATGCCTCCTTGGGAATGGTGGTCCTTCACTCAACTCTCCCGTCTACATCCTCGCACCTTAATTATTGCTTGTCAGTACCCACAGTGGCAATACAATAGGGACCATCACTCGAAGAAGAAGAGGAGCTTACCTGGAGATGTGTAGTCCCTATCTGTATTCCACTACCAACCTTCTTCCCCTCTGATTCGGATCATCTGTGATTCACAGCAGAGAAGAAACTGGGGAGACAGTTGGTCTACCCCTCCCTTTATCCCCTCAGTCAGAGGCACAGAATGAGCTGGGGGCAAGTGTGGACCAGTGGACATTACTTTCGAATTCTCCAGCTCTGGGCACGTGGTGCACATGTGTAACCCACAGTGGAATACAGATAGGAATCAACATCTCAAAGAACCTCCAGTTACAGGTAAGTGACCTCCTCTTACACAGTTCTGGGGATCCCAAATGTCAGCTTAAGGGATGTGGAATGTAGAGACCATTATTTCAGCTCATGGGCTAGAACAATGTGGTTGAAGGACCTACGCTACACCCAGGTAGCACACTTGTGGCTTTAAGGGTTACGTTCCATACCCCAAGTCCTCAGTTAAGTCTCTGAACAAAAACCTAATAGAATGAGCATTGAGCTTTCACCCCTAGTGTTTTAGGTAGGATGCGTTGAGGCCTGATTCCCCTTTCACATTTGAAATCACAAACAAGTTACACCAAATCAAAATAAACTCAAAGTACCTTAAAAGAGAGCAGAATCTGGTCTGTGTGTATCTTTTATTGAATGCATTGATTATAAATGATGAGAGGTTATTGGTCATGAAGACCCAAGTCCTCTCTTTCCCCAGCAGGGGTAGACACAATATGGGCAGATGCAGCAGCACAAGCTTCCCTCAATGCACCTCTATCTCAGAGGATATCATTTAGCTGTTCAATCTCCTTGTCCAGTTCAATCCTTGGTCTTAGATGTAGGGAGAGAATAAGTCACCATGACTTGTGGCATGGACAATTGTCTGCAAGGAAATGAATCAAGATTCTCATGTCACACAAATGGTAATGACTCAACCAACCTAAAAAGGATGTGAACCAACAACATGAAAGGTTCTACATACCCAATCCTAGTTCCCCTTGCACAGCCGTGGGCCCCTCTTTTAATCAGGAGGTCTAATGCATGCTTGGAGAGTTACAAAAAAGCAGGCAAGCAACAGAATATTAATAATGGTCTGGATTCTGCAACTCCCATGTCCTTGCCAGCTCTGCATTTGGCCCGTGGAGTTGAAATCATAAAATTAATTATTACTGAGGAATTGTGGGGTAATTTTACAATTTTAATGTTTGAACAAAATGCCTTTAGTTGTTTTGAATGCATATTTAAAACAATATAACATAAATTTTTAAAGTAATACCCACAACAGATGACAAATGTGCCGTGTTGCTGTAATAACTTCAGATCTCTAAATTAAGGAACGTGGTTTGAAGTAATAATCATATTTTACATGCCAAGAGGCCTTTCATCTCAAAGGAAACAGAGCACTTTTTCGAGTTTCACAAATACACATGCAGGTGTAATTGTGAGTAGCATACAGCTCTGAGCCTCTCATTATGGGTTTGATCCTGCACTTGCTGATGTCAATTCATGCTGCTGCTGTTGTTTATATTTACTGCAGCACCTGCAGACACCTACCAAAATCAGAGCTTAATTATGCTAGGTGCTGTACAGACACATAGTGAGAGACAATCCTTGCCCCATACAACTTACAGTGTAAATAGGCAAGACAAAGGGTAGGGAGAAGGGGAGTATTATTATCCGCCCTGTACAGCTGGGGAACTGATACACAGAGACATTAAGTGACTTTCCCAGGTCACAGAGGACATCTGTGGCAGCTCTAGGGTTTGAACCCCTCTCTTCTGAGTCCTTGCCTAATGCTTTAAGTATAAACAATCCTTTCCTTCTTATGCCATCACTCCAGTGGGTGCAGGTTTTGTGTGCTGCATGTCTAGAGGTTATTCAAATACACTTGTTCAAATTCCACTCCATTTACACCAGAGCAGCTGCATGGGTCACACCAGGTGTGGAGGACAGCAGAAAATGGCTACCCACCTAGTTCATTCGCAGCAGTGTTTGATTTTATCTTTTTCACCATGCACATTTCCTTGATCTCTACAGCTTGACTGAGGGATGCTTCTGAGAGAAGGCAGAGTCTTGTTGCTAATGTGTTGATACTTCCTATGTTGAGTTTCACTTCATGGGCTGAATCACTGTAGACTCCCTGAAAAATGCAGTTGTTTCCAGGTCTGGGTACACTGACTCTATTACAATGTAACCCCATCCCTTTGGCTAAAACCTTCTCCCTCATGCCTGCTGCTTGGCGTGACTTCTCCCCTTGCACCTCAGGGTTAATGGGTCCTGGGTTCTTCCTCTTGGCACCTGGTGCCTCCATCCAAGGCGTCCCCGCCTAGCACATGGAACACAAGGAGTGCTGTCCCTTGGGAAAATGTTTACTACCAAATAATTTTCTAGGCATAGCGTTTGATACACGAGGAATAAAATATTTCTCACAATCTCCAAAGTAGCAAAACCATAGGGGAAACTTTATGATGTCCCGGGAACAAAGGATGAGGGATGAAGAAAGAGCAGGCGTAACTAGAATAATAAAATAGCTGACTTTTTTTTTTTGCCAGTTTGTGCTCCTCTCCCCCCCCCCCCCGTGTGAGCAGTGGGTGGGGCCTCAGAGGAAATGGGCCGAGCAGGGCATAGCACAGGGGGGAGGAGGCTAAGTGGGGGCGAGGCCTCAGGGCGGAGCATGGGCGGGCCCTTGGGGTAACAGACCGAGCAGGGATGGGACCTCGGGATGGAGCACAGGTGGAGCAGGGGGCAGGGCCACGGTCAAGGCAATGGGTCCCAGAAAAGATTAATCAGTTCCTGCAGGTGCTGAGCACCCCCCGCCCCTTTTTTTTAGTGGGTGCTTGAGCCTATCTGGCCACCTTAACCCATTCCAGTCCTGTGTGGAGTAGACACCCCATCACAGACCCCTAGACAGAATGAAACCAGCCCTGGTTGCTGCCTTTAGCAGAGTGTTTTTTATTATGATTATAAAAACTGTAGCATTTTTCATCTCAGTGCACATTATAAAGATGGCTAAGTAACTCATTTTACAGACAGAGAAATGGTGGGACAGAGAAGTTAAAGGCCCAGCCATGGCGTTCATTGCTTTGGAGGTGGGGAGTGGAGGTGCCCCACCGTTGTGCCTTAGGAGCTCTGGGTGGAGGGCCCTTTGAAGAGGACTGCAGCTCAGTAGGGCCAGCAGACATGCAGAGGACCATAGCCCTACCCCCATTGGGGATTCTAATGCTGGCAATGGCACCAGAAGCCTTGTCAAGACTGCAGTGTTGCACAACTCCTGAACAAGGGCTGGAGGGAGATGTCTTGGATTCAGTTCTTTGACTTGGCTCGGCTCACTTGGCTTTCTCACAGACACTGCCTAAACCACAAGGAAAAGAGAAGAAAAAAAGGGGGCAGGGAGAAGAGGTATATGCAAGAAGGAAGAGAGAGAGAGTATGAGGAGAGGAGGGAATAATAATAATATCCATCCAGCTCTTTCCTTCAGTAGATCTCAAAGCAGGTCATTGTCATTATCCCCATTTTACAGGTGGGGAAACTGAGGCACAGAGTGAGATGGAGACTTGTCCAAGATCACCCAGCCAGGATGAGAGCCTGTGTCCCAGTCCTGTATTCTTTCCAGTAGAACATGCTGCTTAGTGGATATGCCCATAATAACACAATGATTCACTGCCATGGGACTAAAACCAGGTCCTTCTCTCACACACACCACCTATGTGGAGGGCTATTCATGTGATAAATTATCATATGCGCTTTTGACTGCCTCTCCTAGATGCTGCCCGCTAATCCACCTCCCCTGGGCCTACTGTTAGCTTTCCAAACCTCTGAACAGCTCATACGTACACTATTAAAAAAAATCAATCGCCAGGGAAACGATTCCTTCTTTACTTACAAGTCTGGAATTTCTCCCCCATCTGGAAAAAATACACTGGCCTGTGATTGTAGCCTGATTCTTTAATGGTTTATAATGGTATTGGTTGCCACGTGCTAGTAACTTAATGAGCTGGGGGTAACAGGGTTCTAGTCCCAGAATCAGACACAACCAAATTAAAACTAAGTTCAATATCTTGTAGGGAGCTCCAGCTGTATGGCAAAGACACTCGCACTGAGGGCAAAGCAAAACCGCAGCCACTTTTATTAACACAATCAGTAAAGACGAGAAAGCTCCAAACCACATTAACAAATAGCAGTAATATAGGACTGGGGCTATCTTGGCTATCATGCCTTGCATATGCTCAGATACTTATATACTCCCATGCTTCCTTGGGGATCTAGCGGTAAGAGACAAAAGACCAGCCCTGTCCCTGGCATGCCGGAGGTGCCCGATGGGCCAGACCCCAGTGCCTGAAGATCCAGTGCGGTAATAGCTGGTGACAATGAAGAGCGAAAGGGTCAAAGAGGGAAAGCTCACCCCTTGCTTACATGGTGGCCTGGTCTGTTATAGGGCCTGGGGACTAACATGAATATGTATTCAGATGCCCAGCCTCCCATGCCTATTTCTAACTTCCTCACCCTCATAATACTGGGGTGTCTTTATCCTATAGGCTAAGTTATTAATATCTTTTAGCTCATTACCATATACATCAACTACTGCTAACGCAAGTGGTTAAACATCTGCCAAAGACTTTATCCTAAGATATCCAAGCCCAGTATCAGTTCAGTATTTCTGTGGTTGCCTCGTCTCATTATGTACCAACTTCTCTCTCAAGCAAGCTATTCCCAGTTCCCCAAACTCTAAGGTAACTATTGGGCCATTTGATCTATGCGGAGTGTCATAGGCCTGTGTTTCACTTATGCTAACCTGCTTAAAGCCAGGGCCGGCTCCAGACCCCAGCGCGCCAAGCGCGCGCTTGGGGGCAGCATTTTGCCGGCAGGGCGGCAGGCGGCTCCAGCGGACCTTCCGCAGGCATGACTGCGGAGGGTCCGTTGGTCCCGCGGCTCCGGTGGACTTCCCGCAGGCACGCCTGCGGATGCCCCACCGGAGCCGCGGGACCGGCGGAACCTCCACAGGCACGTCTGCAAGAGGTTCCCCGGAGCCGCGGGACCGGCGACCGCCAGAGCGCGCCCTGCGGCGTGCCGTCCTACTTGGGGCGGCAGGATTCCTAGAGCTGCCCCTGCTTAAAGCCAATGGGTTATGGGCCCAGGACAGATAATATTCACCCCTGGTGTCAAGGTTATAGACCCATAACTCCAGAACATTCAAGAATTCAGCTTTATCCTCTTCAAACACCAAGAATCCCCTTTGCCAATGGCAAAAGAATTTTGGCTCAGGTAGATCAGGCCTTAAGTTCATGATATTCATGGAAAAGAATTGGAGGACATTATTAGAGCTTTCTAAATGTAGCCCTTACGCTTTGCCTCTCCCTCAGCTACCTGTGCCTTACATGCAGTGACATAAAGCAAGAGGCAATATATACTGCCATTGGCGCTGTCCCGGGTTCCTTCCCCACTCTGAACTCTGGGGTACAGATGTGGGGACCCACATGAAAGACCCCCTAAGCTTATTTTTGCCAGCTTAGGTTAAAAACTTTCCCAAGGCACAAATTCCACCTTGCCTTGAACAGTATGCTGACACCACCAAGTGATTTAGACAAAGAATCAGGGAAAGGACCACTTGGAGTCCTATTATCCCCAAAACATTCCCCCAAGCCCCTTCACCCCCATTTCCTGGGGAAGGCTTGAGAATAATATCCTCACCAATTGGTACAGGTGAACACAGACCCAACCCCTTGGATCTTAAGAACAATGAAAAATCAATCGGGTTCTTAAAAGAAGAATTTTAATTAAAGAAAAGGTAAAAGGATCACCTCTGTAAAATCAGGATGGTAAGTACTTTACAGAATAACAAAAGATTCAAAAACACAGAGGATTTCCCCTCTAGGCAAAACTTTAAAGTTACAAAAACAGGGATAAACCTCCCTCTTAGCAAAGGGAAAATTCACAAGCTAAAACAAAAGGTAATCCAACGCATTTATTTGCTATTACTTACTATTTCTGCAAGACTATATGCTTAATTCAGATTTGCTTTAGGGAGATTCTATGATTCTATGATTTTGGTCAATCACAAAATGCCCAGAGGAGCAGGCCATGCTGGTGAAGCTGCCACCATTCTCCCCAGCCCCCAACTCCTTTATAACCATAGCCTAATGGTTAGGCACTTCCCTGGGCTATGGGAGATTCGAATTGTTGCCTTGGGACAGACCCAAAATGGATTTTTTTTGATTCACTGAAAAATCTGAAATGTCAGTTTCAATTCATAGAATCATAGAATATCAGTGTTGGAAGGGCCCTCAGGAGGTCATCTAGTCCAACCCCCTGCTCAAAGCATGACCAATTCCCAACTAAATCATCCCAGCCAGGGCTTTGTCAAGCCGGGCCTTAAAAACCTCTAAGGAAGGAGATTCTACCACCTCCCTAGGTAACCGATTCCAGTGCTTCACCACCCTCCGCGTGAAATATTGTTTCCTAATATCCAACCTAAACCTCCTGCACTGCAACTTGAGACCATTGCTCCTTGTTCTGTCATCTGCTACCACTGAGAACAGTCTAGATTCATCATCTTTGGAACCCCCTTTCAAGTAGTTGAAAGCAGCTATCAAATTCAACCTGAACTATTGTTGGGGGTGGGTGTTTCAGAACCACCACCAAAAAAATCAGTTATTTGCCCAGCTCTACCGAGGCTACTAAAGCAGAGGCTGGATAGCCTTCTAGTAAAGCCTCCTTTGCTTTAAGTCGGAGAAAAGTAACATATACTTGCCCCAGGCATTATGCAGGCAGGGTGCTGTGTTCTTGCCTGCTCTCTGGGTAAAGTGTATAAAATTATTACTGATAACATATTTCTGTCCACTTGGAATTGCTGGTAATTACCTTGAGGCCGCCAGATGCTATAGTTTGCTATGAAATACTGTTTTCATTACAAACATGCCACATCAGGCTTGCAGTCTGTGAACTGCAGAGATGACCCCAGGACACTGAATAACAGGAATTTGTCAGGGAGAGTTAAGAGAGGTCTTATTTCAAATGTATATTGAATGATTTTTAAGTTAGAGGCTATCGTGCTAGTTATCCAGCCATCTGTCTAAGTCTCAGTTACAGTATTTTCACTCCATGCATCTGAAGAAGTGTTTTTAGCCACAAAAGCTTATGCCCAAATAAATCTGTTAGTCTTTAAGGTGCCACCAGACTCCTTGTTGTTTTTGGTGGATACAGACTAACACAGCTAGCCCCCGATACGGACTTACTCTGTGAACTTGGGCAAGTCGCTTAGCCCAAAAATTGCAAACCTGGGTGCCTACTTGGGTACCTAACTCCATTTAGGCCTCCAAGTGGAAGTGTTCTGATCTCCAGAGGTGATGAGCACCCCCAGATCTCACTTAGCAGCTCCTTCAGTAACAGGTTGGGAAACCTGACTTGGTCCATGATTTATTGATCACACGAGTTGTGAGGCTGGATGTTGGAGCATTTCCAGGCTCCACTGTAGATTAGACAACTGAACGGGAAACAGTGACTTCAGGCTGTTACTTGTCTTCGTATTCAATTGCCCACTTGGTATTTGTACTGCCGCAGAGCCAAGAGACCCTGGTCTATAGTGGGGGCCCCTTTGGGCTAGGCATTATACAGACATATTGACGTGCTTCCCGCATCCATAGAACTGAATCTGAGGAACAGCCTAGCCCAGGGGTAGGCAACCTATGGCATGTGTGCCAAAGGCAGCACACGAGCTGATTTTCAGTGGCACTCACACTGCCCGGGTCCTGGCCACTGGTCAGGGGGACTCTGCATTTTAACTTAATTTTAAAAGAAGCTTCTTAATCATTTTTAAAAAAACCTTATTTACTTTACATACAACAATAGTTTAGTTATAGAAGTATAGAGAGAGACCTTCTAAAAATGTTAAAATGTATGACTGGCACGTGAAACCTTAAATTTGAGTGAATAAATGAAGACTCAGCACACCACTTCTGAAAGGTTCCCGACCCCTGGCCTAGCCTCACTGCAGGAGAAAGGAGAGAGATCATCATGTTGTGTATCAGCCTGTTAGTGAATCAGGAATGGACAGTAATGACAAAGGGATTCAAACCCTGAATGCAGCAGTGTGGAACCCGTTTGTGGCTGGGTCATACCCTCTTCTCACAGAGACCTGAAGGGTCCTTCTTCTGCCCAGTGCCAACACCTCTGTAGCTTCCCAGAAACGTCTAATTGAATCAAACTGAAGCTAATGCAGCTGAGTTCTTCGGCTGGCAACCTGGGCCAGTGGACTAGTTATCATTATAATGTCAGCATTTGCCAGCCATTCCCCCACAAAAGTATCCAAGCTACCTTAATGATCTGCTATTAATTATGAATAAGCTGATCTTGTGGTATTTCAGATATCGTCGTGTGGACCCCATGGGTAAACACTGTATGCTATTATGAAGACAGGGAAACAAATTAAACACAAAGCTGGATGATACCCATTACTGTATTTTATGATCTGATTAAGCCCATCCTACTACTGACTAAATCTGCTTGGTTTTCCTTGGCTTGTATAGCAAATAGAATTTCTCGCTTGCTGATTCAATTATCTCATGTGGTATTTACACTGACACTGTTATGAGATGCTAGCAGAATGATGAAGGGTGCTAGTTACCTCCAAAGACAATGGAGTTACTCTACCTGGATAATGGGAAAGGTGCTGAAAGATGCATTGTGCAGCGATACAATTAGCACCATCATCTTAAACCCTGGGCCTCCTGTCTCTTGTAAATCTCTGTATCACTGACAATAATGGTGTCAACCTGTCATTATTTAGTCTAGTGCAATTAGTGTCCAAAGTCATTTCTCAGAGCCTGCTTTATGTGGAACAACATGCAACGCACACGGTTATTAGCTCCCAATAATAAATCCTGCCATCCGCTAATGCACTGTGAGGGACTTGGAAAGAAGCTAATGCATGGTGGCAAGATAGATAGTGGCTGAGACCTGGAGACAGAGTGAGCAAAGCTGAGTCAGCTTGGAGTAGTTGGGTTAGAGATTTCATACCGTTTATAGCCCAGCTTCTCTTCTCCGGGACAGTGCCTGCTTGGAGCTTCCCTGATAGCAAAACAGCTCAAATTGCAGCACTATCATTCCATATCATAGAACCATGGAATATCGGGGTTGGAAGGGACCTCAGGAGGTATCTAGTCCAACCCCCTGCTCAAAGCAGGACCAAGACCAACTAAATCTTGCTTGGATAGTTGCCAAGGGGGCAGGGGAGGGGAGCAAGCCACTTACTAACTATAACGACTATCATACATCAAGAGCGTTTCAGCTCCACAATCTCGTCTCTCCCAGGGCTGCTACGCTTCAGGGACCTTCTAGAACAGGGGTGGGCAAAATTTTTGGCCCAAGGACCACATCTGGGAACAGAAATTTTATGGTAGGCCATAAATGCTCACAAAACTGGGGTTGGGGTGTGGGAGTGGGTGAGGGCTCTGGCTGGGGGGTGCAGACTCTGGGGTGGGGCCAGAAATGAAGATGTTCAGGATGCAGGTGGGGGCTAAATAAGTGGCTTGATTCTTCAAAAGCAGTAGCTTCCAGGGAAGCTGGAGTTCCATGTTAGGGCAGGTGCTCACAGCTTTAGAGATCCTTTTAATGCAGTAAAAAGAACAGGAGCACTTGTGGCACCTTAGAGACTAACAAATTTATTTGAGCATAAACTTTCATGGGTTAAAACCCACTTCATTGGATGCATGCAGTGGAAAATTCAGTAGGAAGATATATATACACAGAGAACATGAAAAAAATGGCTGTTGCCATACCAACTGTAACGAAAGTAGTCAATTAAGGTGACTATTAGGTGAGCTATTATCAGCAGGAGAAAAAATTTTTTTGCAGTGATAATCAGGATGGCCCATTTCCAACAGCTGACAAGAAGGTGCGAGTAACAGTAGGGGAAAAATAACACAGGGAAACAGTTTTTACCCATCCACTGCGAGTCCACTGCATGCATCCAGTGAAGTGGGTTTTAACCCACGAAAGCTTATACTCCAATAAATGTGTTAGTCTCTAAGGTGCCACAAGGACGCCTCATTCTTTTTGCTGATACAGACTAACACGGCGACCACTCTGAAACCTGTTTCAATGCAGCATCTTTCATACACAAGATATATGTATACCAGAGGTGATCAAATATAAAGAATAGGTCTCATGGTTATTATACAAGTCCTTCTTCATTCAACATTTGGGCTACCCAGAACAGGTCTAGTGTCTCATCAGCTTTCTCCATAGGCTTTCACCACTAGCTCTATGAGGGACATTTTTAAGTGCCCATCACAACAGTATCTGGGCACTCTTGCATACATCTGCCCACTAATGCAAGCTTAGCCATCCATTCACCCTCTTCCATAGATTCTTATCCTAAAGGTCAGACTCCAAGTGCACTGGGGAGGCCACGCCTACTCAGTAAGGAAATACATGCATGAAGAGGTGGGTCTTGCAGAGTATTTTAGAGATGGTAAAACTCTGGTTCCACCTAATCTCAGCAGAAGCTTGATCCAGTTGAAGTCTTCCCTTCAGTGCAGCTACACTGATTGACAGCAGCTGAAGAGCTGGTTAATAGATTATAAGGATAGAAGGGACCGCTGTAAACAACTAGAGTGACCTCCTGCAAGCCATAGGATTTCAGCCAGTGATTCCAGGAGAGGAGGGAATTATTCTCCCTCGCTACGTGAGTGCACACTGCTAGCCCCAATAGCTTGGGGTGGAGCTAGAACTGGGAAAGCTGACAGAACCTCAGCCAGAACCACCACTGGAAGGTAATGCAAACTTTAGCCTTTTTGCATCTCGGCCACAAGTGAGCACTATGAATATTCTACTCTGGAGATTTTAAACCGCGTAGTCAAAAGCACTGAAGTCACTCGTATCAATTGTCTGTGGTATAATTGAGCTCTATAAAGATTATTGAAATACTAGTGCTGCTATAAGAGCTATAAGTAATAGTATAAATGATAAGATTTTAAAAATCCCTCTCTCCTCCCCGACCCCTGGAGTTTTCACCAGTTGAACTAATCAGTCCAAAGGAACAAATCATTGACTAAGGGCTTGGCTACACTTGCAAGTTACAGCACATTAAAGCAGCCCCGGGTGGCCTAACTCCTGAGGTGTCCACGCTGGCAAGGGACTTGGAGCGCCTGGACTCTGCAGCTGGAGCGCTCCTGGTAATCCACCTCCATGAGAAGCATAATTTTGCTGCTCCCCGGCTGAAATGCCCGGGCGTCAGTGTGGACAAGGTGTTGCATTACTGTGCTGTGATTGGCTTCCAGAAACGTCCCATAATCCCCTGAAGTCAAGTAACCACTCTGGTCATTGTTTTGAAATTGGCTGCAGGCATGCAGATATCCCCTTTCAAAGATCCGCTTCTGATAGGCGGCTGCTTATCTGCTCTGGGACAAAGCAAACCATTAGTGTGGAGTGCTGCTGTTGTGAGTGTGTGTGAGAGTGAGGCAGAGGGTCTTCTGCTGTCTGAGCTTACAAGACAGCATGCTGACACACTCTCTGCCCCCCAAAACACACTGTCTCTCCCCCCACATACACACAACACACGCCCTGTCACACTCCACCCGACTCCATTTGAAAAGCACGTTGCAGCCACATAGCTACCACAATGCACTGCTCTTTGTGGCGTTGCAAGAGCTGCTAATGTGGCCACGCCAGTGCGCTTGCAGCTGACTGTGTAAAGACACAGCAGCGTTTTCCCTGCTGCGGTCTCTGAAGGCTGGTTTAACTCCCAGCGCTTCACATCTGCAAATGTAGCCAAGCCCTAAGTCCATCTCCAGAGAGCAGGACATGGGAATTACGGAAAGGGCTGTATAAAACCAACTTCACCAGGACCTATTCATCCCCCTCTCCTATATCCTGGCATGGGTGTTCATGGACTTATCCTCTACCAACTGACCATCTACCCCTGGATCTCTTGTAAATGACTCCACTTTTGCCTCCAGTCCTCTGCTTGTTGGCCTTAGAGCTGTATGCCTCTTTCGCAGAAGTCAAAGTCATAGAAGACCGTGTTAGTCATCCTGCCAATGCAAGACTGGTGACCTGATCTCATTTAGTCTTTCTGTTGACCTTTATGGGTTTTGGATTTGTGCTCTAACTGGACAAAGAGAGATTTTCCTGTTGAATTGGCTGCTTGGAGAGGTATACTCATACTATGGCTAGCAACTCATGCTGGTTAGTCAAGCACAGAGTCAAGCACAGGCAATAAAGGGCCTTGCCAAGGGCCGCAGATCTCCAAGTCTTGTGGTGACTGAAACCAAATCTGAGCTTTCATTCCAAAGAGGAGCTTCTTAACCCTCACAGTTGTGGGTGGAAAAAAGCTTAAAAGTGTGACCTGAGCATAACCAGCGGAGAGATGGCTGCCAGAGTCTGCACAGAGCCTGAGACAATATGTCTAAGAGGCATGAAAGGTGCCATTCACCTTAATGGGGCATTAATGCCAAGATTCGCTGTTCTGGGGTACGGGAAAGGGGATGTGCAACCAACACCACCCAAGCAGAAGGCTCTGGTTACGTCTCCATTGCGGCTGGGAGGATGCTTCCCAGCTTGCGTTGACAGACAGGTGCTAGCTCTGCTTGAGATAGAGGGCTAAAAATAGCAGCATGGCTGGGGTAGCCAGCTGGCAGCTTGGGCTAGCCACCTGGGTATGTACTTGGGGAGGGCTGGGCAGGGTTGTACCCCGGCAACTAGCCTGAGCTGCTGCCCATGCTACCCCGGCTATGCTGCGGGGTTTAGTACACTAGCTCAAGCAGAGCTGGCGCATCTCTCTACCCAAGCTGGGAAGCATCCTCTGTGTGTGGCAGGAAGAGAAGAGGACAATGGGTCCATCCCACTCCCTCAAGCCCCTAGACTCAGGCTACTGGGCTAGGCACTGGGGCGCTTCTTGTTGAAAACCAAGCTGGCTCCCAAGTGGACGTTGGCTCTGCTGCGGCACCTGAGGAGGGAAGGGGACCCTTTTCCCACCCTTCTAAGGGCTGGGTGTGCCAGCAGTACAAGAGGCAGGGCTATGTGCATGGAGCTGGAGTGGAATCCGTGTTGTGATGTGCCTGAGGCCTAAGCCTGCCTTACTCCAACCCTGGGTGTAGTGGTTGAAGGTCTTGCCAGCATAGCTACCTAGGGTCTCAGGGGCAAGTGTTTCATTGTTTGTTTTTTCGTGCTGGATCGACAGCACTCCCTCCCCCACAGGAGGTACATCAGAGGCAGCAGCATTCTGACAGCCTCCTCCCATGTGGCCCATACCAAGTCAGCTCAACCTTTGATGTGGATGGAGTTTGGTCTCCCTGCCCAATCAGTCATGGATTTATGCTGAGGTTGACAAGAGGGGTGCTAACTGAGAGGGTGCTTCTTAGGGATGTGTCCGCATGTTCTCTAGGAGCTGGACTCGGCCCCATCAACTGATTTCACCGGCGACAGCGGCGACCTGAGATACTGCGGTGCCAATATATTTCCATAAATGACCCACGTACTACCCATGTAACCCAATTATATCCTACACACAGAGAAATAACAGAGATTCTTTACACACACAAATAAAATGTCATGTAGGCCCTGAGAATTCCATATACCAACTACAATCCAATGTATTTCATTTACAAGCCAATATATTACCCAATTTAAAACCAATCTGTCATGCACATGAATCAATACAAATCATGAAAATGTACATGCATAACACGCTGTGCATAATTGAATTTTGTGCTCCCTTGCCTCTCATTACCCTACCACAAACTGCTTGAAATAAACATCGCTGATTTCTTCCCCAGAGCAGATAACTCCAGGCAGTTTAGACCAGTACATCGGCTCCCCTTGCAGCAAACAGGGAATAGACAGTCATGGAAGCGAACATGTACACCAGATGTATATTTCACAAAGGCCATAAGAATGGGAGGGTCAAATGGCAGCTTTTGGACCAAATGTGGGGTTTCACAATGCAGCCCATTTTTCACGCAGAGCTGCAGACCATTCAGAGTGCAGGTTCTACTGTGCAATCTTCAATGCAGTTGGCTTGGGTCAACATGGAGCATTGATGGGACCATCTCCTTGAGCCACATCTGCATATTTACCATGTGCAAGCAGTTCCATTCTGTGAAAATTATATGAAAACTTCTGGTTCCTGGCAAGTTGCTGGTCTGGCTCGCAACTGAGTAAGAACTGGAAGTCCCTGGAATAAGAGGTCTCATTCATAGTGTTTCAGGCACATCAGCAGAGGCACTCTGGTCTTTTGATTAAGGCTCCAGAAGCAGAACAGGATTAAATTACTATCTCTGCAAGTCCTTTATGCGATCTCTCTGGCCCAGGTCCTCCAAGGTGCTTAACTGCCATTGAAATCATTGTGAGTTAGCTGCCTAAGTACCTTTGTGGATCTGGGCCTGTGGGCCTCAGAGCTCCATCTGTAAAGTGAGGATAATAATTTTTCTCTACCTCAAAGAGGGGTTCTGAGAATAAATCCTTGGCTATTTATGACATGATCAGATGATACATGTATTTAATTTATGAACCAATACAAAAAGATCCCTGTTTGCAATCAACACGTTGCAACTATGATGAGCTTTTTGTTGGAAGTAAACCAAATAATCCAGTTGCACTGGCCCAACAAGCTTATATCCAGCAGTTTAGGGGGAGCTGATAACCCAACTTTTTGATCAGTCACATTGACACTCCATCCATCCTTGGTTAGGAATGATTTCCATAGATTTCAGACACTAATCTTCACACCTTTCCAAACAGGTTCTCCAACTCTTGTTTGTGACGCTGGGCCAGATGCTGGTCCAGAAAGGGTTAAGCAACTAGCAGGGTAAATGATCCAGATTCAACCTTTATAGACACGTTAGAAAAGTATGTAAATGGTAATTAGGGCCATTCCATGTTAGATAGGCTAAAACTTTGAAATGCAAACCCGTATTGTTAGAGAATTAGAGGTGATACTAATTGTATGTGTTTATCTTGTTAGCTGTTAGCCATGTAAACAGACAGTTCCTGTATATTATTATTGAGTCAGAGATCAAAAGGGAATATTAACATTTAGATGAATCTGGGGTGAAATAATGTCATTGTCTATATGTCTCTCTAAAGTTTGTGATAAACTGCTTAATGGACAAATTACCTTATGTTAATCCATGTAGTTATTACCAATGATGTTTGGGAAATAGAAGGTTATGTCAAAGGTCTATTGTTCAGTCAAGGACTCTGTGCTGCCTGGGAACTGTATAAAAAACTCTCGGGACCTGATACTTTTTATCTCAGCTCTGCTTGCGCTTTAATTTGGGGGAAGCTTGAGTCATAAGACTGAGATCTCCAGTCCCTCCTGGATCACCCTGAATATGAACATTGGACTATAACCTATGGACTAATTCTGACAGAACTCTTTGCAACTACAAAGCCCACCATCTCTGCTATGAATCTGATCTCAGAACTGTACTCCTGTCTGTATGTATACTGATCTTTTAGCCAATACTCTCACTCTTTTCTTTTTTAATAAATTTTAGTTTAGTTAATAAGAATTGGCTGTAGGCGTGTATTTGGGTAAGATCTGAAATATTCATTAATCCAGGAAACAATGTGCCTGATCCTTTAGGATTGGTAGGACTTTTTTATATGATGAATAAGATTTTCAGTAATCCTCATCATATTTGACTTGGGTGTCTGGGTGGGAGCTCAAGGCTGGGTTGCTTTAAGGGAACTGTGTTTTGGCTTCTGGGTAACCAGTAAGGTATTATAGAAGCTGTTTTGAGGCTCGCTTGGTGGATCTAAGTATTGGAATGGCCACCAGCTATGCGGATTGTCTACCCCATTCTTTGCAGTTTGCCCTAATTGAGTAACCTCAGTGTGGTGCGCCTCCCCCACCCCGGGACCCCGGTCACACTAGCATTTTGTCCTGGACACCACCTTGTCCTACTTCCTCATGTATGGATGATAGGTTCATAGCTAGGTGAATCATGTTTAATAATGAATTTAGTTGACAAATGAAGCCTCTTTTTCTATTTAGCAAGTCATTTTTGATCTGTAGATTTGTCATGGGCATTGGTTCTGTGTATTTAATATTCAACTATCAATTTATTTCTATTGGACATACAGGTTTTGTTCTCCTGACACTTAGAATCAAGTTTCAAGCATGAATTCTCATTGATATGGATTGAATGGCCCATGTCAGCTTCTATCACCACTCCCGAATGATCACGTAAGATCCGACAAGGAATGACTAGACAAAGGACACAGGAGCTTTGTGATCAATTCTTAGCTGTGCTGCAGACTTCTCCTATGACACTGGGCAACTCAACTAATCTCTGCACTTCAGCTGCCCACCAATAAAATAGGGAAAATAATACTTCCATACCTTACCAGGAGGGAATTAAGATAAACTCAATACTACCTGTGTGTGCTAAGATACAACAGTGATGGTAGATATAGAAGAGTGACAGAAATTTCACTTGCTGTGAAAATTCTTCAATATTCTCTTAGAAATAGCAGTTGAAGTGAACATTTCAGCTGATAAAACGGTTGCTTAGCCTATTCATTCAAAGTGAACACAAAAAGAGGGTGTGAACACATTCAAAACATTTACAGGTGCCAAATAAAGTTTGTGCGCTCGGTTTGTTTTTGAAGTATCATACTCTGTTCAAATCAGGCCTAATAAGGGATTTTCATCTGCAGTGCTTGCTGTGGCATCTATACAGAGCACTAAGCGGGGCTTTGTACATGTGTGTGGGGTAGTGGTTATGCTAGTGGGTGGTTGTTAGATGGGACCTGCCAACTCAGCTCAGCTGGCTGTAGCTGAGATCCCAGTGAGCTAGAAAATGGAGAACAATTCTGAATCATTCATTCAGGCTGATCCTCACATAACCCATTAGCATTGAACTATTTGAAAAATAAATTGGCCTTTGTGCAATTTCAATCTTCAGGTTCCTATAGTGAGCGTATAACCTCACCTATGATTCAGAAAATGAGCAGGCCCCTGTTCTAATATGCACAGGTAACGAGCCAGGAGATCATAGGTTACCAGCATGGCAAGGTGGAATTGTTTCTCCACTAGTAGAAATGGCTATTATTTTCATTGGGATTTTGGTGGTGGTAGTGTCTCCAGAAACAAGAACGGTTCCTTGTGAGAGTGCTGATAGAGGAGAAGCAAAGTGGAAATCCTCATGGGGCTCACCAGGTGTGTTATATTCACTATAGTGACCCAGTGATGAGACACAAGGCAAAGCCATTGGTGCTGCCGTGTGACATGTCAGAGGGGAAGGATGGCCCAATATTCTAGTCTGGAACTTGGGAGACCTAGGTTCAAGTCCCTGATCTAACAGAGGCTTCTTGGGTAACCATCTCAGGCAAGTCACTAAGGGCCAGATTTTTAAAGGTATTCAGGTGTCTACATTCCACTGCATTTATTTAGGTGCCTAAATACCTACAGGAATCTGGCCCTTGGTCTCTCTGTGCCTCAGTTCCTCAGCTGTAACATGAGGATAATAGTTATCTACCTCACAAGGTATAAATGCAATAAGGATTGTGCAGCACTCAGATACCAGGTAATGGTGGCCATATCAATATCTTAGATTGTGTGCTTAGGGTTCTGCCCATTTCCTTGTTCATATGGGATAGCAAATTCCAAACTGATCAAAGGAAATACTTTTTGATATGAGGTAAAATCAGCCTGTGGAACTCACTGCCAGAAGACACCACTGAGCCCAAAAGCTTAGCAGGATCCAAAAAGGAATTTAGGCCTTTTTATGGATAAAAAGAATATCCAGAGTTTTAATATTTAATATTTAAAAAAAAAAGTTTTGGACAGGGATATAACTCTCATGCTTCGGGGCTTAAGTCAACCTTTAACTATCAGGGTCAGGAGGAAACTTTCCCTGGGGGCAAGTTATGCCATGATTGTGTATTGCAGGGCATCCTGCCTCTTTCTCTGAAACACCTGGTACTGGCCACTGTTGAAGACAGGATAGTGTACTAGATGGATCCTTGGTCTGATCCACTTTGGCAGTCCCTATGCTTCCATGTATTTGGGTTGAGAGAGCAGGGGACGTCTGTGTTTCAGGTTGAAGCTGGAGGTTATGCTGCTCTTGGGCCCTGATGCATGGTGTGGAAGCTGATCCTGTAAGGAGCTTAAATCCCCCTGAGGATTTCTACCTCATACTGTGGGTTGGTAGGGAAGCAAGCTGTTCTAGAGTGACTGATTCCTGACTCCTCGTATCTCTCCTAACAGAGCCCTAAATTCCATAGAACATAAGAATGACCATAGTGGGTCAGAGCAATGGTCCGTCTAGCCCTGTATCCTCTCTTCCAATGGTGACCAATGCCAAGTGCCACAGAGGGAATGAACAGAACAGGGCAATCATTGAGTGAGTCATCCCCGATCGTGCACTCCCAGCTTCTGACAAACAAAGGCTAGGGACACTCAAAGCATGGAGTTGCATCCCTGACCATCTTGGCTAAGAGCCATTGGTGGACCATTCCCACACTGCATTACTGGTGTGTAAGAGCAGGAAGGCTTCCACCGATTCATGCTGAGTGGGAGATGACGCCATTTACTAGCAGTTCCCTTCCATTTGCCCCCCAATCCTGATTTTACATGAATAACATGCGTTTGCACTGCTGTCCTCGGCCGCTCAGAACACAGGGGAGCATATGGCTCCATGTATCTGTGACTTCATTTTGCCTCCTCACTAACAGCAGGCTCCTTTTTCAGTCCAGAGAACCAGAGGGATTCAAAGGCCAGCAATGTCCACGGTGATTTTTACTGTTTGCAATATGGTACTGCTGAGAGGCCCTAGTCAGGATCACAGACCCACTGTGCTGGGCACCGAACCCAGTAAAAGCCAGCTACTGTCTGACACTAATCTCTGGCAGGGTTTACATGCTAAAGCAGGGGTTCCCAAACTGTACCTGCGGGGACTACGTGAGGCATCTCTGAGGGGTACGCAGGAGAAATTGTGCGATGATTGATTTTATTTATTTATTATTTTATTCACCGCATTTTCATAATAGGCTATTCAGGCGAAGCTTGAAAACTCTGTGGGAATTTGTTATATAAAATATGGTAGTTAATTTACTTCAGGATGAGATGCTGGTGTATCTTGATATTAATATCTATGATATTAGGAAACACTATTTCACTAGGAGGGTGGTGAAGCACTGGAATGGGTTACCTAGGGAGGTGGTGGCATCTCCATCTTTAGAGGTTTTTAAGGCCTGGCGTGACAAAGCCCTGGCTGGGATGGTTTAGCTGGTGTTGGTCCTGATTTGAGCAGGGGATTGGACTAGATACCTCCTGAGGTCTCTTCCAACCCTAATCTTCTATGATTCTATGTACAGAGCCCTCACCTCCAATCACCATGAAGCGCAGGTTCAGTTGCCAAGCAACTGTCCAGTCTAACTGAGCTCAGAACATACTCAGGGTTTGTTTGTTTTTTCAGTTGTATACGTCACACTATATCTGTATATAACAGTGAAATATGGACAGATACTAAAGACAGGTAGTGTTAAGAAGAACACACAAAGTATCAGTGATGAGAAAGGTAGGAGTCTGCAGACAGCTGGTAGATCTAGAAGGGGGTACACACTAAGAAAAGCTGGGGAACCTCTGGTTTAAAGGCTGACAATAAAGGCAGCACAGTCCCACTGAAACTGACTGTGAGAACAAGTAGCTCCTCATTTGTCCTTGTTCGTTTAAATAAAGTCAGAATTAGTTACGCAATTTAGCCTAAAAATTGCTGCATGTTCACTCTTCATTGTGGCAGTGGATTTAGGGTGTATTAGAACATAGCTGATCAGATTACTTTGAAGTTTCCATTATGCACTCATGAAACAACTACATATTAATTTCATTTAGCTCCTTAACCCCTTTTGTGCGCTGTGCAGCAAGCACTCAGGGGCTGAGATGGCTTAAATGCAGTGCCGTTCATTTCAATAGAGCAGGACAAAGTAAAAGAAAGGTCCAAAGACGGAGGTCTAAAGATATACACTCAGCTGCATGTAGTCTTGTCAGATCTAAGCAGGCTTGGCATAGGTCAGCACTTGATTGAGAGACCTATAAGGGAGATCCAGAGTAGCAGGAATTTATATTGGTTCATAGAGTCAAAGTGGAGGCATGCTGTTCTCTGAACCAATATCTGTAGAAGTGCAGTGGTGACGAGACATAAAAATAACATCAAGAGTCATGCTGCTATTAAAGATTCCACTGCCCTTTTCCCGAGTGTAGTGGTGCTGATTTTGGTCTCCTGGGCAAATTCCAGTTTGGGTAATGACATGTTGCCCAGCTTAAATTCCCTCTGGATATTGTATTATTCACATCTTGCCCTAGGTGATTGAGCAGTGTTACTGCACACTCTTGAAGAACTTTGGGTCCTATACCTGAGGGCATGTCTACACTTACCTCCAGAGCGATCGATCCAGCGGGGGTCGATTTATCGCATCTAGTAAAGATGCGCTAAATCAACTGCCGAGCACTCTCACGTCGACTCTGGCCTCCACCAGAACGAGACGCTTAGGCGGAGTCGACGGGGGAGCATCAGCTGTCAACTTACCACAGCAAAAACACAGCGGTAAGTAGCTCTAAGTACGACTTCAGCTACGCTCTTTTCATAGCTGAAGTTGCGTAACTTAGACCAACTTAGCTCTCTCCCCACCGCCCCACCCCAGCATAGACCAGGCCTGAGGCTGCTTTATGTCAATGGCAGATAAAGCAATTCCTGCACTCATGTATGTAAGCATTTTTGGGTGGTGAGTGTTATATTCAGTCTTCTTTTCCAACATTGATTATACAGCTCTGTGGCACTGATGCGATTAATAAGGGAGGTGAATGGAATAGTCACAATGACACAATGCACTGGTTATTTTTCTCCCATTATTACAAATTTGAAAATGCTCCCATTTTGCCAAATCATTCGCTAGAAGGTGGGCCAAAATCTGAACGAAAGATGTCCTTGAAATTCAGTGCTGGGAACTGAAAACATTGAGTGCTTTTGATGCAAAAATAGCCAGTTTGAGAAGTGGACAGTGACTTCAAATGAAGGTGAAAATCCAGAGGCAAAGCTTTTTCTGAAATACTTTTACACAGCTTCAAAGAGTCCTGTGGCACCTTATAGACTAACAGACGTTTTGAAGCATGAGCTTTCGTGGGTGAATACCCACTTCGTTGGCTCTAATGAATAGTGTGGACAGGATCTGAAAAAAAAGAGATCCACCATGCTCTATATTCTATCTTCTGTCAATGGCTCCCTCAGAGAATCTGTGCATTAGAAAACAAAGCAAGAAAGGTCTAATATTGGAAAGCCCACCTTAGTACCTGAAGAACAAGCTGCATTCCTTCTCCTGTCTACACTGAAGGGTCAAAATCCATGTGCATTTTATGTAACAACCTGGTATATGGATTGTGCCAGCTCTTTTCCAGACCCAAAGCCCAGAGCATGGTCAAGGGACCAGAGGCCTAGCAAATAGTGATCAGCTAAGAGAAAGCCGGAGTAAACAGATAAGAACATAAGAACATAAGAAAGGCCAGTATCCTCCATGTCCATCCAGTCACAGAGGTGGCCCTGAGGTGCTGAGAAGAGAGAATCTGATCAGCAATGATCAAGATGATCTCTCCTCCCTCCATCCTCCATCCTCTGCCTAACAGAGACAGAGGCTCCCACATCATTATCCATCCTGCCTAATAGCCATTTATTTACCATGGCCCCCATGAATTTTTCCCCAGTCCCTTTTTATTATAGTCCTCCTAGCCCTCACAACCTCCTCTCAGGTAAAGGAGTTCAGGAAAAGTGACTGTGAAGAAGAAGAACCTTTTTTTTGTTTTTTTTTTAAAACCTTTTGCCTATTAATTTCATTTGGTGATTATTATGGTGTAATATGGAATTAATAAATAACTTCTCCTCTTTCAACATCTCAACATTTCTCATATATATATATCCTCATATCCCCCTCCCTTCTTCTTTTTTTTTTCCAAACTGAAGCCTCTTTAATCTTTTCTTTCTCATATGGGACCTCTCTAAAACCCCTAATCATTTTAGTTGTTTTTTCTGAACTTTTTCTAGTGCTAGAATATTTTTTGAGGTGAGGAGACCACATCTGTACACAGTATTCGTATATTCTCTTTTCTCTCATCCCTTTTTTTTTTATGATTCTTAACATCCTGTTTTTTTTTGACCCGCTCTGCACACCGCGTGACATCTTCAGAGAACTATCTTTTTTCCAATGCATTACTTACACATTTTCACATTATTTTTTTTTTTTTTTTTTTTTTTGTTTGTTTTGTTTTTGTTTTTTTTTTTTTTTTTTCACAATTTGCTTTCTTAACTATCTTTGAGTAGTTTAGTATCATCTGCAACTTTGCCACCTCACTGTTTACTCCCTTTCTCCAGATCATTTATGAATAAATTGAATAGGATTGGTCCTAGATTCTGAGAATTACCATTATCCTCCCTTGTTTTGTTCTGTCCTAACCAGTTCTCAATCCATGAAAGGACCTTTTCTTTTATCCCATGACAATTTAAACACAACTTTTAGTTAATAGTTCTCAACTTCACATTTCTTTCCTTTTCTTTTTCTTTCATCTCTGGTCCTGTGACTTGGCTGTGTGGTTTGTGAATGTTTAAATTAATTCCAAAAATTCCTCTCCAATCCAATCTGTGAGTTCAGTTCCTCAGATTCACCATCAGAAAAACCAAAGGGTTTGGGGGAATCTCCCCTACATCCTCATCCGTGAAGACTGAAAGCAGAATCCCATTTTATTTCTTCCGCAATGACTTTATCTCCTTTAAGCTCCTTTTGATTTTTGATCATCAAGGGGCCCCCACTGGTTGTTTAGCAGGCTTCCTGCTTGATGTACTTAAAAACATTTTGTTTTCACAACTTTTTTTTAAACTTAACCCCCCTATTTTTGTTTAGTTCCCCCTTTTGAATGAATTTAAAGGTGTTGGGCAGTTTTGAGATGTTCTTCACCACACAGGATGTTGAATGCTATTGTATTATGGTCACTATTTAGCATTTCATCATCTACTGTACTGTGGTCAGGTGGGGTGATAATAGATCCTTACTGTATTTTTTTTTTTAGAGCATGAAATTTTTATCATAGAGAGAGACTCTAAACCTGTGATTTTGCTTAAGATTTTTACTTCATTTGAATCTACAGGAATGATTGCTCTCTTGCTCCCAGTGTGATGCCTATTATATCTATATATATATATTATCCCAAGGCACTCTAGTTCACCCATCTTATTATTTTATTTTCTTTTCTTTTCTTTGTAGCAGCACAAAAACTTAACTTGTTTATTTATTATTGCTTTTCTTTTTGCTGATGAGTTTTTTTTTTTGTGACTTTATATCATATGATCTGATCCGGCCCTTACCTTTTACTTGCTCCCTCTCTCTGACTAACCTGACCTTCTCTTTCTCTCTCATCAGACTCTCTCTAAAGAAGTCTGTGTCCGATCCTCCTCTGCCTGCAGCAGGCTTTCCCCCCCCCCCTTTCAAAAACTAAACTACAACCTTTTTTTTTAATGTTTAGTGCCAGCAGTCTGGTTCCACTGGTTTAGGTGGCCCATCTCCTCCTGTATAGGCTCCTCCCATCCCAGAAGTTTCCATCACAGACCCAGCTATCTACATTTTCTAATAATCAATCTCCCATTACTAACACCTGCCTTTACTCTGCTGCTGGCTTTCTGCCTGCATTGTCTCCAGTAGTGAAAGGGTGGGTTAAGGAAAGTAGTTTTGGAATGTAGTTTGGTTTATAGGTTTTAGGATTTGGGGGGGGGGGGACAAACCTGCCTCCAACTGCCAGCCAGAGCACACGGTCCCTCAAACAACCAAACAAACAAACAAGATAATCTTGTTTTGCTAAAATGGTCCTGGTCAGCAAATTGCCAGGTATTGGAGCTAAGAACTAAATAATTGTGTCTTATTCAGAGTTGCAGATTGAACAAAGAATCCCTGTTCCTATTGTGTTAGTTTCTTCTGTAGGGAGACGTTCTTCCCACAGATCCAACCGTGAGTTTATGAAAAGTTGGCACATGTCAGTATAAGATATGGCCTCCTTCCACCTCCCTTCCCAGGGACCAATGCCTGCCTTAAGACATAAAGGGGACAATCTTTATTGCCATATACTTTCACTGTTTCTTTGCTTTAACCCCTAGGAATGTACCTGTTGGACAATCAAAGGAGTTGCTCCATTCCTATGGTCCCCAAATCAGAATTCAACATATATATATTTTATCAAAGTATTAATTAAATGTTAACTTGCTAACTTGAGACCATGGGCGGAGACATTATGTAACCTGTTAACCATTGGCTAATGTGCTTATCTTGTCTTGCTGCAAAACCTATCCCAGTCACTTTCCCCTGCCCAGGGAAAATCTATATATTCTATTGTAATTAATTGATTGACAGTGTCTCTGAGCCTAATAAGCCAGGTGACACTCCGCCAGCGCTGTGTGTAATAAACGCCTATGCTTGACCTCTACACGGTGTGGATTTATGTCCTTCAACATTATAAAATAGTCTTTTAGCTAAGATACCAAGCTGGGAGTCAGGAGCTCTGGATTCTAGTCCTAGGTCTGTCACAATCCTCCCTGGTCAAGTCATTTAACTTCTCTGATCTCAGTTTTCCCATCCGTTAAACAGAGATTATCCTATTTCACAAGGCTCTTATGAGACTTAATTAATATTTGCAAATTGCATTTGATAATCTTGGGTGCAAGCACCAAGTATTATTAGTAGGTTAATAAACCAGTTGGAGTGGGAGCTCAGATTTCACTTTGGCTAAGGCCATGCAAGACAAAGGAGAACCCAGCTGGTCGTTCTGGGTAGAACCCAGCTTGGCTGTGTCCTGCTGAAAGCAACAGAAAACCTTGCTTTTGCTAGTAAAAAGAAATGGAGTTGGAGGGCACCCAGGGAGCGGGTATATGCAGTAATAAAGTGTCATTCTTATACAGCTATAGCTCCACATTAGAAGTGTAAGGCCGGTGAGGCAGGGAGGGTAGTAATAGGCAGGTAGTGTAGCTGGCTGGATGGCTCAATGTCACGTCCGGCATCTAACCTGTAGTCACCAGCAAACATTCTGGCCATACCATTAGTGAGCAATACTCCATGCCCTGTAAGGTCATTTAGTAAAACAAGCTTGGTGGTCTCCAGCCAATTTCTAGTAGACAATATCCTTATCACAGACGCCAGCTCTAGATTTGGAACAGATTGAAATGATTTCTCAAAAGTGAACATCTCTGGTGCTCCAAAAGACTCCTTTGTGCTGTGAGACCAGAGTGAGATATTTCCATTTCTTCTTTACCTCTTGGCTTTGCGGCACAGATTAATTCAATCTATTGTGCTTTTCCAGTCCTTAGGTTTTCACTATTCTGTGCCAATCTGGCCTCACTAATATTTCTAGCATAGTGCTTATCAACCTGGTTCACTATTTTCAGACATGGAACTAGATGACCTCAGAATTTGGGGTGTTTATATCCAGATTTGGGGATCTAGATCTGAAGGTCTCCCAAGTTCAGTGGTATTTGGATCTAGAGTTTTAATTACTGTCTATCCATCTCTAGTTTTTAAGAATCTGTATTAAGCTGAGAGCTACTGTTGCCAATCAATCTGTATCTCTTAAAAGGAAAAGCACACTGTCTCTGCAAATGTATTCAGCGTTGCAGTTCTTCTCTAATTTAACTTCAGAAAAAAGGGTGTAACAGCTTGCCCCTGTTTCTCCCGTTGTTTATAGTGGAGTCGGGAGTGACTCCACTGAAGTCAATGGAGATGCATTGCTATAAGTGGGGAGAAGCCTAAAGCTTTTTATATTGAGATGTAGCCCTGTCAGGGCCGCCCAGAGGGGGGGGCAAAGGGGGCAATTTGCCCCGGGCTCCGCAGGGGCCCCCAAGAGAACAGCGGAAGCTCCCGCCTCCGCCCCTCTCCTGGAGCCTTAGCACATCAAGCGGCGTGTCTCAGCCGGGGCCCCTGAGCCCCGCCCTGCGCCGGGAGGGAGCGGGGCTGGGAGCTCCGGCCTGAGCTCTGCTCCCTCCGCTGGGCCCGGCGCTCCCAGCCCCGCCCCCTCCCCACGCGGCTCTGAGCGGGACGGAGCTCAGGCCCCGCCGGGGACACGCTGCGGCTGTTCAGCGAGGCGCTGAGGCTGCGCGTGAGGAGGGAGCCGGGGGTAAGAGGCTGGGGCCGGGGGGGTGGGCTAGGGGGCAGGGAGCCCTGGTGACAGGCAGGGCGGAGGGGGGGGGAGGGGGCCGGGACTGGGGGTTTGGATGGTGGGGGGTGGGGGGGGGGGGCGAGGGTCAGGGCCGCCCAGAGGGGGCGGGGCAAGAGGGCGCTCCCGGTCTTCGCCGGCGGGGAGTCCTTCTGCTCCGGGCGAAGGACCCCACTGGCGAATTACCGCCAGCGGGACCCGCCAGCGCCGTCTGCAGCCCGGTTCGGCGGTGGCGCGGGGGCCCTTCCGTTCCGGGACCGGCCGCCGGTGCCCGAAGACCCGCGGGAGTCCCCGCCGAATTACCGCCGAAGACCGGGCTGCACATCGGCGGCGGGTCCCGCTTCAGCGGTAATTCGGCGGTGGGGGGCTCCCGCCGCGGGTCTTCGGGGCACTTCGGGGGCGGGTCCCGGAACGGAAGGGCCCCCCGCCGCCGAAGACCCCGGGCCCCCGGAATCCTCTGGGCGGCCCTGAGCCCTGTGGGCCAAAGCTACTAGACAGAGGAGCTCTCTGATACCATATATTGAGACTTCATTCGCATGGATGGCACCATGTATGCTGGTGCAAACATTTTGGTTGTTTTGGTCATTAACATTTATTTAAGTTTCAGGTGTAGTGGTAATGAAGTGTTGTTATCCTTATTGTGTGATGAAAGGGCAACAGAACTATACTGAATATTAGGTGACTAGCAGACACCACAGCTTTGGTCAGTGTAATGTACCTTCTCTATACACATGCACATCATACACCATTTGAAAGCTTATTATGTCTACTTTACGTTGTGATATGATGTGGAGCTGTCAGGTGGTGCCATGACCATAGAAATGGGGATAAACAGGGACACCATCGACACATTAAAAGGCCACTTTGCTGTATTTGTATTTGTTTCTATTAGTTTAATGACTCTATGTGTTATTTCAAGACATAAAATTTGATTTCTTTGTGACTTCAAAGCATCACAACAACAATCTAAAGGGTAAAACAAAATCTAATAATAAATGTGCACAGGTATCATTGAAATGTAATAGCGCTGGTGACATTTCTAATCAACATCATTATCATCATCTTGTTCATCATGATCTCCATAGGAGTGCCTGGGTTACGAGAGTCTTCATTGCCTGGGCATGTATACAGTTCTGTTCAAGGGAAGATTGTTCTGATTACAGACACCATGGACTGTGCAATGACCCCTACTGGTACAGGCGCAGATAAGGTCTTGTAGAAGCTCAGATGCCATTGGGCCCTTGAGGAATACAAGAAATAATTCATCATCCACATTTTACCATCCATGTTGCAATGGTGAGCCAATATCTGGTTTACCTATGTGCGAAGACATCCAAATTTTTGTTTGCCAAGATTATTCTTCGGACGTGCTCATCAAAACTGTCCTCCCATGGTGGGATTTTGGCCAGTGACTTGTACTTTTTAATGGCTAGGTTGGGACACAAGCAATCCAGGTCTCTATGGGTTGTTTTTTCTTTCTCCCGCTGGTCATACAACACTGGTACTAACTTCCTTGCTACAGAAATTGTGGCTTGTCCATCGCTCTCTCCCAGTTTGGCAAGATCTCTGAAGCGTTAAGCTCCCTTGGTTTTGACAACACTAAGCACTGATTTTTTTCTCCAATACTAAATGGGAATGACACAGAGTCACATCCCGTTAATGTATGTATAGGAGGAAGTACATTGCAGAAGTCAGGAATAAGTGCGTCAGAAATTGATTGCACAGGTATGAAGTGATGCTTGTCAATTGTGCTGGTAATGGTGCCTGCTTCAATCCACAGGTTATCTATGTGTTTCATTTTTGGAAAGTAGTGAACAGCAATGACCAGTTGTATCAGGGGACCTAATTACTATGGTTCCTTTGACATCAAGAGACCCAAAAGCCATACTGGCACATATTGCATGCAGAAGTATCCCTGAGTCCACTTCCTCTTGAGTTCTGTATAAGTTTTGGGCTTCTTCAACACCTCTACTGGTGATAGATTTTGCTACTTCACCATTGGACAAGCCTCCAGCATGAAGGAGCATATGTGCTGGGTGTGCTCCTACACTCTCAGGTGCATATTGAACCATATATTCACAGAAGTTTACAAGTGATTGCTTGTTGGATGTCATGTTTAGAAACTTTTTCCGTGGAGGCACGGAGCATCCACCAATCACCTGGTTTTTCTTGCATCCAACCTTTAAGATCCTTTCTGGTGCTGCTGTTTGCAGTTTTCACAGAGTTACTATTTTCATATCTGTCAAAGCCTTTGATTACAGAATTAGCTTTGTCAAATCCTTTTAGGACTTGCCTCAAGTACTCAGCTGCCAGTTCATCCAAAGTGTGGAAGTTTTCTCCAGCCATCATTTGTCTGACAGCCATTGCATGTCTGATGTACACTGTGGTTTCTTTGTTGCATGCTCTTAGCTCATGGATTGTTTCAACTTGAACTTCCAGCAGATGTTCTAATTCAGCTTTGTCTGTTCTTCTCATTGTTCCATCAGCATGGAACAGGACATAGGCACAGGTCCTACCTGGTGACTAAGAACAGTTACCATTAAAACATCATCTCTGAATCTTGCTCTGCGGAAAACAATTTCTAGACTGATAGCTGCTGTCATTGTCTCTTCCTTGACAGATTTAAATCTGGTCTTCTTGGCCATGTCAGCATATGTTTTGATGCCAGCTTTCTTGACTGGGCTGAAGAAGATATGTGTACCATCAGAATCAAGTGCACCTCTCACAAATCTCCCTGTTCTTCAGCAGCCGCTGCTATTTTCAGGAGAGACTCTTGTACATCTGATGTTACATGCAGTCCAATAGACATGTTGATAAGCACCTCTGGATGTGATTCAGGGTCAAATGGGTTTGTTAAATTGTTGATGACATGGTTGGTAAGAGCTATAACATGCTCTTCATCCCGCTTCAGTGCAGAGGCAAGGACTTGTTTGTGGACTTTGTCTTCACTGCTTCTTGTTAAGCCACTTCTTTCTCTCATAGCTCTTGCATATTCATAATATGAAGCTGTGTATTGTCATCTCTAACACTAATACTGACTTGTGTATGAGTATCTCTGAATTAAAAAGCTAATTTGTAGATTATTTCAGAGACTAAAACTGCATTCATAGGCAATTACAAATTAAAACCTTCCACTGGGAAGATTAGATGCTACATTGTATGTACAAAAGCTTTAAAATGGAGAAGCATTACAGTAGGAATTCACATACATTTATATCTACCCACTATGCAGTACAAACTATGGGCACACAATCTACGGCTACGGGCTTACAAACTTCAGGGTGAGACTGATCTGGTCAGCAAATTTCATTTGAAAATATAGAAAACTATTATAATCACTATTATATAATATAGAAAATTCTTATTATATACTTTGACAACTGAGAATATGTGATATGAAAACATTTCATGTTAGTGCACTGCAAAATGTTGATCTTCACCATTTTTGCCACATGCAAAACAATTTCATCATTTCTGGAAAATGCCCATGCAAAACCAATATACATTCTTTAATATGTTGTTGTTTGGTAGCTTTGACCAATAAACACCAACATAAAGGTGTTGAAATTAACGTAAACAGTAAAAACTTGTCATAGTCTTGTGGCAGTGTTCTTGGAACCGTGCAAAAAATGACACTTTCCCATTTTGGGTACCATTGTTTCACCTCACCTACAGGTTTTACAGCACCAGTTGACAGTTCCTTGTCATCCCTCATCTAAACATACGCTTTCAAGTGATATATGAGGTGGGTGTGGGTAGGGTGAGTACATTAAACTCCAAAAAATGTCCCTTTTTGGAGAATTCCCACACGCCTAGCCTGAGTGAAGAGTCACCATAACCATAATGTCAGTCTCAAAGGGCTAAGCAGTAGAGCTGTAAATACATGAAGAGAAGGGGGGAGAGCGAAAGGGCTGCTTACTGCTTTGAGAGGAGTGGATCCCTGGTGGCATGGACGCTGCTCAAGGGGCCCCCTCTCCAGGGTAATGACAGAATGGAAATCTTGAGAGATGAACTTGGTGGTGATGGTAGTTCTCCACTGAAGCTGCAGAGAGCAGAGCCGAATGAGTTCCAGTAAAGATCCTTTTACCCAGCACCCACAGGGCTGAAATCACCATAACTAAGATGAGTCGTGGTGACTTCCAACCAAACTGTGCCAGCGCAGAGACAGCACTGTGGGTAAAGGTGGTGGCAAAGCGAAAAATGATGGCACAGATACAGCATTACAGCTAGAGGTGCTAACACAATGAGAGACGATCCAGAGATGGTGGCTAGTTGTCTCTTAGTGGAAACCAGGAATCCCCCTCGGGGCTAGAGATAAGTGCACTCCCAAGCTTTGGGACGTCATTAACCACTGACAACAAACCATGAGTGGGGTGCAGCAGAGGGAAAAGCGGGGTGGGGGGACAGTGAGATGTCAAAGAGACCTTTGTCTCCTTGACATTCACACAGCAGCGAGGGACACTGTGCGGCTGGGTGTTTTACTTATCATTCATATAAGCATATGGTTGGTTGCTCTATTGTCAGGTTTTCCCAAATTAATGCTGAGTTCCTTGTGCCTTTTATAGTTTTCTCGTCTCAATGCTTGCAAGTGGGGAAGTATTGCCGGTTAAGGGAATCCAGGAAGCTATTTAATTTTTCAGGTTTCTGAGTGAGGGCTTGAGCTGCTATGATTGCTGTGTAACCCTAGCTGTCTAAACCCTTGTTGCTGTTGACAACACTTGGAAGAAGGGTTAGAGAAACCATCTGTTTAATATTTAAATATTAAACTCCTTATTTTTAGGGTGGGGGGGGAAAGCATGGAACTAATATTAAAGCTTCCTGAGAACTTATTTCCAGCCTCTGACATTTTTGTTCCATCATGCCAATGTCACTCTTTTAAAAACAACATGGCTGCCTGCCAGCGTGAGGCTCAGAAAAGCCTATTGCGGGTACAAAGTTTGTTTTCAAATTATTTCACAGTTTCTCAGCACCAAGAAACACTTCTCGCAGGCCCTGTGTATGTGCAGAATCCAGGCTGGGCAAAGGGCTGGGAGTTTGTTATTTAAACATGATCCATTCTTCTCCTCAAGGTGTCCTTCACAGACGCAGGATAAATTATTAGATAGGGGTATTGATTATGGAGAGTGGAAGATGGACATAGAAATCCTATGGCCTGTGTCATACAGGAGGTCAGACTAGATGATCCCAGAGGCTTTGGGCTGATCCCGGATAACAATGAGCCATAAACTTGCAATGTGGCGTGGCGGCTGGAAGGGCCTGGATGATGTTTGGCTGGAAACACGGCCCTGAATCGGGGTTGCAATGTCGCTCTCTTCGGCCTTGCACGTGGAATAATGAGCTCAGTTCTGGGCACTTCATTCTCTGAAAGATGCTGACAGATTGGTAGGGTGACCAGACATCCTGTTTTGGCCAGGACAGTGCCTTTTATAAGCCCTGTCCCAACCATCTCGACTTTTTTGACAAAAGTGGGAATTTGTCCCGTTTTCCCTTCCCGGCTTGATCAGCTGGCAAGAGCAAATGGGACAAATGCCCAGTTTTGTCAACAAAGTGGGGTGGTGTGTGGAGGAAGGTGGGGGGAGCAGTGATGCCAGCCCCCCACCGTGGGGGAGTCAGAGCTCATGCAGGGGGCAGGCAGGGCTTGCGTGAGCAATGTCAGCCTCCCACGGGGGACAGGTAGGGCTCGAGCAATCAGCAACCACATCCTTGCATGGGATACAGGCTGGGCTCGGGTGAGCAGTGACCCCCAGCCTCGTGCAGGGTGCAGACAGGGCTTGGGCAAGCCAGCCCCACGTGGGGACACCGGGGGAGGGCTCAGGCCAGCCCGTCACAGTGTCATATGGTTACCCTACAGATTAGTGAGAGCTCAAAGTAGCTCAATGGACATGCTCAGCGGTGGAAAGGGCTGGTTTGGGAAAGACTCCGACTGAGAGGGGACTTGGTAACTGTCTGTTTGTGTCGGCACCAAGGAGGAATAGGAATTATTTAGGGTGGTGGGATCACCAGGAGTAACAGGAATGGGAAGAATGCCCAGATAACCAACAGCAGCACAGTGTGTATCTTTGGCTCTCCCTAGTGCATTAAGAGGTGGAGTCTACTACAGCTGCTTGTTAAAAGGGTTTCTCCTTAAACTCAGATAGTAGAGGCTCTTGATTTTCGAAGTAATGGTCAGGGATCAAATCCTGCTGATAGCCCGAGAGGGGCGTCATTATGCATCCTGGGTTGTCACAAAAAGGGGGAGCCGGAGATCCACAGTGGGTCTGAATTTCAGAAGCTGGAGACAAAATAAATAAATACAGGGAACTGTCATATTAAAGTGGTTTGGTTTTGAATTTTGCTGATTGCTTTTAGAAACCGAAACCAGACACATTTGCCCAGCATTGCCTGGCTCGATGCCCATGCAGTGATTGAGAATATAACTGCAAGCGGGGAAGTTTTTCAAGTTTTAGTGAAAATGGCAATCAAACAACCATTTTTAGTAATAGCCAGGCTGAGAGGTTTGGATATTCAACCGCACCTCAGACAAATTACCCCCGTCTCTCGGAGCTGAATAAGTGAACTGGAGATCTGGCAAGAGCAGAATGCCTCGTGAGACATCTGCCTCCTCTGGCTTGTAGCTGGGAACGCATTTACTCTTCTGAAACAGAAACGCACCCAGTGTTCTGGCACGAACCAGAGAACGTCGACAGGTGAAAGTGATCTGAATTTGGGGAAGAGTTAATCAACTTCACCAGGAAACATGGCTCTGTGCCACAGACGACCTATGTTTGATTCCCATCTCTGCTGTGAGCTTAATCCACTGTTGGTCCAATCGTTGAACATCTCTGTGTCTCATCAACACCTGCCAAGTAAAGGCGATGGTATTTACTCACCAATGTGAGGAATGTTGAGATGTGTAGATGAAGGACCACATCCCTTGCTGGTGTAAATCAGCATAGTTTTAGTGACTGTGATGGAGTTACACCAATGTACCCCAGCTGGGGATCTGGCCCCAGAAGTGTAACCATCTCCAGCACAGTTTGTCAAAAGTGTTTGGCCCCAAAACCTGCGGCACTGAAGCTCAGAGAGCTGTTACATAACCTTGGGAGATAACCTGATTAGCTGTCAGCAACAGTAGCCTGTTATCCATTACGTGGATTAGCCACCAGAGGGGGAGGTGACATATTTTTGCAAGCATGGTACAAAAGAGCTAGAGAAAAGTTGATATTATTATTATCATCACTAAAAATATGACACGTTAAGAGTCTGCTTCTGCAAGATACTGAGTGTCTGGGAGCAGGGGTGCTCAGCAGGTCTCAGAAAGCACTCAGTACCTCTTAGGTTCAGGCTTTACCGCTATGATCCCTAGCTGAAGATGCACTGAACGTTTCCACTATGGAAAGTCCCAATTATGTATTTTTACATATAAAAAGAGAACATTAGTGAATGGAAATATAACAGCCCTGACGATGTCATGGCTCTGAGCTATCATCCCCAGACCTTGCCTAGGGAGATAAATATGCCCTTCCCAGCCTCTCAGAGGTTATTATTGCATTTGATTTGCGGGCAACATAAAAGCAGAGGGGAGAAAAATCAATATGAACGTCTGAGAATTTCTATAATGAAAATAAAAAGCATTTTAAATAAAAAGGTGGGACACCTTTTGTTAAAGAACTGAACGCAGAGTATAAAATAGGTCGTACCTGATCAACAGTCTTACTGAGGCTTGCAAATTTTAGGATGGCTCCCTTGGCAGCAGGGGTTTGGATTTTTCACACCCTTTAGTGATGTATTTACACCAACCTAATTTCCTAGTGTAGAGCAGGCCTCAGTACCATGCGCTTAACTGCTACTGCATTTTCCACTACACCCTACTGTCATTATTAATTGTATGGCACTAGCACCTGGAGGCCTCAGCTTGAGACCAGGGTCCTGGGGTGATTGGTGCTGTACATACACATTGTAAGAGACAGTCCCTGCCCCCAAAGAACTTCTGACAGACAAAAAGTTGGATGCAAAAAAAAAAAAATCCCACCTTCAACAGAAAGGCGAAGTGACTTGCCGATAGTCATATAATTAATCAGTGGTTGAGCTAGGGATAGAACCAACGTCTCCTGATTCCCAATCCTGTGTCCCAGCCAGCAGACCTCCAAGTCTTTGTGTAAAGCTCACTGAGTTGTGCAGCATGCTGTGTTATTGTGTGTGAAACACACGTTGTTCTAGGCCGTGACGCCTTCAGACATGGCAGACTCAGCAACTACCCTGGGCATATGCACTTGTTTTACATAACTTTGTGAGCAAGCACGGCGTGTTTGCGGTTCCCCCTTTAGAAAGTTTAACCTCCCAGAGGTTCCCAGATCACCAGATTTCTGACAATTTCATGCTCTTTTGTTTTCCTGCAGCAGGGGGACTCCCGCTCATGTTTGGCAAATGTTCAACAACAAACAACAAAATGCAATTCCTGGTCGGTTTGTCAGTACATCTGACCGATGAAGGGTAACAATTTTCTTTCTGTAGCATGACATATCTGGAGTGTATTGTTTCTGGGACCACATGAGCAGAGACCAAATTAAAGGCTTTCTCTTGCAAAAATAACCTCGCTGCCTACCGCTAGTTGTGCTAGTATTTCTTTTAATTGTACCAGGTTTAGCGTTTATATAATCTTGCAACACTGGCCACTAGAGGGAACCATGATCATATATGCCAGTGATTCTCAAACTTTTTTTTCCACAGACCACTTGAAAATCGCTGAGGGTCTCGGTGGACCACTTAATGATCTTTCCAAATGTTGTTTGTACCGTTAGCTAACTATTGTAAAGCACTTTGGATAAAAGTGCTATATAAAAAAACCCTTAATAATTAACATTTTTTTGTTCTACAAATAAAAGCACACAACTCATATTATAATATCAGTAGTCTTACCTTTCTAATGCGATGGATGTGCCTTCTCTCCCCCCGCCACGGCAGCCCCCGTGCTGGGGCTGGGAAGGAGGGAGGGTCTCTCCCCTGAAGCTGCAGCTGCAGCCCTGGAGCTGGGGAAAGTCGCCTCTTTCTCTGGCCGCCACAGCCCTGCACATCCCAAATTCTGCCCCCTTCTCACCCCACATCCTCCTCCCACCTACCCTCTATTCCCCACAAGGCCAGCACCTGACCTTACATGTGCATCTTCTCCAGGGCCCAGACACGTAATTAGTGGAGCCACGCCTACGTGGCTCCACTAATTAGGTGTGTGGCTACCTAGGCGCGCACCTTAGAGGGAACTATCCACAGACCACCTGAATGGAGATCGTGGACCACTGGCAGTCTGCCGACCACAGTTTGAGAACCCCTGACATATACTTAAGACGGCCTGGTGTCCCATATACTAGGGTCAGGAATTAATTCAATGGGCTCTGTTATGCAGGAAGACAAATTAGGTGATCACAGTGGTCCTGCCTGGTATTGTAAATCTGTGAATCCATGAATATGGCCACTAACCAGTCTGTTACAGGAGCGAGGAAATACGGTTATGGATTGTATTCTCTTGATACACGTAATGTGTCTTTTACCCCATACAACATGTTCCCACTGCAGGGCCTTTACTTCAGATTGGGAAAAGAACAAAAAAACAAGAAAAAACAAAAGTAAAATGTGGGGCTGAAATGGACACAAAATGGCTGTTTGCTGCTATACGCAGCAGAGTCCTTAGAGATTTAACCAGGCAGTGCAGAGGACAAAGAAGCTTGAAATATACATACCGTAGCTATACAGCGAAGAGCGGTCCTCCAGAATCATCCCATTTTCCTCCTTGATGCACAGCCTTCTGCTCAATGCGGTTAAGATGCAGCAAGCTTTGTGTCAGTGTTGGTGCTGGGTCATCCGGAGAATGGTTGATCAAATGTAACATGAGGTACTCCTTCTCCCTCCAGACGCTGAACACACGCCTCTGCAGGGATCCCTTCTCTCACAACCACCCAGATCATAGAATCATAGGAATGTAGGCCTGGTAGGGACTTCAAGAAGTAATCTAGTCCAGTCCCCTGCACTGAGGCAGGACTAAGTATTATCTAGACCGTCCCTGACAGGTGTTTGTCTAACCTGCTCTTAAAAACCTCCAATGACAGAGATTCCACAACCTCCCTAGGCAATTTGTTCCAGTGCTTAACTACTCTGACAGTTAGGAAGTTTCTCCTAGTTTCCAACCTAAACTGCCCTTGCTGCAATTTAAGCCCATTGCTTCTTGTCCTGTTCTCAGTGGTTAAGAACAATAGATCCACACTCCTCTTGATAACAACCTTTTACATACTTGAAAACTGTTATCATGTCCCCCCTCAGTCTTCTCTTCTCCAGACTAAACAAACCCAATTTTTTAAATTTTTCCTCATAGGTCATGTTTTCTAGACCGTTATTCATTTTTGTTGCTCTTCTCTGGACTTTCTTCAGTTTTTCCACCATTTTCCCAAAGTGTGGTGCCAAAAACTGGATATGGTACTCCATTTGAGGCCTTATCGGTGCTGAGGAGAGTGGCAGAATTACTTCTAGTGTCGTGGTTACAACATGCTGGCTAATACATCCCAGAATGATCTTTGCTTGTTTGCAACAGTGTTACTTTGTTGCCACATATTTAATCTGTGATCTACTATAAACCCTAGATCCTGTTCCGCAGTTCGCCTTTCTAGGCAGTCATTTCCCATTTTGTGATTGTGCAATTGATTGTTCCTTCCTAAGTGGAGTGCTTTGTATTTGTCCTTATTGAAGTTCATCCTATTTACTTCAGTTTCTCCAGATCATTTTGAGTTCTAATGCTGTCCTCCAAAGCGCTTGCAACCTCTTCGAGCTTGGTATCGTCCGCAAACTTTATCAGTGTACACTCTATGCCATTAGCCAAATCACTTATCAAGATATTGAACAGAACTGGACAGATCCCTATAGGACCCCACTCTGTATGCCCTTCCAGCTTGATTGTAAAGCATTGATAACTCCTCTGACTACGCTTTTCCAACCAGTTGTGCACCCACCTTATAGTAGCTCCATCTAGGCTATATTTCTCGTGTTTGTTTATGAGGGGGTCAGATGAGACAGTATCAAAAGCCTTACTGAAGTCAAGATATAGCACACCTACTGCTCTCCCCCCAATCCTGGCATGCACAAGGTTTGTTACCCTGTGAGAGAAGTATATTAGGTTGGTTTGACATGATTTGTTCTTGACAAATCCATGATGACTGTTACCTATCACCTTATTTTATCATAAGTGCTTACAAATGTATTGTTTATTTGCTCCATTATCTTTCCAGGTACCAAAGTTAAGAGGACTGGTCTGTAATTCCCTGGGGTGTCCTTATTCCCCTTTTTATAGACAGGTACAACATTTGCCCTTTTCCAGTCCTCTGGGATCTCTCGCATCCTTCATAAATTCTCAGAGATGATCACTAATGGCCCAGAGATCTCTTTAGCCAGTTCCTTAAGTGCCTAGGATGCATTTCCAACTTTTCTAAGCAATTGTTAACTTGTTCTTCCCCTAGTTTAGCCCCAGGTCCTACCCCATTTACACTGATGTTCACTATGCTTGTCATCCACTCAGATGAAACCCTCTGAGATCTATCCATCTATGTCATTATATCACCATAGTATCTTAGCACCTCACAATCATTACTGGATTTAGCCTCGCAATATCCTTTGAGGCAGAGATATTATTATCCAGGTTCTACAGAAAGAGGCACTGACGAAGAGGGATTAAGTAATTTGTCCTGGGTCACAAAGGGAGTCTGTGGAAGTCTATGTGGGGAGGGATAGTCCAGTGGTTTGAGCAGTGGCCTGCTAAACACAGGCTTGTGAGCTCTACCCTTGAGGGGGCCACTTAGGGATCTAGGGGAAAATCAGTACTTGGTCTTGCTGGTGAAGGCAGGGGGCTGGACTCAATGACCTTTCAGGGTCCCTTCCAGTTCTATGAGATAGGTAGATCTCCATATATTATATTTTAAAAGACCAGGAATTACCTCAGCTCGCTTGAGCCCACTGCCTGAAGAGCAAGGCCACCCTTTCTGTTCAAGTTTGGTTGGATTGTTAGGCAGCCATTCAGTTTGGCTATGTTGTCTGACCTGTTCCATCCATCTTTAATGCACAGCACATGAGCGTTAATGTAACACATGCATTTAATATACTGCAGTATAGAATATTATTAAACACAGCACCTTCAGATACACTGTTAATTCAAATATATCCTGTCGCATCATATATAGTCTATAGTAAATATCAAGGAGAACCTGGCCCATTATATTGTTGTTATTTTATTATATAAATATTATTTAAAATCCAGTGGGGGTTATTCCATGACACATTTCACCCAGACAGCATACATTAATCATGTTATTGGCCAGATAATGAATACATGACAATGCAATGCAGAAATTAAATTTGCTGCCTCCCGGGAAGGGAGGGAAGCCATCTGCAGAGGTACAGTGTGGTTTTCACATAATTACTGCATTAGCCGGAAGGCAAGATGCTCAAATGTAGAAGATTTCTGCTCGCACGAGTTGTTTTACAGCTCAAACAGGCTTTCCAGAAGGTCCAGCCAACCATGTGGTCCAAGCATTAATTACTGAAGGAGCCATTCCTGGAAATTCAATCAGGGGGTGAATTTCTCATGGCCTAAACAGAGTCTCCATCTCAAATGGAAGGGTGCAGTATAGGACGTTTCCTGTATACAAGCAGACCGGGGTACTTTTAGAAAAGGAAAATGATCTGTGGGAATAGGGAAAACTAAGTAATGGCTCTTAGCATCGCAAAACTCAGGCACAAGTGTTAACTCCAATGGTGTGTTACATTGTGGAGACCCAGATGCTAAATCATATGGGAAGCCATATGTTCCCTGTGATGAATTAGTTCTTTCATGACAAGAAATAAATTCGATTTCACAACATTATATTAAAGACCCGCTGATGCATCTAGGAAAACTTTGAAAACTGCTCTGCTTAGGAATGGATCTGCCTGCATGTTGTCATGTTTCCTGGCATTTCTTTTTTAGCTCTTTATAATTCTTTGTTATTCCTGTTTCTTATTTTATCGCCTGGGAACCCAGTGACAGACCAGAACTCCGTTGTGCCAGGTTCTGTACAACACAGAACAAAAAAAAAATAGTCCCTGTCCCAAAAAGTATAAGAGAAGAGATAATGGATACCAACAGAATATTATTTAATATTATTATTATTTTATTATTAGGGCCCTTTGCTTTCAGAACTTCCTACCTTCTTAATGCTGAATTAATAGTTTCTCGTTTGTCCATTTTGTTTTTTAACTAAAATGAAAACTAGGGCCAACATTTTGTAACACAAGTTTCTAATGTTTGGCTTCTAAGGCCCCATTGGAAAAGAACTTCTCAGGGACTCCTCGTTGTTTTTGCTGATACGACTAACACAGCTACCACTCTGAACCATGTCAAGGTACAGGTAGATGAAGGATAATACAGAACAGAATATTTCCAGTCAGTTTTCCACTGTAAAAATGGAGCTGACTGCCCTGCGGAAATGATTAGGGTTAGTCAGTTTCTCTTTGCAGCCCATTTTGCGGTCTGCCCGTTCCCCTCCCAGACACTAGGGAAATTCAGATTGAAGACTGGTGCTTTGCTTGGTACAGACCTTAAGCTGTACTCTTCAAGTACACATTAACTGAACACATATCATATGGGTCAAAAAATGTGAAAACAAATGAGCCATTCCTTGTGGGAGTACAGCAGACAGCTTTTCTGCACTGAGGATAATGAATGTGTGGAACGAGTTTCCAAAGACAGCAACGCCGTCCGTGTCGATGAATGTTTTGAGTAATAGATGCCTCTCGAAGGAAAACTGAGGAGGAAACTGAGTTTGGTGTGTTTACCCTGGCCAAACGAAGACTAAGAGGGGACATGATTGCGCTCTGTAAATACATCAGGGGGATAAACACCAAGGAGAGATAAAGCTATTGAAGCTAAAGGACGACATTGGCACAAGAACAAATGGGGCAAAACTGGTTATGAATAAATGGTGACTGGAAATTAGAAGAAATTTTCTAACCATCAGTGGAACAAGATTCAGGAGCAGTCTCCCAGTAGGAGAGAGGGCAAAAAACTTAAATGGTTTTAAGATAGAGAGTGATACATTTATTATGGGATTATAGGATGGCGTGGCCTGGAACATAAGAATGGCCCTACTGAGTCAAACAAAAGGTCCATCTAGCCCAGTATCCTGTCTTCCGACAGTGACCAGTGTCAGGTGCCCCAGAGGGAATGAACAGAACAGGTCATCCTCACGTGATCCATCCCCTGTCACCCAGTCCCAGTTTCTGGCAAACAGAGGCTAGGGACACCAGCCCTGCCCATCCTGGTTAATAGCCATTGATGGACCTATCCTCCATGAATGTATCTAGTGCTTTTTTGAAACCTGTTACAGTCTTGGCCTTCACAACAGCCTTTGGCAAAGAGTTCCACAGGTTGACTGTGCGTTGTGTGAAGAAATACTTCCTTTTGTTTGTTTTAAACCTACTGCCTATTAATTTCATTTGGTGACCCCTAGTTCTTGTGTTATGAGCAGGAGTAAATAACACTTCCATATTTACTTTCTCCACACCAGTCATGATTTTATAGACCTCCATTATATCCCCCGTTAGTCATCTCTTTTCCAAGCTGAAACGTCTCAATCTTATTAATCTCACTTCATATGGAAGCTGTTCCAGACCCTAACCATTTTGTTGCCATGTTCTGTACCTTTTCCAATTCCAATATATCTTTTTTGAGATGGGACGAGCAGATCCGCACGCAGTATTCAAGATGTGGGCGTACCATGGATTTATATAGAGGCAACATGCTATTTTCTGTCTTATTATCTATCCCTTTCCTAATGAGTCCCAACATTCTGTTCACTTTTTTGCCTGCCACTGCACAGTGAGTGGATGTTTTCAGAGAACTATCCGCAATGACTCCAAGATCTCTTTCTTGAGTGGTAACAGCTAATTTAGACCCCTTCATTTTGTATGTATAGTTGGGATTATGTTTTCCAATGTGCATTACTTTGCATTTATCAACATTGAATTTCATCTGCCATTTTGTTGCCCAGTTACCCAGTTTTGAGACATCCCTTTCTAACTCTTCTGAGTCTGCTTTGGACTTAACTAGTTTTGTATTATCTGCATATTTTGCCACCCCTTTTGAATAGCAAGGGGCTGAATTCATTGACCCCAGAGGTCCTTTCCAATCCTATGTGCCCATGAAAAAGCACCATGGGGCTTGGCAGCAGCTAGACCTAGATGGACTTCATAGCCTTTTGTCCCAAAGTGTTATTAAGATACCCTGGCTGGGGCCAGTTCTGCCATCAGTTACATGCATGTAACTCCATAGAACTTCCCCCTTCATTGGCCAAGGGCAGAACTGGGACCACAGCCTGGTACACAATGTCAGAGCAGTTGGGTTAAATCTGACCAATCGGGCACACCGAGATGCTACGACATGGGCAATGGTGTTATGGTTAAAGCTATGGACAGGGATGCAGGTGATCTGGAATCAATTTCCAGTGGGGGCACAGACCCATTGTGTGACCTTGGGGAAGTTGCGCAAGCCCAAATTTTGAAATCGATGGGAGTGAGATGCCTGGGCATGAATCTCTCTGTGCCTCTGAGCCCCATCTGTAACATGAGGATCAGTGGTACTGCCTCTCTTCCTACCCTTTGTCTGTCCTGTCTATTTAGACTGTAAACTCTCCGTCTTTTACAATGTGTATGTACAGCACCTAACACAATGGGGGCTCCAATCTTGGTTAGGGACTTTAGCCCCTACTATTAACAATACCAATGAATCACTATAGAGTTTTGGATTGCAATAGTTCAAGCCATTTGAAAATTCATTAAAAACTCCATTTTAGGAATAAACAACCTGTTTTTGCCAATCAGTTTGTCCAGAGCAAAGATTTAATTCATTTGCAACAGATCTCTGTGATCTGCTACTAACAGGCGTGGTTGCTTGAGAGTATGTTGACAATACCCTGGTAATGACTATTGCTTGGTGTAATGCTCAGGTGTTGCAACAAAAGATGTTGCAATTGCTAATTGGCTTGTGATAATGAGCGTCGTGAATAGTAACAGGTGACAGAAAAATGGATAGCGGTATTATTCAGCAAGTGCACTTGAAATGAAATACTGCTGCACAATGCTTTGCTACAGCCATTCAACACAATGTGGAAGGACTTCGTCCCCAAAACGCAGGCCAGAACCATAGCTGTAATGCAGTTAAACGAGACAGATAAGTGTGTGATCTCCTCTTTGGTGGGGTGGACCATGTGGACCTCCTGACTAGATGCGACCAAATAAGCTAGACAAGGATCTGTCTACACCCTTTGTGAGTGGAGCTGTACACACAACACTACTTGGCGTGACTGTAACAAACAAATCTGATCTCAGTTTAAGTATTATAGACTAATTATACTCACGGTGCTGGCTCTGGCAGAACCAGGCTTAAGTGACCCAAAAGGAGAGTTTTGAATGTAAACCAGCTTTGGCGCATTCCTCTTCATCTCACAAATCATCCCAAACCTCTCCTGAGTGACTCAAAGACCCAGTGACCTGCCCCTCACGACCCCTCTTTATTACAGTTCCTTTCATCCAATCACGGAAGAGAGAAAATACCACATAATGAAAATGATTGTTCCCGTAGCAATGAATAATGAACAGTAAATACTCCTAGGAAACTGGGCTCCTTGTCTACATGCCGAGTTAGTGAGCAGCAAACCAGGGTGTGAATCGACAGCGCACCAGCTTGCTGTGCAATAATTTGCCCTGTGGACCCTGCCTCGGTGCAGTAAAAGTCATGGAGTGCTGCTTAAATGTACTGCGGCTTGATTCCCACCCTGGCTTGCTGTGCACTAACTTGCCGGGTAGCTGAGCCTTGAGAGTTTAGGAGTTCCTGAGTCCTAGTCTCCTGCGTAATCCTCTACCCACATTGCTTCTCAAAAGAGTGAACAGCAAAGCTATATTTTAAATTGTACAACCAGTAGTAAAGCTGAAGGAAAACTAGTTTACCATCTCTGACATTGGGCCCCCTGCTGCTAGTGTTGCAATGACCTACATTTTTAGCACAATGGCTGCCTCCCGCAGGTAGCACAGAAATGCCAATTGTTAATCAAACTCTTTAACATCAAATACAACATACAGCCTCAGGGATGTACCCGGGACCAGTGTGTTAATGGTACTGTTATGGGTAGGCAAATACTCTACAGAAGCAGCATTAATACATATTTGTATTCTGAATAGCAATAGCCCATCAAAGTCTTCCTTTTAGCTCATGCAGATTTGTCTTGGCTATAGCAGGAATAATCTGTATGTCTGTGTGTGATTGGGTGCATAGGCACCAATGCTAGAACAGGGGTTGTACCCATACAATGTATGAATGATCCCTCTGATCATTAATCCCTTTCCAGGAATTGTCTTTGTGGCTCCTGATGCAGAGGGCTTGTGGAACAGCCTCGCTGAATTTTGGGTAGAGGCAGCATCTGGGTAAAAAAATTCCATTCCTCTTCCTCTGCCGTGCCAGGATTTCCCCTGCCACCAATTCCTGGTGAGTCCAGATCCAACCCCCTTAGATCGTAAAGCAAGGGAAAAATAATCAGGTTCTTAAAAAGAAGACTTTTAATTAAAGAAAGAAAGGTAAAAATCATCTCTAAAATCAGGATGGAAAATAACTTTACAGGGTAATCAGATTTCAAAGAGCCCAGAGGAACCCCCTCTAGCCTTAGGTTCAAAGTTACAGCAAACAGAGGTAAACCCTCTAGCAAAAGGAACATTTACAAGTTGAGAAAACAAAGATAAAACTAACACGCCTTGCCTGGCTGTTACTTACAAGTTTGAAATATGAGAGACTGGTTCAGAAAGATTTGGAGACCATGGATTGATGTCCGGTCCCTCTTAGAGCGAACAACTCCCAAAACAAAGAGCACAGACAAAAGCCTTCCCCCCCACCAAGATTTGAAAGTATCTTGTCCCCTTATTGGTCCTTTGGGTCAGGTGTCAGCCAAGTTACCTGAGCTTCTTAACCCTTTACCGGTAAAAGGATTTTGGTGTCTCTGGCCAGGAGGGATTTTATAGTGTTGTACACAGGAGGGCTGGTCCCTTCCCTTTATAGTTATGACAGGCTGTTAGCACCAAGAGAAAACCAAGAACAGAGCTGCACTTATCAGTCATGCCCTTGTCCCTTCAGGCTGATGCTGCTGATGGAAACATCTCATGTATGATTCCTCCAGTAACTTGCAAGCCAGTTGGCTGTTACTGTTCAAGCACGATGTTTATTGGTTAAGGAGTGAAGCCCTTCCGTAGATTTACCCAGTACTGAAGTCAGCTGCAAATGGACCTCTGCTCTCAGACACTGGGCAATCATGCTACCAATAATGTACAAATGCTGCCACTTGATGATGGAGGTTGTGGAATCTCAGTCATTGGAGGTTTTTAAGAACAGGTTAGACAAACACTTGTCAGGAATGGTGTAGGTTTTACATAGTCCTGTCACAGTGCAGGGGACTAAACTAGATGACTTATCAAGGGCCTTTTAACTCCAACATTTCCATGATTCAGTGAGGGCTGGGAGTCTGATATCCTGTATAACACAGGCCAGAGCACTTCCCCAAAACAATTCCTTTTGAACTAGAGCAAATCTTTAAAAAAAAACAAATGTCCAGTCTGAATTTAAAAATTGCTAGTGATGGCAAATCCACCATCACACGCGGTACATTGTTCCCACGGTTAATTACCCTCACTGCTAAAAATATACACCTGATTTCCAGTCTGAATTTGTGTAGCTTCAACTTCCAGCCCTTGGATCTCGTTTGGCTGCTAGACTGAAGAGCTCATTATCAAATGCTTGTTTCCCACATAGATTCTTATAGTCTGTGATCAAGTCACCCCTTGACCTGGCCTCTGTTAAGCTAAATCGATGGAGCTCCTTGAGTCTATCACTATGAGGAATTCCACTACATGCATCCGACGAAGTGGGTATTCACCCACGAAAGCTCATGCTCCAAAACGTCTGTTAGTCTATAAGGTGCCACAAGACTCTTTGCTGCTTTTACAGATCCAGACTAACACGGCTACCCCTCTGATACTTGACACTATGAGGAATGTTTTCTAACCCTTTAACCACTCGCATAGCTCTTGTTCAATTTGTACCATTGAGTCCTAAGTTTGGATGCAGGTGCAAACTTCCCTAAAGTTCAGGGGTGTTTGGATGTGAGGTTCTGAGCCAGTCTCATTGTAAACATAGGGATCAGCTGTGACATTCCAGACAGCTCCAAATTACTCCATATTTCAGGGGCATTGGGACCTGAGGTTTCTGACCCAGGTCTGTCTCTAGCTGAAAGAGCAGTTCACTTCATAGGTGCTGGCACTTGAGGTGCGGGGGCGCGGGTGCTGCCGCACACCTTGGCTTGAAGTGATTTCCAACCTATACAGGGTTTATAGTTGGTTCAATCGCTCTCAGCATCCCCACTATATAACTTGTTCCAGCACCCCTGGTTCACTTGGTTTCATTCTGAAGCCCTGCAAAACCATTAGCCCTCCTGTGTTTTCTGCTTTAATCCACAAATCTCCCCACAGTTGCTTGGTATTCTGGGCTCAGTCAAAATGTTAAACCTTTCAGTCAGTCTGGGCTGGGGTTCCGTATTTTGCAATGGAACAAGATGAATTTCATGTGGTTTTGTGTTGCATAATGGGAGATCCATGCTGCTCAAATAGGAAGGTAATTATAAAACCCTACCTGTTTCTCTCTCAAAAGTAATCAAGGGACATAGCAATTGCAGTCCAATGGTCGTGACCCCAGCTGCTGATACATTTATGCCCTGAAGCATAACGACGGAAAGCCTTTGTCCTATTTATCCTAGTTGGTCTTCTTGCAATCTTGTCATTATTCATCTAAATGTTCAATGGTCACTGTTTTATGCTTTTCCCCTATGAAAACTGCATGCCCCTTCTCCTCTTTGTGGAAAGAGAAAGAAAGAAAGAAAGAAAGAAAGAAAGAAAGAAAGAAAGATCTAACGTTCTCAGGTCCTTTACATTTTTATTTTATGCATGTATTTATTTATTTTTCTATCATCACCTTAAATTGCCATCCAAAAGTGAACTCAACTGGAGGTTAACGAAAGGACGCCCAGGTGTCCTTCATGATGAATAGGTACAAAAGGTAATAAATAAAACATGGCAATGCTAACCACTGGAGACAGCTGGGGCTTTTATCTGCTCTGTAATGAAATACTTAACCAGTGAACGTACGTGATGTTTGAAAAAGTGACCTCTGGTAAGCTACAGAATATATATATATATATATTTTTATTCTGTAGCAAATTTGGAGAGGTGCTGAATATAAATCTGCAAATTGTGTGGCTGTATGAAGCCCCTTTGTTTCTTCCAGATGAATTTAGTGTTGGTGAAGGCATCAGTCTCTAGACTGTTGCCTTCTGTCTTTCCACAGAACATGTAGCAGCTGGGTGAGTTTTGCCATCACCACAGTGTTTTCATCCTGTTCTGCAGGGTGTGTCTCTAGTGATGAGAAAGCAGTTGAATCACTCTAGCCCATTTATAGTCCTCAGTCTCTCTGCTGAAGCCACCAGTCATGGTGTTATCATGAGTTGTGGCCACTCACACAACTGACTAACTCATAGAGGATTAGGGTTGGAAGGGACCTCAGGAGGTCATTTAGTCCAACCCCCTGCTCAAAGCAGGACCAATCTCCAGACAGATTTTTACCCCCATTCCCTAAATGGCCCCCTCAAGGATTGAACTCACAACCCTGGGTTTAGCAGGCCAATGCTCAAACCACTGAGCTATCCCTCCCCGCTTTCATGTAGGCAGTGTTGCTGTAGCTTTGTTGGTCCCAGGATATTAGAGAGACAAAGTGGATGAGGTGTTTTTATTTTTTATTTGACCCATTTCTGTTGGTGAGCGAGACAAGCTTTCAAACTACACAGAGCCCTTCTTCAGGTCTGGGAAAGGTGCTCAGAGACAGCGTCACAGCTAAATACAAGCTTGAACCGGTAGTTCAGCATAAGTCGTTAGCATATAATGTAAGGGCCAATTCAAGGGGAAGTGTCTCTGTGTAGCTTCAAAGCTTGTCTCGCTCACCAACAGAAGTCGGTCCAATGAAAGATGTGACCTACCCACCTGGTCTCCCTAAACTCATTTCATTTAATGCAGCTAGTCAAGGTGCCCACTTCACCTTGAATGGCTCCTTCCAATATGTGCTAACTACTTACGCTAAACGACCCATTCGACCTTATATTAAGCTGTGACACTCTGAGTACTTCTCCCAGACCTGAAGAAGAGCTTGAAAGCTTGTCTCTCTCACCAAGAAAAGTTGGTCCAATAAAAGATAATACCTCACACCATCACCCCCCAACCCCCATCTCTCTAAACGTATTTCATTTAATACAGCTATCAGGCAGTAATGATTTTTGGTCTCTACTGAACACATTCGAATAGATGACAGAGGAAAAGGTTATTTATTCCAGCAGCAGCAGACCCTGGTTCCATCCTGTCCCATCTACACAGTGACTCTTCCAATGCACTCTCACTTTAGCAGAACAACTTGGCTGTAAGTTGGAGGTTCAGTATAACCAGCCCTACCAGTGGCACAGTGAAACCACCTGGGACAGCAGAACAGGGCCGTCCAGAGGATTCAGGGGGCCTGGGATCTTCGGCGGCGCGGGGCCCCTGCCGCTGAATTGCCACCGAAGACCCGGCACTTCAGCGGCGGGTCCCAGGGCGGAAGGACCCCCTGCCACGGGTCTTTGGGGCACTTTGGCGGCAGGTCCCGGAGCAGAAGGAACCCCTGCCGCTGAATTGCTGCTGAAGACCCAGAGCAGAAGAGCCTCCGGGGGCCGGGCCCCGCTAGAGTTTTCCGGGGTCACCAGAGCAAGTGAAGGACCCCGCTCTAGTGGTGCCAAAAAACTATCGTGGGGGCCCCTGTGGGGCCCGGGGCCTGGGGCAAATTGTCCCACTTGCTCCCGCCTCTGGGCGGCAGAACTCTTCCAAAGCTCCACTCACACGAGACACCACTCATAGGAAGAGTTCAAAATGGGATCAGGAGTGCTGTACTGAGCCACTGGACTCCTTGAGCTTGGCTTCACCCCCAGTGATGGTCACATACTCACATAAGCTCTTCTGTGCTGCGTGGGGTTGGCTGCTTCCTGGTGATACTCCGATGTCCCACTGGGCGCATTAGGCTTGACTCTCCCTCTGTGGGGCTAAGATGTGTTGCTGGTCATTGTGAGGCTCATTCCTTCTTACCCTCTCATATCCCGCCCACTCCTGGCACCAAAATGGGCTGTCACTTCGGGTTCCTTGTGCAGCGCTTCGTAATACGCCCCTTCCTCTCCTATCTTACTTGCTTTGATCATCAGTGAAATACGTAACAATGAATGTCAATATTTAAATTAATTGTTGTTGGCTTGTGAGCCTACACCTCATCGAGATGAAGGCAACCAGTCACAGCTCTTGGAGCTATCGTTCCAGGCTGTCTGCACACTCAGGCCTACATCATTCGGTCACTTTATATCGAGATCGTATGCTGAAGATTTTCTTCACCATCAAGAAGGCTGTCAAGTTACTTATTTATTCATGTACTGATTTATTTGAATAAAAGCTTTCCTTCTGCAGCACAAGATGGCTCCTCCAGAGTGATGGGGGTACAGCAGACCCCCCAGCTATCCCCTGCAATTCAAGTCTTGAGCCAAAGCTCTGAGCAGCTGCCAGTGTTTATAAACCTATTTGCCCCAGAACACCCTTCTTCTCCCTGAGATGTGGAATTCTCCCTCCTCGCCCCCCGGAATTGGGAGCCTGGACAGGATCCAGTCCAGCTTTTCTGTATATAAATACAACACAACTTGGATATCTCGTTTCTGCAGGGCTAGAAGTGGGAGGTTGATACTGGTTGATAATGGCGCTCCCAGTGGGACCTGCAGCTTATTTATGCAACAAACAACACTTGCCTCTAGTCCTGGAAGGGCTCAGGACACCTGGCTATAAAGTTTGCTATTTCTATGAACAGTTCACATTATTTTTGGTCATTTTCAGAGGTGGCAATGGCTCCATCTATGCTCCACATAGTTAGGCTCATAGTAGATAAAGCCACCTGGCTATATAGGTGGAAGGACACAAAAAGGAGTCCTAATAATTTTTTTAAACCCTCTACATACAACATTCATTCTGTTCAGTGAAACATTCTTGTCAGGACCAGCTAAGTATGAAGAAGCTATCCTTGGGTAGCTGTCAGAGGTAGCGCTAAGCACTGTGAGTGGGGTCTGAAGCCTGGTGCCCTACAATAGATGTGCAATACTCAGGATATGCTGTGGTGTTTGTGTGACAGAATAGATTTATTGGCATTCATCTGGGATGACCAGAGGTGAAAGTAAGCCGGTACGCCCTGGTACGGCGTACTGGCAAGAGCTGGTGCACCGTACCGGGGCAGATAGGCTTCCCCTGGCGGCAATTTAAAGGGCCTGGGGCTCCCTGCTGCTGGAGCCCTGGGGAAGCGGTGACGGGGCTCGGGAGGCGATTTAAAGGGCCCGGGGCTCCTGCCACAGCTACCGCCCCGGGCCCTTTAAATCATCCTCGGAGCCCTAAGGTAGCGGCTGCGGGACTCCGGTGGCTATTTAAAGGGTCTGGGGCTGTGGCAGCTGCTACCACCCCAGCCCTTAAAATTGCCACCGGAGCCCCGCCGCCGCCTCCCCAGGGCTCCAACAGCAGGGCTCCGGGAGATTTAAAGGTAGAGGCCACACCCCTTCTGGCTGAGGCTCCGCCCCCTCCTAAGGACTCCGGAGTACCAGTAAGTCCTTTAAGTTACTTTCACCCCTGGGGATGACCTAGGTACCTCAATTTATTTAGATAGTAAATTCTTTGAGGCAGGGACTTATTTACATGGTAAGTTCACACTGCCCGGCACAGTAGGGTTCCAGACTTGATTAATACCTCTAGGCGCTACTCAGCTACTATAGAATCATAGAATCATAGAATCTCAGGGTTGGAAGGGACCTCAGGAGGTCATCTAGTCCATCATGACTTTCATGGCTGTCCCAAACTTCTGGTGATAGTCACGCCATGTCAGCCTGTGCTCTCTCGCCCCCGTTCAGAACACCACGACAGCATATGCCGTCAAAGCCATCCCTAGAGTCAGGGAAGCTCTGAGTGCGGGATTTTCCATCTGACTTGTGTGCCGGGTGCCCATAAATATTTTGGAAAGTCCCACCCAAAACACGGGTTGAACTTTAAGCTTGTTCTTCAGTCCCACTAACTTCCGTGGGACTGAAGCGCAAGCTGAAGAGCTGTCCTGAATCGAGGCCCTTATCAATAGGTGGAGAGGTGACACTTCATGCCGTAGAGCTTAAGTATCATCAGAAAGCTGCAACTCTGCCTCTGGGCAGCGGCGTGGGAATGATACGTCTCTCCGTCCAGAGCGAAACGTTTGAAGTCACACAGCCAGACGGCAACGATGGAAAGCCTGTAAATCAACTCTGTTGCTCTGGACAAAGTCCCCTCAATGTGTAAGATTGCCAGTGGCTCCCCTTACTGTTAAAAATATAAGGAAATGGAGGGTGAGGATGTAAATACATCTCAGGGATCTGGTGACAACACATAAATCATTCAGGTTTTGCTCTTGTCACTCGCCGTATTTATCCCTTTGGAGTTACCCACCACTCATTCTCTTGATTGATCTTTTGCTCTAGGTACGTTGGCCAGAGCCTGCCACCCTCTCACAGGTCAAAATCCCATGGAAGTCCCTGTGAGGTTAGGCCGGACTAGGGCTGCAGAAGCAGGTGCCCAGGAAATGGAGGCTGGGTGAACACACAGAAGTGCACAGTGCATAATTTGTAATGAAAGGGGTGCTGGGGCTCAAGCATTTTTTTTTTTACATTCAGAACTGATGCGGCAAGCCCAGAGGTGCTGGAGATATGAATGGTCAGGCCCAGAGGTGCCGGGCATATGAATTGCCAGGCCCAGAGGTGCTGGGCATATGAATTGCCAGGCCCAGAGGTGCCAGAGATATGAATTGCCAGGCCCAGAGGTGTCAGGGCTCAGCCCTGGCACGAATTAAGCTCTGGAATTATGTCTCCGTTCTGAAAATTGACAATGTATAAATGGTCTCGTCTTAGGCCTGGTCTACATGCAATGCATCAGTATAAGTAGAGTTATGGTGATAGAGTTATACCGGTGCAACCCCTAGCATGGATACAATTATCCTGGTATCAAGATGCCTTATGCCAGGATAGACTATTCCCCTTCCCATATGAGAATGAACTGTATCGGGATAAGCATGTTCATACTGGTATCACTGCATGCACACTACAGAAGTTGCTTTCACTTTACCTATATAACTTCCTAAGGTAGAAAAGGCCATAGATCTGCTCCCTCGGTGTAGTCAGAATCTTGTCCGCTGCCCTTAGTGACCAAATTAAGATTTTTATTGCCATTTCCTCCTCCTCTCCCTGTAGAGCCAAACCAGCTCAGTAAGTGCGATTGTGAATCTACTTGTTTGCTAAGGTCCAACCGGTTAGACCTGAGCAAATCCAGGAATGGAAAAGGGGTTGCATTGCAATCACGTCTGAGGGCACAGTTTGGCATTGTGAATTCAGGCTTAACAAGTGAGGTCTTTTGTAAAATCCAGGAAAATTCTTCTCTGTTGGCCACATAGTAAAATCCACAACTTTCATTATAGAACAAGCCGTAGGTTGCTGTGGCAGGCCAATGACTTCTGCTTCCTCCTCCATTGGGATCGCTGGGTGGGCTGAGGGCAAACCAACCACATGTATTTAAATATGGCAAAATGTAAAGTCCTATGTCTAGGAACACAGAATGTCGGCTATACTTACAGGATGGGGGACTCTCTCCTGGGAAGCAGTGACTCTAAAAAGGACTTGGGCATCATAATGGATAATCAGCTGAACATGAGGGCCCAGTATAATACTGATGTCAAAAGGGTTACTTGGCTGTATCAACGGGCGATTCTCAAGTAGGAGTACAGAGGTTATTTTAACACTGTATCTGGGACTGGTGTGCCAGTTGCTGGAATCCCGTGTCCAGTTCTGGCGTCCACAATTCAAAAAAAATTGGACAGGGACAGAGAGGAGCCATAATAAATTATTAAAAGTCATTGAAAACATGATTCATTGTGATCCACTCAAGGAGCTCGATCTATGCGGCATAACAAAGAGAAGGTCAAGGGGTGACTTGCTCACAGCCCATTTGTACCTAGGGGGAACAGAAATTTATAATGGAGAGCTCTTCAGTCTAGCAGATGTAGATATAATAAGATCCAGTGGCTGTAAGCTGAAGCTAGACAGATTTAAACTAGAAATAAAGGGCATATGGCCTGCGGTATGGACGAGATCGGACTACATAAGCAAAACGGTCCCTTCACATTACAGGGTGGCAGGGACTGACAACTCAGAGAAGGCAGCTTGCTTAGTGCCTGACAGCGGAACCCACTACAGCTAAGAAAGAACAAAAGTAAAGTCTCTATGAGCGAGCAGACAGTGGGCCAGGTTCTCAGCTGGAGTGAATCACGATAGCTCAATTGCAGTCAGTGGCGCTATGCCAGTTAATGCTACGTGAGGATCTGGCCCTTTGTGTATGTCTCTTCTGTGACAATCGGCAGTGGACTGAACTAAAAAATAGCTGCCTGGCTTTACAAACTGCAGTCAGAGAGATTTAACGGAGCAGTACAAAGACACCGAAAAAGCCATAACAATTACATAGCTGAATACACTATCATTTTCTTAGGGATTCTAGGGCCACCCTGTTTCCCTCCGTCCACCTCCCCGAGCCTCTGATCCTAACTCTCGTGGGGTCAATTTATCCAGTAAAGTGCTGCATCTACCACCTGAACCGTGCGACATCTTTCTTTTCTGATTTTTCTCTTTTAAAGCTCCACTGTCAAGGTTTGTTAAGCAGAGAAATTGACAGGTACCTTAACAGTTGTTTTCAGTTTTATGGTTGGACTCATCTTAAGGATTCCAGCGGTGTCCCTTTAAAAACAGGCAGCTTTAGCTGAAAAGTCGATCTTTGCTGAAACACAACACAATTTATCTTCAATGCAAAAAAAGTAGGTTAGGTTATTGCAGCTGTGAAGTTCACAGGCCAAATTGTGCCCTCTCTTATATGCATGAAACAGCTCCACACAGATGGAAGTGAGGGTACAGGACAGTGGTGGGTGGGGCTGAAAGCATCCTGATCTACCTGCAAAGTGGTTTGGGTGACCAGATGTCCTGATTTTATAGGGACAGTCCCGATTTTGGGGGCTTTTTCTTATATAGGTACCTATTACCCCCCACCTCCTGTCCCGATCTTTCACACTTGCTATCTGGTCATCCTAGAAGTGGCCGGCTATTTTCCTGGTTAGACCACTCACCACTTTAGGTCATATCTCATGAACAACCAGGACTTCATCCCTCCAGCCTCATTGACTAATTAAGGACAATCGACACTATTATTATTATTAGTGGGAGGAGGAGGAGTAGCTTATGTATAGAAGTCCCTAAAGGCCCCAGCTGAGATCAGGGGCCGATTGTGCCAGGCACTGTATGAACACATAGGAAGAGATAGTCCCTGCCCATTACAACTGGCAAGTAGCTGGGAAATACACCTCTACCCCGCTATAACGCGGTCGTGGGGAGCCAAAAATCCCTACTGCATTATAACTGAAACCCCGTTATATTGGGGTAGGGGTGGCAGGGCTCCGGCGGTGATTTAAAGCGCTCCGGGCTCCAGCCTTTGCGGAGAGCCCCAGGCCCTTTAAATCACTGGCGAGCCCCACTGCCGCAGCCCTGGGGTAGCAGCGGCACAGCTCTGGCGGTGATTTAAAGAGCTCCAGGCTCTGGCTGCGCAGCAGCCAGAGCCCCTGGCTCCTTAAATCACTGGCGAGCCCCACTCCCGCAGCCCTGGGGTAGTGATCCGGCGATGATTTAAAGAGCTCCAGGCTCTGGCTGCTGCGGGGAACCCCGGGCCCTTTAAATCGCTGGCGAGCCCTGCTGCCACAGCCCCGGGGTAGGGGCAGCAGGGCTCCAGCGGGATTTAAAGGGCCCTGGGCTCCCCGCAGCAGCCGGAGCCCCGGCCCCTTTAAAGCACTGCCAGAGCCCTGCTGCCACCGCGCTATACGCAAACCCATGTTATATCGGGTCATGTTATAGCGGGGTAGAGGTGTATTAGCTTTCCAGTGGTGCATAGCAATCTGAAAGGACTTGAGCAAAGGGAGGCTTACTCTGTACGCAGCACCCTCCTGCTATAGGTAAATAATGATGCAGATACACAAGTGGGCTGATTCATCCAAGCTGGCATTGAGATGTTACCTCAGTATCACGTCATTCCGATTACTATCTTACCTTTTACCCTGTGCTTCAGTTCTGCCTTGATTTTCATGTCTCAAGACCTGTTAGAGCTGGAACCAACCTTGTGTGCCTCAGGAAAGCTTGGTACAGAGCATCAAGGAGCAGCATGATCCAGTGAATAGCAAACCAGGGGGCTGAGGTGCAGGAGGGGGCTCAGGGCTGGGGTTGCGGTGTGGTAGGGGTGCAGGGGGTGAGCTCCAGGAGGGAGTGTGGGTACGGGAGAGGGCTCAGGGCTGGGAGTGTGGGCTCAGGGCTCTGGGAGGGAGTCAGGATGCGGGAGGGGTTTCTGATCTGGGGCATGGGGATGGGGTGCGGGAAGAGGTTTGTAGTGCGGGCTCCGGCCTGGCAGTGCTTACCTCAGGCAGCGCCTGGTTGGCGGTGCAGCAGGGTTAAGGCAGGCTCCCTGCCTGCCCTGGCATCGTGCAACTCCCAGCTTGTCCGTATCCTAGGCACAGGGAGGGATGCGCTGTGGGGCAGCCATTGCCCCTACAGCTCCCATTGGCTGCAGTTCCCGGCCAATGGGAGCTGCGGAGCTGGTGCTGGGGGTGGGGGCAGTGCGCGGGGCTTCTTTGATCACCCCTGCACCTAGGAGCTGGCGGGAAATGCCGGCTGCTTCCAGGAGCCACACAGAGCCAGGGCAGGTAGGGAGCCTACCTTAGCTTCGCTGCACCACCAACCAGATTTTTCACGGCCCGGTCAGCAATGCTGACCGGGGCTGCCAGGGTCCCTTTTCAACTGGGCTTTCCAGTCGAAAACTGGATGCCTGGCAACCCTACGCTGTGTGGGTTGATGTTACATCTTTAATTGAGGGTTTTGTGTCATCTCCTTGCGTGATCATCCCTGTGACCTTCCTCACCGTGGTCCAGCCTCTGAGGAATGTGCTAGCCACACCAGCAGGTCACAGCACACTGCAGAAGTCTCCCTTCTGTAAAGCACAAACTGGTGGAACCTCCACTAGGAAGAACCGTCATCCCTAGGACTGATCCTGGATTTTTCTCCAGTCACTGTCCCTGCAGCCCTGGGGTATTCCGGCTCGTGTGATCGATGGGACAGGATGACTCTGTCAGGTAAATAATGGCATCCCTGGCACGGGGAGGAGGACCTCAGGCACAGCAGTGCTGCACTCATTCTCCAGGTTGGTTTCCATTCCTTCCTGCCTTGTGATGCCAGAGGCTTTGCCAGCAGCTGATGCACAACAGAAGAAAGGCATGATTCATTTAGAGTAACAGGAGAGACAGCTTCTTGGCCTGAAACCAACCCCTACTTTCTCCACCTCCGCTTTCTAATCTGTAGCTTTCTGACCTAGCTGCTCACATATTCAGGGGACGAGAAAGACACAATCTGAGCAAAGGCCTAGGAACCAGGAGCTCGTGAATTTTAATAGCCACTGACCCGGTCTGTGGCTACAGGCAACTCTTTCAAATGCTGCCTCAGTTTCCCCACCTTTAGAGCAGTGGTAATAGCACTACCCCATCTCACAGTGTTGCTGAGTGGGTTAGCTGGCCTTTGTAAAGTGCGTCTAAGAGGAAAAAAAATGCTTGCAATGATTATATATGCTACTGCAATACCAAGCAGAAAACAACCAGGGGGTGGGAGGCCAGGTCATAGGCTGTGCTGATAATTGTGTCCCTAAAGCCTGCTTAAAGGACATTTCCAGTTTTCTCCTGCTTTTAAAACACTGTGTATAATAGTACAGGGTGGAGATTAAGTCTATCTATCTATCTACCCCATACACCACATCTATCTAGCTAATCTAATCTACCTATATCAATTCATGAGGATTGCATATATCTATATTAGCATGTATGGGGTATATTTAACAGTGCATGGTAAGGATTGTTGAGAATCGCTGAGTAGCTGTTCACAGTTTTTCCCCTTTAACAAGTACCGGTTGTGACGCCAGCAGCCCAAGTGCCAGCCCATGCCAAGGCCCCTAGGTCTCAGCTGGACCCAGTCTGGCTCACCTGCGTGCTGCTAGTGTTACAGTATTAGACTTATAAAAACGTGGTTAGTGTTTAGACTGCGTGGAATTCTTGTAAACTGCTGCATGCGTTAATCTCCCTTGTAACATTTGTATCCCGTGTTAGAAAGTAATAGTTGTGTGTTTGCTCTGCAACTGTTAAACTGTTTGCCCTGTAGCTGTAAATCACCAGACAGGAGAGAAGCATTAACAACTGTGAAATACTACTTTGCCACAGGAAGTGTCATCTCCTGCCCAGCAAAAGAAGGCTGAGATACCAGAAGAACCATTGTGGCACATCAGAGGACAAAATATTTTGTTGATTACTTCCCCCCTCCCATGAATTCCTCCCAACAGCTGAACGTGCAAACTTGAGCAGAAGAGGGGAAGGAATAAAAGGTCCTAGCAAGGAGAAATGGTGTCGATTATGCTTCTTGGACTCTGAGAGGCAAGAATTACTAACCATAAGCAAAAGGTACCCAGTGCTTTGCCCTAGAAGACACACAGAGCTTGCTTATTATAGAGGCGTCTACTACCTTTTGAAACTTAAGCCTGGGACTTATTTCTGTGTATAGGTGTTTACCTGCTTTAACCTTGTAAATAACTCTCATTGCCTTTTCCTGGTTATAAATCTTATTACTGGTCTGGCTACAAGTGTTGGCTTTGGTGTGAGATCTAAGGGGAAACTGGCTTTGGGCACATGACTGGGATAGGGCTGCCAGGCATCCAGTTTTCGACCAGAATGCCCAGTCAAAAAACTCTGGCGGTTCCAATCAGCATCGCCGACCGTGCCGTTAAAAGTCTGGGCGGTGGCACGCAGGGGGCTCCCTGCCTGCCCAAGCTCTGTGTGGCTCCTGGAAGCAGCTGCCTAGGGCAGGTCCCTGTAGCCTCTAGGTGCCTAGGGGCTGCAGGGACCTGGCGGCCACTTCCTGGGAGCCACACTAAGCACCCCTGGGACCTTGTACCCCCTCTCGAACCCCAATCCCGCCACCCCAGACCAGAGTCCCCTCCTGCATCCCAAACCCCTCATCCCCAGCCCCACCCCTGAGTCCACACCCCTACCCAGAGCCTGGACCCCCTCCCACACTCCGAACCCCTCTTCCCCAGCCCAGAACCCTCTCCAGCATCCCAGCCCAGATCCCATACCCCTGCCCCCCACACACACACGCCAACCTGCTGCCCCAGCCCGGAGCTCTCTCCTGCGTCCCAAACCTCTCACCCCCGGCCCCACCCCAGAGCCTGCACTCCCAACCGGAGCCCTCGCTGCGCCCCCCGACACCTCAATCCCCTGCCCCAGCCCAGTGAAAATGAGTGAAGGTGGGGGAGAGTGAGCAATGGAGGGAGGGGGGATGGAGCATGTAGGGACAGGCCTCCAAGAAGGGGGCAGGGCCTCGGGGGAAGGGGGGCCGCGGGGCAGGGGTGTTCGGTTTTTGTGCAATTAGAAAGTTGGCAACCCTAGCCTGGGAGTAACCTGAATGGATCCCCAGCTATCACGGCCACAGCTGGGGCAGTGCTCGCGTGAGTCCATTTGACCCTCACCAAAGCACCTCCTGGGGGAGGATGCTCAGAAATGCATTGCTGGCTGCACTAGACTGCCATGACCGCTGCCTGCTCTGAGTCCCAGGCAGATGGAGTTAGGCTTTACCTTCCTATAGCACCGTTCACCCCATAATCTCAGCCATTACTGAGTTACCCCCCTGGAGCCTTTGTGAGGGAAGTTGGTGTTAGTCTTCCATTTTGCATGTGGGGAAACTGAGTCAGAACAAAACAGCACCGTGGCCTTGGCAGCGCAGCAAGTGGATAGTAGCAGAGCTGTGATTAGAGCTCAGGACCGCCTGAGACGAGTCAGGACCTCAGCCCCCCGCAACTCTATGCTCTCGTCCGTTAACATTTGCTGTAAACACGTCAGCCCCTATTCTGTGCTCTGTGCTGGCTGATTTTGGTAGTGGTGCATGTGTGTTCTGAGACCCGAATCCGGGTGGAATATGTCAGTCAGGCTCCTGGTTTGTGGAGGCTATTACTTATTTGATGCTTAGGTAGGATCATCCAGGTTTCTCATCCCTGTGGCATCCTATCAGGGGCTATGTTCTTTCATTGTTTGTAATGCGTGAGCGTCAGCCAGCCTGATTCTGATCTCACTGACCTGGTGTAAGCCCATTGATATCGCTGGGATACGGGTCTGCTCTAACGCCCACTGAAGTCCATGGGTTTCTTGAGTTACGTGTGCGTAAGGGAGACCAAAAACAGGCCCCAAGAGTGTGTCTGGCTGTTGTTGGAGGGGTGGGGGGATACCCTTCCTCCAGTAACAAGCGCTTGTGGTCTTTGCTGTGGAGATCAAAGAGTTGCACAAGTTGGTGGAAGAGTCTGTGGACGAGATGATGTGGAAGAGGCCCCATGGACATAGGGTAGGCTGTCCCTTTATACTGAATCCTGGGCTGCTTCCTTGTGATACTGCAGGAGGCCACACAGCTGCCATGCTTAGGGCATTCTTGGTACACGTGCCGGTTGGCTTGTGTGAGGAGTTTGAAGGCTGATGCAGCCACTGCTGGGTAAATCTCCCTGAAGCCTTGAGGACCAAGTCCTAACCACTGATGTACCAACATGGAAATGAACAAGCTTGTTAGAGGGGCGACTGTGGCACTTCACAATTTGGAACCACTTGCAGGTAGTCCCCGAACATGCCCTTCTGTGATCCTCCTCAGGACCGCCGCAGAGGTGTCTACAAGCACCAACCGGTGGTAATGGCTGCCGTGAAGGCTGTTACGGAACCTGCCTTCCAAAGCATACCCTGCCCACGTTCTCTCCTTCAGAGGGCCAATGTGGCACCCTGGCTGGAACCAGCTCTAGGACTAGCAGGAGCTGTACAAGAGTCTCCCCACACAGCCCCACCAATGCACTTCGCTCCCAATCCAGAGCCAATGGAAAGACTCCCATTGACTTCAGTGCAGTTTGGAGCAGGCGCCTACAGCGTCCCCTGCCATTCCAGGCCTGATCCGCGGCGCAGCTTTGCCAATAAATGTTGACCCTGAGTAGCTTTTTCCTCTTTCTGGGTCCCTTCCGAACTCTGACCTGCCACATCCATCCTTCTCTAGTGCTGGACCCCACGCTTTCCAGCTCTGCCGAAGCAGCTCGGTCCTGACCCACAGCTAGGGTGACCAGATGAGAGGAAGAAAATATCAGGACACATTGTGGGGGGAGGGTCGCCAGTGGAGAAAAAAAAAAGCGCTCAGTGCTGCCGGCAGGGGGGCGGGGAAAGGAGTACCACGAAATATCGGGACAAATTGCGTCCTGGCCATAGATCGGTCGGGACGCGGGACAAACGCCTAAATATCGGGACGGTCCCAATTTTATCGGGACGTCTGGTCAGCCTACCCACAGCATTTCCCGTTAGTCCTGCCGTGGGCATCTCCCGAGCAGAGTGTGAGGATTCGCTTCAATTGCTCTGCACTGCATGGCGGCTCTGTGATGGGTACAAATGGGCGCTAAGAGGAGATGATCAGCCTCTGTTTTTACTTGTCACTTGAAGGCTGAGAGCTGGAATTTAAGTCCTTGGGGATGCAACTCAGGAGCACTGAGCCTCTGTACCTCCGAGCCTTCAGCCCTCACAGTTATTTCTGCCACAGCTCACAGAACAGCGCACTTGCCAATTCAGTGACATCCCAGCAACAGAGCAAAACTAATTTGAGTGACACACGACGGAGCCGATGCGGCTTTGCTGAGAAGCAGATAAAAGCAGAATAGAGAACGTGTTGCTTAAGGCCACCGGTTCAGTGCCACCTGGGACTAGGTACCACAGCGGAAGGCCAGGGGCCTTCACAGTGCCGCTGTGCATGGCTGCTTGTCTGTTACGCTGACGTGTATCAAAATTTCCCTCTCCTTTCCCCAGGCAAAGGGTTGGCACTGAAATGCCAGCTCGGATGAATCAGCCCACTTGTGTACCTGGACCATTCTTTACCTAGAGCAGGAGAGTGCTGCACACAGAGTAAGCCTCCCTTTGCTCAAGTCCTTTAAGACTTTTTTTTTAAAGGGAGATGGACAAAATCATGGGGAAAATCCTGTCACTTAACTCCATGGCCCTCAGTGGAGCCACTCCTTATTTATACTAGTTGAGGATCTGGCCCCTTTATATTTTAAAAACAAACTCCCTAACTGTATCTGCTAATAAGCTTAGGCTAATGACGGCAAAACCTTCCCACATCTGTGGTAGGACGAGAGGGAACTGTCATGGTGCAGAACAAGGCCCCTCCTGGGGATTTTTTGGCTTAATTTCATGGGGGCTCTTGTTGCAAACAAAAAATCCCCACTTAGTTTCAGGCCACGTTCCGGTCCTGCCATTTAAGGCCATTGCATTGGGAGCTGCTCCCAAGGACGCCTGCAGTCACTGGGATGCCACATGGGCACATGCTGGAGTCTGGCTGAGAGTCAGTGCCCTCCATTCTGCACCTGTGCAGGTTGAAGCCAGAAGCTTGGCGCTTGCTCTCTGGGAGGGCAAGGTGCAGGGGGACGTTCATCCGGCTGGTCGTGCTACCCACTCCAGGGAGGGGCGTGGTTTGGCAGGTCTAGTCAGGGCTGTCTAGCCGGCAGCCCAAAAGCTGCAGGACCACAAGAGAGACATAGTTGCTGCTCCTCTGTGCACTCCCCACTTGGCTCCCATCATGCCTCTGGCAACTGTTTCTTTGACGATGCTCCTACCTCCTTTCAAATAGCTGTGGCGGCAAAAGTCAGACTAGGCAGCTGCATAGATCAAGTTCATCTTGTGTTGATGATCAGTTTCCCGCCCCATGAGCCAGCAGCACATGAGGCCGTTCTGGGATTTGCAACATCACAGAGGAGCTTTTCCATCCCCAAGTAACTCTTTTCACTGAGATTGTTTTGAAAAGGTGACCAGGAACCCATTTCTAGTCACATGGGGCCAAATTCAGCCCTGTTACAGCTGTGAAACCCCACCGGCGCTGGGAGAACCAGACAGCGTCACAGAAGACTTGGCCTGAACCTTCACCCAGGACGCTGACTGATCTCGTTTCCAATGTGGAAAAAGCTCCTTCGACGGATTGTCTTTATTGAACACTTCAGCATCTGAGTAAAGTTCAGCCAAGTACCAGATGTTTGGCGCTCCCCAGCCAGATATAACGACTTCGTCAGGAGCTTCCACAGGCCGTTAAGTCCTTTCATCATGCCCCTTTTTACAGCTTCATATGCATGTAGTGTGGAAGTCACGTCAACGCAACGGTCTGTTGCATAGCCCCTCAGCCTGCTTAAGTGGCCTCATGATTATCACCACATAAGGCCACCTAGAAATTTTCTAAGCTTCTTCAGGAAATGAGGCAGAACGTAGCGGCAGTATCAGGCCCTGCAGTGGTTGCAATATCTGCATTGTCTGCTTTGGAACCTGGGATGCCCCAGTGGAGCTTCTGAGCTCTCTCCTAGTGCCTACCACGTTTACTCCTCACATCATTTAACATGGAGATGGGGCCCAGTCCTTGTGCAGCCTACACTCTTAGAATGGCTGTAGCGGTTCCTCCGATGGAGCTTAGAAGCTCTGGAGGGGTCAGCATGTGATTTGGGGAAGCGGGGATACGCACTGGGAAGAACTGCCCTCAATAAGCAGCGTCACCTTCCAGCTAGGAGGTAGTTTTCCCTATTGACTATCAATGGGAGGAAGTGGTTCCCTGGGAGCCACAATGGTTGTCCAGATGTTCGAGTGGAGTGAACTGCTTGTCAAGGTGCTAGTGTTATAATTGTTGCCTTAAAGATAATAATTGGAGATATACCAATCTCCTAGAACCGGAAAGGACCTTGAAAGGTCATTGAGTCCAGCCCCCTGCCTTCACTACTAGCAGGACCAATTTTTGCCCCAGATCCCTAAGTGGCCCCCTCAAAGATTGAACTCACAACCCTGGGTTTAGCAGGCCAATGCTCAAACCACTGAGCTATCCCCCCACCCCATGCCTTCTAGAGGAAGAGTTACCAAGTCTGTGCTCTGATACATGCCCAGGAACAGTGCGGCTGGTGCGGCAAGCCAGAGAAACACCTCGCTGAAGACATAAGGGAAGGAGATAAGGAGGTGAACAGCCATAGGCAGGGCCTATCTGCTGCTGTGATATGTGTTGGCCACCAAAGTGTATGTTCACAGTTTGATGAGCTCCCTGTCTGTCATTAGTGGGGGGGAGGGATAGCTCAGTGGTTTGAGTGTTGGCCTGCTAAACCCAGCGTTGTGAGCTCCATCCTTGAGGGGGCCACTTGGGGATCTGGGGCAAAGGTCAGTGCTTGGTCCTGCTAGTGAGGGCAGGGGGCTGGACTCAATGACCTTTCAAGGTCCATTGGAGATATACCTATCATTTTATTTTATTTAAAAAAATTAGTCTATCACAGTACAAATGCAAACCCCCCAGATTTCTCCTTCACTTAGGGTGGCTGCGTCTCCTAGTCAGGCACTTTCCTGCAACCTGCATATACTCTCTGCTACACGCACACTCTTCAGCTTGTCTGCCAGGCTCTCCGTGCAGTGTTTCTCCTAGCCCCACAGCCCTTTCCCCAAGTGCTCTCTGGCTACCCCTGTCGCTGCTCTCACTTAGAATATGTTTGCATTGCAATCAGGGGGGTGACTAGCTGTAATCTAGCTAGCGCAGGGGCCGGAGCAGGATGGGTTGGCCATGTGTGTAATTACCCAGTGTTCTGGGGGGCTTGAACAACACACACTAGAGCCCATGAGGCTGCAGCTTCACTGCTCCCGTGCCCAAACTAGCTATATTAAAGCTAGTTCAGTTATGTCTACTCGAGCGGCAATCACACCCCCTGACTGCAGCGTAGACACAACCTAAGGACCATTTGCTGCCGTCACTCTGTCAGGCACATTGTGCAGGGAGGCTACCATCCCCCCGGCCCACCTCCTTGTGTTCATACACACATACATATTCTCTGGTGGGTACAGGCTCGTCGCACGCAGCAACCCACATCACAGACAGAGGCTGACCTGCACACATCACACCTGGGCTTTGCCAATACTCCCATGCAGAATTCAAGGCCTTGCTGCTCATCTACAAAACCTTTGATGGAATAGGCTTGGCTACTCACCTGCCAAGACAACTGCCCTGTGCCAGGCTGCTGCAGCTAGTGAGATTGCTGGACAGACAAGTACTGGGGGAGCAGCGTTCTCAGGGGCGGGATTCTGGCAGTGGACCATTTTGCCAGGAGGAATCAAAAGAAGCCCAAACCTGGCTGTGTTCAGATCAAAAGGCAAGATACAGCTCTTTAGTAAAGACTTGCCCTTGCAAATGAACAACAATCCCTGACCTTACAATCCACACACCCCTGCAATCTGGGGAACAGACAGAGGGAATGCTAGTGGCTCTTGACTCTAAAGTGTCATGAGCTCCTTGTTACCTAAGCAATGAAAAGAATCACAGACACCATACGAGTTCTTCAGACAGACAGATGCACGGAGCATTTGCCAGCTCCAGCTGCATTCTCACAGCTTCTCTCTTCGACCATCTTTCATTGCTCTCCCCTACCTGCAACTTCCCCAGCCCCTGTCTTGGCAGTCCCGTGCATGCTGTGTTGCCAACAGTCCTCACCAGATCTCCCCAAAACGCGCGCTCTCTGGATGCAGTATATGTGCCTGCACTCTTGTCTTAGACAGAGGCACACCCTTCACACGATGCACAGCCTCTGTCATGCACACCCTGCAAACACTTTTCCCCCTAAGCACTCTCACATTGGACTTCCATGCACATTCATAGCTCTATTGGTACCTTCCTTAGCACCACTCATTCTCCACAAGGGGGCGTCACTACATCACAGGGACACATACAGGAAATGGAAGGAGGGGCATGTCACCAAGGAAGCATACATGGGAATAGCGCGAGCCTGAAGGGACAAAAATCAGGAAAGCCAAGGCAAGGAATGAGTTACAGCTGGCAAGGAATGTTAGCGACAACAAGAAGGGGTTCTTCAAACATGTCAGACATAAAAGAAAGATCAAGGACAGTGTGGGTCTGCTGCTCAATGGAGCAGATGAGCCGGTAACAGAAGATGATAAAAAGGTGGAGCTGCTCAGTGCCTACTTTGCTTTAGTCTTCACATAAAAAATAGCGTGTGATCAGACGCCTAGAGAAGTTACCATAGACAATAAAGGGGAAGGGATGCAGATCGAGATAAGTAAAGAAAACATCAGAGATCTTCTGATTAATTTGAATGAATTCAAGTCAGCAGGACCTGATGTTATTCACCCCAGGGTGCCAAAGGAATTAGCTGAAGAAATCTCAGAGCCACTGGCAATAATATTTGCAAACTCATGGATGACGGGAGAGGTCCTGGAAGACTGGAGGAGGGATAATGTAGTGCCCATCATTAAAAAGGGGGGAAAGGGCGTGCTGGGGAACTATAGACCAATCAGCCTGACCTCAATACCTGAGAAGTTAGTAGAGCAATGGATAAAGTAGGGCTGTCAATTAATCACAGTTAATGCAATCCATTAACTCAAAACAAATTAACTAGATTTTTAAAAATAGTCACGATTAATTGCAGTTTTAATCACACTGTTAAACAATCATAGAATACCAATTTAAATGTATTATACGTAGTTTGGGATGCTGTTCTACATTTTCAAATATATTGATTTCAATTAAAACACAGAATACAAAGTGTAGAGTGCTCACTTTATATTATTATTTTTATTACAAATATTATTTTTATTAAAAAAGAAGCAAAAGAAATAGTATTTTTCGATTCACCTCATACAAGTCCAATTAGTCCTACTTCTTGTTCAGCCAATCGCCAAGACAAACAAGTTTGTTTACATTTACGGGAGATAATGCAGCCCGCTTCCTATATACAGTGTCACTTGAAAGTGAGAACAGGTGTTCATATGGCACTGTTGTAGCCGGCACTGTGTTATTTACATGCCAGATATGCTAAACATTCATATGTCCCTTCATACTTTGTTTTTTAGGCACTAAAGTTCTACATTGTTTCGTTTTTGAGTGCAGTTATGTAAACTAAATAATTCTACATTTGTAAGTTGCATTTCCATGATAACTAGATCGCACTACAGTACTTGTATGAGATGAATTGAAAAATACTATTTCTTTTGTTTCTCTTTTTAACCATGAAAATATTTGTAATAAAAATAATATCAACTGAGCACCGTACACTTGTAGTCTGTGTTGTAATTGAAATCGATATATACGAAAACATAGAAAAACATCCCAAACTATTTATAATACATTTAAATTGGTATTCCATTATTGTTTAACGGTGCGATTAAAACTGCAATTAATTGCCACTATTTTGTTTAATCTCACGATTAATTGCGATGATTTTTGAATTGTTTGACATCCCTAGTATAAAACATTCAGTTCACAAATACCTGGAGGAGGAAGCAGCCAGCATGGCTTTACTACAAATCATGCCAAATCAGCTCGATTTCCTTCTTTGACAAAGTAACTACTTTGATGGATGGGGGAATGCAGTGGACATAATATATGTGGACTTTAGCAAGGCTTTTGACACAGTCTCACATGACGTTCTCATAAGTAAACTGGAGAAATGCAGGCTTGGTAGAACTACCATTAAGTGGATAGATAATTAGGTAACCGCAAACAAAGAGTAACTATTAATGGAATGATGTCAGATTAGAAGGTCTCAGGTGGGGTTCCACAGGGATCTGTTCTGGGTCTGTGTTATTTAACATATTTATTAATGACCTGGCTGTAGGAATAAAGAGCATATTGATCAAACTTGCAGATGAAACAAAACTGGAAGGCGGGGCGGTGTATTACAAACACTTTGGAGGGTAGAAAATTCAACATGATCTTGATAAATTGCAGAACTGGGCAATAGACAACATAATGAAATTCAACAAGACAAATGTAAGGTGCTACACTTGGAGAAGAAAAACCAAATGCACAAATACAAACTGGCAGATAACTGGTTTGGCAGCAGCACTGCTGAGACGGAGCTGGGAGTTGTGGTGGATCACAACCTCAACATGAGTCAGCAATGTGATGCTGTTGCAAATAAAGCAAATGAAGTTTTGGCTGGCATTAGCAGAAGCATAGCATGCAAGTCACGGGAGGCGGTAGTACCGCTCTTCTTGGCGCTGGTTAGGTCTCAGCTGGAGAACTGTGTCCACTTTTGGTCACCAATGTATAGAAAGGATGTAGAGAAACTGGAAAGGATCCAGAGGTGAGTGGCAAAGGCTATCAAAGGGATGGAATGCAAACGATATGAGCATAAAATGAAGGAACTGGGTATGTTTAATTTGGAAAAGAGGCGATTAAGGAGGGGCATGATAGCGGTCTTCAAATACTTGAAAGGCTGCCATAAAAAAGATGGCAAAAAGTTGTTCTCTCTTTCCACAGAGGCAGGACAAGAGGCCATGGGTTCAAACTGCAGCATAGCAGATTTAGATTAAATCTCAGGCAAAACTTCCTAACTTTAAGAACAGTAGGACAATGGCACAGACTGCCTAGGGAAATCATGGAATCTCCTTCACTGGAGGTTTTCAAAAAAAGGCTGGATGGTTTAGACACAACACATCTTGGTAGGGGGTTAGACTAGATGATGCTTGTGGTCCCTTCTAGCCCTGTGGTTCTATGACAATATACAACCTCACCTTGGAGACTAGAGCAGGGCATGATCAGAATCCTACTTTTGTCACCTGACTTATGTGACTCTTTCTGCTGGTAGACCTGAAGAGAAGAGAGCAATTCCAGTCCTTGGATGAATTTTCTTTTTGTGTGTTACTTGTAGCTGGCTATGTCAGTGATATTTCGGGGGAGGAGAGTGGGGAGACAGGGTGGGGGCGGAGATGGAATTACTCCCAGTGTCCAAAGGGGACAAGGCAAGAAGTAATGGGTAGCAACAAGAACACTGACATTTCAAGCTTGATACCAGCAAAATGTTTCTAACAGTGAGGTCAAGCAGGCCATGGAATAATTTCCCCAGGGAGGTGGTCAAGGCTCCATCTCTGGAGATGTTCACAGAGAAATTTGGATTTAACACTTAGAAAAGTCAGGTGATAGAAACTCTGGCAAGTGGATGGAGAACTGGGCTGGAGTGGCCCAGGAGTATATGTTGCAGCCCTGAATTCTTATCAATCTCTTTTAAACCTGCAAGATCCTTCATGAACATGAAGTGTTGTTGTGATCCCGTCCGGCGCGAACAAGCAGGGCTCATGCACGTTCAGATTTTTAATGAGCCTATTGATAGAGCCCTGCACGGATACAAAATTTGCATCCGAGTCTGATCTGCAATCCGCAAACATGGTCCACGGATATGCGCAGATTTGCAGGGCTCTAGATATAAAATTTTGATCTGCATCCATCCATGACCTGCAAACAGAGCCCGCGGTTGTCCGTATCCACGGATGTGGATATAAAGTGGATATTTGCAGGGCTCTACCTAGTGACTAAGCTGAAACGTGTATTTTGAAATGGCCAGTAGCCAGATCTCAAGCAGTGACTCAGCTCCGAGGGAAAGAGCGACTCCGATGGATACATTGGTCCCATATTGTGAATCACCAGACAAGTAATCCGAGCAATTTTGAAATCAATGTCATGTCTGAGAGTGAGCAAATGCTGCTCCCTTGCGATGGTAGACACATGCTGAGGCCACTTTAAAAAATACAATGAAAAGAACTCCAGCAGCAGCATTATCGTCCATGTGCTGGGGACTATGCGATGCTTTCCTAAGGAAGGCCATAAAACAGGCACACCACTGATGGAGCCTGTCCGTAACTGAGCACAGTTACAGCCATAGAATCAGCCCCACAACTGAGCACAGTTACAGCCATACAATCAGCCCCACAACTGAGCACAGTTACAGCCATAGAATCAGCCCCACAACTGAGCACAGTCAGCACAGTTACAGCCATAGAATCAGCCCCACAACTGAACACAGCACAGTTACAGCCATAGAATCAGCCCCACAACTGAGAACAGGCAGCATGGCAACAGCCATAGCATCAGTCACACAACTGCGCAGTCAGCACTGTTACAGCCATAGCATCAGTCACACAACTGCGCAGTCAGCACTGTTACAGCCATAGCATCAGTCACACAACTGTGCACAGACACTGCCATACAATCAGCCTCTCAACTATGCACAGTCAGCACAGCTACAACCAGCCCCACAACTACACACAGATAGCACAGCTACAGCCATAGAGCCAGATCACAGAGTTGGAGGTGGAAATCTTCTTTCAGGGCATTGGGTACATCTACACAGGGATAAAAGCCCCACATCACATCCGCGGCTGGCCTAAGTCAGCTGACTCGGGCTCATGGGTCTTGGGCTCCAGGGCTAAAACACTGCTGTGTAGCAGTTCAGGCTCAGACAGGCCCGCAGGCTCTGGGTCCCAAAGTGGGTGGAAAGTCCTATCAGCTAACCCATGTTTGCAGTTATGTTTATGTAACCTCTGCTCTCCTGTGTCTCAGGTTGGCGTGAGTCCCTCAAGGCTTTTAAGAGGTCGTGTTTAGTCCAGCACTAGAAGCTTTAGGCTTTGCCAATTATTTTTATGTTTTACATTGTATATTTTATGCCGCTGGGCTTTGTGAGAAGTCCTAAGACACGAGCCATATTTTCTCCAGGTATCAAATCCCCAACAAACTAGCTTAAAGTTCTTGTCCTCCTGTATTTCCGGTGATGTGACATCTAACCTTTCATGGCTTCCACTCCTCTGCAGAATCCAGGCACCGATGGATAGTCACTAACGTCCATCTCCTGCTTTTACACATTCACTCCCTCCCCACCCCACCGCAGCCCAGTGACAGAGGTTTGAGACGCTCTCTTCTCTTGCAGAGGTGTCAACAAATACACCTCAGAGTTGCTAATGAAAGCAGCAGGGCGTATCTTCTGAATGTACAACTTCCTCTGTGCTCTCCTGTAACCTCAGCTTAGGGGCCTCCTTGCCCTAGTTATGTCAAGTGAAAAGCTTAAATTGTTCACATCAGTGTCAATGTTTGCTTATACTGTGGCTACCATCCCTGGACTATGATAAGTGAGACATTCACTGTACCCTTTGTACAGTGGAATAGGGTTTTAAAAAGATAAAAACCTAATGACTTTCCAACCATTTATTTGCTATTACTGTTTTGCTAACTGAAACCCAACAAATTGAAGCCATTTATGCCAATTATCAGCAGCATCCCAGGCCCAGAACCGGCAGCATTTTATTGTGAAGCTGGTCAATTTCCACCATCACTGTGTATGAGCATCAACCAATTTACTTTTACGTAGAATTAAATCTATTCATTTTCTGTCCATGGCAATGTCAGGCAAGGTAAGGCAGAGCTCATCCGCTGTCCAGCGCAAATCATAAATTATAGGATCACCAATACGGGGAAGCAGCCAATTAAACTTCCTTATTACATTTCACTAAGTTGCCCCAGACCAATTATAACCATTTTTCTTTTTGGTCTAATTAGGTTCAACTCAACTCTGCTGTGCTGAAAGCTGTAATGAATGAACACATGAGAAACACAGTTCAGAATCCATGCGAGGGATCATTTATATGCTCTGGGCTGCTGCTTTGGAAAAGGCTCTACCTAATGATGTGGGTTAATGCACTCATACTATATGGATGAATTGCAGCCATTTCCAATGTCTTGAGGCCCCTTAGCCCGATAGAACTGTAGATTAATAAGTAGTTAGTGAGTGATCTGTTGAACTGTCCTATCACTCTTCACTTTTGCTTTGTGTCTGGAGTGCTAAAGAGGAGAAATATTTGAATGAATGCCAAGTCTTCGTTGTATCTCAGAAACTTGCTAGGTAGGAAATGAGCAAAACTGGTGAATGATGAGATACAGCATTTGATATTTCCAACTTCAGTGGGCTTTGGGTCAAACCCACAGTGCACAGGAAAAATAGCTGTCTCACTAATACAGTAGAGTTTAGTTGTCTTCCATTTCATTCATTAGGTACATTTTCATCAGTGAATTTTACTGGTCATGATACATCATAATGGGTACAGTAGAAGTACCTAGGGTAAAATAGCTATAGAGAAGAAAGGTTTGCCAAGACAAGATTAGAATTGACAAGGCTGGAGAATGTATTCCTCTATATGTCCATAAAAATGGGTGCAGCTCTGTTATATTTCCCAACAAATATTCATGAGAACAGACCTGTGCGAGTCAGAGAGGCGTTTGGCCTCGACACTCAGTTAATCATTGGCTTATCTTGCTGAAACTACTGACAAACATGCCACTGCGTGCTGCTTTTGTGATGTGACGACTTGTTCGTAAGACACTGGACAAAGACTCCCAGTCAATGGAAGTTTGACTCATTAGTGAGTAGTATGGTCCTCAGGTCATTAAGTTTTTGTTCTGTGTTTCTTTAATTGTTTGAATCATGTTCTCTTTACTTTTCTTCCACATTTGCCAGGGTTCAGAGACTCCTCAGTAACACCCATAAAAGGAGCATTTAGAATTCTCTCTCGTCTCATACAGTTCTCATTATTCACATCCAGCTGCTCCCCGTGCTTGTGGTTGGGCAAAATGCCCAACCAGAACTGCCAGCTCTTGGGGGTTTGGGCTCAGAAGTCTGCATTGTGTGATATGTTAAGTAAGAGGAGACAGTGCCAATGTGTGTATTCAGAGTATTTATATTAATGAATATGGGCATTGGCAGAGTAAACAGCAGTTTAATGGTATTGCTGGATTAATCTGTCATGGAAATGGGAGGATGAATGTGCCTCCGTAGTGTGCAAATCAATGAAAAACATAAATTCAAAGTTAATACATTTGTTTATAGCAATTTCACAGAATCATTATTTCTAAAATATGTTTTCCCATTGTCAATAGATGATCTATTACTAACATAGCTCCCACTGAGGATTAGTAGATGGCTAAGGGATTTCAAACACAGTCTTTCATCTCTGGGTCACTGGCTAAAAGGCCCTCAGGCTCTAGTGACCAAAAATGATTACCATCTAGCAGCTGTATGGTCTCAGTCCAGAAGAGGTGTCATGCTGATCACAAGAAGCCACTACCGCCACTGATGTGACTCGGAAAACTTGCTCATAGTCTGAGATCAGCACCTGAATTGCAAATGGATACTGAGCTACACATCCACACCAGAGGTGGTACTTCCAGGACTAGCTAGCAAGACAGAATAGTAGCAGAAAATTTTGTGTCTTGCCAGCACTAAATTCACTTGAAAATATGTAAATTTCCATTCATGAAATGATTTACTGGTAACTTCTGCATGTTACCTATGTATATAACTAATAATTTAGTTGTTAGTTTGGGAGCTATACTATTGGATGACTGTAGAGGTCTTTTGCCAAACCTAATTTCTCTGATTCTATTAGTATTTAGGTTTTGACCCTTAGTGGTGCTAAGCACCTGCAAATCCCATTGATTTCAATGGGGTTTTACTTATGCTCAGCACCTCTCAGGATCAAGCCAAATCAATGGCAAAGCAACCACTGAGTCAATGGTGCATGATCAAGCCAGTCTTAACAACCTGATCCTCAGCTAGTGTGAACTGGCACAGCTCTATAGATGTCAATGCAGCAGCTTAGGATCTGGTTCACTGTAGGTTTTTTAACTTCCGTAGTGCTCAGAGATATGCCATGTATTGAGGTGGTCAACATCTTTCACACAAAAAAAGTTTTCATTTGTGTTTGTTTCTTGTCAAAAAATGGCCTCTTTTTAAAAATGCAATTTTTCATGAAAAATTGTTGCTATTTCCATTTCTCATAAAATTGTCCAAATCTTTTCCTGAAATTTTAATCAAAATAATTATCAAGCTTTTCCATTTACTGAAAACTGCATTTTCTTAATGGAAACTGGGTTTTCGGTAAATGAAACATTTAAACATTTATTTCAATTACATTTTCAATACAATTTGCAATGACATGAGATTGTTTTCCAGTTTGTTTGTTTTTAAATCCGCTCTAGTCATAGACTTCCTGCCAGCGAGGTACAGTAGGGCTTAATCATAGAATCATAGAATATCAGGGTTGGAAGGGACCTCAGGAGGTCATCTAGTCCAACTCCCTGCTCAAAGCAGGACCAATCCCCAATTACATCATCCCAGCCAGGATGGGGATGGAGATTCCACCACCTCCCTAGGTAACCCATTCCAGTGCTTCACCACCCTCCTAGTGAAATAACTGATCTTATTTCCTGATCTTCCATTGCTGTGTCCCCAAAATAAATAAACAGGGCCTTTAAGAGGTGTTGTTTTGTGTATGTAGAGTTGAGAGTCTAAGGCTATGTCTACCCTGTGCTACAGTGCAGATTACGTGGGTGTGAGCTGCACAGCACACCAAAGTGTTCCGCTCTAACTGCCCCATGTGGACACAGCTGGCACCAACTAAATGGTACCTTAACACAGTTCTCTTCCCAACAGACAAACCGTAAATCAACTAAACATCCAACTGATCTGTCTGCTAATGATATGCGTAATCCTAAAATGTCTTCATGTTTTGCCCGGAAGAGCAATTTCTAAAGCAGCGGTTTACTGTATGTGAATTTCCTCTGCTTCTACAAGATTATTTTTAAACCCTATAAAAAAAAAGAAACCAACAAAACACATTGACTTTTATGGCTTTAAATGAACAAAATTAGCGATTAGGAACATGTTGAAAGAAAAAAACCTATAAAGCTGAACTATCAGTTATACATATTCAAGCACTCTAAACACCAAGCTTCAGCAGCAATGAAATAACATTCCCCAGATACACAGGACAAGTAAAATCCATAACACAAGATCAAATACAGTGTGTGTCTTCAGTGAAGGAGATAAAGGAAATAAAAACATTCATGATCACTAATAAATGTTACAAAACGTAGCTTTTCTTTCATACAATTACAGTCTTTATTGGTTACAGCAGTTTTAATATCACATATCCAGTAAAGCAGAAATTGATATATGGCCTGAATGTGAAGTATCTTCAGAGTCCGTTCCACTTCATGGTGTGATCAGGTGCTCTGCAAAGATAAGGATAGCTGATAAGTATTCATGGGTTTCTCTGAGAGTTGCTGATATGAAGTGCCAGCCCACGGAAGGATGGCTAGTCAAGACATTCCCAAATAAAGACATAATCAGTAGGACACGCAATCCCATCAAAGTGTGCCTAGTTGAATCCAGTCTAGGCATACAGGAGAGTGCAGAGAATCTCTCGTGGAGGAGGCAGAAGTGGGGATGGAGATGACGAGGGATTGGCCAAGCTTGGGGAGAAAGCTTAGGCAGCGGTTTGTGTTCTGGCACTGTTATTTGCATTACCAGTGGAGCCAAGCCCCAGGAAGGCATCAAGGCTGGCCTTAAAAAAAATAATGGAGTGGTGCACTAGACATGAATGAGTAGGAAGCAGAGTTCAAACCCTAGGTTAGCTCATAAGTGAGACCATATCTAGCAAGTGAGACCATGTTGCCATTTGGCCACATAATAAAACCAGGCTGTACTGTAAGTGATCACTTTCGCACGACATTTGTAACTAACATCAATATAAATAAAATGTCCTGGCTCTATTATGTGCATTCATGATGAGGTGGATAGTCTGAGGGCAAGGGGAAAGGTGGTTTATTATTATTTTGTAATCCAATAATTTATTGGTGCCTATACGTGAAATCCTTCAGAAGATGTACTCAAAAAATCAGCTTACTTTACTGTAAACCAACAAGACACCAAAACAGATGAGAATGATCAAACCCTGAAAACCCACAAAATACAATCCCACGTGAGTTATTTTAGTAGCAATTATTTGTATGAGACTAGTACCTGGGGCCCCAAATGAGATCAGGGTCCCAGTGTGGAACGTGCCATATGAGCACAGAGTAAGACACATGGTTTGCCATGAACACACGTAAACAGGAAACACTAAACACTAAAATCTTCCTCTTCAGTAAATGAATTGCACTTATATCGTCACAAAAACACTGGACTGTGTTTCACGTGAGAGCTCAGAGGCTATGGGGAGAGGCCAGAGCAGGAATCATATAAATCTGCCTAGCTCTCTGAAAACATCCCCTTCTCTTCTCTCTCCCTGTACTCTGCCAGGGAATGCCGTACCCAGCTCCAATAGAAGAGTGAAAGGACAGAACAAGCTCCGAGAAGGAGATGGATGTTTCTGTAAGTGCCATGTATCAATATGGTAACTGGCCACATAAAGAGTGAAAATTGGTGTCCAAAAATTGATGCACAGCTGCTCATGTTCCTCAACATTGTTCTTCTCACTGCAAGAAGTCGCTGGAGTTAATCTGGCCCAATCAAGCCATTCCTGTAGTAATGCCTTTTTTAGACAAGCTGCCTGTATTCATAACATTTTCTGTGTGCGAGAGAGACAGAGCTCAGCCTAATGAAATCCCATGGATCTTGGATTGGCTTTTCCCTCTGAGGAGTTGGAATCCAAGCTTTCTGTTTGCACTGGGATGAGGGGCTCCATATGTTTGACATGTAAACAAGCTCCAGTACCAACAGGAGCTGTAATTTTTGGCAGGGTGTGCAACTAGTGGGGATTATGTATCTCGATTTGCAGGCAGAAAAATATCTACATTACAAAACCTATTTAAATCTGGACTAGCTGATCTCTGGGCTGGGACACAAACCTGGCTTGTGTCTATATCTGGAGATGGATCCTATGATGCTGTGGCTACAATCCAACTGAGAGTGAGTTTGGGCCATGTGGCCAGAATGGTGTAATCTTCATTTGGGGGTTAATTTAGGGCAATGTGAGTCCCTTTTAAGGACCAGCAGAAAGGATTTTTATCCCTCCAAATTGTAAAGTTTTGACTGAGTGCCTACAATGATTGTGATTTATTCGTAGGAGCCGGGGGGGCTGGACCAGGACCCACTGTGCTGCACCAACAGATAACAAAAAGGCAATCCTTGCCCAAAAGAGCTTACCTAATAATGACAGGACAGGGCCTCCACTGGGGTCAATGGGCATTGCTACCCTGAAGCCATTAGCACTATGCCAAGTTAGGACATCTGAACTTTACATGTTAAGAAATAAAAATGGCCAGGGAGGCGAATCTAACATCAGGACAATAATATTTAACAACCTAGGAGCTAGGGTGACCCGATAGAAAGTGTGAAAAATCAGGACAGGGGATGGGGGGTAATAGGTGCCCATATAAGGAAAATTTCCCAAATAGCGGGACTGTCCCTATAAAATCGGGACATCTGGTCACCCTGCTAGGAGCCCAAGATCTCGGTGACACAGTCTTCTCTCACTCCCTCTATCTGACATTCTTCATTCAATCTTATTCGTTCACTCTCCGTCTTTTGAGTGGGACTACTCGCATGAGTAATTGTTTGCAGAATGGGGCCCAGGGCATTTTCTGGGGCCTGATCCAAAGTCTGCAGAAGTCAAAGGGAGTCTTTCCATTCACCTGTATGTTTGGATCAGTCTCGTTCTCTCTCATCCACTCCAGTGTCTAGTCTATTTGTTATTTCCCTACTCAGGGAGTTCAGTGACCAGCAGCCTGTTTATAATTAGTTTTTTCTTTCCTGCTGCTCCAACCCCCCTAAATTAAAAGGGGCACCCCCCCACCCATTAGTGTTAATAATGGAGAGCAGTTGGTCTGAACGGCTAGGCTGTAGTTCACTTAGGTTAACTGCCGTCGGGGAAATGAGCTTTAATGTCCTTGTATGTTTTCAAAAGTCAAATGAGTGCAGTGTCATCTGGATAAATAGCTGCGTGTGCTTGTGCTCGGTGTGGAGGGGGAAGATATAGAGACTACAGGGGGCTAAAAAGAATGCCAGATGGGGGAAGTTTTGTTTGTCTTGGACGTTTGCTTCCTGTGACTAGTACAGTATCCGTTCATCATTCAATGTGTAGAACTCTGGCTAAAAGCATGAGCAGGAGCCAAGCCCCAGCACTGACCTCAGCAGGGGGCAGGCATAGGCACTTCTCTGAAATCAAACCGAACTGCAGGCTGGCACCACAGCTTTGCCTCAGGTGCATGTTAGAGCAGCCACGGGGCTGCTCTAATGTCTGTGGGCTGGACCAGCCCCCAGTGGACCATTCCATCTGGCCAAGATCGCCAGAGCACATCACGCTCTTCCTTGCCGCATGCTGAAACTTCTGCTGGGAGAAGCAAGTGGCTTCAAATCCACACTTGAGAGAATTCTCAATTGCCTCACAATAGCAGACTTAGGTCCACTTTGCAACATTCCTTGCCTCCCTATCTCCTCCCCGTTCACTGCAGCAATTTAGCAGTCCCCTCATTTCCTCACTGCTCTCTCACCCAGTGCTATCCGCTCCTGCTCCTTGTGCTGCAGCTTCACAGAAGTTCTGCTTCTCCTCTCTGCCTTGTGCTCTGCTCAGATCTGCGCTACGTCACTAAAGGCACTTGCTTACTTTCCTACTTCCTGCTCTGCTTTCCTGCACTGCCAGAGCTCCTTCACATTTCTCCATCCCATGCTGCATACTCAGTGCACCATATCTATCATATAATAATATCAATATGTGTTATTATAAAGCACTCCTCCCTGCCTGAGCTGTGGGACACTGGGATGTTCTGTTAATACAATTATACAGGCCCATTTTCTGTTCCCTGTTTACAGAGACTGTCTTTCATGGCACAGGCGATCCAACCCTCTCCTCATTGGTATGTTCTCCTAATTTGGAGATCACTCTTGATCCTGACTATTTTGCAGATGGGCACTAAGAGATTAGGAGACTATGCATATATGCAGACAGTAAGCAAGTAACGGAACTGGGCAGAGAAGCTGGGATTCCAGTTTCCTGCTTGAACCATTAGCCCATTGGTCTTTGCTAGTGCTGTGGATTTTGCGTGGAAGGCGCTCAGATACTTTGAGGAGGGATAGCAGTATAAAACCCAAAGATAAGCTAAACCCATTACTCTCTCTCTCATAGAATCATAGAAGATTAGGGTTGGAAGAGTTCTCAGGAGGTCATCTAGTCCAACCCCCTGCTCAAAGCAGGACCAACCCCAACTAAATCATTACAGCCAGGGCTTCATCAAGCCAGGCCTTAAAAACCTCTAAGGAAGGAGATTCCACCTCCGAAGGTAACCCATTCCAGTGCTTCACCACCCTCCTAGTGAAAAAGTTTTTCCTAATATCCAACCTAGACCTCCCACACTGCAACTTGAGACCATTGCTCCTTGTTCTGTCATCTGCCACCACTGAGAACAGCCCAGCTCCATCCTCTTGGGAACCCCCTTTCAGGTAGTTGAAGGCTGCTATCAAATCCCCCCTCACTCTTCTCTTCTGCAGACTCTCGGGGGGCTTTTCGCTGTTGCCCAGCACCAAAGCAACTGAACACCTCCAGGTAAATTAAAATGGCAACAGCAAAGTGGACGTCATGTGGCCTCTGACTCTTTTCCTTTTGGGGAAAGCTTTGCTGGGGGTAAGCGCTCTGGGGTGCGGGCACCTGCTCTTTCTCTGAACCAGTCTCGCAAACAGGGATTCAGCTGGTGCCTCAACCAACATTTAGAGCCTGCTCAATGCAGTATCTGGGCACCTCCCACGTGTGAACAATGGATGTTTCCCCCCACTTGACAGAGAGGGAAGTGAGGCCCAGAGAGATTAAGTGACTTTGCCCAAGGTCTAACAGAGAGTAAGTCTGACGCAAAGCTGGGGACAAAGGTCTCCTGAGTTGTAGTCTACTGCTTTAACCCCCAGGCCAGCCTTTCTACAGATCCTCCCAGCACTTAGGTAGCTGAGTAACTTTACTTATATCAGTAGTTCCATTGAGCTCAGTGCACGGGACTTCTCAGATGATGAAAGTTACTCACACCCCTCACAGTGGGAAAGGTTAGGGCCTTAGGTACCTTACTTTAAGGCCCCATGTTTGAAAACTGGGGCGTGGACGTTTTATTTATCGTACTACACCAAGTTATCCAGAGCCTGTTGGACATGGGATATGACATAAATGCATAATTGTTATTACTGCACTATTACTTGCTTTGTGGAGGTCTGCTTGGGTTACATTAAAGAAGAAGAAGAAATAAAAAACATAACATGACAGCCAAGGAAAACAACAATATATTCGAGCTCTTTGAAGCTAAATCTAATCAGACAGCAGATTAATCTGAGAACTGCACCGTGGACACAGTGAATCTGGTGGAGCTGCGTTTTTATCTAGGCCTTGTTCAGAGGTAATCTACAGGGCTGAGGGGATGCTTTCAGTAAAGTCTGCTTTTCCAGCAACACAGATTGTTCCCTTTTAAATAATTCTTTTCCTCTAATTTGCCACAAAAGTTGTGCAGATAAATAAACTATATTCCCCTTTGCTACCAATAACTTATTTTTGTTATATAAACCCTCTTACCCTTGTCCCTAGTGGATATTTGTCCATGGCACAAAAGGCACTGTCAGATTTGGCACTGCTGGCTATCTCTGCCTAGGAGCAGTGATGTATGTAATGGTCGTACACCCTGGGCTAGATTCACACGGGGGACTTGGGCATTGCCATCCCTACCGTTTAGGTGCCCTGTCACCCTGTGGCATTCACAGCCCTGAGTTAGTCGCTCACGCTCTCCATGCATTGTACGGGGAGATTTAGGTGCCTAAGACTGGGATTCACAGAAGCCAGCAGGCTAAGTGGGGAGCTGCCTAAGCCAGCCAATAGGAAATGCCAAGGAGAGGGATGTGGGCTAAACCCCGCCCATCAAAAGGAGCTAGGACCTAACTCTGAGCTGGAGGAAGGCAACGCCCTCTACTTGGGACTCACGGCCTTGGAGAATCTCCTGGAGACAGATGCCCAAGCGACATCAGCACATTCTCAAGAAGAAATGAGGAGGTGGTGCCTTGCTTATACCTAGTACCCCCCTGGTTAGCGCACTTATGCAGGTTGAGGGAGATCCTAGTTCAAATCTCCACTCTGCCGGGTGCACAGCAGATGCCCAGGTCTTCTCCCATAAAGGGTAATTCTGCAACCACTGGGCCATAGAGTCGTTCTCCTTTGCTGGCCCCAGGAATATTTATTCATTTCATACAAAGTGAACCAGCTGCAACAGAAGAGATGGAGAGACGCCTGCCCCAGGCTACCTTCCTAGAGCCCAGTGGTTCATGCAGTGAGGTGGGAGACCTGGGCACAAACCGTAGTCCACATCAGGCAGCAATGGCAGTGGGACCTGGCTCTCCCACATATATGGAGAGTGCTCTAACCACTGGGCCGTTGGGTATGGGGGCAGAGGGAGGAGAGGTCATCTCAGCCTAGGAGTAGGTGTACTAAGAGCACACCTACCGGATCAGGCCCTGCAAACAAGGTAGGTGTGGGACCACTTAGCTTGTGAATGCTACCAGGATTCTAGGTGCTGAGCAGCTCGCTAGGACTCAAGCAGCAGTATGCATGCTGCTGGCACCAATCTAGGCACCCAGGTGACGTTACTGAGGGAAATTTTAGTGCCCATGAATTTTAAGGGCCTACAGGGCTAGGCAGCAGCTGAGTGATGGGATTATGAATGCAAGTGGCACCTAAATGCTGGATCTAGGTGCCTGGAGTCAGGGCCGGCTCCAGACCCCAGCGCGCCAAGCGCGTGCTTGGGGCGGCGTGCCGCGGGAGGTCCACCGGAGCCGCGGGACCAGCGGACCCTCTGCAGGTACATCTGCAGGAGGTCCACCGGAGCCACGGGACCGGCGACTGGCAGAGCGCCCCCCCACGGCATGCTGCCCTGCTTGGGGCGGCGAAATTCCTAGAGCCGCCCCTGCCTGGAGTGGCAGTTAAGAACCTGTTTACATGGTGAGTTAGTCGTAGCAAGCCAAGGTGTGAATCTACAAGGCACCAACTCACTGCGTGGACCCTGCTACCATGTGCTAATGTTCTGTAAGGCAGTTTGGCGCAGTACTTTTTCAAACTTTAATGGGACCAAGCTTTGGGCCACTGAGTCTATTGACGATATAGAACAGATTTCAGCTGAATAAACAGATGTGAGTTTTGGGGTGTGTATGAAGACCTCATTGGGGTTCCCCCCTTTTGGAGACATGGCCATATCTGCTATTTAGTGCAGTCGAGTCCATTATTATTGCAAAAGAAAAAAAAACTCCTTTGCTCTTCAGATGTAGTTTAATGGGTCTCAGGAAGAAGTTGTCTCTGGCAAGAACCCAAAGAAGGTGTAATTCCATTAGAAGCAGCCATTCCACACTTCCCTGCATTTTCATGCTAGAGTTTTAGCAAGGAGCCCTTGAGAATACACTCCAGCCCATCACAGTTTAAGAGTGACCAAGGATTGGCTTAGCAGGGGATATTCCACATCAGGTTGCAGTGCATTGGCAGGGCATATTCCAGTGGGACTAGCAATGGGCTGTTGCAGAGAAGGACTACAGAGCTTTGGTAGAGCTGTGTTAAGGATTGGGAACAACAGGAAGTTCCATTGGTCAGAACTGAGGTACGCTGGAAGAGCTGTGGTGAAAATGCAGGGCTGGAATAATAGGCAATACTATAGATCAGAACTGAACGGTGCTGGCTGCACTTTGGGGACGGTGAGTGGCAGGACTATAACAGAGCTGGAAGTTGTGTGGATCAGGATAGAAGGAGATCGGCTGAAATCTGAAGTTTTGAGAATACTAAACCTAGTGCTGACCCAATTTCCTATTTTCTGACTTTCAAAAGCACCATGTTTATCCCTCAAAATGTCCCCTCTGTTGCGAAATGTCCCTTGTACACTCTGAACTGGTCACAAGATCAGGCCTTCAAATGCAGGCACTCGGCTGTTGCTGGCTGAGAACACACCAAATCCATCCCCACTCACCAACAAACAGAAGCAGGCTGGTCAGAGGGAGGAAAAGAAAAGAGCTCCCCCAATCCCTTTTCTGGTTAGAGTACGAGACTGGATCTCTCCCATAGTCATTTTGGGAAGGGAATGGCTTACGTAACACAGTATTTTCACTACCAAGACCGGGGGCCCAGGGTTCCAGACACTGTATATACACACTGCAAGAGCGACCCTCTACCCCACTAAGTCCACAGTCACAATAGCCAAGGCTGGGAGAAAGGCAGTGCGATCCCCCGCATTTTACAGCTGGGGAACTGAGGCACAGACGTGTTAAGGGACTTGCCCAGGATCACAAAGGGAGTCTGTAGCAAAGTTGGATTTAAATCTACATCTCATGAGCCCCTCCTCCAATGCCTCAACCACAAGACCAGCCTTGCTCATCTCTGTGTGTCATTAGCGAAATCAAACAGAACATTTCTTGTGTGAGAGATTCCACCATATATAGATAGGAGCAGCCCAGAGCCTTATCTAAGAACATAAGAATGGCCATACAGGGTCAGACCAAAGGTCCATCTATCCCAGTATCCTGTCTTCCAACAGTGGCCAGTGCCAGGTGCCCCAGAGGGAATGAACAGAACAGGTAATCATCAAGAGATCCATCCTCCGTTGCCCATGCCCAGCTTCTGGCAAACGGAGGAAGTATTTGGTTAAGTTGGGGTGGGGAGGTGAACCGAAGACTACTAACCCTTCACCCCCCTGAAACCAAGTGTAGGAAGACATACATTTGCAGGTGTCTAGGGCATGTGGCAGCAGGAAGCCACCAAAGCTACAAGTTCCAGGGGCCATTATAAGCAACTTAGATTCAAGTGGCAATGTGCAGTGCAGCTTTCTGACAATTACACTGTATGCTTTGCTCTGACTAAACAGTAAGTAACATTTCCGATCCCAGGGGTATATTTTCATTGCCAAAAAATCTTTCGCTTCTGGGTAAGTTGACCCCACTGCTTCTCTCCGCCACAATCACTCCCCCTAGCAGAGCGATGCAGTAGTAGAGGGTGATTGCAGTTTTCTTTTGGTCACTTAGCTACTCAAAACCACAGCTGGTTTCATAATAAGCCATGACACTGTCTCCTTGACAACTCTGTCTCATGTCACTTTTCTCTGCCTCCTAGCTCGAGCTGCACTGGAAATTTTTGTAAAGGGCTCCGGCTGATGTCCAACCCTGGATAATAATTGCTTTTCCGTCTCCAGTAAGTGTTTTCTGCATGATTCAGACAGTTAGCATATGCCCTGAGCACATGATTTTGCGTTTGTGTTAGAACTGAAACGGAGGTTGTGAGAGGTCATCCAGCCCTGTTAGCACCCGCCAACAGGACACCTCCAGAGCTACCAACACTGGGAGCTAATGGACTATACCCTCAACTAGTGCGAATCAGTATAGCTCCACCGACCCCACTGATGCTACGGATTTACACCACCCATTAATCTGCCCCCCAAAGCCCATAGCCCTTAGCTCCTAGAGCTTCACTCCCCCAGCTCCTTGTCCTCACTCCCTCCTCTAGGGCATTACCATGCCACTTCTGGTCTGAGAGCCTAACCAGCCCAGTGCAGAGCTCGCCTGCTACTCCAGAGCCAGGCTCCATCAACTCCTCCCTGCTGACACAGACCGTTATGCTTTTGGGCATCTTAGAATCATAGAATCATAGAATATCAGGGTTGGAAGGGACCTCAGGAGATATCTAGTCCAACCCCTTGCTCAAAGCAGGACCAATTCCCAACTAAATCATCCCAGCCAGGGCTTTGTCAAGACTGACCTTAAAAACTTCTAAGGAAGGAGATTCCACCACCTCCCTAGGGAACCCATTCCAGTGCTTCACCACCCTCCTAGTGAGACATTTTTCCTAATATCCAACCTAAACCTCCCACACTGCAACTTCAGACCATTACTCCTTGTTCTGTCATCTGGTACCACTGAGAACAGTCTAGATCCATCCTCTTTGGAACCCCCTTTCAGGTAGTTGAAAGCAGTTATCAAATCCCCCTCATTCTTCTCTTCTGCAGACTAAACAATCCCAGTTTCCTCAGCCTCTCCTCATAAGTCATGTGCTCCAGCCCCCTAATCGTTTTTGTTGCCCTCTGCTGGACTCTTTCCAATTTTTCCACATCCTTCTTGTAGTGTGGAGCCCAAAACTAGACATAGTATTCCAGATGAGGCCTCACCAATGTCGAATAGAGGGGAATGATCACGTCCCTCGATCTGCTGGAAATGCCCCTACTTATAAAGCCCAAAATGCCGTTAGCCTTCTTGGCAACAAGGGCACACTGTTGACTCATATCCAGCTTCTCGTCCACTGTAACCCCTAGGTCCTTTTCTGCAGAACTGCTGCCCAGCCATTCGGTCCCTAGTCTATAGCAGTGCATGGGATTCTTCCGTCCTAAATGCAGGACACTGCACTTGTCCTTGTTGAACCTCATCATATTTCTTTTGGCCCAATCCTCTAATTTGTCTAGGTCCCTTTGTATCCTATTCCTACCCTCCAGCGTATCTACCACTCCTCCCAGTTTAGTGTCATCTGCAAACTTGCTGAGAGTGCACTCCATGCCATCCTCCAGATCATTAATGAAGATATTGAACAAAACCGGCCCCAGGACTGACCCTTGGGGCACTCTGCTTGATACCGGCTGCCAACTAGACATGGAGCCATTGATCACTACCCGTTGAGCCCGACGATCTAGCCAGCTTTCTATCCACCTTATAGTCCATTCATCCAGCCCATACTTCTTTAACTTGCTGGCAAGAATACTGTGGGAGACCGTATCAAAAGCTTTGCTAAAGTCCAGGAATAACACATCCACTGCTTGCATCAGAAGAGGTCAGAAAGAGGAGAACGTGCAAGCTGGCAGAAGAACTACGCTGATCCAGACAAGCTCAGCCAGGAGCGATCCCTTTCAAATCTAAGCCACTGGGATGAAGGAGGCAAAGGAATTCTGCTTCTCTGCTGCAGCAGGAGTGACATCACACGCAGCAGAAACTTTCCAGCTCACAAACTGCTGCATAAGCCTAGACGGCTTCCATTCAACCCAGAATCCAGTATCATCATCTTCCTCTGGGATAGTCTTTTTGGACTCCAGTAACAACGTGAGCAAACTTCTCCAGTGTCCTCCTCTTCAAAAGAGGGGAGAGAGGAGGATTCCGGAAGAGATTACAAGTGGCAGAAGAACTCTGACTTCATCCCATTGCCTTGAAAAAAACGGTTAAAAGCGCAATCAGCGCATGATCTAATCTAAGTGACATTAAACAGATGGTGTTGAATAGCCAAGAAAATTGCACGGCACTCCCCAGCAATGTGCTCTCTTCGCACTTTCGGCTGCATTAATTCCATGTAGCAACTCGTTTTTGTATTTACCTATTTATTTTTAACAGATGAGTAGGATTGCCTTGGGGGAGTGAAGTTGTTAGCTTAATAGTCAGTAATCCTATTGCTGGCAAGCAAGAAAAATAAGGGGAGAGCACGGCACACATTTTGTCTGGAATTGCCAAAGCTTCAAAGGAAGAGAAGGTTTCCTCCTGTTCTTGGCTGCCATGAAAGTGACTCCAGTGGTGACAAGGGCATCAGTGCCTTTGTTCCTCTCTTTGCAGCTGGGGCAGCTTTCAGGAGACAGCAGCTTGTGGAGATCAGCAGGCAGTGTGTTCCCACAGAGACTTTTTAGTCAACCTTTTATTGCAAAAAGGCCATTTTAAAGATTTATCTGAAAAGACACAGACACCGCATTTGCAGGACCTGCTTTCCTCCCTGCCCTCCCACCCAAGCTGTGCTCTGAAGCAATCTTGTGCATCCATCGGGTTTTGTTTATTCTTTAACCCCTTCATACCCACACACAAGCCACCAGTTCTGCAGGACTGTACAGGCCTCCACTTAGGTACTTTTTATCCTGTTCCCCAATCAGCATGAGCTCAGAAAGTCCCAGTCAAGAGGTGTAAGTCTAGTCTTCCCTCTCCCATGCTCGGAGCTAACAATAATCCCTTCTCTTTTGTACTCTCAGAAGCTTTAGGAGTGAGTGGGCAGGGGTTGTGGTTTCTTTAAGGCAATCATGCGAGATTCTCTCAGGTCTATTCAGTCACTGACCACTTTTCCTGGGGATAATATGGCTGGCAGACTCACATTTGGCAATCTCTTCTTACTGGAGGGAAGAGAGAGAGAATTATAGCTTTGTGCGGGAGACCCTCAGGAGAACATGATGATGAGAACCCAGCCAGACAAGACACCAGGGACTGGCCACTGCTTGGTACCTGACTTGATGAATCACCTGTTTGCTATAACATGACAAATCCTATGTTCCTATGGAAACATGTAGAACTACTTGCATTTAACCTTCTATTTGGGTGAACTATCAGTAGCACAAGTTGCTTATTCAGTTCAAAGTAGCTGTGGTGGCAGGGAGACAATTTCAGGGATGTGAATGCTCACTCAGCAGGGAATGTAGCCCTAGTCTGACTGGTGTACAAATTATATTTAACACCCATTCCACATATCATTTCCTTTTCACAATATCTGGGAGCACACCTACCAATAGCTACAGGGCAATACTAGATCTTGGCCTCGGCACTTGCGTTTAGCTACAAGCAAAATGTATCCTATGCGGTGAAAAAAGGAAAGCCTTGTTCACAGTGAAGCTGGAACAGACATATTCAATCTTAAGAGAACAGAAGCAAATGGAATGGACCGGATTGATTTTTAAATCAAGAAGGATGTTTCTCTAAAAAGAGACACTCTAGTTCAAACAGAAATTGTTTTGGGGAAGTTCTATGACCCATGTTAGGCAAGAGGTCATACTAGATAATCTCAGTGGTTCCTTTCAGACTTAGAATATAGGAATCTGCTCTGCATCCTTCCCACCCCTAACAATTCTCTAACCCTTGAGTGTATATTCTGAGCTGAATCCCACAAATCCATTCATGGTGTGCAGCAGGGGCTGGTGTGCGCAGGTAAGGTGAAACACTAGGCTTGATCCACTGCACTGAGTGGAAGTATGATTCTGGGTCCACTGACTGTTCATTGACTTGTAAGAGCATAAGGTGAATAAGAAGCAAGGTGAGGGCAGAGAATAGGCCTATCTGAGAAGACCTGGGTTAAAGTGAGGAAAAGAAGCTGAGGCAGACTCTCTCCTGCATGAGAACTGATTGTTAGGGCCAGACCTGATGTCACTTACAGCTGCTACTGGGCAGCTCTTAGTTGTGCCACTGTTGTAGAGTGTTTACTGATCATTATTACTACTACTAATTGTTTTACTGTGGTGCCTAGAACCCGAGCCTCTTTGTGCTAGGTGCTGTACAAACACATAGTAGACAATCCCTGTCCTGAAGAACTTAAAATCTGAATAAACAAGAGATCACATTGCCTCTATATAAATCCATGGTACACCCACATCTTGAATACTGCATGCAGATGTGGTCGCCCCATCTCAAAGAAGATACATTGGAATTGGAAAAGGTTCAGAAAAGGGCAACAAAAATGATTAGGGGTATGGTATTCCATATGAGGAGAGGTTAAAAAGACTGAGACTTTTCTGCTTGGAAAAGAGGGATATGATAGAGGTCTATAAAATCATGACTGGTGAGGAGAAAATAAATAAGGAAGTGTTATTTACTCCTTCTCATAACACATGAACTAGGGGTCACCAAATGAAATTAATAGGCAGCAGGTTTCAAATAAACAAAAGGAAGTATTTTTTCCACATAATGCACAGTCAACCTGTGGAACTCCTTGCCAGAGGATGTTGTAAAGGCCAAGCCTATAACAGGGTTAAAAAAAGAACTAGATAAGTTCATGGAGGATAGGTCCATCAATGGCTATTAGCCAGGATGGGTAGAGATGACGTCCCTAGCCTCTGTTTGCCAGAAACTGGGAATGCGTGACAGGGGATGGATCACTTGACATTTACCTATTTTTTTCCCATTCTCTCTGGGGCAGCTGGCATTGGCCACTGTTGGAAGACAGGGTACTGGGCTAGATGGACCTTTGGTCTCACTCAGTATGGCCATTCTTATGAGCCAGCGAAGAGGAAAACATACAAGCAGAGTGAACAATATGATGGTGGCAAATGCCATATTAGTTGCATGATTTCAGGTGGAGGGGGGAGAGGGAGAGTTTAATTTGGAGAGAGTTTAATTTCAGTTAAATGGAAAGGTTTAGGGATGCAGGATGAAGGGGACAAGATGGGGCAGAAGAGGCCAAAATGAACAAGTGTGGAGTGAAGCTGAGGCGAGCAGGCTGTGAGGGAGGGAGTGGGTTGGAGCAAACAGCCAATCAGCACAGGGCAGAGGAAGTCAGAGACTATTGCACAATTTTGATGGTCCAGAGGTCCCTGCTTTGGCTGCTTCTGCCCCTAACCGCTGGAGTCTCTGACTGGCTCTTCTCCGCATTTCCCCCCAGGCCTCATGGTGGGGTGGGGGGCACATACCCCCCCGGGGTGGATAGGCATAACAGAGTGGAACTCCACCATGCCCTCTCCCTTGTGCCCTCTAACCGCCTTGGTCAGTTTCATCCCATTACTCCTAATTCTATCTTCTTAGAATGGGGTATTTGAAAGGAGAAGTGTTGAGGAAGGACCTCTCATGCTACACGTTATCAATAGTAATCTAATTGTTCCTGTTTAAAATTCTCCACCTACGACGTAGTTAAGCCCATTTTCGGTGTGATGTTCTGTATACACAGCAACGTCATTTTCATTGCCTTCTCTACCATGGAGCACACGCAGCCCTTAAATCAGCCTAGTATAATTCCCAGGGTAATGGACTGCCTCCTGCCAGATTCATTTCTGTCTACTAGCACTGTGTTTACCAATACACTACAGGGAGCTGGAGGGGCTTGGGTGGTGTCTTTTATTTTCTTTTGAGGAGAAGGAAAAGAAGTGTAAACATTAACAGTAATTGAAAGGTTGATTATTATTGACTATTCTGCATAGTGTCATTTGCTCCACTTGTGCATATGAATGATGATAATTCTGTTTATTCGTTGTTTTGATTATTACCTACTGGCATTTGAAGGAGGCAAAACGAGGAAGGAGGGAGAGGAATTATTTAGGGGCTGCAAGGGGTGTAGGAGAAGAAGGATATGAAACCGCGCTTACATACATTGCTATTGGATGGGAAGCAATCTTTCCTAAGGGTGAAATCTATTAAACAGTGGAAGAGTGTCTCTTTCTAAATGACTTTTTGATACCACGGTGACTGGTGTCTTGGAAATACCTAAGACAGAAGAAGGAAAACTGAACTGGAGAAAGCACTGGAGAATAGACTGGAGGGAACAATCATGAATCAGCTGTGGGATGGAAAAGACCTATAAATCTGTCACGTCTAACTCCAGGATTGCGATGCTGTTTGAAAAGCAAAAGATTGTTGTTGTGGTTGCTGCTTGATCTTCAACAGAAGGCAGTATTAGGATTTTTTCCCTAGACAATAACAACCAGCAAGGCATTTTGACACTACCCTTGACTTTTGTCAGACTGATTCCATAGGAAGCACTATTCATCATCGCTTCAAGTAAAACATTAATCCTACATTTACTTACATTCACCAAACAGCAGGCATTGCCTTCGCCTTAGGCAGAAAACGCACCTTCTAAGAGACTAACAATGGCACTTAAAATAATATTTATTGTCAGTTTCCTCCCCCCAACCATCCAGACTCTTACCCTGGACCGACAGCTGGCAACTGCTAGGATGGCCAGGCTCAGGACTACCACAGGTAGCTCTAATCCTGCTCCCTAGTCAATGTTCTCTGCTGGGCGGTGCCATAGCATGCAAGCTCTTAGCATCCTGCCTATTATGAAAACAGGTGACAGCCACAAGTGATGGTGCAATTCAGTGATTTGCTAAGTGTTAATGACTGCAAGCACTGACTTTGCTTAGGACTCTTAAGACCTGCTGCTGCAGCCACCAGGGGTTGCCCTCCTTCCCCACCCTCCCTGGAAAACACTGGGAGTGAAAAGAGGTGAATTCATTGCTTACTAACTTTGAGTTCAATTGTAGGTATACACCCCATAGTAAGATGTAAAGCACACCCTGGGAGTGCTTAAGGAGAAATTCTGCCAGAGGGGACACCTCTCTGGATGAGAACATAGTTAAGCCTCCATATCTGATCAGTCCTCAGCCTGGGAAGTGACTGGTGGTTTTTGCAGTGTGGATACCTGTTACATAAGAATGACCATACTGGATCAGACCAAAGGTCCATCTAGCCCAGTATCCTGTCTTCTGACAGTGGCCAATGCCAGGTGCCCCAAAGGGAATAAACAGAACAGGTAATCATCAAGTGATCCATCCCCTGTTGCCTATTCCCAGATTCTGGCAAACAGAGGGTAGGCAGACCATCCAAGCCCATCCTGGTTAATAGCCATTGAGGGACCTATCCTCCATTAATGTATCTAGTTCTTTTTTGAACCCTGTTATAGTCTTGACCCCATGACATCCTCTGGCAAAGAATTCCACGGGTTTACTATGCATCGTGTGAAGAAATACTTCCTTTTGTTTGTTTTAAACCTGCTGCCTATTAATTTCATTTGGTGATCCCTAGTTGCTGTGTTATATGACGGAGTAAATAACACTTCCTTATTTACTGTCTTCACACCAGTCATGATTGTATAGACCTCTATCATATTCCTCCTTAGTCATTTCTTTTCTAAGCTGAAAAGTCCCAGTCTTATTAATCTCTAAACCTGGGAGCTGAACTGAGATCTGGTGGCCTTTGTCCTCTCCTCCCCACCTCCTTATGTGGCTTCCTATTTGTTTGGTGATGATAGCTTTCTGCAAAGCAACACGCAATGCCTTATGTATGTATGAAATCTGAAGATGTTCATTTCCCCTTACTCTCTCCCCCAATAATGCTTTTGGGAAATACTGGATGTGCATCCTGTAATAAACAACTCCTTCCTCCCCTGGAACAGATGGTGTTGTGTACTCAAACTAAAAACAGTATCCGCAGCAGCCATGCTCAGTAATGAAGGAGGAAAGCTACACGGACCAAGATGAGAGAGGTCAGCAGTGAGTAATCAGGAGGCCACTTTCTCCATGGTGCCCAAATGTCAAGAGGAGGAGGACACAGTACTATTATGAGGAGGATGGAGATACTGATGGTTCAGGCCATGGTATATTTTAGACCAAAATTCCCTCCTCTTTCCCCTTCCCCATGGGCTGCAGATATTTAAGGCAAGGCTAAAACACTGCTTAAAAAGCACTTACTTAATTAAACCTCAAATGCACAAATCGCTGTACTCTCAGAGATACACTCTGTGGTACTTCACACCGCAGGCTACACCTCAGCCATATGGCACTTTAATAGATAGTAGCTGAGGGAGACCTTTTTAGTTTTAACAGATGGGTGGATGCTGTTTACGGAGAAGAAAATGGAAAGGGGAAAGAGAATGAAGGAGAGAAAAATGGAAAGTGCAACAGCTATTACCAAGATGCACTATTTTGTAACCATTTGTATTCTGCTCAGAGTGGGCGAGGTCTTGCTTTTCCGCTGTGGAAGGAGGAATTTCCAGTGCTTCCCAAAATACTCAGCATCAGCCTCATCAATTTAGGATCCTAGAGGTTTGTGGGTCACAGTCAATAGATGGGGAGTTTTCCTTTGACTAACGATACAATCCAGCTCCCACTGAACTCAACAGGAGTCTTACCACTGACTTTAGTGGGAGCTGGATCAAGCTATAATTCTGCCAGTTCTGGGCCAGGATAAGAACTTTAGAAGTATCCGCTTTAGAAGGCTGCTTCTTCCACAGCTGTACCACCTAGCGCGGTGAGCTTTTTATATCTCACTTGCAAAGTGGGGTTGGGCTGTGTAAGTACATGGATTGAAAATCTCAGAGGAGAACACGGTGCTGCAGGATGTATTGTTGATGACTCAGTAGGTGGCTTGCTTCCCTTTGAGTCAGTGATGATCAGATGCTCAAAGACAAGCCACCTAGTGGATTAAAAGACTTCCAGAAAGGTTATGTGGAGTATGGATATTAAGACCGGCACAGAGTCACTGTCATAAAGGGATGACTCACAGCCTGGTCTTCGTGGTTCCAGACACGTGACATGGGTCAGGGTTAACAAAATATTACTTGACTGGGATGAATATCCATCGACTCCAGGCATATCTTCCTTTTTTAAAAAATCAGATCAAATCAAGCATAACATCAACCAGAATCAACCTCCTCACACTGGCAGAACCAACTCATGCAATACACATATGGAGACATCTAGGATGGAGGTCAGCTGAAATCACTCCCGGGACCCACTGACAGATTAGTCTCCATCTTTCTGGACACCTGTTAGTAATTTCTATCACTGCCGCTCAAGGGCTTTCTCAGCACGCAGCACTTCTAGCTTCTCAATAATTCCTTCTGCAGAGGCCTGTTCAACCACGCTAGGGTGGATCTGATATCTGTAACTGTGTTTGCTGCTCCTTGTTTGTGCTGTCACAGACTGAATGGGTGGGTGTTAGTACTGTCAGCATAGAAGCACTGTCAGTAGCATTCTGGATGTCTTCAAAACACACACGCCCAGGACCAGAATCTCAAAGGTATTTAGGCCCCTCTCTGCCTCTGTTGGCACCTAAGTCCACCATTTAGGTGCCACCTAACCCCCAGGCATCCCTGTGTCAGGTGGCATTTGCAAAGCAACTACCAAGCTACATAAAGCCCTAGCTCAAACCAAAGCCTGGGAGGTGCCAAAACAGATTTCTCCAATTACGTGGGGGAACACGCATCTCACCAGTGGGGCCCAATCCCACAGGTGTACTGAAAGCATGCCGACAACCTGTCAGAGTCCAGGAGCAGCAGGAGGTTGCAGGATATGAGATAGGTGTGGGGGCAGCACTGTGTCCACACAAAAGACAGCTGGGAGCATGGAGTGAGCAACAGAGAAGTATCAGTTGTGAGCAGGAGACAGAGAGAAAGAGAGATGGTTTTGACTGCTAGGGCACATGCTAGATTAGTGGTTGATCTGTCGTAGGTGGCTAACTCCAGGATAGGGTTGGCAGTTGAGCATCCTGAGCAGAAGGAGGCATCTATCTCTGGCCCATCTGCCAGGCACACCAGATCAGCTACTTAGGCCTAAGTTCCTCCCCTCTCCCTGCCCCTTTTGCCACCCATCTGCTTGGCACGTCACTCCTGGCTAACTTCCTGCACAGCCTGCTGACTTCTGATGTGCTGAGCAGAGCAAAACCTAAGTACTAAGTACCTTTGAGGATCTGAGTCCCAGTGTTCTCCTAATTTTATTTAGATGTCTTCTGTTCCTCATCTAGGATTGGCTCTGAGGGATGACCTGGGGCAGATGCTATAGCCTCTATTTAGCAGCCAGCATTCTTTCCCACTTGCAATGTAGAGAACTGTTTGGCATTCTTGTCACAGTGTTGATTTGGTTCCAGTTTCTGGGCATATCATTCTTTTGCAACCACTTCAAGGTTAATTTTCTGTAGCTCAAGAAACTTGTTAGATACTGGCCCAATGTCCTCCTGCTCATAGGTCTGAACTGTTGCTCCTAATAGAGCACTGAGAGGTGTATTGTCAGATTTTGCAGACCCCTTGAATCCACCAGTTGTTTTTTTTTAAATCAAGGTTTTTATTATTTGTACCAACTTCTCTGATAATCCACTTGACAGTGTATCAAAATGAATTGCTAACATGATTCACTCTGTGGCCCATCATTTGTTATTTTAATACTCACCTGGAATCCCAAGGCAAGCAAATTACAATTAACCTGTGTTATTTCATTGTCACTCCGTGTATTCTGCAATAGCTCAATTTTAAAAAACATTAAGTAGTACACTCCACTAACAAGTGGCAATTTTTCCAGTTTAATTCTAATAGACCTGGGCCACACTTGGCTTAAAGGTGAGGAAGAATCTATTAGAGTTTCCTCGGTTCTTTAGCATTCTCTTTCCTGTACTGATTGCAGATTTCACACTTGAACACCTTATCCTCCATGGCAGTATTCATGCCTGACCACAGTAGGACACTCAAGCTCTGTTCTTACACTTTTCAATACCTCAGGCGCTGCAGATTTAGCTTAATATTTTCAACCCCTTATTCAAAGTCAAATTTGTCATGACCCACTTAAATGTATTACAAAAGTAAGAGGGAAAATATATCAATGTTAAGCCTGTATAATTAATGTGTGTATGTGCATGTTTACTTTGTGAGGTTGACAAAGAATACTTGACCTTGAAGGATGAGGGTATGTGGGGACTGAAATTTTCTTTGCTTTCCAATGTTATAAATTTTTCAACATCTCACAACTGCCATGCCTGCTTTGTGACCCTCCCCTTCAGTCACTGCCTGTGTAAGGACTGTATTTCTCACCAAGGCTAGTTGTCTGATATTCCTGTGTCTCACATTGGCCAATGCTGAATGGTTCAAAGGAAAGCATAAAATCCCAGTGATTAACCAAACTGCAATATCATATCATAGTTAATTTATATTATAACAAGTAGGATTGGGGCTCCATTCATAGAGTCATAGAATCATAGAATATCAGGGTTGGAAGAGACCTCAGGGGGTCATCTAGTCCAACCACCTGCTCAAAGCAGGACCAACCCCAACTAAATCATCCCAGCCAGGGCTTTGTCAAGCCTGACCTTAAAAACCTCTAAAGATGGCAATTCCACCACCTCCCTAGGTAACCCATTCCAGTGCTTCACCACCCTTCTAGTGAAATTGTGTTTCCTAATATCCAACCTAGACCTCCCCTACTGCAACTTGAGACCATTGCTTCTTGTTCTGTCATCTGCCACCACTGAGAACAGCCCAGCTCCATCCTCTTTGAAACCCCCCTTCAGGTAACTGAAGGCTGCTATCAACCCCCCCATCACTTTTCTCTATTGCGGAAACTGCACGAACATAGAGATAAACATGCTGCCTGCCCTGAAGGCAGGGCCGGCTCCAGACCCCAGCGCGCCAAGCGCGCGCTTGGGGCGGCGTTCCGCGGGAGGGCGGCAGGCGGCTCCGGTGGACCTCCCACAGACGTGCCTGAGGAGGGTCCGCTGGTCCCGCGGCTTCGGTGGAGCATCCGCAGGCACGCCTGCAGGAGGTCCACTGGAGCCGCGGGACCGGCGACCACCAGAGCGCCCCCCGCGGCGTGCTGCTCTGCTTGGGGCGCCGCAAATCCTAGAGCCGCCCCTGCCTGAAGGGTATATAATATAGTGGAACTACATACAAAGAGAGGCAGAGTGGGACACAATAATATGTACAACCTTCGATACCTATATAGGTTTACTATTTGTTTTTAAGTTTTAGCTCAATAGATTTTAAGGCCCAATGGGACATTATGATCATCACATCCTATTATATACTCCATACCAGAGAATTTCTTCCAGTAATTCTTGTTTCAAGTCCAATAACTTCTCGTGGAACTAGAACGTATCTTTTAGAAAGACATCCATTTTGCAGTGACATTGATGCATACAGGCATACCCTAAATGTCCCTCAGCTTAACTATTTAAATTCGGGCTAATTTTCTGCAGGCTTTGTGGCAGAACTGGGTTTTGGAGAAGGGCTCTGAAGGAGGAGACTTTAAAAGACTTAAAGATCAGCTTGTCATGGGAATCCCTTCCTGATCCATAGCTGATGATCATGTCAAGCATGAGGACTGAGAGTCTTGAATATTAATCTCTGAGCTAGTGTAACTATCGGGGCTATTTTCACTCATATACATGTTAATCCATTTTTTAAAATAACACAATATCAATTTGCTTTGTTGGTTTCACATTTTCAAATGCCACTGGGGGGTGGGGGGCAGAGATTTCTATTAAGATGCTTGCCTTTGCTGTATCCTTTTGTTTCTTATAATTGGTGCCAGTGGGAGGATTAAATGTCATTTAGAATCTGTATTTAAATTGGAGCGGTTTAATTTCCCCCCAAAAAAACTGCAATTGTTAAAAAATGTAATAAATATGTAACTTGCCTTAAGCAAATTCTCTCTCGAAACAGTACTTGCAGAAATTACAACACAGGCTGTGTCCATCCTCCCCTCCCTGCCTGCAGCATCACCCTTTGACTCTTTAATGAAACGCTATGCAAAAGAAAATCAAAATATTCCTTTGCAGACACACTCAGCTACTGCTGCCATATGTTGCTTGCCTTCGAGTATTTGCATTTGAAAGCCTTTTGCTATATTGCCTTCAGATCACATTTGAATAAAAGACCTCAGAAGAGACAGCTTTGAAGAGGAAACATCTGTCAGGGGCACTGGTGCAACATGCTGGAGATGGCCTCACGGAGCTGAATGCTCCAGTGCAATTACCCAGACTCTCCTCTGGGCAGTAGCTCTTTAGTAGAAGTTTCCAAGCCTCTGGGCACCAAAAGAGAGGAAGAGCTACGCATCCACCCTCCTGGGAGGGAAGAGCAAGGGTAGGAAGGAGCTTAAGTAAGATCCCATGTTGTTACGTAAATTTGGAATGCCGCCTTACAAGGTGTGCGCGTGAGCCTTCTCTGGGCCCGCAGGGAGAAGGCAAGAGGAGAAGGCAAGAGTATTGGACAGACAAGGAGGAAGAAGTCACGGCTACCAGGTTTGGGGCCAATTTCTGTTCATTTTACTCATACACGCAGCCCACTGAAAATCGGCAGGGAGGATCTGTGTCAGAAACCGGGATGGGGGTGGCCAGATCTAGTGGGTCGGAGCCACGGCAGTCAGGCCGAGTGGTTGGAGACAAACACAGGAGTCCAGAGCAGTTCAGTGTCCTTTGCATGCTTAGTGTGTGCCACTTACTTTCTTTTACGTGACCCACATCAGGACAGAAGGGATGTATCGCTAGCTCCTATCATTGATTGTTTTGGCTGGAAGACAGTCTGAGTATCACTTCTTTGTGGAAGACAGAGTGCTCCCATCCACCTTCTGTAGATGGGATGGCTTGGAGCTACACTGTCATGATTAGAAAGGAATGCACTGATACTCTGTCCACAGGCTTGAGAGAGGGGATCTGTCAGAATTTTAAAGGCAACGTTCAGGTGCCAAATGAGTGTTTCACAATCCAATGGGTGGCAGGATTGTGACAAGAGTGGCAGGTGTGTGTAACACCAACATCCTCTTCCAGACAGGGTTTACGAGGGACATGATCTCACGCAAGAGCCGTTTGTTCTTAATTGCCTATAAAGTCTGGGGTTGTTTAGTTTTTCATGACATTCCTGAGGGGATGGGGGGGAAGCGTGTTCTTTTATGTTCCCAAAGTTCACAGTGTATTGTTACATGTAAGCTATGACAAATGATTAATCGGTCATTTCAAATGTTGTAACAATGGCATTAACCCATATAGCAAGTATTGGGAAAATCAAAGCCGGAGTAACTCAGTTCCAAACTCACTCTGCTGAGCTTTGCTGGGTCTCACAAAAGCACAGGATTTTTGAAGCTTTATGTGGCCCAGCATTTCAGCATAAAGGGATGTATTAAGTTAGAATAGGGTCACCTTAACCCTGGGTTTCCTGGAATGGATGGGTTTAAACGAAACACAGTATTTTAACCCTGGGTTGGGCTTTTTTTAATTTCAAGGTGAATCTATGAATTCTTTTTTCAAACAGAAAAAAAAATGCCAATGCCAAATGAGAGAACAGGAGAAGAATTAAACATGGCAGGCGAATGCACTGTAACACAAAACGGTTTGGAAGCAGTCCTTCCATTATTTACCTCACAAGATGTTGGTCCAAATTCCCTTTTGTACAAGTTGTATATTCCACTGCTGCACAGAAATCAGCTATTGAATTCAGGAGCCTCTGTTCCCATTCCAACAGCTAAAGCCATTGAAGAATATATTGTTTGTATTACTACCGCAGCACCGAGGGTCCCTAGTCATAGACCAGGACCCCACCGGCCTGGGCATTCCACAGACATAGAACAAAAAAGACAGTCCCTGCCTCCAAGAGCTCACAATCTAAGTATCACACAAGAGATAGCAGATAAACACAGATAGATGGGGGAGTACCAGGAAACAAGGTCTCAGCATAACAGTGGCCTAACCATGGTCAAGCTCTTTGTAGGCACTGAGGCAAAGGAGAATTTTAGAGGGTTTTAAAGAGGACAATGAGGTGGCTTTGCGGATGTCTATGCTCCTCCCAAGCATTAGGGGAAGCATGGGAGAGAGCACGAAGATGCTTCTTTGAAAATTGAACAAGCCTGGGTGAATCAGAGGCAGGAGTCGATATCTCAATAGTGAATGAGAGATAAGAGGTAGGGTGGGCATAGGCTGGGAAAGGCTCTGATTTAGGTCTTTCAGGAGAAACACAGAAATCTGAATTCAGAACTCAGCAGGTGAAAAGCCTTTTAGTTCTTGTAGCCAAACTGATGCTAAGAACGATATAAGGTGCAAGGACTAACAAACTTTTTTTTAGCGGTGGTTCAGCTGCACCCACTGCTGACACCAGTTCTCACACATGGGGTCATGTTTCTAGTTCAGGGAAGCCGTGGGTCATCAAGGCATCAAGCAAAGACTGGAAGTTAGATAAATGTTTTATCACCTTCCCTGCCTCCTTGACACAAAGTGTTTCTAAAGCAAAACTGGTTACCAAGGAGCTGCCTACATAACTTGACTAAGCGGAATCTTGTTGTATTTTTGGGAGTTAAATGGAAATCGGAAAGTGAAATCTTTCCTTTTTGTTTCCTTAATTGCCAGACAAAGTGCAATTTTCTGTACTGCTCTATTGACCAGATGCCCTTGTCATTCACCGACTGACTACAGTAATGGAACCTGACGTCCTCTTTGTTGTTCCTCACTATGTTTGTGTGAGTCACCATGCAAAATAAACCAGCTAAAAATACACTAGGAACAGCTGGGGTTGCATTAAATAACAAAGCTATAAAATATTCTTTGTCTAATAACTTTTTTTTTCAGACCCGAGGCTCAAAGTTTCCTGGATGTGCTATGTTCACTCAACAATGAAGCTATTTGCAGGACAAATTATGTATTTAGGGTGGAATGTTCAAAAGCACCTACAGACAGATTTTAAAAAGTGTTTAGGTGCCTAAAGAGGCAAATAGGTACCTAGTGGGATTTTCAAGAGTCCCTAAACTGGCGCCTAAAATCTCACTAGACACCTATCTACATCTTCAGGTGCTTAAGTTCCTCTGAAATCTGGCTCCTAGTGATTTAGGAGGCAAGATCCCTTCACAGTGAAAGGGACGTGCTCCCAAGTCACTTACCGGAAAAGTGCAGCCATAGTTTAACAGCAAAAAACAAGCTAATTGTTAATGGCTGCTATTGTTGACTCTAAGCCACATAGATACCTGATGCAGTAACTCCCCTCTTTGTTTCTGCTCCTTAAGTGTTAAATTCACCCCCAAACAGATGTCTATGCATCACTTAAGCCTTCAAAATAGGATGTAAGCAGTGCACAGACCTTGTGCCGATCCACTGCAGATGGGTGAATTTCACCCACTAAGAGTTGTGTCCAAGGAAGTGTGGCCACCTTGAACGTTCAGTGTCTCATTACTCTTTGTACCATGTTGGAGACCTTAATGAAGAACTGTAGATTAGTTCTGCAAAAACTAGAATATTGTATTTAGGTCTAGGTTCATTAGCAAAAAATTGTCAATGAATAATTCAGAGGACGGAAAGATTGATTTATGAAGAATGATTAAAGGAAATTGATATCTACAGTTTATCTTAATAATGCCAATGTAGAAATATGATAAGAGTAGAAGCAGTCCCAAAGGAGGGGGGTGAGTTATTTCAGGTGGCACACAGAGATTCAGAACTAGGAACAATGGGATCACTAAAATGAGTGGGGCAAGTAAAGATTGAGACTGTTTACCATAGACATGAGATGAATAAGAGGGGATATGATAGTTAAAAAGCAAATAAAGTAATTAATGATCTACAGAAGTTAGGTCAGAAGCTTCTGTTCTCCCTGTCTCAAAACACAAGAGCAAAAGAACATTCAATAAAACTGAAAGGCAGCAAATTCAAATCTGATAGAGGAAATATGTTTTCACATGTATAATTATCCTGTGGAACTTATTGCCACAGGATGGCAAGGCTAAGAACTTATCAGGGGTCAAAAATGGATTAAACATTTATATGGATAACAAGCATATCCACAGTTATAATACTCAAAGCCAATTTTTTTAACGGATATAAAACCTCATACTACAGGGTTTAAGCAGCAAAGAGTCTTGTGGCACCTTATAGACTAACAGACGTTTTGGAGCATGAGCTTTCGTGGGTGAATACCCACTTCGTCGGCATGCATCCGACGAAGTGGGTATTCACCCACGAAAGCTCATGCTCCAAAACGTCTGTTAGTCTATAAGGTGCCACAAGACTCTTTGCTGCTTTTACAGGTCGAGACTAACACGGCTACCCCTCTGATACAGGGTTTAAGATAATCTCTAGCTATCAGGGGCTACAATGAGACCTTCATGAGGGGGGATTATGCCACATCTGCTTACTGCAGCGTTCTTGTACCTTTCCCTGAAGCATCTGGTACTGTTGGAGATTGTGTACTGGACTAAATGGACCCTGGGTCTGATCCATTATGACAATTCCCATGTTTCCTATGTAAGTTAAGCCAAGGAAGTTTTAGCCTGAAAAGTAAAACTCACAACACTGAAATCTATTAGACTATAGAACAGAAGAGTAAGGGAAATTGTATCAAAAAGGACATTTAAAACAAAATTGGACAAATTATTGAAGAGTACTATCTAGTACAAAGACTAGAATCTCTTCATAATACTATATGGAACAACTATGCTTTGGCAGCAAGGTAACCAAAAAGATCTTCTTCCATCCCCAGGTTCTATGATTTTATGAAGGTAGGAAAATATGACATGAGCATATTTATTATAAATATTTGTTCACCATGTAGCCTTCTGGGATACCGATCTTATTTTCTCGAGGGGCCTGGGAAGCGAGAGGTCATGTAGTCTTACTGCACTTTGCATGGCACAGCACTCAGGGCCAATAGGAAACAGCAACATTAAGCAGAAGCCACAATTTGAGTTCGGTTTACACTCACAAGGGTAAGAGGTACATTTCTTAAACACAGACAATACTGTCTTGAATTTCAAGAGAACAGATAAGTTATTCCAGCTGTTTGGGTCCGTGTCACAGCATAAGTTAAACCAACAAAAATGACTTTAAATTTACAGGGCTCTCCTGGATGCTAAAATGTAGACATTGGGGTGAAATTCACCTCTATGCTGAGTACCAGTACAAAGTCCAGGCACCACTTAAATTCCACTTAAACTCTCAAAAATAGAACGTATTTGAGATTTCAGTGTTGCGTAAATCTTGTGCTGGCCCTCTAAACAGGCATGAATTTCATCCTGGGTGAGATGCAAGAGAAGAGAAATTTAATTATTAGATGGAGATGAAGGAACTCTGGGAGAAAAGCAGATGAGGAAATGGAGGCCCAGTGAGACAGGTAAAGACTCTAGGAATCCTTGCTTCTAGTCTTCTGCTCTAACCTGAGACACAGCATTCCTCCTGGGCTCCTTACGCTCTGATCTCTGCAATTTTTATTGCCATTTACTGCTCCATCTAAAGATCTTTCTTTAACTTTGTGTGTGTGTGTGGGGGGGGGGGATTTCTGATTATTTTTTATCTTTGCTGGGCACTGATTGTTAATATCTCATTGGTGAGTGTGACTGGAGTTTCCAAACACATCTTCTGCCTTCTTCCCAAGATGCTGATATTCTTATCTATAATTTATTCCTTTAGATTATCACAGGATGGTGAAATCATGCTTTGGTTCCTTTTTGCCATACGCTCTGATTTTTGTTTGAATTTCTTGATGGAAGACTTAACTGTTTAAAGAGAAGGTCAAACAGTTTTGCTGGCTACATTTTAACAATCAAGTGTGAGAGTGTGGTCTAGTGGTTGGAATAGGGGAGTGGAATTTGGGATTCTTGGGCTCTATCCCATGCATTGAAAAAAGCTTTCTTTGTTGCTCCAGACAAATCACATCACTTGTGCGTGCTTCTTTTATCCCGCACCTGTAAAATACATATTATACAAATGGATAATTATTAAAAGCTCAGTATTTGCCACACCTGAATGACAATAGTCAGTCTATCGCTCTAGGTATAGACAGATATTAATGGGAGCTTTGCTTGAGTAAAGACTGAGTAAAAACTGAATCATGACCTCAGGATTTGGCCAAATGGGAGTTTCGCCTGATTATGTATGTTGAGTTTAGGTTCATTAATTGCAAGGAAGGTTAAGAGTTATTATAGGCATTTAAAGTTCGTTAATAAAGGCACAGAGAAGTATAAATGGCTTACCCAAGGCTATACAAGAAGCAAACGATGGAATTAGGATTGAGCCCAAGAATCTGAGAATACAAAGCTTGAAATTCAGTGACTATAGCTGTTGACTACAGTGGGATGGTCCTGTGTGATTGGTTTTGTACTCATGTCCTAGGTGCTGTGCAGAGGGTGCCAATCTTTATGCTGCTGTTGTACACATTTATTTTAAGCCTGATTTCCTAATGCCAAGGGCTTTATCTCCATTGTCGTGCAGTTTATCTTGGATGTACAATCATTGGTTATCTCTTGGCAGTGGGAAGAGTGAATTGGTTTTGTCAAAATCTCAGCAGGTACCAATTGCATTTTTCTCCTATTTCTCTCCATGTTGCTGATGATGCATTTTTTCCTGATCTTATAACATTTCAGAGCATCAGCAGCGCTAGAGAACCTTAGTTTTAACAGCTTACATTTTAACAAGCTTGCCAGAATCACCACTCACTCCTAGCTATGTTAGAACCTTGACTAATGCATATGTGTGTCTTCACATAACTCTAGATGATGGCAATTCTTTGTCTATTGGTCTGCCCAGATCACTTTATTAACAGGTTCTTAATCAGCAGTTCCACTGTAAATCTTATAAAGGTTATCCACACCTTGTTAACTTTTGATTGAATAGCTACAACATGCTTTACAGGGGGCTACTCAGTCCAGCCACTTGAAAAGTACAAGTGCAAAATACAGCTGCATGCATATTATGTGGTATTTCTTGCAGGGAATGCATTTTATCTGTATTCCATGACTTGCACTGTCTGCCAACTGATTTCCCAGTGTGAGGTGTTGGTTTTGACCTACAGAACCCTAACTGGTTTGGTCCTGGCTAACTGAGAGACCACAGCTGAATCCATTGCCATGGAATCTGCTGAGTCATTTGAGATACGATAGACTCAGGGTCAGAAGGGACCATTATGATCATCTAGCCTGACCTCCTGCGCAATGCAGGCCACAGAATCTCACCCATCCACTCCTGTAACAAACTCCTAACCTATGTCTGAGTTATCGAAGTCCTCAGATTGTGGTTTGAAGACCTCAAGCTGCAGAGAATCCTCCAGCAAGTGACCCGTGCCCCATGCTGCAGAGGAAGGCGAAAAACGTCCACATAGGAGTCCCTTGGTTCCAATGGAAAGGGTTTCAGTGGCAGGGAATCCTTGGTCCAGGATTCACTGTATCAGGAATGCACTCCTTCTTCCTCTCTAACTCCAACAGAATCTGGATTTGGTTCCGTGGGGGGAAGGGGGTGCAGACATGCACCCCAAACCCCACTTGCCTCCAGCATTTCTAATGGTGTGTTTAACTTATTAGAGGGGTCGCACTCAGAGGCTTGAGATGTGAAAGGGGTCTCCAGTAAAGAAAGTTTGAGACCCACTGATCTAGTCCAACCCCATGCTCAAAGCAGGACCAATCCCCAACTAAATCATCCCAGCCAGGGCTTTGTCAAGCCTGACTTTAAAAACCTCTAAGGGAGGCGATTCCACCACCTCCCTAGGTAACCCATTCCAGTGCTTCACCACCCTCCTAGTGAAAAAGTTTTTCCTAATAAGTTTTTCACAGCAGCATGTAGCTACACATACCCTATACGCCACTGCCAGTGGTGTACAATACAGACATAGCCTTAAGTGTGCACACATGAAGCTTAGGCAGGTACCAGGATCTAGCACAGAGATTTGGCACTACACTCAGCAATGGGGTAGGAAGGCAGCCTGTGGTGAGTCTCAAGGGACAAATAGCAGCGTTAAATGCTTGTACCAGTGTGACCCTAAGTGGCAGAGGGCCCACTGAACCGTAACTCCTGTCAGATCTGACACATTCACTAAATCTCATAAACTGCTGTCAGAGTGTTTACCTGCAAACAGTGTTGGGTGACACATCAAATGAAAGCTGGTGACACACCAGTCATTAATATAATTGTGTAATGTACGTATGGGATGGTGTGTAAAGAGTTAGGTATGTGAGCTGGAAATAAGTTCCTAAAATATGTTTTAGCAGCAGAGGTGATGAACACAAAGAAATGCTGAGTCGCCTGTTTATCTGGCTTAGCACAATGGAGGACACGCTGCAGTCTGACCATGAGAATGTCCATTCTGGATCAGACCAATGATACATGTAGCCCAATATCCTGTCTTCTGACAGTGGCCAATGCCAGATGCTTCAGAGGAAATTAACAGAACAGGGCAATCATCAAGTGATCCATCTCCTGTTGTCCCGTCATCAGGCTGTTAGAGGCTCAGGGATACCCAGAGCATGGGGGTTGCATCCCTGACCATCTTGGCTAACAGCCACTGATGGACCTTTTTTAAAATTCAGTTATAGTATTGGACTACACAACATCCCCTGGCAATGAGTTCCACAGGTTGACTGTGCATTGTGTGAAGACGTATGTCCTCCTGTTTATTTTAAACCTGCTGCCTAGTTCATTGGGTGATCCCAGGTTCTTATGTTATGTGAAGGTAATTAACACTTCCTTATTCACTTTCTCCACACCAGTCAGGATTTTATAGACCTCTATCATATCCCCCTTTAGCTGTCTCTTTTCCAAGCTGAATAGTCCGTGTCTTTTTAATCTCTCCTCATATGGAAGTTGTTCCATACCCTTAATCATTACTGTTGCCCCTTTCTGTACCTTTTCCTCTTCTAATACATCTTTTTTGAGATGGGGTGACCAGAACTGCACACAGTATTCAAGGTGTGAGCACTGCATGGATTTATATAGTGGCATTATGATATACGCTGTCTTATTATCTATCCCTTTCCTAATGGGTCCTAACATTCTGTTAGCTTTTTTGACAGCGACTGCACATTAGGTGGATGTTTTCAGAGGACTATACACAATGACTCCAAGATCTCTGACTTGAGTGGTAACAGCTAATTTAGATGTGGTGGTAGGTGAGAAAACTGCCTTAGACAAGGATTGTAACCTGCTGAGTTACGTTTTTGTCACTAGAAAGCATAATTATATTTTTTTATTTGTAACCATTTTCTGTTTCTTTTACCTCTGTTTAGTGTCACTCAAATCCCTGTTCTTTATTAATAAATTTACTCTTGTTTTATTATAAATTCATCTCAGTGCTCTGATATTAAAGTGAGGTGAGCATCCTCAGCTGAGTCAATAGGCTGGTGTGTATTCTGTCTCTCTGGAGACGGAGGACTTGGTATTTCTGTGGGCATTCAGTGACAAGGGCTGGATGCTGCAGGGAGATGCTTCTGGAAACTTCAGGAACTGAAGTGCACCCACGGTTAACGTGCAAGGATACATTAGGACAGGCAGAGTCCTAAGGAGTTTGTTTGGCTGGCTAACAGACTGGTGGCAGAGCGCTGTCATGCAGTTTAGCACCAACAAATTCCTCTTTTGCTAAGGCAGAAGGGTGACAGGGTGACTTACAATTCTGGGGGCCCTGAGAAAGCATCACAACGAGTGGTTGGGAACCTCTCCTATAATGGCCACAAAATAGATAGGACCAGAGGCACCCCTGATATACATCAATCAAAGGGTGCCAGTTTACATCAGCTGAGGATCAGGCCCAGTTTACAAGATGAAACAGCCAGAATTATAGGTGATGCAAGTGGCAACCCCTTTAGTTAAGGTTACCTGACACTCTTCATTGTAAGAACCCTGTTTTCAGTTGCTTGTAACTTTGCCATTCAGGCTGAAATTTTCCAAGCCAGGTATCTTCTTGTGGCTGAATATTTCTGGAAAATGTCAGCTAAAACAATTCAGCCATTTCTTGGAACGAGGTTAGGGAATAACACATTGTTTCCCCCGTGTGAAAAAATTCTTATATCATTTTGTTGAGAAACACTGGTGAGGAAGAGGGAGTCATACTGGTGTCTCAGGCAACCTTAATACTGGCAGCGCCTGATCTTTGAGTGCTTGGCTTTGCAAACTTAATGTTCTTTTAATGTATTTTTTGTATATAAAATGTTATTTTCTTGGCTGGCTGCTAAACTGGCAATGGATTGATTTGAAAGTCAGATGCAACACGTCCTTCTGGACACAGCTCACTATACCCAGGCCTCGGTGGTGGTGGTGGTCTCCGTGGGGTTGGCAGACTCTCGTGTTGAGAGAATGTCATGTGGTTCCTTTTTAATGTTTCACACATTCCCATGCACTTTAGGAATGGGCCTTCGCAAGCTGAAAAATAAATACTTCCGATTTGCTTAGATTGGGTTTATTTTTCAAAAGCAACTGGGTTGGACCTAACTACCTAGTCAATTGTTCTTCCTTTATGAAGCTGAGCACGCTTTGCAGCCTACAGCTAAAGGCTCATTACTTCTCCCATGTGTTAGATATGATACGATAGGATGTGCCTTTGGGGGGTCTTATGCTTCATTCTGACTGAATTAGTTGCCACTGGAGGTGAGACATAACAGGCCTATTCGTTTTCTCAAGGCTGCATTAAAAACCTATTTATTCACAAGAACTGCATACATGCCTCTAGTGTCAATGGCAGCTTTATTCTGACTTCTACATAAGGTGGTCTGTGAATTCAATATCATTAATAGCGCATGTACTGTATTTTTAATGTAGTGCCTATCATCCCTGGTGCTTCTCTGACCCCAGTCTTCCCCTACCGCTGGAGAAGGGCAGAGCAGAGATGAAGGGAGTGGGCTCACGGCACAGCTTCTCTCGTGGCATTGTTGCCACACCTGAAGCCCATGGGATTTTTCCAGGTGAGCTCATATTGGCCATGTTGGTATTAATAATCCCTTTCCCTGGGTGTGCTATGTCACCTCCCTTAGGTTACAGGGAAGGCCTTTGGCAGCCAGGGGCGGCTCTAGCCATTCCCCAAGCGGGGGGCGCTCTGCCGGTCGCCGGTCCTGCGGCTCCAGTGGACCTCCCGCAGACGTGCCTGCGGAGGGTCCACTGGTCCCGCGGCTCTGGTGGACGTCCCGCAGGCGTGCCTGCGGATGCTCCATCGAAGCCGCTGGACCAGCGGACCCTCCACAGGGACGCCTACGGGAGGTCCACCGGAGCCGCCTGCCGCCCTCCCGGTGACCGGCAGAGCGCCCCCACGGCGTGCCGCCCCAAGCATGCACTTGGCGTGCTGGGGCCTGGAGCCGCCCTTGTTGGCAGCATAACTCAGAGGCGATGTTTTGTTGAGTGCCTGGACTGGGATGGAGGCAGGTAGGAGCCAGTGCAGAGTCATATGGATGCTGCACAAATAGCCCAGGACTCCCTGGATCTCAGGAGATCACTTTGGGTCCTGTAACTCATGGTGTTAGAGGAAGAGGACAGCCCCGGATGGAAGAATGACAGGAAGCTGCATATAGTCAGTGTAGGGGACAATAGGACCTCTTGCCCCTATTTCAACTATTGTAATGATTTAAAATTTCAAAGTAGCATATTCAGAGATTGATCAATGTAACTCTTCTAGTGTCCTGTGGGCATTTGACATACAGTATGGCCCAGAAAGGGACACATACATACATGGATCTAGGGATGGACCATGTATGGACTCACTCTCTGTTCATCTTAACATTGACTCAGCTGAATGCATCTTCTGTGCAGCATGCAAGGAGTTAATACTGCTAATATATATTCTCAGCAGTCAGCAAAAGCCCAGGTGCAATAGGAAGCAGTATAGTTGATTCAACAAGTGGAACTCTTACCTCTGAGACAGTACTGAACTAATGCCTCAGTATAACTAAGGTCCCATTCTAAAGTCTAGATTAGGATCAACTGCGCCTGTACTAGACCAGTAATACACCTCGTCTGGGTCAGGAAAAACTCTGCTCAATTTTCAGGTCAAGTATCATTAAAAGACAAGAAATGTGGAACCCCATGATGCCACTTTTACAAAGTCAGTTTTCAGAATACATACGAACAGATGCCTAGGGAGATTGTGGAAGCTCCTTCACTGGAGGGTTTTAAAAGGAGGCTGGACAGCCATCTGTCTCGGATGGTTTAGACACAACAAATCCTGTATCTAGATGACTTATGCAGTCCCTTCTAACCCTCTGATTGTATGACAAGTCTTTAAAGTGATGTACCTTCTGTGAGTCCCCCCCCCAGTTTTATCATACTTGCTCATTTTTGACACACACCAATGTTTATGGTATATTTTTACATACCAATATTCCGTTCCTCAGCCTTCATGATGTGGCACTACCAGTCCCCTCCAGGGATCATCTCACAGAATGTGAGAAACAGATCTGATCTAAGCTATCTCAGTGGGACAACCACAAACCAGCAGACATCCTCTCCCTTCTTTTTCGTGTCAGAGGGTACACCACAATGCTCAGTATTCTCAGACCTCATCATCTATTACAGTTGTATCAGGAATAAAAAGAATAAAGGTATGGGATAATAAAGGAGAAAGTTAAGCCATCTCGGCAGAGTAGCTATCATGTTGGCACTGATATGATGAACAAGTCACTAACAATAGGCTTCAAAACTGTCACTATTCATGGGATTTCTTTATCTTCCCCATGCCAAGGAGGTGAACAAGTGAAATTTTAGCAGCACTTGCTATAAAGATATTTGTCAGCAGTCACACAGCAGAGAAATAGCCAAAGGAAATAAAAATAACCCCACATACACTGAAGAATAAAAGTTAGTGACAGCCATTCAGTCGCCTTTGTGAAATAAGTTGATGGCCTCGATTCAGTTCCTAGCAGGCAGATGCCCAGATAAGTAAAGCCACCATCCCAGTTTGGAAACATTGTTGGCATTCTCTGCAGAGAGGCTAGAGACTACATTCCCCTCTTAGTCCCAGACGTGGTCCTGACCCATCAAGGCTGATGGACATTGATGGAGTGATGTAGAGAAGATAGCACAGCTTGATGGCCAGCCTGCATGTGATCTGTATTTGAACACGAGATACGGAGGAACTGCTGCTACTATAAGTGATCCTAGTGCTCCTGCATAAGTTTCACCTGGTGAATCCACGGGGAACTCTTTGAATATAGTTTATCAAGCGAGCACCGAGGTCACTGAAGGTAAAACTGGAATCTAAAACTGACTGATGCTGGGCCTAATCCAGGGTGTCTAAGCTGATGTAATTTACACCAACTCTGATTCTCTTAGATTCCCACAGACTCACACCCACCTACCCCACACTCCCTTACACGTTACCTCTGATTCAAACTCCTCTCTTCTAATGTCAGAATTATGGCATTGCTTTCCTTGTGGCATTTGGTGAGTCGCTTAACTTCACTGCTCCCATTCCTTCCATGAGGGCTGGATACTACTTACCTACCCCACAGGACTGTCGTGTGAGGATGAATAAAGGAATTTAAAGATAAATACGATGGGCCAAATCCAGCGGTCATGGCAAAGCATTCCAGGCCTTGGCAGTGCAGTAACAGTGAACACACAGTGAGTTAGTGCACAGCAAGCTGGTACACTGCAGATTCACACTCTGGCTTCTTCTGCACTACCTCACCATGTGGCCAAGCCTTTAGACACCTCTTAGACTTATTTAGAAAGCGGAGGGGGTGGGAGATTAGAGTCCAGGGGCCTTAGCCAAAGCCCAGTGAGATCAATGGGAGACTTTTATGGGATTTGGATCAGTCCCCAGGTATTCAACTCATTGCACCAATAGGTTTTTCCTCTCTAAGTTTTACAGTGTATTTTTGTGCTTACCAGCATTTCTCTACCAAGACGTATTTTTCCTCTCTGTGAGTGTAATTCTCTAGCTCGATGTGTCAACTTCAATATGTTATTATCAGGAATTGTATAAATAAATATTTGTCATAAAAATCCTCTTGACGCTTTTCAAACTACTCCAGATGTCTCCCCTGCAGACTATTTTCACTACATGATTAGAATTGGTAGCGAAATCACACACCTCTTCTCCCTAGCCTTCTGCTTCACATATTACTGAACCGCTTCTGTACCTCAGCCTTTCCTGGTTTGACGCCTTCCCTCACTGAAATCAATGGGAGCTTTGCCAGCTATTTCAATGGTCACAGGGTCAGGTCCTTAGACTTGGACATCTGAGCCCTGATCCTGGGCTGCATCTGGCCATGCTCAGTGCCAAGGGGCAGGGCACAAACCCTACACTCTGTTGTCCTTCAGGGCATGGCTGGGAAGGTACCCTTGCAGCCTGCCCATTAATCCCCTTTTCACTTCCCCTTCCTAAACCTCCCCCGTCAGTCTCCCAGCTCCACAAAATAGCCTACAGTGCCTAGAATTGTTTTCCTCAATACTCTTGAAGCCGTACAAGCACGGTCTCTGGTGCTACTAGGCTGGGGCCAGGTGCCCCTAAATTCCTAGTTCTGTAGGTGCTGGGGAATAAGGGGGCTCCTGAACCGCTTAAAGGGCACTACCCCTTGGAAATGTCATGGGTGGCTGTATGTCACAAAGTGTTCCCGAGGGAGTGGGAGGTAGTTGGGGTAAAGACAGAATTATCTATTTAATGCTAGTTCAAGTACCAGAATAGCAATGCTGGATACTGACAGCCTTTAGTTTGCCTCACAGTGGGTGCAGTATGGGCAGCAGCAGTGCAATCATCTCAAAACTGCCCCACTACTGGGCCTCAGCCCAGGCTTGAAGGCACCAGATTAAGGTGAAGAGGCTAATTCAGTCTCTAGGGATGTTTCCAATCCCTAGTTTTGTCATCATGGCTGCCAACAAGAATGCCGGGTCGTGCTAGTGATGATGGTGAGTTTTGATGACTTGGGAAGGTTTTCAAAGACACACTTAGGTGCCATCCTTCCACTGAAAGCCCGTGCAAGTAGGACGCCTTTGAAAATCTAACCACCATCCATTAAAACTGTAATCTTGATACTAGCTCCACCTGTGCCCTCATGACTTTAGTAGGGATCCACACAGGCATAGGAACCAGGGCATGGAGCCAGTACCAGGATCAGGGTCCAAGATGTGAACGGAGACCACCAGTTCATGTGAAACAGATCACCTAGTATACCTGGGCCAAATTCAGCTCCTGAAGGGGAAAACTATGCATCCCATACCAATCCCTTAAGCCATCCAGGGCATGCTGCACTCAGAGATGTGACTGCAGCACGTGTAGACCCACCCGAGCTAACTTTGATCGAGCTAGTTCCAACAACAATAGCAGAGAAGCAGCGGCAGCATGGGCTAGACACTAGGGTACATACACGGGGACCCGCCTGGGGCTGTACATCGTGTGCTGCCACCTACGCTCCTGGGTCTTCATTGCTGTTGTTACTAGAGCTAGCTAGAGCAAAGCTATCTTGGGTATGTCTACATGTGCTGCAATCACATCTCCAATTGCAATGTAAATATATTCTCAGTTTCTAATGCCCTCCAAAACTTCCATTCTTTTACTTCCCAGCAAGGGACATTCTGGCCTGCGGTTAACCTGGCAAACTACATTCAAGAGGCAAGCGGCATGCACTGTCATGGAGGACAGCCCAGAAACGTGAAGACAGGATACCCGGGGCACATGCCTGGAGAGATCAGAGCTGGACTAAAGAGTTAAATTAAATATTTCCCGTGTATTATCCAAGCTGGCAAACGATATGGTTTTAAATATTTTCTTTCGGTGCATTCAAAAGACACACAATATATTATCCTATATTTTGCTTTCATTGGTTCGTATTTTTCCATTATTAAGGACCAGTGCTTAAAGTGAGAAAGATCTTGCATGAGCTGACTGCTGGCACTCTGCCCAGCAGGAGCTGAGTACTGGTGATTTTCCTGAGTGAAGGGAGAGAGATATTTTTTATTCCTTTCTACTTCACTTAAACAAGAATAACAAATATGCAGAGACAAAAGGAATAAAGCAACTGTTAATTCTATGGTTAATTCTGCTTCTTTCCTCCCCTCCTAAACTCATACATGTGCTGTAGCATTACAGCAGTTCCCTTGTGTTCCCATCTCTCCTCCATGCTCTGCTTCCCAGCTCCAATCTGTGCTACTGCACTGCTTGTGACAAATCTGTGTGCTGCAGACAGCATGGCCATTATGTAAAGTAGATACTCCTGAGGACAGGACCCAGGTTCAAAGCTAAAGGGAAGTCTCCCTCAGCTATCAGTAGTGGTAGAATGCTTATCCTCTGTGTGAGTCAGCTACAAGAAGGCACTATGATTACACACCCTGGACCAGTACACTGCCAAATCCCTACTACCTGGCTAGCCAAAGCTCATCTTCAGAGGGACAGTGCCAATCTACAGCAGACATAAGAGTCGCCAGATAGCAGGTGATCGTCACATGCAGTAGCACTGATAGAGCCCTTATGTGAGTTAAACAATTATCTCACCCAGCTGTCAGCAGTAGAAAGGCCTTTATCCACACTCTAGGTCAGCCACCTTCAGGGAACATGATCACATATACTTAAATAGTTCATCACACCGTACTTTCCAGTCTGTCTCTGTGTTCTCTTCAAGATCAAATCTGTCCTGCAGCATTGCAGGAGCTTCCCTGCTTCCCAATCTCCACTTTGGGCTCCGCTCCCCCAGTTCAGATCTACAGTGCAGCCTCTTAGGAGCTTCCCTATTTGTCTGTTTTCTTTGCTGAGCAATGCTGGGGACGCAGCTACCGAACCCCTTGAGACATCATCCACTTGGCTGCTGGATTGTCATTTAAAGTTAATAATGATGAAATTCCACTACCGAGGCTGAGACGGGCTCATGAAAAGGAGAGCAAACAAAGACAGAATTAGAACAAAGCACAGGAGATGAGCAAAACTGTGGATGCTGATTAGCATATGGAATTGCAAATGAGCATTTAGTAATGAGAGGGGAAAAACATAAGGATTAACTTTTAATGAGGCTCCAAAAACATGTTCTCAAATTTTGTAGGCCTATTTATTTACACTTGCAACCACTCCCATTTATCCAAAAAATGTGGGATTTTGCTCACACTAATCTTTCCTTATAACTTCAGACTGGCTTTGTTTACTGGGTAGGAAAACATTTTAAGTCTAAGAAATTGTGTTGCTGGGATGGACTGGATGGGTCAGATAATCTTATTGCTTCTGTGTTACAGGCTGTAGTTTTCCAGGTGCTTTATTAATTAAGATATCAAATGCTCTAATCCAGGGGTTCTCAAACTGTAAGTTGGGACCCCAAAGTGGGTCACGACCCCAGTTTAATGGGGTCACCAAGCCTAAGCCCCAGCCCCACCACCCAGGGCTGAAGCCAAAGCCTCACCACCCAGGACTAAAGTTACATGCCCTTTGGGCTTCAGCTTTGCCCCCATCCCTGCCTGGGGTGGCAGGAATTGGGCAGGCTCAGTCTTGGGTCCCCCCTCCTGGGGTAGTGTAGTAATTTTTGTTGTCAGAAGGGGGTGCAATGAAGTTTGAGAACTGCTGCATCAATGCAGGGCCCATCGTGCACCAATGAGATCAACAGGAACTTTGCCACTGTCTTTAGTCGGAGCAGGATCTGGCCCTAACAACTACCTACCCTCCCTGCTAACATCTCCATATGAATACTCATGAGTTCAGTGAGACTATCTGCAGTGTAAGGAACAAATCTGTGTAAATAAGGGTCGCAGAGTTGGGACCTATGACCAAGTATTTCAAAAGTAACTAACGATTTTGAGTGTCTCTGTTTTGGTACCCAATTAGACAGACCTTACAGGGTCCCCATTTTCAGAGGGCAGGTGACCATCACTTTCTGATGGTCAGTTGGGCACCAAAAATAAAGCCACTTTAAATCTCTACTCACTTAGGAAAATCTTGGCCTATGAGTGTAAAACACCTAGAAGAATGGGGTCGAAACCTGAATGGGCCTTCGGGACTCTACTGAAATACAAATAAATAGTAACAATATCATAATTAGCCATTTTTCCAAGTCTTCATGTCATCATCATGGCAAATCCAAAGGGATGTGGCCTCCCTGCAAAGCAAGTGTCACCCGGATTGATCTCTGGCAAGGTGCTTAAGGGGATCTGGTTGAATATTCAGTTAATGTCCATCCCTGGCAATTTTGTCATGGCTCTGAAGCTTTTGATGCCCATGTGATCGTCAGCCATGGAGCAGCAGACCTTGGACACACAATTCCAGCCTAACAATATGTCCATACCAAGAAAACCGGTAAAACCGAGCCAGTGCAATGGTGGGACTTGCTGCATTCAGCTTCAAATATCCTCATTTCTGACCTTGTCCATAGCAAGTGGAGCAATTGACAAAGACAATGAGAATTGAAAACGTCAATCTTCTTCAGAGTTCCTCAGAGCCCACATTTCATTTCTGTACGGTAAAGCTGGTATAACTATGGTTCTATCGATCTACAGCTTCATAGCAAGCTCCATGTCCCAAGATTCCCACACAGGCCACCGAAGGGACTGAAACATGGCAGCAGCTGCTGCTATACAGGACTCCACATCTCTCACGTATCCTCCAGCCCTATCTATGATGCAGCCCAAGCATTTGGCAGCTGCCACCTGCTCAGGTCTTTATGTTATTGAAATCCATCAACTTAATGAAAAAACTTGCACAGATACAGACAGACATCATCTTCCTCTCCAAGTGCAAACAGATGGACATCATACCAAACAGACTGAAGGTAAAAAATCTATTGCAATCAACATACTACACTGACTATGGTGAGAGATTATGCCATACACTCTCAAAGAAACTGAGGAACCAGATGATCAGCATCCTGTACAGCAAACAGGAAAAGATCAAGAATGAGCTCTCAAAACTGGAGACTCTCATACAAAACCAACCTTCCACACAAACTTCCACATGGCTGGATTTTACAAAAACAAGACAAGCCATTTACAACGCACACTTCACTTCTCTACAGAGGAAAATGAACAGTAAACTATCTACACTCTTACATGCCATAAGGGGCTACAACAGTGGTACCCTTAACTCACCCAACAATATTGTTAATCTATCCAACCACACACTTAGCCCGGTGGAAGAGTCTGTCCTATTCGGGGACTCCCTTTCTGCCCCACCACTCCCACGCACATGATACAGTTCTATGGTGATCTGGAAGCCTATTTTCGCTGTCTCTGACTCAAGGAATATTTTCAACACACCACTGAACAGAGCACTGACCTACAGGAACCCTCCTACCAACACTACAAGAAGAAGAATTCTGTGTGGACTCTTCCCGATGGTCAAAATGACAGACTGGACTGCTACGCAGAGTGCTTCCACAGACGTGCACAGGCTGAAATTGTGAACAAACAGCATCACTTGCCCCATAACCTCAGCCGTACAGAATGCAATGCCACCCACAGCCTCAGAAACAACTCGGACATTATAGTCAAAGGGGCTGACAAAGGCGGTGCTGTAGTCATCATGAACGGGTCAGATTATGAACAGGGGGTTGCCAGGCAACTCTCCAACACCACATTCTACAGGCCACTATCCTCGGATCCTACTGAAGTGTATCAAAAGAAACTATACCATCTGCTACAGCACAGGAATAAATCTACACACACACACCCTTAGAGCCCTGACCAAGGGTATTCTATCTGAAATCCTGGATGCCCCATCATCTCAGGCATTGGCACTCTTACAGAAAGATTATCTGACTATTTGGACTCGCTCCTTCAGACCCTACGCTACCAGCACTCCTAGCTATCTTCGAAACACCACCGACTTCCTGAGGAAACTACGATGCATTTTTGATCTTCCTGAAAACACCATCCTGGCCACTATGGATGTAGAAGCTCTTTACACCAATATTCCACACGAGGATGGACAACAAGCTGTCAGGAACAGCATCCGTGATGAGGCCACGGCACACCTGGTGGCTGAGGTGTGTGACTTTGTCCTCACTCACAACCATTTCAGATTTGGGGATAACTTATACTTTCAAGTCAGCGGCACGGCTATGGGTTCCCGCATGGCCCCACAGTATGCCAAAATTTTTATGGCTGACTTAGAACAATGCTTCCTCAGCTCTTGTCCCCTAGCGTCCCTATTCTACTTGCGCTACATTGATGACATCTTCATCATATGGACCCACGGGAAGGAGGCCCTTGAAGAATTCCACCTGGATTTCAACAATTTCCACCATCAACCTCAGCCTGGACCAGTCCACACAAGAGATCCACTTCCTGGACACTACAATGCAAATAAATGATGGTCACATAAACACCACCCTATACTGGAAACCTACTGACCACTATACTTACCTACATGCCTCTAGCTTGCATCCAGGACACATCACACGATCCATTGTCTACAGCCAAACCCTAAGATACAACCACATTTGCTCCAATCCCTCAGACAGAGACAACTACCTACAAGATCTTTATCAAGCATTCTTAAAACTACAATAAACACTTGGGGAAGTGAGGAAACAGATTGACAGAGTGAGAGGAGTACCCAGAAGTCACCTACTACAGGACAGGCCAACAAGGAAAATAACAGAATACCACTGGCCATCACATACAGCCCCCAGCTAAAATCTCTCCACCGCACCATCAACGATCTACAACCTATCCTGGAAAAGGATCTCTCACTCTCACAGACCTTGGGAGGCCAGCCAGACCTCGCTTACAGACAGCTCCCTGACCTGATGCAAATACTCAGCACCAGCAACTACACACCACACCACAGAAACACCATCCCAGGAACCAATCCCAGTAGAAGAACACTTCAATCTTCTTGGACATTCAATAACAGGTCTAAAAGTAGCCATTCTTCAACAAAAAAACTTCAAAAACAGACTTCAAAGAGAAACTATAGAGCTACAATTCATTTGCAAACTCAACGCCATTAATTTGGGCTTGAATAGGGACTGGGAGTTGCTGGCTCAATACAAAAGCAATTTTCCCTCTCTTGGTATTGACACCTCCTCATCAATTATTGGGAGTGGACCACATCCACCTTGACTGAATTGGCCTTGTCAACACTGGTTCTCCACTTGTAAGGTAACTCCCTTCTCTTCATGTGCCAGTGTATTTTTGCCTGTATCTGTAATTTTCACTCCATGCATCTGAAGAAGTGAGTTTTTTCCCCATAAAAGCTTATGCCTAAATAAATGTTAGTCCTTAAGGCGTCACTGGACTCCTCGTTGTTTTTATGTTCTTCGTTTTTACTCATTTCATGGCAGTTACCCCATGATCTCAAATGGACTTGGACTGAGTAATGACTGTATTAAAAGTGAGGGCCAAATTCTGATTTCACTTACACTAAAGTAATTTCACTGATCACAGTGGATTTACTGTGGTGAAACTGAGGTTAGAATCTGGTGCTGGGTGAGGTCTTGAGTACCTGTTCCATGAACAACAACTCTGCCCGCAGCTTCCTGTGACACTGGAACAAGATATGTTTTAACTTCAAAATCATACACGGTTCCTGGTTGTGCTTGATTTCAAACCAGGTGAAACTCAAGTGATTCTTGCTTTGAACTTTTGGGATAAAGCTCCAAGCAAAACCGTTTGGAAGATTATGCACATGAAGTGATTTGCAAGCAAATGTTTGCATGAGCCCCTGAAAAGTAAAACCAATGCATTTAGAACAGTTCTAATGCAGATGCCAGAAAGAACTTGTCCCATTTCATCAAGGTGGTATACACATGTATGGCCAAATTCTGTTCTTAGTTACACCAGTGTAACGCCGGAGAAATTACAAGCAGAATTTGACCCGTTATATATTATCCAGAGCCAAACACATCATCCATCCTCCACACTCTACAGCTGCACCATTAAATTCACTTCCATAATTTCACTGCCCATATGTGGTCCTTCTTCGCTGGACCATAATGGAATAATATTTCTTTCTTAATATCTCCAGCCTACCAATCACTGAAATTAAAGACATTTTTGAGAAGGCATGTTCAGCCGATACACTCTGCAACTCCATCTTTTTACACAGGACATTAAACTGATGCTAATTAGAGCCAAAAAATCATTTCTGTTGCAACTGACCGGCAGCAGGGACTTCTTTTTCTTCCTTTTTGTGACAGAAAGTTAGTTTTACTGGTGGAAGAGACAGAAGCTGCATGTAAAGACATGGTGGAATCTAATATACGTATTCCTGTATTTTTTGCAGGAAAGAGCACCAACAAAGCAAAGTCCCGTTACATCATGGTCTCTGCCTTGCTAGCTTACCCCACCAAATAGGAATCAATATTACTCAGGTTACCATTTCATTACATTCTTATGCCTTAATTTTAATGTATACTCCGGCTATCAGACTGAATGTTCCTTGCCTGTAGAGTCAAGTGCTCATGCCAAGGCAACCTGCAAACTGCATTATGTAGGATTTATGATACCATTTCCTTTGTGAATATAAAGTGATTATGGCCCTCATTACCAATGGTAGGTGTCTGCACTATTGTATTTTAAATGTATTAGTGCCTTCAACGTGGCACATGGTAATTTACATTTACAGTCATTTCCTTTTAATCGTCACATTTCAGTCACATTCAGCAAATTACACTTCCTGAGCCCTAGCAACAATTCCTTTCTTTGAAATCACTCATTGGCAACCTGGGGTGTTTGTCTGCAGGGGGTTAGTTGCTTCTGTCCTTTCCTTTTCCGGAATTACTTCTTCCCATCATTCATTCTTAAAGTCAGTGCTCCCAATGGTCCCATTCCAACCATTCACTTAGGCTTGTGCTTAACTTTAAGAATGTGAGTAGTTGTGTTGACTTCAGTGTTGCTGGATCTGGGTCATATTGAAAAATAGCAAAAAATTAATCAAATTAGCCTCTCTCTTTTTCTTATTCTTTTTTAAAACAAAACAAAATAAATAAACAAACAAACAACTCTTTGGCTTCAGAAGACATTTTTTCCCGTGAAGTGCTTACAGATGAGTATTTCAATTGGGGATGGAGATGGTAGCTGAAGGAAGTAAAAAAACTGGTGAAACAGGATCACCGAATCATTTTAAAAAACAATTCAAGCACCCCCCCATCATTCAAATGATACACTCTATGCAAAGGTATTGCTTCTCTCACTACGGAAAGGCAGCGGTCTTGTGACCCACGGACCTTTTGATGCCTACTGGCAGAGGGCACAGGGGTACATGAGGGTTGCAGGGATCCCAAGTCTGATATTTACAGTCTTGTTCACAAAGGAGTTTCATGTGAGATCTCTACTGCAAGCCTGTGTGACACCACTCATAATCTTTGAAAAATGTATGTGTGGATAATATGAAAGGAGATATTTATATATATATATAGGAACTTATGTTCTGAAGACCTTGTAGTTAAAGGCAGGTCACCCAGAGGCAGCACGTGGCAAGACTGATTTCACTGCACAGGAGGTGGAAGGGACTTATCTCCCTAGCTGACCACTGTGTACTGTGTGTCTTACAATGGAAGTTGATTTGCATATTGAGTCAAATGCTAATGAAGAGATTGCAGGGACTTCAAGACAAGAAATTAACAGGAAGAGGTGAATAGCAGGGGAGAGATTCCTGTTTACTGGTAAAATACAAAGGACTAGACCATATATCCAGGGGTGCCGATAGATGTCCCTGGATCCTTCACTGGGGGAAACAAACTACCAGTGGCTTGAGCTCATGAAAAGAGGGTCTCAGCCATCCTGATCGAAAAATGCTGAGAGAAGGACTTCGGGGTGTGCGGTACCTTATTAGTCAAGAAGGCATCTTGATAGCTGAGTTGAGGCTCTAGAATGTGTGTTATGATTTTATTTTATACGTAACTCTTTGTTCCCGATATTTCTTCTTGCTATCATTGGAATCTCTGTTCTTTGTTAAATAAACATAGACTTGTTTTCTCTATGAACAACTCTAAGTGCTGTGTGTTAAGCGGCGTGTGTTCTAAGATGTGACTAGTAAGCAGTGGTTTTCTGTTGCTTTGGGAAGAGAGGACCTGGTAATTCTGTGAATGGCCCAGTGGCTGGACACAGCCGGAACACCCTTAGATGGCTTGGGGGTGCCTATCGCTAGCCTGCATGAGGAACAGCAGAGCCCATGTGGCCTGAGACAGGAGTGCTTGTGTTACCTGTGACTGGTGGAGTCAGTGAGCTGACCCAGAGCAGGAACAGACAAGGCTGCCTCACACTAAGGGCAGGTGGTAGCGAGGTACCTAACCCCAAGAAGCATCACACACCTCTTGGGTGGAATGAAGCAGTTGTTTTGCGGAATGAAATGGGATAGCCTACTTATTACACAAAAACTTGTTTGCTCTGCTGTTACCTCTGTCTCCCTGGTCCCTCCTATTAGGTTGTCTCACCTGCCATAATCTAACTGACAAATTCTTTGGGGCAGGGAGTGACTTCTGTCAGCATATCTGTAAAGTGCCTAGCACAATGGGACGCTGATCCTCAAGTGGTGTTTCTAGATGCTATTGCAATAGAAATAATAAATACAAAATAAGAAAAATTCTGCATCCAAATGAAATGGCAGAAGAAATTTAGGTCAGGAGAGCAATTACCCAGCCTGAAATTTGGGTACAACTCTGTGGCAAATTCTTGGGAAAGTGCCATGGGCTCTTTAATGACAACGTGTACTCAGGACCCTGGCACCTCCAACTGCAACTCCATTGCCCCCTAACACCATGCTGGGGCCCTGTTTCAGTTCTAGTTCAGAGGGAAGTAGGCCACTTCCTGAATCACCAGCATTACCCCCTACTGCAACTCTAGAGGTCTCCCAGACAAGAACAGGCCAGACCTAAGAGCTTTAAGTAAGACATCACAATCTGAGGTAGCATGCCTACAGACATACAAACTCCACAGGATGAATCCACCCCATGATTGAACCTAAAAGCCACCCTTTTGAAACCTTCCTCACTATTGTGATTGACGCGTCAGTCTTTCTAAAGGAGGTTGGGCAGTGGTGGAAGAACTGAGCAAGCCATGAATTTTGTATTCAGGCCAATGTTTCTCAGTCAGAATGGTTCTGAATGAGCGAAGTTGAACAAATGAGCCCTGAACAGATACACTGGTTCACTTATCTCCCAGCTGCAGTCTCCATTTAGCTCAATGGCAGATTTTCTAATCTCTGTTTCACCAGCATTAGTGTCGAAGAATGATGAGAAGCTCAGTGAAGATTGCAAGGCAGATTCTCAGTTCTTTCTCTTTGCAAGTTAGCAATTTAATCCTTTATGGCTTATGTGTGTGTGTTGCTGCCCAGTGCAAGTTGGTTTAACACTTCACTTCCTTGCTACAGTGACTGGCTTTACCAAACAGCTAAAACAGGCAATGGTAAGGAGCTCTTTGGAACATAAAAACTAATTCATGGACCATCTAATGGGCTGTAACATGCACACAGGGGATAGGAGGAGTGAAGCAGAGGGGAGCATGTACATTCTGGCCATCTCGTTAATTCATTCAGTCATAGGAAATGGTTCTACAAACCTTTATTGCCTGGAACTTCTTCTGAATGGGAGTTCCATACTCAGAGGGCCTATACAAGTGTCCCCATGGTTAACACCATCACACACTGTGAGGGATGGTATAAATGAAGTATTAAGTTGAATTTTGCATATATTTGGGGTTTGTCTCCCGGCTTCAGCTGGCTCTCAGATCTGTCGTCTTTTTTTATTTCCACAGACAGCAGCAGGGAGAGGAAGACTGGTCATGTAGGTAAGGCACTGACCGAGCACTCAGGAGACGTGGGCTCAACATCAGCCTCTTGTGGAATCTTGGAGAAGTCACTCAGAGCCAAATTCCACCACAGTTCCTTGCTCTTATATAGCCTGAGTAAGGGTGGCAGGATATTGCTCTGAATCTCTCTGTCCCCCTTCTGTAAAACAGAGATAATAATACAGCCCTACCTTACAGAGATCTTGTAAGGATAAACTGGTTAATGCCACGGGCATTTGTATACCATAATGGGAGTCAAAAAAGTACCCAGGGCTGGATTTCCAGTTAGAAGGGAGGAGAAGGAGGGGCATGGCCAATGTCCCATTCACTTGCACAAGGAGAGTACGGCTGAAGCGTCAGGCTGCAGGAGGGACAGAAGACACCCGGGGACCATTCGCCATGGGGAGAGGTACAGTCTCCTCCTTGCGCCTTGCCTGAGGCGGGTGGGCTGCGCCCCAGCTCAGGCTGGCAGTGCCATGCATGGTGGAGGGTCTTGTGCCTTCCCAGAAAGGCTGTGTTTATATTTCTTTTCATTTCATTTTTCACGGAAAACATGAAGGTCGGCTGTAGGCACCGAAGATGCTGTGCCTAGGGGCGTGTAAAGTGTAAATCCAGTGCTGAAAGTACCTGCATATAATAGCCACTGGTTACAGTAAAAAAGCAGCTCAGAAAGAAATGGTGGCCACAACAAAAAGAAGGCATCTGATCATACCTTATCTCTTCTCTGTGTGTCTTTGAATTTTGGATTATTTTACTGACAAAAATGAGTTTTCACTATGGTCAGCATTATAGAACCAACATGGCTATGTGCGAGTGAGATGGAATGGCTATTGTCATCTGAATAATTAACAGGGCTATTATTAGCTAAGTACTAATTGCAGAATCTTTACTAATGGGATAAGAGGGAAGGTTCTAGCATGGATTGGTAACTGGTTAAAAGATAGGAAACAAAGGATAGGAATAAATGGTCAGTCTTCCGAATGGAGAGAGGTAAATAGTGGTGTCCTCCAGGGATCTGTACTGGGCCCAGTCCTATTCAACATATTGATAAACAATCTGGAAAAAGGGGTAAACAGTGAGGTGACAAAATTTGCAGATGATACAAAATTACTAAAGATAGTTAAGAGGCAGACTGCGAAGAGCTACAAAGGGATCTCACAAAACTGGGTGACTAGGCAACAAAATGACACATGAAATTTAATGTTGATAAATGCAGAGTAATGCACATTGGAAAACATAATCCTAACTATACATATACAATGATGAGGTCTAAATTAGCTGTTACTACTCAAGAAAGAGATCTTAGAGTCATTGTGGATAGTTCTGTGAACACATCCACTCAATGTGCAGTGGCAGGCAAAAAAGTGAACAGAATGTTGGGAATCATCAAGAAAGGGATAGATAATAAGACAGAAAATATCATACTGCCTCTATATAAATCCATGGTACGCCCACACCTTGAATACTGCGTTCAGAGGTGGTTGCCCTATCTCAAAAAAGATATATTGGAATTGGAAAATGTTCAGAAAGGGGCAACAAAAATGATTAGGGGTGTAGAACAGCTTCCGTATGAGGAGAGATTAATAAGACTAGGACTTTTCAGCTTGGAAAAGAGGCGACTAAGGGGGATATGATAGAGATCTATAAAATCATTAGTGGTATAGAGAAAGTGAATAAGGAAGCGTTATTTACTCCTTATCATAATACAAGAACAAGGGGCCACCAAATGAAATTAATAGGTAGCAGGATTAAAACAAACACAAGAAAGTATTTTTTCACGCAACACACTGTCAACCTCTGGAACTCCTTGCCAGAGGGTGTTGTGAAGACCAATATTATAATGGGGTTCAAAAGGGAGCTAGATAGATTCATGGAAGATAGGTCCATCAATGGCTATTAGCCAGGATGGGCAGGAATGGTGGCCCTAGCCTCTGTTTGCCAGAAGCTGGGATTGGGTGACAGGGCATGGATCACTTGATGATAACCTGTCTGTTCATTCCCTTTAGGGCACCTGCCACTGTCAGAGGACAGGATATTGGGCTTGATGGACCTTTGGTCTAACCCAGTATGGCCGTTCTTATGTTCTTATGCAAGATTCAGAAAGAATACCTGGATTTTCAGATACCAGAGGAGGTCTAATTAGTATTGAAAGGGATACCTCCAAATTCAACCTGGTGAGCTGCAGGAAGAAATGTTGAGTAACTCAATAGATGACATTTTCCTTCCACTCCCCATGTCTAATTTCAATTGATCTACTACTCTAGGATGATACTGGGGAGTGCTATTTAGCTCAAGGGGTTGTCTGTTGGACATGACATCGCCAGTGATTGTCAAAGATTCTTCAATGCTGTTTATCTTGATGTCCTAGCCAAATTCTATTTTCTCAACTTTAAATCCCCTGTATAGTTTCATTTGTGTATTGTTGCTATGAGCTGGTTAACAGCTACCATGTTTCACCCCTTAGTAGGATACTCTTAATTGATGCATGAAGCAATTCCATTATAGGTGAAGTTGGTAACATTATTTTGAGAAGAAAGTTTCTTACTTTAAAACAGTGCCTGACAGTGTGGAGCATCTTTTGAGAGATTTGTATTAAAAATTGACACTAGTAAATGTAATGTACATTAGTAGTGTCCAATGATGCTAATCTCGATTGTACCTAATGCTGTACAAACACATTCCCTATTCTGCAGAGCTTACAATGTAAGAAATGTCAATAAGCTCTCACTAAATCTGAAAGAAATCAGAAAACAGCATCACAATTGAGTAAAACACTACAGTGACTCAGGAAATAGTGAAGAAAAAGTACCTCTTGGCCAAACGTTAAAGGAAACATGACAACTGTGTATGCCTATTTAAAGAGTACAAACACCCCAGGTGAAAAACTAGTGCAATTGTAACAAATAGCAAAATTCCTATTGAATTCAGTGGGATCAGGATTTGAGCCCAAGGAGGGAGGGGAATTGTTTAAGGTAGTTATAATGGATATAACTAGGATGAAATAGAGAAAAGGAAAACAGAGTAATTTAAAGAGGGGGCAGGGGAATCCTAACTGTGAGATCTATTGGATTGTAGACTAGTCTCTCCCTGCTGGAAGTCTCGTTGCTTGGCACCTATACAACTGGACTGGACAAAGCATATGTTCCTCTAACGAGCCAACCCTGCACTCCAGAGGGTGATAGATTACATGATCATTTATCACCTCTGATATTTTCTAAAAGCAGGGGATATGACTATGGTCTGCAAGGGAAAAAAAAGAAGACTTTATGTGTTAAGTTGAGTGAATGCATGTTTCATCAGGAATAGATCAGATACTAGGGTAATAGGTGCCTTAATCAATAACTTAGAAAGATTTACATGGTCCCAATTGTGTTCCGAGGCACTTTGGAAACACACAAAAGACCCTTTTCCCAACTCTGGTCAGCTCAAGATTTAATCCTTTGAGAGTTTTATTTCCTACTGTTAAAGTCCTGTTAGTTTGATAACCCAGATTTAGTGATTCATTCATTGGGGAACTAAAAATTAATGTCATTTCAGAGCATTCCCAGCTCTCACGGGTGGATAACTGAAGTGTGCATCCTTCCAGGGTTTGTGCTGGTGTGACTCCCTTGTTCCCAAAGTGCTGAGGGAACTCCCCCTTCTTTTAACTACTCAAGGCCTTCCAATTCCCAAAGTTCATAAAATAGTACTCTAGGAAGTAAAAAACTAAAGTAATTAGAAGCAAGTGGAAGACACAGGGGGTGACTTCTAAAATGGTTACTGGAGGGGAAAAGGGGATTACAGCAAATCCGAGCTATTTGAGCCAACACAGACTGCTGGGCAAGGGAAGAGATGTAGATGTGTTTTTGTGCATTCATGAATTCATTTAGATTATACTGGCTGAAAAGGCCACTGAACCTGCCTTTCTCATTTCCTGTTGGCAGAAGGCACAATCCCAATGCAATTAAAAACAAAATCCATTTAATAAAACCACAAATCACACTCAAAAGCACCAGCAGGCCTCCCAGATACCAGTGGAGTGTACAAAGCCCAGCATTGCTCAGGGAATTTGGCATAGAAAGTTCAAGGCATTCTTAACCGTCCTACTAGTGATGTTTTTGATAAGTGGCAAGCTCAGGAACACATCAGCATTTGGGGATGGAAAGAGACTTTGCAGCCCCTCTACACATCCACATCTCTCTCTCTCTCTCTGCTTATTGTCAGCGGCGGCTCCATGCACCAGCGCTCCAAGCATGTGCCTGAGGCAGCAAGCCACGGGGGGCGCCCTGCTGGTCCCTGCAAGCGTGGCAGTCAGGCTGCCTTTGGCGGCTTGCCTGCGGGAGGTCTGCCAGTCCCGTGGATTCGGCAGCAGTTCATGGCGGGTACGCCGAAGCCGCAGGACCGGGGACCTCCCGCAGGCGTGCAGCAGAAGGCAGCCTGCCTGCCGTGCTTGGGGTAGCAAAAAAGCTAGAGCCGCCCCTGCTTATTGTGCCCTGTGATGTCTTTTTCATTTGAACTGACACAACTGAGAGAAGATTTGAGTTTTATATAAAAGTTCCAGTATTTCTGGCAGGCACATCCCAAGGCTGGTCAAAGTTTCTGAGTAATGCACAGAATAAGTTCAGGCTGGGGTAGCGTGACCATACCATTAGCTCAGTCACAGCGTATATGTCCATGAGATGCAAACTACACACTGCCTCCCAGTACATGAGATGCCAAATTGGACTGGCAGGTGGCTGAGAATAGGTGGAATGGGATGGCCTAGAGAAAGGCAAAACCCTCCACTTGGCTAACGGGGAGATTCCCTCATGTACCCAATGGGTGAAATAACACTTTATCTTAGCTAGTGTAACTGCATGATGATATTCTTATTCACATAGGTCTTCAATCATTTTTATACAAATCTTGATAAGCTATTTGCTTTACAATGCTACCCTGTGGCAGTGAATTCCACAGGTTAATTATGATATATGTTACTTTTTCTTTGCCCATTTAAACTGGTAAAAGCTCACTTTTGTCTCACTTGGCAGAGCCACTGCCTAGAGACCACATGGTTCCTGAATTCAAGTGCTGGCTGCAGTAATGTACAGGAAACAGCTAGTCCAGTTGCTGAATAGTGGCCTCAGGTAACTGATCAAACTCTTATGTCTGGCCATCTGCAGGTATACACAAGCCCCACCACTTTGATACTGTGGAGTTATCATGTTTCTTTTCCGTTTTCTCCACCCAAAATCTTCCGCTGACCTCAGACACTGCAACAGTTCAGAGTGCGCATTGCTGTCAGTGCCGGGTGATAGATAAGTTCCAGTGGAGGTTTTCACCGGGGTATAACTTCTGTCCTTTGTTCCTCCACATCCCAGCTAGTAGCAAGAGGCAAGTCCTATTCAACATATTCATAAATGATCTGGAAAAAGGGGTAAACAGTGAGGTGGCAAAATTTACAGATGATACAAAATTACTAAAGATAGTTAAGACCCAGGCAGACTGCGAAGAGCTACAAAAGTATCTCTCAAAACTAGGTGACTGGGCAACAAAATGACAGATGAAATTTAATGTTAATAAATGCAAAGTAATGCACTTTGGAAAGCGTAATCCCAACTATACATATACAATGATGGGGTCTAAATTAGCTGTTACCACTCAAGAAAGAAATCTTGGAGTAATTGTGGATAGTTCTCTGAAAACTTCCACTCAATGTGCAGCACCAGTCAAAAATGCGAACAGAATGCTGGGAATAATTAATAAGGGGATAGAAAATAGGACAGAAAATATCATGTTGCCTCTATATAAATACATAGTACGCCCATATCTTGAATACTGTGTGCAGATGCTCAAAAAAGATATATTGGAATTGGAAAAGGTTCAGAAAAGGGCAACAAAATGATTATGGGATATGGAACGGCTTCCATATGAGGAGAGATTAATAAGACTGGGAATTTTTAGCTTGGAAAAGAGATGGCTAAGGGGAGATATGATTGAGGTCTATAAAATAATGACTGGTGTAGAGAGAGTAGATAAGGAAGAACTAGGCATCACCAAATGAAATTAATAGGAAGTAGGTTTAAAACAAACAAAAGGAAGCATTTCTTCACACAACACACAGTCAACCTGTGGAACTCTTTGCCAGAGAATGTTGTGAAGGCCAAGACCATAACAGGGTTCAAAAAAGAACTAGATAAATTCATGGAGGATAGGTCCATCAATGGCTATTAGCCAGGATGGGCAGGGATGGTGTCCCTAGCCTCTTTTTGCCAGAAGCTGGGAATGGGGCGAGGGGGGATGGATCACTTGATGATTACCGGTTCTGTTCATTCCCTCTGGGGCATCTGGCACTGGCCACTGTCGGAAGAGAGGATGCTGGGCTAGATGGATCTTTGGTATGACCCAGTAGGGCAATTTTTATGTTCTTATGACAGTCACATTCATGCGTGCCTGGAGCATCTGGAACCACTAAAGCAGCTGCTCCTACAAGCTGGAACTCCCAAGTGAGGCAGAGTTCACCTCACTTGAGCTGGTGTATTGTGATCATTTTGCAAGTCTGCTGATTACAGTGGATTGGAAGTTCATGGCACCTGAAATGCTCAAGGGATACTTCAAAGGAAAGAGACGGAGAAGGAGGAGGAGAATAGGAAGGAATTTGCATTTTAAATGTGATGCTTCCATAAATGAAAAAGAGGATTTTGGAGGCTGGCCACCAAGAATAAAAACCATCAGAGGTGACACAAGATTAACTCTTCAAGTGCTGTTTCCCAGTAATATTACCACTCCCAGACCTACTGTGCAAATAAAAGGCCTGGATGGATATACATTTTCAACAGCAGAGCATTCTGGGAAAGGTGTAGCCCAGAACACAACCTGCTCTTTGGGTCTCCTGTGACAGCTAGAAGTGATAGGATAAGGTGGTTGCATCTCCAGGAAAGTATTTCTACAAACCTAAGAGGCTCATTTGAGTGTGCATGGTAAACTTCAGTGATCTTCAAGTTGGATTATTCAACTAGATGATGCAGCTTCACAACATCTGTTTAAATTTGCAGCAATATTTTCCCAAAGTGTTAGTCCTTAATGTGTCACATCATCATCACAGCAGAGAGCATGCTGGATCATTTGTATCTCAGAACCTCTCCCCCCCGCTCTTTGGAAACCAGAACACTTTGAAGGAGGAGAGAGGCTGGAGGTGTACATTTCCGATGGAAGAGTTTGCAGGAAGGAGCATGCCCCATTATTGTTGGTACTTTAAAGACACATAGGAGACACAGTCCCTGCCCTGAATAGGTTACAATCCACTCCCTCCCCTATTTCCAACTTTCCCTTGCACCACATGTACTCAGATACCCCAGTGATGGGCACAGCATAGGAATCTACATAGAAATCACACTACTCCCATCACCAAAAATCGAGCTCAAAGATCTACTCACGATTAAATCTTATCTAGCCACATCTAATTGGAAATCTGGTGAGCACAGGCTGGGAATGGGGATAACCTATAAAAGACATAGCTAGGGTTTAGCAGACAGAGTGCAACACTGGGCGCCAGTGGTCCTGGGTTCTATAGTTGGCTCTACTACTAGTGACTTGCTGTGTGACCTTGGGCAAATCTCTTGAGCTGTGGCCTCAGCTTCCTCTATCAATACAAGAAGAATGATGAGACACGCTTTATGAAGTGTTTTGAGATCTCTGGACGATGCGCTGCATTATGCAAATGCAAAGGATGAGTATTATTATTGTTATGCAGACGAAGGGGAAAACATGGCTCTTCCCCGCTTTGTAGCCTCCTTATTATTATTCTGATATGGAAATTAAAAGGTATGTCCACAGTCGCTGAAAGACAAACAGAATAGCCAGCATAATTGGAGAGAAATGTCACTTACTAGAATCTCACATAAATAGTAAAAAAAAATGTAAAATTTAGATGATTAAAAAAATGTCAAAACATACAGTATACAGCTCCCATTAGCGGCAAATGGCTCTCAATGGATGTAATTTGAGTTGCTTTGACAAATGTATCTCCAGGCTAAAGTTAAAAGAAAAACACGAGAGTATAAATATAACCTTCCTTTCATGAGCCTCATTCCAATCATCATCATCTTTTTATTCCTCTAGTCTCAGAAAAGCACTATTCGGTTCTCACCAGGACAGAGTCTTGCTCACTGAGCTGCCGACTTCACTTGTAAGAAGTAAATGGATAAACTCCATTCAGTGACTCAGGTTACAATGAAAAGGAAAGTAGGATTCAATCCAACATACCAAACCCATGCTTACTGGCCCTATTTCAGCAAAGTACTTAAACAGGGACTTACGTCCCAGTGAAATCAATGGGACATATATTTAAGTTATTTGCAAAATCGTGGCCATTGTAACAAAGAAGATAAAGATATGAAAATGATACACTCATTGAAATAATGCAGATGTAATATATCATAATTCTGGGCTTAATAGCTCCTGGCGAAAGGCACTTGTGTAATGCCTTTAAAAAATAATAATACCTAGTCCTAATATAGCACTTTTCATCCAGTGATCTCGAAATGGTTTTCAAAGGAGGTCAGTATCATTATCCCTCGTTTACAGAAGGGGAAACTGAGGTAGACATGACTTGCAGGTGGTCATCCATCAGCAGAGCCAGATTAGAACCCACATCTCCTGAGTCCCAGTGCAGTGCCCTATGCTGCCTTGGTATGCAATGGATTTAGATACTAAGTGCCACAGTGGCGCACCTACCATCTCAAATGTAAAATTGGGGGCGCAGGCAATCACAAATAGTTCACAAACAGCAGGGTATTGGTTCAATGCAACAGTATCTTTTTTCTTTAATATTTCTAATTGTGCTAAGTTTTGTGACCAGTCTGCATCAGTTAGGGTAGGTTTACACGTACCTTCCGGGTCGACGCGGTGAGTTCGACTTCTCGGAGTTCGAACTATCGCGTCTGATCTAGACGCAATAGTTTGAACTCCGGAAGCGCTGCGGTCGACTCCGGTACTCCACCACTGCAAACGGCGGTGGCGGAGTCGATGGGGGAGCCACGGAGTTCGATCCCGCCGCGTCTGGACGGGTGAGTAGGTCGAACTAGGGTACTTCGAATTCAGCTACACTATTCACGTAGCTGAATTTGCGTACTCTAGTTCGACCCCCCTTCTTAGTGTAGACCAGGCCTTAGATGAGTATATGCATTTGAGGATGGCTATACAAATTGGATCATTAGTAACTGTACTAGACATTCCAGACATGTATTTAATTACACATTTGACATAGAATGCATGCTATTTTGGCCGGCTATGTCATCAATATGCACTAAGGTCTTGGTCCAGCCAAGTGACAACATTTTTTAACGTAGGCACCTCAAAACATATTTGGGCACCTTAATAAGTAGCCTGATTTTCCAACATTTGCAACTCCCATAAGAGCTAATGATAGCTAAGACCACTCAGCCTTTCTCAGGTGGTGTTTAAATCAATAAAGATGATTATAAGCTAAGATGAACCCAAATCACAGCCAGGATTTCAACACCTCTCCACCTTTGGTTTGACCATCCAGCACTGCCATCTGAGCCAGTAGGTGAAATCCTCAAGTGCTTGCTCCCACAGGATTTTGACATGATAATCCGTGATATAAGAAAGGATGTTGAATACACTCATCTTCTTTTGAGCTGTATTCCAAACACAGAGGTGAAGCATGATCAATATTTGCCCCCACGACACAAAAGAGCAGATTACTAACAAGGAAAAATATATTAAATTTCCACCTTGAGTTGGTGACATATCCAACACAGTGGAAAATAATGACATGTTATAAAACCAAAAGAAATGTTCATCATGAAGGAAAGTGACCTGTCACAACCTGTTTGTTAGTTACACAGAGACACCCAATAGTTGGGATCAGTGGGCAGAAAACAGATCCAGTACACTTCATGGTGTTGGCCCTGAAATTAATGGGATAAATTAATCACTGGGGCAATTCCAATGACTTCAGTGGATTTATAACAGGGAAGAATTTGGTCCATTTTTCTAAACTCATTTTTAAAGGAATCATAAAATCATAGAAGTGTGGGACTGGCAGGGACCTCAAGAGGTCATCTAATCCAGTCCTTTGCATTCAAGGCAGGACTATATAATAACGACCATTCCTGACAGGTGTTTGTCTAACCCGCTCTTAAAAACCTCCAAAGACAGAGATCCCACAACCTCCCTAGGCAATTTGTTCCAGTGCTTAACGACCCTGACAGGAACTTTTTCCTAATGTCCAGTCTAAACCTCCCTTGCTGCAATTTAAGCCCATTGCTTCTTGTCCTATCCTCAGAGGCTAAAGAGAACAATTTTTCTCCCTCCTCCTTGTAACAACCTTTTATGTACCGGTATTTGAAAACTATTATCATGTCCCCCCTCAGTCTTCTCTTCTCTGACTAAACAATCTTCCCTCATAGGTCATGTTTTCTAGACCTTTAATCATTTTTGTTGCTCTCCTCTGGACTTTCTCCAATTTGTCCACATCTGTCCTGAAACATGGCACCCAAAACTAGACACAATACTCCAGCTGAGGCCATATCAGCAGAGTAAAGCAGAAGAATTGCTTTGTGTCTTGCTTACAACACTCCTGCTAATACCGGTACATCCCAGAATGATGTGCGCTGTTACACTCTATTTCTCAGCCTCAGAGAAGCTGGATCTAATGGCCAGAACACAGGACTGGCTGCCTTATACTCCTGAGTTCTACTCCTGGTTCTCCTGTATGGCCTTTGGCAAGCCACTTAACTGCTCTCTACTCAGCTTCCCCACCTGTAACACAAGAATATTAATAGCTACGTATCTCACAGGGCTGCTCTTAGAGTTAAGTTCATGTTTCCAAAAGGCTTGGCGGATGAAAAGCATGCAGTGGTATTATTAATGTCTGCATGAAAATGCCTTCAGTTGAGCAGCTCTGTCTTACCTTCCTTTTATGAAATGGTGCAATCTCTTTTTATGCCCACAAAGACAGTAACTCTGTTCATGTTGAGCTCTAGAATGGACAAAGCTCCGTTCCCGAAATACTCCCCTTCCACAATATCCGTCTGTAAATGCATTTCTAATGGATTTTACAGTTGGCTACATGCAGCACTACAGTCTATAGTGAGAGAAGAAAGTCCCTGAACTAAGCTTTTATAAAGCCCGATAGTGTGCATCCCTTCGTGCCCATAATTTCAATTATTTTCTTTTGTCTAAAACTTTTGTGAGACCTTGATGCTCGTGAATGTTTTAAGTAGCTACATTTTGATTAACTTAATAAATACATGACAATAGAGCGTTTGTACAGCTGTTAGCTATCTAGGGACTTTTACGGCCTGTAAACGGGTTGACTCACCCCTACGGCGCCTCCTGCTGGTGACTCTGGGGAATTAGCTCTTTCCAGCCCAGGAGCACCCTCTGCAGGCCGGTGATCCACCTGTTTAGTACTGGCCCCCGTGTCCCTCCCAGGACCCCGGTGCCCCTTTAACTGGGTTTCCCCTTCCCAGGGGAACCCCCACCCTCCTATCCCCACTTCACCTCAGTAGTGGCTACTGCCCAGTCTCTATCTAACCCCCGTTCAGTGGGCAGACTGCAGTATCCAGTACTCATCATCGGCAAAGGGGGCTTGGACCTGCTGCCTTGACCTACCCCTAGGTTGCCCCCTGCAACTCTCAGTACCTTTTGCCCTCTGCTAGGCCGCAGCCTGAGGTTTTCTAGGCTGGAGCTTCCCCAGCTCCTCAGCCTTTCCCCAGCCCTGCTTCACCCTAGGTACCTTGTCTAAGTTCCCTGCAGCCAGGCCCTTCTCTCTCTGAAGGCAGAGAGAGACTGACTGGGCTCCTGGCTCATAGCCTTTTATAGGGGCCAGCTGTGGCCTGATTGGGGTGTGGCCCAGCTGCAGCTACTTCCCCAATCAGCCCAGCTTTGAGAGCAGCAGCTCAAGCCCTGCCAAGCCGCTTTTAAACCCCTTAAAAACCCGGAGCAGGGATCCACCCTGCTACACGGCCCCTCATTGCCATAGTAACTGAGCAACTAAATACCTCTGTTAATTCATCCTCCAAACACCTCAGTGAGGTAGGGAAGGGGAAATGCATTTTTACAGAAGGGGAAGTGCCCCGAAGACTTTACAGCATAAATACATAAGACAAAGTGGGACAGTGCTATTATCCTAATTTACAGATGGGGGACCACGGCACTGACCAATTAAGAGAGTTGCCCCAACTCACACAGGAAGCTTAGGGTAGAGCCAAGAATTGAATCCACATCTTTGTATCTCTGACCCGTACCTTCTCCACCCTCCAACACATCCTTCCTGTAACATGTGCAACGCCGAGTACGTGGGCTTGGTGGAAGGGAACTCAGGGTCACAGCAGCATGCATGGGCTGTGCTCTTTGCTGGAGGGAAGGACTGGTGGATTGCCCTCTCCCATGAGGGCGCACTCTCTTTTTGTGAGTCCTCCTGACTGCTATTTTTGTGGGAGCCTGAACCTCACACAGAGTGGCTACAGGAACGGCAGAAGTGCAGTGGGACGGGCAGAAGGGACCCTCTAGCGGCTCTCCTCCCTCACAGCAATATCTGGCTAGCAACAAGCTGAAGCGGTGAGGAGAGGGAGCAGGGTGTGAAACCTCTCTGGCTAGGCTGAGAGCAGTCAGAGTTGGAGTCCCCACTCTGTATTTTCAGAACCCTTTCCCCCTCATCACCCTGAACAGCAGCAGCAGCAGTGCGGGAGTGGATCTGTAGCTACTCGCTCCCACAAACCGCCCCTGGCCAATAACTGGCTGAAGGACTGAGAGGAGGTGAAGTTTCCACCATTCAGCACAGTCTGCAGCATTCTTTCCTCCCAGTGGGACTCTTTTGTTTGAGGAGACATGAAATTGCATGGACCTTTAAAAGGTGTGCCTTCCCTGCTGCAAATAAGTGCCAACTCAGAGGATTCAGTGCACCACCTACCGCATCCCCAAACTACTTCTTGCAGTACATTCACTTAGGTCGTCCGTCGAAACATTAAACCAAGCTGCTATTACTTAGCTTGGGGGAACACTAGGAGATCAGAGGCCACAGTGATAGGGATGCAAATTGCCGCTCTCAGTTAGCAAGAGGTACATGGGTGCACATTCTCAAAGGTATTTAGGTGCCTAACTACAATAGGAATTAGGCCCCTAATTATCTTTGAAGATCTAGACCAGAGTCTATGAAATCGGCATAATCAGAGGTTCTGACTGCATGCCAGCAACAATACAGGCTTTTTCTCCAAGAAGATATTTCTCCCTTTGGAGTAAAGTCCCTCAGGAATTAAAATGGGAGGAAACAGAATAAAGTCAACAGGTGTGTTTTCCTTCAGGAAAAAAATGCCCGTATCTCTCTTCTGAAATGCTCTTATCCTCACAAACAGAAGGAAGTGGCCTTACCTGCACTATCATTTCAGCTATTACTCCGAGTACAGAGAGTTAAAACAAATTATTGGACCTCATACCAAGCGCAGGCCAAGTCCCAGTGAGCTCACTAAATGCTGATACAGTTTTAATCCTGATTTCATTAACTTTGTGTCCTTTTTTATAAAGCTAGCGGGCTATTTGATGATAAGAAAACCGCATCGATTTAGACATGTGAATGGATGGTAAATGCAAATGCTGGAAGCACGGGAGAAGGTTCACAGCAGGGCTTTGAGACAGAAAAAAGATTTTACAAAGTGTCAGATCAGGATTAGTTGGGCAGGCTGAATGTCAAGAGTAAAAGCAGCAGTAAGGAAAATGAAAGCAAAAAGATCTATGGAGCGGTGATTTTGTTGTTGGTGGTGGAAACCGCAATTAGAGAAAATGAACTTTCCTCTGTAAGTACTTCAAAAAAGAGAGAGAAAGAAAGGAAAAGCTCACAGAACATCAAAAGGAGATTTAAAAATATGACAGAAAGCAAAGCCCCAGCTTTGAATGTTTTATTTGAGAATCAGGAGATAGTGCAACAAAACAGGACTGTCAGGGCTAAACTTTTTCCAACACATTTCGAAAGGAGATTTGGTGTCTGAATTATCGTACAGAGGCTAATCCTCTTGCTATTTTTGTTTTGAAGCACTGGCAGGTAGGCTGGCTGGGGGATGGGCAAGTACTGAGGAGAAAGTATTGATAAAACAATCGCACAAAAGCCACTGTGCATGGGAAGCAGAGGCCTTGGAGTTAGAAGACATGGGATTTATTCCCAGCTGCTAGAGACTTGCTGTACGACACTGGCGCTCAACAGCCTGAGTCAGCAAAGCACTTACAGCAAATGCTTAACTTTAAGTACATGAGTAGATCTATTGACTTCGATGGTTTGCCTCCGATTGACTTCAAAGAGACTGCTTCATGTGCTCAGTTAAGCAGGTGCTCGAGTGCTTTTCTAGAGCGCCAGTAATTTCTTATCCCCTTTTTCATCTCGGAATCTGTCTCTCTGTGTCTAAAATGGGGATTATGACATTTACCCACTTTGGTGAATCGTTTTGCTGGCTGTGGACACAAAGTGTCATCACAGTAAGTGCAGTTATCTTTCAGAGTAGCTATATATTGGAGCTGGGTTCAACGCTCAGTCTCTTTCCATGGGCCTGCAGAGAAGGACGATGCCTTCTCGATTCCTTGTGAGAGGGATACTTTGTATTTGCCATTCCTCTGGCGAACTGGTGGGCCTCAAAAAGAAGCCCATCCATTCTCTGCAATCATCATGTCCACCCTTGAGGTGAACTGTGATCAGCACCAGCTCAGCCAAACCGATTGCTGAAAGCATTTTAACTCCTAGCACAGACAAGCCCGAAGACATTACGAAGAGCTACGGTAAATGATGCAGACTTGTGCTAGCTAAGCCGTTAAATCTTCCTTGCTTTCTAAATGGCAGTTCCTCATGGCTGCCAAGTTTGGGGCAACTCCATGTGTCATTGTATGAGTTATATGAGCTAATTTGGATAATTAGAAATCATTTACATAGGTCCATAAGCTGGGAAGTATGGTAGCGCCACTTTCCCCTCAGGGGCTTTCTCAGGGGGGGCAGCATGTCTAGTGGGGTGGGGAGGAATGCTGGAGAGAAGCCTGAGGTTGTGGTGCCTGGCTGGGGGAGTCTGGAATCAGAGCCCTCACTTCTCACTGCCTGCCGCTGCCGCCACTGCCTGCTCCTCCCTCGCTCCTCCCAGCAGGGGCGCAATAAGAGGGGAAACAAAGAGGTTGCATGGGTGACTGGCTGTGTGCAAAGCAGGCACCACCAATCTCTCGGGACTGCCGTCCATCTTGGACACACAAGATCTCTGCAGCAAGAATGAGTGACAGGGCTGCCGGATGGGTGACTAATTTCTCCTTAATGTTACTCACATCTTGTCAACTGTCTGTAATGCGCCACTCTCTTACCACTTCAAAAGTTGTTTTTCCTCCCTTGGTATCCTGCTGTTAATTGATTTAGCTCGTTAGACTGACCTCACACTTGGTAAAGTAACCCCCATCCTTTCATGTATTTATACCTGCTCCTGTATTTTTCACTTCATGCATCTGATGAAGTGGGTTCTAGCCCACGAAAGTTTATGCCCAAATAAATTTGTTAGTCTCTAATGTGCCACAAGGACTCCTCGTTGTTTTTGCTGATACAGACTAACACGGTGACCACTCTGAAACGTGAGACGTAGGACACCTGGCAGCCCAACGATCACATTGCTACTGCAGGCAGGGACAGCGGCGACCCTTTTGATATCTCCCTTGATTTAAACATCTGGAGACTGGAAGTGGCGTGTTCTCAGTGGAGAGTCCTCAACTGGCCTGTGTTCCCCTTACTGGTCTTCCAGAGGCTGAGCCTCTTGACCTTCATAGCATGGTGCCAGGCTCCTCTCTTCCCTCACTATTGCAAATCAGTGGGAATTGTGCTCCCAAGTCACTTAAGTGCTTTTGAAAATTCCACCCTTGTGTTCAGAGGAAGACTATGGACGGATGTGAGGGGAAAGGATTCCATCTACCTTGGGACCAGACGAGTTGCTCTCTGTTTTTGTGAATTCACATAGAAATTGTCAGATAAGCACATTTTTAAGTCAAACAATAGCAATGATTACCAGAAGAGAGGATTTCTGTCTCTCTCCAGGAATGAAAACATTGTTCTCTTCTTTGATCAGTTTATAAGAGGATGGGCGCCAGTGACAGCCCTTCTCTACCATCCATGGAAAAGAAAAAGAATGCCCTGACACCTGATGCAAAGAAATCATTCCAACACAGAAAACGTGCATGCAGGGCTCAGGTCACTCCTGTTGCAAATCAGCCTACAATGCACATTGTTTTGTAACAGCCACTTTGAATCAACAGTGTTTATTTCTGCAATAAATCTGCATGTCTACAGGCCACGCTCTTTTGCAAGCCAGCCTATTTCCAAAGGAGGCGCCCGTGTGCATATGGACATACAGAGAACAGCCCTGAGACTCTAGCTGTCTGTACTTGGGCCTTCAGCTACATTAAAATGATAATGAAAGTGAAATCTGGCTGCTGATTAACTCCAGGCTATTTGATTCCTCTCTGTTATTGAAGCAATCACTATGTTTGTCCCTTATCACAGTCATAGATGTGGATTTTCCTCCCCTCCCACACAAGTGTTTTATAGCTAACATGCATCAGGTTGTTAGTGTTTATGCATGTTGGTTTCAGGGAAGAATTAGTAGGATGGGTTCAGTAAAGTGAAATTCTAACAACAGGCAATTCTACGGACATTGCAATTTGACTACAGCATCAGGAAAATAGGGATGTCAGCTGATTCATAAATACCTGTGAGTTTAGCCAGACAAACTGTACTCAGATCATTCCGCCGCCTGCTCGTAACGGCTCACCGAGAATTCAAAATTTGACATCTCATTTATGGTGTCAAACACTTGTCCCGTTAAGGCGAAGTACTCCAGGGACACTGTGACTCCTGTGTTGCTATCCTACAGAAGTGGAGCAACCACAGCTTACTTCTAGTCATAGAATTATCGGGCAGGGCAGTCCCAGCCTCAGGGACTCGATCGGCTGAGAAAGCACATCCTGCTATGTCTGTAGTATGAGCAATGGTCCTTGTCTGGTTGTTGCTGAGGGCAAATGGTTTACAGCTTCTAAGGAGTCTAGGAGACAAAGGAGATTCTAGAAAGCCAGAAAATATCATGGGAAGTTACTAATGGAGAGAAATATGTAACCTGCACCAGTTGTGTAAAGACTAACACACTTTAATATCTAAGACATCCAGACATAAGTTAAGAACATAAGAACATAAGAAGGTCCCAATCAGGTCCCAGTCCAGGACCACATGCCAGGTGCCTCTCCACAGCCAATCAGTAATGCAATCCATAATCATCTCCTCGTCCTGCCATCCATCTCATCCATCCATCTCCTCTCTCCATCCATTCACATCCATCCTTCTCACTCCAGGCCAGGGGACTCATAGCCCCCATTTTGACTAATAGCCATTTCCCCTTTTCCACCCATTGTTATAGTCCTAGCCTTCACAACCAGTCCTAGCCCTAGCAAGAGTTCTCTCCCCAAGAAAGGAAGAAGAAGCTTTGAAGATTTTATTCCCTTTAATTTTTTTTAATTTAGTTTGTGTGCCCCATTAATTTATTAAATGTTTAAATAAGTTCTTTCTCAACATCACTTTCATTTTCATCTTTCTATTACTTCTCTCAACATCCCTCATGATTTTATCCCCCTTCTCTCTCTCAGTCTTAGTCTCTCTTCTTTTTCTCTTTCCTTCCTCCCCTCCTCCCCTTTCTTCCACCTTTTCCTCTTCTTTCTCCTTTTTTTCTTTTTTTCTTTTTCTACTTTTCTCTTCTTTTTCACCAGGTTTTTACTGTACATGGTGAGTGGGTATACCATGTATGTAATATTATCATGGATATATATCTATAATTATTTATTAATCCCCCCTTTCTCATTCCTTTTAATATTCCCTTTTTTCCTTTTCCTTTTCTTTTGTTTGCTTTTGACTCTCAACTATCATCAGAGATCTATCCCAGAGAACTAACTCCACTTTTAACTCCCCATTCTGTTGTATAACTAGTTTTGTATGTAGCATGTATAGTTTTGTATTTTTTTTTTTTTTTTTTTTTTTTTTTATTGCAATTTTTTTTCATTTCATTTTTTTTTTTTCATTTTTTGTTTTTTTCTTCTTTTCTTTTTTCTTCTTTCTTAGTCTTATCTATCTTCTCTTACTCTTCTATCTCTAGTAGTTTTTACTATCAAACCCACTTGCCTACACCTCATTTTTTCTTTTTTGATTGAATATTATCCCAGATTGGATTGAGGATTGGAGAGGACACCCACCCAGAAACTCAACAGTTACAGTTACCATTAATTCCATTCCTTTTCCTATTTCCCCCTCCTTTGTTCCTTTCCTTAACCAGTTCTCAATCCTCTTTTCTTCCCCTTTTTTCCATTAGAGCCTTTTTTTTTGGACCTAAGAGCCTTTGGTGAGGGACCTGAAAATCTAAATATATCCGGATCCCTGATCCCCTCCCCACTTGTCCACATGTTTGTTGGAATGAATAGAGAAGTAAGAGAAACCAAGATTTATTATTTCCTACACAGATTTTGTTTTAGTCATGTTGTATGTTTATATTGTTTTTATGTTTTTATTTTTTTTTATTGTTCAATTTTATTTACTAATTTAATTTTGACGGCACGTTTACCGGTCCGGGTCTGTACCTCAGAGCCTAGAGCCCCTTTTACCCTTTTAAATTTTAGTCATTTCCAGTCATTAGCAGTCATCATTCAAGGACAGGTTAGTTAATAGAGTTACATAGTTTAGTTAAAACCTTTGTTAATTTTTCACATTTTTGTCTTGGACTCTCATCTGCCATGGTGGTGACTTGTTGTTGCTGTTTTTTTTTTTAATTCCAACTCCTCCCTCCCTTCAATCTGTGACTGTTCCTTTGACAGTTGATTTGATCACAAACCTAGCCAAGCCAGCTCAGCTCATCCTATCCATCCATCCCGTGAAGAAGAAGAAAGAGAAAAGATTTTATTTTAGTTTCTCCGCAATGACTCTTCTTCCTTTAAGCTTTTGAATTTTTTTTCATCATCAGCCCACCCCTGGTTGTGTTTAGCTCCTGCTCTGCTTCTACTTAAAAAAAAATTTTTTGTTTATTACTTTTTTTTTTGGGCCGTGCTTCTTCAAACTCCTCTTTTTTTTATTTATTACACTCTTGCACTTAAGTTGGCAGTGTTTGTGCTCCTTTCTATTTGCCTCACTAGGGATATCAGATGAAATCCTGGCCCCATTGAACTCAATGGGAGATTTGCCACTGAGTGGGGTCAGGATTTCAACTCCAGATACTGGCTATCCTTTTCTGAAAGCCCCAATAAAGGAAAGGAAAACTGGTCCTGAGAAGACAAAGAGAATCCCAAATTCTTCAAGCAGATGAGAAACGACCATTTCTAGCAGATTGAGAATGACTGGTTCTCTTTTTATGGTTGTTTGAAAACTTTGGCCCATCTCACAGGAGCACAGGGTGATGGATAAACTACTCCAGCATCCTGTCTCTGACAGTGGCCAGTGCCAGATACTTCAGAGGAAGATAAAATAATTTCCTTTTCTTCCTGGCTTAGGCCAGGACTAGAAGCTGAGGTGGTGAAATACTGGGTCAGATCCTCAGCTTGTGAAAATGAGCCTAACTCCAGTGCTGAATGGCGCTGCTTCCATTTACACTACCTGAGGACTGGGCCATTGAAAAGTAAAGCCAAAGGATCACAATATCTCTGGCCTGAGCAGGGTGACCAGATGTCCCGATTTTATAGGGACAGTCCCCATTTTTGTGTCTTTTTCTTATATAAGCTCCTATTACCCCCCAACCCCGTCCCAATTTTTCACACTTGCAGTCTGGTCACCTGAGGCCTGAGCAAGCCCACGAAGTAGTAGAGGTGAAATCCTGACTCTGCTGAAGTCAATAAAAGTTTATATCCTGGACTTTAGTGGGGCCAGGATTTCACCCTGGGAATTTACATCAGCTAAGGCTCTGGACCACAATGTTTATATCAGCAGGGGAAAAGGTTTTGACCCTTAAAAACAATTTAGATCATGTCTGGGGCAAAGATTTGGCACAATTCTGATTCTTCATTACGCAGACAGAATTGGAGAAAACCCCAAAGGTAATTTTTTCTCCTGGTTATTTAGCTGGCATGGGATGAATACTTGAGTCAGATTTGGTTTGTGCATGAATCCACTGACCATGAAGGCAATTCAGAATCACATGGAGAGTGGTTTATTTAGAAAAAGAAAATCAAACGAAACCATACCCAGCAGAGCAGATAGTCCAGTGATGAGGGGAACCCTAGTCTTCTCTTATGCACCAATCTGGCAGGTTTTTGTATAAGGTCTTCATTTTGACTGTCTTTGATACAATAAAAAAGGAGTGTAGTACAGTCTGAGAATTCCCCTCTCTGATTTACAGCAAAACTTACATGTTAAACATGCAAAGCCTTGAAAGCTGGAGCAATGCTGTGTTCCACATCTGCTGTAGCTTGCAGCAATTAGACACAGTCAGGGTTAGCACAATATTGTGCAAAGGGGTAGGGGTCACTATTTGTTAAAATAATGATTCAACCTCACCTGAACCCACCACAAACAACACTGGAAGAATGAGTAGCCCAAAGCAGGCCTGGAAAATTGATTCTCCAGTGGCAGAGACTTCACACTGCCCTTGGTGACCTGACAGCTGTAATTTAGGCATCATCTTCTTCATGGCAGCTGAGTGTTTATAAACAGGTCATTTCAAGTGTGGAAGGTCTGCGTTTTGGCCAGCTTATGAAACTGCAGAGGCTTGTTGCTAGCATTCCTCCTGCAAGTTTCTTGATAACACAGTTATTGATGATAGGGGTGGGAAAAGTGTGGGAGACATTTCTGGGCTGGTTTATGGGACACTCCTGACCTCTGGAGAGATCCCATTTGTAAGAGGCTGAGGCCTGGTCTACACTAGGACTTTAAGGCTTGGTGTGGATGCTAATCGAACTTAGCAGCTCGGGAGCTATCCCACAGTGCACCACTCTGTTGGCGCTCTGGACAGCAGTCCGAGCTTGGATTCTCTGGCCAGCCACACAGGAAATGACTTTGAATTCATTTTCCTGTCTGAGCATGGACTGACCGGGAAGTCAGGATCTGATCGCTGGTGAAGGACCTAAGACAAGGCACTGCATGCCATTCTAGGTGGGTCTGCCACCAGTGCCCCAGCAGTGACGGTGGACTCGAGGACGGAATAGTGTGCGGGACAGTTCCTCCTCCCTGTTCGCCGATGGGGAAGATGAGGAAGGGTCTTTCCTGACAGCCAGGATCTCTAACCTGGACTCGGAATCAGGGAAGGATCAGGCGGTAAGTGCTACAAACAGGAAACATTTATTTTTTAAGAAACAGGGATATATAAAAAATGGAAATACTATATAAAAATTTTTAAATATGAAACTATACAAACAGCAGGTCTACACATATAGGAATGGAGCAATAGTCCTCTGGGGATAGTTCAAAAGCTCTCAGAGAGCAGCTGGAAAAGCCTCAGCAAGAGGTTTCTGAGCATGGCAGCGTAGGGTCCTGGTCTGTGCAGGGCTTCTGTTAACATCCGCTCTCTCGCCTCAGGGTAATGTCGTTGTGGAAGTGCTGCATCTAATTAGTGGAATTAGTGTACTGTTACTATTGTGCATGGTAGACTTTTACTTTGCATAAGAATGACAACAGAGTTTTACTTTGCATAAGAATGACAACAGAGTTTTACTTTGCATAAGAATGAACAGCCACTTGTGGCAGGCCTCAGAGGAAAAGCATACAGGGTCTTTATAACGCTCATCTTTTCTGCTTTGCACATTGCCTCCAGCAGGAGAGCACAGCTAAGCACTAACTGATAAGCACTCTGTACTGTAAGGCTTACCAGGACTTTGTGCAAGAGGGATGCAGCTATCTTTCTCAGTGCAATGGCGCGCTAATGATGAGCGTATTCAAATCTCGGACTAGTTCTGAGATCTCCTGAGACTTGGTTCCCTCTTTGGTCTTGTTCACTGAAACTGACTAGACTGTGTTTACTGTTGGCAAACATGTATGTTGTTCAAAATCACCTACTTTTTCACATCACACAGCTTGGCTCCTAAAGAAAAGACAAGGGACGACATGTTCCAGGAACTGATGGCCAGCTCCAGAGCGGAGGCGGCAGAGCAGAGACAGTCGAGGAGAGCCTGTGTCAGCAGCATCGCACACACCTGGAACGGGAGGATAGGTGGCGGCAGGAAGACCAGCAGGCGACTCAAACGCTGCTTGGTCTAATGAGGTAGATGTTCTTCAAGACCGCAGTCAGGAGGAGAGCCCCCTGCAGTGCATCTGCAACCGCTCCAACGCCAAGAAAGTCTGTCCCCCTCACCCAAAGTGACATGTAAATTTGTGTCACTTCTTTTTTTACAGCATCATCAGTCCCAACTCAAGTTCAAACCCCCCCTTGTATTACATTATTAAAAGCGGTTTGGTGTTACTGACTGTTTCGGTGTCAGAAGACTTTCTGTTGTTCTGTGGGGTGTAATGTCACTGCATAGCCCACAGTGCCATGCTACAGACTTGGCTGCAGGGTCAACTGCAGGGCACACACAGACTGCAGTCACTAGGCACCAGGGACAGTCTGTGTGGTGTATGCTGCCCGGGTCTTTCCTTGAGGTGTATGCTTGTGCAGGGTCCTGGTGCCTGACATCCCGAATGTAAAGGCAGGCTTCCCTTCACATGCATTTGGACCGTAGTCATCGATCCTCCCGGCCCCCCCCCCAAAAAATAGACCTCATCAGGGGCAGATACTCACCTTCCTGCAAACCCACCCATCAGTGCACACTTAAACAGCACAGAATGCTTCCATGTTTCAACGAATAAACAGAAATGCAAAGTCAACGAAAGATTTATTATTAATTACTAAAACATGTCCTTAGTTTTAAAACGTCCTTGGGAAGTGGGAAAACTTGGTTTATGATCAGGCTCTCTTAAAATCAAGTGCAAAGCCTCCTGAGTGCATCGCTTCCCCGCTGGATATTTCTCTCAGCACGGGTGTCTGGCTGATCGTAAACAGCAGCCAGGCTTGCTCTCACAGAGATTGTGGAGCACACAATAACTACGGGGGGATATTCTTTTTGCTGATGTGTCGGCGAGTAGTCTCCACCACCATTCTGCACTTGCTCAGCCGGTAGTTGAAGAGTTCCTTTTCAGTGTCCAAGGCGCCTGTATAGGGCTTCATGAGCCAGGGCATTAGCGGGTAGGCCGGGTCCCGAGGATCACTGTAGGCATCTGCACCATTCCGTTATTTTTTTTTCCGGGAAGGAAGTGCCTGCCCTGAGGCTGCTAAAAACAGACCAGAGTTCCTGAACAACACACGCGTCATGACCCTTGCCGCCACCCGACATTGATGTTGGTAAAACGTCCCCTATGGTCCACCACAGCTTGCAGCACCATTGAAAAGTAGCCCTTCGGTTAATGTACTCGCTGGCCTGGTGGGCTGGTGCCAGGATAGGGATGTGAGTCCCATCTATAGCCCCACCGCAGTTTGGGAATCCCATGCCATCTATGATGGCCTGGACATTTCCGACAGTCACTACCTTTGAGAGCAGTTGCTCACGATTGCGTGGGCTACTTGAATGACAGCAATCCCAGTGGTTCGCTACTGACCGGTAGCTGTCTGGCGGGCAGTTTCCAGGAGGCTATGGCCACCGCTTCTGCACAGTCAGGGCTGCTCGCATCCTTGTGTCCTGGCGCTTCAGGGCAGGGGACAGCAAGTCACACAGTTCAAGGAAAGTGCCAGCCACTCTGTGTCATCCCAGACCTGCAGCACTATGCGGTCCCACCAGTCTGTGCTTGTCCACACCATGAACTTGACCCATTGCCACCATGATCTCCACTGCCTGGCGTGCTTTGTGAGAGGTCTGCGCCACTCTCCTCACTTCTCAGCATCTGACTGTGGAAGAGGTGGGCATAAGGTGCGAGGAGTTGACAATGGCCATAAGTGCAGCGATGATCGCAGGCGGCTCCATGCTCGCAGTGCTGTGGCGCCCACGCTGTAACCGAGCAGAGGAAGACAGGAGGCGCGGGATGATTGTTCAAATGGACACATTTTTTCCCCCAGCATGCATTGAAATCCCAAATGGGCAGCGGGAGCGGGAACTGTGGGATAGGTTCCCACAGTGCTGGCCCTGTGAATGTGGACTAAGAAGTTCGAATTTGTGTATTTAGTATGGATACACAAATTCGACTTATTAAGGTCGAATCCACAAATTCGACTTAAGTAGATTCGAAATAGTCCTGTAGTGTAGACAAGCCCTGAGTGAACTACTTTAGCAAGAGGTGGATGGACAGGAAATAGGGGAGTGCTCACAAAACCTTCCCTGTCTCCATAATTGCTGGTGAACCTTGAGACACACAACTGACAGTATAAATGGCTGCCATGGTGTATTCTCAGTACATTGCGGAATCCAAAACATGGTCCCCACCCTCAAAACACGTAATTGTTCACGACTCGCTACAAACCCTGGAGTGCTGTTTCTAAGATGTTCTTTACCTGCTTCTCTAACAGCACCGACAAAATAATTCTCCTGTAACCAATTGTTTCCAGAGAAATCCTGCTACATCCTTTAATTAGATTATGGTCCAGAGAAAGCCCAACGGGTTATTTTTCCCTGTCCTAACAGACATTTATTTCATACTTATGTAGATCACTAGACAGAGCAGCTGGGCATTGCAGCCTCTTCAGGGCTTCTGTTAATGCACTAGCAACCTTGTCCACAGAGGGAAAATAACCAGATACTTATATATTCTCTGCAGCTGAGTTTGTAGACACAGTTATGTAATAACCCCACTCGCCTTGCTGTAGCAATGGGAAATACATCCCCAAAGGTCTAGCATTAAAGGCCACACTTTTAAAATTGTATTTCGAGGTTATTCAGAAAAATATATCTTTAATAATATAACAAGGGAAAACAAAGTTTTTGCTAATATTTCTCCTTTGGTCTTTTAAGTCAGTATCCTCTTACTCCTTTCTTCTCTGTTCCACACACAAAAGCCTCAAGACCTCAAAGATTTCCTCTGGGAGCTGATTGAGCCTGACAGGAGTATGACATTCACAAAGTTCATTGTTTTGGGAGACAATATTCATACAGGAAAGGCTTCGGGTAGAATAGCACAACTTTGCCTACCTGCTGCCTTGTCCACCTTCTCTCCACACCCACACACAGAGCCAGCATCCTCTGTTTTAGACACTGAAATTGAATGTGGACACAAGAGCTATGCCCATGTCCTTCCCCCCTCAGGAGGCAATCCGAACTCTCCCTTTCTCCAGGCAATGGGAAGCTATCACTGTGATATCAAAAAATCAGGGGTTCCACCAAATTCCCAAACCCACTTAAACCAATGAGTAGAAGAATCAGTGAATCACAATGACTAGACCCTGTCTGCTGCATCTGCTTCCATCCCACTTCACCACCAGCACCGAAGGATCTTCATGGTTCTTGGACAACCCAAGACAGAAAAAGCAGGTGGAGAGATAACTTAAGCACAACAGGGGGGAAACATTAGTTCAATAATACAAGAACTAAGTAACATTTCATTAAATTAAAAGGTGGCAAATTCAAAACTGATAAAAGGAAATACTTTTTTTACACGTCTGAATAAACTGTGGAATTCATTGTTTCAAGAAGTTATTGAGGCCATCAATATAACAAGATTAAAAAAGGAATCATATATTTATATGTATATCAAGAACATCTGGAAGTATCATAACAAAAATATAGGTAAGGGATATAAAAACCTCATGATCCTAAAGGCCAAGGACCTGTAAGTCCTACTGGTATCAATGCAAACTGAATTCTTAGCACCTCTGAAAATCAGGCTATTTCACTGGATGCTTAGAGATGGGCTGTCATGGCAAATGTTTAAAAGGGTGTTGCAAAGTTTAAATTAATGTTCAAAAGTCACTTTGAGATTCTCAGATTAAACATGCACTAGAAGCCCCTGGTGAAATGCTAAATTGTGCTACAGATTGTAAAAGAGATGCCACGCAAGATTTGGATTGGACTATGAAAGGTGACGAATGCCTACAACTCCAACTGATTTCAGTTCAAGCAGCAACGAGGAGTCTGGTGGCACTTTAAAGACTAACAGATATATTTGGGCATAAGCTTTCGTGGGTAAAAAACCCACTTCTTCAGATAGAAGTGGGTTTTTTAGCCACGAAAGCTTATGCCCAAATAAATCTGTTAGCCTTTAAGGTGCCAACGGACTCCTCATTGTTTTTGTGGATACAGATTAACACGGTTACCCCTCTGATATTCAGTTCAAGCATTCAGCATTTTGAAGATTAAGCCCTTTAAGAGGGAGAAATGACTTGCAAATTATGGAAAAATTTATTTAGGAATAAGTCTGCCTACATATGATGGGGTCTTTGTATTTTTCCTCCCTTGTACATTACTTTAAAAGGAATTTTGCATGAAGTAGTATCTTAAGATTTAATTTGCTCAAGGTGCCCTGCCCTTGAAGTCATAGGTAGAAATCAGCAAATAACAGATTTTTTGCTTTGGGGGCCAAACTGAAAAATCAAAATAAATTCCAGTTTGATTTGAGGCAAAGTTTTTTGGTTGAATCAGAAAACTTGAAAAAAAATAGTTTCAAATTGACCTACATATTTTGAATTGAACCAAAACATTTTTTTTTTAAACTTTTGATTCATACTGAATCGACCAAAACATTTCAGTTGATTCAAAATTTTTATTTTATTTTATTTTGATTTTGGCTGTTTAGGATATTTTCCCACCCTTTTTTGCGTTTTTTTTTAAACTAGCCTGATTTAAAATCGAAATGCTGTTTTGAATCAAAAAGTCAAAATGAAATGTTTTGACTATTTCAAATTTTTGTTTCCCTGCAAAAGCATATTTCAGTGGAAAAAAAGCAAAAAACTTTTGCCCAGCTGTTGTCAGATGCTTCTGTTTGTGACATTGCAATTGGTGCCATGGAAATACTTGTGAAGTCACAAAGAGAGGAGCATAGGCAACAAGCATCAAGATCAGACAGCCAGATTCTGATCTCATTTAAACCAGGGTAAGAATCTGGCCCAATAATCTTGCCAGAGTAAAAACTGAGTAAGGACTTCAGGATCTGAAACATTAATTATAGATCAAGGGGCTATAAATATTGAATATACCCTGATGAAAAAAGGAAAATCACTTCCAGAACAAAAGAGCTTTTGCAAAGTTATTGACCGTTGGCTCCTTTGTAAATTCCTGAACAAATGACACAGGCGGCTCAGAGAACAGGGTGGTGGATTAATTCAGTCCCGTGACTGGCAGCTAGCAAATATGACAACGTCCTCTGTGGCTCTTGAGACTGATACAGGACTGCAAACTGGGCTGCTCTCAGGACCACTGAGAAATGTACAGTGCACTGGTAAAAGCATAGCCAATAAGTAAAGCTGCCCCCATGGTATCAATTTAAAGAGCAAAAAGCAAGTCCATGGAACAAAGCTATCCATGTTTGGCCCTTATTTACAATGTTCATTAGGTCGATTTATTGCTACATCCCACATTGCCTCTTAGGCAGGAATTGCTGTTGCGGCTGCAACACGATGGCACAGTGCAAGAAACACACGGAACGTGCCATAGAATTTCTATCACAAAGGTGGCCAGTCTCTCACCTTGGGCTGGTGAAGAGGGAGCATTGTAAGCGCCATGTTCTGGGAGCTAACAAAAACACCAATGCCAGCTGTCAGTTTTGTCATCAGTTTCCTCGACAGTATATATAATCCCCACAGAAAGTCTCCAATTAAATTCACTGGTGTTTTACTGATGACTCCTGCCCTGAAAACCCTTTCCCTCAGTTCCACAGGGTACTGTATAAGGTCTCTGAAAGTCCTCTGGTGTACTGGAAAAGTTCAGTATTAATGACACCAAGTGGGGCCCACTGAGGCTGATTTAGCAAAATCCAATAGTCCAGAAATCTCTCCTGCTGCATTGGGTCCAACTCTTAGTAACCAGGCTCTGAGATGAGGAGGGGCTTAGCCTATACAGCATGAAGCCCTTGATAGAGGCATTCCTATGGTTCTCAGATCATACCCAGTGGCTGTGAACTAAAACTGTGGATTTTATTATTCCCACTGCAGTCAGGAGACCAGGTGTAGAGCACAGAGGGGCATAACAGAGTACAAGGCACTAAAGAAAATAGCCAAGACCTGAAAGCATGAAGAAAAAACAAAACAAAACACATATCAAACAGGCTGCGAGAGTCTATGTCCTCTTGGAGTGGTGAGATAAAGCACTTTGTCACAGAATGCACCAATTAAATGGACTGGACATGGCTAACTGTGACTGCAAAGGAAAAAAAACAACAACAAGTCAAAGCAATTTCTCCAGCTTGATCTGATGGTTATTTCACTTTAAGCTGAGAGAGAGTGAGTAAGAGAGGACACCATATGTTCAGGGAATGGTTAAACCCCGTGGGCCTGATTCTCTCCTTCCATGTAGAATTGGGCTCCCATACTGGAGGGAAAGGAATTAGAAACTGCACTAAGTATTTCATGTAACGGTTCCCTTAAGGCTGTGTCTCAATTTGTTAAAAGTATAGAAGGGCCTGAATGTTTAGATCTTACCACCCCTTAAACGTTGGGAAAGTTGAGATCTGAATCTGAACTACGTAGCAAAGCTCCAAAGCACAGGGAGGAACAGACTCCAAGAAATAGAGAGTCTACTGAGACTGTTAATGAGGGTAACAGTTGCCATGATAAGAGATACAGATGTAAGGCACTTGGAGGACTGATTTCACATAGGCCACCAAGCTGCCATCAGCTGGCAACAACCCTGAAGTCTTGACTGACTTAAGTTGAACATCAATCAGCAACTGAGAAGTGAAGAGCTCTTTTATACAATCACCTCTATCCAAATCCTCTTAAATTTATAGATTAAGGCCTGAAGGGACCTAGTCTGGCTTAATGTCTATCACAGTTCATAGAATTTCACCCACTTACCCATGCACTGAGCCCAAGAACTTGTGTTTGATGACATCCAGCGATGGATAATCCACCACATCCCTCGGCAGTTTGTTCCAATGATTAATCACTGTCATTGTTAAAACTGTGTGCCTTATTTCTAATTGGAATTTGCCTGGCTTCAGCTCCAGCCATCAGTTCTTGTTATGCCTTTCTCTGTTAAAGAGCCTTTTCAGTGCCCAGTGTTTCCTCCCCATGAAGGGATATGCCATAATCAAGACATCTCTTGATCTTCTTTGTGATAAACTGCACAGACTGAGCTCTTTAGCTCTTACTGTAAGGCATTTGTTCCAAGCCCTCAAATCATTTTAGTAGCTTTTCTCTGTGTTCTCTTGGTTTTCTGCACCCGCTTGCCCAAGAAGTATCGTAGACTCTGGGACTGAGTCAAAAGGCGGAAACACTTTGTGTATAAGTAAGGAAGAGAGAGCCAATGGGGATATGTTTCCAGGATCAGGAATTCTAACAATTATAAAGCAAAGGCATTGTTAAGGTAGGGAGATTTCTAGGACAGTCAGCAGGATACTATCCCTTTAAGATGTTCAGTGACTTATACCAGAATGGCTAAGAGAGCAGCTGCAACATGGTTACATGATGAGCAATTTGACTCCAAAATGTCTGGTTACTTCATAATCCCCGAGGTGAAAACAAAAAAAACATACATACATCTCCAGGAGTTTCTCCATAACCTCACTGGATGCAATGGATGCTTTTCTCTCCATCCTCAGTCAAGAATGCCTCAGGGGATCAAGTGACATACTTAGGATAGGGCTTGGAGTTTTCATAAGAACAGCTGGTCCCTCTGAGCGCACTGAGCTGAAGAACCGATGGCACCGCTGTTACTTAGGAAATTCACAAGAAGAGCCACTCTCTTGCTTATTTTTCAAGTAACAAATGATGAATCCTATGGAAGGAATGGATTTTCTGTACCTGCTTCACATCTGATTTGTGAAAGAACAACCTGCTTTTTCCTTGTAATAAGGACCTTTGTTTATTTTGGGGGTATCAGGGTTGCTGAAATCATTAATTTAAAAAAAATCTATTACAAATTAATAATTAGCTAGGTCCAAAATCTGATTAGCTGGGTCTGGGGACTCAGTGTAGTGACATTAAGGTAGTTCATCCTGGGATGTGAACCTGAAAGCTAAAGATCTTTGGCCTGATCGGTACCAGGATGGGAGAAAAATCAAAAGTGATTTAGCAAGGAGTTACTTCCCCACTGACTCAGCAATAAAGCAATGGTCCAGCAAAGACTCAGGAGCTCTATGCTGTAGCCTCTCCTTGGTGAAATGTAAAACTGGAGTCCTAACTAGTTGTCCTCATTATAGATCTCACAGCACATTTCATAAGTCTAGGGATGTTAGGTTCAGTGTCCTCGCCTCATTCAAACTGGAGTATTTATTTTCTGTCTCTCAATTAGATACTTCAGTTTTTGCCTTGAATTGTTGTGCAGAGGGCTGGGCATGGAAAAAAAGAGCTGATGCATTTCTCCCTCAAGGTGGGTAAAGTGACACCTGTATATAAATGAGTAGTTTGTACAGAATTTTGGGATTCTTCTGCATGACAAGTGGTATATAAAGGTCAGATGTCATTACGTCACCATGTTGGTGCTTGTCTCATGTGAAATGAAATAAGAGGACATGTCCAGGCTGAATCCAATATAATCCACTCCAGTTTTTATGTTTTTATTGGTGCCGCTGTTGAGGAACTGGTGTTTTATGCACTAGGTCGTTAGTCGTTCGACCACTGAAGGATGATGGGAAAATTGAGTGTTCAGGTTTTCCGAGGGCTGTACTGAGTTATTAGGATCCCCTCCCCAAACACATGACATTCTGAAAGAAGATTAACTCTAATTTTCCTGCTGGGCTTTTCATTATCATTAGGTTATTCTGGCTCTGTGATTGCACCAATCTAACAGATTCAAAATAAAGTTTCAGAGTAGTAGCTGTGTTAGTCTGTATCTGCAAAAAGAACAGGAGTACTTGTGGCACCTTAGAAACTAACAAATTTATTTAAGCATAAGTTTTCATGGGCTACAGCTCACTTCATCGGATGCATGTAAGTGGAAAATACAGAAGGAAGATATATATATACACACAGGGAACATGAAACAATGGTTGTTACCATACACATTATAAGGAGAGGAGTACTTGTGGCATCTTAGAGACTAACAAATTTATTTCAGCATGAGCTTTCGTGAGCTACAGCTCACTTCTTCGGATGCATAGAATGGAATACACAGACAGGAGATATTTATATATACAGAGAACATGAAAAGGTGGAAGTATGCATACCAACACCTTTTCATGTTCTCTGTATGTATAAAAGAAGTGAGCCGTAGCTCACGAAAGCTCATGCTGAAATAAATTTGTTAGTCTCTAAGGTGCCACAAGTACTCCTGTTCTTTTTGCGGATACAGACTAACACGGCTGCTACTCTGAAACTTGTCATTATAAGGAGAGTGATCAGTTAAGGTGAGCTGTTGTCAGCAGGAGAGAAAAATAACTGTTTGTAGTGGTAATGAAAATAGCCCATTTCCAGCACTTGACAAGGAGATATAAGGAACTATGGGGGGCGGGGGGGAAGATAAACATGGGGAAATAGTTTTACTTTACTCAGAGTATGTCTCCACAGCAAAGAAAAACCCGCGACTGGCTCATGCCGGCTGAGAGCTTTGGGATCCCCCCACCTCGCAGGGTCCTAGAGACTGGGCTCCAGCCCAAGCCTGGATGTCTACACAGCAATGTAACAGCAGCACGGCCCAAGCCCCACCGGCACGGGTTAGCCGCAGGCTTTTCTGTGCTGTGTGGACAGGCCTTTGTAGGCCTTAAATGCTTCCAGGTTCACGCACAGGTTGATAAGATTTGTGATTTCCAGGAGTTGAGGATGTTTGATTTTGTCCAGCCCTAACATCACTACATACTCACATAAAGTAGCACATGGGTTTGGATTTTGTTCTCAGACATACAAGGGCAAATCCAGAGTAACACCATTCACGTCACTGGAGTTATGCCGGATTTACGCTGGCATACCTGATCAGAATCTGCCTTGTGCAGTTTGTTTGTATGTGAGAGACAGAAATAAAAAATAAAAAAAAGCCAGAGATAAATTGTGAAATTTAGACAGAGCCCTCTTTGGAGCGTAATGCAGAGCCAGCTGAACCAGGAGGAGTGGGGGAGGGAGGGTGGCTCAGGCAGTGATGTGTCTCTTGAGCTGCTCGGTGTGATTAAGGCATACACACTGTGCAGGGTCTATCCGTGGTGCAGATTGTTCCCCCGACACGGAAGGAGGCAGGAGGCACAGCTGTGGCATTCCTCACATGGGCTGCACAAGTGAGGGGGAGATTTCTGCAAGCCCACCAAGGGCCGATCTCAGCCTGGCCCAGACATCAGACAGGCTGCAGCATGCACAGAAAGTTAGGGAAAGATGCCAGGAAGACTGCACTAGAGTCTGAGTGCCTCAATTTCTTCAAAGCATGGGTGCAGAATAGAAAATAGCAATGCAAGTTTCCCCATGTCTACCGACAATTGGACTGTGACCACTCACATATTTCACCTAGCCCCCACAGCATCCTTGAGAGGATAACAATAGTCACATCTAACTTCTGAGGGCTGGATATGAACCAACAAATTAGAGATACACCACTCTAGTCATCACCACATCCCTGAGCCTTCCACTTATCCCAGACTTCATCCATATGACATGAGAAAGAGTCAGATACAAACTCCCACCTGTAGAATCTCAGCGGGATCAGTGTTTGACTGACACTGCAATAATCACGACAACAACCAGCAGAACGGCCATTCCGACAGAGAGCAGGCAGCACTTCATCTTCCTGGCTCGTTGCTACGAGAGAAAAAGGAAACAGAAATAAATACATATATGTGTTCATTGGACAATGCAGAGGAAGTCAGTGAAGAAATATCGTTGCACATCGATCTCCACATCCAAGACTGGCTGAGTCACGCGCAGGATGCTAGCCTACAGAAGACATGCCTTTTCCTCAGTGCAGATCCACCCTTCGGTGCATCCTCCTCAGGGAAAATGCTCCCTTGAAACTTGCAGCTATATTCCTCACCCACTGCTCTTCCCACTCAGGCCATTACCTGCTGACACTCACTTATTGCTAGCACGTTAAATCAGGGGTTTGGGCAATGCTGGGAGGCTGGCGAAAGGGGTCAAGACTACCTTCCTACTGCCAGGATAAGAGGCTGTCTCGGCACAAATTTGTAATAATCCCAGCCATGCAAAAAATACAGGTCATTTCTTAGGCCGGCAAAGATGCTTTCAGCATCCAAGCACTCTGATTTCCATTCAGATTAAGGTCAAGAGCCAGATATTTGCTCCTGGAACTTGTAACCTTGACGTCCACTTCTGTCTAAAGCAAAAGTAAATGAGGTAACCGGGCAAGAAAATTGCAGATTCAATTCAGTGTTGATCAATGCAAAGTAATGCACATTGCAAAACATAATCCCAGCTATACATACAAAATGATGGGGTCTAAATGAGCTGTCACCACTCAAAAAAGAGATCTTGGAGTCATTGTGGATAGTTCTCTGAAAACATCCACTCAATGCGCAGCGGCAGTCAAAAAAGCAAACAGGATGTTAGGAACCGTTAGGAAAGGGATAGATAATAAGCCAGAAAATACCATAAAGTCACTATATAAATTCATAGAATGCCCACACCTTGAATACTGCGTGTAGTTCTGGTCATCACATCTCAGAAAAGATATATTAGGACTGGAAAAAGTACAGAGAAGGTCAACAAAATGATTAGGGGTATGGAACAGCTTCCTTATGACGAGAGAGTAAAAAGATTGGGACTGTTCGTCTTACAAAAGAGACGATTAAGGGAGGATATGTTAGAGCTCTGTAGAATCATGAATGGTGTGAAAAAGTCAATAAAGAAATGTTATTTAACTCTTCACATAACAAAAGAACCAAGGTCACCCAATGAAATTAACAGGCAGCAGGTTTAAAAAAAAACAGAAGGAAGTACTTCTTCATACAATGCACAGTCAACCTGTGGAACTCATTGCCAGGGGATGTTGTGAAGGCCAAAAGCATAACTAGGTTCAGAAAAGAAGTAGATATGTTCATGGATGATAATCTATCAATGGCTATTAGACAAAATGGTCAGGGATGCAACCCCATGCTCTGGGTGTCCCTAAACCTCTGACTGCTAGAAACTGGGACTGGATGACAGGGGATGGATCACTAGATAAATTGCCCTCTTCTATTCATTCCCTCTGAAGCATCTGGTACTGAGCAGTGTCAGAAAGCAGGCCACTGGGCTAGATGGACCATTGGTCTAACCCAGGGTGGCCATTCTTATGTTTTTAGGTTTACCCAGTATCTTCCACAGCTGTAATACCACCTTTATCTTCAGGGGAGGGATAACTCAGTGGTTTGAGCATTGGCCTGCTAAAGTCAGGGTTGGGAGTTCAATTCTTGAGGGGCCATGTAGGGATTGGGGAGAGGGGGACTCTGTTAGGGACAGTACTTGGTCCTGCTGTGAAGGCAGGGGACTGGAATCAATGACCTTTCAAGGTCCCTTCCAGCTCTATGAGAGAGGTATATCTCCATATTAAAATCTATTTATAATCTCTCTCTCATGAGGTAATTCCTCATTCCCTGTTTAACGGGATAGAATAATGGAACTCCCATAAAGCCATTGGAATCAGAGGTTCACTTTAATCCAAGCTCTTTCTTGGATGCACTATATAAAACCACATTAAATGAGTTTCCCAATATAGCTCACACAGTATAATGCCACTCACTCTGAGAGCCAGCCAGAGAGTGTGAGCATTTTCCTCCAGCCCTGTGCTCACCAGCCCAGATAATAACAACTAGGCATACTCAAGCAACTACATATATCTACAGTCCTTTCTTTCAGCTATGGCTGCACTTTGGGATGAAGGAGCTAGCTAATTTGTGTACTGTCATCCACTTTCTTTCCTGGTCAGTGCTGTAAACACCTTCCTAGTCAGCACAAATTCCCCCAAGTTCTTTGCTCATGGCATCATTGCACCATACATATCTCAATTAAATTGCATTTGCTATAATTTAAAACTAGGTCAGTGGTTCTCCAATTATTTAGAAGTGACAGGGGTCCTCTCATGGACCCATCTCCCCTCTCAATGCCCAAATTCCTCACTGCCTGTTTCTGCAATTATCTCACTTTATGGACTATCAGACCCATGGTACATAGTTTGTGAACACTGGATTAGATACAAAAGGACTCTATTTTGCATTTCAAAGCCATTGAGAAACTTGAATGTTGAGCTTAGAGCAGGATTGTCTTCATTATTCTTAAACATTACTAACGGTGAGTTTCAAAGGCCTTAAATATCACCTTCAATGGCAATTCCACGATTGGCTGTTTCACTGTTCAACTGTTCATGGAGTTTGCAGAGCCGAATTTACCAATTTTCACTGGTGCAATCTGAGTGAAAAACATGACCATATCAGATGGCTACACAAAGGTGTAAGGCAATGGAGGAGCAAGGCCTTAAAATTTATCCTAATATTTAACTTAACATTTTATAAGTTCTATCCTAGTTGACAAATTACAATAATGGCTCCTGTTCTCTTTATATCACCACTTTATGGATTTAGCATGTCGCTCTTACATGCTTCTATAATCTGTTTTAGGTGTTACAGCCTTTTCCTCTTAATTCCTCATCTCGTTCTTTCATTTTTCATTAAGGCAAATGTTTATTCCACTGCAAAGACAGTTTGCACTTTTCCTCTGTATTTCAGTCTCCATTCAAAAATCTTAGCATGCCATAGAATACCTGAGTAGGGATAAATAATATACTATATGCATATGTTGCATTCATATACCACTTCTTATCCAGAAGCATCCACAGGAATTTCACAATTGTAATGCCATATACTGGAATCCCTTCACATACCACAAAATGCAACCACTTATGGATTCAATAGGAACAGGAATATTTCACAATCGTTCAGGAAAGGAAGTAAAGAATATCATAGCCAAATGAACTCACGAGAGGTCTTTTGGCAAGCAGAATATAAATACCCAAGCTAGAATATGGCTATGGCACTAGAACTAGAACTGCTGCTCTAAAAAAAAAAAAAAAGGCATCATAAATTTTTGGTCATCAAGGATACATCAGTACGCTAGTTTTACATCCAACAGATGGTACCTCTCTCAGCACATTGCTCTCTATTGCATGCTATGGTCTTTGGTTCTACACCTATTCACAGGGAAGAATAGGTAACCCAACAACTCCAGTTTCTGCAGCATCTGTGCTTTCCATGGAGGATTTTTCAGAATGTATCAGAGCTGAACCAGTTTACATGTGACATCAGAGGCTGGAGTGGTTTGAGTGAGAAACTGTCTATGGAAACAGCTGAGGTCAATGCTATTAAGGCCAATCAGCAATGATTTAAGTGAGGACCTTGTACCTTCTCCATTAGGCTGACAAAGGAGTTCCCTGTTCTCCTTACAATATCAGCATGGCCCCAGCTAACTTAGAAGCTTACTGAATGCCAGTTTCCTAACTGCCTCTCTCACTATCTGGAGGCTGTAATGGAAAGGACACAAAAGAGCTAATTTGTGAAGAAAAACCTTTGTATTTTTGTTATTGATTCTGCTGTAAAGCAGCCAATGCCATTGTCCTCAATTGGTAACGGAGGAATGGCAGGCTCTCCAGAGGTCTTGCACCACAAAGCACTCAGCTACTTGGGAACATCAGCAGTTCACCTCTCAGTAAATGCAACACAGAAATGAAAGCTGCAATTACTTTTTCAAGCCAATTCCTTCTTTTGCAAAGTGTCTTTTTAACCCATAATGCAGGTAGCCAAATGAAATGACATTCAGTCTTATTCAGGCTGTTTAGCCCCACCATAGTCTTCATGATTGAAGACCTGTCGTGAAATCTTGGCCCCAATGAAGTCAATGGCAAAATAACATAAAAACGTAAGAATGGCCATACTGGGTCAGACCAAAGGTCCATCTAGCCCAGTATCTTGCCTTCCAACAGCGGCCAGTGCCAGGTGCCCCAAAGGGAATGAACAGAACAGGTCATCACTAAGTGGTCCATTCCCTGTCACCCAGTCCCAGCCTCTGGCAAACACAGGCTGGGGACACCAGCCCTGCCCATCCCGGCTAATAGGTACTGGTGGACCTAACCTCCCATTTGACTTCAGTGGGGCCAGGATTACACACACAGAATCTAATGTTCAATCCCAACCCAAAGGATATACAATTTCCTGCATCTCTTTTTTCTTGACACTTAATCTGAATGTGATTTTTAGTCTTCTTCAGAGCAAAATCCTCTATTTAAAACTCCCCTTGAGAATCTCATATTTACTCTATTATCCTTTGCCCCATTCCTTCTCCCTTGACCATCCTAAAAGGTCTTGCACTGGGTCTATCAGAACCCAACCCCCCTGATTCCTGGTATAGCCCCAATTTCTAATCCCTACAACATTTGCAATGTAAACAGTGTAGTATGGTGCTAGCTCATGGGCACATTATTTATTATATCTAAAACAAACAAACAAACAAACAAACCCCCAACTACATCAGAAAAAAGTTATGCTTGCAAAGTACTTAATAATTAGGAAATACCAGAATTCAGGTTGCCTGTGTTACCATACTTCACTCCCTTGTGCGTATGCATTACGTGATCCATATTTTTTTCCCCACAGAACCCCCACCCCATTCACTAAATGGATACTTATTCAATATTTTTTTCCTTCACATTCAATAGGTGGCCTGGTTTATCTCACACCATGCAAACCCTGCACTGAACACAAAATTATTAATTTCCTCAGGACCGTTTCACTATAGTAATCGGGTGTGTCACAAATATTAATTAATCATCATGACACCCTGGTGAGGTGAGAGGTTGAAGCTATCTCCATTTTACAGATGAGCCACACATTGATCCCAACATTTTCAAAAGCGGCCACTAATTTGAGGAGCCCAATTTGAGACACCGAGGGCCTGATTTTTCAGTGAATTTAGCGTTTTTTATAAGCCTTTATATGTTCAAAGTACAGCTCCAATCAGCTTCACTCCCTGCATCGCAGCTAGGGTTACACCTTTGAAATGCAAAAAAACCCCAACCACAATCCAGCACCACCACCCCACAGGCAAGCCTGCTGCAACTCCAACCCCCAACCACAATGTAACTGTGCAACCCCCCTTTCAACAGCCACTTATAGTGACTCAAACTCTCTCTCACACACCCGCGTGGCCCGCTCACATGTTGGTGGGCAGACAGCTGCTGTATTTTCAACAGTTTTGATCTATCATCACTTAAACTGTGGAAGTGGGAACACTGCAGCACCTTTAGCTGGACACAGAAACCTTTAACATTAGCGACAAAGAGTCTTATGGCACCTTGTAGACTAACAGACGTATTAGAGCATAAGCTTTTGTGGGTGAATATCCACTTCATCAGATGCATGTCAGATCCAGACTAACACGGCTACCCCTCTGATTTTTAACATGAAATATCCCCATGTACTGTGATAATAATGTAAATCTTTAGACATATGTAAAAAAAACCCCAGAAGATTAAATTATTTTTCTGGCATCGGGCAAATCCATAAAAAAATTGCCAAGCCGGTCAAATATTGGCCAGTGGTAATTCTGCCTCCTGCCCTACTTCCTCCCCATCCCTTAATCCTTCCCACTCTAGGGTTCCTGCAACCCCCTCTCCACCTCTACCCCAACATCCCAGTTAGGGATGCCAACCCTCCTGATTTTGCCAGGAGTCTCCCAGAATCTGGCTCTGTCTCCCAGAGGCTACTGAAGTCAAACTGGGAGATTTTAGGCGCTAAATGTCAGGCGACACAGCAGGGCTAATGTAGGCTCCCTGCCTGCCCTGGCCCCGTGCCACTCCCAGAAGCAGCCGGCACGTCCCTGCTGCCCCTGTGAGGGGCAGGGGTCCCCATGCGCTGCCCGCACCCTCAGCACCGACTCCGCAGCTCATATTAGCCGGGAACTGCAGCCAATGGGAGCTGTGGGGGCAGTGCCTGCAGGCAGGGGCAGCACATGGAGTCCCCTGTCATCCCCAAGAGGCCGCAGGGACATGCTGGCTGCTTCCAGGAGTGACGTGCAGAGGAGCAGTACGCACAGCCCCCTGGCCCCGCGTACTTCATGCGGCTCCTGGTCGGTGGCGCAGTGGGGCCAAGGCAGGCTCCACCCCTGCAGTGCCTATTGGCCGCAGTTCCCCAGCCAATGGGAGCTGAGGAGTCGGAGCTTGAGGTGCGGGCAATGCATGGAGATTCCTTCCCCCCTAGGGGCCTCAGGGACGTGCTGGCCACTTCTGGGAGCGGCGTGGGGCCGGGGCAGGCAGGGAGCCTGCCTTAGCCCCACTGTGCCACCGACCGGGAGCCATCTGAGGTAAGCACCGCCCGGCCGGAGCCCACAACCCCTCCTGCACCCCAACCCTGTACCCCAGCTCTGAGCCCCCTCCAGCACCCAAACTCCCTCCCAGAGCCTGCATCCCACACCCCTTCCTGCAACCCAACCCTCTGCCCCAGCCTGGTGAAAGTGAGTGGGGGTGGGGGAGAGCGAGCGACGGAGGGAGGGCGGATGGAGTGAGCAGGGCGGGGCCTCAGAGAAGGGGTGGGGCAGGGGCGGGGCCTCAGAAAGGAGCAGGTCAGGGGGCAGGGCAATGGTGTTTGGGTTTGTGTGAATAGACAGTTGGCAACCCTAATTCCAGTCAGGCGTCTTCCTCGTTCTCCTCCAGCCTGCCTGAGTGCCAGCAGAAGAAGCATTGAGAGCACAGGACAGACAAGTCTTCCCACTTTCAGTGCCTGTGCCTGGTGCAACTGCACCCTCTGGCTGCCTGGAGAACCCATTTCAGGAAAAACCCTCCTGCTCAGCTCCTGCAGCCCCAGGATGGAGCATACTCAGTTGCTCTCTGGGGCATGTGCCATCCAGTTTCCATGTAGAACTGTAAAGGGATACAGCATGCTCAATGCAGATGGAAATTTCAGAGAATTTAGCTGCCAAAAATCTAACAAGTCTCCAATGAGCATGTGCAAACTAGAATTTTTGGAGGTTTAGAAATCAGTCACATTTTCAATGGAATGGCAAAAGGCACATCCCTGGCACTAATGCAATCCCACTGCCAAATTTCAAGTCACTGTTCCAAAGCACAGAGGAATTACAGCTTCTCAACAAAACAGTACTATGAATTTGTAACATGGGAAAACACCACATTTCCCCCTAATGTTGTTCTTGAAGATGACTGAATCATTTCAGCTAAAATTTAAACAAACTAAACCAAACAGCAAACAGAAAACCAATAACCAAGCCAAACAAACATCTTTAGGCAGATGCCTGTATGGAAAATTTCAGCCTGAATTGTCTGGCAAAGTTTAAGCAACTAAAAACAGGACCTTATAATGGAAAATAATATCTGGCAACCTTAATTATAGGCAGAACTACCTACACCACCCAACTTAGTCTGGAGAGCAGATGGGCCAGATCTTCGGCTGCTGTAGAACAGCATTGATCCGCTTGTGTGCGCTAACTGTGGTTCTGGTCCAATGTGTTTTGAACCTATTTTAATTGCTGTTTTTGGTATCATGCAAGATGTGCAGGATGAAACTGTCTAAAATATTCTGATCATATTAGAAGAGGAAAAAAATGCAAAAAAAAAAATTACCTGTAAGAAATTACTGATTATAGTAGTTATTTTTGCTTTACTCTCAGGATTTATTAGTAACATGTTATAGGTAAGGACATATTTTAAGCCTGACAGTGCCCTTTACACACACAATTGAAACAGTGAATACCAAACGTCAGGGAAGAAGTCAGTGAGGCTATTTAGGGACATGAGTAGAAAGGGCTTTATAGTGACAGGAGATGTTGCTGTGAGCCTGAAAGAATCCTTTGCCTTAATGTTCCACAGAAGAAGCTGTAGGTCACATCCTACGGGCTGGAAACTATTTATCTGTGGGAGGGAAGTGAAATGTTAAAAGGCTTTTTAATTATGCCACAATAGATAGTTAAGCAATTAGAACCATTAAAAGCTGCTGAGGCACTGGGCCCAGAGGAGTGAGTTACATCCTGGAAAATATTAAGAAAACACAGTTGCAAGGGCAAAAGAAAACATCTTTGTTGCTAAGAGTTTCAACAGCTTGCTTGGAATGAATCATAGAAATGTAGGGCTGGAAAGGACCTTGAGAAGTCATCTAGTCCAGCTGTCTGAGCTGAGGCAAGATCAAGTAAACCTAGACCATCCCCGACAGGTATGTCTAACCTGTTCTTAAAAACTTCCAGTGACAGAGATGCTACAACTTCCCTTGGAAGCCTATTCCACAGCTTAACTACCCTTATGATTACAAAGTTTTTCTTAATATCCAACCCAAATCTCCAGAGTTGCAGATTAAGCCCATTATGTCTTGTCCTATCTTCAATGGAAAATGGAGGACAACTGATTACCATTGTCTTTAACACACCCCTTAATTTATTTGAAGAATGTTAGCAGGTCCCCTCTCAGTCTTCTTTTCTCAAGACTAAACACGCCCAGTTTTCTTAACCTTTCCTCTTAGGTCAGGTTGTCTAAACCTTTCATCATTTTTGTTGCTCTCCTCTGGATTCTCTCTCCAAATTGCCCACATCTTTCCTGAAGTGTGGTGCCCAGAGTGGGACCCAGTACTCCAGCTGAGGCTTCACCAGTGCCAAGTATAGCCGGACAATTACCTCCTATGTCTTTCGTATGACACCCCTATTAATGGAACACAGAACGATAGTAGCATATTTTGCAACTTCCTTTTTGACTCATATTCAATTTGCGATCCACTATAACCCCCCCAGAACTACCACCTAGACAGTTATTTCCCATTTTGCAGGTGTGCAATTATCTTTTTCTTTCTGGAGTGTAGTACTTTGCATTTGTCTTTATTGAATTACATTTTTTTTAATTTCAGACCAATTCTCCAATTTGTCAAGGTTATTTCAAATTCTAATCATGTCCTCCAAAATGCTTGCAACCTGGCCCAGCCCGGTGTCATCCACAAATTATAGAAGTATGCTCTGCACTCCGTTATCCAAGCCATTTATGAAAATGTTGAATTGTACAGGACCCAGGACAGACCCCACTAGATACCTCCCCCCAGCTGGACAGCAAACCACTGATAACTACTCTTTGAGTATCTTCAACCAGTTGTGCACCCACATTATATTAATTTCATTTAGACCACATTTCCCTAGTTTGCTTATGAGACTGTCATGTGGGATTGTGTCAAAAGCCTTATTAAAATCAAGATATATCATATCTACAGCCTCCCCCCTATATACTAGACAAGTAAACCTGACAAAGAAGGAAATTGAGTTGGTTTGGCATGATTTGTTCTTCGTCAAAATGGCTTTGTCATTACTTACAATCCTGTTGTCCTCTAGGTGCTTACAAAGTGATTGATACCTGGACAGATTCTGGAACAAATTATTAACAAAGTTACGCTGACTGGTCTATAGTTCCTCAGGTCATCTATGTTCCCCCATTTTAAGGATACGTACTATGTCTGTCCTTCTCCAGTCCTCTGGGACCTCACCCAGCCTCCACTAGCTTTCAAAGATAATCACTAATGGTTTCAAGATTGCTTCAGCTATTTCCTTAAGGCAGCTTTTGGTGATGAAACAGTGGAGATGTACACACTGCAGTGCCACTTTGGGTGACAAAACTCTTCAGTTTCAGCGACAAAATAAAACCACCTTGATGAGAGGGATAAAGCTTTTTGCAGCAAACTTAAAGCGACAAAGCGTCTATGTAGACATTGCCATTCATTATATTGCCATAACTGGCCTCCCCCAGTATCTCACAGTGCCTCCCATGACCACTCTGCTCATTGTTTTGAAATCTGCTGTCCTGCAGACATGTGTCCCTCCCCTTTCAAAGCTCTGGGAAGTTTCTGACAGGTGAGCTCTGGTAGCAAAGAACAAATCATTAACATGGAACGCCACTTTCTCCTGGACTAGGAACACAGAGGCAAGTAGGCAGGTGTGGATGTGTGTGTGTGTGTGTGTGTGTGTGTGTGTGTGTGTGTGTGTGTGTGTGTGAGAGAGAGAGAGAGAGACTGTTGTGCTGTGCAGAGCAGGGGGGAAGCGGGGGCTGATGTCGGCGGTAGGCTTGCCAACTGTCTAATCGCGCAAACCCAAACACCCTTGTCCCGCCCCTTCCCTGAGGCCCCGCCTCTCTTCATTCCATCCCCCCTCCCTCCATCGCTCACTCTCCGTCCCCACCCTCACTTACTTTCACCGGGCTGGGGTGCGGGAGGGGGTTTGGGGTGTGGGCTGAGGGGTTCAGAGTATGGGAGGGGGTTTGGGGTGCGGGCTCTGGGAGGGAGTTTGGGTGAGGGAGGGGGCTCCGGGCTGGGGGAGGGGGTTGGGAAGCAGGAGGGGGTAAGAAGTGCGGGCTCCGGCTGGGCGGGGCATACCTCGGGCAGCTCCCTCAGAATTCCCCCAGAAATAACAGTGGGATAGCTACCCACAGTGCACTGCTCTCCGTGTCAATGCAAGTGCTGCTAGCCTGGATGCGCTCAGCCGACACAAGGACCATCATGTGGACATGCAACAGCGGTTTACTTAAAGCGCTTTAATGAAAATGGCATAAGTTTTGGGGACAAAGCTTTGCAGTGTAGACATAACCTTACTTATGTGAATATTCTTTAAGCTATTATTTCCCCTATTGTCTTATGTTTCTTTCCCCTTGTTGTTAATCTGAATTGTGTTAAGTACCTGGCCACAATTTACCTTTTTAGTGAAGATGGAAGCAAAATAGGCATTAAATACCTCAGCCTTCTTGATGTTTAGGTCTAATTATTTTGTGCCTTAGCCTTTCTGATTTTATACTATATCCTTGTGCTATTCTTTTGTACTCATCCTCAGTAATTTGTCCATGTTTCCACATTTTGTAGGATTCCCTTTTGATTTTAAGGTAATTAAACAGCTCCTGAGGGAGCCATATTACTATTCTTCCTATTTCTCCTTTGAATCAGGATAGTATGCTGGTGTGCCTTTACTATTCATTATTTTAGAAACTGCCAACTCTCCTGAACTCCTTTTTTCCCCCATATATTTTCTTCTATGGGATCTTACCTACCAGTTCTCTAAGTTTGTGAAAGTCCACTTTTTTGAAATCCATTGTCCTTATTCTGCTGCTGGAAAGGGATTGCGAGCCCAGGAAAAACTGGTGCTATTCCTCTATTCCGAGGGTCAAGAAAATGTGGAGTCACAAAATGGTGGGGAGTTTTATACAGAAATGTGAAGGGCTTTTCTGTCTTTAATCTGTATGTTTCCAGGATCTATGCTTTTTCTTAGCCTACTGCTGGACAAAGGCATCTTCAGCGCTCCTTCTGTCCACCATGGGTTCTACAAGAGAGTGGGTGAAGAATCTACAGTGAATGGATGTTGTTCATGAAGGCATGTGATCATTAGCCAAGCTCATCTGCACAATGACTATCTCTCTATGCTGCTCCCACATTTAGCCCCTGGCATAGGGGGCATGCCAGGGATAAGGATAAGGGTGGCAAAGGAAGGGAGTAATGCATGGAGCACTATGACTCTACCCCAGGACTTCACCCTTCTTCCTCACACTCCTGCTCTTCTACAAGATGTAAACATCTAGGGTACACCTTGCCTACCAGTAGAGCTTTATGACACAGTGCTCTCTCTCAGTGCAAGAGGAAATGGTGACCCACTTTCTGGACAACAATTCTTAGAGCAACCTTGATGTCAAACAGAGAAGAAGCCATCCCTCCTTCCCTCTTTCCCAGCAAATAAGGTTACAATGATCCCATCTGCTTTACACTAGCAGGAATATTTTATGCACGTTACACAAAATAATTTCTAACCAGAAAAGACTGGCTAAAGATGACCAAGGGAGAGAGGAATTTGAAAACACTCCAGTAATACTCAAAGACTTTCTGGATGGCACAACTAATCGCTTGAAAAACAAAGAAATCTCTGAGGATTTGTCCATCATGGAGAACTCTGTCTCCTGGATCCCAGCCCTATCCTGAAAATATCAGAACCACCATGAACTGAAAAAAAGACTCATTCACAGTCTGCAATTGTCATGAGGGAATTTAAGTGCCCCTGTTGGGCAATGAAAACTCCTCATCATTGATTTTCAAGTAGCTGTTTCCTTTGTTGCAGGAGGTGAAAACAGTACAGTATAAGATGGCCCATTTTATATGCAATCTGTATACGAATCTAAGGACAAGACTGTGCAATCTCAATATAGGTGAACACGTACCCACATGAGTAACACTGCAAACGTCAGTACTACTCATGTTAGTAGGTGCTCACCAAAATGAGTTAGGACTTCTCAATCTAGCCCTAAGCATATCATCATACTTTAAATCTTCTATGCAGGGACCCTAGAGAGTGGGGAGGGAAAGAAATATACAAGTATAAATTACTACATCTCTTTAAATCCAGTGATTTCCCTAGACGTTATGGGTAGTCAGCACACATCAGGATCAGGCCTTTGTGAACTCAGCGCTACTAAAATCTCTGGTTACGGTAAAACTGAACTATGAGAAAATGATTTCCTGATAACAGGTTTCCAGGGCATTATTATTATTATTATATTTCATTGTATTTCATAAGATCCTTTAGTCATGTTGTACACAATCACACCTTATAACGAAATAAACAGACTGTGTTACTGAAAGAGAACTGAGGAATGTAACCTTTAAAGTGTGTATAAATTAAAACACACTGACCAAATCTGGTGACCTTTATGGTGTAACTTCTTTAAAAAGTAACATAAATTTACTATTAAATATCACTGCTTCTGAAGAGAGGCTATAAAAGGCCAATAATATTATTATGCACCTTTCGGTGTATTTAAATGAGAAGGAAGCAGTCAGTTTATAAGACCATAACATATTTTTAGCAGGAAAAGGCCATCCCACCATTCATTATTTCCTCAATCCCCTCCCATCCCAGACATTAATCTGTATCTCGTAGAGTAATTTATACTTTTCTCAGGAAACTTTGTCTTTGTATCTACCACTTTGCACCTGTAGAAGTTTCCATTCTCTCTGCTTCTACCTACTACACGCGTATCGGTAGGTAGCGACGATCGATCGATCGAGGGATCTCAGTATATATCTAGCGCGTATATCGATCGAATCGAACGCTTCTATCGATTCTCTAACTCCACCGCCCCGCGGGCGGTGGCGCGGCTGACGAGAGAGCCCCGGACATCGATCCGTGCGTGAGGGCGGAGAGAAGAAGATCGATAGAGATACTACTTTTTCAGCTTATTATTCGTGAAGTGAAAGTATCTTATATCGATTTTTCCCTTTAGTGTAGACCAGCCCTTAGTTTTCTCATGGCTACTACAATTTGTTAATCTCCTATGAGTGTACTATAAGCAGAGCTGGTAGCACTGCTACTGGTATTGGGCTTGATGGACCTTTGGTCTGACCCAGTATGACTGTTCTTATGTTTTTATGTTCTTACGTTCTCTGTATCAGGGATGCACTTTTGCTATTTCCGTGAAAACTCATCAAAATTTGGCTGCGTTATGGGCCTCTGTAAAACCTCAGTTCACACATGCTCAGCAGAGACTTGCTGGAATCTTTGGAGAATGTAGCTGCCAAATTCCATTTGCACTGAGCATGTTCCAGCCCAGGGCTGCAGGGTTTGAGCAGGACTTTCCCTGCAATAGCTTCGCCCGTCAATTAGGGGCTGTTGCCAAGGCTGCACAAGCTACATTAATTTTGGCATTTCCTAACTTTTGAGTGCTTGACTTTGCAACCTTATGTTCTTTCAGTTTTGTTTTGCTTAACATCCCCGACAATTACAAATGCCTTACATACCACCAGCACTTGAAAAATATTCATGGTAAAATAAAGATGTATGTAAATCTCATTCAGAAAGTGGCAAGATCAACCTTGGGAGCCGATGAAAAAAATCTCTACAGACCTCTTCACTGGCCCTTGTCTACTCTACCACAGAATACTGCTCACTCATCTGGACACATCAGTTCTCAACACCACCACGTGGATCATTACAGGCAAGGTAAAATCAATGCTACAACAGTGGCTTCCCATACTGGCATTCAACCACCCACCCAAATTCATCACAACACGAGAATCTTTCAGGAGTTTCACTGAATGAGGAACAAGGATTTTCCAATATCCAAAGAGCAGATGTGCCTACCTTCTTCATAAATGGGGACTGAGACACAAACCTGTTTGTGACTGCAGAAACAGCTCTCAAATTATGGAACTCCTCATTTCTCAATGTCCCAAAAAAATCACATCCTGGGGATATCTCTGCCATCCCTATGCGTCACTTGACGCAATCAGTTGGATCACCAACCTAGACTTGGACATTTAATATTGCTCTTTTTAATCCAAAAGAAGAAGACAACGACGACGAAATGACAATGGCTGACATTTCTATAGTCTCTTTCAAGGCACCAGGCCCACCAATCAGTACATTACAGTGAGTGATCCAGGTAGGTATCCTTCCTCAACCCCCTGGTGCACAGTGACACAGACTCCAAAAGAGGTATTCTGCGAACGGTAGATCATCAATACTTTGTAAAATCACTGTCAGGAGTTAGTGAATCCCCGTGTTATAAAGTTTATACGAGTTTTCCATAGAAGAGACAAAGCTGTATATAAGTAAATAGTTGATAGATATGCTGCCAGTAAATGGCACTCAAGAATATGTTGCATTGTTATTGGGTTTGTAGGACAAATAAACCTTTTTATTGCTGAGCACTAGAAATGGCTTCTTACCTTCAGTTGTTTGCATGCAGCTCTTAATAAACATGGTAGGTGCAACTTTTGCTATGGAACACAATCAGTGGACACTGAAAACCAGGTCACTTTAGTCTCATCAGAAAGAGCCTTATTATAAATATGTTTCAATACAAGGGGTGCAGGTTCTGGGCGGTGCTTACCTCAGGCAACTCCCAGAAGCAGTGGCACGTCCCCTCTCTGGGTCCTACGCGGAGGCGCAGCCAGGCGGCTCTGCATGCTGCCCTGTCCGCAGGCGCTTGGGGCGGGGACAGCGTGTGGAGTCCCCTGGCTGCCCCTACACATAAGAGCCGTATGGGGGAGCTGTGCGGAGCGTGGCAAGCTCCGGACCCTGCTCCCTGGCAGGAGCTCAAGGGCCAGATTAAAATGTCTGGAGGGCCGGATGCGGCCCATGGGCTGTAGTTTGCCCAGCCCTGGAGTAAAGAGATGCACAGCTCTGTACTTAGCATGTCACAGCAAGGATTTACAAGCTGACTATATTGCTAAATTACAATGTATCAACCCTCCCAAGCCCATGTGTGTGACATGGGGCTTTACAATGGACAACAGAGACAGAAAATGAGACGCAGAGCAAAAATAGCAAGAGATGCTCCTTTAAAGGATGCTGAGTTCATCTGATTCCCCATAACCTCCGATCAAAGTCCAAATTTTCCAATATCAGTTAATTGTTATAACAAACAATATTCGACAAGTTTGTCCTGGTGCACCTCAACTGAAGCCAATGGAGTTACAAGAAGGAATTATTGGGCCCTGTGTGTCTTGGGTCAGTTGGGATGGAGATAGATTTGAGCCTAAACATGAGTGACTTACTTTTTAATCGATACTGATGAGAAACTGGTTAGGAGAAAATAAACCCAAATGAGTTTTTCAATGTCTGAATAATATTTTTGCCTTTATCATTTTTCATTTTTCACAGCAGCCTGTGTGTTTTAACATTTCAGATGGATCAGAAGTAGAAAAGCCATGAGAGAAGTAGTATATTTCTGCCTCATCAAGAAGCAGGATGTATTGGCAATTTCAGGAGAAAGGAATTTCTCCTGAGATTGCCTGTCCAGTTCTGCAACTAGAGATCCAGATAAGGTTTGACAAAGGATCAGAGTTCAGGACAGCCAGGAGTTCAGCATTAAAGGAAACAAACAAACAAACAAAACCCCACACATGAGCTAGCAGATGAAGCACAGAACTGTGTGTTAGACTGGGGCTCTAGTTTTTGCTCCCCAGTTGAATTGCTATGTGAGCTAACAAAAGCCACTTAACTTTTGTGCCTCAGTTTTCCCATCAGTAAAATAGAGATGTTACCACTTAAATTATATGTAGCACAGTTAGTAACAGTTAAGACTGCCTAGTGCTTTCCATTTCAAGATCCTGCTTTCCATTGCTTTTAACTTTGCTCAATTTAAATTGCTCATGATGAAGTTTTCCATGCCTAATTAATTTATTATTATATTCTTAATTAATTATTATTATTGGTTTCAGCTAAAATGATTCAGTCATTTCTTAGAAGGGTGAGGGGGTTAACGTAGTCCCAGATGATGGAATTTCTGTTTAACTACTTTACCGCATAATATTTTTTCCACGGGACCTTTGCTTCATTCAATGCACAAGATGGAACTGCTCTGGGGATGAATCAGGGTTTCCTAGGGAAGGAAACTGCTGTCTATAGCCCCCCTGCCTCATTTGTTGCAAAAGGTGGAAAGTACGTAGTGAATGAGGCAGCGGATTGCAGCTAGAGAAAGGAGAGTCTCGTGGTTAAGACAGTTAAATGCTGCCGAAGAACGAGATTCTATCCCTGCTTCTGTCACACAGTTCCCAAGCAAAGGCCACAGATCTCTGAATTTTGGCCCCTATCCAATTTCCATTAAAGTAAATGCACATACTCCCTAGTTGGATCTAGTCCTTAGTTCTGCCTCACAATCATGAAACTTGGTGTGCCGCATATCTGAGCCACGGCTCTAGCACACATTTCAGGTGAATAAAACAAATGAACAGTAATTTTTCTACAACTGAACTTTTGTGGGACTGGCGGGTGCGTGTGTTGTGACTGTCACAAAGCCAATAAATAAAGTCCTGCTGAAAAGCAAGATGCCGACAATCACGGGAACACAAATCTTCTGTTTATTCACAGAATAGTTATGGCCCTGGCAGGAGCCGTGCGAGTTTCCTTTACACTGTTCCATGTCAATGTCCCTGTAACCTCACCGGCAAGAATTGCTTCTAAGGGTAAAAGGGAAGTTCAGTCCTTGGCCTCTCTCTACCATGTCTGCCAACCAGGAGGTCCCTTCATGCCAACAGTGTGGTGATAGGGTTCTAATGCCGTGGACAGCTTAATGGGGCTCAGCTGTGCACTGCAATGATCAATGACACCAATCATTCTACAAGGTAAATCTATTAATAGCAACAATTACAGGGCATGCTGTAAAAAATTCTGTTCATTTAGCTTGCCATGAAAGAGGCAAAATTACTTATGCCATGAGTGGTTTCACACTGCCTGGAAAAATATTCTTAAAGAACATAATTCACAAAATCTAAAAGAATCTGCCTTAGGAAGAAAAAAACAGGTTGCCAAATTGTGGCCAATTTACAATACCTGTAATAGCAAACAAGCATAATAAACCCATTTAGACTGTGAAAGTAAACGTTGATCTATGAATATGTCTTCTGATGGATAAAGATAGCAAAGAAATAGAAAACCCCAACATGATGGGAGCAAGAGGGAGATGCTAAAACACATTTTGCAGCGCAGTTATAAATAACCTTTAGCCCAGGCAAAACCTTTTCAGTTACATATCTGTCTAAAATATCTTTATAGTGATGCACACAAAAAAATAATCTGAGGCACTAGAAAAAGCTTTGCAGAGATGAAATAATAAAGTAGATGGTGACACTGTTTTCCTTAAAATACCCAGGGCCAGATGCTGAACTGTGCCTGAGGAGCTCTTTGCCCAAATCGTGTGTATGAAGGGAGGTGCTTGCAAAGGTTGCAGTTCGAACCCTCTTGATCCTTGACTGGGCCAGTACCAGGCTGGTCCCCTGACAGATTAGAAGAGCCTGAAGCTTCCTGGGAAGATGAGGGATCTCACCACCTCACAGTGTAAGGCTTACATAAAGAAACTTTCAAATGAGGTACACTGCCTCAAGGGTTATATGTCAGAGTGGACAGTTTGGATAATATAACTCTATCAAACCTTCGTCCCAAACTCAAACCACAGATGGTTTTGAGCTTCTAAGAATTTCTCGTATGTATTTCTGGGTTCTACCCAAACAAAATATACCAGGAGAGAGAATGTTCTGATGATATTTACTGGAAAATTCAGAACCAGAAATCTCACGAGAAAGCCTGTTCTTTGGGCATTCTGAGGTCAATATTCATGATACCAGGACTTTGAAGACTTTTGCAATAGGTGTTTGCAGTTTTAGGTACTCTTGTGAACCAAACCTCTCAACTTTTTGAGGGTGCCCCAGTTCTAGTTATGTGGAGTTGATGAAAGCCTCTAACACTCCATTCCTCTTTTCCTGGCATTCATGACAGGAGCTTAAATCTACAGTTGAGCTCCACAGGAGGAAAATATCTATATATTCCCTCCGCCCCTTCTCTTGTCATAGCCTCCATACTTACCATATTAATTTATTGAGTTCATCTTTTTAATGCTGGCTTCTTTAAGTCATTAGCGCTCCTTTTTAGTTCTAATCCGCTTATTTGGTAATCAGTCTGAGTCTATCTTTTTAGGGATACTTTAAGTTTCTTGTGGAGATCAAGGAAAGTTTTCTCTTGATCTAGTTCACAGACTCAAACTTATTTGTCAGTGGCCAGGGATGCCACTTAGGCCTTAAAATGCTTTGCTGGGCTTCTCTCTTTCCTGTTGTTGGCCTTTATAAACAGGGTGAAAGGGCAGGTTTTTAAAAGTGAATTTAAGGCTGTTGAAAAGTGCTTGAGTGGTAATTACAGATATTAAAGTCCCCAGAATGGATCCACAGCACAGGCAGCGGCAGCTAACATAGTTCCACATGACCAATGTGCCTCAGCTGCAACAGCCACTAGTCATTCAAATTCTATTCCTAGTCATTCCCGAAACTGCCAGGCAGGCGCTGCTATGTGACATGTGCCCTATTCACTTGGAACGAGGCTGAGACCATGAACTGATTTCAGGGCACCAGACAGACATTACATAGTAAAAAACACCCAAACAAACCTTCAGTCACCCTGACCCAATTTCCTATTTTAACTGCTAAACAGATCCAGACCTCCGCATTACCAGTTTTCTGAACCACCCACTGCCCTCCAACATGTTTTAAAGAGACAGACAAGTCAGTAAGTCAAGTCATCATCAATCCTCTCTTTGATACTCTCAAACTGAAGTCCAGGTTATCTCTTAGCAAATCAGCCTACAAACTAACTAGAGCAATGGGCAGTAGTAGGATGATAATGCAAGTTTAACTGTTCTGCTATTCCCCAAGCACTCTTCCAAAGCCCTATTCAGGAAGGAATTTCATTTACCCACCTAAACAAAGAGCAGTAGGCAGCATGCACCTTTACCTTTCTCTTTAAAAACTAATGTTCAATGAGGGGGGGAATGCATCGGGGGCAGTCTCACATCAACTAACCCATTACAGTGAATTAATTAAACAATTATATTAGCCAAGCCTTCCCTCCTGACATGGCACAGCTGACATTAATTGGGCCACAATCAAGATAGTAATTCAGGTTAATTGGATTCCCACTGTCAGCAGCTATCAGCTTGCTTCAATATGCTGCTGTCATTTAAGAATAATTAATCATGGATGACTTTATTGGATGGTGCTGGTTGACAGCTGATAGCGCGGCGAGGCTTGAAAAAGCGGGTGGATTGCTTTGGGCCCACCGATGAGGAAAACTAGTTACGTTCCTAGGGACTATGACACTGCCACTTTATTCTCCATGAGCCAAATGTATTAAATGAAGTGTTGAAATGACAAAATCTGATGATTTTTTCATACACATGCAACAGAGAGAAAGAGAGAGAGAGAGAAAGGGAAAAAAAGTCAAAGCCACTGAGCCACTATGGGGAGAGGCCACAGGTCTGTCTACGGTCCACAAAGGCCTTGGGCACCTAGGATACAACAACAGGATTCGACAATACAAGAGTACATGCAACATAGGAAATGAAATGGTGAGGCTCGCCCAGTTAGCTGCTCCATCCCAGTTACTTTTCTCCAGCCTTTAAAATAGCATTACTGTGAATTAATAACATTATGGGAAGTTAAACAGTCTATTGGTGGAATCTCTACACTAAATCATGGGGAACTTACAATGGCAAATATTTATCTGGTAATGACCAAAGTGAGGACTCGCAGAGTTGTGGGGGGGAAATAGCTAGACATAAAAGCACAGGACGGAAATCGCTTAGGGTGCTGCATGGGGAATAAAAGGAATAAATTAAACCTGGGAGAAATTGAGGCCAGATTTCAGGTGAGATCTATTACACTTTGGAATAGTTTCCCAAAGGGAAGAACAGGAATTCCCCATCACCTGAGTCATTTAGGACTGTACCTGACAAAGCACTAGAGAATATATCAGAAGGGACAGTGTTGCTTAGGAATGGTAGTTACAGGGTGGAGAAGACCCCCTAGTAGGAGTTCTCTTTCTTATTTCTTGGATTCTTTTAAGACCTAATTATATAGCCACAGGAACCCATTTCTAGGTGGCCACAATGCTCAGCAGCAAACTTCTGATGGAAAACAGACAATGCAGCTGAGGAAGAATATGGCTTTCTCTGCCAAGAAATATAGGTCAGGCAACTGAACCAAATTGTACTCAAGAAATGTTAGCACACAAATTCCAGCTGTGAAGGTGTTTTCTTGCTACATTCAATTGCGGAAGCTGGATTTAGGGGAAGACAAAAGGAAGCATCTTATTATATCCTCTCTCCATGGTAACTCTGATTTAGCTATCAATACTGACGGGCAATGTAACTGATGTGCTTATTTTGTAACTGATAAGCTTATTCCTTTTCAATGACCCTGTCACTCCTTTCTCCTGTCCTAATCATTGCTATCTGCTGTTTAGTTCTCCCCCATCTCCCAGTCTACTAGACTCAATGCTTCTTTGGCTTTACAGTACTAACTTTATATAGTACAGACCTTGGGAAGTTGTCTGTTGCTGTTCCGAGGTAAATCAGTATAGTCTGTGTCACAATGCAGAGATCCTTGCTGGTAATCCATCCTAATCAACATAATGTCAAAAATAATCCAAATCCTAATTTCACCCAATTATCCCTTTGAGTCCAATAACTCACGATGCTTCTTTTAGTGATGCATGAAGCGATGGGAGGTGGCTCTTTGTCACTTGAGGGACTCCATTCTATAACTACTTTGAGTTGTGACATATACTATATGGACAGATGGAATGTCCAAAGACTGTAACATTAGCTTTACAAATGTTGCATCGATATGGACCAGGAATTGTGTTCATGCTCAATGGGATTATTACAGGACAACTTGCATGACACCTGTGACCCAGAGGGGCAGACTCTGCAGAAAAGTTTTACAGTATTTTGGTCCTATTGTCGTCCCCATGTGAAGACGGATGACTGTGTGGCAAGCTAAGACTTGCATGGAAGCTATTTATTGCTTTTAAGCTATGTTTACTCTGTAATGCTTTTGTTCTGAATAAATACTACTGTGCTTTTTAAAGGCTGGCAAGTCACTGGGTGACCCTGTGACTGTCCCAGAGAGAACAGGACTGCAGATGCTGAACTAAAGTCAGGCTTGCTAACGTGATCACAGTGAATTACAGTCTAAATTCTTAGTTTAGTGTGAGTCACAGAACTCCATTCCAAGCCAGGTGATGGCTAGAGGCTTAAGAGCTAAGTGAGGAGCCCTCAAGGAGACCATGAAGGGGCCAGAGGTGCAGCTACCTGAGGAACTGTGACATCAGTAATTTCTTCCCCAGCAGGAAACTCAGTCATTCATCCCCTGCCTACCACTAGATTGGAGGGGTTATTCTACACCATATGACTAGATTTAAGGAGAAGTATAACCACCCTATTATCTCTCTCTCTTTTGGCTGTTACATCTTTTGTGTGGGCCAAATCATGCACTCAGGTTTTCACCTGAAAGTTGTAAAGCATTTTGGCATACAGCTTGGATGAAATGCAAAATACAAAGAAGTTGTATTATATTGTACCATTAATACCTTGAGACATCAAGGTCATAGATCAGATTTAAGGCTTTGGATCCAGGGAAAAATAACTTTCAAATGTCGTATGGCACAATCTTCCTCTCCTATTACTCTATAGGGACTTAAATTATAGTGATACAGATAATATTGATCAACCAGAACCCAGATTTCTTAACCTGCCTGGCAAAGCTCTTTTGCTGGGATTTTAATGAATGTTAGGCCATGCTGATAATCTTCATCCTAGAATATAGTCTAACATCTATTTAGATGACCTGTTGTAAACTGGAGTATTAGTAACAGGATGAAATTCAGTGACCATTTGGAGTATTGTGTGTGCAGTTTGGTCTCCCATGTTTAAGAAGGATGAATTCAAACTAGAACAGGTACAAGAAGGATAAGAGGAGATATGATTACACTCTTTAAATATATCAGAGGATAAATACCGGATATAAACTGTCAGTCAGATAAGTTTATGAGGGGATGGTATGATAGGATAACGGGCTTATGTGGCCTGCATCTTGCAGGAGGTCAGACTAGATGATCATAATGGTCCCTTCTGATCTTGAATTCTATGATTCTATGATTCTATGATTTAATTTTGCTGCACCCAAACAAAAAGCGAGAACTAAGTTTTTCTTCGACACTGGGGATTTGGGGAGGAGGTCGGTTGATGGATATAATATAGGGGATTTGATTCAGGTTCATTGTCATTAGGATAGTCATGGACTTGTGTTAATATTTGAGTTAAGGTACTTATATAGCCCCTATTATCATAGAATCGATGCACCTCACAGTCTAATACATTTATCCTACAACACTCCTCTGAGGCAGGGCACTGCTCTCAAACCCATTGGACAGACGGGGCAACCGAGGTACAGAGAGACTAAGGCCCAGATCCCCAAAGGTATTTAGGCATCTAACTCCCATTGAAACCAAAGTGATTTGCCCAAGGTCACACAGGAAGTTTGTGATGGAGCAGGAAATTAAACCTAGGTCTTTTGAGTCTGAAACTAGCACCACAATATGTAGATCATAAATTGGTTTGAGAGATTGTTAACTTTCTTACTGAATAATGCATGTTGGTTATTGTGAAGTGAAGTGCCTAGAGCACAAGACTGGAGGTGTCCAATTTAAATGACTGCCATCAATATCATCTCAAAAATATTTGTTCCAAAAAATGAGTTATAACAGCAAAACACAAAGCACTAAGCATTAAAAAAAAATCTATCAGATGTTCACATCACAAAACCACCATAACTGTGAGCTGTAGGGAGGCCAGGCATCAAATGGGCCATGGATATTGAACTATTCTCCCCTCCCTAGAGGTGGTGTGTGGACTGAATCACGTTGGCAGTGAGGAGAGGCTAGTTCTGCCTTTGTTCATGCATTACTGGTTCTGGTTGTAAACAGGAGACTCCATTCTCCAGGGCCCCCAACCCAACATCTTGCATGAGCACAAAAGTCACTACATACGTTTAAAATAGTAAGCAAAAAAAAATATTAAGCACATCTAGCAATGAAACACCATGAAACATGTAAATCAAGGGAGGCTGTTTCAGCCACGGCAGAGTGAAGCAAATTGTTAGCTGATGTCAAGCTAGCTCAATGGGGAAGGAAACTCCTGGACCTCTATTGGTTTCCAGCCACCCTCTAACATCTGGTCTCTCCTGCTTCCAACAATTTAGAGGCTATGTGAATGATACAAAGGGCTGCCATCCTAAAAGCGTTAGCCCTTTCATTGGCACTGATGCCAGAGGTAGAAAAGAGTGATCTCCACTGAGCATCTTTATTCTGGGCACTAATCCATAAATCTTGTTCCTTTCTCTCTTGTCGATTTTCATTCTTTTCATGCAAAGATCTTTTGAAATTTTTTTTGTTTGTTTAAATGAGGCTCAGAAGATGATCCAGATGGCAGGCTGGTGTGCCTGTTGCTTTTACTTCCCTGGTTTATTTTTCTTGTCTTAAAAAAGACACGCATGATGCCTCTTAAAAAAGAAGTCTTTGTAAAACATTTTATTTAGCAAAAATGATGTTAAATAGCTATTGGGGTATTTTTGTGTTATTTTGACTCCTAGGCATATTTGCATAAAAGCAGGCTCTTTGTTTCCTCAGAGTTCATCTGCTCCCACAGCTTAATCCCTTACCAGAAATAATAATTCATAATGGAAAAACTGCAACAGATTCAGAGGTTCAGCTTAGATAACCATCTAAATATTTAGATGAATCTCTAGACCTTTTTGTCCGGAAAGCTGACAAGAAGTGGCTTCTAAAAAAAGGGTCCATTATATTTTTACCAATAAGAGATGTCCCAGACCTCAGTGTTACTTCACATCCAAATGACAGCACTTTAAAGCAGCCTTTTAACTTCAAGATGGGGTCCTGGCTCCCAAGGAAGCTTACTGAATCATTAGCCCTAACTCCTGCAGCACTTGGGAATGTCTCTGGAGGTCTCCCATCCAAATTCAACTAACCCTGCTTAACTTGTGAGAGCTGATGAAATCACAACCTACTTGGTAGCCTCTGGGCATTTAAGGTATCTTAGCTGATGAATGTGTAACTAGCATGCAGTTTTGCAGTCTCTCTGTTGTTCTCATTAGCTGGGCTCAGGCATCGGTCCCGACTGTCTGCTCAGAACTGCAATGAGTCAACAGAAGCTGGAAATGAGGTTTGTGGGTAAATAAACCAGTTCTACTTCCAGTTCAGTACTCTCATTGGCTTCAGGATCATCAATCTTTTCCTTACAATTAGTTTATTGTACTTTAAACTAACAGATTCAAAATCTTTAGCAATTTCTTTGCTTCTATAAACGTAAGGGCACTAACTCCTTGTGTAACTCTGCTGTTGGGTAAAGGTGCTGGATTGACACCCAAACAAAGTCCTTCAGAGAAGAAACAGAACATGGGCTGCATCTGTGCCAGCTTCCCCATGATTCCTTCTAGTCCTGAATTCCAACCCTGATCTGAAGGACCACCTGTAGGGGGAAGAGAGAAGTTCTGTCTCTTCGGTCCATTCAAGGCTTAGCCTTTGCTCGGATTACCAACTACAATGTTAATATTATTGGTGGCAGCACTTTCCCACTAAGATCTGCCCACTAGGAATGAATATGAACCCCCTATTCACTCAGAACTCTTCCCCAGCAACTCACCTAATGTAGCTCAATACCTAATGGCCAGCACACAATGATGACTGTTCAACTGCCCTTGACCAGATTTGAACTAGGAACCTACAGGTACATCAATGAAAGGCCACTCTTACATATTAGAGGTTTAATCACCTCTGAACCTGCCTAAGCCTGAGTTACTGCTGAGCCTAAATCATCCCTGAGCCAGAGAATCTGACTCATCAGGCTTAGCAGGCTCAGGCTCAGAGGTAACTCAGATTCAGAGGTAACTCATCACACATACTGTTGTGTGGTTGACAAGCAGTCACAGAAATTTCAGCTGGGCATGTTTAATGTAATGCAGCTTTGAAGATGCTGGGTCCTGTCTGAAGTGATGGGAGTGCAGTCTAGTGGTGAGATCAGAAAGGGAGGACTCCTGCATTCTATCCCCAGCTCTGCCAGTAGGTCAGTGTGTGACCTTGGGCACATCAGTCATCCTCTCTGCACCTCAGCTTCCTCATCTGTAAAACTGACGTACCACCTTACTTCATAGAGAAAGTCTTATGAATCACAGAATCATAGAATCTTTATTATAATGATTGGTAAGTGCTTTAGGATTCTAAGATTAATAACACTATATAAGTTGAAAGTAATAGTGTCCCACCTTTAAAGCCAGAAAGGGAAAGAAAAGGGCACATGGTGTGGCAGAGGGTTCTGAGTGTTTCTGAGAGGAGGAGCGACTATACAGATTGCTCAGATGTTGTGCTTGTCCTGAATAAAAGCTTCATCATTTCCGAATGGAATTATTAAAATAATATTTTCCATGTAAATGTATGCATAAAATGAGGCATTTTAGATAAATCTATTTGTACATACTTAGATTGCATTTCAGATAAATTATTCAGATATGCAATTTAGATCGATCTGTATGAAGTGTATTTATTTCCTAAGTAATGTTGTCTAAAATCCCATATTTTCTAAGTGGATGACAAATGCTATGATTTTTTAAAAAGCATATATTCCACTGGGGGGAAATGACAGCTTTGTGTAACCACCAGGAATGCCTCTTTTGAGAAATTAGGCTTACAGGAAGTATTCATTAGCCCTACAATAAAGGGGGCTATTTCCATATTGCTTTTTCCTGAGGCTCATCAAATTAGGATCCTGATCCCACAATCTGCTGTGTTGTGGCCAGACTGCTGCACCAACAGAGTGTCCCACTGACTTTGCTGGGGATCTGTGTGGACACGATATGTTCACCTAGAACAAGTTGCAAATTCCAGGGCTAAGCCCTCCCATCAGCAGACCCCTTGATGTCAGTGGAGCACCATGAGGGTCAGGGACTAGAAATTATCCCCTAAACAAATTACTAAGAAGAATATGAAAAGAAAAAGGCTCAAACGTTAGTTACTCTTTCTCTTCTCTCAGAATCAGACATCACATTATCTTCTCACGCACACTGGTGTAAATCAGGAGTGATTCCAGTCATGTTGTGCAATAAGGTGTCCAGTCCTGGTGTCCACACTTCAGAAAGAATGTCGACAAATAGGAAAGTGTTCAGAAGAGAGCCAGAAGAATGAGTCACATTCTGGAACACATGACTTACCGTGAGACACGAAACTCAATCTCATTAATTTATCAAAGAGAGGTTGAGAGGTAACTTGATCACCATTTATACGGACCTTGATGATTACCTGTTCTGATAATCACTTGACGATTACCTGTTCTGTTCATTCCCTCTGTGGCACCTGGCACTGGTCACTGTCGGAAGACAGGATACTGGGCTAGATGGACCCTGGGTCTGACCCACTAGGGCCATTCTTATGTTCTTATGACCCACATGGGGAGAAGATTTCTGATAGAAGAAGGTTTTTTTAATCTAGCAGATCAAGGTACAACAATGGGTGGAGGGTTAAGCTGGAGAAATTCAGACTAGAAATAAGATGAACATTTTTAACAATGCAGGTAAATAACCACTGGAAGAGCCTGCCTAGGGATGCGGTGGATTTTCTGTCACTTGAAGCTTTGAAATCAAGAGTGAATGTCTAAGAGATCTGCTCTAGCTCATCCAGAAGCAGTGGTCTTGATTCAGGAATTACTGAGTAAAATTCTATGGTTTGTTATGCAGGAGGTCAGAGTAGATGATCTTAATGGTTCCTTCTAGCCTTAAAGCCTATGAAGTTAATGGAGTTACACTGGTGCAAAATGGCAAGAGAGGAGTATCCTCTCCCACATACTTCATCTTGGGGAATGCTGGATTCTTTTCAACTCTTGCTTATAGGAGGAGGACGATTGAGTTGGATGGTATGAGGATTGGCATATTTTGTTTGAATGATTTTTGAGTTTATATCTACCATGATGTCATGCTAAATTGTGAATAAATATTGTTATAAAAACATTTTGCAGTTATATAGCCACCCTATTATAGATCCCCCTTTTATATGAGGATCTCAAAGCACTTTCGAGAAATGAAATAACTGGGCAGTACATAATGGAAGAGCTGAAGCACAATGCAGTACTGTGACTGTGCCACAGTCACCTAGTGAGTCAGTGACAGAGCTAGATAGATAACTTTTGAGTCCTGCTTCCCTGGTCCCTGTTGTAACCAATGGAACACACTGCCTCCCCCTGAGAAAAGGGTTTCTGTTCAATTTCTGGGGAAGTTAATACACCTACAAGTTGAGAGAATTGTTCATGATCATAAAGCAAGTGAGTCAGAGAAACAGGAAGTGACTTCAGAATTCCCGATTCCCTGTCTTGTGCTCTAATCACTAGAGTGGGGATTTCAAAAGTGCTCAGCATTGGCCTAATTCTGCTCCTTTTGAAAATCTCATCTTAGATGAAACTAGCTTCTTCCAGGAAGGAATTTAGTAAATGACGTCTAACTCTAGGAAATCAACCGTACTATAAACAGAAATGTTATATTCCTAGCAGTGTGCAGTTCAACGTTTAATTTGTACTGCAGTGTCTGCTTTCCACCTCTCAGTGTCCAGTTGCCTCTCCCAGGATGACCTTGTAGCCCATCATTCTTGAACCAAATTCATGAAGAATGGCTCTTACCTCTGTATGCCTGATTGAATGACCTTTATAGTGGGGTCTATTTGGGGGCTTGTGTGCTGAACCTAGTGGCCTGCTAGACAAGGCTGAGAGCTTCGTAACAAGGGAATAGCCTGCCATCCTTTGATCCCTAATTACTATAGGATCCCTTGATAAGGGGGTGGGGCTACTCAGGGAGAACAGGGGTTTAAAAAGCCAGCTCGTAGGTGATCAAAGTAGCTGGTGAACACGAGCAGCAAACATTCTCTAAACTTTGTCCAATAAACTTCATCCAATAAACATCCTCTCACCTCCCAAAAACTCTGCAAGAGTAAAAATAATTCAGACAGAAGCAGTGTGGGGGCTATCCAATTTATTGCACTGAATGCAGCATGTATGATTACCTGCCTTGTGGGCAGATGGCATATGTGTGCATTCAGTGCTAGTAGCTCACGGTCATCAGAGACCAAATATGGCCTCTTGAGACCAGAGCGGCTGAACTGGAGAAGCTAAGGGAGATAGAGAAATACACAGAGGAGACTTTCTGGGACACAGCAGAGCAGTTCTGCTCCCAGTCTGACAGTCCCTGTGCTGTTGAGGAAGATGAATGTCTTGGGGAAGGAGAACTGGATTGGAAGGAAACATTCTCATAGTTGGGACCCTCCTTCCAGATGATGTCATGGGAACCTCTCACACTGAGGATACCCCTCCAGGGAAAGGGACTCCAGTTATTAGGAAGAGACGGGTAATAGTAATGGGGGATTCGGTTATTAGAAATATAGATAGTTGGGTTTGAGATAACCAGGAGAACCGCATGGTGAACTACCTGCTGGGTGCAAAGGTTGCGAATCTCTCAACATCTAGACAGACTTATGTGCAGTGCTGGGAAGGAGCTGGTGGCTGTGGTACATGTAGGTACCAATAACAGAGGGAAAGGAGGAAAGTGGTCCTGGAGGCCAAATTTAGGCTGCTAGGTAAGATATTAAAGTCCATGACCTCCATGGAATAAGATGATGGTGCAGGTTTTAAGTTTATTCAAAAATGGGGAGCCTTCTGGGAAAGAAGGAACCTATGCAGGAAGGATGGACTCCACCGAAACCAAAATGGAACCAAATTGCTGGTATGTAAAATTAAAAATTTTGTAGAGCTAGGGGAAAGCTGACAGGTATGGAAGAGCACATGGTTCATTCAGAGACATGCCTTAGGGGATGATCTATTAACAGGGAATGCACATCCTAGTAAAGAGAAGAAGACAGAAGTTGCTAAAGTACAGGTAGCAGCCGAAGAGAAACATGCAAATGAAAGAGTCCCGTTCATTTACATTACATAAAGGCAGCCAACAAAATATTGACAAATTTTATAAGTGCTTGTGTGATGGGGCGAATGCCCCTCACTGGTAGGTAAGGGGTTAAAGCCACCCTGGGGAGGCTGTGCAGGAGGCAGCTAATGAGGAAAAGACTTATAGTGCCAGCCAATCAGGAGAAGCTTTATTGGAACAGCGAATCAGGGCTAGGCTGGCCCATATAAGAAGGGGCTGCTGAGAAGAGGAGGAGGCAGTCACTCTCTGAAGGTCGAGGACTGGCTACTTAGAAGGCTGGAGCACCACGGACAGAGCAGTGCTGGGCAGGGTCAGCAGAGTAGGAGAGAGCTCCAGGCTGATGGCTGCCAAACTGAGGCCCTGATACAAGGGCGGAGAAGGTGCTTGGGCTGCGGAGAAGTGGCCCAGAGAAGGAGACAGCAGAGTTGGAGGAGGGGCAGTATGTGGCTGCCAGCTATAGGGTCCCTGGGTTGGGACCCGGAGTAGCGGGTGGACCTGGGTCCCCCGCTCCCTTGCCCCCACTTGCCACTGAGAGGAGTGGCCAGTGAATGGAAGGCAGTATGCCACTGCGACGAGTGGCTAGAATTGGGACTGCGGTTTACCACTGAGGCAAGTGGTTGGACTAAGGACCATCAGTCCCCGGAATGGGGGAAAAGGACTGACTGGGATACAGCTGGAGGGCTGTGTCCAGAAGAGGACAATGCGGTCCGGAAAGCAACGCGGATTCCGGAGGTGGAAACAGACAAGATGACAGGCAAGACACCTCCTGAGGAGGGCGCACTGGCAAGACAGCCAGCAGGAGGCGCCGCGATGGTGAGTCACAAACTCCCCTTTACATGTGGTGGAGAATGCGGGCACGTGGTCACTGCTGATACAAGGGGAAGATAGGAAACTGTGGGGACTATTGTGGCCTGGCTAGCTGAGCACCAGCTTTATCTGCTTAAGCTGCTGCGAGAGAGGGGGCCCATAGACACTGTAGTGAGAGAGAGAAGAAGCTAGGCACCAGGACCAAGAGGCTAGTGTCTGGGTGTGGGGAATGTTATGCCTCTGGGCAGAGGGGACACTTGAAGAGGGAGTGCCCCTACTGGACAAAGGGACATTGGAGAGGAGGATGCAGCAGGAATATCTTACCAACCACTTGACTAGGATGGTGACAGTGACAGTGAAATGCTCAGGGAGATTAGACAAGCTACAAAAAACCCCAATCCTCCAAATAATGGAGGATTTCAACTATCCCCACACTGACTGGGTACATGTCACCCCAAGCCAGGATGCAAAGATAAAATTTCTGGAAACCAATAACGCCGCTTCTTGGAGTAGCTAGTCCTGGAAGCTACAAGGGAGGCGATACTTGAAAATAAAGGTAAGGTAAAGAAATAAAAAAAATCTAGAAGAAGGAAAGGACCTGAGAAAGATCATCAAGTCCAGCCCCCTGCCTTCACTAGCAGGACCAATTTTTGCCCCAGATCCCTAAGTGGCCTCCTCAAGGATTGAACTCACAACCCTGGGTTTAGCAGGCCAATGCTCATTTAGTCCTAACTAGAGTACAGGATCTGGTCCAAGAGGTTAATATAGCTGAACCGCTCGGCAACAGTGACCATAATGTAATTAAATTAATCATCCTCGTTGTGGGGGAAATACCACAGAAGCCCACCACAGTAGCATTTAATTTCAGAGAGGGGGACTACACAAAAATGATGACGCTAGTTAAACAGAAATTAAAACATACAATCACACAAGTGACATGCCTGTAAGCTACATGGAAACTTTTAAAAAATATCATAAAAGAGGCTCAAATTCAGGACCCAAAAAAAAATCATGGCAAAACCACAGAATAAAAGAGGCAGTTAGAGGCAAAAATACTTCCTTCAACAATTGGAAGTCAAATCCTACTGAGGAAAATAGAAAGGAACATAAAGTCTGGCAAGTCCAGTATAAAAGTACAATTAGGCAGGCTAAAAAAGAATTTAAAGAGCAACTAGCAAAAGACACAAAAACTAAAAGAAAAAAGTGTTTTAAGTGCGTCAGGAGTGGGAAGCCTGCCAAACAATCAGTGGATGATCAAGTTGCTAAAGGAACACTCAAGAAAAACAAGGCTGTTGCGGAGAAGCTAAATGAATTCTTTGCATCAATCTTCACTGCAGAAGATGAGAGGGAGATTCCCACACCTGAGGCACTCTCTTTAGGTGACAAATCTGAGGAACTGTCCCAGATTGAGGAGTCAAAAGAGGATTTTTGGAATAAAATGGATAAATCAAAGGGTAGTAAGTCACCAGGATCAGATGGTATTTACCCAAGAGTACTGAAGGAACTCAAATCTGAAATTGCAGAACTACGGCTTTTGTAAAGTTAAATCATGATATACCAGTCTACTAGAATTCTTTGAGGGTGCCAACAAACGTGGACAAGGGTGATTCATTCGATTTAGTGTACTTTGACTTTCAGAAAGCCTTTGACAGGGTTCCTCGCCAAAGGCTTTAAGCAAAGTAAGCAGTCATGGGATAAGAGGGAAGGTCCTCTCATGGATCAGTAATTGGTAAAAAGATAGGAAAACAAAGGGTAGGAATAAATGGTCAGTTTACAGAATGGAGAGATGTAAATAGTGGTTCTCCAAAAGGTTGTGCTGGACCCAGTGCTGTGCAACATATTTATAAATCATCTGGAAAAAGGGATAAACAGTGAGGTGGCAAAGTTTGCAGATGATACAAAATTACTCAAAATAGTTAAGTCCAAAGCAGACTGCAAAGAGTTACAAAGGGAACTCACAAAATTGGGTGACTGGGCAACAAAATGGCAGATGAAGTTCAATGTTGATAAATGCAAAGTAATGCACATTAGAAAACAATCCCAAGTATACATTCAAAATTATGGGGTCTAAATTAACTGTTACCACTTGAGAAAGAGATCTTGGAGTCATTGTGGGTAGTTCTCTGAAAACATCTGGTCAATGTGCAGCGGCAGTCAAAAAAGCGAACAGAATGTTTGGAACCACGATGAAAGGGATAGATAATAAGACAGTAAATATCATAATGCCACTAAATAAATCCATGGTACACCTACACCTTGAATACTGCATGCAGTTCTGGTTGCCCCATCTCAAAAATATGTATATTAGAATTCGAAAAGGTACAGAGAAGGGTAACAAAAGTGATCAAGGGTATGGAACCGCTTCCATGTGAGGAGAGATTAAAATGACTGGAACTGTTTAGTTTAGAAAAGGGACGACTAAGGGCGGATATGTATCAGAGGTGTAGCCATGTTAGTCTGTATCCACAAAAACAACGAGGAGTCTGGCGGCACCTTAAAGACTAACAGATTTAGGCTTTCATGGGTAAAACCCCCCACTTCTTCAGGGGGAAGAAGGTTGAGGTCTATAAAGTCATGAACGGTGTGAATGAAGTGAATAAGGAAGTGTTATTGACCCCTTCCCATAACACAAGAACCAGGGCTCACCTGATTAAATTAATAGGCAGCGGGTTTACAACAAAGAAAAGGAAGTACTCCTTCACACAATACACAGGGTCTATATTCCACTTGGAAATGACTGGAGGTACCCAGGAGGTGAGAAAGGGAGGACTGAGGAATTTGGTCCCTGAAAATCCCAGTTCACCCACATATCCCTCCTCCCTCCATTAGAATCAGCAATCAAGTGGAGGAAAATAAACTAACTTGACCACTTCTCAGTGACAGGCCACGTTCTGAACATGGAGCCATCTCCCTCTCCTGTTTAAATGTAGCATGTGCTGTACAGAGCATTACCACATCATTTTTCAGTTCATGCTGTTCTGAAACAGCAAGAGTGATCAATCATTTACTTATCGCAGGAGCAAAACAGACTTTTTGTGGAGGGGGGGGGGAAACGCTACATTAAAGGAATTTTGCCAATTTGAGTGTTCCACTTGACAACTATTTGCATAATAAGGTTTTGCCAAGATAAGAAGATTGGTAATTTTCAGCGGCGTGGAAGAGATTGAAGTTTTTAAGCTTTCTGCCCACTATCTGCACATTCACAGCCTTCCTCTCTTGATCTATGGTTCTTTTTTAAGTCCCCCGTCTGTCCCCATTGTGCAATGAATTCCATCACTCTCAATTGTGTTCTTGAGCAGTGGAAGGGAGTTTGCATTTTGATTATAAAAAGGTGCCGTCAGCTCTTATTACAATGGAAAACCCATCTCCATGTGAAATTCTAAGGCACTTATAAGCTTAGTCTCCTCCTGTAGATCATGCTGTCACCATTTGACAGGTCCCTGAATGGGTGCGGACAGAATGAGAGTCAGGTTGCTTTGGGAGAAGAGAGGTCTGGAGAAACGGAAGCTGCAGCAAATCCAGTTTCAGATGTAAGGAGCTCAAGGGATGATGGGAGGAATTTAGTGGCACAAATGCCTTCGTGTAAAAGTTGTTACACATGCAACTTGAATTGGTGCACTGAATGGCTATCTGGAGGAAAAGGCAGGCAGGAGGATTTCAAGCTGTCGGCTTAAGTTAATTTCCTTCCACCCACCCTCTTGAGCTAGTTTATCTAACTCTAAGCCTCGTCAGCAATTTTCTGCATGGGAGCGTGGGAGAGGAGGAGGAAGATAGCCGTGGGTCTAACAGGTCAAGCACTGAATTCTATTAGAAATATCACAGAGAAATGCACCAGGAAGACGAGAATGGTAGAGGAACATAGAAGAGACCAACCAAATCCCATCAAACTTCCCCATGTACTTTCCACATATACCAGAGCCAAACAAGGCTGTACATGGGGACATTCATATTCATTATTCAAGTCTCATATTCAAATCTTACCACAGGTCCCCTTCTCAGGGTGAAATTAAAACCGCAGATCTGAATCCCTTCCAGTTTAGGATTAAAGTTAACCCTGGTTCACATCTGAACTTTGCAGGCCAGGACCACTTTTATGTCTGCTCTCATCTCTGTACTTTCTTATTACAGTAGTACCCACAGGCTTCACCTGAGATCAGGGCCCCATTGTCCTGGGCACTGTACTGATTGTATGATACTTGCCCTGCTCTAAAGGGCTCACAGTCTGTGCTGGCAAGACAGAGAACAAATGGGAAGGGAAGGAGAGGCACAAACATTTGCTCAAGGTTACACAGCAGAGTCAGAACCAGGCCCAGTCTTTCCAGTCTAATGCCCCAGTCACTAGAGCAAGGGTGGATAAACGATGGCCCGCGGGCCACGTCCGGCCCATCAGACCATTTAATCCGGCCCTGAGCTTCTGCTGGGGAGTGGGGTTAGGGGTTTGCCCTGATCCAGCGCTCCAGCCGGAAAGTAACCAGCATGACACCCCTCTGGCTCCTATGTAGTACGCAGAGGCGTGGCCAGCGGCTCTGCACACCGTGCCCTCAGCAGGTGCCGCCTCATCCACAGGCACCACCCCCGCAGCTCCCATTGGCTGTGGTTCCTGGCCAATGGGAGCTGCAGGGGTGGTGCCTGAGAACAGGACAGTATGCAGAGCCGCCTCACCGCACCTCAGAGCCGGAGCGGGGACATGCTTCTGGGAGGTGCTTGCAGTAAGCGCTGCCCGGAACCTGCACCCCTGAGCTCCCCCATGCCCCAATCTCCTGCCACAGCCCTAATCCTCCTCTCATCCTCTAAACCCCTCAATCCCAGCCCAGGGCCCCCTCTTGTACCCCGAACCCCTCATCTCCGGCCCAACCCCAGAGTCCACACCCCCAGCTGGAGCTCTCACACCCCTCCCCTGTTCTCCAATCGCCTGCCCCAGCCCTGATCCCTCTTCTGCCCTATAAACCCCTCGGTCCAAGCCTGGATCCCCCTCCTGCACCCCAAACTCCTCGTCCCCAGCCCACACCAGAGCCCTCACCCCCCATGCACCCCAACCCAGAGCCCCCTCCCATATCCTGAACTCCTCATTTCTGGGCCCTCCCCAGGGCCCGCACACCCAGCCGGAGCCCTCACCCCCTCCCACACCACTAACTCCAATTTTGGGAGTATTCTTGGCCTGCCATACAATTTCCATACCCCGATGTGGCCCTTGGGCCAAAAGATTTGCCCACCCCTGCACTAGAGCATCATGCCTCCTGCCCTGGTCAATTCTGCCCTCTAGCACTTAAAACTCCCATGATCCTCTCTCCTTTGAAATCCCTTCACAAAACCTACTTTATAAATGACAGCTTCTTATAGACATTTGGCCATGCAGATATTTAAAAAAAAATATTCACAATAACTAAAGCCTTCATTATCTCCAAGATAATAACAGTAATCCTCAGCGTTTCCACAGCACTTTACATATTGAAGCACTTTGCAATAATTAACTAATTAGACCACATGACACTCATCTAAATAATTTTATCCCCTTAATACAGAAGGAGAAGCTGCAAGAGAGAATAGAAATGACTTGTCTAAGGCCACAAATCAAGTCAGGGGTAGAGATGGGATTTGAACTCATGTCCGTCTGTCTCTGGCTCATTCCTCCGGACCCCTTGTTCCCAACTCTCCTGCTTTTATTGGGAGTGTCCTGATGTCTGATTTTCTTTAAGCCCCAGCTCGTGGAGTCAAAATAAGTTTGTATCCCTTCCTAAAACATGACCCGTGTGTGACCTAGAGGCTCAGAAATCAGAAGGCAAATAAAAAATAACCTAAAATGTATTAACTAAAAATCTCATGATTTTTAAATCAATCTCATGATTTTTGGAGACCTTACTCTTGATTCTTGACTGCTTGGTGTTGACAATACTGCAGGCCACAACAGATTGTATTTGTTTTTTTAAATTTTTCCATACCCCTTAAGCAGAGATAAGAAAGTATCTTGCATTTAATGAGAGGCCCCTAAGAAAGCATGTTGTGGTTAACCTGGGAAAAGAAACAACACACAAAGGGGTAAAATTAGAACAGCCAGGGAGTCATGAAACTCAAGCCCACTTTCTGTTACTTTTGCCATTATGGTTAGTATAGATTATGAACTATTATTGTAGTAGTATGTAAGGGCCTCTCCTTCGGGGTGAGTTCCCATTGTACTGGGCACTGTAGAAACAAACAGGAAGACACCATTTCTACCACCAAGAGATTACAAGTGAGTATGAGTAATATCGGGACTGAAGGAGGAGCAGGGAGGAAAGGAGAATGGAGATTATGAAAATAACGTTCCCCTTGGGCTACAAGTTTGTTATGTGCACAACTTGATGCTTCCAACTCATTTGAGAGTTCATACATAGAGATTAAAAGAACACCTATAAAAGGTCAGCTCCTCAATTGGTGCAAATGGTGCAGGCTCATTAGCTACAATGGAACTGCATCCATTTACTCTAGCTGAGGATGTGATCCAGAACCATCTGTATCTGACTGCCATCCTACTCCACCATCACGGGGGTTGGCTGACTTCTACAGGCGCCACAGCAGAAGGGAGATATGGAGAAGGAGAGGGGAGTGGTCCGACAGATTCATTCAGGGAAGACCTTCCGTGAGTAAGGATCAGTTGGCAAGATAATGGCGTAATAGAAGTCGTGTGATGGGAACAGAAACTTTGCACAGGACCAACATGCGGCATACAGAGTTTTAGAAACTGAAGTGACTGTGTGTGTAGTTACTGCACCTTTATTATGGATAGCCTTTGTTGCAGGATTCAAAAGACTTGTTAGTTGGCATCAGTTCTAGTTGGAATTATGTCCTATCTATGCAGGGGTTCTTTACATCAGTGTGGCAACACCAATGAACCCCACCCCCAGCGCAGATACAGGGCAACAGTGTAAGATAAGGCATGCAGCAATACAACTTACCTCCAGTTTTAAACCAGGGAATCTGTACCCATGCAAGGCCTGTTCATCACCCGTGCAGCATTTCTACACCACACCTATAATGCTGGCATAGTTGGATCAGTGTAGCTACACCACTGCAAAAAAAAAAAAAATCCCAAACCCTGTATAGGCCAGGCCACAGAGACTGGGCTAAGACTGAAAGAGGGCTGGGTGTGGCTTGTAACGAAAGGCCACTGTGTTAACTTGATTGATTTTGGCTGACATTTTGTTTTCTTGCTTTTGTCATTTTGATCCAGTTAAAGGAATTATGGTTAATTTAAAAGGGCACAATTGGCTCTTGGAGAGAAATGGTTACATGCTGTAACTATGGTTCTTCAAGATATGATCCAGACGTGTATTCCATATAGGTGTGCTTGTGCCTAGTACACCGAAGCCGGAGAACATTGCCTAGCAATGCCTTGTGGCTGGGATGGAGGGTTGTTGTTTCTTCTTCTTCTTGGAGATGCAACTTGTATTCCATATAGGTGACTCCCAAGCAGTACTCACAGGAGGTGGGTCCTGGAGTCCATTTAAACAAGGATTGCAGGACTGCCTTCCCAAAGTTTGCATCGTCCTGGATGCTGCGGTAATGGCATAATGGTTCATAAACATATGATAGAGGACCAAGTGGCAGCCCTGCAAATGTCCAGTATTGAAATGTCACTTAAGAATGCCATTGATGTAGCTTGTGCTCTCGAAGAATGAGCTTGCACCCTTTGAAAGGGCGTAGTCAGAGCTATTTCATATGCCATCTTGATACAAGAGGTTATCCACCTAGAGATATCTGCAAAGAGACTGCTTGTCCCTTCATATGATCTCCATATGACACAAACAGACAAGGTGAAGCACGAAAAGGTTTAGTACTGTCCAGGTAAAACACTAGACATCACCTGACATCTAATGTGTGAAGAAGCTGCTCCCCCGGAGATAAATGCAATTTGAGAAAGAACACAGATAAATACACTTCCTGGCTCAAATGAAATTGAGACATCATTTTAGATAAAATTTTTGGCTGTGGCCGCAAGGTCACTTTGTCTTTGGAGATTTGCATGTAAGGAGGCTCTGCCATCAAAGCCTGCAGCTCACAAGTTCTCCTTGCAGGTGTTACTGCCCCAGGAACGCAGTTTTTTGACACAAAAGTAGAAAAGGAGAAGATACTAAAGGCTCAAATGGAGCACCCATCAGAGCTACTAAAACCATATTAAGGTCCCACAGAGGTACTGGTTCTCATACTGGTGGGTGGAGATGAAAGATTCCTTTAAATAACCTTGCTACATGGCATTGGAAAATACTGATCTTCCATGGATGGGAGGCTGAAACGCTGAAATCGTCACCAGATGCACCTTCAATGAGCTAAGTGCACTCTCCAATGACTGAAGCTATAAGGAGATGTCCTGGAAACAAGCCAGATTCAGCTGAACTGAACCACCACATCAAGAACTGCTTCCAGCTGCCCGAATAGGCTATTCTGGTAGAAGGCTTTCTACGAGTGAGTGGAACCTCTTGGACAGCCTACGGACCTTGTTTTTCCTCCTCATTTAACCACACAGCAGCCAGGCATAGAGATGCAGCGAACTGAGTGTGGGATGAAAAATCTGACTGTGATTCTGAGTCAGGAGGTTGGGGTGAAGATGAAGAGATATGGATGTCAAATCAATAACACAAGAAGGTCAGAGAACCAACATTGCCTCAGGCGTGCAGGGGCAATGAATCATAGAATCACAGAATATCAGGGTTGGAAGGGACCTCAGGAGGTCAGAAAAGGGATTAAAAGCAGCTCTAGGGAGGCTGCGCGGGAGTCAGTCAATCAGGGTGGGGCTGGCCCACATAAAAAGGGCTGCAGAACAGAGCCGTTTCAGTCACTCCCTGCAGCTTGAGAAGGGAGGAGGACTGGCTGCCTTGCAGGCAGAGGGCAGCAAGCACCCTGGGCAGAGCCATGCTGCAGGCAGAGACCAGAGAGTTAAAGGCAGCTCCTGGCAGGCTGCAGGGATCTGCAGACTGAGGCCCTGATACCAGGGCCGGCTCCAGCATTTTTGCCACCCCAAGCGGCAAAAACAACAACAACAAAACCCACGATCGGCGGCACTTCGGCAGCTCTACTGCCGCCGCTTCATTCTTCAGCGGCGATTCGGCGGCAGGTCCTTCCCTCTGGGAGGGACTGAAGGACCCACTGCCGAATTGCCGCCAAAGACCCGGACGTGACGCCCCTTTGCGTTGGCCGCCCCAAGCACCTGCTTGCTGCGCTGGTGCCTGGAGCCGGCCCTGCCTGATACAAGGGCAAAGAGGGTGCTGGAGCCACAGGGGAAGTGGCTGGACCATGAACTGCAGTTTGCCACTGAAGGGAGTGGCCGGACAGTAGACTGCAGATCCCCTTGGAAGCGGGAGGGGACATAGAGTGTGGCACAGTCAGCGGGCAGTGGTAACTGAGCCCCAAACATCATGAAAGCGAGTCAGCCTGTCCCTGAAGGGTGAAGGGAGGACAAAGATACAGAGGTCACAACTGTGTCTCTGTCCTGGACATACAAGTGAAAATGGGCACTTGGTAGATGCTGCGGGAGGGGGAGGGAGATGAGGCAACTGGCCGAACTCAGAACTTGTAGGCCTCTGCCTCTGGGATCTATGAGCCTTCCTGGGGTAGTCGCATGTCCTCAGGCGAGGGAAGGACTGCCCAAAGGGGTGCTGTGGGCAGTACTGTGGAAGCTGCTGCTGTGCCCCATAATGACATCTCTGCACTGCTGGAGTATACACCCCCAGCTAGCATAGGGTAGCCCTAGTGTCTTTAAACAAGGGCAGAGTTTCATCAGTCTTTTCTGGAAAAAAGCACCTAACCATCGACGGGCAGGTCCTCAATGTTCTGCAACACATCGAGTGCAATGCCAGAACTTTACAGCCAAGACACTCCCCTCAGGATTATCACTGAGGCCATAACTCTGGCCGATGTCTCAGCCACACCCAAAGCCGACTGTAACGATATCCTGGCCACCAGACAACCCTCAGCTACACAGGCTCGAAATTCATCCTTGGAAGCCTCAGGTAATTGGTCCATGAACTTAGACATAGTTGTCCAATTAACAAAAGCGTATTAGGACAGCAATGCCTGCTGGTTTACAATATGCATTTGCAGGGAAGCGAGGGTATAGAGTTTTCTACCCATTATGTCCATCCTCTTGAACTGTCCGTTATGTCCATCCCCTTGGCTATAGACTTTTACCTGCCTTGCCAGGCCCTGTCATTCACCGCAGCTATAACCAGGGAATAAGACACTGGGTGGGAACAAAACGCTATACAGGTACAAAATAGCTGCATTCGTGTTTCTTCTCTCCTCCCCTCATCTACAGGCCCCAATTGTGTCACTGGGTGCCAATTACCTAATATCGCAGATAGGAAATTCTACAACATTCACATCTACAGCAAGAGACAATGTTCTGCGGTAAACAAGTTACAGGTTTGGATGCCAGGATTAGGGCTGGTTGGGAATTTTTTGACAATAATTCTTTGTTGCAAAATGCCCATTTTTTTAAAACCAAAACTGTTTGCAGGAAGTTTTGACAAACTTCCCATTTAAAAAAAAATGAAAAAAGTTTTGAGGTTGTCAAAATGCTACATTCCTACATTTTCAGAATGAAATGGTTCAATTTGTTTGCTTTACAGTAATTTCTTTGCTTCAAAACAATTTGTAATATTTTTTATAAATGAAAGTCAAAATTGAAGCAAAATTTTCAAAATTAAACATTTTGATTGACCTGAGCTTTTTTTTTTTTCTCTCCCAGATTTCTAGTTTGCAACATTTTTTGAGATTTTTGCCTTTTTGGCTGGCTATGGGATGGTAAAACGTTTCAAAATCTTAAAAAATTTCATTGGCTGTGGAAAATGTTTCCCACGCACCTTTAGTCAGTAACTCCTGATTTCAAATCCAGATTTTGACTTTGATTTTGCACAAGTCATTTAAACACTCTGTGCCTCAGTTTCTCCATCAGGGTTAATTTGCCCTTTCTTCAGACAGCTGTAAATAGTATTAGGTATCAGTGCTTTCAGGTTAACAGAGCTAAGTATTGTAAGTTCAGCAACTGTTTGCACCTTACACCATAGTTACTACATAACTGCTCCTGCGTCATCAGTAGGGATGCTGTGAGCTTGACTTTGTTCAGTAGATAGAGTAACTTTGCTTGTCCTTCTTAAAGACACACTACCCTCGGGGAAGAAAAATCACCACGACTCCTTTGCTATACACCACAGTGCAAGATAGAAATTTGTGATCCTCATGCAGAAGATCATTTTCTAACAGCAGACTGCTAAGGTCTGAGGTGAGAGCATTTTCCCAACCTGGCTCATTACCAATCAACTCTTTAATTACGCCTACTGAAGAAGTAATGCAAAGTGATGTTACTGAGTTTGTCCCTAATTAAAAAATACAGTATTTAAAGCCTGCATGATGATTCCCTTTTGCTGAAATCTTTAATCTGTAGGAGAAAAAGTCTCTGAAGCCTTGATTAATAACAGGACCAAGTGCTCCACAGCTGAAAATGCCAGGGTATTAAATTTCCCTGTCGTCTAGTGTCCCCATCTAATAGAGATCCTGGCAATGTTACTTATGTGATAGTGTGCAGAATAATTGAGGCATAAAGTTATAGAGCCCGAATGAGACAAATGATACTAATTCTCCTGAAGACAAGGCTGACGTGGATGCGGGCACTAATGCAATAAACAAGGTACCTGGGTAATTACATCATTAAATAAAATAAATGGCCTTCCCCTAAGTGTTATCCGTGAAATCAGATGCCAGGGTAAGTAAGATGCATTGAAATCCGAGCAAATTGCACTGTATGGGAGCAAGGAAAAACACACAGACATAATCGTCTTAAGCAGAACTGCTCACCATCCAGAAATCTGACACTTATTTTAAGTAAAATGTATTAAAAAACAATGAATTATACAAAGGTAAATGTATGGGATGAGTCTTACTCAAAGTTTCACTTTGGTGGCATGTAAAATCACAGATTGCTATAGATCTGCTTCCAAGACTGTTTGGGAACAGTCTGTATCAGAACAGACCCAAAATACGCTGTAGCTGTATCCCTGCAAAGATATGATCTTGGCTGGTATCACAAGCTGTGTCTGTTTTCATCTGGTTACAACTTAAGTGGGAGACCTTCTAGAAAACATAGGTGCTAACAGCCATGAGTTGACTTTATTTACTGCCATATGACTTTTGCCAAGACTAGTTATTGTAAATCACATTACACAGATTATCCCAGTGCTGGTAATTTAATACATGGGCCTCTTATTTCAGTGTCACTAATAAACCAGTGGCATTGAGTCAGCAGGCACTGTGCTGTCTTTTGGCTATGATGGAAAATCAAAGTTCTCACCACCTGTGGTCATTACAAATCCCTATTTTGTTTTGTGAACGATTAGGGGAGTTAACCCCAGTGTACTGGCCAGACTGCAATAGCTGCCAATTTGTTTACTTCCTGTAGTTTCCAATATACAGTTTCCTTCACTTCCTGTCCTAAACTGCATACTAACAAACAAAGTTCTACCCCAGAAGTGCCTGCATTACAATGGTAAGTGTTTTGATCCTCATGCACCGAACCAGTGAATGATCCCTTTAGATGAAGGAACTATGATGAGTAATGGATGATGATAACCATGACACCTGTTGCTCTGGAGCCTAGCTCATCTCCCTAGTCAGGGACATCGTCTGGTTGCTCTGGTCAGTTCCCTCTTCTTCACCAGTCCTTCTTAGGCTGGGCAGAGCTGGATGGGTCATCACATCCTTTTGTGTCGGTGACATGCAATATAGCTGATTTCAGGATCAGGTGAAAAGTTGAGGGTGGCAGGAGCAGAACAGGAGGCACATGCAGGGGGACAGAAAGGAGCGTATGTGGGAGGAGAAGACAGCAGGAGCTCATACATATCAGGTTGGAGTCGTCACTGGTTCAGTGATGATAGTCAATGTCCCCACTGGAATATCAAGGTTTTCTGTTTAATGATTACCGGTTCTGTTCATTCCCTCTGGGGCATCTGGCACTGGCCACTGTCGGAAGACAGGATACTGGGCTAGGTGGACCTTTGGTCTGACCCAGTAGGGCCATTCTTACGTTCTTATGCTGTCAATCCAATCTGCCTCAGCCATTGTGATGATAAAAATTTCCCCTTTTCCCCCTCCCAAAGATTCTTTTTCAGGCCCCAAAAAGGCAATGGGTGGAATAATCCATACTCCATTCTTTTGTCCACCAATTAGGCCTAATTTCCAAAACACCAATTTTGGTTCATTGATTTCTGATCCTCTTCTCCTTTTGTTTACCGGTCATAATCTTTATGACACTCCTTGAGTGCTATCAGTAGATGCTTTGTTTAAATTAATGCATTCTGTCTCCTTCTTACACCTATGAACCTTTACCCACTTTTGACCAGTTAGGCTAACAATTAAAGTAGGCATTCAAGGCCCCAGTTATTACAACAAAGTGATGAAGTGAAGCTGTCTGCAGATTACGACGACTGGACAATCTCAATATATTTCCTGGTGAATATCAGTCCAAATCACACAACTGTTACACAGTGTGGAACCAACCTTTCTGAATGATTCAGCAGTGTGCTCAGAAGAGGCCCCTTATTAGAATAAAAGCATATTTTAGAGTAATGACAAGCTAGGGTGCCCACCTTCAAAGCTTGATCTGTGGGGATATGCCTCAGTTAACCTGCATAATGCACTCACCCATCCTCTGCCCAGCTCTGTAAGTCCTTATCATTCAGGAATACCATCGTATTTATTTATTCATTCTGTTAAATAAATAAATACGATAAATTAAATAAAATATTTCTCTTGGATTTTGCTTAACCCATTTCATATAAAGTGAGTTTTATGTAGGCAAATTCATTTTCAGTTCTTCATTTCCATTTTCATTGTAAGGCTTAAATCAATGTCAGATCAACGGCTGAAAATATTCCACTCAATAGTTATTACATTTCTTCTTCCTCCCTTTGTCATGCAATCATTTTCTACACAGATCAGCTGAAAATTTGGCCAGTGCTTAAGACATTGAAGTATATGAAAAGCAGAGTAATTCTACAAATCAATGCAATGGAGAATTAACATCAGAAGCACTTTTGTCAACAAGAAGGACTGACTGCAAGGGAAGGAAATTCTAGCCAACTTGCCCTGAACTTAGCCTCAGCAAGTAACTGGGAGGTTTGGGGCGGGGACAACATTCTGTTACTACTGCTTTCTCTGCTCAATGATATAATTACTGGACAAATTCTTCACTCTTTGGACAGGCAAAACTCACGTTGGCTTCAGTGTGAGCATTGTCTGAATGAGGAGTGAATCAGGGATTATGGATTATATAGCTGATTTGAGAACCTCAAAAAGTTACTGAGTTTGACTCTGAAGTTGGGATACAGGAGTGAGATTTTCAAAAGAGCTTAACTGATTTACAAGCACAAGTTCCTTTGAATGGGATGTGTCCTCCAAAGTTACCATATGAAAATTCCACCCCATATCTGAAATATCCAGAACCAGGGAATCTCTGTGCAATATTTCCTATGCTTCTTATTCACAGAATATCAGGGTTGGAAGGCACCTGAGGAGGTAATTTAGTCCAACCACCTAGTCAAAGCAGGACCAATCCCCAACTAAATCCCCAAATGGTCCCCTTAAGGATTGAACTCACAACCCTGAATTTAACAGGCCAATCTGCAAACAACTGAGCTATCCCTCCCTCCCAAAGGGCCACTGGAAGGAAGTTGAACAGCATTTCTCATGGTATCAATATCCCCATCTTTTGTTGCTCCAGGATCTGTGAGATATCAGGACATCCAATGGAGAATGTTTCTTGCCCACTCTTCCAAAGGCAGGCTAAGCCTTGCCAAATGGATGATGCCTAAGGAACTTGTCAAAATTGAAGCTTGCAAAATTTTCCTATGCAACTTTAATCCCCTTAAGGGTGGTTCAGTGGGCGAGCATGAACCAGTGAACTATCCACTAACACTGATAGTTAGGCTCAACCAAAATGTAGCCTTCTTCTTAGTCTAGACGCAGCGTAACACCTTAAATTTTATTTTAATTGGTCATGTTCTAGCCTAGGCTTCTTGAGCTCCTACCTAGATTAGAAGGTGACCCGCTAAAGTTGAGTTAATGATCTTTCCCTGTATCTACAATGCCAACACGTTTGGATTTCAGTCAGGCTTAGCTAGCATGTGTTAGCTAAGTCTGACTTAACCTTGTTTTGACTAGGAAAAAATATCAAAGCCATAGTAAGAGATGATCCCTGCTCCAAAGATAGTACAGTGTAAATAGACAAAACAAGCCATTGGCAGGAGGAAAAGTAACTGAGGCACAAAGACATCAAGTGACTTGCCTAAGATCACATGGGAAAATTGTGGTATAGCCTGGTGATGGAAACCAGAACTCCAGTGTCCAGTCCACTCAGTAACACTGAGTTCCTCTTGTAAAAAACACCCTTTTCCTGCAAGAAGGATGTAATTTAAAGATTCCAGGATTTGGTACCTGATTTTGCAAGGATGAAATAAACTAAGCTATTTCTCATGCAAAATATGTTTGTTCTGAACTGTGATCTTATATTTAATCCCATCACAAGCTAATGTTCTGAACATAAGTGAGCTTTGCATGATAAAATCTACTTCAGTGAAAGACTAGTTGAGGTTGATTTAGGTCTTGGTCAAAATTCCCAGATATATTCATTTGCATTGATAAAAAAGAAAGTATTTTTCAGTTCAGAAAATAGAAGGCGGCCCTGTCAAGAATACTTTACTTTGCTGTTTGCTTCTTTGATTCCTGGACATGAATTTCACAAACCTCTCCATTTATAGACTCTGTACCTTTCCCTGAAGATACAGTGCAGATAATGTCAATAAAATGCTCTCCATCAAGTCAGTGAGTTGGAAAAAGATTTTGTACTTAGATATTCTTCTTGGAGGCTAAACTCCTGGATGGCTGCAGAAGGTTAAATAAGGTAAGTGAGACTGCCAGTGCTACAAGCTCTCTGCTTCTAATAGCAGTGAGTTTCATTAAAAATGGAGCGCTCAGATTAGCAGATCATAACAATATATTTAAGGCCCATGGGCTCCTTCAAATTCTAAGATCTTTGTAACAGACAACTGCTGTTGGAAACCATGTGAAGGAAGCTGAACTTTACAAATTAGCTTGAAGTTCTAGTTAAAGAATAATAGCACCACCATATATTTACAACAGGACACCTTTCTTTCTAAGATCTTAATGTACTTTTCAAATCATGGCCCAGATGATTCCCTCCTATGGAAACACCGACTGGAGGGTCAACAGTCTTAACAGGGCTTGAAGCCACGAAGAATACGTTGCATCACCTGGTAAGTGGAGAGCTGGGTGTAACTCCTTGAGGACAGGCAGTGCTTGTAAGTCTCCTAGCCTGCAGATAACCATCATCGTGTGGAAATCCATCACGTCTTGGGACACACAGAGAAGGATAAAGCATTGTGCTACACTACAGGCACCTCAGTCATGCCTGGGCTAAGCCTTCCAACACAGAGCGGGAGCCCACATTACATGATGCTAATGCAGTGAAGAGAAAAATTAGGTTTCCATTCTGCTTTACTCCTGCTTGGGATGGGGTGCGGAAGAGATCCCTTGAGATCCCTTTCCCACAATGCACCCATGCAAGAAAGGACAGGATTCTGCTCATTGGTTGATATTAAATGGTTATTAAAAATAGTGAGAAGCCAAGTAATGGGAGAGAGAGAGAGAGAAAGAGAGAGAGTGCGCCTACGCTCTTCACAGAGTAATCTGAAATTTGCAATTTTTCCTACAGTATGTTGTATTTTCATCCTCTGCCAGTTCCTGGGTTAAGTGGTGCATGGAGCCTTTTAAAGACTATTTTTTTTTCAAGAGCAAGGTACAGAATATGGATCAAATACAAACTGCTCATTACAAATTCTCCTAACTTGGAAGGATTCCCTCACACTAGGCCTTGGCCACTTGTTATCACTTACTTTCTATTACCAATGAGCACGAAAGACTCTAAGGCAGCCAAAAAATTCAGCACAACCCACCACCACCAAGCAATTACAAAGCTCTGTTAGCAGCTGATCTCAGATTGTCTTCACTAATTAAAACCAACTGTCAATAATAAAATCTAACCATGTCTACACCACCCTGCCAATTTGGGCACCTCTGTGAGAGAATTAGGCAAGTAACAGGCAGCCACATTGACAACTATGGCCCCGTAAAGAGAGCACTTTAGAATGCTCTGGAATGAAAGGTTATCACATCATTTAATTTTCTGGAGATGATGATTGCTTTGGACGTGCAATACCCTTTTGAATGATAATTTCTATGTTAACACATACACTGAAAGAAACATGTTGGTGTGTCGGCCATAGGGTGACCAGACAGCAAATGTGAAAAACTGGGACAGGGGTTGGGATAATAGAAGCCTATATAAGAAAAAGACCCAAAAATCGGGACTGTCCCTATAAAATCGGGACATCTGGTCACCCTAGTTGGCCACTTTCTCTTCTGTGAGACAGGCACACACATTTGATCTTGCAAATGGGTTGGGGCCTCTTATTGGTCATGAGAAAACCAGCTGAAACTGTTGACAGAGTAGATACATGAGAGCTTGCTCACTTCCTCTGCCAAAGCTACAGTAAGAACAAACTGTTAACTTTTAACCTCAAATGCAGTTAAATACTCTGGGCCAAATCCAGAGCTGGAGTAAATGGCCATCATTCCCACAGACATCATAGACCGCTTAGTAATAAATCTGTTGTTTCTCTCTCTGCGTACGGTATGTAGGTAATCGAGTCACATATGGCTCCATAAACTCAGCCAAGACATGACAAATGTAACAGTTTATGAAGCATATCCCAGTTATCCAGCATCGCTCTGAGAGTAGGACCACCAGCATGGATGGTGGCATGCAGCAGTGGACATACCTTTCTCAAAGAAGAGAAAATTGACAGGGGAGACAAAACGTCTCTCTCTCTTGAGCTGGCATTTCTACTGATGCTGGTTAATAGGATATGGCCCGCAGAGGAGGGAAAACGCTGCCACCTGTGACTTGGATATTGATTTCAATCTCATGGAGAGGCCATCCTTGAGGAACTGGAGGTTGGGAGTAATGTGGAGCGTGTGCATGAGCAGATGGCTCAATTCCAGGCATCAGAGTAAGCCTTAGAAGTGGAGTGGTCCCTTGATGCAAACCATATAAAAGGTGTCTGCCGTGTTAGGGTCTGATCTGTAAAAACCTTCTGAGAATAACTGCACAGTGCAGCATGAGCTTGGTTTTGCACAATGATCTGAAGGTGAATACATCTGAAGAGTGGGTATTCACCCAAAAAGTTGCTCTAGTCTATGTGCCACACAGGATTCTTTCTTTTTTTTTACATATAAAAGGTATTCTTGTCGGAATAGCCTGTCCTTTTCAATAACTCCCATTCAGTGGCCATTCAGACATTTCAAATTCCTATGCAGAAATGGGTTTAGAGGGCATAAATATTTCCCTGGAGGCATGTGTAAAGAGTACATGGAATTGGATGTACTAGTTTGGAGAACATGGGTCCTGTGAGCCACTGCACATTTACCAGAATGATCAGGGCTTTTTCTCTTTAGATATTTTTATACCACTTTGGTTATAAGGGAAGGCTGCTTCTCTGTGCTAGGCTGCTAGTCCCTATTCAGGAATGCCTTAATGCAGGATTCCCTCTGACAAATGCAGAACTCAGCAACCACTCTCCCTGATGCAATGATCTCTGACTAATCCAGGATGCATTCACAGTTTTGTGCCTTGTGTAAATATGGTTCATAGTCATTCCACTTCCCCTTGGAGTAGCAGCTAGGTTTCTAGATGGTTTCCCTCTATGGATTCATGAATGAGATGGTACTGGTGGTGTCTGATTTCACCATGAGGTGTCAGTTTTCTAGGCCATGTGGGAAATGCAATAGGACCGGGTAGACTGTTACCTCTCTACAGAGCATATGCTGGTTTTGCTGCTTTGATGGGTAACCAGAGTTCTTGCGCTGAGCCCATCCTCCATCCCCATAAGGTGGCATTTGATGTTAGTGTTCCCCTGTGATTCACTTGAATCAATATTCCTTTTAGAACTTCTTTGTCCTCATCCACCAGTGATCTGACCCTGTGATCCTAACTCAGGCAACACTCCCACTAAAGTCGTCAGGAATTTTGCCTGTATACAGCCTGCTTCATAGGACCTAGCATGTCGGCTTCAAATACAATCTGCAAAGTTGTGGATTTAGTCAAGCCTTTCTGGCCCTAAATTTCGAATCAGATGGATTTAAATTTGATCCTACATCTCATTAATGCCAAGCTAGTGTGCATAATTGAAGGTCCCTGGAAATCTATTTGTACTGATTTATTTATAATTGCTGATAAATCCCTCGGAAAGGGACATCGGTTCCACGCGTCCAATGGGAATCAGAAAGCAACAAGCTTCATATATAGGCAAAACCAAGATACATACAGATCTTGAGAAAGACTGGAAAGTGGAGGAACGGTGGAGAGGGAGAAAAAGGGGCTGGTTAGAAAAACAAGAGCTTAACCAAGGAAAGAATGAGTTCTGGAACTACCAGTAATTGCTACTACTGGACTTGATGCCTGTTACAGGTTACAGGCGAACAGAGGGAATAGTCCCGCTGATGTGCCTCTGAAGGAGACGCAGCACGTTCTCCTGCATGGCCAGGAATGGTGGAGATGCTACTCGCGCTTTGCTCTTCTCTGTGGGGTAGCTTGTAACACAGAGGGTGCAGGTCCTGTGTTGTAGCCCTGGCACTAGCATCTGCTGCAGTTTCGACCAAGAAGGCTAGGACCTGCAGCTGTGATGCAGCAGCACAGAATGCTGACCTGGGCACACAGGCAGCTTCTGCTGGGGAGGGGGCTGAGAATCCACTGGAGAGGAGGCGGTTGGAAGACGGGTAGAGAAGGAAGTGAAAAGAGGAGGCGCTGGTGATTTGCTGAGGAAGCTGGATCATGAAGGGCCATGTGCCAGGAGCCAAGCTGAGAGGGGCATAGAGCGTCTGACCAGTGAGGCTGACTGCTGACTGCATTGAAGAGGTTGTCCATCATGGATTGTCTATGGTATAGGACAATTTCTTTGACTGACAAGAGATTAGGACTGGAATGTTCAATTCTAGATGGCCCTCATACCGATCTAGCTGCAGATAGTTTCATTTGAGTTTGATTCCCTATGGTGATCAGTGGGGATGTGCAGTGCAGGGCATCTCTGCAGGGGCAGTGTCCCCCAGGTAGGGCTCACCAGCTTGATGGTAGGCTAGAGGCACCCTCAAACCCAGCCAGCTTTCTGTCACACGGCCAAACCCTACGCTGGGCCTGAGGCTTGTGGGAAACGGAATGCTGCCCCAGCTCTACTCATGGTGCAGTGAAGCCCGGAAGTTGCTACATGTCTAATAAGAACATAAGAATGGCCACACTGGGTAAGACCAAAGGTCCATCTAGGTCAGTATCCTGTCTTCTGACAGCGGCCAATGCCAGGTGCCCCAGAGGAATGAACAGAACAGGGAATCATCAAGTGATCCATCCCCTGCCACCCACTCCCAGCCTCTGGCAAACAGAGGCTAGGGACACCATCTCTGCCCATCCTGGCTAATAGTACTTCACTCTCCAAGCAGTAACAGTCTTTCCTGCCTCCTTCCTCCTCCATCCCCAGAAGGACAGAAACAGCTGAGGGAGTCACACAGAAGTGCATCCACCCACCCCTTTCAAATCCTCATTGTGCACTGCTGAGTAGGAGCCCCTTTTGAACTGGGTGTGTTCCTTGGTCACGCTCCCCTGATCTGCTGCAAAAGGGACCGCTCTGACCCAGAGGACAGGGCAGGGTTTACTCAGTAGTACTGCCTCGGGGGGCGGGGGTTGGATGATCACACCCCACGCCCTCGTTCCACCCTCGATCACTAATGCAGTCCAGCCCAGGACTTAGCCCTTAGGGTAGCGGCTGAATTTTGGGTGCTGTTTTTATGATGTTTTGGAGTGGTTATTTAAATATCAACTTCCAGGCGCTGCAATCTTTTAATTGTCCATCAGGGCATTCACCACCAAGGACGATGCAAATAGACAGCCAGTGAGTCAAAGTCATCTATGCTTTTTACCACCGCGAAGGAACCAACCGCACAACATGCTTTGTATGAAAAACAGTTTTTAGTGCCTGGCTCTGTGGTAATCAATCCTTTTACACTCTGAAAAACATATATGTGAAGGTTTAATATTCCCCATCTGTTAAATCCCCAGTGCTGCAGCAGCAGCCTTCTCTATTTCATACTGAAGCAGAGAAACAAACCCTCTTCCTTGTAAGAGGGGTGTGTGTGTGTGTGTGTGTGTGTGTGTAAATAAAAGAATACCATCACCCAACGGGAATGCTGTGACTAATTGTGTGCTATACTCATGACAGCCGAAGGAAAAAGACTATTACTGCGCACTTGAGATCACTTAGAGGAGCCCACGGGGAAATGCTGGAGTATTACAGCCAAAGTAACACACAAAGAAACAATGTCTACGAATACCCCGGGGGCCGTGAAAATGAGTTCGCTCCAGAGGTCAAATATTAACAATTTGTGTGTGTGCACTTTCTGTTGCAATTTCATTCTCTCCATTTCAACAGGGATGGAAAATATCACAAGACCAAACTTTGATTCAAATAATAAAGGGATCAACACAATGCGGTGCACCGGGGTAAAGCTAACACATGAGCATATAGGGTGTGACAGCTGCAATATTAATAAGATGAATGGGAGTAAAACATGATAAACCCCCCCAAAAGTGATCTTATCCAAGCTGATGGCTTGCTCTGTTATCTGTGGAAGCAAGCAATGAAGGTTGGGTATTGTGGTATTCAGCTGGCCCAAAGATGACTGCTGTAGTTCTTCGTTTTGAATATTTTTACTATTTTATGCTACTCTGGAATGATTCAGTGGAGTGGGAAAGAAAGATAGAGAGAGGGAGTTGGGATGGAGACAAGTCAGGAGAGAGACTGACGGGTTGGGAGAGAGAGCGGGTAGATGGACATAGTCATGTGAGGGTCAAAGAGAGGGGAGAGAGAGCAAGGGATTGGGAAGATTCAGGAAGACAGGGAGAAGGTGAACAGGGAGAGCTGGGTGTAAGAGACCGTGGAGATGTTAAGATGGGTTCTGATCCCGTTGGCAGAGCTGGGTGGGCAGGCCTTGCAGAGCCCTGTTGGTCATCCAAGCTACTTGTGGGTGGAAGGGCACATTTCTCACATACCCAACTGCAGGGATCATCGGGTCATGGATAGACATTGCTGGCTAGCAAGGTTCTACAGTACATCCAGCATTGTTTAGTGACTCGTCGTAATGGGAGACATTACTGCTATATGCTCTGCTGGAAATACTTCTAAAGGTTTTAATCTGGGTCACCCAAATTACTATTTACTTAGGCAGCACTTCACTATCCACTGCTGCCCCTATTGTGTATTTTGATTCAAATTAGTAGCTCTCATCCCCAGTGTTATGTCCAAGCTGGGACTCTCTCTAGGTTTCCTCATTATGCCGTCGACAATATGCACATTAAAGGGCACTGGGTTTCAAAGCCGATAAAGTGCCAGGCCTGGTGTGAAACGATCCCCCAAATGAGCATCATTTCAATTTCCAAATACAAAATTGCTGTGGTATATAAAAGAGGGTAGCGTGCATTGTAAAGCAAACTAAGCTTGCTATGTTCAGCACTAAATTTTTAACAATGCCTTAAGAATCAGCAGAGCATACGAAACACACAACTGTCCTTCAGGTTTTGGGGTTATTTTTTTCCCTTTTACTTGCAATATGTGAATTCATTTTTGCACTCAGGAATCTCAGGTACAGAGAGTAGCAAAAATAGCCCGAGCAGACTGGTGGTTGCAGCTGTGCAGATGGCTTGAGACAAGAGACCCCATTCTGCATGAGGAGGATCTGGGGATGGGATGCTAATGCCCCAGTTTGTTAAGCATCCACAAATCAGAGTCCCATCTCAGGCACTACATACTGCAGATTGTCAATCTTACCTGTTACAGCAGTAGTAACAATGCAGTAGCCTACATATATACCGTGCCCTTTTATACCAAAGGGTGTGACCAACTGGCAAAGGGCAAGGGGGACACAGAATATTACAGAGATCCCCAGGTGAAGTATGTGCACAATAATTCACCAAAGGAGCACATAAGGTCTCTACAGAGAGCCAACAGCCCACTGGTCATCATCATCATTGCAAATTGCATGTACGGATATTTAAGAAGTTATGTACTGTGACAAAGTTCCTCCTCTACCTTGATGGGTCCTGCACTTACTGGCGGATTTTGCTAGCCTCAGAGATCTTCCTGTGTTGGATCAGGAGTTGGGAGGTTTTGGGGGGAACGCGGGCCCGCCCTCTACCCCGGGTTCCAGCCCAGGGCCCTGTGGGCTGCAGCTGCCTAGAGTGCCTTCTGGAACAGCTACACGACAGCTACAATTCCCTGGGCTACTTCCCCATGGCCTCCTCCTAACACCTTCTGTAGCCTCACCACAGGACCTTCCTCCTGATGTCTGTTAACGCTTGTACTCCTCAGTCCTCCAGCAGCACACCCTCTCACTCTCAGCTCCTTGCGCCTCTTGCTCCCAAGCTCTTCACATGCGCATCACAAACTGAAGTGAGCTCCTTTTTAAACCCAGGTGCCCTGATTAGCCTGCCTTAATTGATTCTAGTAGCTTCTTGATTGGCTGCAGGTGTTCTAATCAGCCTGTCTGCTTTAATTGTTTCCAGAAAGTTCCTGATTGTTCTGGAACATTCCCTGTTACCTTACCCAGGGAAACGGGACCTACTTAAGCTGGGGCTAATATATCTGCCTTCGATCACTCTCCTGTAGCCATCTGGCCTGACCCTGTCACAGTACCTATACTGAAAATTATGTTCTTTAAGCTTTGAAGTTAAAGGCAGGTTATCAGGATTTGATGTACCTTGGACAGGTTCTGTTCAGGGAAAAGGTAGTAGACTCTTATATTTCTGTATGGTCATTGTGTATCTCACAATGCAAATCTATTTGCATAGGGAGCCACCAGCTAATCAAGACTGTAAAATTGACAGAAAGGAACACACAGCAGGAGGATGGCCAGTTTATGAATAAAGATCAAAGGACTGTTTTAATATACAGTGCACTCCGGTTATAAGAATCACATCGGTCATGGATGATTTGATTCTTATAAATGGAGTATTTTAGTATAGGAATGATTTTGTCCCAGTGGTTTTGATCACTATATGCGGTTGATTCTTATATCAGTGATTCTTATAAACCGAGTGCACTGTGTCTGGGGTTGTAAGAACATAGACAAGTATCCTTTATTGGGGGACAAGCTGGCCACATGTTTTGTTTCATGAAGAAAGGATATCAGCCAGCCCTGGCTGAAAGATTCTGAAAGGTCTTTGGGGTGAGCTTTAGTTGAACAAAAATTCGTTTTAGAATGTGTGTTAAGATTTTATTTTAGATGTAACCATTTGTTTCCATTATTACTACTTGCCATCCTTTGAATCTCTTCTCTTTGTTAAATAAACTTTGGCTTATTTTTATTATAAACATATCTAAGTACTGTGTTAAGCAGAGCTGAGATCTGATGTGGGACTGGTAAACTGGAGTGCACAGCTTCTTTGGGAGCAGCAAATCTGCAAATACCGTGAATGTCCAGTGGATCAAGGCCTGGACACACCACGGAAATGCTCAGAGGCTTGGGGTTGGAGTGTGCCTATCGCTAACCTGGAGAAGGACAGCAGAGCCTGTGCAAGCCGAGAGGGGAGTTCTTATGATGCCCATGGGTGGTGGAGTCAGGGACCTGACCCATAGCAGGAGCAGACAAACCTTCTTCATGCTAAGGGCAGGTGGTAGCGAGGTGCCTCATACCCCTGGACACACCGGGAAGTGTCACAGTGGCGGTGTCAGCAGGACCTGATGAAATTCATCCTAGGATACTTAAGGAACTAACTGAAGCAATCTCAGAACTGTTAGGAATTATCTTTGAGAACTCTTGGAGGACGGGTGAGGTCTCAGAGGATGGGAGAAGGCATACTTTAGTACCTAAATTTAAAAAGGAAGAACTGAGGCACTGAGAACTAAAACAGGATTTGAACAGGTAGGATATCAAGATGATCTGCAATACCATACCATCTTGAGTGAGATATTCAAAGGCAAAAGGGCATCTGATAGGCACCTAGCTCCCGTTCGTGCCTTTCAAAAATCACCCTCCAATTGCCTAACACTTGACTCAGGCCAGGCATCATGAATGATGGGAGTGTGAAAAGGGAAATAATCAAAACAAAAGCAAAAGAATCCTGCTCACTTCATCTCCTTTGAAATAAATATATATATTTTTCCAAATGGAAAAAGGACAAAGTCGTAACAAAGAAATGTAAATATGGCTAAGCAGACTGGAATTTGACTAGAAAGCCAGGATTAAACTTCCATATTCTTGTGAAAGATGTGAAGATTCTTATGAAGTCTAAAAGGACCACAAATGGTCAGGACCACAATATCAGAAAGACAGCAAGCCAGACCATCACGGGTGCAAATTTACATATCTCCACTAATGTCAATGGAGCTACAATGCTTTACACCAGGGGAAGATCTGGGCAAGCATCTTCAGCAGCACTCACACCATGCTGGAGTGTTGACGCCGACAGTGTCACAGACTGAATGACCACTTTCTCCAACACCTTGGTTTCTCCCCATCTTTGTCTTGTCCTACTTTTGCTTTGGGCCTGATCCTGTGAGGCATAGAGTGCTTCCTCCAAGGCGAAGAGGTCCCAGGATCTTATATGAGACATTCAGCACTTCTTAAGAGACTCTTATTGACTTCACTGGACTTTGGATCAGGTGAAAGAACTTTAGCTTGTGAAATCTGAAGAGGTTATAGCCCTTGGTTGAGCAGCTGCTCACAAATTCCTGTGTACCAGCAGACCCCAACTTCCACTACTACAGGAAGTCTTGACTACAATAGCTATGGCATAAGAAACCTCCAGAACCCCCTCTGATCCTTGTCCAGTCAAGCTGCTATTCCCCAGTTGCACGTAGCTGAAGTGTTCTGAACAAAACCAACTGAGGAGCCATCTGGGCACTCTCTTGGCTCTGAACAACAACAAAATACTCAGGCATACAAAGAAGACAAAATATATGCTCAGTGCCACAGATGGGCAGCTTGCCCTCTGTGTTTCATAGGAAGGCACGATTGTCCCACTATTTGCTCTTCTCAAGACCTATAAATATCTTCCTCCATGCACTTTTTCCCTTGCAATATGCTTGTCTGTGTCCTCCTTTCACTCAAAATACAGGAGCATGCAGAGTTTTTATGCAAATTATTTTCTTAAATTTTTATGACGAATGCTGAATTAAGTCCTTTACTGTGAACATCCTTTATGATGCTATAAATGTAAAATAGTCCTCAAATTATCCACGTTCCATTGACATGGTGGAATTAAAACCTGCTGAGGGATGCATTGACTGGAACTTGCAAGAATTCAGGAATAAAATAACTTTTATTGCTTGTAAAAATCTGGGATATAAATGGAGGTATTTACATGTTTAAAATAGTAAGTAAGGTGGCTGAGAAACTAAAGAACCATTTCATTTTTTTCTGTGCTAAGTGAAGATTAAAATAATAAAATTATTGCAATGCTTTGTACTTTAATAGCCCCTTTTGTTCTAGGATCCCAAAGCCTGTAAAAGTTGGGAATTTTCAAAGAAGTCTAAAGGATTTAGGCATCCATGTTAATGAGAACTGGTGCCTAACTCCAGCAGGCTGCTTTGAAAATCCCAACCTATAAACTTAAATTAACTAAGCCTCATTCACAACACTCCTGAGAATAGGATGTTATTTCCCCAGATGGGAACATTGCAGCACACCGAGGTTAGATGGCATTGGCCACTGTCAGGGAATGGGAACACAGGACTCCCGAATCACAGTCTTCACTTCCATCATACTACATTACATCTTCTTCTCAGTGCAGCTCATGACCTATGTGTATGCTCAGTGCTTCAGTGTGAGGCCCAGCAAGTGGATGTAGAGTGGACAGTCTTTGCACAAGAAAGTTTTCACAGTTAAAAATGGAGCATTTCCAGAAAATTTGTGACCGTCCCCAGCCATTTCACACCTCATCATTAGGAAGGGCCTGAGGAATAGATTAAAAGCACAGGACTTCTCTGTGGAGTCTTGAAGTCACTGCTTGAGTATTTTGCTGTGTACAGAGTTGTTGGTATTCACCTTTTCGCTGCCCTGATATGGAAATGTTTAGCATTGTCCTTCTGGTCACTAGTACTGGACAGAGAAGATTAACTTTAGGGAAAGATATTGATTCCTTGGTGAAAAAGAGAATCTCCTTATAGATACATAGGTTCGGCTACAGCGATGGCTTGAAATGATTCCCAGAAGGGTTCCATTATATCTTCTGTGCAATATTAATCTTACATCAATGTTTATCTTACATCTTACATCATTTTGGCTGACATTTTCAAAGCTGCCCAAGAGATCTAGATGCCCAACTGCCAACAGAGATCCCAAAAGGGAGGTCAGAGTCCAAAAGTCACTTCAAAGTGTGCTTTGACTTATCGGCTGCATGTTTCACATCCTCAGACTGTCATCTTGCAATTCCAGCAGTGCTACTCGTGCTGCTGGTGAAAGTTCACTCTTTACATGCTAGTATCACCCCTGTGGATAAGATCCTGGAATATTATTACCATCAAATCAATGGGTCTCCTACCTCCATGTGTGTCTCCTTTCCATCTCCTGTCTTTCCCCTCTCCTTTCAGTTTTAGTTGCAATCATAGGCCTGGATCTAACCATCTCGCTTAGCATCCCTTCCTGGGACACTGGTGCATTCCACTCTCTGACACAAATCATAGAGACTCTCTCCCTTCTCCCCGTGGTTCACCAATGTTTCACTCCTCCCACTGATGCCTTCTTTCAATTCCCAGTGATGGGTTCCATTCCTGACACCCCTCTTCCAACTGCCACTTTCTTCTCCTGACTTGGTGTCCAGCAATATGTGAGTAAAAGTCACTATATTAGGGAATTGTGGAGTTAAAACTGAAATTCTGTCTTATACTCAGGCTCATTGCACCTAGGAACTGCCAGATTTGCTGAATAGCAGGTGATCTACTGGACCATATGAAGTGAAGTACCTGTGCACAATGTGAGTGAGATAAGGTTAGAATATCATCCTTAAAGCCTGGCTGACATTTAAGTAGTCAGCATAGTCCAGTGGATAGGGAACTAGAGGAGGAATTAGGAGATCAGGCTCTGTCACTGGCCTGATGCATGAACATATGAGGTGATCTGACTTGCCATGTGCCTCTGTTTACCCTCTGACCTTTTGTCTGACACGTTTGTTTAGAATGCAAGCTCTGCTTCTTTCCATGGGTTTGTGTGGTGCCTAGCACAATGAGACCCTGATCTCAGCTGGAGCCTGCAGGGGGCGGTTATAAAATAAACAGCAACGACATAAAGCCTTACATACATTAGAATCCCAGAGCACATCATAAATTTAAACAGATCAACAGAGAATGCAATTACTCTACTTACTCCTGAAATGCCGCAGCCTCTGGGGTGGAAGTTAGTGACTTATAAACAGCCCACAGACACCGCACCAGGGAATTGGGACTGACTAGTGATCTCTCTCAAATTTGTTCCTCAGCTGCCAGCACTTAAAGGAATTTAAAATGCAGACCACAAAATGGATGATAATAAATTAGAAAACCAGCAGTCTGCAGAATAAGTTGCACACACTCCACAAAAAGCTATTGAGGAAAAAATATTCCCATAAATTGTGTTTAGCACAGTGCGTTAAGTCGGAAGCACAGCCTTGATGAGAGTTACAATAAGGGTTTGAAGACCAGCCATTTGTGTCCTGTAGAATGCCAAGCAATAATGTTAATGTCTAAACAGGCCCCTGGCTGATGGGGAATGGTCGGTGTGTGGACCTCACAACACCAAGCATTGGAACTTCATCCTGTGGGTACCAAATCCACCTCCCCCACAGCGACTTCGGCAGGAGATAAGGATGCTCAGCATCCCTCAGGGTTTGAACCTTTGTGTTTGCTTCTGTGGAAGCAGGGTCAGGTCTGAACATCACCTATCTGAAAACCCAGCTTGGCAAAACCACCCTGAAAATGTATCGGCTCAGGCACAAACTGTACTTATTTACCCCATGCTATGATACATATTTTTGTTTGTTTGCTATAATTATGGTATCTAGAGCCATTTACAGTTAAAAGGTAGGGAGGTTTTTGGGTCCAGAGCTCCCATATATTAGAAATAGCCAGTGGAGAATTCCTCTTCCGGAAGGATGGCTCCTGCACCAGCCACCCAGCCCACCATAGAGGGTGTTCCAGGGGGAAGGGGTGGGCCGAGGAATGGCAGAGCATAGCTCTGCTACACTGATTCTCTACTGACATGAGGTCTCTTAGGGATTTTATGCCAGTTGCATAAGCTCCTTGGATGCTCTAATTCATGACAGGACAGACTGGGACTCAATCAGGGAGCCATAACCAGCTCCCAGATGCCCCCTTCCCCATCACCGAGTAGAGACTGGATTCATTTTCCTCGGGTTGTTTTTGAAGAAACGAAGCACAGTAAGTCATGTCTGATTTCCATTATAATTTTGCCTGCAATTATATCTAAGCATAAACTAGGGAGCAAGCTTGGTTTGAAAACTACACATCCCTCTCAGCTGCACCCGTCATTCACGGAGAATGGAGGGACACAAAGGAGCCAGTTGCAGCTTCCTAATTCTGTACCGGTTCTATCCCAGCTCTGGCATAATTTACAGAAAACTGAAGGGTACTCTGGTCTATGATGCAGAAGTATGGCTCCCCAAGGGGCAAACCTACACCTGAGGATAGCTGGAGTACAGCTCTGGCCAGGCTGTTCTTGCTCCAACACCCGCCCCTATGCCAGGGGCTGTGGGAATGTGGGGGAGAGGGGTGGACATGGAGCCAACCATGCCAGATCTATGCCAACTGGGGACTCCCTCCATCAGGTGACCATATTTCCCAAAGGCAAAATGGGACATTGTGTGAGACTAGCCAGAGCCCTCTCCCCACCCCTGCCTGGGGCTGACTTGAGTTGCTCGCCCAAGGTGCCCTCCCCAGGAGGGGCTGGCCCGAGCCACTCACTCCAGAACCTTCCCCCCATCACCATATGAGGCTGGGGCTAGCATCACTGCTTGCTCGAGCCCTGCCTGCCTCCTGCCCAAGCCCTGCCTTCCCCCCAAACAGGGCTGGCATTGCTGCTTGCCCCCCCCCACCATTCCTCTGCACCCCCCTTTTTTTTGACAAAAGTGGGCATTTGTCCTGTTTGCTTTTCCCAACTTGATCAGCTGGCAGAAGCAAATGGGAGAAATGTCCGCTTTTGCCAAAAAAAGTCAGGATGGCCATGACAGGGCTTAAAAAAGGGACTGTCCCGGCCAAAATGGGACATATGGTCACCCTATCCCTCCACAATGAGGGAATCCCTAGCTAGGAAAAGCCAGTTGCTTTCTAGACCCTTTGCACTGCCAGATCAACACAAAGAGGTCTGACTGTAGCAGAAACCTGGCCCCCTGTATTCAAATATTTAATACATTAGCTTTTATATTTCTCTCGCATCCAAGGAACATTGTGCAAGCCCTCCAGTGGCTAATTTAACAAATCCAAATTAGTATAGATTTGTAAAGTCTGTTTAGCCTAATCGCTAAATTGTTTCCCTTATATTTTAAAGTTCAAACAATCTTCAGGGGGTGTTTTTATTAAAATATCCTCATTATTATTTCCTTCCTCTGGGTCAAAAATGGACCATTGTCTCTACAACACTTAATTATCTTTATGAGCCCTGAATTTTCTGCAGCCATTGGAAAACAGTTAAATTCCTTTAGTTGAAGAATCAAAATGCCATGTTAATTTTTCCCAGGACATTGTGGCATGAATTAAGGGAATAGTCTTTGCACTGTTGCCTTTAGTTTACATAAAAGTTTGATTCATTTTTCCTTTGTAATTCTCATTATATTTTTATGGTATTCATAGAGCAAGATGAGTTTCCTCCTATGACACATTTAAGAGCGATACATATCCATGCATGCTAAAGACACACTGTGAAACATAGCCGCAAAATTATCTGCCTGGTCCTGCACTTCTGACACTAATAGCACTTTTGCCATTGAATTTAGTGTGAGTGGGATCAGGGCCTATAATCTAACGGCATCAAGGCCAATGCTGTCTAAATTGGCTGCCTACAGCTAGACACCTAAATCCATATTCAGGCACTTAAATAAAAGTGGCCTGCTTTTCAAATGTGATGAATGCCTGCTGTTTCCACTGAGGTCAATAGGAGCTGCAGGTGCTCAGCACTTTTGAGATTGCAGCGACTTTCACTTAGGTGCTTACATAGGGATTCAGATGCCTAAAGTTAAAGCCCCAAGCTTCATCTTCGTTTGCTATCAATTCAATAGTTACAAATTCAAGAGTGGGAGGTAGACTCAGTGGTAATCAGAGGTGTCCAGGGTGCCTCTCTTCTGCTGATTTGCTTCAATCCAGACAGAACTGCTCAACCAAATCCCACTTTGCGGTGCAACTACCAGTCTGTGATTTCAACTCCATTGCCACCACCACTTCTGTCTTGCTGTGCAGTGAGCTCTGCTCGACCACTGCTATAGGTCTACCTGGTCCAGTCTTGCAGATTCCACTCACACCCACCCCACAGGATGCAGAGACTCCAGGTAGGGAACCTAAAGCAGAAGAAGTTCCTGCTGCCTGGGATAGGGCTCCTCATCTCCAGAACAAAGCCCTTTCCATTGTCTTTGCTGAGCCAGAGCTTATTACCCATCCAAAGTCCATTGCTGTTACACCTAGTACCCCTCGTCCAGGGCATAACCCACACAATTCCGCTGCCCTTCATGAATACAGTCATGATTATAATCTATTCTCATGTTTACACAGCAAACCAAATTCAAAAAAAAATACAAGATTTGGTAGGTGGAATTATGGGTAAATGACATTATAACTTATGTAAATGAAGATGGCCAAGACTGGCTTGCCCCCTTCCCAGTAGATGGAGCAGACAGTTCTGTTCCTCTAGATCTTCTACCAATAGGGCTCACACATGCATTCTACTATGGGCACAAGTGGTGTGTCTACACTGATAAAAAAAACCCTGCAGAATTGAGTCTCAGAGCCTGTGTCAGCAGACTTGGGCACGGGGGGTTCAGGCCATGAGGATAAAAACAATAATGTAGTGCTCCAGCATGGGCTGGAGCCTTGGCTCAAAACCTGGCGAGTGGGAAGGGTCTGAGATCCCCGGCTCCAGCTCAAGTGAGAACATCTACACTGGTATTTTTTGCCCCACAGCCCAAGCCCTGCAAGCTCAAGTCAATTGACCAGGCTCTGAGACTCAGTACTGTGGGTTTCTCTTTGCACTGCAGACATACACAAGGTGACTCATACCTCCACTGGTAGCAGACCTCAGAGAAGCAGATATGTTTTGGAGAAGCCTCCATAATGTCTCCTCTCATCAGTGAGTGCAGGAATGTAGCCAGTGATGTATAAAAGTGACCAAAAGGTGGGAAGAAAAAGAGGTAAATAAAGAGCTTAACTCAAAGGAGGTGGGACTGGAAGCCAGAACTCCCGGGTTCCATTGCTGGCTTCATCATTGACTCCTTGTTTGATAGCAATAAAGTCCTCAGATAAAACTGCCGTATAAATGCAAATTACTATTGTTGTAACCTCAGCAACAAACAAAGGGAAAGGTTAAAACTCTATAAATCCCACCTATCTGGAATTAATGAAGCTGAAGGCTTTGCCTTTGAATGCTAAAATTGCCATTGATGTGATGAAGGATGATCCATTGTCAATGCACGCACAAAGCTGAGGGGGAAAAATGATTTTGCAAAAAGCAGCTCAAAGTTAAACTCTGCCACATTCTCTGCCATTGCATGGGATACTAACCAAAGAAGCGATTTCAAGTAGCTATTAATTTGCCCAATTATGGCTCATAGATGTTGGTTTTCATTCTCCAGAACCTCTCTCTTTCCTTAAAACTTGTCAATTAGTCCCTGTGTGACATTACAGCCTTTGCCAGATAGGGATCTCAGGGCTTATTAGGGAAGATTTTTATATTATTCAATAATTTGTGTGTGCGTGTGTACGCTATGTCCACAAATCTCTACCCACAGGCATGAAAAAAGAGAGAGAATTTAGCTTCTTCGCATTTCTACAGTGGAGTAAACAAACATGCCATTTAATCTTAATAAAAAGAGAGGTTTAATAACGCAGTCTGTTTTCAGTGACTGAGACCAACCAGATGTAAAATGCCCATTAGCATTAGTAGTACAATGACAAATTGCCTACCTAGTACAGTACTTTATTTGATATAGAGTCTTTCAAACCAACTGTGCCCCTGACATGCTTTAGAATTAAATAATACCATTACAGAGTTAAATAAGAGCAGAGGAAGGGAAAAATTAGCAGGCAAGGGAGAGATGAGCAGTTTTCAGCTGAGGTTTGAAATGAGACAGAACAAATGTGGTAAGTGCACGAGCTGTAGAGGAGATGGCTCTCCCACCAGCAGACGAAGTACTCTGGGAAGTGACAGAGGAGGCCAACGCTAAACAATCAGCGAGAGAGAAAGTGTGTGATGGAGGGCGGAGTCAGTCCATAGAAGGTTTTAAAACCCAGAAGGGTCATATGAAACTGGCTCTGGAAATGAATGAGGAGGTGTCTAGAGATGGGCATAGTTTGGGCTCACTTCTTTGTACATGTAGGACGTTGGCAAAAGCATTCTTTATGTGCTGGTGTCTGGTGAACTGGAACTGGGGTGGCAGTAGCCAAGATAAGAGAACAGTTTATATTAGGTTAATTATTATTATTTCTGCATTCTTGGTGCTACACTGAGACACGGTGTGTGTGTGTCTCTCTCTCTCTCTCTCTCTCTCACACACACACACATGCTGCTTAGCTCTCCCATTGTTGGTGCTGATGTACTGCAGCCCCAGGGGTAGGCAATGTCCTACACTGCAATACCAGGGCCTATTTGGGTGGAATCTAAGGATATAGATTTGTCTGAACCGTTTACTTTCCAGACTTTGTTGGCTAAAGTCACATCCTCAGGCCAAATATTCTGCCCAATCATTGTGCTGAAAGATTCTCATCTATGTAAATAGGGGTTACATGATTAGCCCGTAGGGAACCAATCAGATTCCGGTTTATTATCACACAGAAATTACCACGGTTTGTCAGGCTGGTGGGGTGCTGTGCCCAGGATTGAGGAGGGGCTGTGACAGTGTGGAGGTGGAAGTAGGGTAGTCCTACCAGAATCTCTTACATATCCTGGGCCTGCACTCTTACAGGGACCTCACTGCCAGTTCTTAGCCTATGCCTACAACTAGGAATCAGTGGGGAGGACATAATGAAGATGACAGAATGGAGAAGAGGATGGAGCACACGAACCAAGCATTTAAGATAATGGTTAGCACATGCCTAGATAGTTTCATGGGCTTTTTATTCAGCAAAATTCTCATCTTGAGTAAATGAGAGAAACTCAGCTGAAGTCAATGGAACTGCACCAGTTTACACCAACTGAGTTTTTCTCCATTTTGTATATACAATCCATTACCAGTAGCCCCTCTAGCTAATCATTACTAGTAGGCTAATTTATTGTAGGTACTGAGTCAGAAGCGGCTCTCAAGGAAGGATTGAAAGGTTGAGAGCATAGGGTACTGACACACAAGCTCACAGAACGTGTTCCACGTGAAGCGTATGGCCTGGCAGATAATGGATGGAGGAGATATGTGAAGGTAAGGGAGATAGGAGATGGCTTCAATGTGTTAGGAGCATGGAGAGGATGGGAACAGAAGAAGGGAGGATGATGGGGTGCCTGTTGCATCAGAAAAAGGGAAACCCTAGCTGTTAAATACACACTCAACATGTTGAACATTTAGAATCTAGTTTTCAGAAATACTGTACCGAGCAGCCACACCTCCTGCCGAACACAATGGGAGCTCAGCTCTTCAGAAAACCAGGCTCTTGCTTCTTAGAGTTGCATGTAATTTATAATATTTAAAGGGAGAAAAGAAAAAACAAAAGGTACATGGCAGTGAGTATCACTCAAACATTTTGCATGGCCCTGTATTATTAGTAGTGCTTCCAAACTGACACTATGTACCTACAGGTGCAAGGAAGAACTACAGCTGGAATGTTACAAGGGTGCAAGCATTGCAGAAAACTAGGTGCGCTGTATTCTATGGACAGAATAGACTAAGGGGATGAGTGAAAGCCTGGTGAAATCCATAGAACGGCTCCCACTGATTTCAATGAGTTGTGGAGCAGGATCTAAGTGCAATGCAATATATTCCAAATGAGGAGGACTGAATAACCAATAGCTGTTATCTTCCAGGAGGACAATGGAACATTAGACCCTTAATAATCCATGATCCAGTCAAAGTTCTCCCTATGACATGGCATCTGACGTTCTTCAGGCGTGTTTTTCTTCAGACAGTTGTGCAAAAGAAACAAACATACCAATAATTATGAGGGACAAGATCATCCACTAACAAAATAACATTTTGGATTAATTCTTTTTTTCCTGGAACCTTTTAAAAGAGATCATAGTCCATAAGTACCATCTTTCAAGGCAGAGCTACATCACCTCTATACATCTCTCTATTTATCCACTTCTCTTGCCCTATCATTGTGTCACTTTCTCTGCTCCTCTCCTTTCTTCCCACTACTACCTCTATTCAATCCTCACAAATGCATGTAAATAAACCAGCAAACAGCAACAGTGAACACAGAATCAGTAGTGCAGCACAGAATTACTTTATCTATTGTGTTAATATCAGTTCTCTTTTGGATACGCACAGGATATTTTCTCCTTCCATGTTTTTCTTGCATATCTGATTTTCCAGAATCCTCTTTTCAGGAGGAAAAACTACCATAATTATGAAGTAATAATAATTTAATAATATATTTTAAAAGTCTTCAAATTATTCTAATCTTTTGAAACACAAGCAAATATGACTTTGATTTCCCGTTGAACGTCCAGATGTCTGAATAAGTTGAAGCCCTTATTTCCTGACTTGATTAGTGCAACATCCTCCTCTATAGCTTCCCAAACATATTGCCCCCTTCTGCCCAAAGTCCTGCAGCTACGCTCACATTCCTTGCCTGCCATTTCAACCCCACCAATCCCCTCTTTGAAGCCCTCTCTCTTTCTGCTATTGCATCATATTCAAGATTGTCAGTACCTACAGAGCTTTGCCTATATCAGCCACACTCCACTCCACTTCCCTTCCCTCGTGTCACCTCAGCCCTCCACCGGCTCTGGCCCATTAATGATTGTAGTTTATCCAATCATCTGTCAACTTCTCACCTAATCATCTTCATTACCTTCTTCCAGGCTACATTCTATACCTGTAATGCTCTTCCTGAGTTCATCCACAAGGCTCTTACTCTCCAGACAGTTAAGGCCCTATTATTTCTGCTATGTGTCTATGGTAAAACCTTAGATGGACACGTAAATAGTAATACATATTTCACAAAAGAGGTGGTCAAGCCTCAACTTGGCACATCTCCTGATAAATAGAATCATACAAATATCGAGCTGGAAGGGACATTGAAAAGTCATCTAGTCCAGCCACCTGAACTGAGGCAGGGCCAATCAAACCTACACCATCCCTGACAGGCGTTTGGCCAACCTGTCCTTTAAAACGGCCAATGACTGGCATTCCAACCCCTTGCCCCCTTGGAAGCCTATTCCAGTGCTTAACTACCCTTATAGTTGGAAAGTTTTCCTCTAACAGCTCATTTAAACCTCCCTTACTGCAGATTAAACCCTTATTCTTATTCTACCTTCAGTGGACATGGAGAACAGTTGATCACCACCCTCTTTATCACAGCCCTTAACATATTTGAAGACAGTTATCAAGTCCCCCTCAGTCTTCTTTTCTCATAGCTAAACATGCCCAGTTTTTTTAACTTTTCCTCATAGGTCAGGTTTTCAGAACTTTTGATCATTTTTGTTGCTCTCCCTGGATTATCTCTAGTTTATTCACATCTCTCCTAAGGTGTGGCACCCCAAAGTGGACAGAGCAGTCCAGCTGAAGCCTCGCCAGTGGAAAGCAGAGTGGCACAATAACCCCCCATGTCTTACATGGTGTGAATACACCTGTGAAGAGAGATCACTCACCATTAAGGTTCCCCTTTTGCCCAGACAAGGTGTAGCAGCTGTCCTGCAGTCTGGTGCCTTCTGCCAACGGTTGCTGTGTCACTGTGGCAGACTCTCTTCCCATAAACCAGCCCTCTGATTAGGTCAAAATTTAATCCACCCCTTTGGAGCTGGCAGAAAGTCCAACATAAAACAGTCCAATGAGCTCACAAAAGGGTCTTTGACCTCAACTACAGGCCCCTGGTCCTCATTCCCTTGTCTCAAGGCTTTCCAATGTCCTTATCCCCTTCTCCGGGCTAATGCCCCTTTGTCAGTGGCTGGTAGAGGAACTTGGATCCTCTGACTACACTGGGTTCCAGCCCAAGGACCCTATAATCAGGGGCCAACATTTTTGCAGCCCCATTCCTCGCTGTTGTTTCCCTGGGCTCCTTCCCACCCAGCTTTTCTCACACTTTCTTCCCTGCAACTTCTCTAGGTTGACCCTTCTTTCAGGAGTAGGATTCTTAGGGCCCTCCCCTGGGCCACCACGTCTATTCCCAGAGAGTGATTACAGACTCTCTCCCCTGGCAGTCTCTCCTGCTCTGAATTTCCTAGTTTTGTAATCCTCCAGCTGGGCTTCAGCATCAATTAAGCCTGCCTTTTTCCTCTCCCACAGGTGCAGCCAGGCATGTTCATTGACTTCTTAGGCACATTAACCCATTTAGGGCTTGTGTGGACTACACATCCAATCACAACACCCCAGAATGATATTTGCCTTTTTCACAACAGCATTCTACTGTTGACTCATTTTCAATTTGTGATCCACTACAACCTGCAGATCCTTTTCAGCACTACTATCGCCTAGTTGGTTATTCCCCATTTTTGTAGTTGTGCCTTTGATTTTTCCTTCCTAAGTGAAGTACTTTGTACTTTTCTTTCTTGAATTTCATTTTTCTGATTTCAGACAAAGGGCTGGTCCACACTAAGAAGTGGGGTCGAACTAGGGTACGCAACTTCAGCTACGTGAATAGCGTAGCTGAATTCGAAGTACCCTAGTTCGAACTACTCACCCGTCCAGACGCCACGGAATCGAAGTCCGCGGCTCCAAGGTCGACTCCGCCACCGCCTTTTGCAGTGGTGGAGTACCAGAGTCGACCGCGGCGCTTCCGGAGTTCGAACTATCGCGTCCAGATTAGACGCGATAGTTTGAACTCCGAGAAATCGAACTCACCGCGTCGACCCGTCTGGTAAGTGTAGACTAGCCCAAATTCTCCAATTTGTCAGGATTATTTTGATTTCTAATCCCATCCTCCATGGGCTTGCAAGCATCTTCTCTGATTAGTGTCATCCTCAAATTTTATAAGCATACTCTCCATTCCATTATCCAAGTCGCTAATGAAAACACAGAAGAGTACCAGACCCAGGACAGGCCCCTGTGAGACCCACTACATACGCCCTCCCAGTTTGACAGCAAACCATTGATAACCACTCTCTGAGCATGGTTTTTCAAGCAGTTGTGCACCCACCTTACAGTAATTTCATATAGACCTCATTTCCCTAGTTTGTTGATGAGAATGTCATGCGGGACTGTGTCAAAAGCCTTACTAAAATCAAGCTCTATCACCCCCTTCTAAATCCACTAGACCAGTAACCCTGTCAAAGCAGGAAACTAAATTGGTTTGGCATGATTTTTTTCCTTGACAAATCCATGCTGGTTATTCCTTGTAACCCTATCATCCTTTAGGTGCTTACAAACTGATTCTTTAATAATTTGTTCCAATATATTTTCAGGAACTGAAGTTAGGCTGACTGCTCTATAATCCTCCTGGTCCTCTTTGTTCCCCCTTTTTAAAAACAGCTACTGTGTTTACCATCTGTGATCCTGTTGGCCCTCCATGAGTCCTCAAACATAGCACTCCTTCCCCCTAACCCCTGTTCATCTGTCTTGGCAGTGTGAGTGACTTGGGATAAGGACCCCAGAAAGTGTTTGGCACTTTGTGGGAGCTACTGGAAACAAATAATAGACAAGGACCCCTGCTTACTGATTCTTGTTTCCCTTTTATCTTCAGCATTCTTGCCCAAGCTGCATGTAAACCCCCTTCCGTTTCCATTTCTCCTGCTCTTGCTCTGAGAATCTATTTTCTTTCACAAACCCAGAATTTAGGTGACTCAGTATATATTCTTAGCCTTTTTAGCTCTGAATCAGTTCAAGCTAAGCTCTTGTGCGCTGACCATGGGCTACTTTAAGTCAGAAATACAGGATCTAACGGGATCACCTATTTGTGTTTCCAAAATCACATTAAAGGTTAACATACCAAGAAGTACATCTAACAAAGACTTCTGCTAAATACATTCTGAAACTATTTACTGTACATCATTGGACACTTCATTTGCAAAGCCTTCTTTGATCTCTGACAGTCCATTTGATCTTGTGGCTGGGGAACTCAGAGTCTGGGGTCTAATCCCAGCTCTATAAATATCTTTCTGTGCCCTGAGTAATTTACATAACAGCTCGGCCTGTTTCCCAGTTTACAAATGAGGGATAATAATACTGACCTACCAAAACAGAGACGTAGTACGGTTCCATGAGTTTATATTTGTAAAGCACTACATAAGTGCCATTATGATTTCCATGCTGACATCAGCCCTGCTTTCTCTTGTGTTTGAACTCTTATGCTGTGTAGCACAAGGAACTGAATTAGGGCCTAATTCAAAGCCCACTGAAGTCAATGGGAGTCTTTCCCTGGTTTTCAGTGGGCACTAGATCTGTGAAATCAATGGCAAAATTCCCGTTGATTTCAATACAAGCAAGATGACACACTTTGTAAGATGCTGGGAGCAGGAAGATTTTATTCCATGGAGCTGCTCTTCAATTGGTGCAAATCAGAGTAGCTCCATTGACTTAAATGGAGCTTCACCAGTTCACGCCAGGTGAGGATCTGGCCAATGTCTGTATAAAGCAGCATGTACGCTTGTTAGAGCTAGTCAGAAAACTTTCTGTAAAAAAACCAAGAAAATATGTTTGTAAAAATGTAGTACTTACAAGGCCGGGTTATGGCACAGGCATAACAGGCTTGCGCCAAAGTTGAGGGTTGTCATCAGCATCTCAGCTTTCTTTTTTTTTTTTTTAAGTATTTTTTCCTATCTTTCTGAGGTACGCATATAGCCCCCAGTACCACAGAACCTGAGTACCTCACAATGTCTAATGCATTTATCTTCAACATCCCTGTGAGGTAGGGAAATACTGTTATCCCAAATTTTCAAATGGGAAACTGAGGCACAAAAAGAGTATGCTGGAAGATCACACTGGAAGTCTGTGGGGGAGCAGGGAATTGAATCCTGGTGTACCAAATCCCAGGCTCCTGTCCTAACCACTCGACCATCCTTCATCTCCCATGGCTTGCAAAGAAAAGCATGTGCAACTCTCACTTGCAATTTGCCAGTTTCTGGAGCTCTGATCTGAATCTTTAGGGGCCCCTACCAAAGGGTCCCTACCACTAGGATGGCTGCAAAAGCCCTCTGACCCCATTCTCAGCATGCTTGGACACAGAAGAAAACTGAGGTTTTCTGCATAGGATGATCTTGAAGAGAAGTCCAGTGGGCCAATGAAAAGCCAGGGCTGGACAGCCCTCAGCAAATTAACTGATGAAAGGGGACAACATGGCTTTCAGAGAAAGAAAGAGTTCCAGTGTTTGGAAGCTGGGCGTGAGGGAGTACAGTTCAGGGGAATCCTTACAGAATACCCCTTTCCCCCAATGGGAGTTTTTGCACTGCTCTGAGCCTCTAGTTGCACGTATCAGGTCGCTCCAGCACTGTAGTGACCAACATCCAGAGAAAGAGAGAGAGAGAGAGAGATCCAACCTGGCTTTGGCTACTGAGAGCCTGCCGATACCCTAGAAGGATTCCACACCAGAGCGCGAAGAAAAAGTAAAGTGAAATTTGTTTAACCTGGCAAACACCACAGCATTGCGACACTGTGTCTCAGGACACCCAGCCTCAACTTACCACCTGCTTCAGGAAGAGAGGTGAGGTTGGAGGAGTTTGTGTTAGGAGGTGGAGTACTGGCTTGTTTAAAAATGTTTGTTGATTTTAACCCCTTTCTTCCCCAGATCCTAGTATCCTGTTCCCAACAGTCACCTCTCTGTTATACTGTTGTTTTTGGAGTGACATTTCTTTGCTAGAGTTTGTTTTGTTTACCTTATTGTCTAGAGTGTGCTGGGGTCTACATGCTTTGCCAGCTAGTAGCTTTACCATTGATGTTCTCGAGGGACAGCACCGCTGTGCATATGGCACAGTGAAGAGTCACTTTGAGTGGAGGCACTGCGCGCCAAAAAAGAACCCAGGTCTCACCCCATGCAAGGAGAGGGGAGAAGCCTCTCCAAATATTGGTGATAGCAAGCACCCAGGAGAGAAAAGGGAGGAGTCTAAATGCACCTTGGGGAAGCAGCTACACATGAACATGTGAACCGATTATAACTGATATAGAGAAGTCTGCCTGAGTCTGCACACAGCTTGCAGCAGAGGGAGAAGCAGCAGCCATTAGATCCAGGGAGGAAGCCATCTAGCCCCTCCACACACTACCACCACTGTGCACTAGGCTCCTGGCCTGAGGGGTGCCACTTCACCCCATGTTTGCTACTTTTGTCTCGGAGGTGGCGAACTGATCCAGCTTCTAATGGGGTGGTGGTCAGGGGGGCCATGGGTGGAAGTGTGCTGAGGGCCCCAGATTGCTTTAATCCAGCTCTGGGTGTTTAAGAAAAATTCAGCAACTTGTACGGTTAATAGAAATTAAATTATTTGAGAAAGTTCTAATCCATCTCTGTTTTAGGCGTATGTAAAGATAGCCCCTTATTCCTGCAGGATATCATTAGTGATAAAAGCTTCCATGTTACTGCAATGCATTTGTTTCCATTAGTGTGTGTGCGGTGTGATGCTGCTGGCTGTGTGTACATTAAGGTGCGATTGCTATTAAAATAAAAAAGATTGAGGGGGGCAAAGCAGAGGCCTTCCCAGGACTTATTCGCTTCACTCTGCTGTGCACTTTTCATCCCGTAAATTTGTTATAGCTCTGGTTCCCAAGCTTGAGTGAACATTCATCTTCCTTCCTTTACATATACAGCCAAACAATGCTGAGCTGCTGGTTTGGCAATAAAGAAATGAGATTCACATTATTGGCTTTGCATTAGGTTTGTTTATAAAAGACAAGGCATATTAATCATAGATATCTACGCTGGGAGAAGCATGCAGCAATGCAAGAAATGTATTCATTACAGAAAGCAGGATGTCAAGCAGACTAGGAGCTGCTATGGATTGATGCACCGGCTCCTCAATCCCTCTGCCTCATAAAAAAAGCTAAACATGACTTTGTTGTAGCTCAGGTTTGAAATTTGCATTAACCTCTTCTACTGCAGAGTCCCAGCACAACTTTTGTGCAGTGGTATAATCCAGCTTCTTTTCGTTGCAATGTCAACAAATTGAAATGTTGGCACCTCCACTGGTAACACGTGGCCAGTGATGTGCTGGCAATAGTTTAACAAGGGGCTCCTACAAAAATTATCCCCTTTAGACAGTTATATAACAGCATGTGCCGAGCACGCATGGGCTACCAGAGAGCAGAAGGGACAGACTGGAAATCTATTTGTTTACTTCCCCTTTTAGGGCAAATTCTGCCTTGATAGACACTCTGTGGAATCCCACTTAAACACCAGTGGGATCCCATGGGAAGTAAATCAGGGAAGGATTCGTTTTTAAAGAGAAACACTTTTTTAAAACCTTAAGTAAGAAGAGGCAGTGCCACTTGACCAATGAATATTAAGCTTCATTTTGCTGAAAATGCTTGTTATCTCTTGCCGACGTGTACAATGAGTTTATTGGTAATAAAGCCTAGAACTCAATTTGTGTAACTGCAACGTAAAGGAAAAGGATCATGGGGGATGAGCCGCTTCCAGGGAACTTTATTTTGAGTTATACCTGCCATTTGGTGCTATCTGTTCCATTCCAAAAGAAAAAAATAGTTCTTCCGAATTATTTATGTACTCTAGAAATAAGGCCTCTCTGGCAGAGAAGATTTCGCCGCATCAGAAAGATGGTACACTCTGTCAGATACTGGGAAATCCCTCAGACCTATTCTTCAGTTTTGTGGCAGAAATTGAACAAGAGGCTCAAGAGGCTCCCATCTAGCACATGGACACACCTGAGAGAGTTCGTCAGCCAAGGACAAACTCAGCCATCACAATCTGGTTGTGGCCTTTTATCAGCATTGCAATGTCACGGCATGGCATTGCTTCAAAATGCCATCATGCTACAAATGCACTCGTGTGACATAGTGATATAATGCAGGTTCTAGAAATGGTATCTGGAACTGTGGCCATCCAGAAACATGCAGGACTAACTTAATCATGGCACAAGGATTGGTGGCAACACAGGGGTAGCACTGGCAGTTCATTTTGTCCCTAGGTGCCAGGTACATTCAGCAGCGCTGAAGTGGCTAAGAAACATCCTTTGATAGAGGAGATGTTTAATGGGAAGCTTGACTGCACATGGACATCTTGCACAGAACCTTGGGGTATTTTTGCTGAGCAAGTGGGCGTGCATGGTGTTGATGGCAGGCAGAACAGATGAGTGTGGCAAAGGAATTGGGGACAGAGCAAGACATTTAGACAGGGATTCTCCAACTGGCAACAACATGAGAAAAGAGAGAGAATGTTGCTGTTAAGAGACCCCAGCACCCAATAGTGCAGCAGAAACTTTCACATGTTCACAATAGCTAAGCCATGGCGTAGACATGCAGCTGACTACCAGCTGCCCTGTGTCTGGTGTTATTCCTGTTGCCATCAGAGGTTAGCAGGGGCAGAAGTAGGAGGATGGGGCCCAGCTTAAAAAGTAAATAGTTGATTGTTTTATTTTGTCAAAAGGGAGCAAGGGCGTAAGAACTGTAATAGGTGGCGAAGCAAAGAGCCAGTGGCCTGGGGTAACATGACACAGCTGTATAAACGGTGACTGCTCAGTGGGAACAGCTGGGACCCAGATCTTCAATTTGTAATAACAGTTTGGCCTATGGGTGAAAAAGTTTGCACCTCTCCCTGTGGAGGGCAGATCTATTTATGGATGAGTATGACTCTACTGGGATACACTTCTCCTGCTACTCAACTGAGTCTTGATTTCAGAAATTGGATGAAGGAAATTCCCACCGGGGTGGGGTAGGTAGGTGAGGGAGGGATCAAACCCTATTATTCTCATGGGACAAAATTAACTTTTGTGCAAAGAGCTAGCAAAAGGTCTAAACAGCACATGGGTACAAACTAAGCCTTCAGAATAAGCCTTGCACTTCCCCTGTTGCTCCAGGGTGAATTTCCACAAAGATGAATACCTGCAGCCATTGTGCTGTAATACATTTTTCTTCCTGCAGCCTCTATTTCTGATCCCTTTGCCGGGCCCCAGCAGAAGACAATAGAGGTTAGAGAAGGCCACACAACAGTCTGCAGGATACCTCACACCTGCACAAACAGAGCATGAGAGAGCCTGTAGGGCAGGAGGGAGGATACCCAGGCCTTTTATATTGTCAGTTATACTCTCTACAGTCTTTGTTCCTCTGCTACGGAGGTAAGACAGTGGGATGGAAAGAACTGTTCATCCATCAGGTCCATCGTCTGTCTCTGTAGTATGGCAATTTGGCTCTCACAGCCAGCAGCCCTGACCATGATGGATTCACCACCCCGTATCCATGCGGGTTCTCCCCTCGATTCCTTCCTCCAAGAAGCATCAATCACATCTTGCCTTGCCTGATAGTCACCCCAGCACAAACTGCCGGAAGGAATAGAGAATGCTGGTGAGACAAGCAAAATGAGTCACGCCCCTTCGCATCAAACACAGTCAGCAGCAGCTGCAGCCCAATTCAGCTCAATAGTTTACAGGTGTCTCCAGGAACGACTGTCATAAAAAGCTCCCGAAATACTTTCTTTTTCCTTTTTTTTTTCTTTTAGAGCATTTTAAAATTTGTACAGCAACAGTTACCGACTGAAAGCAGGAATTAACGGAAACGAAAGGAAATGAGAGACACTGAAGGAAAAACAAACATAATCATCTCCAGCTGCAGCTCAATTAAACAACCGTTCAGAGAAAACTACTCATTCACAATTTACCCACAGAAATCCACTTTCTTACAGTCTCTTCAGGCTTTTGCACCACACTAGCACATTCCTCTTTAAAAGGTAATTTAGGGCTCTTTGGCTTTGAGAGACAAATAGCAATTCCTTCGCACCCCAGGCGGAAGGAAGCAGGTGAGGGGTCAGGCTGGTGGGCTGACTCTCTGCTTATACACAGAGGGTCTGGTTCATACCTGCTCGAGGGCAGGGAGAGAGAGGCAGCTTGCATCTCTCCTATTCAGAGTGTGCCCTAATGTGCCCATAGGGTTTTCTTAAATTGCACCTCTATTTCAATGGCCCTTATGAGACAGAACCTCCACATCCATCCTGGCCAAACCCTCTCCCTCCCCTTGCCTGCTCCTAATACTTCCAATCAGCACCTGAAATGCTACTTGGGCCTGGAACTGCAGGGCAGCCTAGCCGTGGCAGTCTCCCTAGGACTATGATGAATTGGGTTGAAAGACTTTTCCTTCAGAGCCTGAAGTTAATGTTATAGTCCCTCTTGTGGCTTCCCCAGCAGATATTGGTTCCTTTCCTCTGATCAGTCTGAAGTGACACCAACCCCATGATCGTCTAATAAACTGCAGCATTCATAAGCCCTGGTGGAAGAGAACTCTTATCCCTCCATCTCCTTCCTAAATGTGGCTGCACCAGTGAGATCATCTAGTGTCCTGCAGAAGTCCCTCTCATCACCTGCTGTGATCACCCACAAGGGTGTGACTTAAACTAGAGAAGATCAATGGAAAACTCTTTCCTAGTACCTGTTAGATTAGTTGAAAATTTTCCACAGTCCAGATTCTGCTCAGGCATAAATCCAGCTGTAACTACATCGATGTAAATAGAATTACTCAGACATTCACAAATGTAAGTGAGATCAGAGTCTACTCTATGTTTGAATGAAATAACAAGGTTCCCTCCTTCCTTTACATCTGTTTTACATCACAGACAGACAGATAATTTCATCCAAGAGTCTCAAGGTAATTAAAACGTTAAGCCTTTCAAACACCCCTGTGTGCGGGGAATTATCAACAATGTATGTTATAGATGGCAAAACTGAATCACAGAGTCTAATTTTGCATGACTTCATTTCCAGTGCCTGACATTTCAGTCTGATTTTCAAAAGCACTGAGCACCCATGACTCCAACTGAAGTTATTGGAAACTGCAGGTTCTCAGCATCTTTGAATATCAGACCCACAATGACTATAGTTGGTTAGCCCAAAATTGAGGCACAGCCAGTGATCATTTTTGAAAATGTCGGCCTATATAATTTTCCCTGGATCACACAGTGAGTCAGCAGCCGAATCAGAAATAGACCCATGATGATAGGTATCCTGCTCCAACCACTACACAGCACTTCCCAATGCTCATCCAAGTGACACTGTTGATTTCCCCATCTCTCAGTCAAGCGCAGAACCACATGTTTGATGACGTAGATTTGCTACTGATGTTCATAGCGAGTAACAAATAATTTGCTATCGGTACATTTTTATTAGAGGAATACACAACTTATTGCCTCCTTACAAGGCGAGGGGTATAATGGATTTATAAAAGATGAACACAAGACAACTACTAGGTAATCATTGTAATTACCATTATTTGGGGCCTTGGTTATAAAAAAAAATGTTTGTGCTACTTTGAAAGTCTAGAAACTAGTGAAGCCTGAATAGTCATCTTTCTCCCTGAACTCATTCCCTTGTAAGAACTGCCATCATGCTGATTCAAATACTTGTATCATGGCTGAGTATTATTATCTCAGTTATACAACAGGATGTTGGAACAAACATCATGTGCGCAGCTGTTAGTTTTATTAAGTTTAGGGTAATTAGACTGGACAGAGAACGAAGGTGAAGAGAGCAATCAGACCTTGCTGGGAGGAGGGCCAGAATGAGCCCCTTCGTTATGATGATGATTACCAAGCTATGAATCCAGGCTCTAGTCATCTCCCAAGTCAACGACCACAACTTCCTTCTCTCCTCCTCATCCTTCTTTCGTCTCATCATGAAGGCACCATGAAAATTCTCTTCCTTTTCCAATGTTCTGACCACATCCACATGCTTGAAGGACCATTGAACCAGATTTATCTATAGATAATTCAACCATTTCTTCTTCACCTTTGAAGGACTACACCACACTGAACTCACTCACCTATTGTCTTGTGTCTCAGTCTACTGTGGAAGTATTGAGGCTACGTCTACACAGCATTTTGGATGGGAGCGAGTCTTTCAGCCTGAGTTGGGGCTCACGCTAGCTCTCTAAAAATAGCTGTATCGACAGTGCTTTGAAGTTGTGGCTTGTGCCCGAGGCTTCAGATACCAAGGTCCAGCCTGAGCTGCAACTTTGAAGCACCATCTGTACAACTATTTTTGGAACTAGCACAAGCCCTGCCATACCAAGTCTGTCAACCCAGGCTGGGAGGCTCACTCCCATGGGCTCCAAATTGCTGTGTAGACATACCCTGAGAGGCCCCAGTTTCAATCAGGGCTCCATTGTGCCAAGTGCTGTATATACATCTAGTGTAAGAGAGTCCCTGTTCCAAAGAGTCCCTATAGTCTAAGTAGCCAAGACAGAGGGTGAGAGGGCAAACAGAGGCACAGGAAGATGAAGTGACTAGACCTGAGTCACATGGCAGGTCAGTGGTAGAGATGGCAATAGAACCCACCCAGGGCCCTTTCCACTGGGCCACATTACCTGCCTTCTGACCCAATTCACTGTCCTGCACACTCCTCTCTTCATGCCATCTTTCCTTCTGCCTCTTAGGTCTGGAACAGTCTCCCAGTTAATGTATACGAAATCCCCCTCCTTTTCCTTTTATAAAAGGCCAATTGGGAAACATTGACCGCCATAAGCACACATCTCTCTGGGACTGCCTGACAGACATGTATCTGTGTCATAATGTCTCTTTTTGGCCTGTACCCACTCGGGAAGGGGAAGTGATTTTGTATCTGACACCCTGACCAATTTGAAAGTGCTGGGCACATATTTTGGAGCTCTGAGAATGATAGATAAATAATAGTAATGTGACTGAACCAAGGTTTTCTATCTTTAACTTCTCTTATTCCGTGCAGTAAATTGCAACAGTGTGAAAGTAACTGGACTGAGTGGACATTTTAAAGAGGTGCTATCGATTAATGCTCTGGCACTGAGAGATGAGAATTACTTGGCAAAATGTCTGATTTAATTTATTTAAATTCCTTTTGGTGCTAGAGAAAGATGCCCATTTGACAACCTCGGAGACCGAAGTTCTCAGTAACCTGGTTTACACTCAGAAAAAAAGATGTGCTCTTAACATGAGTGAACTAACACAAGGTAAAATCCTAGTGAGGACAAGGCAATTCGTAGTTTTCACATGAGTTAGCAGGTCAAGTTATATCCCAAGGCTCCCCCATAGTCTTTATTCCAACCTGCTAACTTGGGTGAAAACTACAAATTGCCTGGTTTTCACTAGGCTTTTACCTCATGTTAGTTAACTCAAACTAAGAACACACCTTTGCTAAGGCATGCCTTTGCTCACCACAGAATTGGTACAGTGTGGGCAGTGCCAGTACAAGCTACCACAAACACACTATCCCACAATATGTCTTATTCCTAACATGGAGGTACAATGTGTAGGATGAGAGGGAAATTCGGTCTCGTTGGTGCATACAACCCATGGTCTCTCTGCTGAAGCTAAGGTTGCCAACTAGTGCCAGTTGTGGTGGTGTTTTTATGCAATGTGAACTCCTGCAAAGAGACCACTGTTTCTGTGGCCCAACTTTCAATTGCATTTTGAACTGGAGACAATTGGCGGGAAGTCCAGATCTTGTTGCTTCAGGGTTGTCGGTGCTTAATCTGGTGTACGAGACACCAACATCACTATTCTGCATTGAGAATGAACAATTTTCATTCCGTCTGCTAACTGTGCCCAGCTATGCGTCTGCCACAGATTTTTTTTCAAGATGAACTCAGTGGCATGCCCTAATCCCATGCCACCTCTGCCCTGACACAAGATCTAATTTCCACTAGTAACCTTGGGTTATCTGGGCTCACTTTTATCATCCCATATCTGGGAGTTACTCAGTTGAGATCCTTCTTTATAAAGGAATTAGACTCCATAAAATGAAGACTGGAATTAGGCACTGATCTCTCAAACCTAATAATAGACATTACACAATTCGTTGCTACCTCCATGTGCATGGCACACAAGGTAAAGCACTATTCACATTCTCTCCATGTGCAGAGTACATCATAATGAGGTTCTGGCATTTTGCCCACTGCATGAAGGCAGCAACAACAACTAGCCCAGAAGCTATTATTATTATTTATACTGTATTTACAGCAGTTGCCACAATGTGATTGATGCTTTGCAAAGATTCTGAAACGGTCAGCCTCTGCTGCAAGCAGCACACAATGTAAAGCCAAATAGATCAGGAGACAGAGGTTGGGGTGGTGGGGAACCATAACAGGCAATTATATACAAGCCAACTTAATCCATCATCAGCAGTGCAGCAGAAGTGGGTCTTACAGAAAAGGTTAAATGTGGACATAATAAGGGCCTTTTGGATGAGTTTAGGGAGGCTGTACCATGCATGGGAGGCAGAGTCAAAGGTGGCACAAAGGTGACTGTCGGAGAAGCTGACAAATGGATCAGCACGGCTGGGGACATAAGTAGAACAGAGACAAATTCTGTAAGTACAGTCAGCATATATGTATATATGAAACAAAATATCCCTCCCAGGTACTTCATCCAGAGGTGAGAGAGAAAATAATATCAAGATGAGTGCATGCTTCAGGAAAGTCATGCTCCAGCCTCCCAGCCCCCATGTCAACATTGTCAGCTGTTGCATTTGGAAATCAAAAATGTAATTTGGAAGCATGAATGAGTGGGGATGAAAATGACATGCCTGCCTAGCAAAATAAGTGGAAAACAAAAAGAGAACAAGAAAGAGGGGCAAAGTCGGCGATAAGAAGGAAAACTTTTCCAGATGTGAAAATCAATTTTATTCGGAGACTTCCCAGCCTTTTCATTTAGGAAGCAATGAAATTCTATTTGTCCCCTGTTCGTTTTCTACATAAAATGCCACTAAGCTACTAGCTTTCGGCAACTGCACAAAATGTAATAGGTTAGGACTGAACATCTGAAAATATGTGAGGGTTTTTAATGAAACCGATTTATATCAGTTTGTGCCAGCGAAAGGGCTGAGGCAACTTAATTTAGTTTCATTTTCACACATTTGTGGCCAAAGCAAGGATTCACTTAGTTCTAATTCAGCCTTGCTTCCATATGCCTGGCTAAGCCATTTCCAGCTGATTTAGCTGGTGACCTCTATTAAACAGCCAGGTGTTCAGCTTTATGAAATGGATAAACTCTTGGTACCTATACACCAATGCTGCATTCAGTGCCTCATCTGTGCACTTTTTTAAAGAAGAGTTTATTTATTGCATGTGTGTCCAATTGCAAACACGAGTTCTTTTTGCAAACGAGGGGAAAATTTATATCTGCAAAGCTGGCTATTCTCCTGGCTTTAACCTGGCATTCCATCTGAGAATGATATATGCAACATCATCAACTGATCACAAAAATACATATGAATAAAATCAGCTCTCCGAGGACCTAATTCTGATCCAAAGTTTTCTAGTTTTACATTGTTGTAACTTCATTGACTTCAATAGTGCTACTCCTCATTTACATAAGTGTGAAGTCAGAATCATGTATATCTAGTTTGACCATTTGTTTCCTAACCTCTGCAATAGCAACAAAGGCTTATTTTGCAACACTTACCTGAAAAACGGGGCTTCAAGAATCATAGAATCGTAGGACTGGAAGGGACCTTGAGAGGTCATCTAGTCCAGTCCCTTGCACTCAGATCTCTCTCTCTCTCCCTCTGCACTGATTGACTAAATGACTTTTCAGGAATATGAATACTAATGTGACAAAGCTCAAAATGTAGATTGGATGAATGAGAGAACTGGAAATGTGAAAGGGAACGTTCCATCATTCCTCACTGAAATAACCAGGCTGAAACCTAGCCTGGGTTTTAGTGACTGAGAATCATTGACACCCAATGACTGTTAGGTGACCTATGTAACTATTGGCCCTTTGTGAGCATTCTCACATTTTACAACAAAGGGTTGAAGTTCTGCAGAGTGAGGCAGATTGATAAGGAAGCTTGTGGTGCTGTTTTATTTGATCTGTGGCTGATCAGGATAAACAGAGGACTTTAGTCTCAAGAGCTGATACAGAATGTGAACACTAAATTCACTTACACATTTAAGTAAAAGGGAGGAAACTTCGACTGGGGGATATAAAACATCTGGAGTTGACAGTCCTGTTGCCAGAGGAAAGGTTGGGCAAATCAAACGAAGCAATCCAGATCAAATAAGATCCAACCCAAGCATTCCTTACAATCATAAATCCATTCTAAATCAAAGCCCTTGCAAGGTCCAATGGAGTGGAGTTCATTTCCCAGACAGCCTGTTTTTATTTTTATGTTCTGGATATGCTTATAAGAAAGCTTTAAAAGATTTTGCTAAACCACATTATCAGTTTCTACCAGTCCTCAAATACTGCAGTGATGGGAATTCTAGAAATTCCTCACAGAGACAGATGAGACAGACTTGGTGAATGGTTGATCAAGTCCAATATCATGCCTGTGCATAATGTCGTATGTCTGAAACGTCAGAGGAAAGAAAAACGCTCCCAACACCAGCCAGGTAAGTCCTAAAACACCATGATAGAGGCCATCTGTAGCGAGGCGGTCTGGCTCCCCGCCACCCCAGAGGGGGACGATCATCCCTGGACACCAAAGTGGGTGGAACCAGCAAACCCTGCGCTGGCCCCTCAGAGGTCAAGGCGCAGGACAGGAAGTATAAAAGCCCAGAGCTCACTTTAAGCTCAGCCACCGGAGAGACCAGATGTCTCTGGCGTAGCTCCCAGTGGGGAGACGATGGCGATCGGCGGCCGAACCAAGGACTGGCCAGACCAGTCAATGCCTGCAGCTAGCCTGAGCCCAGAGACGCTACCAAGCCTACCGCTCGCCCATTACCCTGAGGAACTACCATTTGCCAGTTACCCCGAGGAGCTGACAAACCAACCGCTAGCCAGCTACCTTGAGGAGCCCATGGTGTGTGACCCCATGGAGGACGCCGTCCGGACTCGGGTACCTCTAGAGAGGGAGGTAGGAAGTAGCCCAGGAGCAGTCAACCTGAGTCTGGCTGCAGCACTGCCAGAGCCAAAGTCAGTGTGTTGTGGCCAGGATCCCCACTGACAGCAGTGGGTCTTCTGCCACTGCTAGGGCCCTGGGCTGGGACGCAGTGGAGTGGGTGGGCCTGCGTCCCCCCCACCACCCACCTCGCGGGTGGCCGTCTCCCCCTCTCCCCGGCTGACCAGAGGCGGGAGCCTGGGGGTTTCCTGTTGAACCTGTCTGCTCAGCCCTGCCAGAGGGCCTGAGCTAGTGACTGTTTGTTGCCCGCCCTGACCCAGGGCCTGGTACTATTGAATTGTTTGCTCAGCCCCTGCCAGAGGGCCGGAGCTGCTGACTGTTTGCCACTCAGCCGAGCTAATTGCCTGACACACCTGACCCAAGTAATGAGGAGGTCTGGCTCCCCATCGCCCCGGAGGGGGACGAGCCCCGGTCAAACCCCCTACACCATCTTTCTGGTTTTTCTAGTCTGATTTGATGGCTTCAGTGGAACTCGTGTTGGTGTAGAGACATTATGCTGGTCCTCTGTCCAGAGGTGAGTTTTTTCCCCTAGAATACTGGATAGGCAAAGTGCATTTTCTAAATTGAAATAAGAAATGAGATCACCTCTCTCCCTTCCTTTACAGCAGGCATGTCAAAGAGTACAACTTATCTCTTCCTGGGCCATGGATGCAACTGCAGTCGCTCGAGTGCGTAATGGATTCATCAGATAACTCAGGAAGTTGAGTGTCTGTTCTGCCAATCGTTCCCAGATGTGTTTTGAAAAGCAAATGTACATAGCATGCTGGGCTGGGCTCCCATCCGATTTACTACCTGAGCAGAAAGTGATCTTCAATAATCATCTGTTCTGTATATTTTTAAAGCGCAGCTGTAATCAGAAAAGTTACTGTCAAAATAACATCATGGCCTTCCATATTTCTTCTCTCTCAACACTGCCTGGACCGAGTTCTTTCACTTTACAAGGCAAATGTTGATTTGTCTAACAGCCAGTGCCATAAAATTTCCCAGGGATTTGCCCATCAAAGTGTCTGTTCTTTTTGCTTCTTATATCCTCGCCGGTAACAAAGATTCTACAAGGAGAACTTAGATGACAATTTTGCCAAGGATGTACAAGGCAGACTAGAATCTAGCTCACTATTTCATAGCTGCTTTGGAATCTGCAGCGTTAATAGGAATAAAAAAATATATTTTTCAGTAAAGAAAGAAAATCTAACTTTAAGTCACAAAGGGACAGATCCTCAGCTGGTGGAAACGGCCAGAGCTCCATTAGTGGAAACTACACCTGTTTCTACCAGCTGAAGACTTGGTCCAAGGGGAGGAAGTGATAGAAGCAGAATTAAAGAGCATGTTATTTTACAGACTACAGTTACACTATATGAAGATTGATGGTGACAAGGTTGTAAAACCTGCTGTGTCTTTTTATATTCCTCTATCTATTTGAAAAGTTTAAGTCCTTAAATGAGTTTCCTTTTAAAAGCAAATTCCTCAAGGCTTTATTTTTTTAAAGGGCACCAGGAATGCTGGTTCTATTCCCACCTCTGTCCTGCTGACTTGCTTTTCAACCTTAACCATTTAACCTCTCAATGCAGAAACTCACTTTAATTAATTAAGCTTAATTAAAGCAACCCTATCAACCGCACCATATTATGTCTGTGTGTAGTCACCACCAACTTATATGATTAGAACTCAACATTTTATAAATCCAATTTACTTTTCACTACTTACGCTCTATTTAGTTTTGCATTTCTCTTAGCCAGGACACTGAAGTCACCTTCACTGTTTGTTTATTCTTATTTTCACTTTGGGGTTCTGAGTGCTGCAGTGTTGGGTTGCAATCACTGTTGTCTCAAGCTTCTGACGGGTTTTGGTCAAGAGCAGTAGCAAGTGGGGAATGAAATTTTCTTTTTTAAATGATGAAAAAGCTCTGTGTAAAAATCAAATTCCTTTCATCTACAGTAATATCAGATGACATAAAACTATTGGAAATCAGAGCTGACTCCTGCAGACCCAGATCCCTCTCAGAAAGCCACTGTACAGGTTCCATTCCGAGCATCATTAGTTTTCAACAGCACAGCGTGCCGGTGATAATGGTGTCAATATTCATGACCCTGCCTGCTGATGTTTTCATGTCCTTAATTCCGCCTCTCATTCAGTCTTGTCCTGTATTATGCAATCCAATGTACAGGATGGCTGCAGGCAATCTCACTAATGGGGGTGGGGGGCAGAGCATCGGGAGTACTTCTGTGGAGAAGTGATGGGTTGCCATCAAACTCTCACCCAGCAACAAGTTCAAGTTGGGTACTTTGGTATCTCCACATGGTTATGCATAATTACTTACATAGGGATCGCATCCAAATGAAGAGGAGTTGGTGGAAATGACTGGAATTTTCACGGCATATCACTCTGACAGGGCTGTGATCAAATGCAGATAGGGTTACAGATTTAATACACCTGCTGCAAAAGAGAATGTTGAGTAGAGATCTGGACGTATACTTCACCTTCCCAGAGACTGTGTGTACTGAGATCAAGAATTTTGGTTAATTACCATGACACGGGCCAGCCAAGGAGTTCAGATCCAGATCCAAATATCCTCCAAATTCAAAGGTGTCTGGATCTAGGATTTTAGTTTAGCTCCCTATAGAAATGGAGGCCACATATGAAGTTCACGAATGCTCAGACTGGGAGGTTGTTTTGGGCTTCTATCTACAAAACGGCACAAGAAATATTTTGAGGTGGTGGACATATAGTTTGGGGAGCAGAAACTCTACAAAGAGAACACAATAGTAAGCATCTTAAGGGTTAGTTGGTAGCATTTGCAAGTGAGCTAGAAGGCCATCAGTTCAAATATTGCACCGCATGAAGTCTTACGGTCATAGGTAATGTTGTCACAGAATCCCATAATTGTTTCTTCCCTTCTGGTGTGTGGTAAACCATGTGAATCTGCCCTGAATGGATCCGGTCTTCCATTGCAGTGGACTGAGCGATCGAAGACACTGTTTGGAGCAGAGTGAGGATGCAGGCCCATATATAGGTCACACACACAGACTACTCAACTGCTAAGGGAGAAGGCAGTAGGAAGGGACAGGTTCTGATGGCCTGATCGAATTGCTCCTGCTGTAGATGAGAACTGGCGTTAGGAGTCACTTCTTGGATTCTTCCAGCACCACTCATGTGGAAAAAGAAGTGCTTCATGCCAACAGGAGGTAACTTCCAAAGACTTTTGAGTTAGCCAGGTAGGCTCGGCACATTTTGGGGGAAAACAACAGAAGAAAAGCAAGTACAGACATATTTCCATGCCCCTTCTTTTAAAAACTGGACCAACATGTTTTGAAAGTAAATAGTGAGCTGCTGATTGTTAATATATTTCATTTTTACAAATGGAATGGGAGTTTAACCTAGACACTGAAGTTTCATGAAGATCTTTCTTTCTTTCTTTCTTTCTTTGTTTTGCTCAGTATGAAGCCCAGATGGCTGTGGTGCTAAATTGCTTAATCCATGCTGACGCTATGCTGATGCTGATACTGACTCAACAAGAAAAGAAGGCTAATAGGCCTTTTCTAACATGCTTCTGGGGATACCCAGAGCCATGAGCCACAGTTTTACTCCTCTGTCTCGGCAAGGGTGAGTTTTGCTGGCAATTAGACTATGTCAGCTCCCTGCCACACCTGCCTGTCTGCCTCACAGCAAACTCCTCAAGGCTCTCCTAGCCCAAACCTCGCCTAACCATCAGTGAACTCCAGCCCCTGAGCTCCTCAGAGATGTTTCTCTGCAATGCATGACACCTTTCTGTGCACTTACAGAAGATACTAAGTTTGCTGGTCTGTTAAAAAGTCAGTGACATCACTTTTTATTAATTTAACTGGAGTAAATGCACCCTTCCCTTCAAACACAGCACAGAGTTGGTTTATAGTAAAAGTAAAACAAGTTTATTAATAAAAGAGCATGAATCAAGTGATACCAAGTAAAAGAGGTAAAAAGATAGAGATGGTTACAAGCAAATAAAACACACATCTAAAAGTCTAAAACTTAATCTAGCAAGATACAGTCTTTGTTCAAGTTTCCTTTCTGGCTTTTTACTGGCCTGCCTGGCCAGGATCCATGACAGAGATCAAGTCACTTGACTTCTTTGTCTCCTGGGTGGAGGATAAAGATAGAGTTTCTCTGTTCCTTATATCCCCAAAGGGATTGTCTTTGTCTTACAAGTCAAGAAGGCCTCATGAGGATTCAGTCTCCTGTCTCTCTCTGGGGTGCAGGAGCCATGTTCATTCTCTGTCTCTCAAGTTCAGGATCAGGATAAACCCTACTTGTTTAGCCTGATGGCTTTGTTTACTGTTAATATGCAATCTGAGGTAAACCCACATTCCTCTATCTAGGACAGACCGGTTTATCACCTTTACCTAGGCTAGGATGCCTGGTCTAAAACATGTAACATCATACAGGGGGGAATTCATAATTTCACATATAATATTAACACATCCATTTTACAATGATATTAATAGCCAGTGTGTTATTAGCTTTCATACAGTACCTCACAAGGCACATTTTATACAAATATTATTGCAGTAGAGTGTAGGGTGTGAGTACACCAGTGCCTTGGGTCACAGCAGTCATTAATAGATGGCTTTTGAATATCTATGTCCAAGCCCAAACCAATGCTCCTGAGACTGGCTTTCAGCCAAAGGTTATGGGAGGTCAGTCAGCAAACAGGATTCTAAGGGCAGTTCCACCAAAATCAACCCACTAAAGTGCTCTGTGCAGAAAAGATGAAGGGACAGAATGTCAAGGTATTTAGGTGTCTAAAGTTGCAATAGGCACCCAATGGAATTGGCACAAGCACTAGGAGCCTAACTCCCCTTGGAATCAATGTGAATTAGTCACCTAGGTGACTAATCCCACTGGGCACCTATCTGCACTTGTACGAGTGTAAATATTTTAGAAAATCTGGCTTTAAATAAAAAGCACACCCCGCTTCTCAGCATTAGCATGGAGAGGTTAGGGAGAAGTCAATGAAAGATTCATCTGTGTTTACAAGGAAGCCACAATAATTGTCAGGTACCTCAGATTTTTATATCTATATGTATGTATATATAATTTCACATTTTGACAGCTCTTCAAACAGTAAGAGGCTTTTTGACTGAGACAGGAGCAGATCAGTTAATTATCACCATTTCTGAGCACTGGAAAAGCTATTAATGTAGAATTTTTTGAGCATTTTTTGATATTAAGCCAGCAGAGGGATGATTGAATCATTAAAACACATTTTAAGGTTTGGGGTTTTTTTTCTTCCTTTCCCTTTATTTTTTTAGTGGTCGAGTTAGGTCTGTCACTCCTAACCCATACGCTAAAGCAAACTGAAGCATTTTGCCATGTGAATTATTTTTTCAACCACTACATACTTATGTTTTACCTCTCAGTCCCTTTCCCTTCCTGCAGTGGCTCATAGATTCACAGATTATAAAGCCAGAATGGACCACTGTGATCATCTAGTCTGACCTCCTACATAGCACAGGCCACAGACCTTCCCCCAAATAAGTCCTAGATCGTATTTTTTTTTAGAAAAAATAAATAGTGGTGGAGAATCTACCGCAACCCTTGGGAAATTGTTCCAATGATTAATCATTCTCACTGTTAAACATTTATGCCTTATTTGCAGTCTGAATTTGTCTAGCTTCAACTTCCAGCCTTTGGATCATGTTATACCTCCCTCTGCTAGATGGAAGAGACCACTATTAAATATTTGTTTCCCATGTAGAAACTTACGGACGGTAATCAAGTCACGCCTTAACCTTCTCTTTGCTAAGCTAAATAGATTGTGCTCCTTGAATCTATCACGATAAGCCATGTTTTCTAATCCTTTTATCATTCTCATGGCTCTTCACTGACCCCTCTCCAATCTATCAACACCATTTTTGAATTGTGGGCATCAGCACAGGACCCCGTATTCCAGCAGCGGTCACACCAGTGCCAAATAGAGATCTGAAACAGCCTCTCTACTCCTACTTGAGATTTCCTTGCTGATGCATCCCAGAATCGCATTAGCTCTTCTGGCCACAGCATCACGCTGGGAGCTCATGTTCAGCTGATTATCCACTACGATCCCCAAATCTTTTTCAGAATTACTGCTTCCCAGGATAGACATCCTGTAAGAATGGCCTACATTCTTTGTTCCCAGATGTATATATTTACATTTAGCCGCACGAAAAGCTTATGTTTAGCTGTATTAAAATGCATGCAGTTTGATTCATCAAGGATACAGCAAGGTTCCTTCACTTCCTACATGGTTGATCAACCCCTGCAATGGAATCCAATAGGATCCAACCTGGTTATTTCCATACATTGCGCAGCACAAGTGAAATGACTTTCAGTGCTTTCCAAATAATCACTCCCTCGGGAGAATAATAATGGGCATATCAGAGCAGTTTTGATTCAGATTCTCTCTTTGGATGTTTGCATTTGTTCCTGCTGGTGGAAGTAGAACTGTGATGAGAAATGGAGTGGGCAACACTCTTTGAAGGGCTTGTAAACCTCAGGGATGGAGAAAAGAGAAACGATTAAAGGGCTTTCACAAAGCCTGACCCACTGAATGAGCGAGCCAGCTCCGGCAGACCATCGCATTATACTTCAGCAAATGATGCGTCTTTGATGCTAGCACTGAGCTGTTTGAAGCGGCTACCAGTTGGGGCACAATAATGCGAGAGAACGTATTTTCAAGGAGAAGCTTTATGGAGAGGGCAGTCACAATACTCAAGCCCGCAGTGTCTTTAAAGGAAATAAGAGATGCTGTTTGGAACCTTTGTAACCAGATTCAAAAAGAAATGCCTTTATTTTCCGTTTTCATAGCAACATTTTAAGGTAGAGACAGACTGGAATTGCATAAATCTGGGTGAAAATCAGCCAGGTAGGCAGAGGGGAAGGGAAAGGGAGTGAGTTCGAATTCAGATGTCTCTGTGTCCCTGGCTGTTATAATGATAACATAATATATGAATTAAAGCTGTCTGCAAGTGTCTCTGTGCCCAAAGTTTCCAACCTAAGAATGTGTGAGTTTGGTTAGTGCTCAGGACAGTGATACCAATCTTGTGGTCAAGATACTGGAGTGGGACTCAGGAGATCTGGATTCAATTCCCATCTCTACCAGACTCCTTGTGTGACCCTAGGCAAGTCACTTAATGTCTCTGTGCCTTACTCCCCCATCTGTAAAGCGGGGATAATAATATTCCTTTTCTCCCCCACTTCATCTGGCTTGTCCATTCAGATTGCAAGCTCTTTGGGGCAGAGTCCGTCTCATACTATGTGTACAGTACATTGCACCATGGGGTCCCCAGTGTTGGCTGAGGCTTTTAAGGTGTTATTGTAATCCTAATAATAAGGGAGGGAGAAAATAACAGCAGTGGCTTGAACTATGTATACAGTGTGGGTAGGCAGCATCCACAATTTCCTGTGTTCTCCCCCTCTGCCAATGCCTCTGACTCCTGACGTGCCTTAGGAGTGTTGGTTGGTTGGTTTGGATTTTAGTGGACTGATGAGGGTTTAGGAGGGAACAGAATGAGGTAAGGGTGAGGGGTTGTGGCACATTGGGATTGTGCCCCAAGCATAGAGGAAGGCAGAAGAGGAAGATGAGGTGAAGGAACATACAGGCTGAGAAGGCTGGAACAGTCTTATACAGTGAAGGAGGAGAGGGAGCTGTGGTAAACAAAACCTAGGCAACCAAGTAGTTCTACGGCAGATTGATGCACAAATGAAGCTAAAGCTGGCACTTGTAGAAAAAGGATGGGCTCAAACTCAGGATGGCCCAAACTGAAGCGATGGATGGAAACTAAATTGCTTGACCTGCCAGCGTCCTAGCTCTGCATGGGAGTCACACTCAAGCTTTCACTGGACTTCCACCCTTGAGCAACACTATGTTCCAATGTCCGAGTGACTCACTTTGTAAATCCAGCTCTGGAAACTTACCGTTTAAATAGCACATTTCCAAGGCCACCTTCTGCGCACTGCTCTGAGAACATTACTGCTACTTTGCCTTTCCACAGAACTCCAACTCAACAAGCTCCAAGCGATTTAGGGGTGGTAGGCAGGCCTCCCACACCCCCTGGGAGCTAGGGAAGTATAACTGTACCCATCCAGAGAGGGGCAAACCGAGAGGATTAAGTGGCTTGCCTAAGGTCAGATAAGGCACTGGCAGACTTCATATGTCTGGACTCCCAGGCTACTGTACTAACTCCTAAACAGCACCCTCTTCTTGCTCCCTGGAGTGTTCCCTTTGTCTATCTAGAGGCAACTACTGATTGACATGGAGAACTGTACTGCCAACCAGCACAGAATCCACGACAACCGAATTTCATAGGCAGCCAGAGCTTTGTACTCAGCCTGAGCCAAACTGGCTACAGGAGATTGAACTTCTTAGCTAAGATAGAACATATTTATTGTGGTTTTAGGACATGGAGCTAATTCATGTTTAACCCTCATTAAACCTGTCAACCTTCCTTGCAGGCTTGCAGTCTTTCCAACAGATCCCTTGTTAACTTTTCAAAATAACCGTTCCTGCTGAGGGAGGCACTTTTGCACGATTAGCCTTAACGCTTTCAGAGCTAGGGCCAATTGATCTTATTGTTCATAAGGTAGACACACAGAGGTGGGGTTGCTTTGGCAGCTTCTATATTGTCCAGCTGTGTTAAGCCCTGAATATCCACATCAGTCCTTTCTACCATGGAGAGAAATGATTTACAGTGAGCCAGAGCCTACAGTTCTCACTCAGGATCTGCCTCTCTTCTAACATTCTGGCGCAAATCAGACATATAGCCATAGCAGACATGTAAGGGTACGTCCATACTACCCGCCCGGGTCGGCGGGTAGCGATCGACTTCTCGGAGTTCAATATATCGCGTCTCATCTAGACGCGATATATATCGAACTCCGAATGCACTCCCGTCGACTCCGGAACTCCACCACTGCAAACGGCGGTGGCGGAGTCGACGGGGGAGCCGCGGACTTCGATCCCGCGCCGTGAGGACGGGTAAGTACTTCGAACTAAGGTACTTCGAGTTCAGCGACATGCGTACCTTAGTTCGAACCCCCCCCCCAGTGTAGACCAGGCCTAAGACTAGGGTAACTGTGAGGAGAAACAGCTTAATTATGTCATAGATTCATAAAGTTTAAGGCCAGAAGGGATCATTAGATCATCCATTCTGACTTCCTGAATATCACAGTACAATAAATTTCACCTACTTACCCCTGTATTGAGCCCAATAATTGAGGGTTGACACTGGTGTATCTTCAAGAAAGGTGTCCAGTCTTGATTTGAAGATATGATCCCTTGGTGCTTCCTTCCAATGGGTAAATCACCCACACTGCTAAAAATATGTGCCTTATTTCTGAAGTGAATTTGTCTAGCTTCAGCTTCCATTAGCTCTTGTTACGCCTTTCTTTGTTAAATGAAAGACCTCTTTGAGTATACAGTATTTTCTCCCCATGTAATCAAGTCACCTCTCAATCTTCTTTTTGATAAGCTAAACAAATGGAGCTCTTAAAGTCTCTCATTGTAAGGTACTTTCTCCAAATCATTTTTTTGTGTGGCTCTTCTCTGTATCCTCTTCAATTTTTCAACATCCTTTTGAAAAATGTGGCACCGGAACCGGAAACAATATTCCAATAACACCCTCACCAATGCTGTATACAGAGATAAAAGTCACTCCCTTAATTCTTCTTGCTACTCCACTGTTTATACATCCAAGGGTCATGGTAGCTTTTTGTGCCACAGCATGGCACTGGGAACACTTATTCAGTTGTTTGCCCGCTATGAACTCTAAATCCCTTTCAGAATCACTGCTTTCCAGGATACGGTCCCCCATTCTGTAGATGGAGCCTGTATTCCTAGATGTATAACTCTGCATTTCACTGTATTAAAAATAATTTTGTCTGAATTGGCCCAGGTTACCAAGCAATCTAGATCGCTCCGTACATCTGCTCTGTCCTCATCATTACATACCAATCTTTGTGTCAACTGAAAATGTTATCTGCATTGATTTTATATTTATTTCAAGATCATTGATAAAAATATTGATTGGGAGAAAACTTGTTGAATAGCATCAAGGCTTAGTACTGCCCCCTGTGGAGCCCCACAAGAAACACCCCCATTTGATGATGATTCCCCATTAACAACAACTTTTTGAGATCTTTCCTTTAGCCAGTTCTTAATCCATTTAATGTGTGTGGTAGTGATATTGTATAGTGCTGATTTTTAAACAGAACACTGAGGGGTACTCAGGCAAACACCTCACAAAAGTCTAAGGATATTACATTTATCTTTATCAACCAAACCTGTAATCTCATGAAATAACCATTAGGAAAGGAAAAGGTAATAAGACAGAAAATATCATAATGCCACTATAGAAATCCATGCTACACTCACACCTTGAATATTATGTGCAGTTCTAGTCACCGCATCGCAAAAAAGATATTAGAATTGGAAACAGCTTCCACATGAGGATAGATTAAAAAGACTGGGACTGTTCAGCATAGAAAAAAAACGAATGAGGGATATGACAGAAGATTATAAAAACACGACTGGTGCGGAGAAAGTGAATAGGTAAGTGTTAAGTATCAGAGGGGTAGCCGTGTTAGTCTGGATCTGTAAAAGCAGCAAAGAATCCTGTGGCACCTTATAGACTAACTGACGTTTTGCAGCATGAGCTTTCGTGGGTGAATACCCACTTCTTCGGATGGCATCCGAAGAAGTGGGTATTCACCCACGAAAGCTCATGCTGCAAAACGTCAGTTAGTCTATAAGGTGCCACAGGATTCTTTGCTGCTTTTAGGTAAGTGTTATTTACCCCTCCTCATAACACAGGAACCAGGGGTCACCCAATGAAATTAATAAGCAGCAGGTTTAAAATAAACAAAAGGAAGTACTTCACACAGTGCACAGGCAACCTGTGGAACTCATTGCCAGGGGATGCTGTGAAGGTCAAAAGCATAACTGGGTTAAAAGAAGAATTAGATACATTACTGGAGGATAGGTCTATCCATGGCTATTAGCTAAGATGGTCAGGGATACAACCCCATGCTCTGGGGGTCCCTAAATCTCTGACAGTCAGAAGCTAGGACTGGACAACAAGGGGATGGATCATTTGATAATTGCCCTATTTTGTTAGTTTCCTGTGAAGCATCTGGTACTGGCCACTGTTGGAAGACAGCATACTGGGCTAGATGGACCATTGGTCTGACCCCATATGGCCATTATTCTGTTCTCATGTTAATGAAAGGAGGCTTGTTTGACAAGACCTATTTTTCATAAAACCACATTAACTGGCATTAATTATATTCCTATTCTTTAATTCTTTATCAGCTGAATGCTGTATCAGCTATGCCACTGTTTCAGGACTGATATCAGGCTAACTGGCCTATCATTACCCAGGTTATCTTAGTTGCCTTTGTTGAATTTGATACAACATTAGCACTCTACCAGCCTTTTGAAATTTCCCCAGTATGCCACTTTACTGATGTTAATGCATGCTACGTACTGCAACGAATTCACATAAAGCATATCATGCTATTGTTGAAGAGACTTACTCAGAAATTCCATTGTTACTGAAGGACAACAAGGAAGACCCAGCACCAAAATCATTCAAAAGTAGTATTTTGCCATTTGAGCAATAAAATATTGAAAACTTTATAATTACAACAACCTTATTTTTCCCTTTTGGTTGAATTCTACTGTATCAAAATTGAAGGGCAACACTTGTAATTATTGTTCTTGGTCGTAGTATTATATACATGATCTACTTCTTTTCATGTTTTTTTCTAGGTACAGAAAACTGCCTGCCTGACCAAGATCAGGGCCCCACTGTGCTACATGCTGTACATACAAAATAATAAATAAAATAATAATAATTAGTATTACCATAGTGCTTAGTAACCCTAGTCATGGACCAGGATCCCACTGGGATAGCCACTATAGAAACAGAGAACAAAGAGACAGTTCCTGCCTCAAAGAGCTTACAATCGAAGTAGGACATAGGTGAAATCAGGTTGCAGAAGTTATTAGATAACTAGTGTCCCCCTTCTTAGTGTGCATTCAGCCCATGAAATGGTTCTCATGATGTAATATTTTTATCTTGTAGATCATTGGCTGAGTGATTTGTCACTCACCATTGGGGCGGGGAAGAGGTAGTATGTGTGACTTCCTGTGAAAACCCAAACTAAACAACAACACACTCCTCATGTAGTTGGATTAAGCTTCCTTATCAAGCAGTTTGTAAATTGGGTGGTATCTGAGGAACGAGATAATGGAACTAAAGCTCCAAGCCTCAGTCCTTTTGGAGGCCCTCTCCTCAGGGCTTATTTTGTCAAATGATCACAGAAAAACAAAAACAAAAACAAGCAAGTCATCTGACATACACTGGGCAATCGATTATCCCCTGCTTTAGCCAGCAAAGAGGGGAGGAGGAATTTCTCTTCCCCTTTCAACCACTGTCCCCTTCTTTTTACACTCCACCCCAAGCAGCCAAGTGCCCTGCAACTAGAGATCCCAGTTTTAAAGGGTCCAAGGGCTGCACGTGGCACACACATGCCCCAAAACCCATTGCCCTGTTTCACAGTTGTTAAATTTCTAATTTACCTCCTTACTCTTCAAATGCAACAACTAGGACTAGACATAATTTGAGCAAATCTGCACCCAACTTGCCTCTGCTACTCCAGATTTTCAATACACGGCCCTGCTACTCCAGTCCTGGAGCCCCTCACATCTGCTACTGGACAGAACCATAAGCAATGCACAGCACAGCTTTATAAACAGCAAATCATGCTAGAAAATCTCAATCACATTTTGGAGACAATTGCAACATTGAGTAAGATGGGCAAATGCCCAGCGTCTGCAGATGCAGCTCACTAAATTCATTCCTTACAAACCAAACTAGCATTAGAATTCAGATCTTCAGATTAGAGAACTTTAACAAAGGTTAACAAACAAACGGGGAACAAGTATCTTTGTGGATATTTTTTCCTCTTCAAAAACTATATTCTGAGAGTATAAATAACAGATTCAGACACTTTATAATAACTAGAATCTATTATTCAGAGGAGGGTAATGGTGTATCTTGGGCAGAATTCAGACCTCTGTCACAAACTGGTTCATGACCTTGGGAAAAATATAGGGATGTTATCCTTTGTAAAGCACGTTGCCATCTGTGGATGAAAAGCATTGCATAAGTGCTAAATGTTGTTTATTATTGAGGAGGCACTCAGATTTCACAGGATCTGGATCTCAGTGCCAACAAAGCTGTAACCTGTACCATAAGTAACTCTCTGGTTCGCACACATTCCTCCCTGATCTTCCTTCACCATATCGATTTGGTATCTCCAACAACACTGGAGTGGTGGCTGCTAAGTCCATTATTTTCTCTCTCACTGGGTTTGGAATGCATTACAGTTAGCTTTCTTCTAAAATTGACTCCCTCAAATGCTGTGTACAGCCATCCCATCCGTGAGCTATTTCTGTTCCAGCCTGACAAGGACAGTGACTGAAGTGCAACTCTATTGATTAAATACCGCTTTTTGTCCTGAAACAGTCCAAGGCATCTAATCAATATGGCAATGCCCTGTATCATGGTCCAAAGGCACAATCCCCAGTGATCATAAACTGCCTCTAAGAAACAGAGGTAAGTGATTTTATGACTTGACATCTGTTGAAATGTCCATGTACGGTTGCAACAGATACATATATTTTCCTCTACAAACCAGTTACATAAACAGAAGTAAATATCACTGTGTCAGAGATGTATAATTTCAAGTTGAGGAACAAGACTCTTTTGACATAGTGATTTCAAATACATGCAAAGAAAGAGTCTTTTGCAGAAGCACCTCTGTTCTAGGCACAATACATTTGCTGAAGGCATTGTGGCAAAGTACCTGCTTCTCCTCAGCTGGCTCAGTCCCTTTTTGCCTTGGAGACACAGGCTTGGGCAAAGTAAAAGCCTTCCTAGTCATGCAGGGTCTGGCTGATCCTCCTCTCAGTCAGCCCCCTGCTGTTTTACTCCCCCTCTGGGGACAGAGTGCAGTCTTCCTTGCTGGAAGAGGGCAGAGCCTTGCTGCATCTATTTGCTGGCAGCTTCTCTCACTCCCCCCCCTGTTTCCCTGCCAGGGAGGGTTTAAAAAGGTCACCAGCAATTGGGGCCAGCTGAACCAAATTAGTTCTCTGGTAACCCCTGTTCCAGCTGAACCTAATTTCTCACAACTGTCTCTCCTCAATGGATAGGGAGAAGCCTTTTAATCCCCCTGGGACTAATTCCTACCCCCCCTTTGTAGCCATTTGGTCTGGGTTTGCCACATATCCCACCCCCTGCTCAACACTACGGGGTTGGGCTACTTGGGTCGGAAAACAGTGCACCCTCAACAGGCCATCTGCATTGCCATGTTGGGTTCCAGACCTATGTCGTATTTTGAAGTGGAAGGGTTGAAGCGACAGAAACCATCTTGTTACCCTCGCATTTTTGTCCTTGTTTTGGTGCATCCACTGCAAAGGGGCATGGTCCGTCACCAGGGTAAACCGCCGCCCAAGTAGATAGTAGTGGAGGCTTTCTATGGCCCACTTTACTGCCAGGCATTCCTTCTCCACTATGGCGTATTTCCGTTCCCTAGGTAGGAGCTTTCTACTGAGGAAGAGGATGGGGTGTTCGTCATCTCCAACCATTTGTGAAAGCACCGCCCCCAGCCCTACTTCAAAGGCATCCGTTTGTAGGATAAACTCCTTCCCCCAGTCCGGAGCTACTAGTACGGGGTCTGTGCAAAGGGCCATCCTCAGATCAGCAAAAGCGGCTTCCGCTGCAGCAGACCATTTTACTATGTCTGGGCCCTGAGCTTTGGTTAGGTCTGTTAATGGGCATGCCCTGGTGGCGAAGTGGGGAATGAACCGTCTATAGTACCCCACTAGTCCCAGGAATTCTCTGACCTGTTTTTTCCGGAGTGGTCGGGGCCACTTCTGTATAGCTTCTAACTTGTTGAGTTGGGGCTTCACCACGCCCCTCCCCACTATATACCCAAGGTACTTGGCCTCAGTTAACCCGATTGAACATTTGGATGGATTTGCAGTCAGTCCTGCCTTCCTCAGGGTGTCCAGGACTGCTTCTACCTTCTCCACGTGCGTCTCCCAGTCGGGGCTATAGATAATGACGTCGTCGAGATAGGCTGCCGCGTACTTTCCATGGGGTCGTAACAGTTTGTCCATTAGCCGTTGGAAGGTAGCGGGAGCCCCATGCAACCCAAAAGGGAGAACAGTGTACTGATATAGTCCTTCTGGAGTTGCAAAGGCCGTCTTCTCCTTGTCGGCCTTGGCCAGGGGGATCTGCCAATAGCCCTTGGTAAGGTCAAGGGTAGACATAAACCGTGCCTTTCCCAATCGGTCAATCAGCTCATCTATCCTGGGTATAAGGTATGCATCGAATTGGGACACCTCATTCAGCTTGCGGAAGTCATTGCAGAACCTCGTACTGCCATCTGGCTTAGGCACTAAAACTACGGGACTGGACCATTGAGTATGCGATTCTTCGATGACTCCTAAGGCCAGCATCTTCCTGACCTCTCTCCTAATCTCTTCTCTTTTGGCCTCCGGGATCCGGTATGGCTTGATATTCACCTTCACTCCGGGCTCTGTGAAGATGTGATGGTGAACCTCAGTCGTCCTGCCTGGTTTTTCCGAGAACACATCCTGGTTGCGTTCTATCAGGCTGATCACTTCTGACCGTTGTTCCGGAGTTAACTCCGGGGATATTCCCACCAGGTCAGGCTGGTTGCTTGTAGGGGATGGTGCCCCCAGCGCAACCACCGGAGCTTCTCTATCCTGCCACGGTTTCAACATATTTACATGGTAGATCTGCTCCAGCTTCCGGCGACCTGGCTGTCGGACCTTATAGTCGACTTCTCCTATAGCTTCTATTACCTCACATGGCCCCTGCCACCTGGCCAGGAGCTTGCTCTCTGCTGTGGGTCTGAGCACCATCACCCGGTCCCCTACCTGGAACTTCCGGGTCCTCGCTTGACGATTGTAGTACGTCTGTTGTGCCCCTTGGGCCTTCTCCATGTGTTCGCACACAAGGGGAGCGACTCGGGCTATTCTGTCTTTCATCTCCAGCACATGTTCCACAACGTTTCTCCCCAGGTTCGGCTGTTCTTCCCAGTCTTCTTTAGCCAGGTCCAGTATGCCCCTGGGGTTGCAACCATATAACAGCTCGAAGGGGGAGAATCCAGTGGAAGCCTGAGGAACCTCCCGTACAGCAAACAGTACATAAGGCAGCAGGGCGTCCCAGTCTTTCCCATCACGACTAATCACTTTCCGTAACATGTTTTTCAATGTCCTATTAAAACGTTCAACAAGGCCGTCGGTCTGGGGATGATAGACCGACGTTCTAAGGGCTCGTATATGGAGCATGGTACATAGGTCCTTCATCAGTTTAGACACAAAGGGGGTCCCTTGGTCCGTCAGGATCTCCTTAGGTATTCCTACTCTGGAAAAAATTTGGACCAATTATTTGGCTATGGTCTTGGACATGGTATTCCGTAGGGGTATGGCCTCGGGGTACCGGGTGGCATAATCTAGCACTACCAGAATGTACTGATGGCCCCGGGCTGACTTCTCCAATGGCCCTACAATGTCCATAGCTATTCGCTCAAATGGAACCTCGATAATTGGCAGAGGTACCAGAGGGGCCCTTAAGTATGGTCGGGGCCCATGTATTTGGCATTCCGGACAGGAGGTACAATATCGCTGGACGGCCGCATAAATGCCAGGCCAAAAAAACCTCTGTAGGATCTGATCAAGGGTCTTATCTACCCCTAGATGGGCCCCGAACAGATGACTGTGGGCCAGATCCATTACCGCCCTCTGATGCTTTCGGGGGACCAAGAGTTGTTCTATAACTTGCTCTTGGACCCGGACTACTCTATATAGCAGATCTTTCTTAATCACGTAATATGGCCCGGGGCCCTTAACTCTCCCCTCCACTGGGACCCCATTTACCTCGACTACTTCCTTATGAATATTGTGGTATATGGGATCATTGGCCTGATCCTGCCCAAAATTCCCGCGTGCGGTCCCCATTTGACCAAATTCTGGGGGGTCTACCTCCGTCTCCCCTTCGGGGACAGCCCCTGGGGAACCAGGCCCAACGATAGGGTTGTTGATGGCCGACCCAGTCCCGCTGTCAGCCGAGCCCCTTCTTTCCCCGGCCAGCGTAGACTTCTGGTACTGGATCAGGATCCTCGTCCCCCTCCTTTTATCCGCCCTCCGTTCCCTCCGAGTCTTCCTGGGCTTCCCCGGCGGGGAGAACAAATCCTGGCTAAACTCATGGAAGGCTGGGGAAGGGTCATCTATCTGGACCACACCTTGGGTCCCAGGGTCATTATTTTCTTCTACCTCGTCCCCGGGGAGTAGGCCATCAAACCCCGGGAAATCTCGTCCGATAAGGACAGGGTAAGGGAGTTTCGGAACTACTCCCACCGTCAACTTAGTGGGGTTTCCGAGAACTTCTATGCTTACGGGGATGGTTGGATAATAGTTGACATCCCCATGCACACAGGATATTCCCGAGCGTTTGGCCCGGGATAGTTGGTCCTGTCTGACCAGCTTCCCCGAGACTAATGTGACTGCACTTCCCGAGTCAATTAATGCCGTGGTCTCTATACCGTTCATCTTAACGGGTCTAGTGTATCTATGCGGGACCATCGCAACCCCAACCAGACTTATTAGATCACATAGTCCCCCTATATCTCCCAGTTCACATTGCATAGGCTCTCCTAGATTTGGGCATTGGGCAGCAATATGCCCCAATTCGCCACAGGCATAGCATCGGTACCCCGCCTGGGGCAGCCCCCTATTTTTCGGGCTGCTGGGATTTATCCCCCGAGTCTTTCTCCCCCAGTCCTCCAGCCCCTCTGGGACTGCTGGCTGCTCTCCCGCCTCCTTCCTCCTCTCCATTGTCCGGCCTGGCATTAGGGCAAACCGGGGCCTCGGCGCAGAGACTGGTCTCCGGTTCTGGCGCCTCCCCTCCTCGGTGTTCCGAGAAAGTTCTTGGGCTGCCAAGTGTCTCTCTACGAGAGCAATTAGTTCATCACAAGAGGAGGGATCATTTTGGCAGACCCACCCTCGTATGTCTGGCGGCAACCCCCTCATGTACCTGTCCAATACCAGGATTTCCACTACCTTCTCCGGCCCATGGGTCTCGGGGCGAAGCCACTTCCGGGCGAGGTGTATCAAGTCAAATAGCTGGGACCTTGGTGCTTTGTCATCCCAGTATTTCCACTCATGGAAGCGCTGGGCCCTTATGGCCGGCGTCACGCCTGTCCTCGCCAGGATTTCCGCCTTCAGCTGGGGGTAATCCATAGCTGAGTCTGCGGTCAAGTCAAAGTAGGCCTTCTGGGCCTCCCCACACAGGAATGGGGCCAGGAGGCCTGCCCACTGGTCTTGGGGCCAGGCCTCCCGCAGTGCCGTCCTCTCGAATGCAAGGAGATATGCCTCTATATCATCATCTGTAGTCATCTTCTGTAAATAGTTGCTAGCCCGTAGCAGCCAGGTCCCCTGGGCCCCGTGCGTCAGCGTGGCCAGGGCTTTCAGCTGGTTCACTACTTCATTCAGGGTGGCTCGATCTTGAGCCGCCTGGTTCATCAGCAGCTGGTTGGTCTCCTGTTGGACACGTACTGACTCTTGCTGGGCCGCCGCCTGTACCCTGGTAGCCTCTTGCTGGGCTGCAGTGGCCTGTAACAGCGCCTTCACTATGTCCTCCATTATTTATTTATTTATTTATTTATTTATTTTTGTGATTTAACTTGCCCTGAGGTGGCTTGCCACAGAGCCACACTCGCTATCACATCCCACCGCTGACACCACGTGTGGCAAAGTACCTGCTTCTCCTCAGCTGGCTCAGTCCCTTTTTGCCTTGGAGACACAGGCTTGGGCAAAGTAAAAGCCTTCCTAGTCACGCAGGGTCTGGCTGATTCTCCTCTCAGTCAGCCCCTTGCTGTTTTACTCCCCCTCTGGGGACAGAGTGCAGTCTTCCTTGCTGGAAGAGGGCAGAGCCTTGCTGCACCTATTTGCTGGCAGCTTCTCTGCTTCTCTCACTCCCCCTCTGTTTCCCTGCCAGGGAGGGTTTAAAAAGGTCACCAGCAATTGGGGCCAGCTGAACCAAATTAGTTCTCTGGTAACCCCTGTTCCAGCTGAACCTAATTTCTCACAACTGTCTCTCCTCAATGGATAGGGAGAAGCCTTTTAATCCCCCTGGGACTAATTCCTACCCCCCCCCTTTGTAGCCATTTGGCCTGGGTTTGCCACAGCATCTGTGATGGAGTGACATCCTGCTCGTGTCTTCTGCTCTGTCTACACACATTGTTCGGAGACCTTTTGCTGTTAAGCCCCACCATGTGGTTTATTTATATTTCTCTTCCTGCCATCTTACTGATCTATGCACCACATCATTTACAACAGCAGTTTCATCTCAGCCCTCTGTGCCTCTTCTTGGTGCAGGCTCCGCTAACCTGCCTTGTTTCCCCAGCTCTTCCTTCCTGTGCCACCTTCTATCCTCTGTTTTAATGGGCTAATTAGTTCTTTAACACCCCCAGCCCATTTTAACCCACTATTAGGCTCGGGGAGGGGCACTAATGTGTGTTTAAGTGATCAGAGTGCTGGCTCAGCTGTTGGTTCCCAGCACTCTGTCGCAGCATCTCACAATCTATGGTACTTATGTGGCCCCCACTACTATGGTATCTAAGTGTCTCGATTTTTGTTTTAGTTTCTTAATCTCACTACATGCCTCTGAGGAAGGGAAGTGCTATTATCCTGAGATACAGGATACCAATGGAATCAGTGGAATTTAGGAGCCTAAATACCTTTGAGGATATGGGCAAAGAGACTAAAGCCAGGTCTACACTAGAAACTTTTATCAGCAGAGTAATATTGGTTATGGATGTGATTTTTTGGGTAACATTTCTATACCAGCAAAAGCACTAGTCTCATTTGATAGTAGATATTTCATCTTCTGCTCATAGGTCTGGCTAAAAATGCTGTAAAGTGAAGGCAGATAATGGTAACTCGATGACTGGTAGCTGTTCTGAATGACAGCACCTCAGAGCAGATGAACATGTTAGCTTTTCCCACTCAGGACACGGTGTAATAAGAGGCACATGTAGCCATCACTCCCTAAGAGCACTGTGTGCTTGGAAGGAATTTTAAATGACACCTAATCAATAAGAAAGACAAGGGAGGTGAAGTAATATCTTTAATTGGATCAACATCTGTTGGTGGAAGGTAGAAGCTTTCAAGCTACACAGTGCTCTTCTTCAGGTCTGGGAAAGGAAATTCGACTGTCTGAACTAGATACAAACTGGGACAAACTTAAATAAATTGTCCTTTCCTATTGCCTAATGCACTTAGTAGGAGCTGATACAGGAGGAAGGTGTTCATCTCACACTGACCATCAATAAAGGCCATTGCGTATTGGCATCTAACTCCGTTATGTGCTTCTGAAAATCACATTGAAGATATGTAATCACTGCAAGAGCAATTCAGTAGCAGTATGTACATAGCCAATTTCAGTGATAGGTTTCTGTCTGCATCAGTAACCTGAGTGCTGATCCTAAGTGTGGCATAAGATGCCCAGGGGCAATAGGTAGGTAAAATTCAGATCTATACTTAATATGTCTCTGAAGTTCCAATGACCCAGAGCAACGCAGAGCCCTCTGGTTTGTAGGGACACATGTAAAATAGCACGTGATGCCCTATCCATTTCTTCCCCTTCACAGCCTGGTCAGTTTGATCTCTGCTGGTGCCACACTCACACTCAAGAATAGGGACAGGTCAGATGTATCCAATTGGTGTGAGATCCATGGAAGATTGGGGCCCCACAAGGCCTTCTATGGACACTAGAGTCTTTGAAATTCTCCCCAAGACTGCCAATAAAGCTACCAAAGAAACAATGTGAATTCAAGTCGGTGGGTCTCAGCCTTTATCGTGACTCCATTCTGAAGGAGACACAAGGGCCGGGACCATCTGCTCATAGTCCCATCTAGCCATAAAGAAAGGGAGGGTGGTGCTAATGCCCCTTCACTATTCGTAACCCAGATTGAGAACTCCAGGGTAAAGTCATTAGGAGTAAGACTTGCTCTAGGGCCTGGCATGCCTGGACTCATTGTAGTGAGGAGAACTCCACCCTATGGGGGAGAAGAAAGATTGCCCCATGGGCCCAGTGCTTAACTTTGAGGACGAGGCTCAATGACCAGCTCTGCCACAGACTTCCAGAGTGAACTTGTGCAAGTCACTTACTCTCCTTGTGTCTCCTCTGTAAAAAGTGGGGATAATAGTATTTGCCCACCTCCTGCTGGGAGGACACATTAAGGGTGTTGAGATACTCAGATATTCGGGTGATGGCAGCCATTTAAATACCTTAGATAGACAGAATTGAAAACATTTCTCCTACAGCTTTCCATAGCCTATCCAAAGGCCAGGCAGGTCTCGAAAAAGAGTGGCTATTGAAATGCCAAGATGGGATGAATGAGGAAGGAACTTTACAGAGAAATAGATAGTGAGTCGCTTGAAATTACTTTACACTTACCCAGTTATAATGGGTGTCTGAAAAAAAAATTGGCAGGCTGGAATGTCATAAAGCTGAAATATGACCTCAAATGCAGTAACACTTTACTTGGAATGGCCTTCTTCCCACCCCCTTAAACATTTTGCAATGGCGCAAAGATTTTTTCCACTGCCTACAGGTATCTGACTTCCCTGTATTTATTCAACACGGAACAGATTGATTTAAATCTTTGCCCAGGGTTATTTTTTCTACTTTGCATTAATTTTAACACATAAGAGAAGGTCATATATGTGGCAAAGTATCCCATTTGGGACAGCAGAAATAGCTGAGCTATTGGAGGGGAAATACACACAGATTTAAAGGGACTCTTTAAATATACAAATGTTCTCTCTTTACTGGGGTAGGGGGGAAACAATTACATGTATATTTCTTGGAAGCACTGCAGGGATGGCTTATAATGCCATTAAAGTGAGGATCCATACAAATCTGATCAACTAAATGCCATTTTCAAGAGCTCTGCTTGCAAAGGAGCTCTGAGTTGTTAAGGACCATTGTAAACTTTAATGCAATCCAATTTCTGATCATTTAATCCAATGTGCCTGAAAATTAAAACAGGTGCCAAATTCTGCTTTCCTTTTCCCCAGAGTAAATTCAGAGTAACTATTGATTTCAATAGTGACTCCTGATTTACCCTGGGTAAGATGAATGCAATGAATGAAAGTCATCTCTCCAAACCCAACCATGGGAATGAAAACCAGGCAAATCATCTTCACTTGGCCACAGGATGGGGACTGACAACAGCAAATAATTCTTCTTCTAATAAGGCAGTGGCAGAAATTCTTCCTGGCTTTTCATTGTCTGGGGTATTATCCGTGGGAAGAAGAGCTCAGTTAGATAAAGATACATTGTTTCATTAATTAATGCCCCCAACAAAAGAAAATGAGCAAAAGAAGATATAAATATGGAACTCTTCTGAGAAGGAAAAAAATGCTCAAGGATAGAAAATAATTGTTTTAATCCTATTAAGATGATGATTAATAAAATGAAAGAAAACAATGTTTCAATTAGGTTATGTTTAAAGCTGTTTCACTTACAATCCATTTCTCCTTCCTGGAGTTCTCATTTGCATTATTTTTTACCTCCCGGGTAATGGCCCCTTTCACTGATGCCTAAAGGGCTCAAAGATGCAAAACTGGGGCACAAATGCATATCAGCTTTCTGGCATTACTCCTTTGTGAGCAACAGGGTTGGGAGGGGGGAGTTTCAACCAATCTACAAGCTCCTCTTTGGGCGACCTGCCCTCTCTCCTTCAATGCATAACATCTCCCTCCTTTCTCCCACTCATCTTTAGGGTGGGATCTCCCCAACAATGGAGCATCCTCAATTCCCATTGGTAGCTGAATGTTCACAGCATCACCCGCGGTAGGGCCCTTAGGCTAGGTCTTCACTGCAGAGTTAACTCAAGTTGTCTACACACGAGTTAACTCTTCTGAGGTTGGCCTGACCCGAGTGAAGGATAACACTGAGAGATAACACTCGTATGGCACAGAGTGAACAGACTGGTGGCACAGAGTGATTGTGTGAACAATTGGAGACTTGTGCTAACTTAAAATGTAGCCAGTACTCCCTTACGGGCTTACCAATGCCAGGTAAAAGCATCACCACATTTAAGTTAAGTGTTTGTGTTTGGAGGGAACCCAAGTCAGGGCATCACTTGAGTCAAGACTGCGGTGAAGACAAACCGTGTGTCTCCTGCTGGAAAGCAAGTCTTCAGCTTAGAGAACTTACAAGTTCCCCAGGCCCAGAGACTATATCACTGAATGTAAGTGAGGTAACGTGTTCACTAAACCACCTGGACCTGTGCTTTGGTGTTACAGGATGTCCCTCAACTTTCTCTTTCTTGGCTAAAATAAACCAGACTTGGCAATTCAAGTTAGTGTACATGAATCTGTCACCCATAAGGTGGGCTGCCACATGCTGCTGGCCAAGGGAAAACAACTGGCATATGACCATCATAAAGGAAAGGCAGAAGGTGCTTCTATGTCTCAGCAAAGTGTCCCAAGAGATCTTACAGGGCTGTTGGTTCAGCCCATTATTATTTCTTTAAAGTTGAAGTTTGTTTGGATCTGGCAGTTTGTTTCAGATCTGTTAACTGTTAGAATGACACAGCAGAAAAAAACGGAGAGGCAATCAGGAGGGGTCTTTTCCACAAGGAATAATGCTGAGAACAAGAAAGCAACATAAATTAGCAGACGCACAAAAGAAAATGGAAACCTTTGGATTTACCCCAATCCTCTGATTCTGGCTGTGGAGCCCAACTTTCCCAAAGCCACTCTCTCCTTCTGTCCCCCAATCAGCCAATGTACAGCCCTTCCCTTAAGCACCTGTGCAAGGAGAGGGAGGAGCTGAACGTAACTTCTTGTTCATCAGGAAGCAGATCTAACTCCTTGTTCACCAGGAACAGATAATGCCCCTGTACACCCGTCACTGGGCCCATCTCCAAATTAGAACTGGCATTTCTTAGCCTCCATCTGGGAGGGAGCAGTCTGGCTGGCATTAGTGGTCTGGCCTCTTTCATGGGCTGCATGGGAGACTGCAGACTACCGTGAGCAGTTTTCTTCCTCATTTAGAATGGGATTTCAAAAATGCAAGAGCACGTTCACTTTCCCTCTCATTCCATTAGGTGTAAATCCCATGGATCTAAACATCAGGAAAACTTTAGTGTGTAAAAATTAGGCATAGGTATGGGGAACAGGCCTCAATATAGAAGTGGGTAAAGAGGATTTCCTTCTCACTGAGTATTACAAAAGAGACACATTTTGGCATCGATTCATCATGTTCATTCCCCAATCTGAAGTAGAGCTGAGTGGAAAACCAAGCGAGGAAAACAGCTTTTCACCCTGAAAAGCAATTTTCTGCGTGGCCAGAAAAACTATGTAAGACGGGATCCCAGGAGACCTCACAGACCTGGGACTAGAAAAAAATAAATAAATGAACCACTGATGTGCTCCGATGGCTTAATGCTACTGGGGGAAAAATAAAAGAAAACAAAAATATATCAAGTCGCAATAGAATACTGGGCACATATAACTAAGAACAGCATCTGCAGTTATGCTACAGAGACAAGTTATAAATGCTCTCTCACTCCATGTGCTTCTGGGTATAAGAAGATCACCAGCTGAGGTCAGAAAGACATCTCCTCCATAGGGAAAAATTCAGGTCATGGATGTGTGCACACAATTCTGACTGTAAATGGAACTGCACATACCATACACCTCAGGACAAAATTTGGTCATGGAATATTTTATAATTAGGTGCATTATAGGAGTTCATAGTGTTATATCTAATCAATATAATTCTGTGCATGCCGGTTTTACCCCACTAAATTCAGTGTCCCTACTCCTAATGGATGCAAGTGCAAGTGAGATGAGACTCAGACCCAGTATTGCATTATTCTCCCTTCAGCATCTGATGTTGGTCATTTATGGAGACTGGCTATCAAACTACATGGTCCATTGGAGTTCTTTGGTGCTGCAATTCATATATTTATGTAAAACTGTTACACATTGCCTGCATTTCTCCCCTTTGCTTTCCTACCTTACATCCAGGCTTCTCCTAGGGGTGTGATATCTGGATAAACCAGATGGATTTCAGAGGGGAGCAAACCAAATTTCTAAAAGGTCTGGAAAATAAGATGTGCTGACATATGAAAAGGCTCAGAAAAGATCTGGAGAAAAAGCAGGTTAATCGCCTACGAACTCATAAGGATGTAGAAAAAAAGAGACATTAGTTAGTAGGGTCAGAACAAGAAGTGCAGGGCTAAAACTGCAGAAGAGGAACTTTAGTTTAACTCTTGGCAAAAATGCTTAGAAAAACTGCCATAAGAGCACGCCAGGCACTGGATCGAGCTGCCAAAGGAGCATAAAGAATCGTCTTCACTAGACGTGCTCAAACCTACTGACAGCCATCAATCAGGCCTGGCGAAGGACAATAAAATCAAGCCAGCTCCACACAGTGGGGATGAGACTAGATGACCTACTCTAGGGGCTTGGTCCTGAACTACTGAGTCAATGGGAGCAGGAGCAGGCTTCAGGTCTCTTCCAGGGCGGTGGGTGCGGGAGCTGAAGACAATATTTCTCAGCTGGCTACAGAATAAACTGTATATGAATAGCTCAGAATTCCAAGCTGATTTCCCCTCATTGCTTAGCTAGAATCCCAACCCAACCCAAACATAACCATCCCCCTCAGCTTAGATTGCCTGTGACGGTGAGGAGCTGGAGCTGATGTCCTAGTTCCCATCCAATCCTGCGTTCCTGTGTAGCCTGTTCCTGCTGTTTCACTTCAGTGTTTAACTCTGCTAAGTGGTGCATATGCCACGGCCACAGTAGGTCCTCGGTGTACATTCTAAGCGGTAACCATTCTCTCTCATCAAAGGAATCTGTTAAGTACTGGTTTAATTTTTTTCTCCATTCTTTCAACGCCCCATTGTCAATAACATCATTTTAGCTTGAAAATAAACGCCTCCAGGGAGCCAGTGAAAACTAATTTTTGAGAGAAAACAAAGCCAGATGCATTTCACCGTTGTGAAAAGTGCTGGGTTTGCCGCCCTGTTGACGCGTCTTCTATCTACTGTACAAGCATGGCAGGCAGCAGCAGCATTAATTTCCCAACCCCTGCTTCCTGCCAAGGAGTGGGGGATGGAGGCGTATTTCCGGCTCCCTAGCCTAACCAGTCAGTAGGGAGACTGCTAGACTGCCAAAGAGCTCCTGTTGTGGATATGGGCTTTTGCTGGTAATGCTTATTTGACACACACACTCCTGGGTGTAATAAGCTATACTGGGGAAATTGCTTTGCTAGTATAACTTTGTCTACACTTTTGACAGCACCATGTATGTCAGTCAGTGAACACTCCTCTTCACAACCCTGACCAGTAGAGCTATGCTTGGAAAAAATTGTAGCATAGATGTGGCCTGAATAACAGCTCTGGTGATGGGTTTTAAGATATGGACACCTGTTCCATCGGAACGGGATTGAGACCCACTATCTCATTTCACATAGACCACCAGGTAGGGTGACCAGATGGCAAGAAGAAAGTATCGAGACACATGGGAGGGGGTGGCAGCCACAGACTAACAGCCCCCCTTCCCCCGGAGCCATGGGGAAGGGAGGCGCACAGCCCGAGGAAGTTGCAGGTCAGGGGCACACGGCCCTGGCTCCCGCCCCTGGCCGCAATGCAGGGGGGGCTTATCTCAGGTGGCTCCCCGGAAGTGTCGACATCTCCCTCGGGGTCCTAGGCAGAAGTGCGGCCAGGCGGCTGTGTGAGCTGCCTCGCCCGCAGGCACTGCCCCCACAACTCCCATTGGCTGTAGTTCCCGGCCAATGGGAGCTGCGGAGCAGGTGATCATGACGGGGGCCTCCTGGTCATCCCTTTGCCTAGGACCCAGAGGGAGAAGTCACCACTTCCAGAGAGCTGCGCGGAACTGGGTAAGGAGCCTACCAGCCCTGCACCAACTGGACTCCTGGCAACTTTACAAATGACATCCCGATTGTAGATAGGTCAGGATGCGGGACAAAGAGTTAAATATTGGGACAAAGAGTTAAATATTGGCACCGTCCCGATTTTATCGGGACATCTGGTCACCCTACCACCAGGCTGTCATCAGATGGTAAGAACTCTTGAACCACCAGCAATTTGGACTAGAATTAAAGCAATGACCGAGGAGAGAAAGCTCTATATTACCACTACCAATACCCTGAGTAATCCAGTCATTCACATGGGCATTTTATTGTTTAAGATTTCCTTTCTAAATGACACATTAGTATTGTCAGTGATGGAGAATCCACCACAACCTGGGTAAATCGCGCCAATGGTTAATTACCCTGACCATTAACATTTACACCTTCTTTCCACTTAAAGCAGTAGATTGGTAGTCAGAGGATCTGAGCATCAGCTTATGACTCTGTTCCAGATTTTCTCCAGGTGGTAAAAATGGGATGGTCCTTTCCCACCTCACAGGGCTGTTGTGAGGACTGTTTACTTAATGCCCATGAAGTGCATAAATCCTATGACGATGAGGAGATATATTAAGTAGACAGACCACTGTATCGCCAACCTTCAGACTAAATGCTGTCTTAAGGATGCATGCTTGTTTCCCATTGACTGCAGTGATAGCTGTGTGGGTATGGATGTGTAAGGGCAAAACATTGGCTCTTGGATTTAGAAGTGATGTAGTTGATATTTTCACTACTTACACAAATCAAGTACGTGCTCAGGCAGTTTACGATCTGCATAAGAACATCCATTCCACAACTTGTTCAGTTCTAATTAGCTTTTGATGCTAAAATGCAAGGGACGCCTGAGTGAAGTAAAAAACTGCTGCTCTCTCTCTCTAGGCAGTGTTGCCGAAGGAGACTGTGGATTGATGTGGCAGGAGTAGTTAATTTCTGGCAGCCGCTGCAAGCATATGGTGACGTTTATCGATGCACAGGGGTGCCATGCAGTACAATACCTCTGAGCCAGGCAGGCACTGCAGGAATTTCATTACGTCTCCGTTCAGCAAGGCCAAAGCACGAAACTGATGAGGAAGCGAGAGATGCTGGACAAGAAGCTCCAGGGCTAGACTGAGGTCCAGATTCTGCTTTCAGTGACACCAGGAGGATTCTGATGTAATGCCACTGAAACAACTCCAAATTCACAGCAGCGCAACTAAATTTGGCTTCATGGCTCTATTCTCATCTATGTTGTATCCCCAAGTGTTTCAAAACTTAGTGTCCAGGAAAAATTAAGGAGGAAGTGAATTAAATCTGTACGGTAGACAGAGCCACCATTGTTTTCCCTCTCCCGCAACCGCACAAGTGTCCTATGGGCAAACTGTTCCTCAGCCTGACTCGGACAGTCCAATCACGCAGCCTGCCCTGGATGACCTTTTCCTCTCACTTCTGAGTCCTTGATCTTTCAGACAACCAAGGCAGCTGTGCTACATTACCATGTGCGCCTGACTCACAGCTGCAACTAAGCCCTCTCCTTATCGCAGGACCCAGGATTCAATCTGCTCCAGGAAACAGGATGTGGCTAGATGTTCAACCATACACCTATTTCCAGGTGGGCAAAGAAATATGTTCCCCGTGCAGCTTGGAACTCTGAAAGATCTGCTGATTTACCTCTATTCTTCATCTTATAGACCCTTAGAGAGGCTGCATCTTGGTTGCCATTCCTCTGTCTCTGGAGTTCATTATTTAATGTCACCCAGTCATCCGCAGAAGAGGAATCATTCCTGCATGTCACAAGATATTACATTCTCTTAATGCCCTGGGCTGACTCCACATCCCTTGTTGGTTTGTGGAAAATGAGAGGCTGATGAATCAAATCCAGGTTTCCTGAATGACAGTGATAAAGAAACTTCTCTAGGCTACCAACTCAGCAGTCTCCTTGTTGAATAAGCGTCAGCAACAACAATATGAGAATCTACAGGTCAGTACAGGTTTGAGAAGTCCCTCCATCCTGCAAAGAACCCAAGGAGTGAATAAAATGCAGTTGTCATACTGCAAGAAAATGAACTTTACATCTGTGTGATAAAATAGTGGGCATAGAATAAAATTCTCAAATCAACACACGTATCAAGGCCAATATAAAGGTTTCCATGTTTGTGGGCACAATAGAATGCAATTGGCCTAATAATGATAGGATATTTTTCAGAGTAATAAAATATGGTTTCTTTTAATTTGCCTTCCATTTTTTGAAATGTAGAGAGAGCACTTAGGTCATGTTTTCAAGTTTTTCTCTGCAATGATAAGGACTAGAAACTTACTTTTTTGTTTAAAATGAAAGCTGAGATTCTCATGTAGTCCTGTGACTCCAGAAGCTGGGGATTTAAGAAAATATCTTGATATCACGAGGCTCAAGACAAAACCACGAGAACCGGCAACACTGCTAGCACCGTGACTGGGTTTACATATATTTGCATTAACAATCTAACAAGGTACCTATAAAACATCAGTCAATGCAGTACCCAGGCATGAATTTCCCCAAATACTTAACAAATGTTAACAAATTAAAATCCGTGAGATATTATTACTACCATCACCCAGGGCCCCATACACTCTGGGGTAGAATGGGACTAACTGCTGGAGCAATAACCTCTAAGCTCCCTGCAACATTACTTTATCCTGTTGTCACATAATACCCTTCCTTTCCATGCCTGTACCTTCACATTATCCCACACACCTATGGCTGGCTGCTCATAGTTGAAAATGTTCATTGATGTAAAATGTATTGGTTATTTTCCACAGTGATTTAGTTTGAGGAGGGGTTTTCCCTCCCTGCTGTACTCTCCAGGCAGCCAGGCTCCCCTCTCCAAGCCCTGATCCCATGATCTAGTCCAGCATAAAGTTTCCTAACCCTCCCCTATATATTCCAACAAAACTTCAGCATTTCTTTGAGCTGGCTGTCCGGGCCTCAGCTGCTGCACTCTTCTCCAGGCAGCATGCCTCGCCCGCTTAGCGTTCTGGCTGCTCCACAGCAACAAGTGTGGCTAACAAAACCCCAGATGCTTGGCTCTCTGGAAGAGTGCAGGGGGCTTGCACTGTAATCCGATCCACTCCCCTTTGTGGAGAAAGCTGGGGAAGGAGAGACAGGTGAAGGCAGGACCCACCAGGGCAGGGAGACAAAATAAAATGCTTGGCTGCAGCAAAATTATTTCCTGAGGTTCTGATCAACTGCAGCTTTTGGTAGCCAATGGATGATGCAGGTGCTCAGCATATCTGAAAATCAGGCCAGTCCTAAATATGGCTTTAGGTCCCTAACTGTAACTACCTAAGCTTGAAAAATGTAGCCAAAGCAGAACACCTTCTGGCTACAAAGTTTTTTCATGAGATAATGATTTGCTTGTGACATAGTCTGAATATGGCCTGTACTTTACATTCCACACTGCACTGTGATCTCACACGCCAAACAGGGTTGGGACCTGTGGGTACATGAATGGGAGATTTCCAAGGCACATCTAAACACTTCAGAAAGAAACAGTAACAGGCAGTCTTCTGTATCAGCCACTGAGGCACTGTGTTGTTGGACACACCACTGTTTGGGTTCACTGCAGCCTGGGTAACTACATTCCGTCAATGTCAATCCCCTGCTGTTTCAACTGGATTCTTTTCTTCCTTTACTAACCAGTTTTCTAGTGGTGGTGTGTGCTAATAAAGCCTGATCTGACCATCATTACAGCCAGTGGGAGACCTACCCTGAAACAGTTGCTGTGTTTCACCTCTAAGAGGGATGAAATTTCAGTGCTGGTAGAAAAGATCTGTATGTCCAGTTTACAGAGCAATTTGTAAAATGCTTTGTGATCCTTGGGGAAGAAGGGCGCTATTAGAAATCGAAGATCGTCACAAACACATTCGTTACATTTATATACGTTTTAAGTGCTTGCTGTTTAATACGGTACAAATCTAAAAATAAATGCAAACCTCCAGCTTTTTATATCAAAAGATAATTATAATATGTAACCTTCATTTTTGTGCACTGATGTTAAAGTGTATTACACTCTGAGGGAACTTGCTTGGTTCATTGGGTGTTTTATGAATATAAGGGAAGGGAGGGAAAGGAAAGGAAATACTTTATAGCGCTATCTGAAAGATGCTTATGCCACAGAAAATGGTATCATCTTTACAGCAAGAGGGAATAAAAGACACAGGGGTGCTTGTCTTTGACACGAAGGACCCTTTACACCACTCTGACAGCAAAAACAGACCTTAAAGTGGGTGTATATTATATTGATGCTTACTTTAAGGCCCCTTTATGCTGTTAGAATGGTTTAAAGCTGCCTGAGTGTAACCGTGTATGAGGCCACAATGTAGCCAAAGTCATTCAGTGAAGGTGAATCCTTCCAAGCATCACACTGTTTCAAATAACTGCCTTCTGGTTTGCAAATGTTCAAATGGATTTCGAGGTCAATAGAAGGGTTGGGATATAGGCTCTAGAGCCAAGCACCATTTGTTTTTTATTTAACTCTTTGCAGTAGATTAAAAAAAAAACAACTGGGACTCTGGCAAGATTCTGGTCATTGAAATGTGTGAATTCTTACCAAGAATTCATTTGGCTATTTCTTCAATAGGAGATTTTAGATCCGTTTACCTTTGCATGGGCAGAGAGTGGCATTATTCTTAATAAACTGATTTGGTGTGCCCTAGAAGTTTCACACTGGATTATGCACTGGAAAGGAAGGAAACCAATTCAAACATAAAAACAGGGGACTGTCCAATGAAACTGAAAGGCGGCAAACTCAAAACCAACACAGGGAAATACTTTTTTAAGCAACATATAATTAGCTTGTGGCTCTCATTGTCATCTGATGTTGTTGAGGCCAAAAACGTAGCAAGATCCGAAGAGGGATTGGATATTTATCTGGATAACAAGAATATCCACAGTTATAATACTTAATGCAAATAAAAAGGCTTGGAAGGGATATTAAACCGCAGGCTTTTTTGCATAAGCCATTCTCTAAATATTAGGGATCAGGATGAGACCTCCATGTGGGGCAGATTATCCTCCCTGTGGGGTTTCTTGCACCTTCCTATAAAACAGAAGGTGCTAGTCTCCATTGGAGACAGGCTGCTGGAAAAAATGGACCTTGAGTCTGATTTGGTATGTGGTACTGCCGACCTCAACGGTTCTCTCTCTCTGGAGCCACATTATTTTTTCAGTCTTTTCTCTAAAACCGTGTGGACTAGACATTTAGGGTTTTTAAAAGGAAAATTCAGATGCTTATGTATTCCCCAAGAGTTGAGGCTTTCAGAAAAACACAAATATCATGAGATTTGTGATAAAATCAGTGCAAGCTGGCAACGTTGAACTGTATTATTGAGTATTAAGTATTATATTCCTACAGTCCTAAATGTTCCATTCATTCATACACTGTGTGTCTTTCAAACACAAAGCTAGTGAGAGAGTCGGGATAGACTGAAGGGAGAATGAATGGAATTCCGTATGCTTATACTTAGAAAACAAACTTAAAAGAACTCTCACCAGCATTATTAAATCAGCAAACATAATCCAAACAGCGATAAGAACTCCATCCTGCTCCCATCAGTGTCAATGACAAATTTCTCTTTGACATCAATGGAAGCAGGATCAGGCCCTCACGTTCCACAGCCTTAGCAATGATTTCTTTTATTTTTTTTTTAAACCTGTTCCTAAAAATGTTTCCGGAAAAGAATAATATCCCCGGGGGACAGACTCTTAAGAGTAAAGATAAATATGAACAGAGTTTATTTTTATATGTTTTGGATTTATGTAAGAAAAATATCTTTCACAATAAAAAGAACTGATACAAAATTGTTTCTCATAAATGGACAGCGCTGCTGGTTATAAAAAAGAATGATATCCTGTCCCATATTGGGCAACCAAAAAAGGCTACGTGTAGAATATATGGAAGAATCTTGACCCACTAAAAAAAGAGCTACTGTAGCATTTACCGTGACCTACAAAACATGAGGAATTTTTTACCCATCATAAAAAGTGTTTGCTTTAGAGAATTGTCTTTTAAAACTCTAAAAATAGTGTTTGAGAAGAGTCTGTGTTTCTGTTTAGATCTCCTCTTCAACTTTCAAGATCATTCCCGAGAACACTTCGATCCCTGACTGCCCCACAGACTCGCCACTGGCTATCTGGGAGGGCAGACGGGCAGAAGTCCCAGAGGTGCAGTCTTGCACAAAATGTACTGTCTCCCTGCGCGGATGCTGGTAGTCAACCAGCTTCTCTAGTGTCCGGTTGAGTAACTCGACATTGTCTGCCAGCCTCTTGTTCTGTTCCACTAAATTCTCCAAGATGAGATTCTGCTGGATCATGAGGGAGCTCTGCTGCTGGTACCAGGAGGACAAGAGGGTGCTTTGCTGGAGATGGGCATCCATCAGCTGCTTCTCAAACTCTGAGACGTTGTACTTCCGCTTAGGATGCCGGGCAGTCTGGGACGACCGCCTCCCATAGGCAGCCCGCTGTTGCATCTGTGGGGAGGAAGATGGGGATGGAGAGGAAACTGAGGTGTGCAGTGCCCCCCGCTGCTCTAATGCATCTGTCTCAGCTGGCATAGGCATTTCAATAGTCCTCAAAGGCACCCATGTGCAACCAGGCACTTCCTCCTCCTCATCTGTGGGGGATCAAAATATCAAAACATGAGTTCTTTACACATTAGCAACATAGAAAGCAACCTCTTTGGTTAATATGCTAAAGGAACGATGTCTGCTGTGTGGGTGTGCATATGAGCTTAGGAAAGGGGCATTAGTTTGACTGTGTGCATGTGAATGTCTCAATAGGTCTCGTGCTTTGTATTTGTGAACCAGAGGGATCTCTCTCTCTCTCTCATGTAATTGTTTCATCTGAAATATTAGGTGATAAGGTCCTGGGATGTTAAATTTCTTCGTGTCCAGTAGATGATTTCCTGCTCTGCGGGCTGAATTCCTTTGAGTAACTCCAAGCTCCCGTAGAAGGAGGCATCCCTGTCCTGAAGGATGGGGGTGAAACATAAGACTCCAGGATCAAAAGCTGTTGTGTGAGAGGTTCTGCCTATTTGGATCTGAGATTTCATTTGCAGAGTCCTCTCTTGCCATAACGTTGGCTGTTGCAACCTAACTTTGCAGTGGAGATCACTTCATAGCCAACAAAGATAACCTTATAGAGAAAGGCACCTCACCCTCCCCTTTCCCCCCAGCTTTCCCCAGTCTGTTGATGTGTGTGGATGGGATGAATGGTTTTGTTTGGGACTCTTTACCTGACTGAAGCTCCAGAGGAATATGAGGGCCATCAGTGTGCATAACATCATCACCACCACCACCATCCTCCTCCTCTGCCACCACTCTGGCCTCAGCCTGTTTAATAGCCGCCTTCTGCCCAAGCAAAGGACTTTCCAAAATCCGCACCAGCACAGTATCAGGTCTGGGCTCCCCTGTTGAGCAACTCATCTCCACCAGCTTCTCCTTGGTGCGCCTCTTCATATCATCCCATCTCCTCCGGAGGTCCCGGGTGGTCCTGGGGGACCTGGCAACAACATTGATCTTCCTGGCAATGCTGCACCATATCTTCTCCCTCTCTGGCTGGCTCAGGTTGACTCTCTCACTCCCATAGAGTCTAGCATGATTTTTGGTCACCTCCGCCACCAAAATCTCAAGTTCTACAGGAGAAAACTTTTCCTTCCTCTTCCGGGGGCCAGCAGCCATTTTAAATCTGCTCCTCTTGCAAAAAATGAAACAGGAAGGGGCAATTTGATGCTGGATTCTCATCAGGACCACTGCACATTGAAACACTCTCATGAAATACACATGCTACGCTGATGCTGGTCAGTTCCTGCTCATGCACTGGGCCATAATGTGGCAAAGCACATAGCTGTGTCCTTGCTAACAATGACAATGACTAACAAAACATTATATGAGGGGGCTTGATGTTACTGGAGTGTCACTGGAACAGAAATGAGGAGACACACAAGGATAAAATCCTCAGCTGGTGTAAACTGGTATACCTCTATTGACTTCAATGGAGTTATGCTGATTTACACCAGCTGAGGATCTGGGCCACACTCTTTAACAGGTTGAAATAAGCTTTGGGTCAGATCCTCCACTCATTAGCCCTGATATAATTGAGGAGTAACTCCAGTGAAGTCAAACTGGTGTAGGTCTGAAGAGAATCAGGCTCACTGGACTTTCTCAGGCTCAGAACATCACACAGCTGGAAAACCCCATTTTTTTCTGGCAGCAGTTTTATACTGTGCAATTCCAATGACTTAAGGGGAGTTACTCCTGAATTACACAAAAGGAGAATCACCCTCCTAGAGTCTGACCCCAATCTCACTTACATTTTTAAAACAGTTAAACCCCCTTGACTTCACTAGAGCTGCTCCTTATTTACAACCATGACTGTGATACAGAAACAAGCCTAGAGAGTCTGCATGTTAGCGTTATAGCTGCTTAAAAAGGCAGGTTAACAGCATCAGATGGTAAGATTCATGCAAACAAGAGACAGAAAAGATATTTGGGGCCAGATTCACGGGTATAGCCTGGTGGGGTAAAATTGCTGTGAATCGCGTTTATCTGGCCGGTTACACAGGGTTTTGCAACTGCTTTGCGGCACTAGAGTGACACAAAATAGCTGGAGGTATAGGTCCATTACATCATCTTGTGCAACTCCCTGCTGGTAAAGAATTATTCCCAGAGGTCTTTTCTTCAGTTACGCTGTTAGAACGATAGTCAGCAGGTGCAACTCCCATAGAAGTCCTGGTGCCAAATTCAGCAATGAAGTAAGACGGGGTGTAAATTGGTCAGGGAATGCATGTAATTGTAACTTAAACCAATCTGGCAGTCACAGGAAAGGGGATGTAATTAGGGATAAGAGAGGAGAGGGGACGAAGCCAGAAAAGCAATAGAAGGGTTCAAGATAAAGTGGGTGTAGGATCAGTAGAGGGAATGGGACCACTTATCTACAACCTCCTTGTTGGCTGCTTTTTCTATCGCAGCATTCTCTTTGGGCCTCTCTGTATGTGAGGAACTCGTTCTTAAAATGTGACAAATTATACCTCTTTTCTGATCTAATTACAGGTAACTTGCATCATCTTTTTATCACTGTTGACTCTGGTCTACAGGGTGGCACGCTTCCCTCTAGGAGTTTGGTGTCCGGCTACATAAGTTTCTGGTGCTTTGTAGGTTACACAGAGTGAATTATGGGGTGAAGGGCATGCGTCTCCTCTAACTTATACATTGTGTAAATAAGAGCAAATCATTGTGCACTGAAGTCAATTAAATTTACACTTGTGTGAAACATGTGCAAGTGCCAAGAGAATAGGGCCCAAATGAATCACTGTTGATTTACACGGATTTAATTGAACCAAACTGTCATTGGATCTGTGAAAATTTTATAGAACACAACGTTCAAAAAAGAAAAAAAAAACCTAAGTAACCCAAATTAGTAGTATTTAAATGGCTGTTTTATTTTAAGAGTGCTACAAATACACCTAAACAGTCACTGATTTTAATTTAGCAAACAAGTTTCAACCTCTGCTTAAAACGTGGGGAAAATATCAGGTCTTCTTTTTAAATGTATCCCTATAGTAAATTACATTTGTCAGATTCTGAACAATAATCAGAGGGGGGGGAAATATCAGTTTCCCTGTTCTTTTAACTATCACATAATATGAAAAACAGAAGGATGCTGGAATTAAATGGTAGTAATAGCAAAACTGTTTTAATGAAGAATACTTAGCACTATCATAGTATGTCACATTTATGAAAGAGCAGCACAAATATGAACTTAACCTTACAAAAGCCTTATTAGATACACAAGTATGTTTCACACAAATAAAGACAAATATTTCTGTATGCTGTAAAGTCATCTTGCGGAGTTCCCTGATATTGGTAAATTATTAGGGTTGGTTTTAAAAAGATCTGTATAATAGTATGGCCGGTAATGGCACTGTCGGTAGTTATGCAAGCCAGGAAACAGAAAATCAAATCTTAGGATTCGGAAGGTGGGACCAAACAGGCTAAGGGACTGATCCAAATCCCACTGAATTCAGTCGGACTCTTTCTTTTGCCATCAGGCCCTAAATGCATTATTGGGAGATTTTACCTTCGGTGTCAGCACTAGGTGTCAAACAATGAAAGAGACAAGATACCAGAGGTCAGCAGATGGATTGATAGTCTGATATGATTAGAGCAGAGGTTTGGTTTTAAATATTTATCAAACAGCTTCAGTTCCTCAATATGTTGCTCATTTAGGATGCCAATAATCACAAAGAGGCACCTAACTTACGACAAAATCCTACATCAATGAAGTTATTGCAAAACTGTCCTCTGATTTTAGTGCTTCAGGATCAGGATTTTAGTAAGGTTTTAGCACCAAGTATCTGGTTTGCATATCAAATAGCATGCACCAGAACAAGAGCTCAAAATCCCAATGGATTTCAATGTCAATGGGCCTGACTCTCATTTAGACTCAGCGTGTATTTACCAAACATTTAGTTTGCAGCAAGCTGGGGTGTTGCATTAAGTGTCCACCTGGCCCCTGCTGAAGCGCACTATCAGTTCCTCAGTGTGCTTCGATCAACCCTGCTTTGAAAAGGAATAGATCAAAGCACACTAGGGAACTGTTAGTGTCCATCAGCAAAGTACACACACAGACTATTAGTGCCCAGCAGGATAGTGCTGGGTAAGACTCACACTCCAGCTTGCCACAAACTAAATGTTTATGTAGACAAGCCTTAAGGCTCCTTTACACTGCCAGTGTGATGTAAAGGGGCCTTGGTGTATATGAAAATCAGGTCCAATGGCCTCATTGGCTTGAGAAGTATAAAAATATTACGAAATAAATATACCAAATAGTAGTAGTAATGGATTATACTGTAAGCTGCTGCTGTTGCACTCAATGGGCCTGATTCTCAGTTACACTCACAACACTCAGAGAAAGGGGATCTTAAGGTAAATGAAAATCAGACACAAGGACTTTCCAGCAGTGCAGGAAATGGTTAGATTTCTAAGGCATGATTCCTCTCTCTTTTCCACCTCGGTGAAACTCCATGGATTTCAATGGACCTAGTCCCGAGTTACACGTATGTACATGAGATCAGAAACAGATCGTTAAGCATTCTGGATACTCTCTCTTAGGGCTAGTCTACACTTACCAGCTGGGTCGACGCGGTGAGTTCGACTTCTCGGAGTTCGAACTATTGCGTCTAATCTGGACGCGATAGTTCGAACTCCGGAAGCACCGCGGTCGACTCCGGTACTCCACCACTGCAAACGGTGGTGGCGGAGTCGACCTTGGAGCCGCAGACTTCGATTCCGCGGCATCTGGACGGTTGAGTAGTTCGAACTAGGGTACTTCGAATTCAGCTACGCTATTCACGTAGCTGAACTTGCGTACCCTAGTTCGACCCTCGCCCTTAGTGTAGACCTGCCCTTAGTTAACTAGTACCCCAATAGTTGCAAAATTTGTCACAGGCTCTTTAATTACCATAAGTGATCAAGGCCTTTGTTTTCCATCTCATCTGAAAGGCACCATTCTCCAGAAGCAGAGCCCCTAATTCAATGCTGGGACACTGATTCGGCAATGAGTCAGAGAGAAAGGACTGCATCCTAAAATGACTCATTGCAATATGCTCTGGGCTTCTTGAAGATCCCCCATCCAAACAGAAGTGAATCTCAAGCCCCCTGAGTTTACGAGATATGAGAAGATCACAAACTAGGAGGTATGATTGCATGGCCATGTTGCTCACACATACATATATTGGACATTTTTAAAGAGTTAGGACCATTTATTTGTAATGATATATAGTTCATGGGTTTATTTTTAAAATAAAGCACTTCCATGAATGTTTGAGATGATTTTAAGAACTGGGCTCTCCAAATTATATCCTGTAGTTGCCCAATAACAAAAAAAAGAAACTTTTTTGCTGCTTAGGAAAGCACTTCAACAGGCCATAGTTCGTTGCCAGGAAAGATGAGTTGGCAGCGTAACCTCAGCTGATGAGTACTCTATCCTTACCACCTGGGCAAAGTAGGTTCAGGGGCTTAGTCAGTATATTGAACATAAATATCCAGGTGGAAAAAAGAGACACGTTCACCCACACATGTGGACATGTACCACACCCCCATTCGCAGATGTATAAGGCATCATACTGCATAAACTCTGAACTACCAACAGCGGGGATGATCCCCACAAATGCTCTAGTTCTGAGTCAGCTTGACAATATTGTCTATAATTCCCTTCAAGTCAAATGGTTCAGTCTAAATATAATGAAGAATGTCTGGTCTGATATTTTAAACGTAGAATCCCCCCTTCCTGAGGAGATCATGACTTCACCATGGCCTTGTCAACACACCTAACTTTACTAAGTCACCTCTTTCCTGCAGCTGTCTCGCTGGTTTGCTAGCTCTAGTAGGTGCTTATGGCATGACCATTCCTTACAAAAAGTTATGTTCCTAAATATGCAACCATGATAAATTTAGTTTATGTAAAGCTATTTTATCCTGATGTTATTATGCCCAGTATGCATCAGGCTGAATTCACTCTTGGCCTTATGTAACAGACTCTGCCTCATTGACATGTCCTCCTGTACAATCTGTACAGTACATTTCTCTCATGAAAACATAGAATCATTTGGTCCAATACACGTGATGGACCAATTTTGTTTCTTGTAAACAAACCACTGGCCAGGATTAAAAAATTAAGATGATTTAACTAACACCAAGCTACAGAAATCATCTCCCCTGATAGTCTGAGTGAAGAGATACTTAGATGCTATCAGAATTCTTCTGCAAAACTGCCCCTTACCACTCACAAGCATGCATCTGAAAGCCCTAAACAAACCTTATCCCAATAAAAATTTGATCACACAGATCCATTGTTTAGAGGAAAAGATGGGTTTAAATAAATGTTATGGCTCAGACCTTGCTGAGGTTAAATTCCTGCATTCACTCATATCATTTATCACTTGGACTGCAGCTGACTCGAATACCATTTCCAATGGTAAGCAGCTGTTTTGTAATGGGCTGCATTTACAATAAAATAAAACACACACACAGAAAGAAGATGCTTCAGAATAAAACACTCTCCGATCTGTAATCTCAGCCCGCCTTTCATATGCAGCCACTGGAGCAGGCAGAAAAGAAAGCACACTTTTTATCAGAACCACCTGCACCAGCCTATTTGTCATTGGACGTTAAAGCACAATACAGTTTAATTGTAAAAGGCATTGTTCATACCAAAATACCTTGCAAGTTCACAGGAGATTGCTACAATAAAGAAGTATGAGAGTAGGCAGGAACCGTGCACAAGGAGTGGCATAAGGGTGTAGCCCATTACTTCATTTTATCATTCACTGATTGTGTGTTGTATGATGTTATGATTAACTAACATGCATATATAATACTTGTATACTAAATAGATTTAAGTTGTAGGACAACAGAATAATAGATTGATCAGTAGTCAGAAGGGATACGTATGCATTAGGTATCTAGGTAAGTAGGGCAGAAACACATGTCCTACAGGCTCAGGCTTGTATGTTTTAGCTTAGCCATACTAGGCAATAGGCTTAAGAAATGCTGACATAAGTAAGTGACCCTATGATACAAGATTATGGGAAGAGATGAACCAATGAGCAGCATTGCAAATAATTAACTGTAAGAGTAATTTTGAGTACAAGTCACATGCACAGCGTGTTAGGTGTAGTCAGAATCACAACTGAAAAGAGATCTCGCAGATTGGGTAAAATGAGTTCCCTATGGGAAAACTCCAGCAAGAACCATCCCTCTACTGATGACCAATTGGCAAGGCAGCCATCAAACCTTAAGAATATAATTAAGGATGTGAGTATGACTATATTTCTAACTTGTGCATAGGTCTTTAGAGGATTTCTATATGCTTGGGTACTCATAAACTTAATTGTAACTTTAACAAAATTGACAAAACAAACTAGACCTTGTACTTGTCAATGTATGTATATGTCTTTATATAGACCCTAAATCTGAAGCAAGTAGCAGAGGTGATTTTCACTCTGCTAAGCTGGAAACTGTTGCCACCAGAGCTGAACCCGCAGTGCTGCAATACAACATTACTAAAATCACTTTAAATTAAATAAAAAAGGTTAGAAAGGACTCCTGTGAGTAAGCGGGGAAGTAGACCATAGAGCATGAATATAGGCATCCTGACAAGGTGGATTTGACCTGCATGGGACAAACAAATTAGTAGGATCAATGGAAGTGAACAGACTGTAGCTGTGATGATGGCAGCAAAGGGTGAACCCTGAAAATGAAAAAAAAAAGGGGGGGGGGATGAGGGATTGAGAAAAGTCCAGAATTGGTAGAGAAGGAAGATGTAGGGATATTGGGAGCGAGAGGAGATGGTAGAAGGAGAGGAGATCAAGAGAATGAGATGTAAGAGGAATGAAGAGCTGGAAAGTGAGGAGATCAGTTATGGAAGTGGATGGTGGGGTTGGAGGGGGTGAAGGTTTTTGAAAGGGGCTGGTTAGTGTTAGTGTGTACAGACAAGTAATGCTTCAGCTTGGAGAACAGAAAGTAGTTATGATGGGAGCACTGCTGGGAAGGCAACCTGCTCCTTACATGCCGCGACCCACAGTTTGAAAAAACCCTGATCTAGACCATCCCTGACAGGTGTTTGTATAACCTGTTCTTAAAGATCTTCAATGACGGAGATTTTACAACCTTCCTAGGCAATTTATTCCAGTCCTTAACCACCCTGATAGTTAGGAAGTTTTTCCTAATGTCCAGCTTAAACCTCCCTTGTTGCAATTTAAGCCCATTGCTTCTTGTCCTATCCTCAGAGGTTAAAGAGAACATTTTTTTCTCCCTCCTCCTTGCAACAACTTTTTATGTCCCTGAAAACTGTTATCATGTCTCCCCGTCAGTCTTCTCTTCTCCAGACTAAACACATCCAATTTCTTCAATCTTCCCTCGTAAGTCATGTTTTCTAGACCATTAATCAATTTTGTTGCTCTTTTCTGGACTTTCTCCAATTTGTCAACGTCTTTTCTGAAATGTGGCGCCCAGAACTGGACACAATACTCCAGCTGAGGCCTAATCAGCGCAGAGTAGAGCAGAAGAATTACTTCTTGTGTCTTGCTTACAACACTTCTGCTAATACAACCCAGAATGATGTTGCTTTTTTTGCAAGTGTTACACTGTTGACTCCTATTTAGCTTCTGATCCTCTAAGACCCGCAGATCCCTTTCCGCAGTACTCCTTCCTAGGCAGTCATTTCACATTTTGTATGTGTGCAGCTGACTGTTCCTTCCTAAGTGGAGTACTTTGCATTTGTTTTTATTAAATTTCATCCTATTTAGTTCAGACCATTTCTCCAGTTTGTCCAGATCATTTTGACTTTTAGTCCTATCCTCCAAAGCATTTGCAACCAATCCCAGCTTGGTATTGTTTGCAAACTTTATAAGCGTATTATTTAAATCATTGATGAAGATATTGAACAGAACCAGACCCAGAATTCATCCCTGTTGGGCACCACTCAATATGCCCTTCCAGCTTGACTGTGAACCACTGATAACTCTGGAAATGGTTTTCCAAGCAGTTGTGCACCCACCTTATAGTAGTAGCTCCATCTAGGCTGTATTTCTCTAGTTTGTTTATGAGAAGGTCATGCGAGTCAGTATCGAAAGCCTTACTAAAGTCAAGTTATACCACATCTGCCACTTCCCCATTATCCACTAGGCTTGTTACCCTGTCAAAGAAAGCTAGAAGGTTGGTTTGACATAATTTGTTCTTGACAAATCTCTGCTGACTGTTACTTATCACCATATTATCTTTTAGGTGTTGGCAAACTGATTGCTTAATTATTGCTCCATTATCTTTTCAGGTACTGAAGTTAAGCTGATTGGTCTGTAATTTCACTTTTTTTAGAGGTTGGCACTATATTTCCCCTTTTCCAGTCCTCTGGAATCTCTCCTGTCTTCCATGATAATCGCTAATGGTTCATCTATCTCTTCAGTCAGCTTTGTGAGTATTCTAGGATGTATTTCATTAGGCCCTGGTGACTTGAAGACATCTAACTTGTCTTAGTCATTTTTAACTTGTTCTTTCCCTATTTTGGCCTCTGGTCCTACCACACTTTCACTGGCATTCACTATGTTAGACATCTAATTGCTACTAACCTTTTTGGTGAAAACTGAATCAAAAAAGTCATTTAGCACTTCTGCCATTTCTACATTTTCTTTTATTGTTCCCCCACTCCCCTCATTGAGTAACAGATCTATCCTGTCCTTGGTCTTCCCCTTGTTTCTAATGTATTTGTAGAATGTTTTTTTGTTACCCTTTGTGTCTCTAGAATTATAGATTCATAGCAACAATGGGCTGGAAGAGACCTTGAGAAGTCATCAAGTCCAGCTCCTTGTGCTATAGCAGGACCAAGTAAACTTAGAACATCCCTGAAAGGTGTTTGTTCAGCTTGTTTTTAAATGCTTCCGGTTATGACTTTCCTTGAAAGCCCATTCCAGAGCTTGATTACCCTTAGAGTTAGAAAGTTTTTCCTAATATTTAACCTAAATCTCCCTTGCTGCAGATTAAGCCCTTTACTTTTTGTCCTACCTTCAGTGGACATGGAGAACATTTGATCATTGTCCTTTTTATAACAACCCTTAACATATTGGAAGACTGTTATCAGGTTCCCCTCTTAGTCTTCTTTTCTCAAGCCTAAACATGACCAGTTTTTTTAACCTTCCTCACAGGTCAGGTTTTCTAAACCTTTGATCATTTTTGTTACTCTCCTCTGGACTCTTTCCAATTTGTCCACATCTTTCCTAAAGTGTGGTGCCCAGAACTGGACACAGTACTCCAGCTGGGGCCTCACTGGTACCAAGTAGTGCGGGATAATTACCTCCTATGTCTTATAAACAACACACTTGTTACTACATCCCAGAATCATATTAGCATTTTTTGCAGCTACATCATATTGACAACTCATATTCAGTTTATGGTCCACTATGAAGATTAAGCCTGTCCAATGCGGAACACACATTTATACCAGGCCACTGAACATCCTCACTGAAATAATTAACTCGGTTATGCCTCTGGGCTCACGTAGCACCTCTTTCACTCATAAGATCGTGGTCAATAGAAATTCACCCACCACTTCCCCTGCTTGTAGTCCAGATACAGCAGACCAGATCTCCACCGGTATAAATCAAAAGTCAATGGAGCTATAGAGATTTACAGCAGCTGCCAAGAGTTCAAGACACACTATTAAGATATTATTTCTCTTCATTTAACTCCTGGATAGGTACAGAGAGTATGTGTATTAACCTCTATCTATGGTAGACATATGTGCCCCTCTCATCATCATATCTGACCACTCCAACATTTTAAAATATTTATTTTCACAATATGAGGTGGGAAAGTGCTATTTTCCCTGCTTTACAGCTGGGGAACTGAGAAATAGAGCGTCTAAGGCCCAGATTTGTAAACGTATTTAGGTGTTGCTGCACTCGGCATTGCAACACCTAGCTGATTTAGGAGCATAACTCCAGTTTTCTAAAAGGATTTAGGCAGTGCCTAAAGACTTTAAAAATCTGGGCCTAAATGACCCAGATTTTCTCAGAAAATCTGTTGGGGAGCTGGGACTTGAACTCACGCCTGGAACCCTAGTCTTAAAATAGTGCCCTAACCACTGGACCAGCTATTCTTGTCTGCTACTAAAGAGATAAATTATTATTCAAGTACACTTACGTACACAAGGCTGTGTTCATACACATATAATGAAGCAGATGCCCCTCTTCTGCAAGTACATCTGTGGCAAATTGAACAAGTCTCCAAGCACAAACGCAAACAGGGGAGGCCGCAAAGCCGCTGAAGATAAGCTACAGGGTGTTTCTTGTATGGGTTTTATGTAATGAGAAATTTCCAGTTTCCTCCATATAGATAGATAGACAGATGGGAGGGAGGATGGGGGGAGTCACAGCAGAGAAGCAAACTGCTGCTGTCAGCACAGATATCTTAGGCTGAGGGGAAGACAGTTGCAAAAGTAAAGTACCAGGCAAAGTTGCTTAGCCGGAGCATACTTGCATTTGTTTAAATATTTTTATCACTGGATGAAAACCATTTTGTAAGAGTTAAAGAAAAGCTATTTGCTTATGCTTTGTTGTGGTCATGTCTGGGTTGCGGCCAGTGGTCCATGTTGCATGGCTGAAGCTACTGTTCTATGCTCTGTTTGAACACTATGCTAAGTAACCCATCACTTTAACTTTATTCCCAACAGAAATCCCTTTATTAATGGCTACAGTCAGTCTCAAACTCAAATATTTCAACACATTCATAAAGAATATAAAGAAGAGATACGTAACAAATGCATGTAACCCAGCCTGCATTTATAGGAGAACCCCAACATGCCATAGGTTGTGGGTAATAGGAATATACAATGGCAAACTGACAGTTTAATAAAACAAGTGAGCTACATAGAGAGATAGCGTAGAGCAGCGCAAGGCATGCTAATGGCTTTAAAGGGTGTGGCATTCCAACCAGTGCAGCCCCTTTCAAGCCAAGCGGTCTACAAAGTCATCAGTCTGTCTCAAGTATGTATTTATAAACATCCAACACTAAGTATGTAAAACGATGGTTTAGTTTGGCATAGTATTAGCCATACAGGATATTCTGTTCACTATGCTATGAACTTGAGGGATCTGGAATGCAGACTCTACAAAGAGGCCAGTGTACAATCCCATGGATCATATCTAAAGTTTGTGGACAGGGAAATTCTGTTAGGCAGAGTTCAGTAATCTTGGGTTGTTCCAGGCATGTGGGGTAATTCATGAACATACTCAATTTATTCCAACCACAACATTGCCTATAATGCATTATTGACTACAAGATTTGTGCATAAATGTGTGCTTCTGGCCCAAACATATAGCCAGTGTTCCCCCTCTATAGATTTAGGTCGTGCCAATGTTCCACAGAAATGCTTCCGCCTGAACAGACATTAATATTACATGCTTAATCACCTACAGCACCTATGATCAGACAATAAGGGCAGACTTTAAAAAGCATACTACTTCATCTCCCGTGAACAGAATCCTGCAGTCTCTACTCAGGCAAAACTCCCAATGAGTTTTGCTGAGTAAGATCTTCAGAATTATGCCCTACACTAATTAGCAAAGAGAAGGTTCTAACTTTGGGCTTTAATACATTTATGTTTCAGAAAAACGAAGTTTACCTTAACAACTTTTGGTCTGTCTAATCCAATGTACGTACTAATGAAGCCTTAATGGATTTGGGATTTTTTTCTCCCTGTCTTCATGCCTAGAAAGTATTGACCTCAAAAAGTCAAGCTGTTCTTTCTGGTCCAGCTATTTTCAAACAAGACTAACTTTTTTTAGTGTAATTTACTCTTGCTCTGATGACAACAAAATGAAAATTTCCTTAAAAGGTGCTGAAAACCATTTCCTTACCCATTATTTACCAACTGCATCTTGTCTGCTGGCAACACTGAGTTGCTTGATTATAGGGAAACATTCCAGTAAGAAGAACATATATGCTTAAACGATGCACTTTTTATGCCATCCTTCCAAGAACAACAGTAGCTAATTGCTCAGTTTCCTACTGGGAAATGCCTCTAATATGCAGATCTCTAAATGACTACTCCAAATCCAAGTTGCCAACACTAGTCCATTAATCATATGAAAGACTTTAGCTTTCACTTAGACTACTCTTTATTATACTTCCAGGTAGCGCACGAACACAGCAGAGTTTGTGCCATGTGCTCATGGAAATAAAACAGCTTTCAACTGTTTTATTTTAAATAATGTTACTGAATGTATCTATAGGATTTTTTAGACCAACTTACTTGGTGCTGACTGGCTTTAGCCAACTGCTCATTGGCTGATTCTACATTAGAAGATGCAGTCTCAATGTTGGCTTCAATACTATCTGTAAATTAAGATAATAGAAGGTAATTACATGGTAAAAAGCTAAAGGAATAATTCACACCAACAACAATGCAGTAATTTAACGGGGGGCATGAACAAACAGGAAAGATCCACACGTCCTTTTGTCTGCAAGTTCGGAAAGCGAGGGGGTGCCCATAAGCGCCACCCAACATTTGGCAAAAAGAAGGAGCCTAAATCATCACAGAGGCAGAGTAATTGGTGAATATCATACAAAATGGAAAGGTAATGGGCCTGATCCAATGGAAAGAATCCATGGACTCCAATGAATCAGGGCTTCTATACGACTGGTAATCTTACTGGATGGGAGTTACATTCTAAAATGGGATACATTTGTGCTTCTTGATTTGTCCTGCTATAAAGATCTTCACTTTTTACCTCTGAGTGAAGAAAAAAACATTTGGAAAAGAAGGATTGATAACTGCAGAGCCCAGCCAGTTGGGGGTGGGGGAAGGAATCAATACATGCCAGTCAAAGAAAGCAATGTTTTAAATGGACACCAGTCCTGTGTTTAGAAACCAACATCTATGTTGCAAAAGCTGCAGTTAAGAGTTAGATTGTGTTTCAAATAGAAATACCATAGTCACGGCCAATTCGTTCCCTCAGAGACACGCACACAGCGACTACTGGTCTCAGTGGGAATGGAGTGAAAACTGCATGATGAGCTCAGGATTAGGCCCAGAAGCCTATCAAATTTGCCTTCACAAGGACAGATGAGAGCTATTATAATTCTATCCATCTATCAATCAGCCCAAAGGGTTCATTTACAGTCATGTTAATTTTAGTATACTACTGGAATAATGACAGATTCTTTTCTCCCCCTTTTGTTTTCAGTGCTAGCAGAAAAAGTGGCATTAAATCACTCTCACACACATGTTCTAAAGCACTACCATCCAGAGCTACCTCTGATCTCTCTTCTGTTGGACATTGTTAGATCAGCTCACAGTGCCTAGGTATTTCAGGAGTTTCTAGCAGTAGATTATCATACAGACAATGGAAAAAAAGCATGTCCTTTCCATTTGAAACCAAAGAGCTGGGGTGGGAAGAGCAGAGTGGTGCCTGAGCATGCTCTTTAGGGCAGAGAAAGCTGTATGGGGCTGGGAGTGTCTCTCTCTTGATGTCTGTACAGCTATGGGAATTTAATCAGTGCTTGGTAAATAGCAATTAACATGAGTGCCCGGCTTCCATGGCTGTCCATATAGGCTTGTCTACACTGGGAAATTACTTTGTGATAAAATACAACTCTGAGGAGTCAAGGTAGATAACATGATGCTAAATGTGACTTAGCACAGAACATAGACAGGGAATATCAGGTGTAACATTTTGTCAGCTAGTTGTGGTTAGCCCTAAGGTTGATGAATCCTGGTCATGTGTCACATGAGGCACATTGTGCATACGCTAAGAATATCATGCCAGCTGGGACAATGCTAAACAGGACAGTGCTTGTCTACAGAGATTCTCAGCTGGTATAATAAGTGCAGCTCCATGCAAGTCAATGGAGCTACAACAGTTTACATGAGCTGATCCTGTCTAAAGTTCTGTTGTTATAACGCCACAAGGTCGTGCTCTAGTACAGTATAATCTCCCAATGTAGACAAGCCCTTGGAGCAGGGCTGGCTCCAGGCACCGGCGAATGAAGCAGGTGCTTGGGGCGACCAATGGGAAGGGGCAGCACATCCTGATCTTCAGCAGCGGGTCCCTCAGTCCATCTCGGAGCGAAAGATTCGCTGCCGAATTGCCACCGAGGAATGAGGCGGCGTGATTGAGCTGTCACCGAAATGCCGCCGATCGTGGCTTTTTTTTTCTTTTCTTTTTTTTCCCCTTTGCCGCTTGGGGTGGCAAAAAAGCCTGAGCCAGCCCTGCCTGGGAGTTAGACACATGTACCTGGGTTGGAGAGAGGGGCCATGACACAAGGTAAATAAGGAAACAAGTGACAATCAGAAACAAGCCATAGCAAGTAACAGGAGACATGCTCATTTCAGGAGCATAAAGCAAGGCAAGGCTGCCAGTTTATAGGAGATATATTTAAAGAGGACAGTTAGTCTTTGTTCAATAATGGAACAGCCTTATACCGAAATTCAAAAAAAGTTGAGTAATCTGATTTGTCTAATCAAAGAAAAAGAGCTTGTTGTTTTCTTCCCTAGTGTTAGCTAGGATCCCAGGACATTGCACCTCTTCTTTCATGAACAGCTGCAATTTAACAGCCCCTTTTCCTGGGGAAATAACTTTTTGAGCATGGAAGAGCAACACAAAATTCTTTAGATTCCTTGAGGTTTTTTTCAGAACAACCAGCATCATGCTTTGCAAACACTATATGTTAAATTGTTCCACAAGGCAAACACCCAGAGTACAAGGAATCTTTACTGAATGATGACCTAAATGGTCATCATTCAGTAATGATGATGGTGTGATGTTACAGAGGAAAAACAAAAAGGTGGGCAAGCTGCCTGCCCAGCTGGCAGGTTCCTCTAATGTCCAGAACTCCAGCTTTGCCAGGAGTACAAAAGATTTGAGATGAAAGGTCCTAATTAACATTTGCTATAGTAGCTTGCAATCCTAAGGGGCAGGGGAAAAACACTACAGAGCTAGCACTGCATGAAAAATGAGGCATACATAGGTAATGTGGTGGGCTTGTCCTCACTGCTAAAAACAGATGCATTCTTTACCTTGGAGATACTAACATGTATGAATTATCCCAAGGAAAAACAACATAGTGAAGACCAGGCACTTTAGTTTTACAATAAGGTAAACTCGCCAAAGTCAGCCCCTGGAAGAGGTATAAAGCTGTTAAACATGTGATTTACCAGGCGGTAAAATGGAAGTGCCTGGTCTTCTCTGGTTTTACCTCAGGACAGCTCATGTGTGTTAGATACCCTGAGGTAAAAAATGCACCTTTTTTAGCAGTGAAGACAAGTCCTGTGCAAACTAGTGATTTCCACTGATTTACACACAAGGAAGAGAGTGAAAGGGATGTAGTCTAGGTGTCAAAACACAAACATGGCAGCCAAGAATTACTGGGGCATCTAGTCAATTATCTGTCCACCGCTTCACTGATTTTAATAGGATGTCCTGCATGCACAAAACAGGATGATCCCAACTACAATGACTTTGTACAATGATTGTGTGGCCTCACCCAAGTCACTTGGGCTGTGATTTGCAAACGGGCCTTAATCCTTCCTATCTCACAGATCAATGATTATGAATTTTTTTGACGAGAATAACATTACTGAAGTGTTAAGCATTGCGATTTGCATTTTATTTCATTACAGTGATAACCTGTTGTGACAGAGAGCTCGGAAAGAACAGCTGATCCAGCACTCTGGCCACTGCAACTCTACTTAGTTGCTCTAAAGTAAAACTGATTAAGAAGAACTGGACCTAATTGATGAATTGGGCTGGACTGTGGAGAGCTAAAAGGCTAATTATCCCATTAGGCAGAAGGTAGAAAAGACAGGGGAAGGCAGGGAAGGTGAGAAAGGGAAGCTTTCAGAGTCACAGCCCAGAGGGATCTCCCAGGAGGAAGACCCTGTCTGTGTAATCCCTCCTTGGCTAAGGGAGTTAAGGACAGTATGAAACTGTAAACAGGGGGCTGCACACCTCTGTGAAAGTGGTGGGGAGAACACCATAAAATAAACCACATGAGGTGCTTACCAGAAGAAGGTCTCCAACTATTTATAACTTCAAAAGAGACCAGAATGAGACCCTATCCTGTCACAGCTCTGCTTAAGGTCATCTGGTGTCTATGATCCACCCATGTTAACAGACAGCAAAATCTTCTATGTGAAATTACATAAGTGAAAGTGAATTCTATACTTAATGGCATCTAAGTTTAAGTGCTTGGGGTGGTGGGTTTTTTTCTTTTTTTGTTGCACTGTGCTGAACAGTCACCGGTTATAATAGGACAAAATCAGGGTCCTCACAGTGGCCATTATTAACTGGTTTCACTGGGCAGGTATTTGTGTTAGGGCTGGTTGAGAAACAGGAGAAGGATTTTGCAAACAAAATTAAAAATGCTTCTTTTTTGAAGGGTTTGCAATGGGTCCATTCTGTTTTCCAAAACATTTTTCATGACTTGCTTTAAACAAAATGATACCTATATTTGTATCAAAAAAAATTCCATAAAAATGTCAGTAAAAATATGGTGTGAAACGTGAAAAATGGAACATAAGGTCAAAATGTTCCTTTTTTGGATAGAGGCCACTTTTGATGAAAATGCTTTAGTGAGAAAAATTTCAACCAGTTCTAATTTGTACATAGTACAAATCAAGTCTTGCGTCATTCTTTGTGGTCTGTGACTGTGAGGTGCTGAGAATCCTTAACTCAAAGAGCACTTCACAGGACACATCCTGTTTTGCCCCGTGCTGGATTGGGGACTGAATTCTCATTGGTAGATATGGGAGTTCTTCCAGAGTAAAGCTTACAATGACAGTGTTTGGTCATATCTAAACATGTGTAAGTCAACCTGCAAAATCAGGTCTATAGAGTATGTAAAATATGTGCTCTTCCAATTTAGAAATTATGGTAATTGGATCAGGTTGACTTAAAGAGATGCAATTTGTCGCTCCCTAAGCCACGAAGACCTGGGGGTATTAATCCCCAATGGAGGGCAGCCAGCAGCCACATCTCTACCCTATCCCAGGATTTCTCATGGGAGATGGCAGCTCTGATTTCCGCAAAGGGTAACATAAAAGCCCCTTGCCAAGATGTTGTGCCAAATGAGTGAACCCAGCCAGCACTTTTAAAAAATGTCTTATTGACTCCTTGAAGATCAAAGTGGAGCAGACATTATAACCACCATGAAATGCCACAACCTGCTGCTTGCTGGATTTGCCTTCATCAAGGGCCCTGTGCCGTAGTTTATACCAGCAGAAGTGGGTGTAAAGTAGTGTACTCACATTAACATTACTGCACCTAAGTTTAGTCCCAGACATGGCGGTGATTTGAACTGCTTAGTAAATGACAGATGCCCTTAAAATTTGGTCTGGAAATATTTAAACCTCCATAAAACCTATGCAAATTGCAGAATTATATCAGAGTGTCAATAGCTTATCATTTATGCAAAATTCATTTTACATGCATTATCAATCTCAGAATATTTTGCAAGTCCATTCAAGCCTATAATTATGCCAAAAATAAATAAAAATAAAATCTCAGAGACTCAAATGTATAATCTATCTACTCCTATAACTCAGCGGACTAATCCAAAGGTGTCAATTCTTCCCAGTCAGAGGAAAATATCAAGACAATGTGTCTGATTCATTTACAAAAAAGGTGTGTATGTTTGCTTATTATTTTGGAAATGCTGAATTTTGCCTCCAAAGTAAAATCCATGATATTTATGATTTATCTTTCCCTTGCAATGGTTGGTCTGATTTACTTAAGCTATTCATAACATGGTATCCCACACGCTACCCTTATAAGACAGACTGTGATGCCTACCAGCAGAAATAAACCAACAACTCAGCTGGTTGTACATTTATGACCCTTCCAGCTCAATCACAGGATTTCTGGGAGTTCAGAGCACAGCAGTGCAGCTTCCTGATGATAACTTCAGATGAACTGGGCTGCATATTCACAGCAGCAGAGAATTCTACTGGTGGTAAAAAAACTAACCAAACCCCCCAGCCCAAAAAAAAAAATCATAAAAAGAAGAGACCCCTGTCCACACAGCTAGTTTTTTGTACAAAATTACTTGGCTCCTTAGCTGCAACTACACCAACCCAGTCAGATTAAGAAGATCAAATACAGAACAGCAGATACCTCTTTAGGCATTAGTAAACTTGTAAGTCTGTAACCCATTATTCTTTTCTTTACAAAACACACACACTGTCTTCCTAACACCATTAGCATCATAAAAAGAATGTGCAAACAAGGAGGCAAGAGACATAGGCCTGGTCTACACTGAGTGGGGGGATCGATCTAAGATACACAACTTCAGCTATGAGAATAGCGTAGCTGAAGTCGTCGTATCTTAGATTGAATTAAAATTACTTACTTTGCGTCCTCGCAGCGCTGGATCGACGGCCGCGGCTCCCCCATCAACTTAGCTTCCGCCTCTCGCACTGCTGGAGTTCAGCAGTCGATGGGAGAGAGATCGGGGATCGATTTATCGTGTCTACACTACACGTGATAAATCAATCCCTGATAGATGGATCGCTACCCGCCGATCTGGCGGGTAGTGTAGATGTACCCATAGACTTTTAAACACAGAGACATAAAACACAAAGGCTCATACATTCCTTGCACCCCCTGCCACTATGGGTGAAATGAGAAGAACAGAGACGATCAAACTAACCTGTGCCTGCCTTCTGAGAAATATGCTATTACAATGCATGGTACTATTTATAATAATGCTGCTAGTCATAGTTGTGTTGAGAAGAAGACAGAGTACACTGGCTCCAAAGTATACACTTTTGGTTCAACAGATTCTGGGTTATGTCTTCAAAATAAAATGAAAAATGTGTGCCTCATCTGAAATAGATAAATAGCAACTTCAGAAAGACTTGGCTGCCACTGTGCACTACTTCTGGAGAAGTGGTGCCCTGCTCTGACACAACTCCATGTCTTACCCCAGGAACAGCTATACATGAAAGAGCCAAGTGAGGATTCTGCAGTGCACAAAGAACCAACGAGTACATAAATATATCCATGAATATAATTGTCTCCTCTGATATTTAGGAAGTGTTACCAACTGAATGGATATGAATATGTAGACCCCATTCTGTTGTACAAAGGTTACCAGAAATGTTAAGTTCAGGTATTCAGGGACCATTCCCAGGATGCATTCATTTTTCAGATGTCCCAACTCAGCCACAGGACAGTTTAGTTAATGATCCATCTGTCTGATTTTTCAACTTCTCTTGTTTTATTGTATTTGACAGCAGACTCTATCCAGTCTCCAGGGGACTCTTCATAACAAAGAAATTCCTGTGCCACTAAGCCATCAGCAATGGAACATACATGTAGAGACTTCCAAAGGGACCTGAAGAGGCTTGCAGAGGACATGAGTGATGGCTCTTTTTGGTGGATCCCAGGACGGTGTGTAAACTCTTTTAAGCATGCTACATGTTAAATCCCATGACTTTGCAAATGAAGCATCACTGTTTTGAAAAGACATCAGCCTTCGAGTCAAGATGGAAGTACTCAGCTATAGGAAATGATGCTGGCCAAACAGGGCTGGTTCCAGGGGACAGAAGAGGCTATGGTGGTGGCAGGTGCAGGGTGCTCCCCCAACCCCCAAAACAAATAATCTCAGTGATCCCACATTTACATCAATACAAACACATTTCCCTTTCATAGAGTCATTTATTAAGACTGGGGGGAAATGACAATGCAGCATTCAAACAAATACCAGCCCAGCTCAAGGACTACATTTATTGACCCAACTGAACAATTTTTTCTATCCCTCAATGTATCAAGATGATGAACCAACTACCACATTTCTCCTGTTTCCTGGGCAGGCCTGCATGCTGAAGGCTGGAAGACACCAGGTGTGTGAATTCTCTAAACTACTCAAGCCTCCAAATCAGGCTGTATTACCACATTTCCTTGTCCTCAGCCTTATTATTCTTAGTACGAGATGTCCAGACTTCAGGTGCAATATCAGTATCAACCAAAATCTAAAAACCAGGCAACTCAGACTCAGCAACAGGAGAAGGTGGATGGGTGGCAAATGTGATGATAAGAAATGGAGGAAAAACAGGGGTGAAGAAAGTTCTCATCTTCATGTCACACAGCTTCCTTTCCCTTCCAGCAGGTCTTGCTGTGAAAGCTGTGATCCGTACACCTTTAGGTACGACAAAGAGGTAGCTGGAGCTGGTGAATAAAGTATTGAGTTCCTGTGTTTGTGCTGTAGTCTTGGACTAATTGTGTGGATGTACCAGTCTTTGGATCTCTTGCTCTTTTCAGGAAACAGGTTGGGGGTATGTACGTGCTCTACTTGAGGAACGACTGTTGGTGGCAAAATGGTCTGATGGGGGGGTGGGAATAGGTAATCGTTGTAATCCTAGTAAAATACTTTCAGAATAATCTGGCGCTCAGCTGTGAGAAATGCGATGAAGCTGCAAGCAGTGAACTTACTTGTGATGTTTGATGTAGGATGGCTTACGTAAGGAATTGGCTCTTGCACTGTTTCAGGATACTAAAGACATTGTTTATGTGTATGAGAGAGGAAAGCATCTCCTTCTTCCTGATGGGCATGAGAACAGCAGTATTTTTGCTGTCATGGGTTAAAAAATGAAACGTGCACATTATTTCAATCACCTGGACTCCCTCTTGCAACACACATAGCAGACTCCAGAGATAGACAGATGTGTGTTCACCCAAATCATGTGCTAATGAGAATGATATTGCCGGCTATGTCGATGATGTCTCCTTCAAATCTGCCAGATGCAGTGCTAGATTCTCCTTGCACTAATACCAATTATACATTGACTTCTTGGAGTTATTCCTGATTTACACGAGAAACCAGCCCATACAGTGTACAAAATATTATTTGACAGAGAATGATGAGCAAATTTTGAGCTGATGAGTACTGTAGAGTGGCTGAATGTGTGTGTGCTTATGTATATGTAAATGTTGCTCTGATAATTGCACCAGTGAAACTTACTTCTCAAGGTGTCAACTCCTTGACCCTCTCCTTGGATGCTTTGAGTGGAGAATGTTTCTGCTACCATTCGCTCCACTGGAGTGAGGACAAGGGACTGTGGTGGCCCTCCTCCAGCTGCAGCTCTCTGATGTTCCCCAAGTTTTTTCCTCACTACCCCACGGAGATCTCGCCATTTGTGTTTCAGATCCCCCATATCCCGTCTGCAATACCCCAAAACATTGACAGCTTGTAGGATCTTATTCCACACTCTGTGCTTCTTGGCAGGGGTCCCCCTTAAAGCCCCAAAAAGTAGCTGGTAGTGTTTGGTGACCTTCTGCACAAGCACTTCAGTCTCCTGTGGACTAAAATTGGGTTTCCTTGTCTTGGTCCGCGAATGTTGTCCTTGACGTGGCGTTCCAGCAGTATAGTGTGTGAACATGGTAACATTCCCGCGAGCAGCAGGGTCAGAAGTAGAAGCAACCAACTGAGCAGCAATCGCAGACTCTGGTGTGGAACTTCTCTTGCATGTCAACATGTTGAGGTTGGTTCCTAGAAAGGTACCAAATGCTGGGTATTTATATGTTATTTAGTAAGGTAGCGTGTACATTCCAAATGAGGATTTGCGCACCTACCTTATCTTGTTTAATAAAAAAGCAGTGTTTCCCACACCCACGTCTGAATCCTGTTTGAAAATGTAAACTCCCGCCCACTTGCTGATCCATGGCTGTGCAAGCCTGTCACATGGAAGTTGACATCTCAGTTAACACATGGGAAAAGTCCAATGCCACTGAAATTGCTGTCTGCATAACTACAGGAGTTAACTTCATTTCCTTCATGAGAGCTTGTGTCAGTTATACAAAGGAGCAACCTCTCACAGGTGATCGTCACTGATTACCAATGCTGGAGTAAAACAGGACTGTTAGTGGGGATCCAGTATAGATTTATGGATCGTGTCCTGCAATGAGGCAGGGAGGCAGACTAGATGATCCAGTATCTATCTGTATTTGAAACTATTCGGGTTGCTACTGCCCTGGACTGAAAAGATTTTTGTGCCTGATGCAATGGCAATCTGTGTCACTATTTTTTAATGAATCAGGCCCATCGCTATTGTGATCCTCAGTTACACATTCATTTAACCACTAAAACAGAGGAAAATACTGCTACTGGGAACACAGATCACAATCCTTAGGGATGGTGATATATGTACAGAAAATACAAAATGTCAGAGATGCATCCACAAGGATTCTACATTTTTCCACCTTAATTCATTCTGCCCATCCCTTGCATGGCAACAAACTTCCCTCCCTTTAAGAAGGGCTGTGGTCATGTTGCCTCAGAAACTAGCTAACTTGGTAGCTAGGTGAGCTACAGAAGGTTCCTTGAAAGAACACGGTCTCCTCCCAGGGGTGAGCACAAACTGCCTTTCTATTGCTCCCAGCAAATCCAGGGCAGGCACGAGTGAGTGTGAGAGCTGATCTTGTATCATGGACACAACAGTATGTTTTGCTGGCCAGCCTGATACTCCCCCACTTAGTATTTCTGTTTTTATTTAAATGAGGAGACACAGTTGCAGAATTTTCATCTCATGTGTATAACAGGTAGAAATTAAAACCCTGCACGTGGTGAGAACTCCCCCTTATCATCATCAACGCTGAATTTTCACTGTGGGTGTTTCAACTCCCTTTACCTTCTGATTCCTCTCACTTGTGTGTAACATTAACGTCAAAAGATAAACAGTGGGAACTTGCAGCAGCTGAGTAGGGAGATATCTTGACTGGCTGATTAACTGAAAAGCTACTCAGAAAGAAAGAAAAAGGTTAACATTGCTACTGGAAAAAGAACGCCTCCTATATAAAAGCGGTAAAAGCATGATGCTGGTTTAAAGACAAAAGGTCCTACTTTCTACAGCTTTTTGTTTTCTGCCAGGCAAGTTAATATTGGGGCCACTTCCACTGCATGGATAACAGTTTAAAAAATAAATCTAGCCGCAAGGAAGTTGGTGACAAGGGTCATGACGCTAACTGATGTATGTTGTCATGTCCCTCAAGGCATTAACATCTGATACACCTCCTGAAGCCCAAGCGGGTCCAGAAGTTATCTGTGCACAAAAAGAGCTGCCAAACAAGCACAAGATCACAAATGAATTGTTGCAGATGTCATCTTGATTTTGCTCTGTGTCTGTGAATGAACAGTCTGTGTGATGGCACCTGCACATTTCTGTTTGGATGGACATCTCTGCAGCTTAATGGACGCTTGCCAAAGACTGCGTGCTTGGCAAAGGAAACAGTGTGATCAATAGTCAGACTGGAAGTATTTCTCCTTTTATGATTTCTCTCTTAGGGTCTGGTCCAACTCCCACTGACTTCTATGAGAGCTGCAAGTGCTCGGCATCTTTGCAAATCAGGCTTCTCTTATATTTAGGTCGCTAAACATGGATTTAAGAGCCGAATTTAGACACTCAGGTTCTTAGGAAATTTTGGCAAATGTTTAAGGCACTGGATAGTTCATTTTATCTCATACATGCTGTAAAACAAGAGGGAGAGAAACACATCTGACCCTTCCTTCCCTTAGCTGTAACAGGAGATGGTCATGAAGGAGCTGAGGGGACAAGACATTTTAAAAGATCTGGATCGCCTATATTTTGCCTCCATTTCTTTCCACTGGTCACCACTCCCTGTCAATGATGCTCTTGATGTTGGAGAACAAACAGTCAATGGCTAGGCATTTCCTCTGTTCCCCTGCCTTCCACCAATGCACAAGCAGGCTGCCTCACTATGGTCTAAACCCCTGCCAGCAGGGGAGCAAGGAGGGGTCAGGCTCTGGAGATATGTTTGGACTATGTGTGTGTGTCAGAATATTATGGCTCAAGCTTTATCAAGCAGAATAAAGCTATACATTTTTTCTGCAGCTACAACAATTTTTCATTCCAATTCCAGAGGAAGATTAACAATGTCTTCCCATTCTAGTTATGGCTATGTCTTCCCCACCCTGTATCCAAGAGCCAATGGATTGTCCTCCCTGCGCAATCTGTTTTTATACTACCACCACCAGTAACTATCCCAAATATCACAGAGGACAGCTTTTCAAATCCAAGGAGATTTCCATGGACAAAATCCCCTCTAGTACAAGACGAATGGTCTCAGTGGCAACTCAGTTGTCTTAAGCAGCCATGGCATTGGGATCATTTTGGCCCCTAAAACTCTTTTGTTGGTGAGTTGCCACCTCAGCTCTGAATGGCAAAATCAGATAATAAAGTACATACCTTAACACTATGGTGATACCTACCTATTGTGTCGCCTTGTTCATAAACCATGGAGGCCAGGTCTTTAACGATCTGGTTTACATCCAACATGTCACTCTGAAAAGGTGAAAAGTCACAGTTCATGATCAACAGATACATCAAAACCCAAAAGAGTTGCCCAGTTTCTCAATCTTGAATATTTTTTTTCTGCATAGAACAGTGATGACCAAATATTCCCACTATACCTTAAAAGGGTCCTTAAATAACACCATAATTTGTTGCACTTTAGTCACCAAACTTTGCACCTGAACCAATTGAGTTGACTTGTAAAAGGAGGAAGTCGAAAAATTAGACTACCCAGCTGCTTAGAATAATTGTGCAGCACTAAAGAACAAAAAACAGCCCTCCCCTATTTCTAAGGAGCTGTGTTTGGGGGATACCATTCGTCTAGGACAGCTGATTCTTCAGTACTAACTACGTTCTCTCAGTGTTGCGTGCTTGTGGTGAAATACCATTATTAAGTGAATGGAAAGCTGATAGAAAGAGTGTCAGATTTTGAAATCTCTTTTTCTTTAGGTCAGTTAGGGCAAAGCTATGTGATGAGTGGATCTATTTACACCTCTTCAAAGTGTCAAATAATTAACTTGTTAAAGCAACAGTAACTCTTTGAATTAAAAAATAGCAACTGCAATATTGTTTCTGAATTAGACCCTGTAACAAACTAGCATGTTAGAACATCATCAAATCTTAGCTTCATGTAACTCTAGCTCTAATAAGAATGATTAATCTGTAAATGGGGTAATACTGAATGCAATAGAGAAACCTATTAGCATACCAGAAAAGGGCACTCGGACAGAACTTGTTGCTATAACTTTTGAAATTTTATAGCACCTTTCATGCAAAAAGATCCGACTTTGCTTCACTATCTCTTAGGATACAAAACCATTATGCTGAGTGTGAGTGAAGGCTGCTCAGTGTATGACAGAACTATCACAACATTTTAATACAGGTGCCACCATAATACAGCACTTCTGATACATAGATAAATCAGGGGCGGGAATTAATAAATTGGTGCCAAATACAATGCATAGCACCAGAGCAAGAGCAAACCCTTACTCCTGTGTGAAGCGTCACTGGATCATTAATGTCCATATGGAGCAGACAAACTCTCAGGGCATGATCCATGCATGATAACCACTTTTGGCAGTATTCACTTTCCTTTGCTCCGCAGAGAGGTGTTTTCAGAGCCGGTGCACAGGCATAAGGCATATAGGAGAGCAACCCTAAATCCCAGGGAATTCACATGTTCTTGGGGAGGAGCACCTTGTTGATTCTACTGGGGTACTGAGGGGAAAAAACACACATACATAGAACCCACAAAACATGTGGGAATGCTCTCAGGGAGAAGTGTAGTTTCTCTCTCCTTTCAGACTCATCCCACATGTTTTCTCACAGCAGATGATTTCCTCCCACAACTTTTAAAATCGCTTTTAAGAGACTCCCTCATACAGTTAACTGAGCAGTAGGCTATTCACCTACTTTAAGCCTGCTGGGAGTAGAATCTGTGGTGCAAAGGAGTCTAAATGTCCCCAACCTGATGATCAGACAACTAAACTATCCCCTTTGATTAATTTATAAATGGTTCCAAGTGTATCCACATTAGTTTTTGAAGTTTATTATGTAATTGTGAGTAGAACAGTACTTAATTATATAATGCATCTGAATCTCATTAATTTGTAATGAAGCCTGGGAGAACCATTGCAAATTACTGAACATGGCAAATTTCAGAGCAAGTGAACAAATACAAGAAACAAAAGCTAAAAACCCAAAGGATAGGGCAATGCATCACAAAATGCACTGTGCTCGCTTCCTTGTCAAGTGCAGTCTAGCTTTAATTATGTATGAGAATATTCATAACTAGTAAATGTTCTGCAGAATATTTTATGAAAGTAATGAAGTTTAAGTAACACGAGATCACACTCTAACACTATCGTAGTAAATCATTGCCAGGAAGGCAGGTGACACTGTAGTTTTTCTATGGGGAGTGAGGATTAGCAACGTGTGAAAAAAAGAGATGGCATGTGGGGATGGGGGTTAAGCAACATTCACATAGGTCTCTTGGGACTAAATACATTCCAGTTAAAACTTGGTTTCCGTGAGTTGAACCAGAGAGGAGTTCACCTGTCTTTCAGTCTGTCTGTCCCGGCAATGGAATGGAGTCACCATAGCATCTGTGTACTAATGTCTGCATCAGTAGCTACATTTGGTTTCATGGTGACTATTTGGCTATAATGCAAAATACATCCCTGCAGTAATTACACTGAAGTCAATGACAGGCAAGTGAACAAACTGTTTCAGAAGGATCAAATGACATACCGCCCAAACTGATCCTCAAAAGCTAATTAAATTTGCATATATTGTTTTGATATTTGCACATTAAACTCAGTATATTACAGAATAAACAAAACGAGAAGAACTACAGAGATAATGTATTACACATTAGTCACACACTGTACTGCTTGCTGCCTATTATACCCAATTATTTATTAGAGCAAAACAGACTTCCCCCACTATCCTGTGAGTCCAGTATCTCCCTTTCAAATGTCAATAACAATGCTTACTACAATATTGCTACACATCAGTGCAGCAGAGAAGGTACCATGGACACCAGAAGGTAAAAGGCTAGCAAGGAAATGAACTTAGAAATTGTTGACTATGGTATTAAAAAGCAAAACAGAGCAAGTTGCAAAGTAGTTGAAATTGTGATGGGTCGGTTTATGACGTGGATGCCTGTGCACTAGGAACTATTAGACTATAGTGCCTAGTTATTTTAGAGAGGTTTCTGAACAGCTCCAGTGAGCCATGGGCCTGTTAAGCAGGCAGAGGGTAGGATCTCAAAGGGGTAAAACACAGCATATCTTTGTGCATGTCAATACAGGGACGCAACCCAGGAAAATATCCAAAATGTGTTACCCTTGGGGTAGCCCCCCCCACAGCACCCTCCCAGGGCCAAGGCAAATGTAACCATTGAGGAACACCCATTCCAGGTGCCCAACATGTGTTATAATAGGGAAGCACCAGTCACGGTGCCCAGTGTGCATTACTTTAAGGAGCACATTCCTCCCACTGTCCAGCCTGTGTTGCACACAGAAAAGAGCATAAGGATGGACATTTCTCAGCATTTAAACTCAAACATAGCGTAAACCTACCCCCCTCATCTCTTCTGGGGGTGGGGGGGGGCAGGGAGAAGGGACATAGAAAGGCAGAGAGCTTCTTTAATGCTAGATGGACAAAAACTAAATCTCACCCGCAACAGTCTTTCAAGGAAATATTTTTCTCTTGTCTACAGCTAGGGAGAAAAAATGACATCCTATAAATCAAACTGAGCCAGGCTAAGCAACAACAAACCAGCAGAAAATTGTTTTGAGGGCAGAAGCTATCCAGAACAGCAATTACAGCTGAGTTAGACCTCCTCTGGGACTGCTCAACAACCAGCAAGGGGAGTTTCTTTCTCCTTCTCTCGCTCTATTTTGTTGTCTTAATGGTCAGTGCCATCTTGGGAAGTGATGGCACCATGCTGAATAATTAAAATAGCTCTGTTGAGCTTCATCATCTCAGTCCCTAAGCTGACTGGGGACAGCAGGCTCCAGGAGCACTGCAGAGACACTGTGCTCGACAGCAGGAGCTGAGTGGATGGGTTTTGGAAGATGTGATGTCTAGCTCTTATCAGACCAATGTGATGCCATTACGTAGAGCCTCTGAACAGAGAGGGATAGAGAGGAAGGATGCTGGAAACCTCTCCCTGTTAACATGATTCATTTATTAGGGCCTAGGTAAGAAATAATGCAGTAATATGGCAGTCCATCTCTGGTCCAGGCAGTGGAGTGAATTCAGATGTGGTGAAAGTTGCTGGACTGATGGCTTGGAACACCAAAGCCCTTTATGTATTCAAAAAAGAGGCAGGACCAGTACGTGCTTTCCCCTCACTACTCCCTGGAAACATGGTTCAGTACTGATGTAGAAGCTAAAAGGGCCATTTAGTCACCATAGACCAGTGCTTCTCAAACTAAGGCCGCCGCTTGTTCAGGGAAAGTCCCTGGCGGGCCGGGCCGGTTTGTTTACCTGCCACGTCCACAGGTCTGGCTGATCGCGGCTCCTGCTGGCTGCGGTTCGCCGCTCCAGGCCAATGTGGGCTGCGGGAAGCGGCGTGGGCCGAGGGATGTGCTGGCCGCCATTCCTGCAGCCCCCATTGGCCTGGAGCAGCGTACCACGGCCAATGGGCGCCGCGATCGGCCGGACCTGCAGATGTGGCAGGTAAACAAACCAGCCCGGCCCACCAGGGGCTTTCCCTGAACAAGTGGCGGCCCTAGTTTGAGAACCACTGCCATAAGACTATTCAGTCCTTAGTCCGTCCACTGGGGCTGCAGACCATAAATTGGTTATCAGCCGCAATGGATTTTTTGTGCTATACACACATGCTCACTAAGAACTGGACCAAGAGACACCAACTCAGTTCACCTCATCAGCCAGACACCCATCAGTCTTCCAGTCACCAATAATCTGGGCTGCATTTGGACTAGTGACCTAGAGATGAAGGGTTCTCTATGCCATTGCCACACCTCTTGAGCCACCCAGGCACCTGTTCTTGAAGGTGTTTCTATACATTGAGGATTAATGATAAGTGTCATTACTTGTGATCTGACTAGCAAAAGTGTGCAAGAGATATAACAACAATAGCAACTTATTAGGCAGATGGTTTGTGAGTAGAGCTGAGTGAAATATTTGGGCAAATAGTAAATTCTCCGAATAATAATTTTTTTCAGGACACCAAAACAATTTGTGAATTCAGGTTGAATTCAGTGAATAGTTCCCCCTCCCAACCCCCTCGTTTTTGTTTGTTTGTTTGTTTTTTCAAAACAAACCATTTTGACATTTTGTTTTGAATCAACATTCAAACCATTTCATTTGATCTGAATGATTTTTTTTTAATGTCTGTTTTTTTATTTTGGTAAGTAAAACTTTCATTTCCCTTCAAATCACTAACTGATTTGTTTCCCAGATTTTCAGTTCGGACACCCAAGCAAAAAAAAATATTCAGTCAACTCTACTTATGAGTAGTTATTTAATATCTTTTATCTACTTCTTATACACACACACAAAACACTGAAGTTTCCAAATTGCCCCTGCAGCTAAAATTATATGCAACCTTGGGTTCCTATTACCTTTACTCTTTTTTTGTGTTCCGTATGCCCTATTGTGTTTGGTCCCTATTTAGTTTATAGACTCTTTGGGGCAGGGATTGTCTTTCATTGTAAGTATGGACAGCATCCAATACACTGAGATTGTGATCTGGATTGGCATCACTGTAACTTTGTACTTTTAAAGCATCTTCCATCAGACAATCTCACAAGACCACCCCTTCCAGTGTGTGTGTGTGTGTGTGTAAAACTTGTTTTTCTTCCCCCACCCCCAATAAAAAAAAACCTCACCCAAGATGTTAGATAAAGGGTTGAGGCTTGGCAGATTACAGAGATAGAAATGCAGTCTAATTCTATCTGAACCAGCACAATGCAGAACGGTTATCTCAGCCCCCATTCCCCTCTAAACACTACATTTCAAGATAAGCGTGAACACTGAAATGTTCTGATAACAGACAAATAAACAAAAAAGAATTGCTTTTCCTTGCTTCTTTTTGACAGCAAAAGCTGCATTTGATTCCATTTTATCTTCAAAGCAAAGGAACGATAGTTTGGTATCAGGGAGAGGAGAGCAAGGAACGGCTTGCATCAGAAAATAGAGAAACAATATTCTTGCGCAGGGAACCAAAAAATTACCCAACTCTGTCAAGGGGTAGAACAAATTGAACAATGTTTCAAAAGTCTTCTGTGATGCATGGCAGAGCATGTGTTTCCTAATTAGGTACGAACATCCCTTACCCACACACACCCCATTCCAAATGCTCACCCAGCCTATAATGGGGGGTTGCTGGCAGTGAGGGAAAAGGTGAAGATCTGCACACAAAGTAAATGACGGAGGAAGGTGTTTCATTACTCTCCTGAGGACAAGCGATAATGTCGGCTCTGCTCTCTGACAGTGATAATGCCACAATTCTTATTTCCTTTCGCTCGGCATCTGATGTTGTTGCACTTTGTTAGTCCAGATGACTGAGGCCTCTGGGACTTTGCAATTCATATTGGGAAGAAATAATGTAAAAAATGCATTAGGCTGGTCACACCTAATATTTATAGCTTGTGAATTTATTCATGTATGTACTTATTTTTACTGTGATAAGGCACGAAAACACGCAGACACTCCAAACCGAATGGTGTGATCCCCAGAAGATAAGGTTTTCTGCTACTTTGCCACCACAAAAAATAAACACCTCCCTGCCCCAGCACACAGACACAGAGTTTGAAGGAAAAATGTACTTGTGTTTTAGGAAATGGCCTGGAAATCTAGATATGTGGGTTCTATTCCCACTTCTGCCATAGATTTCCTGTGTGATCTTGGGCAATGCACCTGTCTCAGTTCTCCAGGTGACACAGAACTGTTGTGAGGCTAAATTGACATTTGGAAAGTGCTCAGAGGCTGTTATGATAAGGGCTACAGAAAAAGAAATAAAATTAAACACAAATAAGCAAGCACATGACATGGTGGCATCTGCATTATGGATACAAAAATGTCATTTATACAAAATGTTTCCCTGATGGAGTGGATTCATTAAAAAAAAATAGACGTTAGAGCTCATGATAGGCGACTGGACACAGAATCCACAGAAAAATTACAGCAGACACAGCTGTAACACAAACTTCACCCCGCAATTATTCACCATCCCTGACCTGGAAGAGTACTTCTATGGGTAAGAGAGTAACTCAGTCTTCATGGCCCATTCAACCCTCGGCCTCTCTGCAGAGCCCAATAACAAGTACTCCAATTAGTTGAAATTGTGATGGGTCGGTTTATGACGTGGATGCCTGTGCACTAGGAACTATTAGACTATAGTGCCTAGTTATTTTAGAGAGGTTTCTGAACAGCTCCAGTGAGCCATGGGCCTGTTAAGCAACAAATTACTGAAAGCAAGTTATGTGGGTTCATGTGATATCCTGTGAAAAATGCTTTTAACTGGGAATAAATATATCAATGAGATGACATATCTTGAACTGCTTGGGACCATTTACTCATTTACAAAAGAAAAGGGCTTCACATACTGTCAGCTACAGGGTTGTTTTGTAGCTGCTCAGAAGAAGAAAATCTACTGTGTACTAAGTAATCAAGGACACGGAAATCCATAACCAAAACCTGAGCTGAAAATCACACACACTTGCTTTTTCTGCTGTATACACCTCAGATTCTGGTGTGTAAACTAATACAGGTATTGAAGGAAGTAGCAGTAATCTATCAAACTGACTGATACCAGCCCCAGGAAAGAGAAGTTTATTGCAGGCATTATGTTCTTATCTTCAAAAAATAGAAACTGGGCAAAGATTATGACAAAAAGCTAAGCAGTCTGCACTCTTTATACACTTTGTTTGCAGCACTATTAATTCCGCTCTCTGGATTTATTTCCATGAGGGTCATTTAACTGGAAAAATATGAAGGGTAAATTCATTTTCTTTTTAGGAGTGTTCTGGGAAACTGAGCAATTAGTGTAATCTTAAACTGTCAATTGCCATTCAATTATTTTACTTAAATATGATACTGAATGCAAAGTGTGATCTGCAGTTATCAAGTACATGGCTCATTCAGGGGGTGGAGGGGCGATGAGAGACCCAGAGAGACCTGGCAATGTAACAACTAGGAATCTTTCATTGCTAGGTTGCCAGTTCAAATCCTTCTCACTAAGGAATTTAATGGGCAGCAGGTGTAAAACAAATAAAAGGAAGTTCTTCTTCACACAGCGCACAGTCAACTTGTGGAACTCCTTGCCTGAGAAGGTAGTGAAGGCTAGGACTATAACAGGATTTAAAAGAGAACTGGATAAATTCATGGAGGTTAAGTCCATTAATGGCTATTAGCCAGGATGAGGTAAGGAATGGTGTCCCTAGCCTCTGTTTGTGAGAGGGTGGTGATGGATGGCAGGAGAGAGATCACTTGATCATTGCCTGTTAGGTTCACTCCCTCTGGAGCACCTGGCATTGGCCACTGCCAGAAGACAGGATAGTGAGCTGGATGGACCTTTGGTCTGACTCAGTATGGCCGTTAACATCAGCTGAAAGTCGTTAGCATCAGCTGAATGGTGGCTTGTGTGTGTGAAAGAATGTTATGGGTTCAGATAGTAGTGAGGTCTGCATCACCCAATGTCAACTGGCACCTGTGCTAGCAGTGTAATCCAAGGCATTCAATGGAGATGGGTGATTTACAAATTCCAGCCAGCCACCATGGATTGAATGGATCTGAAGTAAGAACCACCCTCGCACCACAGAGGCATCTTTCCAAGCTGGGGTTGGAGCACAGTGGTGGCGAAGTTTGCATCATACTGTTGGCAAGCAAGTACTCAGGGACCATCTTTTTTGTTCTGTATTTGTACAGCACCTAGCACAATGAGGCCCCCGTGCTGTGGTAAACCAAATACTAAATAACAACAACTACTCAAGTTTCCAGGACAGGTCACAATTCAGGAATTTTCACCGGCACTAAATTAATTAAAATAACTTGAAAAATAAAACAAACAAAAAAGACAATCTGCTGCATGCCAACCATTTTATATGAGTTCAGCATCATTGTTTAATTCTGCGTTAGCTACTCTAATTATGCGGTTAGATGAGATGGTCGTTAATGTGTTAGTTAATTGTAAAGAACACCCCCTGGACAACCTTACTAGAAATGACTCTGTGTGTGTTTTAAATAAGGGTTTGTGTTTCCAGTAGTAGAAAATCAAACATCTTTAAAGACTGAGCCAGTTAAAAAAAAAAATGACCTGTAGCCTTCTAGGCAGCATAAGACTTGGAGTGCTTCCAGTGTTGGTTGCATGGTGAAATTACTCTTCCAGGAGGAAGCTAAGGCTAGAACTTGTCTACATTTTTTCATTCTAAACTTTTGATGAGAAATGGCTTTTGGCAAAATGGAAATGTCCACAGAAAATGTCTGATTTCCATGAAGTTTTTCAAGTTTTCATCCAAAAATCACCCCCCCTCCCAAATCTAGAGATTTTCAGTGGTTTATTTATTTGTGGATAAACATCTGAAAACCTTTGAAGAAAAGTTTCAAAAGAAACCTTTTTCTTTTTGCTTTTTTTTTCACCAACATTTTTGTAGGAAGATAAAAATCTTTCCTTGTGGACTCTAACTCAGCCTCTGTATAATCAGTTTCAAAATTTCTCCCCAGAGGTTGCGGCATTTCATTGGTTGGTTAAGTATTTCCTATATATTAGACTGTAAAATGGTTTGGGAGATAAGGCTCCAAATAAATGCGAAGTATATTTACGATAAATGCACCATGTACGAGTGCTACACTATTCTCAGGGAATTTGTGGTGCTAATAGCCTTCTTAGCGAGGTATTTTTAATGATGCACCAGACTTGTGCTGTGATCGAGCTGAAGTGACTAAGCCCACTCAAGTGCAAGGCGCAGTGATGAACAGACCATGGTGCCTATGCCTGCTGCTAACTGGGTGCAGCAAGGGATATTTCGGGCAAAAAGGAGCCAGCCCTTAAAGGAGTCTTCCATGCAGGGGGTGGCCATTGTTGCAGTCCCTGGTGCTCTCCTGAACACAGGGAATATTCCTTGCTAGCAGCTCCAGCGTTGCAAGACTCAACCTGCTACACATCAGCCGGCAGAGCTAGCTAATGTGAAGGGGTTGCACTCATCTGAGGTGTGACACAGAAGCCTAGTGCTCCAAGAGCTGTGGCAGGCATTTGCCTCCTTGAGACACAATGTCTCCTGGGCCTTGTCCTGGGTTGGTACAGTGCTGTGATGCATGTCTTAATGGCACGATCGAGCCCAAAGAGAAGAACTTTGTCACAACCAGGACACAGATAATGGCTATCTCCACTGTCCCCTCTGTGTGTCCCCTAGTCAACGGTGCATATTGTGGAGATGCCAGACATTGGTTCAATTGGACTGCGGTAATTAGAAGATCCTGTTGTTGTCACTCACCCAGTGCAATATTTTCAGTGAATATCTAAGCTAGTTAAAATGTAAATACTGGGCCAAGGCATCCAAGGGTTGATTTATTAGAATTGCATCATAGACTTGCAGAACATAAGGCTCGAAAGGCCTTTTTAATGGTGAACTTCTATTGTAAATGCGTAATGATTTTTTCTAGCCTGCCCCTGAACATTCTGTGACAGTGACTCGACAAGCTTCCTTTGGAAATCAGCCATCAAATCCCAAATAATTGACTTCACTGTAAAAACCCTTTTCCTAATGTCTAATTTACATATTCCCTTTGTTAGTTCTAGCAGATATTCCTTGCTATGCTCAACCTTAGCCATCATAAATTATTCTACCCCCTTTTCATCGTTGAATTTTCTTGAGGCTACACATGGTTAATGATTAGACTCGCTGTTCATAAATTAGATCTAATCCTTTTTTCTCTTTCCTCTCCCCTTCTCTGGAATTCTCCAATTTATCACTACAAGAAGCAGCCACAAGAGCTCTGAACTCTAAGAAAATTGCTTATTAGGTGAAAAGTAAAATCAAAGGCCCTGACCATTTATATGGACATTAAAGATCCTATGACAGTTTTTATGCTTCCTGCTACCTACATTTACCCTATAGTTTCAACTGGATATCTAACTTTTCAAGTCCTGGCCTAAATTATGGCACTGTGTTGCTGTGTGCTGTTAAAACAGCTGCCTTGTTCTACCTCAGAAGTGGCTGTATTTCTGAAGAGGGTGATCTGAGATCACATCTGCTTGAAATGCCTCACAGAGAAGTGGTCATACTTAACCACTGTTTGTAAAGTGTTCTGAGATCCTCAGACTATGGGTCAGATCACGGGCACAGGGTTGTGCAGAGAAATGAGAGGGTCTAAAGCAATACCTTACTTCCTTGTGCAGGCAACCCCCATTGTGGGTAGCGGGGGGGAGTCCACAAAGCTGCTACATCCTCTTCTGCGGCTGAGCAGATGGAATGATGCAGAGAATGGGAAGACGCTTGGCTTTGATCCCCCAATATGGCAGCCAGTATAGCAGCGCCAGTATGCCATGAGAAGTCCACTGCTTGGCACAGGGCACTTCCCCTGCTGCAAGGGAAGCTGAGATGGGCATGTTTACACTGCAGTTGGAAGGTGCGATTTCAACATGAGTAGACATACCTACGCTAGCTTTGATCAGGCTAGCATGCTAAAAATGCAAAAGTAGCTGCGGCAAGTGTGACTGGCACGAGGAGCTAGCTGCCCGAGTATTTGCCTAATGTCTCGGACGGGATCAGAGCTAAGACAGGTTGGCTACCCAAGCTGGAAATTACACCTCTAGTGTACACGTACCCTCAGAGTCACAATGCCATCACTTGCTCGGCGCTTGTGGTAAAACCAAGGTTTATCACTAAAGGTGCTATGTGCAATCCAAAGTTTTGCTTGTCTTCTGCTGTTTGAAACCAGACTTTTGGCATTATTGTTGCTCTGTTTGTTTTAAATTTACTTTTGCTCACGTTATTTAAAAAAAAAAACTCAACCAACAAACAAAAAACCCACAACAAAAAAACCACCACATACGAACAACAGACCTAATGGAGATACAGCTGCAGGAGTGAGCAATGACTTCCTGTTGGAGCATATATTACAAAAGCAAAGAAAACAAAAGAAAGATATTCACTTCTACAGCAACTGGTTCTGTTAATCTTGGGGCCATTGAATAGCTGTGAATCCAATGTACAACAATGCAAATGTGATAGTGACAGACCGGGGAAGGGGAAATGAATGACATGAAAGAAGCAAACAAGTGGAGTTGTTATGGAACAAAAATTGCACGTATATGGGGAAAAAAAGTTATTAACAGGAAAAGCATATTGTGCCTTTTTTTTTTTAAACCAAATTAACTAGTTGTCTTTGGCACCAAAAAGTAGACAAAAAAATCTACTTAACTTTGTAAAATGTAATTGAGGGGGTTTTATTGCTTCTAAAGTAAGCAATTAAAAGTACTTCATTTAAAAAAACCTAGCAATGCATAATAAACTCCTTGCATTATCAGTGATAAAATCCTGATAGAAATGCAAATATGTGTTCATTTTAAACAAGAATAAAAGGGGCGGGGCATTTGTACAGCAATTTGTTTTTACATGAGAGCTTGGTAGCTCTTTTACTACAGTAACTTATTCATAATAAAACAATACCAGAAATAAACAATTGAATAATTATCCCAGTGCTTAAAATGAATGGTTATCATCACTGGGATATGGCTGAACAAAGAATGCACAAATTAAACAGCTGCTTACACTAGCTGATCGAAGTACTCAAAGTCGCTCAATAACTATTATCAGTGTTCTGGTATATTGTACAAACAACACAGGGAAAGCATGTGTCACTACTGCAGCTTACTTCTAGACTCACATTTCTCATTAGTTACAACAACACAAAAATGGGAACTAGGAAAAGACGCCATTGTGCCCTGATCTTAGACTCTTTGTGCCTGCCCATCTCTTGACCCATGATTCTGAAAGGCACGTAAACATGGGCGCAAATGCTTTCCTGAACTGGGACCCCGGTGACTCCCCTGGGAGTTTTGTTTGCAAACAAAATGAGACACTGGACTGCAGGGCATCATCCAATCCATCCTCTGGGGGCAGAGTGGGGAGGCGGCAGCACTGGGTTCTTTCCTGCATTATCCTCCAGTGCAGGGATCTGCAACCTTTGGCCCGTGGCCCGTCAGGGAAATCCCCTGGCAGTCCGGGATGGTTTGTTTACCTGCAGCGTCCGCAGGTTCAGCCGATCCCGGCTCCCACTGGCCGCGGTTCTCCATTCCAGGCTAATGGGGATTGTGGGAAGCGGCGCTGGCCGAGGGATGTGCTGGCTGCCGCTTCCCGCGGCCCCCATTGGCCAGTGGAAGTTGCGATTGGCCTAACCTGTGGACGCTGCAGTAAACAAACAGTCCCAGCCTGCCAGCAGCTTTCCCTGACGGGCCACATGCCAAAGGTTGCTGATCCCTGCTCCAGTGATTCATCATCACTGTCATCATCATCATGTGCACAAGGCAGAATTCAACAGCACCAACCATCTCTATCCCGTTCTACAGATGTAGTAATGCCACTTCAGCCGTTATTGTGCTAGAGAGTGGCTGCTAGGTCAGTCTCTCCACCACATACCAGGGGTCACCAAAGAAATGCCTGTTTTGGTGCCCTATTATTGGGCATTCTTAACAGATACCCCAAATATGTCCATCTCTTCTTCTACAAAGCTTGTATAGTAGGCAGTTGTGCCCATTCTAGGACCTCTTCTTTACTTATTCTATCAGTCCATTTTACACTTGCATTGAAAGCTGCTCTCTTTGCACTGGATCGACTTATTATTTTTCCAGGACTCTGCTCTATCTAGAAGATCTTAAATTTGGTGTTTTTACAGAATCACGTCAGACTTCGATGTTGTATTAACCTTTTTAATTACAGCACTTGCTTTACCTATTCTGGACTTTATATCAAATTTGCAGTCACCAGTATTATGAATGATGTTGCCCATCTAAGCAAATTTAATAGTTTTCGGGGCCTCACCTTCCAAGTAGATAAAATCATCAGTAGGTAGATTAATTTTCATAACTTTTGTCTTTGAATTACTGATAGGAAGACCTATTTTCTTGGAAGAATTTGCAAGAGCATGTGTCTTTCACTGCATCTCTTCATCTGATTTATTTGTAAGACAGTGGTCATCTGCAAAGCCTTTGAGCCATTTACTTTGAGAGGCTAGTTCTCATAAGGACTTGTACCTGTATTTGAAACCACTTGCAAACATCGTCATGGCTAAACACAATTGGCTTTATGTCCAAATTGTGACTGGTTTTATACCTATATCACTCTGTATAGTGATAATCTATGTTCAGAAACCGTGCCAGATACTTGTCAGCAGGTAGTCTCATCTGACACAATCGCTATCAGAGCATGTTGCCTTCTATAATTGCTTGAATGATTAGTATTTAATACCAGCCTTGTCTTTGCAAAAGCCCACCTGACACATACATACACACACACACTCACCTTTCTCCAAGCTCATTCCTTTGATGTTTATTTCTTAAGATTATTTTACACAAACAATTTAAGAGCAGATTTTTATTCTAGTCACATGGTTCTAGAGACAGAGTTAATCCATTAAAGTCAAGGTAGCGACTCAATATTTACACTCTGTAACAAAGATCAGAACACAGTGCACAAGTTTCTTACTTTTTTCCTCTTGTACCTGTGCCGCTTTGCTGCATTGTGGCCTGTAGGCTAATAGCAGGGAGCGAGGGTGAGCATCTCTTAATGGAGATGTTATAGATAACAATGTCAAAGATTCTCCAAAGATCAGAGAATAGGAGGTGTCGCAGAGCAACACAATGCATCTTGGCACCTTTAGCCTCGGAGGCTTGAGAATATTTGATCTATAGCATGCTCAGTGTCTGCCTCACCAGCTTCAGGCCTACCACAGCCAGGGGTTGTGTGAAATGCCACAAATCAGATTGTGGAAAGGGAAATGAATCACTCAATGGCAGGTGCAGAAGGGACTATGTTTTGTTCTTTAAGCTTTGCACAAAAATGGTCCATGGAAAGAAACTTGGACCATGTCTACACTATGGGCACTTCAGCACTGCAGCTATGCTGCTGTAGTGTAGATGGTTCCTACATCGAAAAAGGGGGTATTTCCATCAATGTATGTAATCCAGCTCCCCAAGCAGACCGTGGACCTAGCTGAGGCTAGGTTTGCTTACCTACTATGCTCAGTGCTGTGAATTTTTCACACCCTAGAGTGACAGAGCTAGGCCAATCTAAATGTTAAGGGTATGCCAGGGATTCTCCAGATTAACTTTAGGTTTCTTTTAAAGTTTACAGAAGTCTAAATAACTGATACCTCTCCACTATAGCACCAGCTTATCAAAAGTAATGAAGATATTTTAGGTCATTATACAGCTATAGATACCAACTGGACAGGAGGATCTCACTTCATTAGCAGAGAACAATAAAATTTCTAGGCAACGCATGCTATCAACCCAAGGCCCATCAATCAAGTTTGTTGTGAAAACCTTGCACTTAGAAGCTGTCAAGCATGTCTGTAGTGATGGACCAAACTCTTTTACGCTTGTTATGCCAGCAGTTACCCAATACAGAAGTAAAACATGTTTTCCCAAGAAAATGTTAATTCAGAATAAATGTGATTCATCAATGTTATTACAAACTTTTAAACACATTTATTCAGCTGTTCCTCAGCTGAGGCTCCCAGCAGTAAAATAAACTCTCAGTGGACTGTTCTGAACTCTCAGTTCTATTTTGTCAACAGGCTAAGTAAGGTTCTAGTACTGAATAGGTGGCCCGGGCTCATTCTAGGCAGCACAGAGTTGATGGTGGTTGGAAGAGGGAAACATTGGGAATAGCCTGGGCAGGAGGGAGAAGGTAACCACCCCCACGCCTGAGGAAATCTGCTCTGCTAAAATCAATGTGCTGTACCACAATATGGTCCTGCTGTACCCATCTGTGATCCTAGACTCCCAGATAAAAGCTGGGCCAAAATCCCTTCCTCCATCCATGGGTGGCTGGTAGAAAGCATACTCATCGGACAGAGAAGAACCTAGGAACCATTTGTATTATTAATTATTATTCACAGTGTGGTTGTACCCATGTTGGTCCCAGGATATGAGAGAGAGACAAGGTAGGTGAGGTAATATCTTTTATTGGAACTTCTTTTGGTCCAATCATAGATATTACCTCACTTACCGTGTCACTCTCATTAATTATTATTATTATTTATAGCATGGTAGCATTCCAGCATAAATATATACAGCATTTTTTCTTGTCATCATAATTCAATTAACATCAAATATTGGTTGAGACGAGTCCTTGACCTGATTTCATAATCACTGAAATGGCTGGAGTGATTGGTAAGGGAATAGGGATCTCTGGTTTGCTTTCTACTCCAGCTGGTTAGCTAGTGACATTAGGCTAGAATTATCTGATGGCTGTTTCGTAACCATTCTGAAACAAATGAATAGTCTCTCAGTCTGGTTCTTAGTGGCAGCTGTTCATCCACTGCCAATAGATTAGGGAACACGAGGGTTCTGTACATGTGGACAATCCGATATAACTGCAGCTACCTCAGTTGTTGCAACATTTTAGACAACACCAAACTTTTTCCTTTCTTTTATTTTGAAAAGATATTTGGATTTATTTGCCAGAGAAAGGGCCAGATTGACAGATCAGGAGATTGAAGCCCTGTGTTTATCTACAGAATGGGCACAGAACTGGAAGACCTGGCCACGAGACTCAACCCTGACCTTGAATCATCCAGTTCTGGGGGTGAAAGGGAAGTTGGCTCATTCAGGCCAACAACGATGGCAGCTGTATGGTAACATGCGTAATGTGGATATCTATGCACCGGTTACTGAACTGAGACCCACCATCTCATTATACCTAGCTCACTGAACAGCCATCAGACGGTAGTATCTTTCTGCTTTTACCATCCTTGTCTGGATTTGCCTGTTTCTTGTATTCACTGAAGGAGACGCTAAAGTACATTTGCACATCCACAATCCACCCCCTTTTGCATTGTTTTGTCCCACCCATTAAGCATCCCCGCTACCAGCCTTGAGGATGCATCAAAGCCTGACCACTGCAACTTGTGGTCCAACAGTCCCAGACCATTCAACCGTCCCAAGGAGCTGTTATCAGATAGCATCAATTAGACCAGCCCTAAAGGGGTTTAACCGTCCTTCAGCAGCCTCCAGGATCAGAGAAACACAGGGGTTTCTTTAATCTACCTTTCCCACCCCCAGGTGTTCCCCATCAAGGTCCTGTGCCTCACAGGACTCAGGAAGGGCAGAGGATCTGGCCTAATGTCCTTTGCAGATTTTACCACTGTCAAACCCAGAGTTACTATGGGTGTCTGAAAATAGGGTCCTATTTTTCAAAAGGACCATCAGTGCTTGCACTCAACCCCATCCCCCTTCTTGCTTGTGAATTATTAAGGACACCCATGTTTCGATTTATTGTACTACCAGAATGGTTTATTAGAGGAGGAGAGATGTTTCTACTCAAATTCTATCCCCGACATGTGCATAGAGCCCTCACTTCTGTCTGAAACCCCCTTGTTATTTCATGAGAAAATAGATTGCCATAAATTTCTGCCCTTTATAGTGTTCAGTGACAGAACGAAGGTGCCCTCAATCACATCTGTTTATCCTGGTAAGCACATTTATAAAGCTATTTCCCATCCTGCTTATTCTGTCACACTGTGGCTACTTTAATGTAGCATTTTATCACTTGTCCTGAGGCTGCTAACAGCTGCCAATTCCAGGGCTTCATTCCAAATGCAATTTTGTTCTTTTTCTTTCCCCTTCCCCATCTTTCTCTTTATTTCTAACTTTGTGGGGAAGGTAAGATGAAAATGATGAGCTGCAGTTATTTCCTTTTCCCTTTAACTTACAGCTGCTGTAATCACTTAACATGAAGTTGTGTTATAGTTAACACTGGAAAAGTTAAACTTCAGTAAATTGAGGCTGCATTTCCGTTTGCTCTTAGCCTTTTTTGCTTTTTCCTGATAAATTCTCTGTTAATGCTTCTGATTTTAAATTCCCTTATTCCTTTGCTGGGCAGAAATTGGACTGTTCATCTCACAGGAAGGCCCTCTGCATTCTTGCTTGCTGTGATCCGCATGCCTTCCCAGAATTACCTCAACCAAACGAGAATAGGCTTCAATCTGATTCAAGCTTCTGCAGAAGGGAAACTTTACCCAATGAATTATACATGGGGATTAGTCGTTCTTGTCACTGTTCAATTGTAGCCATAGGGCCTGAATTTGAATCCAGAATACAAAGACATAAAGCGCGCGCGTGTGTGTGTGTGTGTTCATTTCTGTTTAGTTAAACAATTAAGAGACAAACATTGATCTCACTGATGCAAATAGCAAAACTCCCACTGACTTTAGTAGAAACAGAATTTGGCCCAATGAGAGGAAACTGAACAGAAATGAACCCATTTTTCATTGACCACCAGGAGATTTTCCACTGTTAGCAATGCTATTTGCGATCTTCTAGCCCATCATGAATGGGGTTAAACTCAGCCCCTCAAACACTGGGACTTTAGATTTTACTGCAGTAAGGCTCTGTCTACACTAAGGACCTTACAGCGGCACAGTTATACTGCTGCAGCTGCACCGCTGTAAGTTCTCCTGTGTAGCTGCCTTATGCCACCGGCATAATGAAACCACCCCCAACGAGAGGTGATAGCTATGTCGGCAAGAGAGCGTCTCCTGGTGACGTAGCACTGCCCACACTGGCACTTTTGTTGGTGAAAGTTTTGTTGGTCAGTGGTGTGTTTTTTTCATACCGCTGACTGACAAAACTGCTAGCGTAGACAAAGCCTTAGACTCAGATTCTTGGTACCAAGCAGAGACACTGAAAGGTTAAGTGCTTCTTTACAGTGTAGGTGTTTCCTCTGTTGTCTCGGCATGAGCATTGCTTATACCTTAATGGTAACTTTTATTTTGTTCACTGGCCCGATAAATAGACTTCTAAGTAGCAAGACGGCATCAACACCGTGAGCCTCTACAACATGTACATGGTAAACCAACGGAACCCTTAGGGTGGAGAGGAGATCATGAACTCAAGGCCAATGTGGTTTTGCTGAACGTTATACAACTGAATGGAACATGAGCTCATACTTGACATCCTATACCCACAGGACTCCACCAACGGCAAGTTATTGGATCATGCCATGTGCACTAAGGGTACGTCTACCCAGGGATAAAAAACCCACAGCTGGCCAGGGTCAATTCACTTGGGCTCGCAGGTCTCAGGCTCCGGGAGTGAAAAATAGCTCTGTAGACATTCTGGCTCGGGCTGGACCCTGAGCCAGAATGTCCACCAAGTGATTTTTAACCCCTCAGCCCAAGGCCCATGAGCCTCAGAAGGCTTAGCCAGGTGTGCCGCAGGTCTTTTATTCCTGTGTAGCTGTACCCTTAGAGAGGGACAATACAAACCATGGGGGATTTCCTCCATGGCAGTTCTGTCAGGATGCTGGAATAAGAGCAGAGGGAGAGAGTTATTTTATTTTCTACTCTGCGGTTTTCTTACATTCATAAGCCACAAACAAAGCCATCCAAACCCATTAATGAGGTTACTGATACACGATGCACTTTTATTCATCACCTCTGATCCAAGAATCCTAAAGAACAATTCACATTAAGTAAGCTTCATTGGGAAGGTAAAGTGCTATTAGGTACATTCCTACACAGCTGCCCCTCCTGTCTCCACTTGAATGTTGTAGCTATGGCTTCCCCGCTACTGAAGACTGAATAGCTAAACTTGTGCAGCTGTTGTGATGATGAAATTATCTCCATGAAATCCAGTTTCCTTCTGTGCACAGAAAGGGTTTTCAACCGGCAACCGCCTCCCCATATCTCTGTTTCTCTCCTATTTCCTCAAGCTTTTTAGCACACCTTGTATTAGTGTGTGGACAGATTCAATTTTTGTTCGCAGAAGCAGATTCAATATTCTCTGCAGGTTGTAAATCTCCCAGGTATTGCTGCCATGACACAAATGGGAGAAAAATGCTTCATGTCAACACTGGCCATTTTTGTCAATGAGGTCCGAAACAAGAAAAATGAGAGCCCAGACTTTATTAGCAGCCAATTCTAAAGGGGGGGAGGGGGGAAGAAAGGCCTTTTGGTGCAGCTCACAAGGGTTTCAAATGCCAGAAATGGCTGTGGTTTTCCTATGTGTTGGGAAAATGAGAAAGGAAAATAAAAAACAACAGCTGTTCCATGCCCTAGTTTTCTTCCTGGTTTTACATTCTGAAGCCAGGGTGACGGCATGTGGCTTTCTCTCTTGGCCCATGTGTACGGAGAGTCCCTTAGAACATTGAAGCTGAATGGAAAGCCAACCTGACTATCCACCGGCTCACGGCACTGGTGACTTACAGTGGGTGCATCTATCTCAGAAAAGGTGGCTTTATTTGTTCAAAGTCTGCAGCTAAACCACCATCTCAGAGGTTCAGACAAGGTCAAGAAGGTTGAAATGAGTGCTAAGCCGCCACCCTCTTAAAATCAGCCCTCTTTAAAGTGTGTCTAGTGAAGAACCCAAAATCACTACTCAATTTTCAAAATCTTGGCCTAAGCTGAGCTATTGTGTTATCACACAATAAGGTCATGTCACAATGTGAGGGCACTGCACCAGGACATAGCATTGCAATTTGCCAACAAGTCATACCGTGGCTGCATATGAGTTTCTCCCAGAGGAACAACCCTCAAAAGATGGCCAATATGTCTGCTCCCTCAATGTTTTTATTTGGTTCTCTTAATTTCTAAAAATCAATGATTTCTTCAGAATGACAATTGATTAAATTAAACATAACAGTTTCAATATTGAGGACTAAAGTGTTTTTCTGTTCTCTCTCCAATCCATGCAGTGATTTTGGCCAGAGGGCAACTTGCCAAAATACTACCAAGCTTGCCTTGAAATCCCTGAGCAGAAGATTTTTAGTTTGTTCAGTAGAAAAATTGAAGCTAAGATACTTTGTATTTTCATTTCCACAGAGTCACATACTAAATGCATTTAGTCATGCAGCTCAGCTACCCACAATTCTCAAGATCAACTCCATCTCTCCAACAACCAAAGATGCATTATTACCAGGGAGGACCAGAATGTACTGAGACTCCATCAAAAATTCATATCAAATCATTTTTGAGTAGCCACCAGGACCAGAAAAGATGGATTCTCTTAAATCAGTCTATCTTCAGAGCACAAGAGGAGCACAAATGAAAGCTGGCGATAAGTAAGGAAATTAGAATGGTCAAATGGATTTTGAAGTGCAAATAGCTAAAGAATTAAGAATAAGCAACAAGAGAGTCTATAAGAATATCAGAAACTGGGAGCTTGAGAACAATTTGGTGAGTCTGCTGGATCACCAGAAAAGTACCCAAACAAACCGATAATTTAAAAAGCATAAGTCACCAGGCCCAGGTAGTACATCCAAGAATTCGGTAGGAGCTTAAGTTTGGTGCGACTGAGTAGCTAACAAAAATAGGCAATATTTTGTTAAAAAAACATCCACTGTTCCAGAGGGTTGCAAGGAAACAAATCATGGAATTGGAAGGGACCTCAGGAGGTCATCTAGTCCAACCTCCTACTCAAAGCAGAATGAATCCCCAGACAAATTTTTACCCCAGTTCCCTAAATGGCCCCCACAAGGATTGAACTCACAATGCTGGGTTTAGCAGGCCAATACTCAAACCACTGAGCTATCCCTCCCCCATATAATGTACCTATATTTTTAAAAAGCTCTAGACCCGATCTGTGGAATTATAGACCAGTAAGCATTACATCTGTACCTGGAAAATTGTTTGAAATGACAATTAAAAACAAAACACCATGGAGATTATGATATGATACGGTCTAACCAGCATGATTTCTGAAAAGGGAATGGTGTCTCATTAATCTCTTAGAATTCTTTGAACATGTCAATAATGTAGTAGATACAGAGAACTGATTGACATTTTTTTCCAGTGTTGTAGCTGTGTTGGTCTCAGGATATGAAAAAGAAAAGGTAGCTGAGGTAATTTTTTTTATTGAGCCAACTTCTATTGGTGGAAGAGGAGAGCTTTCAAGGTTCACAGAAGAAGAGCTCTGTGAAGATCAAAAGCTTGTACCTTCTACCAACAGAAGTTGGTGCAATAAAGGAGATTACCTCAGCTACCTTGCATGTCTCATAATTTTTTAGATTTCCAAAAGGTCTTTGACAAGGTCCCTCACAAAAGGCTACTAAAGAAGTTAAGCAGTCATGCTGTGAGAGGCAAAATATTGTCATGGATCAAAGCCTGGCTTGGAGACAGAAAGCAAAATGTAGGTCAATTTTCATCATGGCAAAATATTAAGACCAGAGTGCCTCTCAGTTCATTTGTTGTTTAATGTATGTAATAATGATCTGGAAAAGGGGGTAAGCAGTGTGATAGCAAAATCTGACACAAAGTTATTTAGGTTAGTCAGAGCCAGAGAGGACCGTGAGGAAGTTCAGAGAGACCCAACCAAGTCACATGAATGGCCAACAATATTCAACCTAAATTAATACTAAGTAATGCTCATTGTAGGGGGAAAATAAACTACTTGTACATCTTACAGGGTTGGAAGTTAACTTTATGAACTCAAGATAGGGGCATCAAGACTGCTCAATTAAAATTTCTGCTCAATGTTCAGCTGTGGACAAAATGGTAAACAAGATATTAGGATGCAAAAGGAATGGGATGGTGAATAATACAAGGTTGTCAGTCTGGCACCACATACCAGCTCTAAATTCACTTCAAAGGAAAGAACTAACTAATTTAACACTGCACTACCAGTAAGAGCCCAAGTATTTGTTATCACTGCTAAGGCTATACCGATGCTGCAGAGGCACCACCCAGCTCAGCAGGACTTGTGCCACCTGATATCTGACGAGGAGTCACCACCACACCTGGCTGAAGGTTAAAGAAACATCAGAGAACGTGGAGTACAAAGTCATCTGCTCAACTGCACCTTCAGCTTGACCTACTGCGATAAAGTGTTATTCTAACACCCACAGAAAAAAACTACCTGTGAAGCAAAAGCTTTCACTTTTCAAAGTACGGTAATTCCAAAGCTATTGCTGCTGCCTGTTTGATGACATAAAATTAGGGCTGTCAAGCCATTAAGAAATTAATTGCAATTAATCACACTGTTAAACGATAACAGAATATCATTTATTTAAATATTTTGTATGTTTTCTACATTTTAAAATATATTGATTTTAATTACAACACAGACATGAAAGCTTATGCCCAAATAAATTTGTTAGTGTCTAACAAGGACTCCTCGTTGTTTTTACAGAATACAAAATGTACAGTTCTCAGTTTATATTTATTTTTCTTACAAATATTTGCACTGTAAAAAAACCAAAATAAATAGTATTTTCAATTCACCTAAGTACTGTAATGCAATCTCTTTTTCATTTGTAAGTTCAACTTTCATGATAATGTACACAAAAATCTGCATTCAAAAATAAAACAATGTAAAACTTTAGAGCCTACAAGTCCAACCAGTTCACCTAATACAAGTACTGTAGTGCAATCTCTTTATCATGAAAGTTGAATTTGCAAATGAAGAATTATGTACAAAAATTGCATTAAAAATGAAACAATGTAAAATTTTAGAGCCTGCAAGTCCACTCAGTCCTACTTCTTGTTCAGCCAACAGCTCAGACAAACAAGTTCGTTTACATTTGCAGAAGATAATGCTGACTGCTTCTTGTTACAATGTCACCTGAAAGTGAGAACAGGCGTTTGCATGGCACTGTTGTAGCCGGCATCACAAGATATTTACATGCCAGATACGCTAAAGATTCATATGTCCCTTCATGCTTCAACCACCATTCCAGAGAACATGCGTCCATGCTGATGATGGGTTCTGCTCAATAACGACCCAAAGCAGTGTGGATCGATGCATGTTCATTTTCATCATCTGAGTGAGATGCCACCGGCAGAAGATTGATTTTCTTGGTTTGGGTTCTGTAAATTCCGCATCAGAGTGTTGCTCTTTTAAGACTTCTGCCACACCTCATCCCTCTCAGATTTTGGAAGGCATTTCAGATTCTTAAACCTTGGGTCAAATGCTGTAGCTATCTTTAGAAATTTCACATTGGTATCTTCTTTGCATTTTGTCCAATTTGCGTTAAAAGTGTTCTTAAAACAAACATCATGTGCTGGGTCATCATCCGAGACTGCTAAAACATGAAATATATGGCAGAATGCTGGTAAAACAAGAGCAGGAGACATACAATTCTCCCCCAAGGAGTTCAGTCAAAAATTTAATTAACATTTTTTTTTTAAACGAGCATCATCGTGTGGAAGCATGTCCTCTTGAACCATGGCCAAAGCACGAAGGGACATGTGAATCTTTAGCGCATCTGGCATGTAAATATCTTGCAACGCCAGCTACAATAGTGCCATGCAAACACCTGTTCTCACTTTCAGGTGACATTGTAATTAAGAAGTGGGCTGCATTATCTCCCGTAAATTTAAACAAACTTGTTTCTCTTAACAATTGGCTGAACAAGGAGTAGGACTGAGTGGACTTGTAGGTTCTAAAGTTTTACATTGTTTTGTTTTTGAGTGTAGTTATGTAACAAAAACCCCTACATTTGTAAATTGCACTTTCATGATAAAGAGACTGCACTACAGTATTTGTATAAAAATACTATTTCTTTTGTTTATCATTTTTACAATGCAAATATTTGTAATAAAATAATATAAAGTGAACGCAGTATACTTTGTATTTTGTGTTGTAATTGAAATCGTTATATTTGAAAATGTAGAAAAGCATAAAATATTTAATAAATTTCAGTTGGTATTCTGTTTAACAGTGCAATTAAACGTGATTAATTTTTAATCACAATAATTTTTTTTGAATTAATTGTGTGAGTTAACTGCAATTAACTGACAGCCCTACATAAAATATTTGACTTCAAATCAACAGATATTGGCCGAAAACTATTAAACAAGGTTATCAAATGGTTTACAAACATTAATTATGTAAGTCTCACAACACCCTCAGTGTACGTCAGTTATATCCCCATTTCGGTGATCAAGAATTGAGGCACAAAGAAGTAAAGTCCCTTGCCCCCCTCCCCCAAGGTAACACAGCACATCTGTATAAGAGGAGGCTGGAATAGAACTCAGTTCTGTCCCCTGCACTCTAATCACAGGATAAAACTGAATATTGCTTAACTAGTAACTTGCAGTTTTGAGGTAGGTGTGTTGGTCCCAGAATATGAGAGAAACAAGGTCTGAGAAGTAATATTTTACTGAACCAAATTCTGTTGGTGAGAGAGACAAAAGTTGACCCAATAAAAGATACTACCTCGTCCACCTCCTCTCTTTAACTAGTAAACTGAGGAGATCTTTTCAATCTTTTCAGAATATTAAGGGGAAAAGAGAGCTATACACAGAGTAATTGCTGTACATCATGCTTTTTTGGACGACTGTGAAAACCATACAAAATAACAAAAGAAGCCACGATATAAGTTTAAAGGGCCAGATTCTCAGCCTGTGTAAATTGGCATTGAAGTGACGGCTGCTACATTGGTTTACAATAGCTGAGGATCTATCCCACAATTTCTACAAGTAAAATTACCCCCTCTAGGGTGACCAGACAGCAAGTATGAAAAATCAGGACAGGGGGTTGAGGGTAATAGAAGCCTATATACGAAAAAGATCCAAAAATCAGGACTGTCCCTATAAAATGGGGACATCTGGTCACCCTAGCCCCCTCTCACCAAACTTCTTAAAGGTGTGGGGAGGAAGAGTACTTATGTTTAAAACCCACTGATTGATAGCATATTTTGTGGGTCTGCTTCCTAACAGGTGATGGTCTCGGAGAAGTTACAATCCTTGTTTTGTGGTCCACATAAAAACCACAAAAGGAGGAGAGTTCCCTTAAACCTTAATAGGCAAGTTGTAAAACCGTGTGACATTCAGCAGCACCTGGAGTTAAATGTAAAGACTCAGGACTGAAAGATGCGAAGTCCTTAATCCTCAAATGGGGTGACAGATGACTGGGAAAGAAAAGCAGGCCTGGTTCCTTCCCTGCCCCCGCCGTGTGCGTGTGAAGTTCTGCATTCACTGGCTCAGCAATTCCACAGTCCTCTTTTTTTTTTTAATTTTGTTTGATTTCTGTAACATGACTTAACAACTACAATGCATGAAGTCACCTTCCTTAACCCTTCATAGTGGTGTAGGACAGAAGCCTGATAAACTGATTGGAGGAGCATGGCTTATCGCCGTCTGCCAGGGCTGAATTATTTCTCCCGCTTTAGCAGCAGGCACAGGCTTGGGAAGGCCATCTGAACTATAAGGCTTGGGATTTGTCCCTTTCCCTTTTGAACTGACCCAGGTACAGGGTAAGCGGGGCAAGCGGAAGGCTCGGGCTCCGCTCGTGCCACCTGTTGCGGAAGCCCCCCGTAAGACCAGAAAAAAAAATTATGGAAGAATACTGCCCTACCACCACCTCGCTGACGCTGATCCATAGAGGGGCCACATATTACGTGGGGGCTGAAAATAGGGAGGCAGGAAAATCAAAAGCAGTCCCCAGACCTTCCTTTCCTTGAGGGCACAATCCTGTCAAGTGCTGAGCTCCTTCAGCCCCCAGGCCAGGCTCCCAAATGAGCTCTTCACATGCAGAAAGCCCTAACCTAAAGTGAACGTAGCCTGTCTTGATTCTGTTTTAACGCAGCCCTCTTATCAGGCACAGGGGTGGGAGTGTTGGAGGCTGATTTGTTCCACTTGAGAGGCTTAGTTTACCAGTAATAAATAGTGTTCTGTTATCATTCTGGTTGCTTCCTTTTTATCCACAGCTAGCAAGGAGTGCAGCAGGGAGGGAAAGAGAAGATTGAATGCATTCAGTGCAGACAGAGGTGTTCCAGTGGATTTATTTTAGGGATATTTAATATAAAGAACAGAGCAAGACCCAGGAACACCTGCTAACTGAGTGATCTTGGGGCTCTGGCTGCTGCCACTATTGGCTAATCAAATCAGGCTGATTAGCTGAGATTTGCATAACAATATGTTTAGAGTGTCCGACTAAAAGGTATTAATATGATACTTGGCTGACTGAGCACAGCTCTCTAGACAAACTCTCTACTTCACAGTCTGTCTGCACCCAGTGTCCTCCAATCTCCCCGGCTGGGGAGGCCAGGCCATTGCTCTCATTCCACTCCAAGCAGAACGGGATGAGACTAGGAACAGCAGCCCTGGTGATTGAGACCCTCCATTTATTCTCTGAAGAGACACGCCATGGGCAGCAGCAACGTAAGGGCCCCTCCACGCCGCCTCTGGGGCTGAGAGGACAACTGCATCTTTGTGCCCTATTTCATATCAAACTCCCTACCACGTAGTGCCAATTGTGATGATCAACTGTGTCTGGGATTGGACCATCAATCTGATTTCACAAATGACGGTCAGCCGCCTTCCAAAGGCACTTTTGTTACGAGTAGCTTGACCTGTGAGAAAGCTGGAGATCTCGCAGTGAAAGGCTCTGAATCCCATAACCTACCCTCACACTATCCAAAGAGAACACTCTGATTAGTTTGCGCTCCTCACCCCATGATAGACTTGGCTCTTCCCCTCTGCACTGAGGCCGTTCATGACATCTCCAGCCATGGGGGAGAAGCATCAGGCAGTCTCTTATTTGATTGTACTAAAAGATCATTCATGGGCATCGAACAACACAGTGCAGTTAACTCTTTCCCCTCCCAATTTGTCCCTTTTTCCAGCCTGGGAGAAAGATTTTACCGAGAAGCTTGATATATGCCAGATGCCACTGTATAATAGCACCTAGGGTACAAGCCTCCTGAAACAGTGTAGCCAGCAGAGAACCTCTGCTTTAAAATCAGCCCATGCTAATCAGCGACTCTGATGCAGAGCTCTGCACATGACCTTTGAGCACTGTACACACTTCTGTTAGGAGAACGTCAGCCTGTCCACCCCAGGGCACTGAAAGAGATGAATTTTATTTTAAGAGTTCAACGTATTTTCATCCAACACAACTGACTCACCTGTAGTATTTCCTCCAGATCGGTTTAAAGTGTACACATGTCTTAGTTGCTCCTTTCCTTCCTGCTCTCCTATATCCCCAACATTACATCCCAAGACTCTTCACAAGGCAGTAAGTTATCTTTCTCCTTGACAGAGCAATCTGCTATGTGCCCTCAGAGAGACAGGCTGCTATTTAGCTTCACTTGATAAAGTCATGATATCATGGGCTAAACTTCAAAGCACAGCAAGCTCCCCCTGTAGGGAAGATCTGCCTTCAGTTACAAATGACTATTAGCATTTTCCCTGAGCTTCTTCCAAACTGGATAGATTACAATCATCTTTTGTCAGCAACAGTATCCTCCAACTGCCTAGCAATTCAGTGAACAATTTTAATCCTGGCTCTGACTCTCTGGTTTTAGGAAAATCACCTACATATTTTAGAGCTGCACTGGCCTAAAGCTGCAGCAGCGCAGCAATGAATGAGGCCCAGCGTGTCTCAGATTCCCCAGATGCAAAATGGGATTGAGAATATGTACTCCTGGGGGAACTCTGCACCAAAACATTTAAAAATCCCGTGTGCAACATTTCAAAAATCTGCAAAATTCTGCATATATTATTTGTCAAAATAACACAATATAATCACAATATAAACACAAGTTATTTCAAAATACCTGTTGGCAAATATCTCTGTAACAATACAGACAATGAAGAAGAGTCAGGATTTTTTTTTGTTTTGACAAATAGATTCCTTACTAGGCGTATTAATACAGAACTCGGAGTAATAATCCATTTAAACTACAGGACAGAACTGGTATTTCCTGCACCACTCAGAAGCAGAACAAAGGCTTGAGGGAGTCAGAGGTAACAGAGGAGCTGAGGGAAAGGGAAGTAATTGCTGGGAAGGAGCCTGGGTTTGAATATGGAGGGTTGGTGGGTATGGATGGGAAAAGTATGGAACAGGTTTTTTTGGGAGGCGGGAAGGGATTCTTAGGGAACCTCCCCCATGCAGAGCCTGGCTGACCCCTAGCGTTTCCAATTCAGTCAGGCACATCTGCCTCCATCCACATCTGTCCCTGCACCCCACTTCTCATGTGTCCCTGTGCCCCCACTCAGCCACCCTTTCCCCCCCCATGTGTCCCTGCACACCCTCATCCTGTCCCCATGTGGCCCTGCCTCTCCACTCCTATTCAGCCCCTGCCCCAATCTGTCCTTCCCCCAATAGCCCTTACGAACTCTAGTCCCTGCAATGGCTGTGGACTGAGCAGTTTTGAAAATATGGCCACCTGATCTGGGTGCCTAAACAGGAGCTGTGCTCTTCTGAAAATTTGGTCCCAGTTGTGTGTGTTTAAACATTTTTGAAAATCTGGACAAACATCCTTTAACCATTCTTTTTAAATGAATGGCACACCTCTAGCAACCATTCAACACACAGCTGATGATATCACATTGATTGAAATTTATTTGCATGAGTAGTATAGAATAAGCGATTGCATGTGGTGTTATAAAGTTTTTGTTGGCACAAATTAGGGGATACTGCATAACTCAGGGACTGCAAAGCTCCTACGGGAGTTCTGCAAGTGACACTCAAAATTTTCAAGTAAGCTGAGCAGCACATATTTTGCTTACGGCATTCATCATTTGTACCATCTGATAATGTAGTCATCTTACAGTCTTCAAAATGGATTTTTTAAAACCTGCCCTTTGCTCTTTCCCATTGACAGTGATGAGTTAATAGAGAAATCAATATACTATTAATAGATGAACAGCGAGTAAAAAAAAAAAAAAATCATTCCACTAGACTGCATAGCCCCAGCTCCACCGTGATCTGTTCCTAGTTTGCTCTCAAAGTGGTGCTTCATGGGCAGGGTAAGTACATGTGACATGAGTTTCATCACAGATGACAGCTAGACAAATGAACTTGCATTAGATTCTCTCGCAGGCACTTGTACGTGAGAGAAAAATTGTTGCACAGAGGTTCGGCATCTTCCCAAAAGCCAAGGAGAGTGTCAATTTCAGAATAAACACTCATCAGTTCCTGGTTCCTCGCCCTGTATTCAGGCGACTCCTCTCTGGCTAAATCCTGGGCCCACCGAAGTCAGTGGAAAAGTACATTGCTTGCTGTGTCTTGTTCCTTCATTACAAATGAGATTTTGCCTGTGCTTTTCCATTAGGATTGTGTGCTCATAAACGATGCTTTGTTCTCTGTTCTGACTTGCTATAACTGGCCCATGGGGTAGGCAAATACTGGTACATAAAATCTTGTCTCACAACATAAACTACTACTACTACTAAATAAAGAAATAAATAAATAACTAAAAACACAGACACGACTTGAAGGAGCAGTTTTAAAAAAAAGAAAACAGTTCACTACAGGTCTGCAGGGGGCAAAGGAAATTAAATTAATAACAGTCCTCAGTGTCAGAATCCAAACTCAATTTATATGCTTAAAATTCCTTGCTACATTTAATCTGTTTTCTGTGAGAACATCACTGTCATGGCTAATGTATGAAGAGCCAGGGACCCCTTGCTAAACACGGTGGAACACAAACGACACCTCACCATAAAATGCTTTTCTCCTTTATGCTGATTTTAATTAACTTTTCAGTGACCCTTTCCTCATAATCCCAAAGATCCCTTTCCTTTCAGGGACCCATAGGATTCCCCCACCCTCAATCTCCTCAACAACCCCACATGAGCCAAAAGAAGGTAGATCAGGGTTGCCTCTGAAGCAAATAAAGCTATTTTAGGTTGGGTTGGAGGTTGGATTGCTCAAGGGTTACATCAAGTGAACTCGTACTACTACTCAGAGGACAGGGTTAGAGGAAAATGCCAGAGGTGCACCCATCAGTACTGACTTTTTACATGCTGTACCCATCAAAGATGGAGAGGATGGGTATGTTTCCAACTACATGTTACAGAAGATGAGAGATGGACAGATATTCCAGTAACAATAATACTTTGCTCTTCTGTAACACTCTTTTTCCGTGGATCAAGGCACTTTACATGCATTAGTTAAGCCACACAATACTTCAGCAAGGTAGACAAATACTATCCCAATTTTACAGATGGGTAAACTGAGGCACAGAGTTCTTACAAGAAATTATTTCCCCAAAGAGCAGAAATATAAATCAATGGCAGAACAAAGAACACAACCCAAGAGCACAAGGAGTCAGAACTACAGCAGAACTCGAGAGCACATGGGTAAAATATCTTGGCTGGCTTATGACATATTGATTAGCATATTGTTAATTAGCAACTGGGAGTAAACTGGTGTTCGTTTGACAGACAAGTTGCAATTCCAAGTCCCTTACACCAGCCAATTACAAGAGAAAATAGAAAAAAGTTGTATTAATGCAGCACATAGTGTTTCTACTGTGCACTTCACTACAGACATATTACCTGTGTAAGGTATTACCTTCTGTGAGAGAGTCATCATCTGGTAATGGAAAATTAGGCCAAAAAGGTGCAGTAAATCATGAAGAGAAAAGGCATCTTTCCAGCACAGGCAGCATTAACATCAGATTCTATCGTTACTCTTTGTCACCAAACAATGCTTCAACCACAACCACATGTCTATATCTATCCATCCTTCTGTCACATCTTTATGTATCACTACGCAGATGTCAAGATATGGGACTTTAAATCATCCACATTATTATGTATGCAGATATAGGTTTTTAAAAATAAATATTCAGACATTATGTGTGTGTGCACACGTGCATACACACACACACACACACACACACACACACACACAAGCACTATATATACTGTGTGTATGTATATAGGCACACACACCCACACAATGTCTGTGAATATATGTGTGTGCGCACCTATATACATACACACAGTATATATAGTGCTTGTGTGTGTGTGTATACATATATATGTATGCATGTATATATATACAGGTCTGTCTCATCTTACGTTCTCATCCGTTCTGAGGTTAGCGCGTAAAGCGAAAACCGCACATAGTCAAAATTACATTGAGTTGAATGGCGGGTGGAATCGTCCACACTACAGAAACGATATTTAAATTGTTATTTTTCTCTTTTTTTTTTTTGCCAACTGCGTAAAGCTGAAATCGCTCATGTTAAATGCGCGTAAGATGTGACAGACCTGTAACGTGTGCATATAACATACAAAACCCTATAAATATCTATATACTTAATAATGTGGATGATTTAAAGTCCCATATCTTGGCATCTACATATTGGTACATGCAGATGTGACAGAAGGTGGATAGATATAGACATTTATAATAGCAGAATCATTGCTTGTGGTTGTTTGGTGACAAAGAGAGAGAGACGGGGGATGGGGGGATGTATATTTATATATGCATAAATAATGTAGACAGCTTTATCTACGTGTGTATAGTAAAATGTGGGTTTATTATTATTATTATTATTATTATTATTTTACTTTCTTCTGTAAAGGAAATGCTTAAACTTTAGCACATGTTTAAAATCCATCCCCATGTAGCTGAATATCTGTGCTTTGGTTACTATATAAGTCTGATCTAAGCCCACTGAAGTCAATGGAAAGAACTCCCACCAACTTCAATGGGGTTTGGATTTGGTCCTATGACTCTAACAGGGAAGAGGAGAATTATAATTGGTGGATATTAGAAATCTCTAAAATTTACAAGAAATAGCTTTCCCATACACAATACTGTCGCAGCTGTAACATCTGATATGGCAGGACCTTCCAGAGACAGAAACAAGTGTTGTGGGTCCCACTGAGAAGCTGACCTGTTTCCTGGAGAAACATGAGATGCTGGACCTTAGGGTCAAGCACTGAACACTGTGGACTCTAGGACTCAAACCATGTTTGGGAGGAAGATGGAAACATTTTTCTGGTTGTTGATAATGACGACGATGATGATGATGATGATGAATGGCAGCTGCTTGACACTGCACAGAGGTTTGGAATATTTGAAGTATGCCTCTAAGGCTACGTCTACACTTGCAGATATAGAGCGCTGGGAGTTAAACCAGCCATTGGAGACAGCAGCATGGGCATCCTACTAGATTGCCAGCTACTTTTCAAAAGGGGGCATGGGGCTGGAGTGTAACAGGGAGTGTGTTGTGTGTATGTGGGGGGAGAGACAGTGTGTTTTGGGGCGCAGAGAGTGTGTCAGCATGCTGTCTTGTAAGTTCAGACAGCAGCAGGGGGAAGGGGGAAACCTGACATCAGTCTCCCCCATGCCTCTCTCTCTCTCTCTCTTTTTCACACACACACACACACACACACACACACACACACACACACACACACACACACACACACACACACACACACAAACACCTGCCTCTGCAGCAGCAGCATTCCACAGTAATGGTTTACTTTGTGTCCTGGAGCAGATAAGCATGTGGGCTGTCAGAAACGGAGCTTAGAAAGGGGATAGCCGCATGACTGCAGCTGTGTTCAAAACAATGACCAGAGTGGCCACTTGACTTCAGGGGATTATGGGACGTTTCCGGAGGTCAAACACAGCGCAGTAATGCAACATGTCATCCACACTGACATCCCAGCGTTTCAGCCTGGGCGCAGCAATCTTTATGCTTCTCGTGGAGGTGGATTACCAGGAGTGCTCCAGCTGCGGGGTCCTGGCACTCTAAGTGCCTTGCCAATGTGGACACTTCAGGAGTTATGGCGCCTGGGGCTGATTTAATGCGCTCCAACTTGCAAGTGTAGGCAAGGCCTGAGAAATGGATTAGAGTCAGAATGATGGTGAAGTGGTCAAAGGTTCATGGCAAATGAATTTACCACAACGTAGTACCACATGGTATATTATTACATATCTACCTCCTCCAATGTGGATAGATTGCATTTAAATGATGGGTCACACAGACAGACAGACAGACAGACATTATATACATACACACAGATATCAATAATTCAGCAGCCAGTAAGAAAGAACGTAAATAAATAAATAATTTAGCAGGGACTTTGCTTAGCATTGGTTTGTTTTTCATTTATGGATTTTATTTTTTCCCCTGGGAAAAGTGAATTTAGCAAAACCAAAACTGCAACGCCTGCGTTCAGAAATACAAAATCAACTGGAAGACACAACCTGACTGAAAGATATCTCTCTCTCTCCTTTAACACCTGGTCCACTGTATTCTACAATGAGAGAGCTTAACTCCAGAGACCAGCAGCTATAAAAAAAATGCTTTGAATTCTCCATGCAACCGAGCAGCAAATCCAGGATCTCAGGATAAAGGGAGTTTATAAATCTCTTAACTGTACTGATTAGCTCTTTGATCTCATCAAGAGTCATCCCAATCCCAATTTTCCAACACAGTCCATATTTTCATGCCCCCTACAGTGCTCACTTGCATAGCACTTAAAAACGCTCCCAAAATCAGCTCACTAAGGCGCACAATTCAGGTCACGATGATGAGAACAGAGAGTGCAATTTTGAAAAAAATGTGTTTGCCCTGTTTTTTCCTCAACAACATCTCCAGACTACATTATTTCCATGCTAACCCCAAAATAGGGCCCCTGCATAGGGCCTTCAAAGTAAAGACAAATAGCTTATGTTTAATGTGATGGAGAAAGAGGAGCCGACAGAGGAATACCCAAGACACGATCAAAGCGATGAGCAAGAAAAACGATCTTCACAGCAGCCTTTTAGCATAGCTAGCTTTACTTGTTCATATCATCACTTGCTAAAGAATCTCCCTATTTCCCGAAGGCTTCCCTGTTATTTCTGTGCATCTACCATTTTACTTTCAGATTTGTATATATATTTTCCCCAAAACGTAGTCTTCACTTACCTTCTCCCCAGCAGTAATACCAAAGAAACCTAAGGGAGATTATCATGATCAACTCATTGGTTATCAGCTTGTAATACAATACAGGGGTGCAGAGAATACAGTCATTTGGGGATGTAAACACAAGTGTTGTCATGCCACAGACTAGGGGCCTGATCCAAAGCCCTCTGAAGTTAGTGGAAGTCTTTGACTTCAGTGGCCACTGGCTCGGGCCCTGGGGAATTTATAGTTCTGTTCTATATGGCTCTGGTGTGACCACAACTAGGTATAATATATAGTTCCAAACACCTTGGTAGCAGAAGAAAATGAGCAAATCAGTGTGACAGATATGGCAATTTCCTGCAATACCTTTCAGAGATCTTGTTGTATTAAGTTGATGTATCATTGTGGGCCAGGGATTGAAGGTAGTTCTATGGGGAAAGGTGACCACAGCTCCTCCAGGAATTAAGAAGTGTGTGTATGTGTGTAGGGGTGTATGTGCGTGTGTGTGTATGTGTGTAGGGGTGATTAGGCAAATTCACTCAGGCTGTAACCCTGCAAAGGAATGCCACCACTTGGAGAGGCTCACATATACTAGTTCAAACTAGATTCTCCGAAGACCAACAGAAAAAGAAATGATTTTTGGATAAATACCTGAGTTTAAACTAACACAGGCCCTTCTTTCTGATCTAGAAAATGGAGAAGACTTTCTGTGCAAGAGGCTCCCCAATCCTTCTTGGGAGGAGTGGAAGGATTACTGAGGTCCCATAAGACTGCAGAGTGACCGCTAGTAATTTTTTTAGCAGACATATAGGAACTTTGTTTTTAATAAGTTTTCACCTTAAGAATACATGTTCTTGGTTATAAAGAGCTGTGGGGTACTTTGTGACTACTGGCAATTACAGTTGTTCATAGCCTTCGGAGAGGAAGCAAAACAGAGACGCTGACCTTTTGAGGTGGTCTGTCTTGTTGTGGATACCACAGAGTAAGCTGGGAACTGCAGTCTGGAAAAAACCCTGGTCAGGAGGGAGAGAGACATGTGTCTTCAGCCAAGAGAGGTGACAGCTGAGGAACCAGGGGCCTAGAGTGGGTGTCCTTGGTGGACCACAAGCAGGGAAAAACAGGTTCAGTTGCCCTGAACTGTGACCATTAGATGGAATACAGAGAACAGAAATAAAGTGATTGAAGAGCAAAGGAGATTGACTTGTGAGCAGGACAATAACTGTCTGTTGGTATTTGAAGAGTGTAAATGTCAAGGAGGAAAAAGAATTATTGAAAGGGTCCAACAGAGTTTTACTAGGTGTAGAGGGCTGAGAAAGAGGGAAGGGATATTTAAGAAGAATAGAGGGAAGAATTTCATCAACAGTGAAGTCTACTGGACCATGAAATAGTCTCCCAAAATAAATGGAGGCAGTCCTATAGCTGGGGTCATTTAAAATTAAATGGACAATATATTCAAGAATATTCTGTAGGGAACAATCCAATACTGACTCCCAGGGGATGGACATATCAAGCTAATAGGTAGTTTCTATCTCTAACGACTATGAGTTTCCAATATACTACAGTGAATTGATGTATTTGAACAAATTGGATGTTTCATAGAATCATAGAAACGTAGGACTGGAAGGGACCTCGATAGGTCATTTAGTCCAGTCCCCTGCACTGAGCCAGGACTGAGTATTATCTAGACCCTACTTGATAGGTGTTTGTCTGATCTATTATTAAAAACCTCTTCTTTCAGAGGTTCCACAGTCTCCCTATGCAATTTGTTCCAGTGCTTAACTACCTTTACAGTTAAGAAGTTTGTCTAACCTAAATCTCCCTTGCTGCAATCTGAGGAAGTTACCTACCTGTAAACAGAGGTTCTTTGAGATGTGTGGTTCCTGTTTGTACTCCATACATGGGTATGCATGGCACCATGCATCTGAGTCCAGAAGTATTTCTTAGCAGTGCCCGTTGACCAACACAGGCATAGTGCGTTCCCTTGTGCTTGCAGCCAAGGATATAATAGGTCGTGCAGGTTGATGCCTCTCCAGTGTCCCTCTTACCACCGTGTAGTCCAGTCCGCACAGAGGGGATGGAGAGCAGGTAGTGGAATACAAATAGGGACCATACATTTCAAGGAACCTCCAGTTCATAAACAACTTGTGCCTCCTGATAGCGGTGGGGCACAATGTAAATGGAGGGACACGTGACTACCCCAGATGTCTCCTCTTGGAAGAACTTCCAGCCCCACCTCCTGGGCCAGAGCAGCCAATCCTGCTGACTCCTAGGGGGCTGAGGCCACAGGAGCAGGGAGCACGTGCCTCTTCGCCCGGGTGGGGCCAGCCCCGGCTGAGCAGAGGCCGCTTCTGGCGCCTTCCCCAGCAATAATAGTGACTGTCATCCAGGGCTGAGCATGTGAGGTTTGCAAACAATAATAAGGTATATCCAGCTAAAGCTGGGAAGGTGTGTGGCACAATCCAAAATGTCCACATTATTCTCATCACATTTCTTTCAAAATAGGTTTTAAATTAGTACTATTGATTGCAGAAGGATTGCTTAATACCTGCTTAATGCAGCATAATGAAGGAGAGACATAATACCCGATGCAAATTTTCTTATATTTTATCCTCTTCCTGTTAATTAAAGAATCACTGAAGCTCTGTATGCAAGAATGGATACGTTGTGTAGCCCTCACAAGGTCACTGAATGAATTTACAGTACCAGTTATCAATGCAAAGTGGGTTTCGGTTGTGATGTCAGTGGAAAAACAAATTCTTAAGAAACAGAAACTTGAATCCCTGTCACCCATATGCAAAGTGGCTGAGTGAATTATCTAACACTTGGCTAATGGGGAATTAACATTAGGTGGGAGGAATATTTGGAAAGCCTATAAAATCAATAAGAATCTTATTTAAAAATAAAGGTGTGTTATGTCTGTGTACTTTTAGCAACCTTGTAGCACCTGGAGTGAAGTCTTCCACACCTGCTAGGCATCTTCCATCTGTTCAGCACAGGAAGCTTTCATCTAGCATTTTCAGTTACAGGGAAGTGACAATGTCTTCTGTGCCGGGCAGGGGACAGTAGGAACATGCATAGGGAAAGGGAGCTGCCACAGTCTCTCAATAATATCACAAGAATATGACCCACCTCTACCACTTCCTAAGAAAATACCATTACATCCATGCTTCTTAGACATCAAATGTCTCCCCCTCCAAAAAAAAAAGGAGCCAAGCTCTTCAGCACTGATACATAGGACAAAGCAGAGTGCAAAGTATCCTTACAGCCCAGACTGCACCTGTGAAATTAATACTGACATATGCCCCACATGCCTGAATGAATGTCTATATCCTCTACCCCAACAGGGCAGCTGTGATCAGCCAGACTGTCCTTGGTCTCTTTCTAAAAGGAGGGCTGGGCATTTTCACTTTGTGGACCACCCTCTGTATGAAAGGACTGTGAAGACATCTGTAAGCATCTTTTTAGGACTGTACTATCTTCAAGACATTGCAAATTTATCTTGTTCAGGTGAGTCCATCCCGGATCATTTTTCTTCCTTCAGTTCATCAATATTATTATTATTCTTGTAAATTGTACCTACAGATGGAATATCCAGATCATTGGACTGGGGATATTTTAATTTGTGTGTAGTTGTATACAATACCCAAGGTGGCTTTACCAGTACATCCTAAAATAAACACCTAAGTATACTTAAGAGCAGCAATATCCCAAAGTACAAATATATGCAACATACTGCAGTGAACTACATTATAGATGGCTCTGCAGGAGGCTCAGCCACGAGAGATTCCAGCAGAGGTTTTCACTGGATATTGCTGTCAAACTCACACTCACAGACAGGTACAGATGCTAAAATGGAGGATAAGCTTCCACAGTTTCACCTCTGGGAACAAAAATATTCAATGACGTTCTGTATCTTGGACATCAGCACTACCATTCAACCAACTTGAGCAGAGGCCATGTGTGCATAAGGGGAGATCTACCCCTAGAAGACAAAATAGGTCTCTCATTTAAAACATCGAATCGTATCTAATTCTTATCTCTATTTAAGAGCAGCATATATTCCCTTCTGAAAGACCTAGCGTATTGGGGCACCGTTGGAACTTTTGTCCTCTTTTTGCACTGTTGATTGCATCACACTTTTTGATACAAATTCATTCTGATAAAATTAGCTGAATTCAATTAGACAATGAAGTGTATTTCTTAATCAAATGTTCTGATTTATTCTGAAGTCCTATCTTTAGGTTCATCCTTAGTTTAAGTGTGCTTAAGTTTATGACTGAAAATGTTCTCTGTTCTCATTCATTTATTGGTTAAATTCAAGCAACTGAGTTTTCCAAAAATGCAAACTGAATTTTTTAAAAGAAAAAAAATTATGCATAACTCAATCATATCTCTTTAAAAAAAAGCTTTTGGCACCTTTTGACGTTATATTTATAAACCTTTGTTCTGCCTTTTAGAAAAAAAAAACACAAAAAACCCAAAAACAACCCTGTAATATTGTAATTTGATTCCTTTCCTTCCCCATTACTACATTAAGAACCTACATATTCTTAGATAAAAGAGCAAAATATTTAATTATTACGGTAGGAGGGTTACAGTATTTTCTTTTGCATGATCACTGGTATTAGGCATTGACTGCTGATGGAAACAGAAGAAATAGGGAGTAGGTGTATGTACAGGGCCGGCTTTAGCAAGTGCGGGGCCCAATCTGTACTCACCCAGAGGCGCTCTGGGTCTTCGGCAGCATTTCGGCGGCACTCAAGGACCCATTGCCGAAATGCCACCGACCCGGACTGAGTGAAGGGCCCGCCGCCAAAATGCCGAAGACCCAGAGCGCCACCTGGTGAGTAAAAATTAAAAAGGCGCGGGTGCGGGGCCCTCTGAGGCACCGGGCACGATTCCGGGGAATCGGGAGAATCGGCCTAAAGCCAGCCCTGTGTATGTGTAAGATGGATTGTTCAACCTAGCATAGAACAACATATCTGGGTACAGTAACTCCTCACTTAACATCATCCTGGTTAATGTTGTTTCATTGTTACGTTGCTGATCAATTAGAGAACATGCTTGTTTAAAGTTGTGCGGTGCTCCCTTATAACGTTGTTTAGCACCTGCCTGCTTTGTCCACTGCTTGCAGGAAGAGCAGCCCGTTGGAACTAGCTGGTGGGGGCTTGGAACCAGGGTGGACCGGCAGCCCCCCTATCAGCTCCCCGCTCCCCTAAGTTCCTTGTGGAGCAGCCGCCCAGCAGGCTATCAGTTGCCTCCATTTCAGCTGTCCTTCCCCCAACTGACATGTGCTGCTCCTGCCCTCTGCCTGGGAGCTGCTCCCGGGAGCCTCCTGCTTGCTGTGCAGTGGGGGGGCAGACGGGTGTTGATGTCAGGGTGTTCCCCTCCCCACGCTTCTGCCCCCCGCTCCTGTACTCCATCTCCACAGAGCAGGAGCAGGACAGGACAGGGCTCAGGATGGAAGGAGCTGGCTGGCAACAGCAGCTGTCTCAACTTGCTGATCTACATAAAAAGGCAGTGTACTTAGAGTGGGGTCAGCATACTTTAAGGGGTAATGCCCGTTTCTCTCTCACACACACACGGTGTGTGTCTCTGTCTCTCCCTCTCCCTCTTTCACACACACACACACACACACACACGTGTCTCTGTCTCACACACACATGCACCTGCACCCTCACCCCCAACCCCGCACTTTGGAAAGTGGAGGGAGTGGTGCGCTCCAGTGGGATAGCATGGGTTCATCATCACACTGAGTTTCCAGAGGGAATGTTTGCAGTCACTTCCATGCTGTCTCTCCTCCCTCCTTTCCTGCTGCCTTGGAGAGTGTGAGGCTACATTAACAACAATGTGTTAACCCTTGAGGGGTCAGCTAAGTGCTAGTTCATCATTTATCAGTAAGGCATTCCCTGGGAAATATCCCACCCTCTTCCACCCTCTGACTTCACCACCTCAACCAAGCTTCACAATCATCATAGCTGTGAACAGTATTAAATTGTTTGTTTAAAACGTATACTGTGTGTGTGTGCACGCGCGCGCATGCGCGCACTACAATCTTTTGTCTGGAGGAAAAGAATTCCCTGGAACCTAACCCCCATTTACATTAACTCTTATGGGGAAATTGGATTCACTTAAAGTAGCATTTTTCAGGAACATAACTACAAGGTTAAGCGAGGAGTTACTGTATATCAGCGGTAGTGACAACCAGCCAATAGCAGAAAGAATGCCAGTAAACTGCATCTGTTCCAAGTCTCTCACACACTGGGTCTGATCCTCTGATCTTTATGCACACAAAGCTATCATTGATCACAAGAGAGCTCTGCCTGCACCGGCACTGCAGCCCTGAGCCCAATGACTCTATAGCGCTATAGACTATGAGACAAAACATACATTTAAAAACATTTTATCCTAAACACTAATTTCTTTAACTTTCATCAGTGACTATATGGCACTGTAATTCTTCCTTGCTCTACATGTTCCAACTATAATATACACCTGAAAATGCTCCCAACACCTAATGGAGGTGTCACAACTCCAACAATATAAAACCAACATTTTCTTCTCTTGCTTCAAAGTGTCTACCATGTGGCTAAGCTAATGCCCACTCCCACTTCCAAGCCAGCTGGTAGTGAAGGCTACTGACCTCAATCTGCTGAATGGCTTCTTCCCGCAGACGGATGGCCTCCAGGTCCTCTTCTGTGATTTCCGAGAGCAGGGCTTGATCCTGACTCTGGTTCTGCCACATGCCATCTCCTCCATTAAAAATCTTCTCATCATCAGCCAAGTCAGAGAAGGGGGTCTTGGGGCTCTGCTGAGATGGGAGAAAGGAAGTAAAACAGGGTTAGATTTAACAGCATGGTTACTGCCTTACCTACCAGGCACATTATGCAAAACACAGCTCCTTGTACCAGATATAGCGCCTTTGGAATGCCCCACATTTATGGAAATCACTCCTGTCCTGGCTTCCCAAGCCACCACACACTTATTCTATTTAAATTCTCAACCTATTTATCATTGTGGGCTGCATTTGTGGCCCACATGTTTCGTGGATTGCAGGTTGAGAACCATAGCGCCCCCCAGACTAAAACTGCCCCCAGTCCCCTATGCCTAGCGCCCCACCCAGAGCAGGGCCAGGAGTGGAGCCCTGGGTGTGGGCCACACAGCCGGATCCCAATATGGCCGCATGAGGCCAGGTAGCAGCCAGGACCCGGACCCTGCCAGGCAGGGCTAGGCAGCAGCCGGGACCCTCAGCACTGGGCCAGGAGTGGAGCACCCAGAGAGGCTGGCAGCCAGATCCTGAAAGGGGGGCCAGGAGTGGAGCCCCACCTAAAATCTGGGGCAAACCCCCTAGTTTCCAGAGCCCCCTGCCAAACCTACCCAAAGACCCACTCTCCCACCCCGTGCCTCACTGCGGCACTCACCAGCCTCCTGCTGGCAGGAACGCTGGTGCAGGCTGCAAGGCACTGTCTCCCCCTCAGCCAACCCCACCACCTGCCAGATCAGAACGGCAAATTTTGAAATTTTTTTAGCACAGAGCTGGGCCGCAGATGTATGCTAATTGAGCTGCATGTGAACCCTGGGCCGCTCATTGAGAACTGCTGAGATAGATGATGGGTAGGAAAAGGGAAGCATTATCCCTGTTCTATAAATGGGGAACTGAAGAAGTCAAGTGACGTGCCCGAGGTAACATGGAAGTCTTGGTAGAGCTCGGAATTGCACTGAGATCTCCTGAGACCCAGGCCAATGCCTTAGCCATATCATCTCTCTCATTATATATATATATATATATATATATATATATATATAATATCATAGATCTCATCATATAGGCCCTGATTCAGCAGAACACTTATGCACATATTTAAGTTTAAGCACATTAGTCCCACTCATGGGACTGTTATTACTTATTATGTCACTTTACCAAAGCATATGCAATTTCCCTACTCTGAAGACCATGATCTAATTTACAGTACATGAGTTATCACAGAGTAACAAACCATATGTAGGACGGGAGTAGTAAGGACAGCTGTAACAGCCATACGATAATACAGTTATCACTATGTGGAACTCATGGTTCCACTTTGGTTTGCTGTTTGAATTAACTCGCTGCTCACACAACAGGTGTTCGTTTTTAGGAAACATTTAAAGCTCCGCATGGTGTAACATTAAGCACACAAGTGGCTCCATCAAACTGGCATTGCTCCCAGTTTTGATTATGAAAAGTTAAACTAAAATGGCAGTTCAGCTGCTTGCAACGTTATGAAGTTGGACGACGCCATGGTGGTTGCTACCTCAGCCACAAGCGTCTCTCAGGGGTTGTGTTTTGGAAGGAAATACTTTGTTACTTTGCAATGGTCCTGGTTCTGAATGTTGCCAAGTGCCCTCAATTTCCACTGAATGAATGAGAATCAAGAGGTCTCAGCAGCTCAGTGGAGGGGCACAGCACCCTGCAAAATTGGGTCCTAAAAACTGCAGTAAAAAAACAGTCTTCTCACCTTGAAAGGGATGACGACCCCAGCCACAGGGTATGTGACTGAAGAACAAAAGAGCACCTGTAAAATCATCTCTGTTTTTTGGAGGAAGTGTGAAGGGGGAGCAAAGAGATGGGAATACAGGGCCCAAGAGTTTCAAAATGGGTGCCTAAACTCAAACTCTTAAGGTCATATTTCCTCATCTAATGTGTGTTGGATTTTCAGAAATGCTTGGCATCTGGCTCTCTGACTTCAGTTGGATCTGCTGGATGTTCAGGGCATTTGGAAATCAGACCACTTATTTAGGTGCATGAATATGGACTTAGGAATCTAACATTAGGCACCCATTTTTGAAAATCTTGGCTGGGAAAATCAATAAAATGTGAGGGGAGAAGTGAGAATAGGGGATGGTTTGAGGCTGTATGCATAAAAACCGGGGGAAACATTCAAAAACAATGTTCCCCAAAGTTATACATAGAGAAGGAGATCCTTGCCATCAGTATTTTCCATTATTTCTTCCTCTCCTTCCCTGAGAACTATTTTCTGGAGTGGAAGGATATGTTACAAAAGGAAACATCACAAAAAATAAGGTTTAAAAATCCATTAAAAATTACCAAGCAATATTTTAATAGCATTAAGATATTCCAGGGGGTGTATTATTGGTCCATTAATAGATGTGTCAGATAGCTGAAAGCATATGGCAGACTGCCTTCACCACCTGAGGCACGTATTAATCGACCAATAAAACACCCTGGAGTACCCTAATGCAACTTTGTAGCTGTGAAGGTCTCTTCTCAACTCAGCACACATCTCACGTATTAAGTTTAATGGGAGTGGTGTACGCAGTTAGCATGGTCACATTTTCACAGGGCTATCCAATTGCAATTCACATTGTCTTCATCAAATTTATTCGGTGTTTTCTAGCAGTGGCTGTACAGGATCAAGGGGAAAGCCATCACCCCAACAAACATACATGAGATGACTTGGCACCATCAAACTATGCACATGGCTGATCTACATAACTATGTGTTCCTCTCACTGTTACCCTTGTTTTATCTTCCTCTACTCCCTATTTGTTACATGCACTTGTTTTTGTGTCTTGTCTTAAATTAGAGTTTACACTCTTTGGGACAGGAACCATGTCTTCCTAAGCAGTTTTACAGTACAACGGGGCTGCGGTCTTTACTGGTGCCTCTGGATGCTGTACTGCAATACAAGTAAATAAATAACTAACAATAATCCACCCCTACCACAAGAACAGATATTGCTCCAGTATCTCCTTAAAAAGCATGGGCACTGATGTGTTTAAATAGATTATGGTCCAAGCACATTATACTCGTGTTCTTCCTATTAAACAAACTGGTGACATGAGTTAACTTCAGAGTCACTGAAGACAGCTGTGTGAATCTGTCTCCTGGACAGCTTGCAAAGAAGCCACATGAATAAATGATCCTGTATTAGGATGCTGGCTGGAATTTCCTGCAAGACACAAACATGGAGCTGTGTTAACTCTCCATAGAGTCATTATAGCTGGCTACTGTGATCCATTTTTTGCTGATTATTTTGATGTAGTATGTGGCCCTCATACAATGGGTTGAATGAACAACCCCCTTGTTTTCAAGCAGCAACAAACGGAAACTCTCAGCTAACAAAGACTTGGATTTAAATGTTTCAGAGTAGCAGCTGTGTTAGTCTGTATCAGCAAAAATGAGGAGTCCTTGTGGCACCTGTGGCAAATTGCCGGCACTATTATGATGGGTCTCACGCTTTCTCTTCTTTGGGGGGGGGGTCAGGGCACCATTTCTTGCCCCTGAATTGGAATATTAATTGCCCCACTAGTGTCCTTGAGGAGGGGAGTGGAGAGGGAGGGACCTGGCCCCGCCCTCTTCTCCAGGTCCCAGCCCAGGGGCCCTGAGGATAATGGTGAACCACTTGAACTGGCGGTTCCTTCCCCTGGGCTACTTCCCTCTCCTGCCCTTCAGCTTGTGGGGGGCTTCCTGCTCTCCCTCGGCACAAGCCAGGTGCCCCTTACCTAGGGTCTTGGACTTCTTAGCCCACCGCAGCACTCCTCCAAACTCTCCTTTGCTTCTCTTCAAACTGTTCTCTGCTCCAATACCAATCCTTTCTGCTCCAGCTCCCACACTGTCTGATTGAAGCAGGGGTTTCTATCATGTGACTGACTGCAGGTGCTCTAATTGGCTTCAGGTGCTCTAATTGGCTTCAGGTGCTCTAGTTAATCTATAGCAAACTTTCTTCCCCTTACAGGGAATAAGGCTCCCTTCTAACACTCTCCTGCTGCCCTCTGACCATGCTGTATCACACACCTTAGAGACTAACAAATTTATTTGGGCATAAGCTTTAAAGGATACCTGCTCCTGTATTTTCTACTTCATGCATCTGATGAAGTGGGTTCTAGCCCACAAAAGCTTATGCCCAAATAAATTTCTTAGTCTCTAAGGTGCCACAAGGACTCCTCGTTTTTTTTTATTTATTTGTTTGTTTGTTTGTTTTGGATTTAAATGTGTAAAGAAATCTAATTTGATTTAATATTTTGGATTGTAAATTATATTTTAATTGGGTTTTACTTGTATTTCCTTTACATTTTGAATTTTGTTTGTTACTGTATTTGCCAATGTTACACTGATAATCAACAAAGTTAGAATGGAGGCACTCGTTGATCTTCCATAGTTAAAGTTGCAATCTGAGATGGGCTTAAAATGAGGTGTAATTTCCTGGTTTCCTCTCTATATATGGGGCTTTTCAGAATGAAATTTGCCATGGTGCTAGATTTTATGTTATTTGAATTTTCTATGTAATTGTTGTTTGGATTCTTTTTATAAATTTTTAATAGGAAGTGTTTGAGGTTGGTCTGTTCTTGAAATTTGCCTGTAGCAGGCTTCTGTCAGTGTGTATCTTTATAGCAAACATTTTGTATCTGCAAAGGTATTGGTAGAGAGGTGAAAAAGTTCAGTACTTGTGATGTGCTGGATAGTTTTTGAAAACAATTTTTTAGGACTAAGGGACATTTTTTGTTGGTATTCAACATATGTGAAAACTAATGAACAAACAGTAGCCAAGGCACATTCTCTCCATTGGATAAAATCTTCACTGTAGGATAAAATCTTTTCTGCCTGTAGCTACAGTTTTATCAGATTTTATCCTACAAATAAGGTTTTACATGCAGTTCTTGACAGAAAAAGTTGTATCTGGCCGGATGGATAAAAATTCTGTCAGTAGCTGTACTTCTCTAGCAGATAAAATCTTCACTTCAGCAACTGCACTCAGGGGTGCTGAACTAATTTGTATAGTGGGGGTGCTGAGAGCCACTGACCCAAACTGTAAACCCTGTATCTGGTGTAAACCACTTCAAGTCATGGGCTGTGGCAGCACCCCAGAACCCCTAATTCCAGCACCTATGGCTGCGCTTCTGTGACACATCCCCAGAAATTACCTTCACGGAGTTCCACCCCCCTCCAACTGCTTAAACATTTTAATGGGGAAAACGTGTAGGAAATTAATACACAAAAACTTAATTGTGAAATGGTTAAAGTTGCCACACACAAGACACGTTACAAAAACAAATCACCAAAGCACGGAAATGAAAAGTTAAGCCACCTAACACTATGGGCCCTCTCTTTTTCCACCCACAAGCACAACCTTACAGCTACTGTATCTACTGTACACCAGAGATCCTGCACAGCGTATCTTCAGAGTACTAGAGAATGTCCCATACAAAGAACATTTGCTCTGTCCACGACTCAAAACTACAGCTCTCTTTTACACATCTAACTTTCAAGACACTATTACTTGCAATGAGCATCAGTTCTGCTCCTACTGGAAATTAAAAGAAACAGACAAAACAGCTGGACAGGTACTTGTGGGACAGGCCAGGAAGTGCTGATGAAGCTAACATACATGTATTATTACAACATGCTGATATTTTGCTGACTTTTCAACCCTAACTAGGCTTAATGTGAATTCAGTTTATCATATTGCATTATGTCAGTGGTGAACACAGTCTTCTCCACTGGCTGTCTCTAGAACAAGAGATCCTTGAAATGTCATGTATCAGAGGGATAGCCGTGTTAGTCTGGTTCTGTAGAAGCAGCAAAGAATCCTGTGGCACCTTATAGACTAACAGACGTTTTGCAGCATGAGCTTTCGTGGGTGAATACCCACTTCTTCGGATGCAAGCCGATGGCTTGCACCCACGAAAGCTCATGCTGCAAAACGTCTGTTAGTCTATAAGGTGCCACAGGATTCTTTGCTGCTTGAAATGTCATGGCTCCCTTGTCCACATGATCTCAACTCTTGGCTGCTGTCTTTCACAGCTTTCTTTTTTGACTAGCTGGGAGAATACACGGGGATGCTATTAAGAGGTCTTGCACACCAAACTCTGTCACTTGCTTCACTTGCTTTTATTACAATGGCTATGACAAAGCTGTCAGAGTCCTCAGAACTTGTGGGAAGCAGGTCTTACAACTGGAGTGGCAACCTCATTCTGGAAGACAAGGGAAAACACACATAACATTTACACAACTTCTTCGCCATCCACACACACACTTTATATAATTAAAGCCTCCCTCATAATCAGGTGTATTCAAGTTCCACAGGAAGTTGGAAAATGCCTTTTCCATCCCAGATCACACCACTATGACCCACGCCATCCCATGGCAGTAATTTGACATCCAGCTCCACTAGTGGCCAGTTCCTAACTAATGGCCTACAGAGCCACTTCCTTTCTAGGTCGTCAGTTCAAAGCCAACCCAGGTTACGTACTTAGAGCCCTCCTTAGGTGCAAAGGGCGCCTAAAAATTTGGGGCATCCCTGGATCTTGGTGTCCACGCTCCCACCTCTTACTCCTGTTCTGCAAGCTACCACCACAGCTGGCTGCTGCAGCCTGGTGATTCTTCCTCAGGAAGGGATCTAGTACTTAAAAGTGAAAAAGCCTCTAGCCTGCCAGACCTATTAGCACAACACTGAAACTGTTAAAGAGCCATTCAGGTGGTAATAAAGCCATTTAACAGGCATTTGCCAACCCCCAGGTATACACTGTCCCTTTCTGAATTTACTGACAAAACCAGTTGTGCATGGCTGCAATATTTACTCAGAATATGTTAGTCTACAGGACCTTAGTTTAAAATTTGCTTTAAAATATTTCATTAATGTGTTGCTGAAGATTATAAAATCACATCTCTAAAAAATCCTCGCACAGATTTTTAGATGCACAATCTGAGTATGTATCTTTATCCTTAAATACTTGGATCTTCAAAAGACCGTCCGTATCTAAAATACACGTGTGCCCGGGCTGCCATCAGGCATAGGGGCACCAGGTTAATAATATTGCATAGGACCCCCTAAATCCTAAGGACTGCCCTGCACGTAATAATAACAATATCTAGCCTTGTTGTTCACACTGTACTTGCAAGATTTCAACAGTCACTCCGGATTTATATCCGTGGAACAGAGAGGAGAATCTGGCTCACATAATCAAACTGAATACTACAAATGACAAGTTGGTCCACGGCAACCATTCCCGATCACGTAAATCTGTAATGCAGTGGGAACTTCACACACACCAGGTTACAAACCAAACAGGGGTGCTGTCCCTCCTTTACGCCTCAGGATTTCCTGTAACCCTAATAAAGAATCACGCACACACCTACCTTTCTTCATTGTAAGGTATCATATCTCATCTAGGGAACTTTTTGGCTGTAGCATTTGCACAAACTGCAAACACACCAATGGAGAGATGTGCATCTCTTACTTTAGAGTACGTGTACACATCTAAAGAGTCGGACTAACTTTCATGAGGATAATCCCACTCTCAGTAGCATGCATGAAGATTAACATTTAATTATACTTGGAATAATGAGGCCAGAATGCCTACATTAAAGAACACGAAAATGCTCTACAGAAATGGCCCAAAATACAATTGCTTGCAATACCATTAGTTACAAAGTTGGAATGTTACTGGTGAATTTTTAGTACATATGTTGGCATGAACAAAAATGACATGGAATAGCCAGCTCTGTCTTCCCAGCTGCAATATATAGCTACATTAAAAAGACACAAATTAGATTAGATAATCTTTCTCAAACCATCCTTCCAAAACAACTAACCTTGCAGACTCAGAAAGATTTATAGATGTATCTCGTCAAGCAGAAGCCCAAAGCAATTACAGGTAGAAAAGCCTCAGGCAGCTGCAGAACAAGTGGCCTGGGACTTCTAAATCTTTTAGAGAAGTGAAATAGTGATATTACAACTTTGCATTATCTTTCACACAGAAGAGAGTAGCAGTGATTGGTAACCAGAGCTCCGTTATCTTATGAGAGGTACTTTACCCTGTCAACGGGGGAAAAAATCCAATCAGAATGTATCCATTCCATGCCCTCCTCTCCCACTTGGCATGACCTTTATTAGACACTGTTAGAGACATTAATTTCAGCTCCTAAACTACAGTTGCTTTAAATAATATATCTTCTATCCATTGCACTTGCAGCTTCGACATGCACAATTACAGAAATCACTCCAACTTTTTAAACTATGTAAATATAATTATGATGTACCATTGCAGTCTGAGAATAAACTTGTGTGTGTGTGTGTGTGTGTGTGTGTGTGAGAGAGAGAGAGAGAGAGAGAGACTGTGTCTGTAGTGCTTGTACGTTTGCTGTTTTTCTTATCAACACTTGGTCAAGTTTCGACTGGAATAAGATGGTACCAAAGCCAAGCAAGAAATAAACCATCAGTTCTAATGATTTTCTCTTATATGCCAGTCCTTGCAGCTATGGGGACAGTAAAATAGTGGGACAGGTTTCAGAGGGGTAGCCGTGTTAGTCTGTATCAGCAAAACCAAATGAGGAGTCCTTGTGGCACCTTAGCGACTAACAAATTTATTTGGGCATAAGCTTTCGTTGGCTAGAACCCACTTCATCAGCTGCATGGAGTGGAAAATACAGTAGCAGGTATAAATACACAGCACCTGAAAAGCTGGGAGTTGCCTTACCAAGTGGGGGGTCAGTGCTAATTCAATTGGGTCGTTAACACTGACTCCCACTCGGTAAGGCAACTCCCATCTTTTCATGTGCTGTGTATTTATACCTGCCTACTGTATTTTCCACTCCATGCAGCTGATGAAGTGGGTTCTAGCCCACGAAAGCTTATGCCCAAATAAATTTGTTAGTTGCTAAGGTGCAACAAGGACTCCTCGCTGTTTTTGCTCAAATAGCGTGAGGCATCTGTAATGTCAGTTCGTATTTCAGCACATCTATATTTATGTTTAGCATTTTTCATCCTTCTAACTGCTGAAGTCATGAAGCCTATAGAAAGACTGATTCGTCTCGTGGAACTGCTGGCGCTGGAAGAGACTTGGTAACAGAGCAGCTAGTTCATCTCCCCTACTGTTTTCTTCTCTCTTGCTGCAAGAGCTTATTACCTCTCCTAACCCATCCCTAGTGATCTTGACCTCAAAGGGTTTTTTCCAGTTCCTAGTTAGGCTTACTATACTTTGAGTTTGGATGAATTCAACTATGTGCCTGTGACAGCTCAGGTGGAGGAAAAATAAACCACAGTTTTGAGGCTCAGCAATCTGAATCAAAAGGGCTCTTAGAATCATAGACTATCAGAGTCGGAAGGGACCTCAAGAGGTCATCTAGTCAAACCCTCTGCTCAAAGCAGGACCAATTCCCAACTAAATCATCCCAGCCAGGGCTTTGTCAAGACTGACCTTAAAAACCTCTAAGGAAGGAAATTCCACCACCTGCCTAAGTAACCCATTCCAGTGTTTCACCACCCTCCTAGTGAAAAAAGTTTTTCCTAATATCCAACCTAAACCTTCCCCATTGCAACTTGACACCATTACTCCTTGTTCTGTCATCTGCTACCACTGATAACAGTCTAGATCCTTCCTCTTTGGAACCCTCTTTCAGGTAGTTGAAAGCAGCTATGAAATCCCCCCTCACTCTTCTCTTCTGCAGACTAAACAATCCCAGTTCCCTCATCCTCTCCTCATAAGTCATGTGCTCCAAACCCCTCATCATTTTTGTTGCCCTCCGCTGGACTTCACAGATAGCGTGTCTTTGCAGCCCCAGATGACCTCGGTCAGCCAAAATCTAAAAGGAGAGTTCTTCTGAGAGAACTTCCTCAAAGAATAATTAGTCTTACTTGTACTCGCCCTCACACCAACGTGAGTTGGCTTCCTGAAATGATGGCATACACCAGTGTCAGATATTGAGAGAGCTGAGTCTTCAGTACAACCTTTCACTGTAACTATGACCTGCCTATCAGTACCTACCTGTAACTATCACTAAATTCTTAGGCATGCTCTGTAAGAAAAAAGCTTTGCCCACTTCTTCCAGTCTTCCCCCTCCCTTTATTTGAGGGCTTTATCTACAGTGCCAACAGATGGTCCTGCAGCAATATGAGTGAAGTGGAATAATAATGATGAGCAGAGGCATAGACAGTCCCTTTTCCACTATCTCATAGTAATTTTAAAAGAATCCATTTCATCTAACGAGCAAAGTTTTGATCACAAACATCCATGACACCCAGACTCAGATACTGTGCTGTCACCAGCTTCAGATGGCATCTGTATATATGCAAAACGACGCAGACAAATGTTTCCTGGGTTTGGGATAAATGTGTGTTGGCTGGTATTTTTATTGCATAGCATCACATTTTTTAAAGCTGTTTCTGCCCTTTCCTGGCTGTCTGAATTACAGCCTCATAATTCTTAGACTCCACAGCATTCTGCCCACTGGCAAAGTTTTCCAGCTGCCACAGCTGAAAACTGTACAGTACATCTCTTCTATAAACTGAGAACAGGCAGAAAGGCACTCCACATACAGCTCCCTCTTTGAATTTCCCATACAGCCATCATTTCTGTATCTAGGAACCAATTACAAGGGTTAGTAGGAGCATCGTGGTTATCTAAGAACCACCACATTCTACGCACCTCCTAATAGACAGTCATGCTTTCGGATGGTTAGTTTGGACACTGATTATAGAAGAAAATGAAAAAAGGAAGAATGCCACTGGCTCCTTTGGTAGCATCCTTTATTATGGGAAGAGGATAATCTTTCTTTGGCTTCTGACGGGGGCAAGAACCAAATTCAGACTGATTTGCAATGGCAGGAGATTCAAAAGACAACGGTCCGTGAATGAAAATGCCCTGCCCTTGAGAGATTCACCTTCAGCACAGTGACAAAACCCCAGCTGATCATAGTATTCTTGAAGTGAATGTGGGGGGATTAAAAGAGAGTGGGAGGAAGCTGATGGGAAAGCAAAGGGAAACAAGTCCTCTTCTTCCAAGTGGCTCCTTTTCCATCTCAGAGAGGGAACAAATGACCAAGACAAGATTTGCTGGATGCTAATGGCATTTGTGCAAAATGGACGCACATGGTATTATATATCAACACCAAACAAATGCATTGGTGGGCTACGTTCTCCGTGATGCACAGTGAAAGAATTCATAACTATTATCCACTAACTGCTTTTTCAGATTGTCCAAGTTCTCAGTCATCTTCATCCAGGAACAACTTTGACCTCAGCAGAGCAAACGGAAGCCTCTTTGGGAATAAAGACCTTTGACACTTTTTCTGCTGACTGCTGCCATAGCTTCACTGCCCCAAAGTTTGATATACATTTCCATACTTTAGATAGTTAAATATTTACAACATAAGACTCTATTGTAAAGGGTTGAGCACCATGCTAACATGTGACTGACCCATGAGAAAAGCCTGCCCATTTCACAGCCTCTGTATTGTTCAACTTCATGGTGTAACCATGGATTTTCCATAAGGTGATCCCACATTAGGGTGACTACGTTAATTTTGGTCTACTAGCCAGATTCCAATGTGGGTAATCATATTTCATCTACCTTCATGCCGGTTGCAATTTCAGTTGGTATGTGATTCTTCACTTCCTACCAGGAAGAGAACACAAGTTTCCTGGATCCCCAGCCCAGTGTCCAAACCGCATTGAAGTTGTAGAAGCATAGGGAAAGGTTCACCCTTCTCCTGGCCTACACACCCAAGTGCTTTCATGCCTTTTGTTAGCCAATGTGACCAACAGTGTCGGTTTTATGTCCCATCCCCATCTAACAGCATAACAAGGCTTCACACCACATAGGGATACTGGCACTGACACTAAAAACACCAATTGCCAGCTATTATTTACAGGCTTTTCTTGTCATGTTTTTGAACACCTCAAATGGTAATGAACTATGGGCCACAGCATCCCTGTGAGGTACTGACACACTATCCCCCTTTTACAGATGGGGAAACTGAAGCGCAGAGAGCTTAAAATGATTTACTCTGTGCCGCACAGGATGTTTCTCCAAGGAATGATAATTAACAATAATAATAAAACAACCACCACCACCAACACCTGGCTCTTAAATAAGTCTTTTCATCAGTAGATCTCAAAGTGCTTTACAAAAGAGGTCAGTAACATTATCTCCATTTTACAGATGGAGAAATTGAGGCACAGGGTGGTTAAAACAATTTGCCCAAAGTCACTCAGCAAGCCAGTGTAGAGCCAGGAATACACTCCCCTGAGTGCTATATCCACTAAGCCGCACTGCGGATATACTGAATTACTGACATTAGTTTCAGTAGAACCCAAGTTTCCCATCAGGGTCTAACTCAGCTCTGATTAATTTGTAGCAAGTCATTAGTTTAGAGCCTGAAGTGGCAAAGCTGAACAAGTCCTTTGGTGACTGAGGAGTCCAGTCCTTCAGCCACAGGCTAGTTGGCAGACACTGCAGGTGGTGTTGGAAGACAGGGTTGGGCTGTGATTGCTGCATGACTGTTGTCTTTCCTGGCGTTTTTCTGCTACCAGGGCAAGGCGGTTTCCCTCAGAAGTGGATGTTCCCCCTCTGACAAGTCTTCTCCAGTTATCCCTATCCTGGGCTGCTGTCTCCCAGTGTGTGGTGTCGATGCCACATCTCTTGATGTTTATCTTGAGGGTAAATAGTGAATTGGGGTACATTGAATTAATCGGGCCATGTGAAACTCATTAGTGGTGAGCCTCCTTGCCATCTGGCATTGGTATGGTTGAAGGGCATGTCTGCATTTACCTCCAGAGCGGTCGATCCAGTGGGGGTCGATTTATCACGCCCAGTGAAGATGCAATAAATCAACCGCCGAATGCTCTCCCATTGACTCCAGTACTCCACTGGAGTGAGAAGGACAAGTGGAGTCGACGGGGGAGTGTCAGCAGTCAACCTGCCGCAGTGAAGACACCGCGGTAAGTAGATCTAAATATGTTGACTTCAGCTATGTTATTCACGTAACTGAAGTTGTGTAACACAGGGCTGGTCTACACTGGGGGGGGTATCGATCTAAGATACGCAACTTCAGCTACGCTATAGTATCTTAGATCGATTTACCTCGGGTCCTCACAGTGCGGGATTGACGTCCGCGGCTCCCCGTGTCGACTCCGCTATCCCTGCTCGCTCCGGTGGAGTTCCGGAGTCAACGGGAGCGTGTTCGGGGATCGATATATCGCGTCTAGATGAGACGCGATATATTGATCCCTGAAAAATTGTTCGCTACCTGCCGATATGGCGGATAGTCTGGACTTACTCTTAGATCGATCCCCCTGCAGTGTAGACCAGGCCTTAGTGTCACATTGCCATACTGGAATGGTCCAACAGTTTCTCTAGTATAGACTTTTACCTCCTTCAGAGGTCTGCAAAGCATGTTTCAAAGAAAGGTAGAAAAGGGCTGGAACGAACCTGAATAATCTGCCCTCTAGGGAGAGCTAATAAACATTTATTGCGACTGTGGCATGATGTTTGTGTCCAGCATGATGCTGCGCTAGAGACATGCACTGGGTCACACATGACAATGGGGTGGATCTTCATCCAGGCAAACAAGGTAGGTGGCAACTCTCAGTACAAGATCAACAAAGTTTAACAAAACAAAAACAAAGAAAGAAAGAAAAAATATATAAACCTCATTTCCATTAACAACAACAATATAGTCATTACTGATACACTGGAGATTTCAAGAAAGAGGAGCTGAAGATTATAGGCAAATTCTGTCATAAATGTATATTTGCAACCAAAATGAATGCAAAGTGAAATAAAAATGGGAAGAATACATATTATTCAATTGAATAAAACAGCATATCTGAGACTGTTTGCCACAGAGAATTAAGTGCAAAGCATTTTGCTTCTTAGCTAATTTATTCAGTGTAAGTTCTTTATAGGGCAAGAAGTTGTTAACTTAATTTTTCAAATGGTGCCAAGAAGTAGGAAGTGGGTACAGACCAATTTATTTTCCTGGAATATTCCATATTGTATTTGTGTTATATGTTCATCAAGATGGTGACCTTTCATTAACGAAACTGTTCAGCCCAGCAGACCCATAACATGTGATTAGCAAGAAACATCCCAATGGCTTTTACTATTAGGCTTGAAAAGCTATCAAAATATTTGCAGCATAATAAATTGTGAACATGGAAAGAGAGAAAAGATCTTGAAAAATGTTCTGTTCAGCCCCTCAGGAGCTTATCACCACAGCATAAGTGTTCAAAATGGGTACATTCTTCAAAGAAGATCAGGATACTGGCTTACCTAACTGTTGTGTAGATAGATGGTCCACAGATAGCCTTGGGATCATGACATCATTGCCTTTTTATAGGCTCACATACTATTCTTATTCCTTGTGTTGTCTTATTTATATTGTTGAATTTCTGCAGTAGTGTCTGGACTACCTCTAGGGAAGCCTATTCCAATTGTTTTTAATGTAAGAACTTTTCCCCCTTAATACTTATCCTAAATGTTTTCTTCTTTAGCTTCAGGCCATCAGCCCTAGCATCAGATCATCTAACATTGTAAATAAATTACTTATTCTTCATGTATATTGTCACCTTGAAGGTATTTATAGACTGTAATCATGTCTCTTCTGGGTCTTCTTTCCTAGACTACATGCATTTAGCTCCCTCATTTTCTCAACTGATGTATTATATTCCAGCCCTTGTGTTATTTCTGTTGTCCTTATTTGTATTCAATTTTTTAAAATATCTTTCCTGAACTGTCAAGACCAGGACTATAAGTAATACCCCGGGGTGATCACTCCAGTGCTCTGTAGCTTATAATAGTTTCTATACTTTGTATTAGCACCTTTCATCCAAAAAGCCCAATGATTTTAGCAAGTGCTAAAGTGTATTCTGAAAAACCACTGCAAATACAGCAGCCAGTGGTTACATGCATATGATCGCTGAATAATTTTCTTAGCAGATGGCCTCAATTTACAAGTTAAAAAAAAGTTGACTCCCACCTCCCTCTCCTGGCTGCTCGTCTCAAAGAGAATCAAATTTGGGTCCTTTCCATCTCGCACATCCTTATTACTAATAAAGGTTCTACCTGAGTCAAACTTAAGCAACTCCACGGTCAACAATGGAATTAGACCTGTGTAACTGACTGAAACTTGGCAAACAATTTCACTGATGATCCACCAGATGGAACAGAATCCTGCTCACTTTCCTGTAGCTGCCTGCATTGGCTCTGCATGGCTAGCAGGAGTACACAGAACCAAAACCTCATTTTAGTCACTAAAACCAGCAGATCTACCCCTGAACACACACAGGTGGCAGGTCTCTCCTGTAAGAAGAGGACATTTTTACACAGTCACTTTTAAGCCTAGAATGGCATTCAAGCCTCACAGTTCCTTCTGAGGTGGATAAGCATTAGATTCTATAAAAAGCAACAACTTAAGGTGCAGCAGGACTCTTTGTTGCTTTTCACAGATCCGGACTAACACGGCTCCCCCTCTAACATTAGATTCTAGTCTGTTACAGATCAGGATGTGGCATCGAGAAGTTACTTGCTCAAAGTCACACAGTAACAGTGTCTACATTAGAGACTTGTACCCTTGCAGCTTGCATCGATTCAGAATATCCCACTCAGACATCCTATTTCAAGTGCACAATGTACTGCCTCCACACAGAATGGTCCCTGCAAACATACATTTCTGCAATTATCTCATAAATCCTGGCACGGCTCCCTACAGCAGGTGCAAAATGACTATAGTATGATGTATATTTGTACCTGCTCACATTTTTGTTGTCTCCTGTCAATGTTTCTGTTCTGCATGAGGAGCCACATATGCATTGTGGGGACCAGGGACTACACTGCCTTCGTGTTCATCAATGCTGCTATATGGGGTGTGGGTTCAGAGACAGGCAACTGGGCAGAGCAGAGGTTAGCAGATACTTCCTCAGCCCTATGTCCTACCAGCTTGGGAGGAAGAGAAGAGCAGGACTATTCTGGGATTGCAGTAGAAAGAGAATTTGCACCTCTGGTACCAATTGCTACATATACTGGCACTGCACCAGGGGGAGACTGGCTCAGTAGAGGATAACATGGTGGTTAGACGGTTACATTTGCTTGGAGCAAGGCTATACCAAAAAGAAGAATCAGCTTGCACTATTGACCGGAATCTCACATGTGGCCATGAGCTGTGTTGCATGTGTTTGTGGACCGCAATGGTGGCTAGCACAGTTAATTTATCGAATGGTGGACATGGCCAAGGAGGCAGTGACAAAGTTGGGACTGACTGCCAGTATGCTGCGCTAACCACTAACCCACATTTTTTCAGTTGAATGACCTTCTCTTCCTTCCGACCAGAGACAGGGCTCCATCTTGAGAAGTGCTCAGTTCCTACTGCAGTCACTGACCTTGGAGGGCACTCGGTGTCCCCTGAGGATCAGGCCCCTAATAGGCTAAAGATACAGTAATGACATGGAGTGATCAAAGCTATATATTGGAACCCTTCAAGACCACGCTGCATCAAAACGTTGACAGATTCCTCCTGTATTTGCTCATCTTTAAAGGGTTATAACCTGGACGTTAGAGCATCCGGTAAATTGATATAATGTGTGGTTAAAGGGGACTAATGGCTACAGTAATTGATTATTTGATGGATAGCCAGAGAGCCCTTTTAGTATGTGAGTTTCTGCTACAGTCCAAGACATTTTCACTCTCCAGTTAACCCAGAACTGATTGCTCACATGAATTATCTCCTTGTCTGACTGCAGATATCATTTTTCCTAATGAAGACTGCATGAGAAACAAACTGGTGGAGGGGTGGGGTGAAGAGAATAGAAAGTAAAATCCTTGATGTTGTGTCCTGTGAAGAAGAAATAGAGTCTACTGTGCAGAGACACAGATTATGGAATTTGTACTGCCCAGATAAGAAGTCTCTCAAATGACACAATAGATGGGAAGAAGCTGGAAGGTCAATTTAAATTAGATAAGGCAGCCATGACAGCCAAGGGAAGAGTACTGAATGCCGAAACAGGGAAGGTGTTATTTCAATGTTGGTCCTGCTCACCACCTTCCTGGTTCCTCTCCCTTTCCCCACACAGGCTGTGCTCATATGTTATGAAGATTAGTCCCATCCTTCTATATAGGGCTTTATTCTGCAAGGTGCTAAGTGCCCCGAACTGGGTGCTCAGCTCCTTTGAGCAGGCACTTAGCACCTTGTGGGATCAGTTCATTAGTGGGTAAGATCCTGAAAGCAGTGACCTATCTGCCTGACACATTCCTAGAACATTCTTGTTGATACGTGAAATAAAAAGATCATTAATATTGGTTTAAAAATCATCCAGATATTATGACTATTGGCCTTCCTGAAATGTACAGACATGAACAGAACATCAAAGGTCTCCAGACCAATCTGGGGGAAATCTTTGTCAAGTTAAGCTTCAGTCAAGGGCCGATTGCTACAGAACCCAGCACAACCTGGAATAACTAGACAAGGCTGCCTGCTAATCCCAATTCATTTCAGAGCTACAAACTTAATATGATGAAAGCTGCTGCAGTTTGTAAATCTGCTTTTATTGAAAAATTGGTGATGAGCAAAATGCATAATGTTCTCTATTAGTCTCCATCTTGTGTGCTTCCCCTGGGCATTGAGATATTCTTATCTTGTTTTCCTAGCTGTTCCTCAAGCATATTTACATTGTCAGTTTCACAATAGGTATCATTATATCAATAGGAGCAATTTAAACATTAATAGCATGGTTATGGGCAGAAATGCAACTGATCATATCACATGCTACTAAAGGAAAACATATGTCACAGAATTGGCTTAATTGTTCTTTGTTCTGGAATGTTATCTTTGCCAAAAGTTCTAGGTGGAGGGGAAGGGCAGTGGGGAGACAGTGAGAGGGAGAATGGATGAAGAAGAGAGGACTGTGATCTGACAAGAATGAATGAAGGACAGAAGATGCTGATGAGAGGGAAGTGGGAGACAGAGAGGGAAGATAAGAGGGAGTTGCTAGAGACACATGGTGAGTCAGAAGCAGAGCCAGGAGTAAATCTGACTCCCAGTTTCAGATTATTATAATTTATAGACCATGGAGCCCATATCAGATGAAGGGCCAGCTAGCTCCTCACCATCACAAAAATAATCAATTGTGCGGGATACCGTCACCTGACCCTAATGGATCCGGGCAACTGAGGAAGATGGGATTCCCAACATCCCAAATATATTTCTAGAGTGGTGGTCCTTCCCAACCCAAAATACCGCTCTTAGTTTAACCCTTTCAAATACTGTTATTGGCATGAATCATCAAATGTGTCCATTTGTGAATAAAAATTACTGCCGTTAAGTGTCCCATTTCATTTATAGTCAGACAAATGAACCAGCTGTTCATTTGTCTCTTACACCCCTAGTAAGGTGGTTTTTGCCAGCACCTCCTGGCAGACACACTCAAACCTGATTTACTATAGAGGGATGTTGGTAATTAAAGACTCTCTGTTACACAGTAACTACATTGATGCTCTGAAGTTTCACCAGTGATTCGGAACAGAATTTTGCCCGGTGTTATAATACACACGCATGAGGGGACAGAGTAAATGCTGCATGCACATTTCCTGGGCTCAACTGTGCTACTTGAAAGACCTCTTAAAACTGGGCCAGATTCTGACATTTTTACTTCTGCTGAACAGTGCCTTCCTTACTCTGTGTGAAGTCCTATTAGATCTAATGGAGTAAGTTGTTACTCAGTGTGAGTAAAGGTGTCAGAATCTTGCCCACAGCTTTTTCTATGGCGTATTTAACCTATATTTATGTTGCATTTTTCTTTTCCATTTGTCTCAAGTGTCCTTGTTTTTTCCCCTGATGATGCTTAGATCAAATAGCCTGCAGAGAGAGACCTGATCCATACATTTCTCAATAATTGGTTGGACTCAGTCAGTACTTGGATGGGATACTTCCATGGTGTGCATGACTGAGTAAGCCAAGTAATTCCTCCAAGGCTGTGGTAAGCCAATGTCGAGAATCGAGAATCAACTGTGACTGACAAAGACCAGTTCCCCTGTATGTGAATTTTACTCAAAATAGGTATTATTTTTATAAGAATGTATTTAGACTCTATGAAATGCTTGGAAGTTGTTGCATACGTTAATCCAGGGGTCGGCAACCTTTCAGAAGCGGTGTGCCGAGTCTTCATTGATTCACTTTAATTTAAGGTTTACATGCCGGTAATACATTTTAATGTTTTTTAGAAGGTCTCTCTCTGTAAGTCTATATATTATATAACTAAACTATTGTTGTATTGTAAAATAAACAAGGTTTTCAAAATGTTTAAGAAGCTTCATTTAAAATTAAATTAAAATGTTGAGCTTACGCCGCTGGCTCGCTCAGCCCACTGCTGGTCTGAGGTTCCGTTCACCTAGGCCAGCAGCAAGCGGAGTGGGGCCTGCGGCCGGGACCCCAGCTGGCAAGGGGCTGGCAGCCAGAACCCCAGACTGGCAGCGGGCTGTGCGGGGCCGGTGGCCGGGACCGCACACCAGCAGCGGTCTGAGCGGCTCAGCCCGCTGCCACTCAGGGGTTCCAGCTGCCGGCTCCTGCCAGCCGGGATCCTGGCTGCCGGACCCATTCAGCCCACTGTCAGTCTGGGGTCCCGGTCCTGCCCACATACAGTGGGTACCTACCTTCTCCCTGGTTCTGGCCCATTCTCTTCCTCTCTCTGCACTGAGCTGAGGGTGGGAGTGCACTGAGCACAGGGCTGGGGGTGAAGGAGCAGGCTGGGGGTTGGGATGTAGGGTCTGGCCAGGAGCTAGAATGAGGGAGGGGGCTCAGGGTTGGGGCAGGAGTTCTGGGTGTGGAACGCTTAACTGTGCAGCTCCCATTTGGTGCGAGGGTTGCAGGTGGGAATGTGTGGGGGGGTGCGGGGGTGCAGGAGCACCAGTTTGGTGCTCGGGGGGGTGTGGGGATGTGGGGGGTGCAAGAGTCAGGATGGGGGGAGTGCAGGGGGTGTGGGGCGGCTGGGTATGTGGGGGTGTGCATGAGTCCGGGCAAAAGGCTGGGGGCATGTGAGAGGGGTGCAGGTGTCAGGCCTGGGGGCCTGGGTATGAGTGGGGGTGCAGAGTCAGGGCTGGAGTCGTGGGGGGGGGAGTGAAGGAGTCAAGCAGAGGGCTGGGTGTGTGTGAGGGGGGTACAGGGCTCAGGGCAGGGGCCTGGGTGGTGTGTGGGGCTGCAGGGCTCAGGGCTGGGGGTGTGGGCTGGAGTTGTGGGGTGCTCACAGCAGGGGGCTGGAGGGGATATGCCCCAATTCCATCCCCCCCTTCCCCAATGCTCTGCCCCCGCTTCTTGTCTGCCTCCGCCGAGGGCGGAGAAGAGTGGGCAGGGCCAGGCTGGTCAGGACTGTTAATGGTACGCTACTCCCTGCCGGCTTGCCATAGGTTACCGACCCCTGTGTTAATCTCATTTGCAATGTCTGTATTCCATGTTGTAAGAAAATATGCAAGTTTTGCTTTACAACTTTGAAAATGTTTGCTCTGAACATGTGAACTCAGGCCCAGGAATCATCCCCCCACCCATCCACAAGGACTATCAAAGCATGATCCCTCCATCACTCTGGCAAGCTGATGTCCCAGTGTGCTGTTAGGTGTGTTTTGATTTTGGAGGAACAGCTTTTGGCTGAGATGTAGAAGTGAGGTTTTAACCACTGGTGATCATGAAAGATTCCATGGCTTTTTTAAAGATTAACAGTGTTAGTCCCAATGTCCTGGCCAAATTTATACTCCAGTAATTACATTCCGCCTGTTAAAATAGATCCTACAGATTCAAATGAACATAGTGGCATTCTGCACTTCCTGTCCTAAACTTCTGTCTAGTGTTGCAGTGTATTTTTGGTGTCCAGTCCTGCTCCCACTGAGGATAATGGCAACATTCTGACTGTCAGCAGGATTGAGTTGTTACAATGGTAGACATGATCTATCGTAGAGTTGGCTGTACTTTTGTGGAGGTGAACTGAGTAATCTAGCTAGAAAAATAAATCCTGAAAAAAAAAAGAGTCCTCAATCAGAATCATCAAAGAGAATTTTGCCTGAACAAGAGATTAGTAAAAACAGACTACAGTCTTCAGAAATTGGCCCACAGAGTATATAGTCAATTAGTGATGTTTGTGAGACACATTAGGCCCCGTCAGGATGAAAGGTTCTAAATAAATGCAAGGTAGATCCTTACTAATCTTATTTCACACCAGTGCAATAATGAAATCCAATGATTTCTTTTGTTCTTTTCTTGTGTTGTAGCAGATGAGCCAAGCCCAGATCAATAAAAGGCGCTTGTTGGCATTACTATTTCCTTCAGAGCTGATGGGAAGAGTTTTACAGAACAACCTGCCAAGTCATCTTTCCTGCAGGATTTCCTCCATGCATTTCACCCAGAGCCTAATTTTCACACATACAATGAGAGTGAATCACAGAGGAAAACAATTCCAAGACAGAAAAGATAGTGCAGACCAGCTCCACTATTGTGTCACAGGCCCTATGACAGAACCAAAGATATCTTCGCAATAGTCAGTGGAAGAGCATGACAAAAGGAACCAGATGCCACTGTTTGTGAAGGTGACTACCGTGCATCTGAGTATAGGAGACCTGCAATAGCTAATTTATGACTTATGGATGACCCAGTCCCAAACACCAGTGCAAGTGAATGAGAGAACTGATTTATTTCATGATGCGATGCTTGGGGTTAACAGACTGCATTGTAAGGACAATTCAGGGTCTTGTTAAAATGTAATGAGACTGGCTAAAAGTAAAGAACGGCTACAAGAGACCAATCCTCTTCTGATACTTTGAGATTTTAACAATGGGCCTGTGAAAGGCATGTGCCATCTGTGCAACTGCTCAGGACACTCTGCTTTTCTGGATGTCCAGCTCTACCAACGTCTCCTACCATGCAACAAACCGCTTGACCTTCTCCTCACCCCTTGCTTTGAAAGATGAGGTTGTGGTGACAAGGAGAGCTGGCTGAAACGGGGCAGATTTAGTTGGGATTGTTCCTGCTTTGAGCAGGGGGTTGGACTAGATGACCTCCTGAGGTCCCTTCCAACCCTGCTATTCTATGATTACCTACATTTCTTCATGAACTGGAGATCCCTGAACATTTCATTTCAGAAACACCAAAATATGGTGTTCCTGAAACGAAACATGGGAAACTGACGTCCTTGTCTGTTTGACAGCTACTATTCGCTACTCCTGAGTGGGACGCATGGGAGCCAGATGGCCTGAGATCCTGGAAGCCCCAGTGTCCAATCCTAGGACTTCCAGTCTCCTAGCTTTGTGGCAAGGACCCTGACAGCCCTGAGAGCCTCAGCTCAAGCAGGGGGCCTGGCAGCTCGAAGAGACCTGGCTTCAGTCGTGGCTCCCAGGACTGCCTGCCACAGAGTGTGGAGCCTAAAAGTCCCCAGAGACCCAGGTGCCACACACTCTGCTGTGGATTGTCAACCCTGGAACACTGGTGGGTTTCCAATGGGTGTGTGTGTGTGTGTATCCCCCCCCCACCCCGCAGATACTTTACATTCTAAATGTTTTCAAGGCCCCTGGATCTGGAAAGAAAACAAAAAACCAAACAAAAAACAGGCAGTTTTTCCCTCCAGTGAGATTTTGCAAAATAAAGCAGTGATTAAGATGATTGCGAGCAAACTTGGATCTCTGTAGGGGGCCAGTACAAGGTGGCTGGAAAGCAGTAAACAATGCTGGATAAGGGTACGGCAGGTTTTATAGTGATTGATGGCATTGGGCACAAAATAAAAAATATCCCAAAATGAGCAGATCCTACGTAAGACACAAACACAAACAAATTTCCAAATGCAACAGACGCATACTTGTGAGATGAGAAGAGAAACACTCAAGAAACGTGAGGGACCAATTAAATGGGAAAAAATACCCACAGAAAAACACTTCTACCCATTCTTGCAGTTCACCATTCATGAAGGAAAACTGATGAACTTGCCCATTTTCCAGGCCCTTCTTGGCCATTGCAACCTCCTCTCTGTCCTTCTTTAAAATCCCTGCTCACGGCCCATTTCCACCAGGATACCTATGACAATCAGAACCATTAACATGACTGGATACCATTATTGTTTCTACAGATACGGGTTAACTGATATCAATATTTCATGCTAACTTGTATCTTAAAACGACCGAAAAATCGGCTAACTTTGCAGGTAGCTGGTCTCCTGTCACTGTTACCCGAGCCCTCTCCCACCCCTTACATTTGTCTATTACACTTGTATCTTGTAGTAGTTAGGCCCTGATCCTTCATGCAGGCAGACACCTGTGCCCATCCATGCAGAGTCCCACTGAAGTTAACAACAGTCTGCGTAGGCAGAGAGCACTGCAGGACTGGAGCCTTAGGCAGTGCATCCTTTGGAATAGAGACTACCATGAGAGCTGCCATCTGGCCGACACTGGAGACTGAGACAGAGAACTCCTGAGCTAAAAGCCCGAGTCTCTTCAGTTTGAGCTGATGAGCAGGCTGTGTAGCTGGGCGGTAACAGACCCATATCCTCTGTGAAGTGGTCAGAGAAGGGAACATGTAATGCACACACTGACCAGTGGGTCACTTTCTAAGTTTCTGCCCAGAATCCAGTGAAATGGTTCTGAGATTAACTAGGGCCTCTGGACACTACGGTCATACAGTAAACAAACTACAAGTGTTTATGATTCATCAAATCCTCTCCTCCATCACTGTCAGAGTGTTCTACAAAATGGATGCTTGTGTACGTGTACGTAGTTAGCTAAAATGTAATCTGCCTGTAGATGGCACTCAAGACGATGCAGCATTGGTGATAGGTTTTCTAGGACCAATAAAAGCTTTGCTTGCTGTGTACTGCAAATAGCTTCTGGTGTGCGGCTCTTTACATGGAGCGCTTAATCGCACACAAGCTGCCGGATGGGATCACACATCAGGCCATCAAGTCTTCTGTATCCAGCTTCAAGTAGAGGCCAATAACACATGCTGCACAGGAAGCCAACTCTCACCTTGTCTTATAAATCACCTAGCGATTGCACAAGAGGGGAGCAATTGCCTTCCTGACTTTCTGTGAACTTTTATGGCCAGAAGCATAAGCTTTGATTACTCCACTTTGCTCCAACTCCCGCCAGAACAGCTACAGACATACTGTATCTCCACTGCTACGATGATCAATATCGCCTACACACACCTTTCAAGATCCATGGATCCTACACATGCCTATCACATGTGGGGAAACTCATTCAGTGCACTAACCTCCCCAATAACAACTATGTGAGTGAAACCAGGCAACCCCTGTGCTCCTGAATGAACCTTCACAGAAAAACAACATAAACCAAAAACTTCACATCACCCATGGATGAACAAAGTGATCACACCACATGTGACATCTCAGTCCTTGTCCTCAAAGGAAACCTGCATAACACCTTCAAAAGACGAGCCTGGGAGCTTAAATTCAGAACTTTGCTAGACACTAAAAATCCTGGTTTTAATAAAGACACTGGATTTATGGTTTATTACAGCCATCTGTAATCCACTAGCACCTTCCTCCCCCGGCCCCCACACATTTTGTTCTATGACTAGAGAGGTGTTTAATGGGCCATTTCAGCTTGAATGATCTTTTAGAATATGCATTAACTGCTTAAACTAAACAATCTCAACCACCTTGTATTTAGCACCTTTTCCAGACCTGAAGAAGAGCCCTGGGTAGCTTTAAAGCTTGTATCTTTCACCAACAGAAGTTGGTTCAATAAAAGCTATTACCTCACCCCCTTTGTCTCTCTAATATTCTGGAACCAATGCCGCTACAACAACACTGCATCATTCTGGAACCATTTGCCACGCACAGCAGTCTGAAGGAACGTGTTTGCATGGCAGCACTATCTGCCGAATGCCCTTTATGAGAGCCCTACTGTAACACTGCTTTAATTAAAGGAGGCTGGAAGAATGGGACAATGCAAAGTGCTACAGTGTTTTACCCAAGCGGAAGCCATAAGAGGCATTCTTGACAGCTTGTCATCGCAATGGCATATCACACCTTGTAACACCCACAAGCGGGGAGCATACATGACGCTTTACATGAATCACAAAACTCCAACTTCCTTAACCATTTTGAGGAGTGAAGCGTTAGTATTATGCTGGTAAGGAAACATCATCTGCATTATGATGATAGCTACCAATACAGCTGTTCAACAGGCTAGTTGAGGCATGGCCACCTTTCCATTTCTGTGTGTGTGTGTGTGTTTGCGCGCGTGCACACACACACACGACATTCTCACCACTATTTGCTGATGCCACACTTTTTGGATTGCTCCCCTAATTTCAGGATCAGTGGCAACACATCTGGCACAGTCTCTTGAAGCAAAGGAGGCAGTTATAGAAACATTTCTGCTATATGCTCTTGCCAACATACCATTGTACATTAGGACAAAAGCTACCAGGAGCAACCAATACTTTTATAATGCATTTTTAGTATTCCTTCTTTCTCTCCATTGTTACAAGATATTGCTATCAACTTAATAATAATAACTTCATGTACCATCTATAGAGAACCTTTCATCCCAGCAGATCCAAAGTGCCTTACAACAACATTATATAAAATACACACCACTGAAATGCAGCCACCTCTGTGGTGGAATCCAGATGCTGTTTAACTGAGCTCAGCAATGTTAGAGCACAGGAAGGGAGAAAAAATACTGTGTCCAGGTGAAACTACATCAGGAGCTTAATTTGGCAGCACAATATAATTCACAATGAAATTTTCAACAGGAAATCAAGACTAAGGGTACGTCTACACTACGGGATTATTCCGATTTTACATAAACCGGTTTTGTAAAACAGATTGTATAAAGTCGAGTGCACGCGGCCACACTAAGCACATTAATTCGGCGGTGTGCGTCCATGGTCCGAGGCTAGCGTCGATTTCTGGAGCGTTGCACTGTGGGTAGCTATTCCGTAGCTATCCCATAGTTCCCGCAGTCCCCCCACTTGGAATTCTGGGTTGAGATCCCAGTGCCTGATGGGGCAAAAATCATTGTCGCGGATGGTTCTGGGTAAATGTCGTCAGTCATTCCTTCCATCGGGAAAGCAACGGAAGACAATCATTTCGCGCCCTTTTTCCCTGGATTGCCCTGGCAGACACCATAGCTGAGGTCGGCCGGGGGCACAAAGACAAAAATGGGAATGACTCCCCGAGTCAATCCCTCCTTTATGGTATCTAAAAATAGAATCAGTCCTGCCTAGAATATGGGGCTAGTGTACTAGAGAACCAGTGTATCAGAGAACCAGAGAGCACAGCTGCTCCGTGTCAGACCCCGCAGAAATGATGAGCTGCATGCCATTCACGGGGGGTGCCCCTGCAACAATCCCACCCGTTGCTTCCTTCCTCCCCCAGCCTTCCTGGGCTACCATTGCAGTGTCCCCTTCATTTGTGTCATGAAGTAATAAAGAATGCAGGAATAAGAAACAGTGACTTGTTAGTGAGATAAAATGAGGGGAAGGCAGCCTCCAGTTGCTATGATAGTCCAGGCAGGATATTAAGCGGTGTGGGGGAGAGGAGCCCAGCATCCCGCTGCTATGAGAGTAGAGGCAAAACATTAAAAGGTGCGGGGGAGAGGAGCCCAGCATCCCGCTGCTATGATAGTACAGGCAGTACAGAAGCTTTTTTTTACACATGAAAGGGAGGGGGCTGATGAAGCTCAGCCCCCAGTTGCTATGATGAGGACGGTTATCAGCCGTTCTGTACCATCTACTGGGAATGACCGGGAATCATTCCTATTTTTACCCAGGCGCCCCCGGCCAGCTTCACCTGAGGCCAGCCAGGAGCACTCACGGGCTGATGACGAGAACGGATACCAGTCCTACTGTACCATCTGCCACCGGGGAGAGGATGCTGCTGTTTAGCTTTCCAGCACCCCGTCTACCAGCAGCATACAGTAGACATAGGGTGACACTGAAAAAAGGCGAGAAACGATTTTTTTCCCTTTTCTTTCGGGTGGGGGGTGAAGGGTGTAAATTGACGACATACACCCTGAAACACCCGGGAAAATGTTTTTGACCCTTCAGGCACTTGGAGCCCAGCCAAGAATGCAAATGCTTTCCGCAGACTGCGGGGACTGTGGGATAGCTGGAGTCCTCAGTACCCCCTCCCTCCCTCCATGAGTGTCAATTTGATTCTTTGGCTTTCCGTATTACGCTTCTCACGCAGCACTGTGCTGAGTCCCTGCTGTGGCCTCTGTCTATCATAGCCTGGAGATTTTTTCAAATGCTTTGTCATTTCGTCTTCTGTAATGGAGCTGTGATAGAACAGATTTGCCTCCCCATAAAGCCATCAGATCCAGTATCTCCCGTACGGTCCATGCTGGAGCTCTTTTTGGATTTGGGACTGCATCGCCACCTGTGCTGATCAGAGCTCCACGCTGGGCAAACAGGAAATGAAATTCAAAAGTTCGCGGGGCTTTTCCTGTCTACCTGGCCAGTGCATCCGAGTTCAGATTGCTGTCCAGAGCGGTCACAATGGTGCACTGTGGGATACCGCCCGGAGGCCAATACCGTCGATTTGTGGCCACACTAACCCTAATCCGATATGGTAATACCGATTTCAGCGCTACTCCTCTCGTCGGGGAGGAGTACAGAAACCGGTTTAAAGAGCCCTTTATATCGATATAAAGGGCCTCATTGTGTGGACAGGTGCAGCGTTAAATCGGTTTAACGCTGCTAAAATCGGTTTAAACGTGTAGTGTAGACCAGGCCTAAGTAACATTTCAGTTACTAGCAAAAGAGGCAAAGTTATGGGCTTGATTGTGTTCTCATTTGCACCGGTGTAAATTAGGAGTAACTGTACTGAAGTCGCTGGAATTACACCACTGCTAAAACGGATGCAGCGAGATCAGAATCAGAGCTGTTATTTTGATTGCAAGCTCTTTGGGCAAGGGAATGTATATTGCTTAAATAAATTATGTTACAATTTGAATTTAAATAGTGTCTATTTTACAGAACATAATGGCCACACTGAGTCAGACCAAAGGTCCATCTAGCCCAGTATCCTGTCCTCTGACAGCGGCCAATGCCAGGTGCCCCAGAGGGAATGAACAGAACAGGTAATTGAGTGATCCATCCCCTGTCGCCCATTCCCAGAACCCAGATTATTTATTATTTGTATTACAGTGGTGCCTAGAGGCCACAACTGGAATCAGGGCCCCAATGTGTGAGGTGCTGTATATACACATACTGAAGAAGTGTCCACGCTCTGAAGAGTTTACAGTCTAAACAGACAAAATAAATAAAATAAAATAATAACTGGAGATATACCAATCTCCTAGAACTGGAAGAGACCTTGAAAGGTCATTGAGTCCAGCCCCCTGCCTTCACTAGCAAGACCAAGTACTGATTTTTGCCCCAGATCCCTAAGTGGCCCCCTCAAGGATTGAACTCACAACCCTGGGTTTAGCAGGCCAATGCTCAAACCACTGAGCTATCCCTCCCTTAGCACAGAGAGGCTAAGTGACTTGCCTAAGATCACACAGGAAGTCTGTGGCACAGAAGAGAATTAAACCCAGTAGGTTGGTGCCCCAACCACTGGGTCATACTAGCAATAACATTATAGCCCTTTTCACAGAGGGTTAAGCTCAGATATGGAGATATCTAAATGGGACCTGATCTTCAGAGGTGCTCAATACCCACAATATAAGACTTTGAGTATGGCTGCGAGTGCTCAAATCAGATCCAAGTCATCTCAGGTTGGACACCCAAAAATGAAGGTGCTGTTAGTGGGCACTTTTTTGGGGGGGTGGGTGGGGAAGGGCCTAACTAATTTGCTCAGGAAGTCACAGGGAGCCCGTGGCAGAGTTGTGAACAGAACCCAGGAGCTCTGACTCCCAGTTCCTTGATTTAGTCACTACATTCAGTCAAAAGCATTCTTGATGCTGACATTTGGTACTGCAAAGACCTCATCAGGCTGTGTACTGGTCCACAGTTCAACTGATGAATGTTTAACAACATTAGAGTATTGGCTTAGGCTGGACTTGATGTATGGCTGCAAAACCAGACACAATTATTAGATAAATCACACATAGTGTACAGGTGCAGAGCAGAGAACTCCTGTTCTTTCACTCCAAACCCAGGCCTCTACCGAGTGAGTCAACAGCAAACTCGTTTTGATTGCTACAGCAATAGGTTCCTGATCCTCTCTGGGCTGGTCACTAGATGGCGACATCACCCTCGCTCACTCATAAACCAATACAATACATTGCAGAATCCCTTGTTAATTGCTTTCTCAAACAGAAGGTATATCTACTCAGCAGCTAGACATCCATGGCCGGTCCATGCTAGCCCACTTGGGCTCGTGGGACTCAGGCTGCAGTCTTGTTTCATTGCTGTGTAGAGTTCTAGGCTCGGGCTGGAGCCCATGATCTTGGACCCTACTGGGCGGGAGGACCCCAGAGCTCAGCCTCCAGCCCAAGCACAGACGTCTGCACAGCAACAAAACAGCCCTGCAGTTCAAGCCCCACAAGTGTGAGTGGGCTGGCATGGGCCAGACGCAGGTTTGCCTTTGCAGGGTAGACACACCCAGAGAGGATGGGCCTGAAAACAGCTGACAGATATAAATAAAAAACACACCAACTCCAACCAAATTCCCTCTCACAAGTCACGGAAGAATCTGTCCCATTTCTTTCTTTAAATTGCAACTCTTTTCATTATAATTCAATTCTCAAATTCCAATTCAGACAGAAGATATGCATTTACTTTTAAAAACAAAATAATAATAAAACTAAAAACTTCCTTTCTGGCCCCCAGCCAAGACAGGAGCTGAAGGTGCCAAGTTTCCGCTAACAGATGTTTTCAGCAACTCCTGGAAGAAGTCCTCCTCCAGGGAAACATGACAAAACAGTTACTTACCTGTACTCTGGCTGCTGTTCTTCAGAATGTGGGTGCACATGTGTGCTGAGCTCAGGTGTGTGTGCGCCCAGTGCACTGCAGTCATGGCCGTAGTTTGAGGGGACGGGACGGGCATTGCCCCTCATGGAGAGGCAAAGCTTAGGGGGGCACAAGGGGTCACATGCCACTGCTCCCCAATTTCTGCAGAGGGGCTCTGTCCTTCGCATGCTGCGCCTCCCTTCCCCCAGCGAGTTTCCAACTCACTTGGCCACTGTCTCCTAGTGAGAGTGGCCACTCTGGGATGCCACCTCCTGAGTCCTAGTGCCTGTTGTCAACTCAACGTGTGCTGGGAGCCCTGCATGGCCATCATCCTGTTTCTGGTACAAAGGTGAGTGCCCATTGGGGCTGTGGGGGGCAGGGCAAGGGAGTGGAGCAGGGCAGGGGAAATGGAGGAAGGGTGGAAGAGGCAGTGGGGAAGGGAGGGGGACGGTACAGAGCAGGGGGAAGAGAAGGATAGGGGAATGGGGCAGAAGGATGAGGAAGTGGGGGGAGGGGGATAAAGGCAGAGAACAATGGGAAGAGGAAAGGGGATGGTGTGGAGAGGGGATGGCAGGAAGGCAGCTACAGCAGTACCAGGAGACACCAGAGCGGCAGCATCACTGCAGCAGCCGGTGCTGGAGTCGCCACAGCAGGCAGCAGCAGCAGCTGGGATGCTCCTATATAAGCTGACCCATCTCCCCTGCCTCCATGACCTGCAACACCAGCAGCCCAGGTACCACTCCAGGTTGGGGGAAAGAGCCAGTGAGCCAGGGGAAGTGGCTTCAGTGCATGTTCACACACATGCACATATACATGTGTTGCCCACCGAAATATAGCAGTCAAACTACGCCTATGACTGGAGCCAGAGTTTTCTGCAGCAATAACATGGGGCGGTATATGTGCTCTGCACATCCTCTTGGTCCCTCCCAAGACTATGTAAAGGTGGCACTGCCCAAATCCTGTCAGTTAGAATCACAGAGTATCAGGGTTGGAAGGGACCTCAGTTGGTCATCTAGTCCAACCCCCTGCTCAAAACAGGACCAACACCAACTAAATCATCCCAGCCAGTACTTTGTGAAGCCGGACCTTAAAAACCTCTAAGGAAGGAGATTCCACCACCTCCCTAGGGAACCCATTCCAGTGTTTCACCACCCTCCAAGTGAAAAAGTTTTTCCTAATATCCAACCTAAACCTCCCACTGTAACTTGAGACCATTACTCCTTGTTCTGTCATCTGCTACCACCGAGAACAGTCTAGATCCATCCTCTTTGGAACCCCCTTTCAGATAGTTGAAAGCAGCTATCAAATCCCCCCTCAAGCTGATCAGACCATGCCCTTCCCTGTCTGTTTATCACAGTTGTATTGTCAGTCAGTATCTGAACAGATAAGCCCCTCATGTTTGGGAGAAAAGCACATGAACTGCTCAAAGCTCGAGGACATTGATACAAAGAGCTGTTTCTCATTCCACCCATAACGCTTGAGTTTTCAACCCATGAAGGTGCGCACCCCTTCCTATAAATCAATTTCTCCAGGAGAAGAGTCTGGGTCCAAGGGTCTGTCAAAGACGACTGAGCAAATACCCACACAACAGGCTGCTACTTTAAGCCCAGTGAGCAGTGGATTCCACCAGTGCCCAGCACCAAAATTAACTACTAAAATAGCTAACATAAAATAAAACAATAAGGGAAACCTAATCCCTGGGTACTAACTGCTGACTAGCTATTTATGGGGGAAGGTAGAAAGCTAAACTCAGTGACTACGCAGAATAAACAACTGTGAAGCAAACCGCACAGGGAGCCCTGACTCAGGCAATGTGTGATGAGAAGGAACTGAGCGGGGCAGGGGCAGCATCGCCCTTACATTACCTTAGGACAGCCCACAAGTTGGCCATGGCGCACGAGCCGCCGAAATGGGCACTCAGGCGGAAAACTCTCCGCTGTGCTGGGTGAACACGCCCCTGAGTGGAATACACACGTGCAACCACTCAATGAAGAATCTTAAACTCAAGGGAATTAACTGACTTTCCAATATGCTGTTTCATGAGGTAGCTGCGTTGGTAAGCCCTTCCTCAGCCATCTGAGGGCTAAGGCCCCTCTCCTCCCCAGCTTGACCCTGCTTAGACTGTGGGTCTCCCAGACATGGTAAGAGGGAACACACTATACCACTCCACCAGTCCCAACAAGGAGGTACCACAGTTCCATCCCATTACTAACCAGACTGAGTAGCTGGTCAGGTGCATTGGAGAAATAAGTTGCATCACAAATGGTTGAAACAACTTACTTTTCTGCAGAGCAAGATGGGAGGAAGGAAAAAAAAAACCATGACTCTGAGACTATGTCTATACTGCATAGTTAGCCTACGTGACCAGCACCTGGGTCTGAGCACTTGAGTTTACAGAGTCCAAGGCCAGAAGGGACCATTGTGATTATCTAGTCTGATCTCCGGCATCACACAGACATTGCCTGAATCAATTCCTGTTTGATCAAGACGAGATCTTTTAGAAAAAAAATCCAATCTTGATTTTAAAATTGCCAGTGATGAAGAATCCACCACAACTTGTGGTAAATTGTTTCAATGGTTAAATACTGTTGCTGTTAAATTTTTATGCTTTATTTCCACTCTGAATGTGTCTAATTTCAAGCCACTGGATGTTGTTACATCTTTGTCTGCTAGGTTGAAGAGCCTATTTCAAAAATTTGTTCCCATGTGGGTACTTACAGAGTGCAATCAAATCACCCCTTAACCTTCTCTTTGTTAAGCTAAATAGATTGAGCTCCTTGAGTCTATCACTATAAGACATGTTTTCTAATCCTTTAATCATTCTCCTGGCTCTTCTCTGAACCATCTCCAATTAATCAACATCCTTCTTGAACTCTGGGCACCAGAACTGGACACAGTATCCCAGCAGCAGTCACTCCAGTACCAAAAGCAGAGGTAAAATAACCTCTCTAGTCCTGTTCAGATGCATAAACAAGGGAGCTCACATTCAGCGGATTATGCACCATGACCCCCAAATCTTTTTCAGAGTCACTGCTTCCCAAGATAGAGTCCCCATCATGTAACTATGGCCTGTGTTATTTAGTCATAGGTGTCTACATTTACATTTAAGCTGTTCTAAAACACAGTGTTTGCATATACCCAGTTTAGCAAGAGATAGAGGTTGCTCTGTATCCATAACCGGTCCTCTTTGTTATGTACCACTTCCCTCAGTTTTTGTGTCATCTGTAAACTTCATCAATAATGATTTTATGTTTTCTTCCAGATCATTGATAAAAAGGTTAAACAGTACAGGGCCAAAAACTGATCTGTGCAGGACCCCACTAAAAACTCACCCATTCAATGATGAGTCGCCATTTACAATTACATTTTGAGATTTATCAATTAGCCAGTTTTTAATCCATTGAATGTGTGCCATGTTCATTTTAGAGCATGCTAAGTTTTTTTTTCCTCAATCAAAATGTTTTGCGGTAGCAAGTCAAACGCCTTACAGAAGTATTTTACTTTTGCACTCTTATCTGCACCAAACCTGTAATCTTGTATAAACAAAAAACAAAACTCAAGTTAGTTTGACAGAATCTATTTTCCATAAACCTATGTTGATTGGCATTAATTCTATTACCATTCTCTATATGCCATTCTGTACTACCATTTTCCTTGCCCTGTGAACAGAATACAATACAGGCAAGGCTGTGTTGTAGAGTCACACCCTGTGCTGCTGGCTGTGGTTGGCGGGTAGTAATCGATCTATCGGGGATCGATTTATCGTGTCTCATCTAGATGCGATAAATCAATCCCCGAATTGACACCCGTACTCCACCTTGACAGGAGGAGTAAGCAGAGTCGATGGGCGAGCCGCGGCAGTCGACTTGCCGCCGTGAGGACAGCCAGGTAAGTCGAACTAAGATACTTCAACATAGCGTAGCTGAAGTTGTGTATCTTAGATTGACACACACACACCCCAGTGCAGACCAGCCCTTAGAAAGGCAAAGCTGAAAAGGGGATATCTGTCTCCGGTTCATTAACGCAATTTACCAAGGACTTATATCTTCATGCTAGTGATGCAAGGGTTATGCTATTTTTAAATGTATTCTTCTGGGGAAAATACCACTGCCATTCACCTTTAATCACATTATAAATGCCGTTGTCAAAGAGGGTTTAGAAGAATACAATATTCTTCCTTTCAACAATCCATCTCCTCAGGGGTTTAAATGCATTAAATAATGCTGCATTCACTTTGGAACAAGGTGACACACCGAGTAAGGTTTCACATTTGTTTCCTGGTAACTGCCTGACTTTTGCCAGAGCAAGAGTCGATTTCAACTCTTGCAATGTAATTTCTGAAGGGGGAGGGGGTGGGAAAATGGATGAGGTCATCTAAATGATGAAGCATCACCATCACCCAGGCTAAACCCATCCACCCTTCCACTGAGCATAAATGACATGCCTATTACATCAGCAGCTTCCTGCTCAAGGAAGAAAAATAAAAACAAAATTGTGCAGTTAACAAAATCCAAGCAAACACAACCAGTCCAGGAATTAGAATGATTTTTATTTTATTTTATTGCTACGGAGACTTTAGATTTGCTACAGACCAATACTAACATTAATCAGTCCAGAGATTTAGCCTATATTGGTTTTAACTCTAACACTGAAGTCTGCACAAAGCCAACTGCAGGGGGGAAAACTGCATCCACATCCCAAACAGGCTGTGCATTGGACAAGGAATCGCTGGCATGGGTCAGCTTACAGGCAGCCGCACTGGCTGTGACTGCACAGCAGTCAGTATAATTTGTGCACTGAGCAAGGACTCTGGCTTCTGTCAGTGCATAGCCAGCAGCACTGGCTATGGCTGCACAGTGCAGCACTGTCAATATATATACACTGTGCAAGGAGATAGGCATTAGTCGGTGCATATGCAAAAGCACTGTCCAAGACTCCAGTAAGATCTGTATAGACATTGAGCAATGACTGCCTGTCTACACTCTTATATACAGTGGTCCCCTGTACAATCTTTCCAGTTAGGCCTTAAACAACACCGTGTTAGGGGTTTGCACTCTCCCTTGTACTTAGCATCAGAAATAACATGGGGACACTGTAAATATTTAGGTAATTAAGTCAATTTAAAAGTGTTATAGAGCAATCGCTGACTAGGGAGGCTCACTAAAGTGGACACTGGTGGAGCCATGTTATGTGACTGAGCCTAGCTCGCTAATATCAAGCCCCCATAGCACTGTCTTCTATTTAACCAGGCACATGCAGGCAGGCATTTCATTTCAGTACCTCACAAGCCACCCACACACCCCTGGCGTCACCGTTTCCCACACACTCATTCTATGTGCTCTACATCTTGAGCGCAGCAGGATTAAAGAATACAAATGCAAGCGCTGACACAGGAAGGGAGTGAGTCTTGGGGTACTCATTTCAGACAAAACAACCTGTCATTCAGCCTGTGTGAAGACTCCGATAATGACTCAGAGACTGGGGTATGGGATGGGAGCGGCTGAATACGCTGGTTTAAACATCAAAGCACACGGACTATTGTGGAGGCTTAGCACAAGAGACTCACTCTCTGTCGCTGCTCCTCCACAAATGACCTATTCCCTTTTGAGCTCTCAAAAAACAAAAAAATCCAGTCATTGAATATGAAATCTTTTGCCCATGTGCCAGATACAGACAGCTGCATTTTCCAGCTAAATCAGCAACCACTCAACCTGTGGCTTTGATTTTTGGCAAACCCCACACGTGAAGCAGGATAAACTATTGACAGTTTGATGGAAAATCGCCAAGGAAAATCCAGGGTGTTGTTGGGAAGCAGTATCTTTAATTCAGGAGAGGGCAGCTTTGTCCCCACAGTGTTCGAGGACAAGGTGTCTCTGGAAGCTCACCTTTCTATCTTTTGTTTTAAACTGAAGGCCCAGATTTGTAATGTTATTTAGGCATTGCTATGCTCAGCATTGCACTGCCAAACTGATTTAGGTGTTTACACCTCACTTTCTAAAGGTATTTAGCACCTAAATCCCCATCAACTGCCAGTGAGATTTTGGCTCTTTAGTGCAGGTGTGGGCAAACTTTTTGGCCTGAGGGCCACATCTCGGAATGGAAATTGTATGGCGAGCCAGCTGGGGCAGGGGATTGAGAGGCACCGGGGGGGGGGGGAGATGAGGACTCCAGTTGGGGGTTCAGACTCTGGGGTGGGGCTGGAGATGAGGGTGCTCCGGGCTGGGATGGAGAGGTTCAGAGGCGGCTCTCGGCTGGGGTAGGGGCACATAGAATCATAGATCATTAGGGTTGGAAGGGACCTCAGGAGATCATCTAGTCTAACCCCCTGCTCAAAGCAGGACCAATCCCCAACTAAATCCCCAAATGGCCGCCTCAAGGATTGAACTCACAACCCTGGGTTTAGCAGGACAATACTCAAATCACTGAGCTATCCCTCCCCCCACATGGGAGGGTGAGGCTCCGGTTGGGGGTGCAGACTCTGGAGTGGGGCTGGGGATGAGGTGTTTGGGGTGCAGGAGGGTGCTGCGGGCTGGAATCAAAGGGTATGGAGGGCAATCAGGACTCGGGCAGAGGGTTGGGGCACGAGGGAGGCTCAGAGGTACAGGATCCAGGCAAAGCTTACCTGAAGTAGCTCGTGAAAACAGCGGCCCATCCCCCCTCTGGCTCCCACATGGAGGCAGTGCCGCACTGCCCCATCCGCAGGCACCGCCCCCACAGCTCCCATTGGTTGTGGTTTCCGGCCAATGGGAGCTGCAGAGCCGGCCCTTGGGGCAGGGGCAGCATGCGGAGCCCCCTGGCTGCCCCAGGTGGAGCTGCTGCACGCACAGAGCAGAGCAAGGCAAGCTCCCAACCCTGCTCCCCGGTGGGAGCTCAAGGGCTGGATTAAATGGTCCAATGGTGTGGATGTGGGCCGTAGTTTGCCCACCCCTGCTTTAGTGCCTAAATCCCTTTTGAAAATGCAATTCAGACACCAAAATCAGTGAGGCATTGCATTGCTGGGCACAGCAACATCTGTATACCTTCTAAAAATCTGGACCAAAGAGGTTTGGACTATTCTGTATGGCTCATAAGATGTAAAACTGAAATCCTGATCATCTGTGTTCATTGGAATGACCCTATCACAACATAATTGTTAACTACCACTAATGAAAGAGGAGTTCCTGTTCAAACTCAAGGTCTGATACTAGAAATACCAGTCTGCCAATTTACATTCTCCTTGGAGTTTTAATGTGGGGTACTCATTTCTTGACCTTGCTGTGCAGCGGCCCTGTGCCCTGTTACACAGCTGATGCCTTCTATCACAGAGATAGGAAGGAAGGAAGGAAGGAAGTGGAGGATAAGTTGAATGGAAAGCAAGTGATGTATATAGTTCGTAAAGCACTCTGGCATCCTGGAACAAAGCTGTGATCATGTTGGTTGGAACATGTCCTCTGTCTGATACAAATATATCTGTCAAACATAACAAAGAAACCACTTTGGGCCATAGACTCATAGACTTTAAGGCCAGAAGGGACCATTGTGATCATTTAGTCTGACTTGCAAATCACATTCCATTGCCTAACCCACCTCCTCCTGTACCAGACCCATAACCTCTGGCTGAGTTGCTGAAGTCCTCAACCATGACTTAAAGACTTCAAGTAAGAGCAAATCCACCATTTGCACTATACCATGCTATTCCACCACCTTTACCTTTATTTCCGTCTTTCTTGAACAGCACATACCCTTTAATACCTATGCTCCAGTCCCAACTACTATGCCCTCATGTTTCTGTTATCTCTATAATATCTGGTTTTACTTGCTGCACCAGTAGTTCTAGTACCTCCATTTTGTTACCCAGGCTCCTTGCATTGGTGTACAGACATCTTAGTTGTTTCTGCTTGGCTTTTCCCAGATTCCTTGCCTAATTAGGTACAGTCATTCTATTGCTAGTATCGCCTACCTGATTGTTAGTGTCATTGGTATTGGCACTATCTTTCCTCTTGCTATCCATTCTCCTATCCTCTGTTGTTCCTTTCTCTATTGCTGTATCCTCTCTTACTTGATTTTCCTCCCACACAATGTTAGAAAGAGGCATGGATATTACGAGTGTCTCTCAACTGTCTCTCCTGAATTCCTAGATTAAAGCTGTTTTAATCAGTTGTGCCAGCCTCCATCCCAGAAGTCTATTCCCCTCCCTGTTCAGGTGGAGTCCATCCCATGAGAACAGTCCTCTGTCTGTGAATGCCTCCCAGTGGTCAAACACTCAAAAGCCCTCCTTATAGCACCACTGCCTGAGCCATCTGTTGATCATCATAATCTTGTCTCACCTTTGCTCTCCTCCTCTACGGACAGGTAGAATCCCATTGAAGATCATCACCTGAACCTCCATTTCTTCAAGCATCTTCCCTAGCCTGGCATAATCTCCCTGGTTGCATTCCAGTGAGAATCTAGCTGTATCATTTGCTCCTACATGAAGGAAAATCAGTGGATTCTTTACAGCTTCAGTTAGGATCCTCTTCAGCCTCAGGTTCACATCCCATATTTTAGCTCCCCGGAGACAGAACACCCTTCTATTCGCTGGGTCAGATCTGGTGACAGGTCTGTCTGTTCTTCTTAGTAGGGAGCCCCCCAAACACATAGACCTGCCTCTTCCTGGTGCTGATGCGATTCCCCAGCCTTCCCCCTTCTGTTCTTTCTAACTGCAAGTCCTCTTGTCTCGTGTTCTCACTTGCAGTCTTCTGCAAATCTCTCTCTGTTCTCCTGGGGCTCTGAATGCTGGCTATCTCCACTGACTCTTCCCCTCTTCTTGTAGGACTAGCCACTCTTCTCTTATTCCTTGCCCTCCCACCTCTTGTTACTGCTTGCTGTACCCCATCTTGTGTCTCCAACTCAGTAAGCCTGTTCCTGAGCTCTCCTTCACTAGCCAGTCTTGTCCTCTGCCTGGTTCTCACAGTCACACGCTTCCACTGGCCGCTCTTGTCACCCAGCACTCTACCCTCACAGTTCTCCAGTCCAGCTTGCACTTGCGAGTCTTGATTTCCATTCAGTCTCTTCTTGCTTTCCCTCCATCATCTGCTTGAATCCACTTCAAACTCAACCATAGTTTCTACCGCATCTCTAAACCGCAGATCTTCTCTTCCATCAGCTCTATCAGGTGGCACTTCATACAAATGAAGCGCTTTTCAGGTACCCACTCCAGGATAATGTACATGCCGCAGCTTCCACATCCAGTCATAGAATCATAGAATATCAGGGTTGGAAAAGGGACCTCAGGAGGTCATCTAGTCCAACCCCCTGCTCAAAACAGGACCAATCTACGGATAGATTTTTACCCCAGTTCCCTAAATGGCCCCCTCAAGGACTGAACTCACAACCCTGGGTTTAGCAGGCCAATGCTCAAACTGCTGAGTCATCTTCATAGTCTCTTCCATTCCTTGGGTCACTATTACTGCTGCCTTTGTAGCTGTCATAGCCCTCCCTCCTAAGCTCCTGTCATGGAGAACACACACACCCCCTACCTCTCTGCCAGACTTTTACACACACACACACACACACACACACACACCCTCTCTACCAGAGTTCCAGTACAAACCTCCGTTCCAAGCTCAATTTGCTGGCTCCTCTGCCATGGGCTGGCTACTTAGCTAGAAAAGCCCCTTAATCAGGGTTCTGTTATGATCCAAAGCTCTGCTTTAGAGAGAAAGTTTGGATTGGGTGAAAGTGTCACTTTGTCTATCTGAAGAACTGAACATGGAGGATTCACCATCAAAGCCTATAGCTCATACACTCGCTGTCTCCTAACCAACGTCATAGCTAATCAGAGTGCTATAAAGTCTTCTGTAGTCTGATCAGGTGACTGCATTAGTTTAATCAAGTCTTGTTTCAGTTCCCAACGAAGGCGCCATGAACCAGAAGAAAATTATTCAATTAACATATTTCTTCATTATGGGGGTAGTTAATGTTGAAATAACCTTGAACAGATGTACCAATTGACATTATATTTACTAGATAAGCTGCAGACAATCCTGATCGCTTAAAATATACTAGCTAATCCAAAACATTAGGAATTGGGACTGACATTAAGATGAGCCATTTGTTAAACGATCATAATAAAAATCTGTTCTATTTGTATGCAAAAGCCTTCTTTTTGTCAGTCTGTAAGAGGATGTTTTGTATTTCAAAAAAACCCCAAACACTCCATGACTATTCAGTTTGGATTCCGGATGAATATATCATTTTGACATAACAATCCTGCAAAAAATGTTGGGATGAAAAGTATGATACACAGTAGTTACATTAAAGTCATTGTGGACATAATTTATATTGACCAGTCATAAATTATTTTGATTGTAATCTCTTTGGGGCCATTTTGTTCTGGTTGTGTACAGTTCCAAGCACAATGAGGACCTGCTCTCTGACTGGGGCTCCTAGGTGTTATGGTACTACAAATAAATAGATAACAACAATAGTAGGACAATAAATACCACAACATTACCACAGACATTTCCTCTTCTAAGTATAGGAAATAAGGGGGTAACCCAAAACCCACTGAAGTAAGCGGATTGACTTGAATGGACATTTCATCAGATCTCAACTGCAGTACTTCACATAGCATGTTTGGCAAATATTGTCTTTTTAGATTGTGGCCACAGTAGAGGTATGATAAATTATGTATAAAGTCAATGGATGATTCTCGTTAAATCTGAAGATTAAATCTTAATGTCCCAAATGAGAATTTTGTTGTATTCAGCAACAAAGAGGAATTTAAAGAGAGATGCACACACACATGCATACACAAGCGTGCAAATGCCCGTGCGCACACACACAAAAGAAGCAGAAGTCACACTTCCTGCAAGGAGGAAGGGCATTTGAAGCCGAGATAAATTGGTGTGATTTACAGAAATACTCTCTTTAAATGTAAACAGAGGTTTATTAGCCTTCTTTTAAAGAAACATAATTTATTGACCCTTGAAGGGTCAAGTAGTCGTACAAAAGAAAAAATAATAAAAAAAATGGCAACTGTTCTGTTCAACGGTAGTAATTATCCTCTTCCTCTGAGTGGGAAGGAGGAAATAATGAGGGTGGCATTATACGATCAGAATTACAGTCATTTTATTTTCTAAAAACACCCGAAAAAAAGTGTTTCGGGTTTTTTTTTAAACTGTCAGTTTGGATTTTGCCAATTTCTGGAAAGGTTCCAGTTTACACTGTATTTCTTATTTGTAACAAAGTTGTACTTTTCCCTTCCAAACATTTCCAGGGATCGGTCAGGAGGGATGTGTGTTGAGGGGATCCATTATCAGTCGAGTAATAAGTAAAACTGAGTTCACGACCAATTATAATAACTGAAGACCCTGTGAGAACCTTGAGCAAAAGAAGGAGCCCTGAAGAGAGTTCACCCATGCAGAATACACTGGAGCTGCTGACATACTGACCCATTCAAGACTAGCGATGGTGCTCAAGCTGGATCCTCCCTGGTCCATTTCAGTGTAGCTGATGGCATGGCAGGGTACTTGAGAGCCCTTCAACTTTAGAACTCATTCCTCCTTTTCATTCAATGTAGCTTGTACTTGTTTATCTTCAGGACATACTGCAGGGCACTGGGCGCTGGACTAGATGACCTCCTGACGTCCCTTCCAGCTCTAAACTTCTATGGTGCTATGATTTATGGTACACTGCAAGTCTCCTCTTTCATAGAATCATAGAATATCAGGGTTGCAAGGGACCTCAGGAGGTCATTTAGTCCAACCCCCCTGCTCAGTGAGGTGTTTGGGGAAGGAGATGTTATATGAGAAGTAATAACTGATAAGAACAAGATAGTATCAGAGGGGTAGCCGTGTTAGTCTGGATCTGTAAAAGCAACAAAGAATCCTGTGGCACCTTATAGACTAACAGACGTTTTGCAGCATGAGCTTTCGTGGGTGAATACCCACTTCTTCGGATGCAAGAAGAAGTGAATACCCACTTCTTCTTGCATCCGAAGAAGTGGGTATTCACCCATGAAAGCTCATGCTGCAAAACGTCTGTTAGTCTATAAGGTGCCACAGGATTCTTTGTTGCTTTTAAAGAACAAGATACTTTTCCTCAATTCTCCTTTGCAACATGGTTTAAGGAGGTACAGCCATACTTTGCGGAGTTGCTGATAGGCAGCAGGTTTAAAACAAATAAAAGGAAGTTCTTCTTCATGCAGCGCACAGTCAACTTGTGGAACTCCTTACCTGAGGAGGTTGTGAAGGCTAGGACTATAACAATGTTTAAAAGGGGACTGGATAAATTCATGGTGGCTAAGTCCATAAATGGCTATTAGCCAGAATGGGTAAGAATGGTGTCCCTAGCCTCTGTTCGTCAGAGGATGGAGATGGATGGCAGGAGAGAGATCACTTGATCATTGCCTGTTAGGTTCACTCCCTCTGGGGCACCTGGCATTGGCCACTGTCAGTAGACAGATACTGGGCTAGATGGACCTTTGGTCTGACCCGGTACGGCCTTTCTTATGTTCTTATGATGGCTTTTGTTTTTTACATTTGATTGTGCATTTATGTGCCTGTTAAAGGAGTCTAGAGCTTGTGATCAGTGTCTCTTGGTAGATACTGTAAAGCCAAATAAGCAAAATAGAATAATTCATTAAACATTAATGCAAATACCTTAAAACAAAGTCTCCTGAAGTTTCCCTTTGCATCCTTTAAAGCAGCGGTTCTCAAACTTCATCACAATGCGACCCCCTTCTGACAACAAAAAAATACTACACAACCCTGGGGGGGTGGGGACCGAAGCCTGAGCCTGAGCCCGCCCAAGCCCCATCATCCCGGGGGTTGGGGGGGCAAAGCCGAAGCCCCACTGCCCCAGTGTGAGAAGCACTGCTTTAAAGCATTGCCACCAGAGAGGGAATGCACAGGAAATTCATTACTTCCCAAAGGATTCTCATTAGGATTTAGGTAACTGAACATCTCACCATGCCTGCCCACTAGTACAAGTGGAAGATTGTAGGGTACGGATTCTATCAGTTTTTTAAACCTGTTACAATGAATTGCAATTGGGAAAGGGGTGGGGGGACGAACCCTCTGCATTATGGCAGCATTCTCATGGAGATTTTTCCTACACAAACATCAGGAAATTAACTGTGTTTTTTTCCAAAACAAGCACAAATCAGCTCTCCTGCACATATGCTGCATTTTATATCACTGTACAAGGTGTTAACAGTAATGCCTTAAAATATGCACAATATAGTGGAGTTGCTGTGGGAACCATAATTTTGAATTTCCTGACTCCTGTGCGGGTGGGGAAAAAAATCAACCATAACAGTCATTGCTTTAACATCAGCAAGTTTTATACATTTAATTTCTTTTGTATATTTTAAAGAAGGAGAAAACAAAAAGATCCCAGATGGGTTATAGAAGGAAATATTCCCACACACACAAGTTCAAACCTGATCTGTGCATGTTCATCAGGGAATTGCACATACAACCTCAGGTATTGCAGGCACCTAAGCTGGGCATATGCAAATCTGCCTATGTACACAAGTATGCTTTGAAGATGTGGTCCTGTCAGATATGAATTTCCACAAAAGGACATTTCAGAACCACCATTTCACATGCACTGAAGTAAAAAGACACCAACTTTAACTGGCAAAGTGTAAGATTTGAAGAAAAGGGACTTCCAGCTGAGACATGTTTAGCCCAGCCCCTAACAACTCAGCCAGGGGAAAAAAATCTCTTCTGCTTCACTTAGTAAACATGCTATCTTTGAATCTCAACAGTCCCCGTTTGTGTCTCAGCTGTGGTTACATCAAATCAGGACAAGCATGGAATCCCGCCACAAACTAGAGATCTCCACTAACTGGTGAAGTCCACTCCAATGACTGACGCTAGACGTCTAACACAGCAGCAACATAGCAGTAAAACAAGCGGAGCATCTATTTTTAAAATTTTCACTGTGTAATACAAACTGGATTCTTCTGATATCCATGATGCTAGCTCCTTTCTTTGGAACTCTATTCTGTCCTGATAACATTTCTCAACTTAGTTATAAATCACTTGTCTGGGATTTTATCTTTTTGGGGCAGATATTTCACTGTCATCCCTTCTGTCATCACTGTCATCCACAAATCAACGGTGACTGATCTTCAGTGGTAGAGCTGGCCATCTTGGGCTCAACTCTTCAAGGGGCTGAGAGCTCTCCAGACATGGTTGATTCAGATTTTGAATAAAGGTTCAAATAATTTCACCAATCCTCATTACAAAAATCAATGGCCTGATTTTCAGAGGGGAAGTCCAGCAACTGCTCCCGTTAAGTTGAACGTAAGCTGTGGACACTCAGCATGCCTGAGATTCAGACCAGTAGACTATAGCCTGGTAATGCCTCCAACGTCACAGTTTATCAAGCGGACAATATTTTATGTTGTCTTAATTTTTAATCCTGACTGGAGCCAAATAAATTACCTTAAATCCATTTAGATCCTTAACCACAGCTTTGAATAATTTTCTTACTCACCATTTAAAGCACATAATGATAATAAAGCACCTAAAGATAATAGAAGTTCTCTTATGAATATTAGATCAATTTCCTCAAATTACTGGGGTTTTAAGGGACAAATCTAAATCAAGTCATTGTTTTATATTGGCTTTAGTGGGTTCAGGATTTAGTTTATGAAGAATATGTACAGGAAGCAATTATGGTAAGATCTAAGTTACCTATTTTCTTTTAAAAAATGTGGGTTAAAAATTGCTTTCAGTTGTATACAAAAGTCAGTGTAGCTACACTGATGAATCACAGAATACCAGGGTTGGAAGGGACCTCAGGAGGTCATCTAGTCCAACCCCCTGCTCAAAGCAGTGCCAATCCCCAAACAGATTTTTACCTCTATTCCCTAAATGGCCCCCTCAAGGATTGAACTCACAACCCTAAGTTTAGCAGGCTAATGCTCAAACCATTGAGTTATCTCTCCCCCCAGAAGTAGAATGTGGCCCAAGATGTCCAATATTTCTGTGGCTATCCACAAAAGATCCATAGTTGGTGTAAAGCAGCCTAGCTCCATTGAGGTCAGTTTAGTCTCTCAGTTTAAACCAGTTCAGGAAGGCATCCTTAATTTAAGAAAGATGCTTAAGCATGTGTTTAGCTTTAAGCAGGTACTTAGATGGTTTCTTGACTTAGAGTGTTAGTTTCCACCAAAGATATCATATTCACAATGAACCAGATTGTATTCCCATTGTAATCAACGCAAGTTTGTACATTGACTTAAGTGGAATCAGGATTTGGCCAACTAAGATACAAGAATATGCCATTTGGGATTTTTTTTCATAGATTCATAGATTCTAGGACTGGAAGGGACCTCGAGAGGTCATCAAGTCCAGTCCCCTGCCCTCTTGGCAGGACCAAATACTGTCTAGACCATCCCTGATAGACATTTATCTAAACTGCTCTTAAATATCTCCAGATATGGAGATTCTACAACCTCCCTAGGCAATTTATTCCAGTGTTTAACCACCCTGACAGTTAGGAACTTTTTTCTAATGTCCAACCTAAACCTCCCTTGCTGCAGTTTAAGCCCACTGCTTCTTGTTCTATCCTTAGAGGCGAAGGTGAACAAGTTTTCTCCCTCCTCCTTATGACACCCTTTTAGATACCTGAAAACTGCTATCATGTCCCCTCTCTGTCTTCTCTTTTCCAAACTAAACAAACCCAATTCTTTCAGCCTTCCTTCATAGGTCATGTTCTCTAGACCCCTAATCATTCTTGTTGCTCTTTTCTGGACCCTCTCCAATTTCTCCACATCTTTCTTGAAATGCGGTGCCCAGAACTGGACACAATACTCCAGTTGAGGCCTGACCAGCGCAGAGTAGAGCGGAAGAATGACTTCTCGTGTGTTGCTCATAACACACCTGTTAATGCAGCCCAGAATCATGTTGGTTTTTTTGCAACAGCATCACACTGTTGACTCATATTTAGCTTGTGGTCCACTATAACCCCTAGATCCCTTTCTGCCGTACTCCTTCCTAGACAGTCTCTTCCCATTTTGTATGTGTGAAACTGATTTTTCCTTCCTAAGTGGAGTACTTTGCATTTGTCTTTGTTAAACTTCATCCTGTTTACCTCAGACCATTTCTCCAATTTGTCCAGAACATTTTGAATTATGACCCTGTCCTCCAAAGCAGTTGCAATCCCTCCCAGTTTGGTATCATCTGCAAACTTAATAAGCGTACTTTCTAAGCCAATAGCTAAGTAGTTGATGAAGATATGGAACAGAGCCGGTCCCAAAATAGACCCCTGCGGAACCCCACTTGTTATACCTTTCCAGCAGGATTGGGAACCATTAATAACTACTCTCTGAGTATGGTTATCCAGCCAGTTATGCACCCACCTTATAGCAGCCCCATCTAAATTGTATTTGCCTAGTTTATTGATAAGAATATCATGCAAGACCGTATCAAATGCCTTACTAAAGTCTAGGTATGCCATCATGTGCAATACTCTATCCATGATTAATCACAACTTGCTGGGGGTATGTGGGGGGAAAAAGACATCACAAGGCATAAACACATAACTGAATAACACAATTAAAGTATATTCCTTCCAAGGTACAAAGAGCTAATGGAACCGTTTAACAAGGCAGCTTTATCTGAGATTAAAGAAATACACTAACACCTCAGTAAACTAATACCAACTAAGTTACAACAAAGTCAGACACAGAACCTTAATTATCTGAAACCTGCAAATTAATATGAATTTTTGGCCTATTTCTTTTCCATAGTTGCAGAATCATTTGTGAATCCACACCCCACTCTCCAGAACAGCTCCCTAGCACAGATGGTCATTTTTTTTTAAATCAACCTGATTTTACACATGAAAAAAAAATGCCATTTTCTCAAATCCAAAGTTTTATGCAACAAAAATTAAGTTTTGCCAAGAAAGAAAGAAAGAAAGAAAGCAAGCAATGATCAGTGTAGACATTTGGTCTCAGGCCGCAGACCAGGCTCTGAGACCCACCCCTCTCGCAGGGTCTCAGAGCCCAGGCTACAGCCCAACCATGAATATCTACACTACAGTTTTACAGCCCTCGGCTGACCCAGGCCTCTGCAGGCCTTTTATTGGAGTGCATAAATTCCCTAAGTGACCACACCTTAAAACTGAGGTCTGAGATACAGTATCAGAAACATTCCCTACTTGTAAAAACAGTTAGATGTGAAAAAATCTCCCCAGGAAAGTCCATTTCTAGAGACATTTCGGAGTGGACAAAACAGTAGAAAGCATATGGTAGGGAATAGACCTGTATTAGCCAGGAACTGAACAAGATAATTCAACATTTCTATTTTTTAGGATTCTATGATCATTGCCATCTGCCAAGGGTGACACATGCTACTGAACAATATACAATTTTAAAAGGAGGAACAACCCCATTGAATTCAGTGGAACTACTCCACATCAGTAAGGGGATTACAGATTAGCACTTTATTAATGCTTCAGTTATTGTCCTCTAAAGTTCAAGCACACATACCTACCTGTTTGCTGCTTCTCTGCCCGGAAGGAAGCAAAGCTTTGGACTTCTCTGCTATTTTCTGCCAAAGGAAAAAAAAAAGGGATTTTTGGCATCAATGGTCAAATATTTTTGAGGGGGGAGGAATCACATTTAACTCTTTTTTCATTCACATTATATTTTTTAAAAAATAGAAATTAAAATAACCCTGTAGCTTAGCAATGGAAAAACTGCCTTGAAGAAGTAGACCTTTCAGGAATGAAGTCATTTAAGCTTCAAGCATGACAAGGTTATCAAAACCAAAATATGCATTTAAGAAATGACAGTCAGGACGTGGGTAAGTAGCAATTTACCAGTCAGTTCAGCTTCCTGCCACAACCGGGCATTCGCAAAATGCAACAGCTAATTTTGGCACTATGGGATTTATTTAAAAAGTCAGATGTACAGCACAGATGGAATATGCTGATGAACATGAATCTAACAACAAACAAACTCATTACACAGATATTTTTGACTTGTGATTTAACGAGACAGTGCCATCTAATTTAGACTCAGCACTTAGGTTTTTGAAACAGAGGCGGAAAGGTTGTATGAAGAGACATATGCATAGAAATAATACAGTGGCATTTCTACATACAAACTTTAAAGACTAATTAGTTGGGGATTTGTCCTGCTTTGACCAGGGGATTGGACTAGATACCTCCTGAGGTCCCTTCCAACCTTCATATTCTAGGATTCTATGGAAACTTTTTTAAAAAAACCACTTTCCTGCAGCATTGGAAACCCAAACAAACAGCGTGGCTCTAATGCAGGAGAAACAGTAAGTGAATCTTCCCAGTCTACTTCCATCATCACATGCAAAAAAGTCAACTGTGTCAGTGGTGTAGTGTACATGAGGGTTTTTAAAAAAATAATAAATTCTTTCAACTTCACTGATATAATGTGTTATCAACAAAGGACCCAATTCAGCAAAGCACTTAAGAACATGTTTGACTTTAATGGGTCTTAAGCAGATGCTTACAACTAAGCACATAATTAAAGAGTTTTGCTAAGCAGGGGTGGGACAGCCCACATTTAAAATGAAGTACAGGTTAAAGCGGTTAATCAAGGCCAGAGAAAGAACTAGTTGTTATTCAGACACCTGACTTTTACCCTGATGGTACCTCTTTGGTACCCATCAGAAATAGAACTGGTTTGTGTGTGTGTTTAATAAAAATAAATGAAATCCTATTAGATCCTCATAGAAAGTGTCTTGTATGCAAGTGTTAGGGCTGGATTGTATGCTTCAAATATTTCATTTGCACAGAATCCTCCTTCTCCCCACTTTCGACACAAGCGCATGGCACTCCCATTGCAGAAGGGTAAGTAGGAGCTCAAGTTTGGTCAGGCTGCGCTTCAGCAGGGTTTGGAGCACTCAGGCAGATGCCTCATTGAGTAGGGTTGGCTGGGACTTTTCTGACAAAGTGGCTTTTTTGCTGGGAAATGCCAATTTGTTGAAACTGAAGTGTTCTGTGGAAACGGTTCGGTTTTGATGAACTTCAGTTGAAATGCCAGCTTGCCTAGTGGTTTGCTGGGGGGTTCAGGCTTACAGGGTCCGTAGTTCCAGGACAACCCTCCCATGTGGACTAGGAAGACCTGGGACACCCGACTCTAGCAAGGGCTACCAGGTATGTCTACACAACCTGTAGAAGCTGGGTGGAGAGACTCGGGCTGGCAGGGTTCGCGGTAGCGCTCTAAAAATAGCTGTGAGGCTCAGTCCCACGGGCTGTGTAGACACAGCCTGAGGGTATTGGCTTCCAACTCTGCTTCAGCTGGGGCCTCCAACTCTGAGGCAGTCTCCATTGTGAGGCTGCCCCAGAGCCAGGGAGTCCCCTTGAGCCAGAGGTATCGGCTCTGTTTCAGAATAACCAAAAGGAAACATTTCAATTTTTCTCAAAAAAAAAAAAAATCCAGAATTTTCTTTCTGCAGGAAATTGCAAAATGTCTAGTCTTCGTTCTGGTTTGAAATTAAAACTTTTCTTTAAAGTATCAGAATCTCCTGCGGAATGGAAATTCCAAATTTTGACCAGCTCTACCCCGAGGCTATCATATGTGGAACAGATGATAATTGAGAGGACAGGGTTGGGGAAGTAAATTTGTGAGTCATCCGCATAGAGATAACTGGTGAAACCTTGCAAATGGAGAAGGTCACCCAGGAATAAGGTGGGGAGGGAAACCAGAAGGAGAGGATTGGCTTTTGGTTATTTCATTTAACAGTTTGAGCTGTTGCAGCATTTTCTATTCAGCTATAGGCCTCTGGAATCCTTAGGGTCTTAAACTTTTAATTTAGCAGAGCTGTCAAGGTAGGTCAACGTTTAAGCCTAACGATGTTGGACAGTGTCCCTTTAAATTGCATAGGTAAGAGCAACGCTGCACACTAAAGTTTCTTTTTCTCTTTCACCTCCCCTAAAGTCACACTAGCCATCCTGCATCTGTTGTGTCACTCTCCGATGCGCCATGCTGTGCTGTCATCACAGTACTACAGCTGCCCCTGACATTCAGCCATGGATGGATGGAGCCAGTTTATCAGTAAATTATTTTATATGTTGCTATTTCACTAAATGTTTTGCGGTATTTCCATACACTGTGCCACAAAACAACAGGACGAATATGTTGCAATGATCATGCCGTATAACACAGACACAAAAAAAAAGACATGAGACACCCTATTGGTCAGTTCCATGCTCTTGGGAGTCCATAGTTGCTGTTGATCAACATATTTCCAAATCCGCAAATCAAACAGTGAAAGGAAGTGCAGGAGTCCTATTACCTTTTGCACAGCTCCATATCGCTGGATGGCATCAGACAGCTGGTTATTCAACCTGTCCAGCTGAAGTCGCTCTTGCTGTATTTAGAAGACAAAAGTAAAGTAACAAAATCAGTACTAACCAATAAAATGGCTGACAATTCAGCAGAAAGTGATTGTGTATGACCTTGAGCTGTGATCCTGCAAGATCTCCTAAGCTAAGCAACATTAGATCTGCCTGGTATTTCAACAGTATCTGAATTACTAGAAATACCAAGGTGCTACAGCAAGTTATTTTGGTTAGTGAGTAAGGGGATGCTTTACCCTTTGAGTTTTCCAAGTAGTCTCCCATGTATTTACCAAACTGGACTGATTTTGCTTAGTTTATGCAACCAAGCACTTCCAAAGGAAGAGCTAGACACCATTGTTGGACAAATAAAACTAGATCAGAAACAATACAAGAGAAAATACAATAGGGAACAATCCTAGACTATTTTTCTCCCACAATACTTTATTATTTATTTAATAAATAGACTATGACGCTCATCCATGTAGTATCTGGACCACACTATCTAACAGGCCTTTTGCATGTCTAATTTCAACAGGCCAAATCCCAAAGCCCTTATATTTCACTCTGACATTACTAAGTCTAGTCTAAAGAATAAACATTTTCTGGTAGGAAAGTCGCTTATGGGTGTGATTTTTATGACATTTTTATACCAGCAAAAGCCTAATGCAGATCTAGTTATACCAAGAAAAAAATATATATGTTTGCTAGTATAGCTTATTTCACTCAGGAAACTGGTACAATCTACAAGGGCAAAATTACTTTTTTTGTCAATATAAGCTGTACAGTTATACCAGCAAACCCCTCCTAGTGTAGATCTGGCCTAATGCAAATTCCCATTGGCATCCGTGGGAGTTTGACTTCAGGCAAAATCTGAGTAAAGACCTCAGGTTTTGTCCATATGATTTCACAGGAGGTCTGCCAGACATCATGACATTCATTTTAGGGCCGGTCAAATCATATTTGGAGAATACATTAGTGGATGAATTTCACCAGTACTCACAGAACGTTATATTCAGCAAATACTTTTTGCAGCATTCAATCAGCAATATTATTCAGCGAGTACATAATGTGATGAATATCAGCGCAATTTGCCAAAAAAGCAGAAAAATGCCTTTTCCGCTGTTCGGCCAGATCTAATTGATATGAATTATCATGTCACACTGATGATGCTACAGTCAAGAAACCACTGAGAATATGTAAGCTTTATTCTCATTACAAATCCCCATATTCTCTTTTGGGAAAACAGAGTATTTGTTCACAAGCTGCCAAAAAATACAAAATCAAAACCAAAAAACAACAAACACTCTGTATCCATTATACAACAAACGCACAAGATGGTGCAATACTATAGGTATATTGAAAATGAAAAGCAAACATATTACAGCAGGATGCTCTAGACACCACATTTTAATTCATGCATTTATTTAATGACAACACGTCTATAGAAGAGATGTTATCAATGGAACAGAATGTTGCAGCGTGGTCTCCTGCAGCTCTTTTTTAATGCCAAGGCAGACCCCAAATGTCTTTAATGCAGCGGACATTGATTCTGGAAGAATGAATGTCACATCAAAAGGAGTTTATTTGGATGATGACAAATGACTGATTGGACCATTTTGTCTGATGGATGATTCTGTACTTGGTCTGATTGAGAACTTTGCAACCAGCATCAGTGAGGATTACCAGTATATTACAATTAGCAAGAAGGGCTGGATGAAAAGCAGAGCTGCCAGCACACATGTTTTCAGGCACCAGATCACTGAGTGTGTGTCTCCTCACCTAGTTCCAGTTTCCAGGTTGTTTAATCCACCCCCAGTAACTGTACTGATCAAAATCCATCCAAACCCAGTCCAGCACCCACTGGAGTAAAAAAGAATTTTATCACTGACTTCAAAGAGAGCAGGAGCTCTTAGAATTAGAATTTCAGTAAAAAAAGATGCCCAAGCCAGCAGTGCTTCTCCAAATAACATGCTGTAAACAGGAATAGTTCAATGGGCTGCAGCATTACTGTTCTAAAATGGAGGGCTTCGGACCAACACTATAGTATTTTTTAATCAGCGTCTGTGTTGGATCATCTTTCAGAAACCATCAGTGGTTCAGAGGAGTCCTCTGAAGCCTTGGAGCTTGCATCTTAAAATTCAAGCCCCTTGTGGGCTAAAGTATTCAGGTTTGCATAGAGATATGTTGGGAGAAAGGGAGGGGGCATCATTTAAAAAAAAATGATAGTGTATTACAATCACTGCTCAAAAACATCTAGCAACTCTGTGCATGTTTTATTGGTTCAGACATTGCTGAGGAATAGGGAAGGTATATTTTAGAAGGGATGGGGGATGCATGATTAAATTATTAAAATCGCTTACTAATAATAACCACATCCGGCTCTTACATCACATTTCTCATCCTCAGATTTCAAAGCACTTTAGAAGACGGGAACATGATCCCCAGTTTAGAGACACCATCACTTTTGAACAAGCTTTACAAACATGGATTCAGACATGTTCTCTGCCCTGAAGAACTTAACTAATGAGATCATTCAAACCTTACATTAGCATCATAAGAAACACTGGAACCCTAGCCTGGCCCAGTGTTAGACAGGGGCTTTTCTGGGTGAGCCCTTTAATGTTGGTTAGAGACAGCATCAGCATAACTGCGTGTCCAGCTAGACCAGCATCCTGCCTCCTCTCACATGGATCCAATCAACGGTCTATCTACACCAGCATCTATTCCTGATATACTATGAATTCATCCAGGTGGGCCTCCTGCCTCCAACAATTCTAGCCAATAAATGATGCTTCAAAGGAAGGCAGGAAAAAAAACCCATAATGCACTTGGCTGGTGGCACATCACTGTTGGACAAGAAAAACTTCTTGTGCAAAGCAGTACACAGAAAAATGGATCAGAAGGGACTGACTATAAAGCTTTAAATCAATGGAACGTTTCTCATGCTATAAGAAACTTTACAAGAGGAAAGCTTCGGAACACTATCCAGAGATTCCCCCAGAGTGACTTAGAGACCCAGCAACCAATCCCTATCAGAGCCATCTGTTTTATAGAAGGGAGAAAGTCTACAGGTTTTACATCAAAATTTGTAGGTTTAATTATTTAAGCTACACACTGTTATAAAGCAAGAGTAAAAAAAGATTTGTTAAATTAATTGACCAGGGAGAGGAAAAGTTATGATGTGATGTCAACACAGAGTTGTGAGTTTATTTCTCCTATTACCATAAACGTTTGCGCCTCTTTTCCTTTCTGCTCTTAAATATACTTTCTTTAATTTAAAAACTTTCTATCCATTACAGTGAAACCTGTTCTGATCACAGCCTCCTCTGCTGGAATCCACCTGGGCTTTATGGGCTGATAATGACATTCAAGCATAAGGCACTGCCATTATTTTTCAGCTCACCTTATTTGACTTCCCCCTGGACCCAATTTGTGTTGCACAAAATAACATGGGGATCTGCACAGAATGGCCAGGCCCTCACATCTCTATAAAATCAGTGAGGCATCTTTTGTTTCATTCCAGCCAGCTTTGATCTGACCATTCAACAGCCCCACAGCTCATTCTCTCTCTGACAAAGGCTACCACGACCCTCGCTAGAGTATTCATTTGCTGCTACATCCTTTTCTTTACCACTCAATACAGGCAGGCAACGGTAAGAAACAATGCTTGCGCTCCTTCATAAAACAACATGGAGTTTTACATTAACACAGCTTCAGCCCCTTAGGGACCATATGGACAAACGCTGAGTCGAGCAGTTCTACTAATACTTGTTCTAGGAGAAGGGACACCGGGAGCAGTGTCTAGGAAGGAAGGAAATATGGAATTCTGGGGAACATCAGGGTGGGAGGGAGAAGATGCAGGGATAGTTTGGGGGATCAGCAGCCCTTGATCCACAAGGAGGGCAAACGCAGAGTGGGAGAGAATGCTGTATGGGAACATCAAGGAGAAGCAGCTGTGGGGGTGGGAAGGGAGCTGAAGGTGCATTGGAAGTTCAAGGGAACATTAGGTAGTGAAAGCTAAAGGAAGAGCAGGTGTGAGGAGAGCACAGATTGCTGAGAGCGCACCAGGAGAAAAGCCAGTAGGGAGAAGGTGTGGCTCGTGGGTCCATGCTCTAGTCATGTGGGTAAAGGACTGGTAGTTGAGAGACAGGGATTATATTCTTGTTTCAGCTACTGAATTACTGTGTTACCAGGGTCTGTCATTTAATAAACACTCAAGTTGATCCTGTTCTCCAAGATGAGCACCAAAGGTGCTTAATGACAGGTGCTTAAGAAAACTAAGCAGTCATGGGATAAAAGGGAAGATCCTCTTATGGATCACAAACTAATTTAAAAAGATAGGAAACAAAGGCCAGGAATAAATGGTTAGTTTTCACAGTGGAGAGAGGTAAATAGTGGGGTCCCCCCAAGAATTTGTACTGGGCCCAGTGCTGTACAACATATTCATAAGTGATCTGGAAAAGGGGGTGAACAGTGAGGTGGCAAAATTTGCAGACAATAGAAAGTTATTCAAGACAGTTAAGTCCAAAGCAGACTGTGAAAAGGGATCTCACAAAACTGGGTGACTGGGCATCAAAATGTCAGACAAAAGTCAATCTTGATAAGCACAACGTAATGCACATCAGAAAATATAATCCCTACTATACATACAAAAGGGGTCTAAATTAGCTGTTACCATTCAAGAAAGAGATCTTGGAGCCATTGTGGAGAATTATCTTAGAACATCCATTCAATGTGCAGTGGCAGGCACAAAAGTGAACAGAATGTTAAGAACCATTAAGACACAAATAGATAATAAGACAGAAAATATCATAATGCGACTATATAAATCCATGGTACGCCCACACCTTGAATACTTCATGTAGATCTGGTCATCTCAAAAGAGATATATTAGAATTGGAAAGGGTAAAAAGAAGGGCAACAGAAATGATTATGGGGTATTTCTGTATGAGGACAGATCAATAAGAATGGGGTGGTCAATTTAGAAAAGAGATGAGTAAGGGGGGATATGATTGAGATTTATAAAATCATGAATGGTATGAAGACAGTGAATAGGAGGTGTTAGTTATCCCTTCATGTAACACAAGAACTAGGGGTCACCCAATGAAATTAATAGGCAGCAGGATTAAAACAAACAAAAAGAAAGTGCTCCTTCACAGAACACACAGCCAGCCTGTGGAACTCATATCCCAAGGATGTTGTGAAGGCCAAAAGTATAAATGTGTTAAAAAAGAACTAGATAAGTTCCTGGAAGATAGGTCCATCAACAGCTATTAGCAAGATGGTCAGGGATGCAACCCCATGCTCCAGTGTCCCTAAACCTCCAACTGCCAGAAGCATCTGACACTGACCACTGTCAGAGACAGGATACTGGGCTAGATGGACCATTGGTCTGACCCAGCATGGCCATTCTTATGAGCACACAGCAAGCCCTGGCCTCTTCCCCAATGAGAATGCGCTTGGCCAAATTCAGCAGTGACATAAATGGTGGTAAGTTACACATTAGAAAGAAGTTGGTCAGAAAATGGGTGTAAGTGGCAAATTGTTAGAAATTGCTGGACAACCAGTAGGGGTGTAACCCACACCAAGTTGGGGGAGTCGATGGGAGATGCACCAGCTTGTGTTAGGAGCTTCTTCTTCTCCTTCTTTCCTATGTCTGGTGTAGAGCAGCAACTACAATTTCACCTGAAGTTGATCAAGCCAAATGGCTACATCAGGAATAGCACAATTTATTGCAGTAATGCCGCCTCCATGTTTATAAATTGGGCAGTAGGTAGCGACATGTTCAATGGTCTGCCGTGGGGAACCACACTTGCATACCGGAAAGTTTTTGATTTTCAATTTGTGCATTAGATGTCCGCATCTACCAAGGTTGGTTCAGAGTTAACCAAAGTGACCATGGAAGGTCAAACCCAGGAATCTTTGGCATGGGATCCAGCACAAGATACTTATTTTTTAAGTCTTGTTTAGCCCAATCTGCTTTCTGATCGTAGCCTGATTGCATGTGGCTAAATAATTGTTCCCAGAAAAAGGCTTTCAGGACTCATGACATTGCGGGGGGCACTGTCAAGGTCTTGGTGGATAGGGGCTGAATATGCCCCTGCGAAAATTGGGTCTGGCATGGCATAAATTATAATATGGTGAGGAACTGCTTTAACTAACAAAGTGAAGCTTTGAACCCCCATCTCCCCCATCCTGGGTGAGTGGTCTACCTACCAGGACACTGGGCATAAGGGGACCACCCACGGCAACTTTTGTGCGAGCTTCAGCATGCTCGGATTTTCCCATCTCTGCCTTGCAGTATGTAAATTGAACATATTTGCACTCAATGAATGCCACACCATGCGAGTGTCACTCCTTTGCCACTTACATCCACTTTCACCTATTTGTAGACTCACCTGTACCCAGTGTGTAATTTGCTCCTCTCTTGACGTCATCACTGACTAGTGTCTAAGGACTTCTGTGGGACCTTCCCCTGCTACTCCAGTTGACATGTAGGCTCTTAAGTTTTAAACACAGTATAGGAAAGAGCTGGGATTTCACTATGTGGCTGTAGATTTCTAATTTAATGAGAGCCAGCCTCAGGAGAGAGCTCTTTCCACAAGTCCTCAGTGGTCACTTGAATCTGTTTTGCAATGATGATTTATTGAGGCAGCATGCGATTCAATACTACCACTACATCAAAGCAAAGAAAATTATAAAGATACCGAGCTCAGCAACTTTAAGGCACTTGCTGCCCACCACTTATCTTTAAAAACCAAACCCAAACTTTATATCTAAATGGCATCTCAAAAGGCACATACCCTAGATGAACCTCTGACAATCTCAGACAGCTGCTTGATAGCTTTTGTGCTGGTAGTAATGGTTTTATTGGTCTCTTGCTGGGTTGCATGCCTGTAGGAAAAAAAAGAGACCATGCAAATTACAATTACAATTTAATTTTATAATGACTCACTCACATAACTCTCCTAACACACTACAGCTATAACAGCAGAATACACACAGGCTATGCTATGAAGCTGTGACGGCAGGTATAAATAGCAGAAGCAGCAACATGAAGGTTGGATAACAGTAAATGCTAGAGAGGGAATCCAGCAAATGGTCACCAGTTGTAGTTAGCAAGAGATATGGGTTTGGATCTGTGGTTTAATATGGGGTGGTGCAAAGGGAGTCAGTGGTGGGTGGAGGGAAGCAGACAGACTGTTACAAATAGCTGGTTTGGCAATAACAAAAGAGGAGAGGAAGGCTGAACCGGAAGAGAAAGAAGAAAAAGAGGGCCTCTAACAGAAAGAGATGTGATGAAGGAACTAGGTGAGGATGAAGTAGGTCAGGATAAGGTTTGGCATTCCGATCTGTAATTTACACCAGCTGGTAAGGTGTACATGATGCAGTTGTGGGTGCAGGCGGTTAATTGTGCTAGCAGGAAGCAAGACTAATCCATTCGGTTATTGGAATCTCTAGTGTTCATGATGATTATTTCTTGGATTTACTACTGAGTGCTGACAGCCTACCCAGTGCTGTGCAATGCAGAGGGAGACGCAGGGAATTGCGCAATGCAGAGGGAGACGCGGCTACATGAGGGAATTGCCATGGAAGATCTAGAAGACCAGGAGACAGATTCTGTATCAGGCAGTAAAAGTAGGTCAGGATGAGGTTTAGCAGCGGGATTTAGGCGCTGCAATGCAACTACAAGGTTAGGCAGCAGTTGAGCAGTGGTTTTGTGAATTCCAGTAGCACCTAAATGTTGAATTTAGGCACTCAAAGTGGCAGCTAGGTGCCTAATTCTCCCTGATGAATCTAGTCCAGACTCTGCCCAAAGAACTTTACCAGCTAAATCAAATATGGCTGCCAGCAGGTAGATATTAATCCCAACCCCTCGCTCGTATTGTATTGCTCATCCCCACTAGAAGGGTGAAGTCTCATTAAAAGTTGGGCAGAAATGTGAAAACCAAGTGAATACATTACAGGTGAACACAACAATTACTTCTTAAAAACAGGTTTCCAATGCCTTATTGGTTATCCAACACAATAGAAAAACAGAGAAATCGTTGAATGCATACACAGCATATCACTACATGAGGCTTAGAAGTCATTTTTACATGGCCACATGCAGCCATTTTTACAAGGTCTTTTGTGGCCAATCTACCAAGTAGTAGTAGTGGGGGGAGGGATAGCTCAGTGGTTTGAGCATTGGCCTGCTAAAGCCAGGGTTGTGAGTTTCATCCTTGAGAGGGCCATTTAGGGATCAGGGACAGTACTTGGTCCTGCTAGTGAAGGCAGAGGACTGGACTCAATAACCTTTCAAGGTCCCTTCCAGCTCTATGAGTTCCCTATCCACCAGGCTATAGAGTACTCTATCAGCAGATAAGAGTGGAACAGCTGTAACAGGAGAGATTGAGAGAGACCAACACACCAGAGTATTCTGTAGCCCCCAATGGCCAAGGCATACATCCACAATGTGGGGGACCCATGTTCAAATCCCTGCTCCATATCAGGCAGAAGGGGGAATTGAACCTGGGTCTCTCACATACCAGTGAGAGCTCTAACTACTGGGGTTGAAGTGGCCACCAACACCACAACTACCGCCGCTTGCTCGCTGTGCTGCCAAAATTTGCAAAACTAGTCCTTCATTTCCTTTGCTTTTAAGTTAAAAACAGCATGGAAACCAACCCAAACCAGATTGTTTCAAGGCATACAAAATGTTTTGTTTGATCCAAAATGAAACTGTTGCCTTCTTCAATTCACCAGCATTTGTTGAAATTTTGGAGTTGATTCAAGTTGAAATGATTTTTTAACTGCCAACACATTGAAAAATCCATTATTCACCTTTCTCTTTGATCCCTTTAACTACTCTCTTATATTTTCATTGATTTATGGAGAATATCACATCCTACCGCATGCAGAGTGTTACGGAGTGTTACAGTGGGACAGACTGAAAACCAAACTCTCCATCATCATTACATCTTTTGTTGTGAGGAATACTTCATAGTCCAATCCCCAAATGAGTCATCCTACTAAGTGCATGACTTCCATGAGTGAGGGTTCCATGATTGAGCCTTTAACAAATACTTCCTTTTAATATAATTTAATATAGAACAAAACACTAGAGTTAATCCTCAGTCACCTTCTTAACCTCAAAAAACTGTCTATCTACAGAAGTTGGAAATTTCCATATGGACAATCCCCATCCCGAAAGTAAAAGGCCTCATTGCTTCTATACATTCAATTCTTTTCAATGTCTGAAGTTGAGTAAAATCCCAGTTCTGTTTGGATTCTAATATAAATTTCAACCTTACATACAGTATATCAGCAGTTCTCAAACCATTTTAATGGGGTTTCCAGGGCCAGCATTATACTTGCTGGGACCCAGGGTTGAAGTTGAAGTCCAAGCTCCATCCCTACGTGGGCGGCAGGGCTTGGCTGCCTCCCCATTTCCCCTGATGGGGGTGGCAGGGTTTGGGTTGCGGACCCCTCCCCACTGACCTGGGGCAGTGGGGCTCAGTCCTCTCGGGGGACTGTAGTAGTAACGTTATTGTCAGAAGGGGATTGCAGTGCCATGAAGTTTGAGAACCCCTGCAGTACATAATACATTCAAGTCTGGTGTAAACTTGTAACTTGGATCCTTCAATTTGTCTGCCTTAAAAAAAACACATTTCAAATAACATTTCAGTGCTCAACTTTGGTAGTTCCAAGTGTGTTGTCAGCATAATTAACTTACTCTGCTTCAGCCTCAGAGATACATTCAGAAATCAGACAGTGATTATATTTAATTTACATTAAATGCTATTAAGATCTTCATTAAAAATAAAGGCCTTGGAATTCCACCTCCTGCAGCATTTTATTTTACTTTAATATGCAATGGTAATAAGATATGCCGCTACTATTATTAGTAGTAGCTTCCTCCATATCCCTCTCCCTATGGAACTGTGCAAGTTAATTAAAGGGATGTCTCAGATGAATACAATTTCATTTTGAGAAAAGTCAGCCACACAATAGTAAGTTAAATATATGATCTATACAGATATAGTGTGAATATTTTATATATGCTGAAAAGAACTACACTGGCTATCATGATGAACTGCAGGACTACAAATGGAATGGAATTCTCTTAGGAGGAGTAAACTTTTCTGATTCGTGTGTGTTTATAAGAAAGGATGCAAAGATACTGAACTCTATAAACCACCAGTGGCGAAAGCTTAGCCCACATAATTCTACAATCAAACCCTTGGCTGCCATTTTCTTTAATATGGAAGTATGGCCCATTGGATGTATAGTTCCTAGCATGCAGTTCAGACAGGTTCTAGACAGGGGCGGCTCTAGGTATTTTGCCGCCCCAAGGACGGCAGGCAGGCTGCCTTCGGCAGCTTGACTGCGGGAGGTCCCCGGTCCCGCTGATTTGGCGGCACGCCTGCGGGAGGTCCGCTGAAGCCGTGGGACCAGCAGACCCTCCGCAGGCATGCTGCCGAAGGCAACCTGCCTGCCGCCCTCGCGGCAAGTGGCAGAGCACCCCCCATGGCTTGCCGCCCAGGCACGTGCTTGGCGTGCTGGTGCCTGGAGCCGCCCCTGGTTCTAGACTAAAAATTCCTTATTTGTAGGCACTAAGTACAGTAACTCCTCACTTAACATTGTAGTTATGTTCCTGAAAAATTTGACTAAGTGAAACGATGTTAAGCAAATCCAATTTCCCCATAAGAATTAATGTAAATGGAGGGGTTAGGTTCCAGGGAATTTTTTTCCACCAGACAAAAGACATATTTATATTTTATATACACACACAGTATAAGTTTAAACAAACAATTTAATACTGGTACACAGTGATGAGGATTGTGAAGCTTGGTTGAGGTGGAGGAGTCAGGGGGTGGGATACTTCCCTTACTGCTAAATGATGATCTAGCAATAGGCTGAGACCTCAGGGGTTAACTCTCTCTCTACACAAGGCAGCAGGAATGGAGGGAGACTGTATTTCCCTTAAGTACACTGCCTTGTTAATTTGACCAGCTTGCTGAAATGCAGCTGCTGCAAGCTCTCTCAGCCCTGAGTCCTCATCTGTCCCCCCGATTTATGGAAGATAGGGTAAGCGGGGTGCAGGAGCAGGGGGGAGGGGGACACCCTGACACTAGCCCCCCCTCTTCCTTCCCTCCCCCCTGCACAGCTCCAAGGCAGACGGCAGGAGCAGCACATGGCAGTGGGGGGGAGGGACACAGCTGAACAGCAGGCAGCTGCTGCACAGGGAACTTAGGGGAGTGGGGAGCTGATAGGGGGAGCTGACAGGGGGCTGCCAGTCCACGCTGGTTCCAAGCCGCCACCAGCTAGCTGCAACAGGCTGCTTTTCCTGCAAGCAGTAGACAGCCAAATGATGTTAGAAGGGAGCATTACACAACTTTAAATGAGCATGTTCCCTAATTGATCAGCAACGAAACAATGTTAACTGGGACGACTTTAAGTGAGGAGTTACCGTAATGGTATGAACCAGGAACTGATCTTAGATTGTATTCCCAGCCCTGCCACTGACTTGCTGTGTGGTTTTAGTCAAGCCATTTTTGCTTCAATTTACCATAGCCATGCTTCCTTTATCCAGTTTTAAAATGAGCTCAAGTGAGAGGCAAGCGAAGTGATCTCTCCATTTCCCTCCTCTAGCTCACCGGGGTGTAAGGAAGCACGTTCAGTATTGTTTGTACAAAGTTTTGAGATTCTTAGTGAAAAACAAAGTACAAAATCTGATCAGACCCTTAGGACGGACTTCAAATGAAGCGACAGAGAGTCATAGAAACCTAAGGGGTTCATCATGTTCATCTTCCCCTCCATCTGAGGCTCCCTTCCATAAACAACAACCTCAGGGATGGATTTACATGTCAGTTCCAGAGGTGAAAGGCCACAAAGTAATCCAATGAAACATAAAGTGTCACTGTACATTGTTTCTTAGGATTACGCTTGTAAAAGGCTCAAAAAGGAAATCACTGGCTCCAAGCTCACTAAACAAACAGCAAAACAAGAAAATTTCAAAGAGAAAAAGTGACTCAATACTTCAAAAGGGACAAAAAAAAACTTGTTAGTGGGAGATTAAAATCATCATTCTGCTAGATACTAAAAATCACGGACTGAACAAAGACACTGGATTTATGGCTTGTTACAACAATCTGTAACCCACTAACCCCTTCTTTTTATCCTATGTCTCCAGAGACATCAACGGGCCACTCTACCTTAAATGGTCACTTACAATATGTGCTACGTATGCTAAACATTCTGTTCTTCCATGCTGGACACTGTGAGTACCTTTCCCAGACCAGAACAAGAGGTATGTGTGGACCGAAAGCTTGTCTCTCTCACCAACAGAAGGTGATCCAAATAAAAGATATTATCTCACCCACCCCTGTCTCTCTAGTTTGCTTGTTATATGAGTTGGCAGGGTCTCAGAACAGCTTCAGCTCATATCAGGGATCTGCAGACACACTGCGGATAGTACCAGAAAATCTGAAATTAATACCAGAAGAACTCAGTGACTTTAATAATCATTTAATTTTCAGACTATTTTTGTAAGAGAATTTAGGAGGCGAGAGGAACCCATAATTGCTATTGCTAGGATGGCCAGGAGCCTTCTGATATGAGGCTGCATTTCAAAACATGTTTTCTTAAAAGGAGCATTCAAAGCAACTGGGGGATTTAACCACACAAGTTTGATTATTTTTAAAACATCTGTGTGTGCACGTGCACACACACAACACACACAAAAACCACCACTATGTTAAAAATGTCACAGCTGTGAAGTCAAGCACTCAAGAGTACTGAGATTGAACCTGTGGGCCTTCATTCATGCTGCTCTATTTGTTGGGAATAAATCTCCACTTTTCTCCATCGTGTGGCCCCTTTACATCTTTCCTTAAAAGCCACCTCCTTCCAGGAACTCTTTCTCCTCATCAGTAATCTCACCACTCTCTCCTTTACCTGAACTATTGTTCAATAACATGTCTCTGTTTTGTCTGTCTGAGGCTATGTCTACACTGGCAACTGGTGTTAAAAAACAAACAAACAAAACATGAAAGACAAAAGTTTTGCCGTGACAAGTGCCAGTGTGAGCAGGAGCACTCTCTGCCGACACAGCTAACCCTGCTCGCTGGGTAGAAAAGCCTTAGAGTGTAACTTCTTTGGGGCAGGTGACATACCGTATTGCATGTACATGGGCATTAATGATGCTATTCAAATGATTATTAAGAATCTACAGAGAGCATTTTAAGTCTGGGCAAATGCAGCTGTGAGCCCAGCCATTGCTCCATCATTCCTGATTAGTAAGCCATGCCTCCTTATCTTCTGGGCAAACTCCTACCTCTTCAGCAGGCAGATTATTATGGAAGTACAACTGTTGGGGTAGATGCAGCCATGCACACAGGGGTCTAAAAGGTTGGACCAGCCATACACAATGCCAGCGACAAGCGCAGTAATAACAGACTGGATAGAGCTAGACTGAGGCATTCAGGATACTTTCAGGATAATCACTGGCAGCTATATCTGACAGGTCAAGTCCCAGCTGAAAGTTCAGAGTTGGGGCACGGTGGAGATTACAGATCAGATTGTGTGGGTACCACATATTGCCGAGACAGGAGACAGCAGGACACTCTCCCTTTTATACCATTTCTCTAAACCAATTTATGGAGTTTACAACACCTTAACTATCAAAATATTGTTGGGGTTATCTTTATCCCAGACTTTTCAGGTTCGTTGTCTGACCACAAGAGAGACAGGCAACCCAGCAAAGTCCGAAACCAAGTTCTTTATTGATGCATGCACATACACAACAAAGAACAAGCCCATTCTCCACAGAGAACCAGAACCAGCCCCCCCTTTCTTCAATACAGCACAAATTTATATAAGCAAGTTTACATCACAGTTAAAGCATTTAATTGCCTGCGGTTAATTAACGGCACCTGGTGAAGCATTTGATTACAAACTTCATGGCCTTGAGCAGTTCCTGGCGCACAAGGAGCTTCCTTATCAGTACTGAGAACTTTTTTATCGGCACTTCCCAAGCTTAAGTGCAAGGGGGGGTTTATCCACCCAGCTCCTGCTTGCTGACTTCATTCACCCACCTTCTGAGCCCCCCTTGTTCATGCATCAAGCGTGTGATCACCTGCTCAGCCTATCCTGTGGGCCTTCGGACCCACTCTAAAGCATCCTATCTATCAATATCATCCTAATAACTTAGAATTTATACTGCTTCTTATATCCAAAAAAAGATCTTAAAGCACTTTATAAATTACATACAATAAAAGGAATCCTTTCATCTGCTACAGCAAGACAGCTACCTCTGGTGACAACTCTTCAATCTACATAGCAGCATTTTACGCCGATTTTGCACAAGTGTAAATGACGGCTCACGGGGTAGGGCCATAAAGAATTAGGCCCAGCAACTTGACACAACAGTTCAGCACAGGAACTGAAGACCAAAGCACACAATAAAAACCAGAATTGAGAGAGAAACTTGTTTGCAACAGTTATGTCACCAACACTGTAGCCAAAGCTCTCTGGAGGGGTGGTGGGAGAGGGAATAGAAGGGGAGAAGCACACTTCAGAAAGGATACGGCTGATTTCTCTTACACACATCTGCGCCCTAACAAAACAGCAATACCATGGTTTTCAGGTACATGTCAAGAATATATCTATAAGTACCTACATGGAGAGCAAATATTGAATAATGGGCTCTTCAACCTAGCAGAGGAAGGTATCACACGATCCAATGGCTGGAAGTTGAAGTTATACACATTCAGACGGGGAATAGGGCATACATTTTGAACACTGAGAGCAATTAACTATTGGAACAATTTACCAAGGGTTGTGGTGGATTCTTCATCACTGGATTGGAATTTTTTTTTTTTTTAAAAGATCTGTTCTAGGAATTATTTTGGTGAAGTTCTATGGTTTCTGTTATACAGGAGGACAGATTTACAGTTGCCAACTTGGTAATATTTAAAAACCAGACACTCCAGCAGGAGTGTTGGAATCTCCCCTTCCCCACCTCTTCCCACCCCCAACGACCCACCCCTGCCACACCTCTACCCCCAAGACCCTGCCCCCATCTACTCCTCTTTCCCCCTCCCCCTCATGACTTGCTACTTTTCCCCTCCCCCTGCCTGGGTCAGGAAGGACTTGCCTGCAGAGCCAGGCCTGGGAGCTGCAGCCGCCCGATGTAAGTAGAAGGTGGCCCCAGCTGAATAGGTGCTGGCACGGGTGATGACCCAGCACCTCCCCCGCCTGCAGTAACCGGTCTTTGGGTGTCCAGTCATTAGATCTGATCGGACACTGTCAGGACCCCTTTTCAACCAGACTTTTTTGGGCACCTGGCCACCCTAGTCAGACTAGATGATTATAGTGGTCCCTTCTGGCCTTGGAAGCTATGAATATTTACTGTTCATTAGATTTTCTATCCCATTTGGTGTCTAAGATTTGCAAAGCAACTGAACAATTTTATACATTTAGAAGTTGGTGATCAAGGAGATTTGACTATAATTAAGACAGGTCACACACTGTATCATATACTATATGCTCCTCAGATGATACTCTGGTTAAGGTCTTTTGCACAGCAACTGGAAAGTGTATCACAAATTGTAATTTGTTTTTATAAAAGAAGAAAAAAACCTACTGTTTACTATGTGGTGAGATGACTTATATATTGTGACAGAATGTACCCCTGTGTCCACACCCTATTGAATTAATCTTTGTACAAAGTATGCCTTGCGACGTATCATTTGAAAACTCATAATTTGCTGGTCATTATTGCCCTGGTAGAATATGTGTGGCGATGTGTGTGAAGTTATACGATTTCCCTTTATGACGTTATTAACACGTTTCAAACCACAGCCCTACCCAAGAAGAACTTGGCAAATCTGTCCTAACAAAGGGATGTGTGGACTGCCAAAATTGCATTTAAGCAGTAAACAGAGCAGGAAGGGGAGATAAAGGAAGCTCAAACAGGTGGGAAAAAACAGCAGGGGACATCTTTCCACATAAGCTCTTTTTCTCCTGAATCTCAGCTGGAAATGTTTTTCAAGGGGAGGAGTGACACTATTAAAAGGAAGGACAAACACCCCAGGGCCCCCCTCTCTCACCTCCTGTCCATCCCATTCACGGCACCTGAAGCCACAAAGGAAGAATTCATTGGATTCTGGGAGAAGGGATCCTGAGTTAAGAAGTTTGGTCAGTAAGACTGCTGAAAGCAAATGGTGAAAAAAATGTGTTTTAAATTTAACATATCAGAGGGGTAGCCGTGTTAGGGTAGGTCCATACTCACCGCGCGGGTCGACGCGGTGAGTTCGACTTCTCCAAGTTCGAACTATCGCATCTAATCAAGACGCGATAGTTCGAACTCCCCACGCACTCCAGTCGACTCTGGAACTCCACCACCGAATGGCGGAGTCGAGTTGGAGCCGCGAGCGGAGTACGCTCCCGCGCGCCTGGAGAGAGTAGAAACTAACTTTGTAAGAGTTTCAGCTACGCGAATAGCTGACCTTGCGTCCCCTAGTTCGACCCCCGCCCTTAGTGTAGACCAGGCCTTAGTCTGGATCTGTAAAAGCAGCAAAGAGTCTTGTGGCATCTTATAGACTAACAGACGTTTTGGAGCATGAGCTTTCATGGGTGAATACCCACTTCATCAGTTGCATCCGACGAAGTGGGTATTCACCCACGAAAGCTCATGCTCCAAAACACCTGTTAGTCTATAAGGTGCCACAAGACTCTTTGCTGCTTTTACAAATTTAACATAGTTTGTTAAGTTAAGCATCAATTGCATTTTAGATTTATTTGTTTAGTAACCATATCTGATCCTTATTCCTTGTTACTTGTACTCACTTAAAATCTCTTCCTAGTAAAAAAACTTGTTTTATTGTTTAAATTGACATGTCTGGGAAACTCCATTTGAGGTGGCATGTTGTCTGCATATTATTTCTTTTAAAGAAATAACAGATTTTATGTAAAGTAGAAAAAGCCAGGGGGTTAAGACATACATACCTGGGAGGTGGCGGGAATCTAAGGCTGGAGGTGTGTTGGGGTCACCCTGCAGTATAATCAAGGCTGATAAGAACCAGGGTGTGGCTGGCTGGCTGCTGCGCACACACAGACATAGCTGGGAGTGACTTGCACGCTGGAGGTTGTTTGTGAGCAGTCCAGGCTGGAGGCTACAGCAGGAAAGCATTGTAAAGGGCACCCCATGTTAGAGGGCAGTGATGACATGGTGACTTATTGGTCTGGATTGTACCTTGACATGACACAATGATCTCACATCTCTGGTTCAAGCACTGATATGCTGAGCATCTGTATTTACATAAGTTCCCTACATTCTTTAGTTGTAAGGAGCATGAAAACAAGAGGGCTCAGGATGGAAGTGTAAGGAAATCATTATTCAAACCTTAAGCTTGTTACCATTCCCCTTTATGTCTTAGGGCCGGAGTCTGAAGCACTGAAGTCAATGGGAGTTGAGAATGCTCAGCATCTCACAGGATCGGGCCCATAAATTATACACATTTGTATACTGAATTTTATATGCATAATAATTTACATAGCTTCAGACATTCCTCTAGTCTCCAAACTCTACCGACCACAGGAGCAGCTACAATGGCATGAGGTACTCCAGAGATTCCTTGATAGACCCCAGGAGAGAAGGGTGACCGGTCCCAGTCCATAAGTACCTGCTTGGTCAACAAACAATTGCTAATCTAGCACACAAAAATATAATAAGAGCCAATAACATGAAAAGTTGTTAATCTAGTAGACAAAGATATAGATTCAATATCAAGATATAGATCCAAGATCCAACAACCAGGCCCTGCGATTCCCAGTGCAGCAATGTTGTAAAACATTGTCACAGCACCATCAGGCTAGTCCAAAACAATGCCAGTTTGCACCAGCTGAGGATCTGATTCAATGAAATGAATTGTTCTATTAAGACACACTTATGTATAGCAATGCAACTGCTGATGCAATAAGAGCCTTTAAACCGAGAGCACAGAATAACCAACTGGTGAATTAATGTGTTATGGCCAAGATGCAATATTGTGCCTTATCCTCTAGGTTTTCTGCTGTTGCTTGCATATGCAGAGAGAGGCTAAAGCACAATGCATCTTTCAACTGAGCATTTATTGCAAAAGCAAACAGAAGAAAGGCAAGCTGGAAGTGGTAGTTATTTAATCAAGCCTTAGGGTACTTTTGCTGTATCATTAAGTCTCAACAGTAAGAGCTAAATCCACTTGTTCTACCTCCAAAGCAAAGTTCTACACTGTTTCATGTTCACGTCTAGGACTTGCTGCTCCACCGATTTGCACTTTTATATCTGGGCAAAGGGAGTGCAAAACCGTACAACTTTAATCTGGCAACATATACGCCTACTTCACATAGGTACAAATTAGTCAAAGTACAAGCGAGGGGAGAACAGGGCCACTGGTTTCCTGTTTCAACAATGAAGTTAAGTATACCATATATTTCTGTGGTGCCATTCATCCCAAGTTATCCCAGGGTTTTTTAAAGGAAAATGAAGCACTTCACCTGCCACTGAAATGCAGCCATTTCTAGGGCAGGACATAGCAAGAATTCAATAAAGCACAGATCTATCACTCAATAGTTTAGGACTGAGATATATTTTATCCAGTTCTAGCTATATACAGAATGTTACAAAGGCAGAGTGTATTACATAAACCAGAATTCGACGAGGACATTGTAGGTAAGCCCCTAACCCTCGCAGAAACTTCCATAGGATCTTATAATGTCCATATGTCAGGAACTCCATTTTACATCTCTCACTACAAAACACAGACATATCCAGCAACGCTGTAAAAGGGAGAAGGTTTCATTGTTCATTCCAGTCAGAGATCATCACACCCCACAATCCTATTAAATATTTACAGGCAGCTGACCACTAGCCCTCACCAAGAAATATGAAATCTGAATGAACCCAGAACACGATCCTCTGGGCTTACCAATGCCTCTGAACTTTACATCAAACAAGTAATCCATTTCACTTCCAGTTACTTTTTCATTCTCTCTCCCACTCCTCTCTATTTTTGCCAAATGTACAGCAATTCCAGTACCAATAAGACGGCCAGTTGGAACCACAGCAAATGTCTTGCTACAGCTAAGCTATGTCACATACATCACTTTCCCTTTAACCGCTAAGCTTCTTAGTTTATCAAGGAAAGAAATTAAATTAATTGGCCGTAATTTGGTTTTGAGGAACCCCTGGTTGCCTGGTGTTTATCACCTTATTTTCCTACAGGTGCTTACAAATTGACTACTTCATTAATTGTTCTTGCAGTTCACGTGGTACTGAAGTTAAACTTGCTGGTATGCAATTTCCTAGGTCCTACTTTCCCCGTCCTTCAAAGAAATATGGCTGCTTGTCCATTTCCAATCTGCTGGGACCTCCCCTGTCCTCAGTGAGCTCTTATACATAATTGCCAATGGTTCCAGTGCTATTGCTGCTAATCCCTTTAGGATTCCAGGGTGAATTTCATCAAACCCTGAGGATTTGGGTTCCATAGCTTGTTTTTTCCCCAGTTCTGCCTTGTGACTTCTGCATTTCCCAAATGGGTGACAGGGAACGGGTCACTTGATGATGACCTGTTCTGTTCATACCCTCTGGGGCACCTGGCACTGGCCACTGTGGGAAGACAGGATATTGGTCTAGATGGACCTTTGGTCTGACTCAGCATGGCTGTTCTTACAGTCTTATGTTCCCCATTAATGACTAGATGGTGCCTAAAAACCTGCAGTAGGTAGGGTATGGAGGCACACAATCCTGGCAGCAGCTTTTTCATGCATCAGCCCGAAAATGTCCACACACAGCTGGTGCTACAAGCTTTTCCCAGAGTGCTGAGTGCATTCCTCACCTGCCAGCTCAGCTCGGATGCATGGTGCAGGGCTGGGGCAGTTCTGCCCCATGTCTACAGGGACCACAGGAGAAGTGGGCGTCTTGGAGCTGACAGCTGCCGCTTTCAGGGTATGGGTTTGGGGTAATGTGCTCCACTAACTGCAGAAGGCTAGTGTTGGGGCAATGTTTCAGGAACTTCACCAGTTCTCGCTCCTCACTGCTGGCTCTTCTGCTCCTCCTGTGGTGTGCGGCATGTGGAAATGCAGCACAAGGAGCTGGGAGGGTGAGACAGAGAGACTTGCTCCTCCCCCATCCCAGAAGCCCCAAAACAGAGGAGGACCAGGAGACTGAGAAACTGTATTCATGTCCCCCGACTCTGTCAGATGGGGAGGGAGGGAGCAGATAGTATTTTTCCCCCAGGCCTTCCCCGGCCTCATTCACTGCACTCATTGGGGGATGGTATTCAGTGAACAAAGCTGATGGTCAATATTCCTTTTTATCGTAATCGGCCATTGCCTGGCCCTGTGCCTCACTCACTGCACATCATGCAGGCAACTTCAACATTCTCACTTCCTGACTTTTGAGCACTTCTCTCTGCAGTCCTGTCATTTCCTTTTTAATGTAGATTTTGTAGGAGGATGGGAGGGAGAGAGGGAGAGAGAAGAGAGAGTGCATGTATAACAAACATATATTTTGGAATTGCGGGGAATTCACGCCCCTAAGTGTGTCACAGTAATAGACAAGCATGGTGAGATATCTTGTTGTTTTAATGGATTTTATCTCTAATTATAGTTTCACAGAGTTAAGATCAGAAGGGACTATCAGATCATAAAGTCTGACCTCCTGTATATCTCAGGGGATAATATTTCACACAAACACCCCTGTATTAAGCCCAAAACTTTAGTTACATGAAAGCATTTCTTTCTTCAGGAGACTAAACTGCGTGTCACAGGCAGAGAACAGGAGAGACCAAGATGACCACTAATGCCCGAGGCCCCTGCAATGGCAGGGGATTGATTAGGTGAGATATGCCCAGACGATCCCAGCAGGTGGCCTGCATCCCACATGGCAGAGGAAGGCAAGAAAACCCCAAGTTCCCAGCCAATCTGCCCTGGGGGAAAATTCCTTCCTGACCTCAACTCTATTCATTGGTATAAGAGTTTGGACACCCCAAATTTGCCCGATACCTCTAAACCCATGTGAAATCAGCTGTTGCCATTCACTGATCTTCTGCCTTGGCTATTAAAAATAAATGGGAACAAATAGAATTCAGTGGAGTTACTCTGGGAATGAAATTAGCCCATTATTTTTCTAGCTCTTGCTTTTAGCGTTTAACACAAGCTTAATGCTTGGTACAGCACTGCAAAAAGTAAACATGAAAGACATTTCACTGATGTGAACAAATGAATGATTGACTCAGCTCCTTTTGAGAAGCTACTTTGAATCTATCATTAATAAACAAAAGCAGCTGCTTTGTCTCCTCCAGTATGAAAGGTTTAAGGAAATATACATATAGAGATGCACAAATATCACTATTATTGTTTCATGAAATTTCGCACTGAAAGTTTTGCCGTTTCATGTGATTTTGCACCACCACATATGGTCCTTTGCTTTCAGATATTTTCACATTAAAAAGATGCAGAAAAGTTACGTTTCTCAAGCTTCTGATGCAGAGCTCTTTTGCTTGAAATTGGGCTCATTTCGTTTCAGAAATGGGCCTGATTTTGCTCAAGACGATGTCATTTTTCACTGAAAAATTGGCCCCTTTCACTAAAAAAATATACACCCTGAGTTTGTAATAAAAAGCATAGAAATTTGGCTTCAGAGTTAGTCTGTATTTTGTTATTAATATTTTGCATGTTTTGACTTAAAGATTCTGATTTGGGAAAGACCTTAAAAATATGCTTAAATTTAAGCATGTACATAAGTGTTTTCCTCAGTCAGGGCCAGAGTATGGATCAAAAGGTATTAAAAGTGGCAGCATCAGTCAGAGGATAATAAGCAAACCTGATTGTCAACTCGAACTGACGTCTACTACTGCCTAGAAACGGACCTCTTGACCAAGAGGAACCCTTAAATGATAAAGAGAGACATGGCACATATGATTCTTTCATAGTCTACTACATATTTTCTCTTTCCTGTGTATGCTCCATAAATACTAACAGTTTACCACCTCCAAGAAACTCATCCTTAATAATCAAAGGAAAAAATACCCACAATTGTTACTACAGTACAAAAGCACAAGGGCAACTTTATCGACAGTGATGACAACAAAAAGGAACACAACTGCCAAAGAAAATAGATTGATTAAAAGTTACATTGACCCCAGGATGAGATTAAACATAAGGTACATGGCCATAACATTTATGGCCCATCTTGCATCAAGGGTTGTATACACATTGAATTTGTTACCATCAGCTGTTTCCCCTTTTTAATAGGTTATGTAAGAACACAGATAAAAAATGCACAGATCCAGTGGGATTCCAGTTCTACTAAACAAAAGTCCATCTGTTACTTCAGTCACTGGGCAAGCACTTTATAAAATCTTCATATCAGTGTTAATGGATGTTGCACCTAAATTTGAATTTTTGAGACTCTGGAGGATGAAAATGGAAATCTATTTACTTAAGATATAAAGGAGCTGCAAAATTCACCAAAAATAAGAGTATTTTATAAAAGCACTAAGAACTAGATTATGGAATCCTTCTGCATACTGGTGAATACTCGTGAAGTTCCATTGATTGAATTTAAGAAGACACCAACATGAGTTAAGTTTGTGCAATTCAGCTTTTGGGTGAGGTGGGAGGCAGAGCATGAGAGAGAAAGACCTTCCTACTCTTCTTACATCATAGCTTTCAGGTAAAGCTTATTTTAAATATTACCATTGAACACATGAAGTTTATTTGTTTTGAGATAAAAAACAGTAGCACAACAACCTGGGAAATGAAGGGTAAACTAGAAGAATGAGGTAGTAATGCTATGGATATTTCAACGGGGGGGCGGGGGGAGGGAGTGAGTTCTTAACTCGGGTTAAAATATTAAAATAGCAGTGAAGACCAGGCAACCTGATTTTTAATTCGGGTTAGTAGCTAAAATTCAAGTCAATTGGGGAGAGCGTGGTTGAATTCACACTGCTAGCTTGAGTTACAGAAGAATATAGGAGCAGCCATACTGGGTTAGACAAATGATTCATTTAGCCCAGTATCTTGTTTTCCAACAGTGGCCAATGCAAAGTGCTTTGGAGGGAATGAACAGAACAGGCAATCATTGAGTGATCCAACTATTGTCATCCACTCCCAGCTTCCGGCAATCAGAGGCTGGGGACACCCAAAGTGTGGGGCTGTATCCCTGACCATCTTGCTAATAGCCATTGATGGATCTATCCTCCAGGAACTTATCTAAAAAAAAAAAAAATTAACCCCATAATAGTTCTGGCTTTCACAACATCCCCTGGCAATGAGTTCCACAGTTTGATTGTGCATTGTGTGAAGTACTTCCTTCTGTTTTGAACCTGCTGCCTATTAATTTCATTGGGTGACCCCGGTTCTTGTGTTACATAAAGGAGTAAATAACACTTCCTTATTTACTTTCTCCACACCTGTTACGATTTTAGAGACCTATCATATCCCCCCTCAGTCATCTCTTTTCCAAACTGAAAAGTCTCAGTCTTTTTAATGTACATGCATCCGACAAAGTGGGTATTCACCCACGAAAGCTCATGCTCCTATACGTCTGTTAGTCTATAAGGTGCCACAAGACTCTTTGCTGCTTTTACAGTCTTTTAAATCTCTCCTAATATGGAAGCTGTTCCATACCCTTCATCACTGTTGTTCTCCTCCTTACCTTTTCCAATTCCAGTATATCCTTCTTGGGATGGGGAAACAAGATCTGCATATAGTGTTCAAGGTGTGGGCCTAGCGTGGGTTTATTTAGTGGCATTATGATATTTTCTGTTTTATTATCTATCCCTTTCCTAATGATTCCCAACGTTGCTAACTTTTTTACCTGCCACTGCACATTGAGGGGATGTTTTCAGAGAACTATCTACAATGACTCCAAGATCTTTCTTGACTGGTAACAGCTAATTTAGATTCCATTGTTTTGTATGTATAGTTGGAATTATGTTTCCCAATGTGCATTACTTCACATTTATCAGCATTGAGTTAAAAGCTGAATTGCTGGGTCTTCACTGTCATTTTGATACGACTTACCTAACTCGAGTTAAGAACACAGCTCTTTATGCAGTGTTGGCATACTCTCACTTCTTACATGCAGGCAGACATCTATTTTGTTTAGCTTCTAGATGTCTAGGGAAGAGGAAGCAAATATTAACATGTAGTGACAAATTGCTTTAAAAGGATTTTTTTTAAAGAGTATAGAGACAACTAAAAGGAACTGCGTGGAGATGAGAAATGGATCTCAGCAGCTCAGCTGACACACATTGCTCTATGCTGTATACTTCATAAGCCCCTTTAAACCCTACAGCACAGCAACTTTCTGAATGTGTAAGGGCAAACTGTGAAGTGCAGATGAGGTTAATATTTTTCTGCTCTGTAAATTCCAATACACTCAAAATATCAAGTTCTTGATCTTTGAACAGTATTTTCTTCCTATTTCCTTCACTGTCCTTTCCGTTCTGATTATTTTTCATTCTGACTTGTCTTTCTATTGCAGCAACTTAAATACAGCAGGCGGAAAGATCTGTCTGGTTGGTTGTAGTTGTTGTTTTAATGACTAAGTTTCCAAAAGGCACAAAATGTAAAAGCAAATACTGCAGGTGAGGTTTCTGTGATGCCCAGCCCCACCTTTCATCGATTTAAAGATCCTTCAGGCTGTAAGATGACAATAATGCATAATTCCCAGTTCATTATACACACTGCTCTTCCCCAGCACCCTCTGGCTGACATTGGCTCATAAAGCAACCTAGCAGCTACATTACCAAAATATGGGGCATGTTATTGGCCAATAAAATATCCGCAAGAGTGGCCATGTGAATAAGGACCACATTTGGGGACACAACAGGCAGTAAATTTTGCATGAGCACCCAATAGGTAATGCCATTGCAGTGTTATTCAAATCACCATTCATACATTGGTCAGAGGTGGCAAACCTGTGGCTCTGGAGCCACATGTGGCTCTTCAGAAGTTAAAATGTGGCTCGTTGTATAGGCACCAACTCTGGGGCTGGAGCTACAGGCTCCAACTTTCCTATGTGCCGGGGGTGCTCACTGCTCAACCCCTGGCTCTGCCACAGGCCCTGCCCCCATTCCACTCCTTGTCACTCCCTCTCCCGAGCCACTGTGCCCTCACTTCCCCCCGTCCCCAGAGCCTCCTGCACACCAGTCCCCCCCCGAGCCTCCTGCACACCACAAAACAGCTGATCAGGAGGTGCAGGGAGGGAGGGGGAGATGCTGATTGGTGGGGCTGCCGGTGGGTGGGAGGCCCTGGGAGTGCAGGGAGGGAGGAGGAGCTGCTGATGTGTTACTGTGGCTCTTTGGCAATGTACATTGGTAAATTCTGGCTCCTTCTCAGGCTCAGGTTGGCCACCCCTGGCACTGGCACTGTCAAAAAAATTAAACTTATGGAATATATTTCTCTAGTAAGAATTTGGTAGAGATATATAACAAAAAAGATACCCAAACAGAAGAAATCTAGGAAGTTATGTCTAAAAAGAAGAGTTTGAAGTTGACAGGATCTGAACTTCTGTTTTTGGTAAAGACAATACTATATTTTTGCTGGGACAAGGCAATGCACCACATTTATAACAAACTTAGATATAGTGAGATATGATGGACGTCCCTAATTTCTCCAATCCATTGAAATGTAAAAACTTTAAGTCCACTTATCAGGAACTCTGCTGCCGAAAGCAAATTTGTTCTTTGGGGGGAAACAAATGGATTCATTTTAAGAGTAGCTGTTAAGAGTCCAATGTGCGTAGCTGAAAGAAGAAAATTACTTCATGAAAGATCAATAATCTCTCTTCTCTCCCTGAAGTGAAGTCTATGCATAGAAAAAAAAAATACTCGGGATTGTATTCTCTGCTGCCTGTGGTTTGCGTAGTCATTTATACCAGAACAAATACCAGAAAATGCTACCACTTTGCAATCACCTTGTACTTTTATAAACAACTATGCAGAGAATCAGACCCATTGAAAAGGTGAGGGACTGACAGACTCTGACCCAATATACAGTCCATCAAAAAGGGACTTCCTGATTACTGAATAATACAATAACTTGGCTTGAACACAAATTCTTAAGAACACTATATAGTGATTTTACTAGGTATATTTGACAGCTGCCAGACTTTGTGCCAAAGGATCTATGCTGCTAACGCCTATTAAAAAGGCAACAGAATTATGTCTTAAAGGCCCAAAACACCATACCAGGGTGCTACTGCATTGTTTTATTGGTTTTATTTCAAATTAAGGGCTCACACATCAAAACATCTGACTCAAATGCTGACATCAAAGGACAAAGACCCTAAATATAATTACTTTACCTTCTAAGTGAACATAGAAAATAGTTTTCTTGACCAAAGTTGACTTCTTTTTTTAGTGGAATGCAAAACTGGAGAACCTCAACAGTGAATGAATTCAGTGAATAATGACAGCATGGCCTACCAAAGCAAAGATGCCCTTCTCTACCATGCTTGTCAGCTACCTCACATTTATTAATTATCATTTGTATAACTCTAGTACTAAGAGGCACGTACAAACCCCAGAAACACCTGGGCTGCTTCTAGGTTAGCTTCAAGACCAAAGGCAAAGCCGTTCAAATACAGTCATTGGAATTAAGAGATGAGAAAGTGCTAGCAGATCAGAAAGTAGACTCTTCTCTAATGAAAAGAGAGCGCTGTTCAAACATCTCTTCTTCCCTAGTACAGCTACATTTAATCCAATGCTTGCGGTCAGTGGATAGGGTTACATTTAGTAAGACTTAGCGCTGGGGGGCTTGACGGCTCCAGTATGAAACTTGATTTTGTTTAATTTCAGCTCAAATTGAATTTGTTACCATCTGATTTGCTCCATGGCTGACATTAGAGGAATTAGTGGCCTCAGGCCAGTTCCTGGGTTATGGATCCACATTACTAAAGGCACAATCACAACTGGCACTGAATGGACCTAAGGAAGAGCTCTGGGTAGCTCAAAAGCTTGTTGGTCTCTCTCACCAGCAGAAATTGGTCAAATAAAAGATATTACCTCACCCACCTTGTCTCTCAGCTTGTTTGCAGTCTAGTTAAGGAGAATACAGATCTCCCCACGCCATGGAGACTAGAAGTGGCCACTTCAGGTGAGGGATCGCTTCTTTCGTGAAAGTGTGCACTGTTGCTACATTTGCCCTACCAGCATTCTGAATAAACAGATTTCCATCTCTGGAGCTGTCAATGTAGCACCTTTCACTAGGGTGACCAGATAAAATCGGGACTGTTCCGATATTTAGGCGTTTGTCCTGCGTCCCGACTGATGCCCTGTTTAATTTTTGTTTTGGTTTTTTTTGCTTCGCCAGGACTCCTTCCCAAATGTGTCCCGATATTTTCTTCATCCCATCTGGTCACCCTACCTTTAACTGGCAGTGAATTCACTGAAGAATGTTTTTTGGAGGACAGATACTCTCTTAGTACTACAGAAAATTCTCCTGATAGACAAATATTGCTTCACATTCTGCCTCTGAAGTCTGAGGGAGAAATCTTGGCCTCACTGAAATAAATGGAAAAACTCCCATTGACTTGAATGAGGTACAATTTCACCCCTAGACCGCACTTACCCTGGAAACTATTCCACTATCCAGTTTTAACCAATGACATACAAACATAAGAACATAAGAATGGCCATACTGGGTCAGACCAAAGGTCCATCCAGCCCAGTATCCTGTCTGCGGACAGTGGCCAACACCAGGTGCCCCAGAGGGAGTGAACCTATCAGGTAATGATCAAGTGACCTCTCTCCTGCCATCAGTCTGCACCCTCTGACAAACAGAGACTAGGAACACTATTCCTTACCCATCCTGGCTAACAGTCATTAATGGACTTAACCTCCATGAATTTATCTAGTTCTCTTTTAAACCTTGTTATAGCCCTAGCTTTCACAACCTCCTCAGGCAAAGAGTTCCACAGGTTGACTGTGTGCTGTGTGAAGAAGAACTTCCTTTTATTTGTTTTAAAGCTGCTGCCCATTAAATTTCATTTGGTGGCCCCTAGTTCTTATATTATGGGTCCAAGTAAATAAATTTCTTTATTCACTTTCTCCACATCACTCAAGATTTTAAATACCTCTATCATATCCCCCCTTAGGGTACGTCAACACTACCCACTGGATTGGTGGGTAGTGATCGATCTATCGGGGATTGATTTATCACATCTAGTGTAGACATGATCAATCGATCCCCGATCGCTCTGCTGTCGACTCCTGTACTCCACCGCGGCGAGAGACGGAAGCGGAGTCCATGGGGGAGCGGCGGCAGTCGACCTCGCGCCGTGAGGATGCGAGGTAAGTTGACCTAAATTACGTCGACTTCAGCTAGGCTATTCTCCCCTCCTCTCCCCAGTGTACACCAGGCCTTTGTCTCCTCTTTTCCAAGCTGAAAAGTCCTAGCCTCTCTAATCTCTTTTCATATGGGACCCGTTCCAAACCCCTAATCATTTTGGTTGCCCTTCTCTGAACCTTTTCTAATGCCAGTATATCTTTTTTGAGATGAGGAGACCACATCTGTATGCAGTATTCAAGATGTGGGCGTACCATGGATTTATATAAGGGCAATAAGATATTCTCCTTTTTATCTCTGCTGCTTTCACATGGTTGTTACGCCACAGTGGCTCTTTTTAAGTTCTTTTACTGTGGTTTTTTTTATTAATTTGGGGTATACATTAAAGTTGGGCCTCTATTACAGTGTCTTTGAAAAGTGTCCATGCAGCTTGCAGGGATTTTACTCTGGTCACTGTACCTTTTAATTTCTGTTTAACTAACCTCCGCGTTTTTGCATCGTTCCCCTTTCTGAAATTAAATGCCACAGTGTTGGGCTGCTGAGGTGTCCCAAACTGTCCTGTTATAGTTACCTCTTGGACCAGATCCTGCGCTCCACTCAGGACTAAATCGAGAATTGCCTCTCCCCTTCTGGGTTCCTGTACCAGCTGCTCCAAGAAGCAGTCATTTAAAGTATCGAGAAATTTTGTCTCTGCATTTCTTCCTGAGGTGTACCCAGTGAATATGGGGATAATTTAAATCCCCCACTATTATTGAGTTCTGTATTTTGATAGCCTGTCTAATCTCCCTTAGCATTTCAAAATCACTATCACTGTCCTAGTCAGGTGGTGGATAATAGATCCCTACTGTTATATTCTTATTAGAGCATGAAATTACTATCCATAGAGATTCTATGGAACATGTGGATTAATTTAAGATTTTTACTTCATTTGATTCTACATTTTCTTTCACATATAGTGCCACTGCCCCCTCCCCACTCCTGCCCCGGCATGACCTGTTCTGTCCTTCCGATATATTTTGTACCCCAGAATGATTGTGGCCCATTGATTGTCCTCACTCCACCAGGTTTCTGTGATGCCTATTATATCAATATCCTCCTCTAACACGAGGCACTCTAGTTCACTCATCTTATTATTTACACTTCTAGCATTTGTGTACGAGCACTTTAAAAACTTGTCACTGTTTATTTGTCTGCCCTTTTCTGATGCGTCAGATTCTTTTTTATGTGAATATTTCTCATCTGATCTGGCCCATATTTTATCCTCTTCCACCCTCTCCTCCTGACTAAAACCTAGACAGTTTCTATCAATAGACTCTCCTCTAAGAGAAGTCTCTATCCGATCCACATGTTCCTCTGCAGCAATCGGCTTTCCCCCATCTTAGTTTAAAAACTGCTCCGCAACCTTTTTAACGTTAAGTGTCAGCAGTCTGGATCCACTGGAGCAATACTGTTCCAAATGCAAATAGCTTACAGGATAGCAAATTGAATTATAGTGACCGGAGAAAGCTTAGCGGATCATAGAGGTGTTTTCTTTCTCCCATGGGCCAAAGCAGGTAGGGTGACCTGATGTCCCGAGTCTACAGGGACAGTTCCGATATTTGGGGCTTTTTCTTATATAGGCTCCTATTACCCCCACACCCCGATTTTTCACACTTGCTGTCTGGTCACCCTAAAAGCAGGATTGTTCCTTACCACAGACTTTCAGTCTAATTCCATTTTAAATCACTCAAGGTAACACTTCTACCACTTCCCTTGGAAGACAACTCAGTGTAATAGTTCTCACCATAAGGAGAGTCTTAGATTCATAGATTCCAAGCCAGAAGGGACTGTTGTAATCATCTAGTCTGACCTCCTGCATAACACAAGCCATAGAACTCCCCCAAAACAATTCCTAGAGCAGGTCTTTTAGAAAAAAAACATCCAATCTCGATTTTGAAATTGTCAGTGATGAAGAATCCACCAACACCCTTGGTAGATTGTTCCACTGGTTAATTATCCTCACTTGTAATAAAATACACCTTATTTCCGGTCTGAATTTGTCTAGCTTCAACTTCAATGTCACTGGATTGTGTTAGGCCTTTCTTTGCTAGATTAAAGAGCCCATTTTCAAATATTTGTTCCCCATGTAGATATTTACAGACTGTAATCAAGTCACCTCTTAATCTTCTCTTTGTTAAACTACATAATTTGAGCTCGTTGAGCCTATCATATAAGGCATGTTTTTCTAATCCTTCAATCACGGCTCTTCTCTGAACACTTCTAATTTTTTCAACATCCTTCTAGAATTGTGGGCACCAGAACTGGACCCAATATCCCAGCATGGTTACACTAGTGCCACATACAGAAGTCAAATAATCTCTCTGCTGCCACAAGAGATTCCCTGTTTATGCATCCAAGGATTGCATTAGCTCTTTTGGCCTCACTGTTGACTCATATTTAGCTTGTGGTTCACTATGACCCCCAGATCCCTTTCCGCAGTACTCCTTCCTAGGCAGTCATTTCCTATTTTGTATGTGTTCAATTGATTGTTGCTTCCTAAGTGGAGTATTTTGCATTCGTCTTTATTGAATTTCATCCTATTTACTTCAGACCATTTCTACAATTTGTCCAGATCATTTTGAATTTTAATCCTCCTCCAAAGTAGTTGCAACCCCTCCCAGCTTTGTATCATCCACAAACTTTATAAGTGCACTCTCTATGCCATTATCTAAATATTGAACAGAACTGGATCCAGGACCAATCCCTGTGGGATCCACTAGGTATGCCCTTCCAGCTTGACTGTGAACCACTGATAACCACTCTCTGATGATAACTACTCTCTGGGAACAATTTTTGAACTAGTTATCACCCACCTTAGTAGCTGCATCAAGGCTGTATTTCCCTAGTTGTTGGGTTTTTTAATGAGAAGGTCATGCGAGACTGTATCAAAAGCCTTACTGAAGTCAAGATATACCACATCTACCCCTTCAAGTGCCCATCGTTTGCCCTCCTCAAGGAGCACGAGTACATAAACCACAAAAGATACGACCTCATTATTATGAAGGCCCTTGTGGACCACAGGGGCTGATTTATGGACACCAACATGGGCTGCACTGGAAAAGTTAATGATGTCAGGGTTTCTCGATACTTTTGATAATTCATTGTCATAAATAAGAGTTACTGTCCCCGCTGTTAGGAGACCCCACACACCTCTTTTTGCCTTGCCTTATGAAACCATATCCAATCTCAGAGGGCCTGGCCAAAGAAGGCTCAGTTATATTCTCAATAGGTACAGAATGGTGGTTGAATGTGTGTTCGGCAAATTGAAATCCTGCTGGTGCTGTTTAGAGACACGTTTGAATGCCTGTGTCATCATGGCGTCCATATTATTGTGGCTTGTTGTGCTCTCCATAATCTTTGTGAAGCCAAAGGTGAGCCATTTGCCCCTGAATGGAACTATGACAGTGATGGATTGCTGAACTGTGCACCTATCACAGCTGGAGCTGCATGCACCCAGGCAACACAAATCAGGGATGCTCTGTGGTTCCACCTTATGGACTTGCATGGGCCAATGTTAGAGAGAGAATAGTACCTTGTGAATGTGCTTGTAAAATCTTTACAGTAAATGAGATCCTGTCACATCAAACAATAACTTGTGTGTGGGAGTGGGGTGGATTCCATGCACTTTAGTTATAAATGACATGACCACTTATGAAATGGGGGGGGATTGATTGGCATTCATTGTACCTATGAATCCTATGACCGCTTATGGACAAGTGGCAAGACCTGTGGATTTACAGGCTGGCGTGATGTAAAGAAACGTACTGAGAAACAGTGTTTGCATACAACTTCCCAGTTTTCCCTATCATGTGTTTATCTTCATTATTTGGAACACACATTATGATGTGAAGCAGTGATGGCAATAAAAGTTCTTATTAAAATAAAAACCTTTTGTTTTAGGATATATGTTAGAAAAGCACAATATTAAACTTTAGTGAGGCAGGCCAGCTGCCACTAGCACACCAAAACACCAGTAATAAACCAACACCAAAACCTTTAACAAAAAACAAAGGTCATGAACAGTGTGACCATTTCCAAACAAATCTCCTACAGTTTTTGAGTCCCCTGACCTCCAATTCTCCTTTCCCTTCCTTCCACGTTTCGCATGCACTTGGTGCCACAGCAGGGGTGGTGGAGGGGTTCATGGGGGAGAGGGTCTGAATGGGAGTGAAGGCCCACAGCGGGGAAGGGATCAGCAGGGGTTTGGAGGACTTAGGGGGTAGATTTGCCCTGTCCAGCTGCTAAGTCCTAATTGTGTGGGCCACCCAACCAAGGAATTGTCCAAAGTGTTCCTGGTTTGCAGCACATGGAAGCATGGAAAGAACTCAGGACATGGTGTGAGTGCAGCTGGAGCCTGTATTCTGGTGGCCATAAGCAAACTGCACTGCAAGCCTCTCCTCACGCACTGAATCTCTGTTCTCTCCCTCTGCAGCCTGGCTGTGCCTTTCCATTTGCCGTGAATCCTTCTCCCTTTGGTACTGCACCAGTTTGTTGGCCCTATCCTGAATGCCCACTAGAAGTTCATCCTGGAAAAGCTTCTATTCAGACTGTTCTGTGACAGTTCTGCATCCCAGGGACTTGTTGCAGTGGGCTCGCGCTGCTGAGATGAAAGAACCATCAGAGCTCAAAAGGCCTAAAAGCAGACATCAAACAGGGCATTTCACAACATGTTCACAGTATCCCCAGGCAAGAGTGCCTCCTGGAATCTCAAGGCCAAAAAACGGCCTTGTAAAACTGAGCTTCAATCCATTCCGAGAGGAATGTCTCAGCTCCCAGAAGCTCCTTGGACAAAAGTTAGTGAATCACAGGGACCTTGTGCAAACAAGTCATAGAGTTGAGCAGTCCCCCTTGTGTGATGCTTGCGTAACTGTCATTGAATTGTAAATCCCTTGTTTACCATTCACCTGCTGGTCAATGGCTGCCTGGTGACCGTCCGATTGTTGGTCACCTCCTTTGTCGTGGTCACTGGAGAACTAGCATTGGGCAACTTCCAGACTCACAATGTATTACACTAACAACCATGCAGCAAAATCTCATAACTTCATACACACTAATAATATAAATATTTTGACAGAACAATGGGTTTCAGCAGATCATGACTGTCTATATGATATCCTACAAGTCATACTTTGTACAAAACATATCATAATTACATGACAGTGGTGAATATGGGGGCTCAAGGGTGCTGCTTTGAGGTACAGAGTGCCTCAGTTGGCAGATTCTCAGAACCCAAGTCTGGGGGGCGGGCCAGGCTTGGCCTGCATCTACACTACAAAACAATGGAGTTTAGGCCCAAGCCCCCATGAGACTCCAGCTCAAACCATCCACCCCTGCAGAGACCTGGAGTCTGGGACCAAGCTAGACAGAATTCTGTGTAGATGGAAGGGGGTCTGTGCTTGGACTTTAGTCTGGGTTAAATTGCAGTGTAGGCATATCCTGTATTTGGAGAAGCCTGCTCTGAGGAGCTGCACAGGAAGTGCTGCTGCAGCAACAGAGGGACAACTGAAGGGAGCCCCAGTGAGAAACACTCATGACTTGTCGGTTTCCTAACTAGGATAAATTATCTATTTGCCTTTAATAGAGAAATGGACTGGAGGTGAAGTGGGCACTCCTGCTACAAGGCCTGTGGGGCCCAAACCCTCTCTTGGACTGTTCCTAGGGGCCACCATGAAAATTGCTAAGTAACTATACCTAGGATATTTGCCACCTTTCCCTGTCCTGTCAGCAGGGTTGATGAGAGGGGGGGAAATAGGGGGACAATTGTACCAGGGCCCTGAGCTCAGAGAGCCCCCCAAAACATCTGTGATTGGGGTGAAATGGCAGGGGGTGGGGCTGCAGTGGACATGTTGTACTGGAGCCCCAAACTTCTCCCAACAGGCCTGCCTGCCAGCTCTAGTAAAATATCCTTTCACTTCAGCCCTGCCTCTGAGTGGTTACTGGGATCTACCAGGGCTGGAATATATAGGTCTAGCAGTTTATGTGCCTTCAGTGCTTGCCTCTTAGTCATAATACACCTAGCACACTAGAGAGTACCTTGAGAGGTCTGGTGTACCAGAACAATCGTACCAATTATGGACAACCCAACCACACATTTGCTTCTTGTGCAACAAGCTGCTATTCATTCAGGTGTCCCATCCAGAAATGGAGTGCAGGGTGCGAGCAATCAGGGTTTGCTCTTGTTTAGCTTTTACCAACCTCCCCCTACACACACACACATGCATAGCTGGGGGTGGGGCTACTTTTGCAAGGTCCATTTCTCACTGTCACACTGCATTATGGAGAGCAGATGCCGTGTCAGTGGAGGGCATAACCACAACCTGATGCCACGAGTTTGCCTTTGCTTTTAAAGGTGATAAGATTTTAAAAGGAAAAGGAAGCTTCACACACTTTTTTTTTTTTAAAGATCATATAGGATGGTAAAGCACTAGGCTGGGACTCAGGTGATCTAGGTTCAATTCCTGACTTACCAGGGACTTCATGTGTGACCTTGGCCAAGTCACTTACATTTTTATGCCTCAGTTCCCCATTGTGTAAAACAGGAATAATTGCTACTTCCTTTCTCCCACCTGTTGTCTGCCTTGTATATTTAGAATGTAAGCTCTTTGTGGCAGCACCTAACACAAGGGGGGCCTGATCTGAGCTGGGCTTCACCTTTATTAAAAGTAATAAATAGTGACATCTTATCTCAGCAGCTAAAAGTATTAGGCATGATCTGCCTCCAGTTTTACACTACTGTACTTACATTAGCTTCACAGGAGTTACTCTAGATTTACACCAGAGTAACAGGTTAGAATCACACCGATTGATTTCCAGGAATTATTTTTTATTCCTGTCATTAAAGTGAGATTCTAACCAAGCAGTGCTAGTCATTCTGCAAACAAATTCAAGTATTATTTCAGTTTATCTACCTGACCTCTACTTGCTCTTGTACATAAACGCTTTTAATTATTCACGGTTCCTGCAGGACACACATTCTATTATCTTCTATTTATAACCCAAGTTAGCTATAAACAAAAGAGGAGGCAGTGCTCAGGTTCCTGCCTTCATAGTCCTGTTGCATTTCCTTCTTATTCTCTTCCAGGTGCTCTCTGCCTACAGCACTCTCCTTTATCCTCTTTAAATGTGTTCTCTTTGTTTTCATTGTAACTTCCTGTGACCATTCTTGGGGCTATTTAAAGGAAGGCTAGAGGGAGACAAAGTCTGTGCTCAGGGAATTAATAGGATTATACAGAGTCTTTCCCATCTAGGTCAAATCCAGCCCTGATTGGTAGTCACCAGAACGTATCTGATGGCTATTCAGTGGTCTATGTGTGCTAAACACAGTCCACAGTGGGCAGGTATGTACTCCACACAAAAAAAAAACACTTCTGCAAATAGTACTAATTAGCTCCCTTGTAGGCAATCTCAGCAAAGAAAAATGAGGGAATGGGCATGGACATGGGTACTGAGAAATCTACTCATCTCCTCGAGGTAGCCCTACCAGAAGACTGACACTGGTGGGTTAATGTAGGGAAAGCTCACAGTGCAGTTGCGTCTACTGCTTCCTTTCTTGAATGTTACTTGGGTCCTCAGGGATGTCAAGGCAACTCTTTTCTGGGGCATCAAATTCAATGGACAAAAAGAAATGAAAGGCTTTTGAACAATCATAGAATATCAGGGTTGGAAGGACTTGACGAGGTCAACCCCCTGCTCAAAGTAGGACCAATCCCCAACTAAATCATCCCAGACAGGGTTTTGTCAAGCCTGACCTTAAAAACCTCTAAGAAAGGAGATTCCACCACCTCCCTAGGGAACCCATTCCAGTGCTTCACCACCCTCTTAGTGAAAAAGTTTTTCCTAATATCCAACCTAAACCTTCCCCACTGCAACTTGAGAACATCACTCCTTGTTCTGTCATCTGCTACCACTGAGAACAGTCTAGATCCATCCTCTTCGGTACCCCCTTTTAAGTAGTTGAAAGCAGCTATCAAATCCCCTCTCATTCTTCTCTTCTGCAGACTAAACAATCCCAGTTCCCTCAGCCTCTCCTCATAAGTCATGTTTTCCAGCCCCCTAATCATTTTTTGTTGCCCTCTGCTGGGCTCTCCAATTTTTCCACATCCTTCTTGTAATGTGGGGCCCAAAACTGGACACAGTACTCCAGATATGAGGGGAATGATCATGTCCATCAATCTGCTGGCAATGCCCCTACTCATACAGCCCAAAATTTTGTTGGCCTTCTTGGCAACAAGAGCACACTGTTGACTCATATCCAGCTTCTTGTCCATTGTAACCCCTAGGTCCTTTTCTGCAGAACTGCTGCCTAGCCATTCAGTTCCTAGTCTGTAGCAGTGCATGGGATTCTTCCGTCCTAAGTGCAGGACTCTTCACTTGTCCTTGTTGAACCTCATGAGATTTCTTTTGGTCCAATCCTCTAATTTGTCTAGGGTACTGTTCAGACTCAGACTCAGAGAATTTAAGGCCAGAAAGGGCCATTAATTAGATCATCTAGTCTGACTTCCTGTATGACACAGGCCATTACATTTCATCCAGTTACCCCTATACTGTGCCCAATAACTTGTGTCTGACCAAAGACTATCGTCTAGAAGGGCAGGCCGTTCTGATTTGAAGACATCAAAAGACAGAATCCACCACTTCCCTTGATGGTTTGTGCCAATGGTTAATAGCCCTCTCTGCTAAAAAAAAAAAGAGTCTTATTTCTAAATTGAATTTGTCTGTCTTCAGCTTTCAGCCATTGGTTCTTGTGATGCTGTTCTCCGCTAATTACAAGGCCCTTTACAACTCAGTTTTCCCATTTTGCAAGTCCTTAGATACTGTAATCAAGTCACCTCTGTGAGACCACCCTGTCCTCGTTATTTACTACTTCACCACTTTTCGTGTCACCTGCAAATCTTATCAGCATTGATTTTATATTTACTTCCTGTTCACTGATGAAAACATTGGGACTTGTATTGTTCCCGGCAGAACCCCACTAGAAACACCCTCATAGATGATGATTCCCAAAGACAAACTATTAGATTTGTCGATTAGCTACTTCTTAATCCACTAAGCACGTACTTCAAAAAATTAGCACTACACAATATCGCTAAGGCTGTGTGACTGTCACAAATTCCATAATTCTCTGTGACCTCTGTAGCAGCCGGGCAGCCCCTGGGCCAGCAGTAGCAGTGTAGTGTGGGTGTGGGAAGGGGCTCAGGGCTGGGGCAGGGGGTTAGGATGCAGGGGGGTGCTCACCTGGGGGAGTCCCCAGGCCCCACCAGCATGTCCCCACAGCTCCTGGGCAGAGAGGCCGGGGGGCTGCATGCATGGCCTGTGCCCACAGGCACCACCTCCACAGTTCCCACTGGCTGTGGTTCCCGGACAGTGGACGCTGTGCCTGCTGATCCGACACTTGTGGTGGGAGCAGCACACGGAGTCCCCCTGGCCACCCCTCCCCATAGGAACCTGCCCTCCCCCCAGCACCAACAGGGGTGCTGGGCTGCGCACTGCCGCCCACCTCCCCACCCCAGCACCAGTGGGGGTCCTGGGCCACCCCTCAGCACCCCCAGCCCGCCCTCCCACCACACAGCACCCCCAGCCCAAGTTTTAATTAGGGGTATACAGTACACATCATGGACAGGTCACGGGCCATGAATTTTTGTTTACTGCCGTGACCTGTCCATGACTTTTACTAAAAATACTGCAGCCACCCTAGTGGAGATTTTACTGTGCACTTAAAGGAAATTCAGCTGGGCTTCCCAGCTGGAAGAAAGCTTCTTGCAGGGTTTAGAATGGAACAAGAAAATGGGGAAGAACCCCCCAGAAAGGATTCCCTGTATCCAGAGCAAACAAAACTCTTATACACCTGCTACTGTTGAAAAAATTCAACATGTTTTGCCTGATTTAAAACCTACTCTCTCTTGCACTAACAGAAAAAGGAACAATTAATCTTGATTCAGCAAAACTTTCCGAAATCCCAGTCCTGAAAAATAATTAATTCATTTACAAACAAACAAGCACCAGAGAACTCAATTAAGTGATAATCATCACTGACAAATATACATACTGGGATACAAAACAAGACATCCAGCATGTTGGACTCCTGACATGATTTTCACTGCAGGACGGGTGCCCCCAGGGCTAAAGTCCCTTTCGTGCAGCCAAACAGATCTTCATGGGTTTGCAGGTGACTACACATGCTCCCTGAAAGATCAGCCTCTGTAAATGTTAACCCCCTTTCCAAGGATTGCGAGGCAGCTTCTTCTTATGCCATTCAAATGATTAAACGGAAACCAGTAGGAGATCTCAGAATGACATTACTGAAAGCAAGTTCTCTACAGCCCTTTCAGGGCCATAAGAGTCTCCTCTATGGCCCCAAAAGTACACAGTCCACCACACCCCAGAAAGCCCTCACATTCTTTCTAGCTGAAAAGAACTGGAAAGGAACTCCCTCTGAATTACAAACACTACACTCCTCCATTGAGGGGGGCAGCTGTGCCCATCAGTAAACCTAAGGCAATGCTCCAGCAGAGCCCAAGGACTCCATAGCACTCCCAACTGGATCCTCTTGAAGTCAACAGGAGCACAGGCTGTTGACCAGGGTTTCTAAAACAGGGGTCGCCGCTTGTGCAGAGAAAGCCCCTGGCAGGCCGGGCCGGTGTGTTTACCTGCCCCAGCCGCAGGTCCGGCCGATCGCGGCTCCCACTGGCCGCAGATTGCTGCTCTGGGCCAACGAGAGTTGCTGGAAGCGGTGGCCAGTACGTCCCTCGGCCCGCGCTGCTTCCAGCAGCTCCCACTGGCCCAGAGCAGTGATCCGCAGCCAGTGGGAGCCACGATCGGCCAGACCTGCGGCCGGGGCAGGTAAACAAACCAGCCCGGCCCGCCAGGGGCTTTCCCTACAGAAGTGGTGACCCCTGTTTGAGAAACTCTGCTGTTGACTGTAACAGGACCAGCATTTGGCCACAGGAAATGAGGAGGTAACATCTGTGGAGAGGAATCAAACCTGGGAATTCCACTTGGCATTACTACAGAGCGTTATCACTATGGGCCACCAGGACAGCCCATAAATATGGCTTAAAGATGATTTTAAGTGTCCTAATTAATGTGTATATTTAAAGCTTAGGTACTAAAATCCAATTAAGCACAACACAGAGTGAAAATTAATTCTTTAATTAGTCTAGGTTTCTTGCTAAATCTTTCACAGCTTAGTTTTCCATCAGCCAGGAGCACTGATCCTTCGCACTGCCACTTTGCTTTCCAGGAGAAAATGTCTTTACCATCTCCAGCTGAAATAGGAGACAACCTACAATTGCCCAAAGTTATTGTGGCCCAAGCAGTTAGCAAGGCTCTGAATATTGGCTGAGTTGTTTCCATTAGGAGAAGAAACTGAAGACACAAGTCAAATATCTCTTTGATGAAATCTTGTTTATTTACAAGGAATGTTCACAAAGTCCTGATTCTCTGAACACAGTATGAAACAAACACTACAGGCAGTTTCCTTGTTCTCCATTTGCAAGCAAGTCCTATGCCCCAAGCAGCTTTGTTTCTCTGCTCCCTCTCAGGGACATTCTCAGGATTCTCTTGCTTTCTGCCTCTCTTACAGACATAATGAATCAATTCCCTAGCCCCCGCATTTGCAACCAGTCGCAGGGCAAGACCTCAGATCACCCACTTAGCCCTGCTCAGCCTTTGCCACTGGGCTGATTTCCTTGGATGGCAGCTTCCATTGTCCCCAGCTATCTGGCTGAATAAAGGAGCTTAATTGCTTCTTCCATTTAAGCTTGAAAGGGTGCTTAAAGCGAAGGGGGGTGCTAAGTAGGTCTGTAATTAGCTATAGATCAAACCTGCTTCATGGAAGCCATTATTGTCTCCTAGCACAGCAATATTACCATCACCGAGGTCTGTGCTATGTCCTTATTAGTTTCTCATCTAGGAAGGTAAAAGGACTGTTCATGTTGGGGCACATTTTGAATCTGCTGCTTGTTCATTTTACATCTGTTTCTTCTACTGCAAGGCCTTAATTATTTATTTTGACAGCTTGCATTGTTTTGTGAACAATTACACTTTGACATGTATTGTGCTTAAAATAAGCTTGGCAACACAAATTAGGTTTCTAAATTCCCCACAGATTAATAAAGAAGAAAACATTTTTAGGGTGGCATGGTGATTCTGTAGGGCCCTTGTGTTTCTGTGTCCTTGCAACAGCCCTATAGAGGATTTTGGGGCATGGGGTCCCTTCTAAGCTGACATGGCTGCAGGTGAAAAGTGCCCCTGGACGAGAACCTCAAATCCTATCCTGAAAGGATCATCTCTAAAGTATCAGTAATAGGAGGAGGAGTACAAGAGCACCTAGTGACCCCAACAAAGATCAGGTCCCCTTTGTGCTATGTGCTGTATGTATACATAGTGAGAGACAGTTCCCTGCCAGAAAGAGTTTGCAGCCTCACTAGAAAACAGACAAAGGTGTGAGAGAAAGGAAGTGTTATTATCCCCATTTTACAGATGGGAAACTGAGTCAAAGAGTGATTAAGTGATTTGTCCAAGTGACACAGGAAGTCTGTGACAGAGCAGGGAACCAAAACCAGATCTGAATCCCCATCAAATGCCTTAGCATAAGATCGTTCTTTACTCTTCCATGTTTGGCAAATCTATGATCTCTCTGTTCAGATGATGAACTAAACCTTATACACATACTCCTAATACTTACACAAATCACCCCAGACTCTGTACTAACACTGCTGTAAACGGTGGTGTATAGGACCATTATTGTAGGTCAGCTGGGAAGCAGGGGAAGGCTGGGCGACCCTGAAGGAGGAGGCAGAAGGAGAAGGAAGCCCAGCCGGCCTGGAAACTGGGCGCCGTGCCCCCCCGCCCCCCGCCCGGCGCCCCCCCACCCCCGCCCCCCCCCCCCGGAACCCCCCCCCCCCCCCCCGCCCCCCCCCCCCCCCCCCCCCCCCGCCCCGCCCCCCCGCCCCCCCCCCCGCGCCCCCCCCCCCCCCCCCCCCCCCCCCCCCGGCCCCCCGCCCCCCCCCGCCCCCCGCCCCCCGTCCCCCGGCCCCCCTCCCCCCCCCGCCCCACCCCCCCCCCCACCCCCCACCCCCCCCCCCCGCCGGACCCCCCCCTCCCCCCCCCCCCCCCCCCCCCCCGCCCCCCCCCCCCCCCCCCGCCCCCCCCCCCCCCCCCCCCGCCCCCCCCCCCCCCGCCCCCCCCCCCCCGCCCCCCCCCCCCCCCCCCCCCCGCGCCCCCCCCCCCCCCCCCCCCCCCCCCCCCCCCCCCCCCCCGCCCCCCCCCCCGCCCCCCCCCCCCCCCCCCCCCCCCCCCCCCCCCGCCCCCCCGCCCCGCCCGCTCCCCCCCCCCCGCCCCCCGCCCCCCCGGCCCCCCGGCCCCACCCCCCCCCCCCGCCCTCCCCCGCCCACCTCCCCTCCTCCCCCGCCCCCCTCGCCGGCCCTGCCCGCCCCCTGCCTCCCCCCTCCGCCCCCCCCCCCTCCCCCCCTCGGGCGCCCCCGCCCCCCGCCCCCCCCGCCCCGCCCTCGCCCCCCCCCCCGCCCCCCCTCCGCCCCCCCCCCCACCCCGGGCCCGGCCTGGCTGCCCGGCCCTGGGCGCCGCCACCTCCAGCCGCCGGCCTGGGCTGGCATGGCCAGGGCAGCAGCAGGGCCAGCCCTGGCCCGGGCGGCGCCCGGGCCCAGCCCCCCAGGGGCCACCTGGCCCCTCCCTCCGCTCCCTCCTCTCCCTCCTCCTCCGGCATCCTCCGGCTCCCCCGCCGGCCCGGCCAGGGGCCCAGCCAGGGCCCAGCCAGCGGAGGGGGGGGAGAGGGGCAGGGAGAGAGGGGGGGGAGAGGGGGGGGGGGAGGGAGGGGGGGGGGGGGGGGGGGGGGAGGGAGGGGGGAGGTCAGGCAGGAAGGAGAGGGTTGGATGGGGGTGTGGAGGGGACAGAGAGGAGAGAGGGAGGGTGTAGAGGGGGGGTAGGGGGGGGGGGGATTATTGAGAGGAGGAGAGGAGGGGGGGGGGGGGGGGTAGGGAGGGGGGGGGAGGGGGGGGGGGGGGGGGGGGGGGGGTGTGTGGTGTGTGTGTGAACAGGGGTTGATGGATGGGGGGACTCCCTCGGGGGGGGGAAGGGAAACCCCTGTTAAAATTTTGGAGGGAGGAGGGAACCCGTTGTTAAAAATTTGGCAGCTCATCACTGATTGTAGGGTATTTTAACTTTTTTTTTTTCGTAAGGGATAGCAACAGAAGTTATTTTTGAGAGGAAAGACTACATGAAGATGACCAACTCACTTCACACAAGCTAGTGAACAAGTGGCAGATGATACAGTAAGGACTTCCATCCACTACTGGCCTGAGACAGAAATTCAGCCCTGTGGTAGTTAAAAACCTTGGACATGAACACACATGGTCACAGGAATTAAGATGCTTCCCTATCTCTCAGCTGAAATGTCAAACGAAGGACATATGCAAATATTCAGATCTGGTCCACACTACAGAGTTAGGTCAACGCCGAGGCAGCTTACATTGACCTATGTAAGTGCCTACATTTAAATTTCACTCCCACAGACATAACTTCACCGACTGCACCTTCACAAGCAGCGTAGAGTCAAGGTCAACGTAGTTAGGTCAATGAAGTATAAGTGTAGACACTGCATTGCTTATGTTGACTATTACTGTTTCAGGAGCCCTCCCACAATGCCCCACACTGACTGCAATCGATACAAGTGCTCTAGTGAGGACGTGCCCCACCAAAACAAGCATAGGCACCGACTCCGTGGGTGCTCCAGGGCTGGAGCACTCACGGAAAAAAATTGGTGGGTGCTCAGCACCCACCGGCAGCTCCCCGTGGCCCTGCCCCACGCCCCTGCTCCAGCTCAACTCCACCTCCTCTGCAAGCGCACTGCCGTGTCCTGCTTCTCCCCACTTCCTCCCAGCACTTGCGTCGCAAAACAGCTGATTCGCGGGGCAGGAAGGAGGGGGAGGAGGGGGAACGCAGCACACTGAGGGAAGAGACGGTGCCAGGGATTTGGGGAAGAGATCCAGTAGGGGCAGGGAGGGGGCGGAGTTAGGGCAGGGACTTTGGGGATGGAGTTGGAATGGGGGCAGGGCCCGGGGCAGGGATGGAGTGGAGTCAGGGCAGGGCCAGGGGCGGGGAAAGGGGGTGCAGGCACCCACCGGCACCAGAGAAAGTTAGCGCCTATGAACACAAGGATCAAATTGTAGACACGCACAAGCGATGTAATTACTGCCACGGCTGTATGCCGATGTAAGTTAAGTCAACCTAATTTTATAATGTAGATGTGGCTTCAGCATGGAGCAAATGAAAAGAAAGGTGCTGAGAGCTGAACTGAGGAGGCAGATATAGCTTAGTTACTTAGGTCTAATGGTCACAGCATGAATTCCTGCCTCCTAGTCCCAGCATTGCTACTGACTTGATGTGTGGTCTCGTGCAAGACCTTTGCAGATATGCTGTTCCAGTGGACTGGGAACGAGGACTGGGAGGCATGAGACTTTTCTTATCGTTATCTTTATTTATATTACCAAAATGACTTGAATTGTATCCTTAGCTCCAACATTAAACAGTCAAAACAGATGTGCTATGAGGCTTGACATGTCTCGAATATACTGAAAACCTCCGATATAGGTGCTGAATAAATGAAATGTAATAATATTGTCCTGATATGTTAGATCCACTTGGCATACACATATGTTCAAGCATACAAAGTCTGGTTCTGTTTTCAAATGTAACCTCACCATCAAAATTCCACACATTTTTCCCCCAGATCCTTTACTGATGGTTTCAAAGTAAGCTTTTTATCTGCTTCTGCGTTCTGTGCTGGGAATCATCTCCCACACAAGTGACACCACCACTTCCTGCTGTGGCCAAATGCATATTAGTGTTAATGCCACCACCCCCATAACCTGTGGAGAAAGCCTGAAGACACCAATTTGTTCTTTAAAAAGCGACAGAGTCTCCTGTGGCACCTTATAGACTAACAGAAGTATTGGACCATAAGCTTTCGTGGGTGAATACGCGTCTGACGAAGTGGGTATTCACCCATGAAAGCTCATGCTCCAATACTTCTGTTAGTCTGTAAGGTGCCACAGGAATCTGTGTGGCTTTTTACAAATCCAGACTAACATGGCTACCCGTCTGATACTTGACAATTTGTTCTTTAATTCCAAAGGATAATATTAATGTGCTATAAAGGTGCGGGACTCACCCCTGTGGCACCTCCTGCTGGTCGTCTGAGGAATTAGCTCATCCAGCCTCCGGAGCGCCCCCTGCAGGCCAGAGTCCCACTGCTGCTGGGCCCCTGTGTCCCTGGACTCACCCCTGTGGCACCTCCTGCTGGTCGTCTGAGGAATTAGCTCATCCAGCCTCCGGAGCGCCCCCTGCAGGCCAGAGTCCCACTGCTGCTGGGCCCCTGTGTCCCTCCCTGGACTCCGGTGCCCCATTATATGGGGTGCTGCCTCCTGGCAGTACCCCACAGATCTGGGGGTCTCCCCTCCCCAGGGAGCCCCACCCCCTATCCCCACCTCACCTCACCATAAGGCTACTGCCAGTCATTGTCTAGCCCCCACGCCCTGGGGCAGACTGCAGTATCAGCCACTCATCACTGGCAAGGAGGGTTTGGACCTGCTGCCTTGGCCTACCCCTGGGCTGCCCTCTGCAACCCCCAGTACCTGTTGGCCTTCTGCTAGGTCGCAGCCTGGGGCTTTCCAGGCTGGAGTCCCCCCAGCTCCTCAGCCTGTCCCCAGCCCTGCTCCACTCAGGTACCCTGCTCAGGTCCATCTCCCTCTACAGCTAGAGAGCAACTCTGCTCACTGGCCTTTTATATGGCCAGCTGAGGCTTGATTGGGGCATGGACATAGTTGTGGCTGTTTCCCCAATCAGCCGAGCCTTGCTGCTTTCCTAGCAGCAGCCCTCTCGCAGTCTCAGCCCTCTCCCAGGGCTGATTTCAAGCCCTTCAGGGCAGGAGCAGGTGACCACCCCGCTACATGTGCTAATTCACTTCACGCATCACCCAGTGCTTACAGAGAGAGGACACAGCTTTCAGATATTCATCAGGCCTAGTTAACTTTTAAATCAGGCACAAAACATCCTGCACCGTCTCACAACATGGGCTTACAGGCTTTCAGCTGCTTTTCAGCTACACAACCCCAGTGACTGCAAAACCTGAGGGATGAAAGGAGCTGTGGGAAGTTCAGCATGTGCTCCATACGATAATGTGCTATGATTAATATTACCGCTCTTACAGTTTGATACCTTGATGATGTTCAACTGAGGGAGTCAGGCAAGGGAGTTCAGTGTAACCTATTATTATACTTGTCACCACTGCCCGTACACAAACTTCAATTGTCTCTGCTCTAAAGAGCAAGGAGTAGTTGGCATTTTCACTGTTTACAAAAGACAGTTTCCTGTCCTCCCTCAGATAACCTCTTTCCCCCTGGTAACTTATCTTTGCAGTTCCCATCCCCATCACGGCCTAGTTCTGGAGAACAGAGGCACCCAAAGTCACTCTCTCTCTTGGGCCAAGAGCAGCCCACATTCTCCTAAAATGTTGAGTGCAGCTACCAACCAAAGCAGAGCACAGATCTCAACAGCTTGTAGGGGAAGATTTGGCCAAAGGTACCAGAGAAGTCCCTCTTCTTAGCAAAAATACCATGGGATCTCTAATGTCCAGGCAGAACTTTATTTTTAAAATCTCCTTTGAAAGACCCATCCCCAGTGAACAGCACTCGACGTCTCTACCTCAGAAAGATAAAAAGCTCCTGGTGGTTTCATGGACTCTGAAGGAGTGATCCTCCCCTGCCTTGCACCTGCTGTAGTCATTATACTCCCCCCCCTCCACCCCCAGGCACAGGTGTAAAAACGTCCCTGTTCTGACTTGCTTCGAGAGCCACAGATTAAAGTTGCTGAAGTGCAAAGAGTTATTAATATTTTTAAAGCAGGAAAACTGACTGAAAACCAGAAGCGGACTCTGATCGGAAACTCCGCAGGGGAACATCATGTACAACAGAGTTTCTCAAACAGGGGTCGCCGCTTGTGTAGGGAAAGCCCCTGGCGGGCCGGGCCGGTTTGTTTACCTGCCCCATCCGCAGTCCGGCCGATCGCGGCTCCCACTGGCCACAGATCGCTGCGCCGGGCCAATGGGAGTTGCTGGAAGCGGTGGCCAGTACGTCCCTCGGCCCGCGCCACTTCCAGCAGCTCCCATTTCCCTGGCGCAGCGATCCGCAGCCAGTGGGAGCAGCGATCGGCCGGACCTGCGGACGGGGCAGGTAAACACACCGGCCTGGCCCGCCAGGGGCTTTCCCTACACAAGCGGCAACCCCTGTTTGAGAAACCCTGATGTACAAAGCCTGCCTATCCCCTTCACTTCACAGGTATCCTTAATTCTGCCTTCCTTCCCATTTAACCTATGAAAGAGGTGGCAAAGCAAAGAGTGGAGAAGTTACACATTCCAGGCATGGATAAAGGGAGAGGGGACCCAGCATGTAAAAACAGCTAAGGCAGCAGACCTCTGAAAGTCAGCCAAGGTCACAGACACTTCTGATGAGCTGGAAAACGTATGGACTTTCATTGCTCAGGCTAAGGCTGTTGGCAAGTCACAACTGACCACGAAGTGGAAGACTGTATGGGAAGGATGGACTAGGGCATGAGAGAGGCTGCGTGCCACTGCTCTTCAGACAGAGATATGTTTGCCCACTGGAGCCCTGTTGCTTTTTAGTTTGCAGAGCTCTTACTCTGGATGTCTGCACAATGCTCCATGGATTTCTTTCTTCCCCATTGAGAGAGGGGCAGCTTTAACATGTGAACTCTGCATTCTGCCGTTAATGCCGATGGCAGCCATGTGTAAACACATTCCATGAAAAGTAAATAGTTACGCATATTACAAATAAATAGTCACATGACTTATAAAAACGGCTGCTCTGAACCAGCACCGAGTTATTCTGGGCCTGATTGTCACACCCTTTTGCGGCATGAATAGCTGCACAGAAATCAATGGGACTCAGTGTACAGGTGGCAGAATCTGGTCTGTATTCCCTATCATTCAAGCTATAAAAGATTTATATAGGAAAGAGTGATGAGGACTAAACTGAGTCACAGAAATTAACCTCCCCTCTTGCCCTAGTGGTGGTCCCCATGCTTTAACTCTTCTGTGGATACAAGAAAGTGGCAGTCTCCAGGGCTCTCACTCCAATCGTCAGATTCACTCAAAAGTCTTCCCGCAATAAGCCGTCAGAAAAGAAAATAGTTCTGGTCCCAGCAGCATGTAGCTGGGACATGTCTCCACATTGCCAGAGGGACAGGGGGCTGGGTGTGCATTGTGTTTCACACACTGTGATGGGCTGTTTACCCTACACATGTCACTAAAGGGTTAAAATGGGCAGGAGAGGCCAATTAACCAGCCTGCTTACATGCACGGGGTTGGCAAGGCTTAATTAGAAATAGCCCATCTGGGAGGGGAGTTCCCCCACCCCAATAACGAGCTGGGTGAGCCACTTGGATGGGAGAGACCCAAAGGGAGGGAGGTGGAGCAGCCTGGAAAAGGGCTGTGGAGAGGAAAGCAAACAGGCTTCTGCAGGAGACAGCTGGAAGCCTGCCTGGAGAACAGAGACCCTCCGGAGCTGCAGCCTGCTGAACCCGAGTGAGAGGAGGAGTGTGCCAGCCCGTAGGCTGACCAGAGTACAGAAGCCTGTGGTTAGAGGGTGTAGTGCAGCAAAGACACACCTGCCATGAGATGGCTGCCAGCTGAGCCCAACCAGGCTGAAGGCTTGGTCCTGTGTATATTTCTGCTGGACTTTGGTAAAGGACTCTGTGGCCCTTGAAGGGACAGTGCGCTGCCTGGAGGGCCAGGGCATGCTAATGGCCAGAGTTGGCTAAAGGACAGGGGAGGAAACCAAGGCAAAGGTGCTGCAATGCCACATCTGGCCAGGAGGCGCCATACTGGAGCAACTTTCACACATGCACACTTCCTCTCTCGCGCTCTGCTCCAAGTAAAATTATTGGGGCTCGATGCCAACCAGAGAGAAGTTGGGCATGAGCTCGTGGTGATGAGAACTTCGCCCTGGAGAAGGTAGCAGCGCTACAATATATCCATTCAGCCACAGGGCTACAGAGCAGGCCAACTGAGCACCAAAAGTGGGTGACACTGACCAGGGAAGGGGTGACCCGGGCACCTTGGAGATGCCCTGATTAAACATATCTTCTGGGAAGCCCCCAGTGGAATGGTGGCAGGGGAGGCTTAGGGCTCTCCCCTGGGGTACAGCTGCTCCATTTAGCACTGGACAACTCAAACTGCCTCCTGCACCACTCCCCGCCCCCAACCACATGGGAATGAATTAAGAACATGGAGCAAAATTCATCCTTAGAGTAACTCAATGGATTTACACCAGAGAGGGAAGTGGCTCACAGGTGTTCATCACAAAGAGATGATAGTGCCACCTGCAGCAGGTGGGGCTGATTCTTTAGGAAGCTCTAGTACAGTGGTTCTCAAACGTTTGCACTGGTGACCCCTTTCGCACCGCAAGCCTAAGAGTGTGACCCCCCCTCTTATAAATTAAAAACACTTTTTAATACATTTAACACCATTATAAATGTTGGAGGCAAAGCCGAGTTTGGGATGGAGGCTGGCAGCTCGCGACCCCCCCCATGTAATAACCTCACGACCCCCTGAGGGGTCCCAACCCCCAGTTTGAGAACCTCTGCTCTAGTAGCTGGAAAGCTATCAGTCCATTATTCTAAGACACTGGCTGCACAAAGCAAACCCCACAGTGGCTACATTCAATACACTCCTTTGGTTGGTTGGTTTTATACAGTCTCCAGCTGGCAAAAGAGGCCAAGGACTGAACTGACATGGAGTCTGAATTACCCCCTCAGATCTAGAGATCAGGACTGAGGCATGGGAGCAGACATGTGGTTAACCTGCACGGCTGCTGCCCGTCAGCTGCATCCTTCGGTTGAGGAAAGGGAGGACCTCAGTTCCTAGGTCTGCCTATGCAGCCCCTTTCCCTAGCATTGAAAGAAAAGCACTTCAAAACTATTTAATGACAGAAAACGGTAGCTATTGGAAAGCACAGTTGGATTATTATGCACCCCAGGAGGATTACCTTACACTCCTCCTCCTTTGTTAACCAAAAATGTGAGACTGAAGGAGAGGGGAGCAGGAGTTGGAGACAGTTAAAAATGGATTCTCTTCATCCCGATGGAGTTGTTGTTCTCAATATTATCAGAAGGGGGTGCTGGAGGAAGACATGTCTCCAACCACCTAACAGTTCTCTATTCTACTTGTGTACCCAGCAGTGTAACTAATTAGTTAATTATCTGTATGGCTCTTTGGAGATGAAAAACGCTATATATAAAGTGCTAGATATTATCGTCATTTGCCATGTATTAGTACATTCCTGAAATATTTTGCTTCTATACATTTTTAATTGGCTAACAAGTCACACTTGTGAAGTTATAACCTCAATCGGCCAATCAGATTCTGCCTGTCATAACACCCTTTGATATTATATTTCACGCCTGGGGGATGACTTGATTCCTTTTTTGCATCTCCAGTGCATACTGGGAACTGCTGCTTTATTCAGGGCGGACACACATTTTTTCAAGAGTATTGCAAGCAGTAGGAGTTATAGCATGTCTCTTGTGTGGTCACTTTACATGCCCAGTGGCCAGTTAAAGGCCTTTGATTTGCCTTATATACGGTAAAAGCAGCAAAGAATCCTGTGGCACCTTATAGACTAACAGACGTTTTGCAGCATGAGCTTTCGTGGGTGAATACCCACTTCTTCGGATGCAAGATATATATGCCTTATATACGGTAGAGAGCATTGAAAATTTGCCGTTCAGATTAGGACACTCAGGTACTGCCCTCTGCTAGTTCCCAGGCAAACGTCAGCTGCCCAAAGCGAGGGTGAAGTGAGGGTGGAGCCACTGTTCTGTGCCCACCCCATGCTCACCAGAAAGGCTTGCTGGATACAGAAGGAAGTGCAACCACCTCCTGTTTAAAGGGTGGCGGGGCTACAACTAGAGAGCACACTCACTGGGAGTCCCAAGAGAAACCGTGCCCGCATGTGCCAAAATTCCTCCTGGCGGCTCCAAGGTATACATACTGAGAGGCTCTAGCTGCGCCGCAGGTCAACAGAAGCTTTCAGTTTCCACTGCTACCAATGCAGCACTACATTTACACACAGGGTGTTTTGAAAAAGAAATAAACTCTGGTTCTGACGTCGACTAAGATGCCTTCTAACAACCCTTTTTATTTCAATCATTACTAGCATTGCTGTCCTGACGCTGTAAACACTGTGGGTGTTCTACATGCTGTATTTTGATATTTAAAAGACTGTTGGATAACACCAAGAAAAATAGCCAGTGCTTCAGCATCATGGTAATGAATGCAGGATATAGATAAATTTGGGTATATGTAATAAATCAAGCACACGGGCTGTAATGAGTTACTTCAGTCATAGAATTCTGGCAGTATTCTTTCACCTGATCATGTTACATTACCAATGGCCCTGAACCAAAATCCAGTGACTTCAATGGGTGTGAGGATCCGATCCTAACTGTTTTTATAGCCCGTTCATCACTGTGGTGCCTGGTATTATGCACGTTATTTTCCCTTTACATCTTTGCAGATATACATTCATGCACCAAACTAATTTGTTAATAAAATAATAAATCATATGTCATCAATGCACACTATAAGCTACAGGCTCTAATGGGGCTGCCTGCAGTGGCTATACAATCAGCCTTGTCCATTTTATACCTCTGCAAAGGGGGTGGATATGATACAATTAGGTACTTTGAGGCCAAAAGGTAGGCTTTGTAGGTTCAATAGAAAGATTTCCATGATTCTTTTATTTTTTCTTAATGAAGTCTGAAACTCAGAAAGAGAAAATGACTAGCCAAGAATTGACCCTATTCTGTCTATTGCCATTTTCCCTGTTGAGTAAAATATCACACTGATCAGCTATAAAAAGTAAATTAGATTAAAAAAAAAAACTATTTGTCTAAAACCACCCAAATCTAACGTAATAAACTGCATAAGATTTCCCCTCACCCCCAGTGAAAACCAGACAGTGTCTCTAACATACAGCACTGCCTCACTAATTCACTCTAATGAATAAGGGCCTGATACAAAGCCCATTGAACTCAATGTAAAGAAACGTGTTGACTTCAGCAGGCCCGGTCCAGTGAAGCACTTAAGATCATGAGTAATCATAGAATCACAGAACATCAGGGTTGGAAGGGACCTCAGGAGGTATCTAGTCCAACCCCCTGCTCAAAGCAGGACCAACACCAACTAAATCATCCCAGCCAGGGCTTTCTCAAGCCTGACCTTAAAAACCTCTAAGGAAGGAGATTCCACGACCTCCCTAGGGAACCCATTCCAGTGCTTCACCACCCTCTTAGTGAAAAAGTTTTTCCTAATATCCAACCTAAACCTCCCCCACTGCAACTTGAGAACATTACTCCTTGTTCTGTCATCTGCTACCACTGAGAACAGTCTAGATCCGTCCTCTTTGGAACCCCCTTTCAGGTAGCTGAAAGCAGCTATCAAATCCCCCCTCATTCTTCTCTTCTGCAGACTAAACAATCCCAGTTCCCTCAGCCTCTCCTCATAAGTCATGTGCTCCAGACCCCTAATCATTTTTGTTGCCCTCCGCTGGACTCTTTCCAATTTTTCAACATCCTTCTTGTAGTGTGGGGCCCAAAACTGGACACAGTACTCAAGATGAGGCCTCACCAATGTCGAATAGAGGGGGATGATCAAGTCCCTCAATCTGCTGGCAATGCCACTACTTATACAGCCCAAAATGCTGTTAGCCTTCTTGGCAACAAGGGCACACTGTTGACTCATATCCAGCTTCTCGTCCACTGTAACCCCTAGGTCCTTTTCTGCAGAACTGCTGCCTGGCCACTCGGTCCCTAGTCTGTAACAGTGAATGGGATTCTTCCGTCCTAAGTGCAGGACTCTGCACTTGTCCTTGTTGAACCTCATTAGGTTTCTTTTGGCCCAGTCCTCTAATTTGTCTAGGTCCCTCTGTATCCTATCCCTACCCTCCAGCGTATCTACCACTCCTCCAAGTTTAGTGTCATCTGCAAACTTGCTGAGAGTGCAGTCCACGCCATCCTCCAGATCATTAATGAAGATATTGAACAAAACCAGCCCCAGGACTGACCCTTGGGGCACTCCACTTGAAACCGGCTGCCAACTAGACATGGAGCCATTGATCACTACCTGTTGAGCCCGACGATCTAGCCAGCTTTCTATCCACCTTATAGTCCAATCATCCAGCCCATACTTCTTTAACTTGCTGGCAAGAATACTGTGGGAGACTGTATCAAAAGCTTTGCTAAAGTCCAGAAATAGCACATCCACTGCTTTCCCCTCATCCACAGAGCCGGTTATCTCATCATAGAAGGCAATTAGGTTAGTCAGGCATGACTTGCCCTTGGTGAATCCATGCTGACTGTTCCTGATCACTTTCCCCTCCTTTAAGTGGTTCAGAATTGATTCCTTGAGGACCTGTTCCATGATTTTTCCAGGGACTGAGGTGAGACTGACTGGCCTGTAGTTTCCTGGATCTTCCTTCTTCCCTTTTTTAAAGATGGGCACTACAGTAGCCTTTTTCCAGTCAGCCGGGACCTCCCCCGTTCGCCATGAGTTTTCAAAAGATAATGGCCAATGGCTCTGCAATCACATCCACCAACTCCTTTAGCACCCTTAGATGCAGCGCATCCGGCCCCATGGACTTGTGCTCGTCCAGTTTTTCTAAATAGTCCCGAACCACTTCTTTCTCCACAGAGGGCTGGTCACCTTCTCCCCATGAGAAGGTGTCCCACTGTCTTCACATGAATAAAGTTACTCATGTGTGTTTCCAAGATAAGGGCCTTAGTTCTGCACTCTCCTACTATCTTCCTTAAATCTGGGTGAAGAGTGGCTGACTTTGGATTGGTGACTGTATCTATGGCAATATCTAACCTGAAATTAAAAACCTGCAGCTGGTTGACTCAGGCTCGCAGGGCTGTTTAACTGCAGTGGAGATGTCTGGGCTCAGGCTGGAGCCTGAGATCTAGGACTATGTAAGGTGGGAGGTTCTCAGAGTTTGAGCTGCAAACCAAGTCGGAAAGTCTACATCACAGTTAAACAGACACTTGGCTCAAGCCCCAAAAGATGGCATGGGAGAGCCATGGGTGTCTAACAGCAGTGTAGATATACCCTCTTTGTACAGTGCCCAGCACATCCATGGCACTACAGTAATATAAAGCAAATAAACAGTAATAAATAATAATAATAATATATTGTGTACAAATTATAAGGAGTGTGGATTAGAGAAATTAGGTTCTCTTGCAACCCTTCTATTCAGAATAAATTATGTTATAAAAAGAGGCACCTGTTTATATTTTTAATTATTATAAATAATATTCTTCTGAAATGAATCCTACTCTTCATTTTATCCAGAAATTATTTGGAGCTCAGGTACGGTGTCTTCCAGGTGTCTCTGCACATTTACAATCATCGCATAATGTGCTAAGAATAGACTTTTAAATACAATATGGATTTATTGTTTTTTAAGGAAAAATTATTTATTTCTGCAAAAAAATTGATTATTCTATTTTTTTCCCCAGGAAACAAGAAGGGATACAGGAATATCTAGTTGTCTCTCATTCATCCTTAATCTCTCCCCTCTTTCATGGCAAACCCTCCATCCCATTCCACCCAGCCCACATTTCAACATCTCTTCAACCCTCACCAATAATGTCATAATGCCTACTCCCCTCTCTGTGCCTTCTCCCATACTATCCTTATCTATGGAATATCCTCCCCATTCCAGTTTACCAAGCCACCATGTTCTGCTGGTCCAGTGTCTCAGTGCCAATTCTGGTGGCTTATGTTCAGCTGATTTCAGTCCTAAGACTTTGCAGGCAGAAAGATATCACAGGGATGGATGTGGTATTAAAAACCTAAAAGAGTGTTCCACACTGAAGTCCCTCACTCAAGACTTCCTTCTTCTACAGTGCCCTCAACAAGGGATGTAAGGACTTATTATATTTAAAAACAAGCCCCTAACTGCTCAATCCTCCAAGGTTTCTTAGGTATCCTGTCTCCTCTGTGTCCATCATATAGGGCCAATCCCTGCAAATACTTACTGACACAGGGGCAGATTCTGACTCATACTTTGTAGCACCTTACTCCATAAGTAGTTCCACTGATTTCAGTGGAACCATTCATGGAGTAAAGGTCCTATTCACCGTGAGCAAAGTTATCACAATCTGACCTGGATGTAGTGCCACTGACTTCAATGGGATTACTCAAGGTATTATTTGCTATGCAAAAGAGGAAGTGTTTGTAGAAATGAAATTAGCTCTTTGGGGCAGGGACTGGGTACTTTTTCAGCTTGTACAGCACCAAACACACTATCAATGTTTAATAAAAAGGTTTAACCACAATTGACTCCCATCCAAATGTGATATATTTTCTCAGCATGCCTCTTCCAAAAAAAAAAAAAAACCACCCACAAAAACCAAACATAAATGTACACACAGTATAAAACAATGCACCAGATGAACACCGAATCTATACACGAAAAGCCATGTTTACAGTTTCATGCTATATTACACAGCAATAAATTATATTGCTCAGAGGTGCTTGTCATTAACACTGCAAAACAGCAAAGAAGAAAAAAATAGGGCCACCGAGGTGCATTTTACATTAATTCTACCCATCTGTACAGGAATAATTTCCTTTTGCTGATCAGGCACAGTGGCTCATGCATAAACCAAATCCCACCCCCTTCCCACCTCAGAGGCCCACTGGATGCAGCCGGAGAAGCTGCTCTGGAAGCAGTTCCAAGTGTTGCTTTATATCTGTATTACTAGGATGGGGAGATTGGCAAGATTGCTCAATTAATCTAAAGAAAATGTATAATTTCAGATAAATGAGAGAAGAATATATTGTAATGAAATCGGCTCTCGCTTTCCAAGGGCTGTAGGATTACTCTGTGCTGTGACATTTGTATTGTTACCTATCAGCTCTGTGTTCTTGGGGAACCAGGGAGCAGTACCCAGCTTGTCTGACTCATGGAAGACCTTCCCCGCCCGCCAGCCTCTGCTTGAAACAAAGCCAATCAGAAGAAAGAATTACAAAAAGCAATGAAAAGGCAGTGGGAGACACCTAAACCCTTCCGGACAAGGGTGACAGGATTAAGGAAACTCCCCTAGCCTCATTTGCATCGAAGAGGGGACAAGGAGGCATCTCCATTAGCATTCAGAATGGAGAACAGAGATTCCAAGGCAAGAACTGCACTGAACTCTGGGAACAGAAAAGCAGGGAAGCACGGCATGATGGGGGATCTCTGCCCCAGATGTCAATGAACCCACCTGCACACACCCAGTTCAGCAGTTATCAGACCAATTCTAGTAATAAAACCTTTATTGGCATCCAAAATACTGAAGCTGCCTAATTGCACTGCGAGCTCCCTGGAAGGAGCACCGCCCATAGCCAGGAATGAGCAGTTCCCATTGTCTAGCCTGAACAAAACAACTTTGGTAGCCTCACTTGAGCCACCAGTTTACCCATAAACAAATCTAGTGCTCTCCCTTGAACCACTGTTCTTTCCCTAGAAAAACTCCTGCCCATGCTCCAGTAAGTGCTCTGATGCCTGGATCCAAAATCTACATCCGTTCCATTGGGACTTCATCTTCTCCTGCCTGATCATACCTGGGGTTCTACCTGTCTCCAGCACTCCGGACCCTCAGCTACCACCACCTCCTGGGAACCCCAATGGATTCAAGCTTCACGGAGTGGTGAGAACCCAGCTCTCTCTCTCTCTCTCTCTAGGTATAGCTTTGTGACCCTGACTTGTGTGATTAGTTACAGTTTTCTAAACCTGACTTTTATAATCAAGTTTAAGTTAGATTTAATATTATCACTGTTTGGTTTGTTTGGCTCCTCTTGTATGGTTATTACCTGGAAATAAATAGCGTTCATGATTAAGCTAGTTGCTTCTTTCTCTCTCCCCCCTTTGGGGGTGTTTTTCAGCAATGCTCCTCATACATAAACTAAAGATCCCTGCAGCGCCCAAAAATCCTGTGGGCTTTGCTCATCAAGGGGGTTACTACTAGAACAACTGTAACGTGAAAGTGGGGATAGGAACATACTGAACCTGGGGCATATGAGGGTGACAGCTTGGAAGTGCTGAATCCAGGGACATGTAAGGGGTCAGCTTGGGAGTGCTAATTAACCCGGTCCTCTCATTAACGCTCAGTTAATGTGTGTGTGTGTGCGTCTGATTCTGGGGCCGAAAGAACCCAACCCTGGGGAACATAGGTCCTGCAGGATAGCTCCACTGAACACAAGTGACACAAGCAGTACAGTGATAGAATTACAGGAACTCTCCAGAAGAGTAACCCTAATAAATGAGCATACCCCAAAGTAATGGGCAAACCTGGCAATAGTATTTAGAAACATTTTCACAGACAAATATAATGTATTTTGCTACAACTGAAACGCAGTTGTTGCTGATGAATAAGTACATCTTTTTGGGTTTTCCACTGTTTTTCTACCCACTAACCATTAACAATTACACACACACACACACACACACACACACACACACACACACAGAGTGAGAGACAGATACATGAAAATACATGACAAATACAGTCCATCTTTTGGCTTCTCCCATAGTTTCACCTTCAGAACATGTGTGACATTCTTGATTAGGCCGCAGACACTAAGAGCACCCATTTAATCAATGAACCTGCAGTCCTGAAATGCATTATCTCCCCAGTGCATACAGCTAACATAGGAAATCAGCACACACATTACTAAACCCTTTCAAGCACAGAGATCACAGTTGTGTGTTTGATAAGAGCTTGGATATTTCTCTGTGACAATCTGTCCCTCTGTACCCCATCAACAGCATGGTGCCTAGAGATGTCCTGAAGCATTTCAAAGGATGCTTCCTGATTTGGGAGAAGTGCCAAGCAACGCTTTGTCTGGCTTGCGTGGAGGCCCAGAACATCATTATTGTCATGACCCAACAAGTCATCCTGAGAGTAAGAGCAACAAATTACGCAAACTAGTTTCCCATTGAGTGGACCGATCCCTTTGCAACTCCATTTGGCAAATGTTTTTGTTATCCACACAAACCCCACGCAAGTCAAGTCACAGGCCTAGTAGTCATCGTTCAGTACAGTCACTTCCAAGTTTTCTGCTCTCATATTTTCTTCTCTCTTCTTCCTCTTCTTTCGTCCCCGCAAGTAGAAAACCTTTTTGGCAAGTGTAATGCTAAAGGCAGCACTGGCAAAACAGATGTTCTTTTTCAATTGCCCATCTCCCAGGCATAATTGGTTGAGGTTAGACAGATATAAAACAGACAAGAGTAGGAAAAAGGGAACATTTCCCAGCCCATGTGGGAAAAGAATCCCCAACTAGATTTGGAAATACATTTAATTATTTTTCTAGATTCAGTTAAGTTCACTTTTTTAATGATCCAATTAATATGTTTTGGCCATTAATCTAGTTAAAAATAAGTAACCTTTACCCCCGTTATACTGCTCCCTTGTTTTTGGCAGCTTGTTAGTTGGTCACTCAGGCATAGCTAAGGAGGAAAGTGTGACATTCAAAGAGCTGCTGATGCCACGTTAGAAAACTTGGAAAAAAACATCTCTACTTGGCTTCTACTTCTATTTGGAAATTATCTTGTCACTACATGCTCTGTTTTCTGGGTATTTCCCCACCTTCTCCTGTCCCATTACGTAGGGCCATTTGCATGAAAACAGGACCTTTGGTACATGGGAGTTCATCTGATCCTGCTTTGGTCTAGTTCATCATAATCAGGCATGGATTAAAGACTGATCCAAGGAGTACAACTTCAGTCCCTGGGCTGGGTGGGCACTTAGATCAACAGAGATGCCAAAGCAAAGGCTAGGGTCCACAAGCAGGAAGATGGGAAAGAGAGAGAGGGGAAGAAGGGACCTGGTGAGGATGGAGGCTGCTGGGTCAGGACTAAAGGTCCTTCTGGGCAGAAGACAGCAGAAAGAAAGATACATCTTTGAAATGGGAGAAATTCTGGTGGTTTCAGGCCTTGGTTAGCCTCAGGCTTGGACTGTGCTACAAAGTTAAAGTCAATGTCTTACATGATACATGGCTGTTTGTTGTGTTACTGCTAAGTCAAATAAAAGGCTGAAATAGCTCTATAGGTTACAGCTGGCATGGTCTTGTCACCTAGGAATGTGGGGGAAAAAAAATCACACCCCCAGGCAACATAACTATTCCAGCAAAATAGTCACAGCTATGCTGACAGAAAAGTGTTTCTGTTGACGTAATTCAGGTTGTTTGGGAGGTAGTGTCGCTACGCCGGCAGAAGAAATCCTTGTGCCAGTTTATGCTGCATCTACACCAGGGGGCCTCTGCTGGCTTAACTATAACAACCAAGGCTCTAGCATAGACAAGCACTTAATCAGCCACTGTTGAGAATCATCTTCACAGCGGTCAATTATGATGTGACACAGAAAATTATGTCTTTTGTTACGGAATAATCAGTGGGCATGGGTGAACTTCTAAGACCCAAATATCCTGAAATCATAGATATTAGAGATGTATGAGAACTAATTAAAATTACGGAGTCCACCTTCTTCTAGCCAGTGCAGGAGTATTCTCTATAGCAAGGGTGGGCAAACTACGGCCCACAGGCCGCATCCAGCCCATCAAAACCTTTTAATCTGGCCCTCGAGCTCCCGCTGGGGAGCAGGATTGGGGGCTTGCCCCACTCCTGCGCTCCAGCCAGGGAGCAGGGTCGGGGGTTTTCCGCATGGCTCCCAGAAGCAGCGGGATGCCCCCCCCCCCCCCGGCTCCTACACATAGGGTCAGCCAGGGAGCTCCGCACACTGCCCCCGTCCCAAGCACTGCCCCCCTTCCCCGCAGCTCCCATTGGCCAGGTACTGTGGCCAATGGGAGCTGCAGAGGAGGCGTCTGTGGACAGGGCAGCACACGGAGCCTCTTGGCCAAGCCTCCCCGTAGGAGCCAGAGGGGGGACATGCCACTGCTTCTGGGAGCTGCTTGAGATAAGCGCCGCCTGCAGCCTGCATCCATGACCCGATCCCAGCGCCCCAACCCCCTGCCCCAGCTCTGATCCCCCTCCCAGCCCATAGCACCCTTCTGCACCCCAAATCCCTCATCCCCAGCCCCACCCCAGAGCCCATTCCCCCAGCTGGAGCCCTCATCTCCCTCCCCCACCACACCAACCCTCAAGTCTGTGAGCATTCGCGGCCCGCCATACAATTTCTATACCCAGATGTGGCCCTCGGGCCAAAAAGTTTGCCCACCCCTTCCCTATAGCATGTTTTAATGTGGTTTATGTATACATTTTTGGAAGCTGATGTCCCTGCTAATAAAGCCTCTGGTCTGCCCTGCCTGAGGACTGGGGCCGTGGAATGTGCTCGGTTCCCGAGCTCTGAGAGCCTGGGTTCCCAGACTGTAGCTGGCTTTACCCTACCTGAGGGTTGGGCTTTAGACTGTTGGTGCCCTGCCCCGTCTGAGGGCTTGGGCCCCTGGGTCACTCACTGCTCGACCCCGCTGGAGGCATTGAGCCCCGAGCCTGCTAACTTCCTCCCTGTCTAAGGCTGTTATTCCAGGGGCGTGACAGCCAAGAGGCGTGGCCTCCTTCAGAGATTGATGGCGAGGAAGGGCCAGACGTGCCTACACGGTTACAGAACTCATGTCATAAAGCTCAGTTTTAGGAGCTTCCAGTAACTGTCAACTCCCAGAATTCAATACAATTTTCTCAACTTCAAAAAGTGTATTAGTACGACAATGTATATAAGTGATGCTGAAGAGTGGCCACTCTATCTGCCTTTGGGGGTGGGAGAGACGGAGGGAAAGAGAAAAAAAAAGGCAAGTGGGAGTATGTGTGTATAAGAGACTGATACCAAGTTTTCAAACCTGATCAGATAGTAAATGGTGGGATTGTTCTCCAGATTTTCCATATCTAAATTCAATTAGAAACACAAAGACAGAACAAGGATGATTGCCAAATGGAAAGCCAAATGCACAGATAAAGAAAAGCTGGTTTCATGCTAATGTTTTAAGTTTTGTGAAGAAAAAGAATCCTATTTCTGTAAAATTCAATTCATTATTTCATATCTTTATAAACAGATAAAAATTCAAACGTCACAAGCAGCTAGAGCAGGGGCGGGCAAACTTTTTGGCCCGAGGGCCGCATCAGGTTTCCAAAATCGTAAGGAGGGCCAGTTAGCGAAGGCGGTGCCTCTCCAAACAGCCAGGCGTGGCCCAGCCCCTGCCCAGGACTCCAACCCCTACTGCTTCTCACCCCGACAGCCCCCCGCCCAGGACTCCTGCCCCATCCAACTTCCCCTGTTCCCTGACCACTCCCAGAACCCCCACCCTTGACTGCCCCCTGCCACCCCATCCAACCCCTCCTCTCCTTCCTGACTGCCCTGCCGGGACCCCTGCCCCATCCAACCACCCCTTCTCCCTGACTGCCCCTGGAACCCCTGCCCCTGACTTCCCCCCACTGCCCCATACAACCCTTCTTCTCCTTCCTGACTACCCCCCGGGGACTCCTGCCCCTATTCAACCCCCCTGTTCCCCGCCCTCTGACCACCCTGACCCCTGTCCACACACCCCCAACCACCACCCTGAACTCCCCTGCCCTCTATCCAACCCCCCCTGCTCCCTTCCCCCTTACCGCACTGCCTGGAGCACTGGTGGAGCCAGCCATGCCACTGCGCAGCACAGAGCTCAGGGTCAGGCCAGGCTCTACAGCTGCTCTGCCTCAGGAGCTCGCAGCCCCGCCGGCCGGCGCATTGCTCTGGCGGCCGAGTGAACTAAGGCTGTGGGGAAGGGGGAACAGCAGGAAGGGGCCGGGGTGTAGCTCCCAGGCCAGGAGCTCAGGGAGCAGGCAGGAGAGTCCCGTGGGCCATATCATTTTGCCCACCTATGAGCTAGATGAAGGGACCGGGATTTAGGATTCCTGGGCTTATTACCAGATGTGTAAATAATTCACTAAGTAACCACAGATAATTTACTTAACCTCCTTGTGCCTCAATTTACTCATCTTTAAAATGGAGAGAATATTAGCATCTGTAGTTTCCTCACTGAGGATTTAATTAATGTTCACCTGTACAGCATTTTCAGATCCTTCAGTGGATAAGGGCAAAATGTTATTCGCTTTCCCCAATATCATTACCAAAAATAAATTGAGAAAAAATACCCATTAAAAATGTCAGTGTCCTTTTTAAACCTCTAACTGAGAATTATAATTGAAATGCAAACTGACCTTTGCATACTGTACAGTATGGCTAAAATGTTGCTAAAATATATAATTCTAGTGGGGACAGCAGGTGAACTCACTACTCTCTGTATTGCAATTATCTCATTTTCTTCGATTTATAGTCTCCAAATAATGCAGCACATCTGTATTTTCTCACTGCATTCTAGCTGCACATCATCCAAGAGGGTTTTAGGGGACTATCAGCTCTACAATCTAAATCTCGTCAGCCTGCTACTGTGACTATCCATTGGGCAAAGAATTGACTTGTTTAGGTCCTCTCCCATCCCAAGTTGTCTCATTAACCAGTATTAATCCATGTTCAACTCCATTTGCAGCCAATTCGCTCAGATGCTTAAGTGTTCCAAATCTTTCTTTAACCTATTGAAGAAAGGGACTGCCACTGTTGTCTATGCCCTCTGATGTTGTTTTATTGATTACCCTGATATTCTGTACCATGGTCCGAAACATTTATAGTATGGCACCTGTGATGAAATACACCAGGCATCAGACACTCAACACCTGTATTATTTGATCATTATACTGAAATGAGCGATTGCACTCAGAGTTACTACCTTCTAACAGGAAGCATTCACAGAAAATCAGGGGCATTAACCTCTTTCTTATCTTCATGACTCCAGCCACAGCTGTTAGTCTTCACAGTTTTCGATCCACTTCAACATTATTCTTCCCCATTGTGATTCAAGTGGTCTGAGAGCGAGGGGCACTGTCTAGTGGCCTGAGTACGTGTCAGAGGCTCAGGAATTATTGCGTTCTACTCCACGTTTTGAAAGTGACTTCCTACTTTACACCGAGGAAGATATAATATCACTGCACTTCAGAATAGTGGCACTGCCAACCCCAAGTGATCGGAAATCATGCATCAGGCTTCCCCAAAATCATGAGACTGTCTTAAAAATCAAGAGATTTAAAAAAAAACAAAAACATTGGCCTCTATTTATTTGCCTTGTGGCTTTTGAGCCTTTATGTTACACTGTGGTCCAGCTTTTCTCCACAACCACAAGAGTTTAGAAACTTAGTAGTTTTTTTTTATCAAATAGTTTCAATAGTTAGTAAATTTAGCAAAAAAAATATGAAAACCAGTGCAGAAGAAGGATATAGCAAAGTAATACTCTCTTGGAAATCCTAATTCTTTTGTGGTTTGACTTGCCTCAAAAGTTAATATATGCAGATAAATGTGCATATACTAACAAGTAACAAGGTTAACCACTAAACAGGTGGCTAACAGACAAGTAAATGCAGTGATTCTAAAAAGGTGCCTTGGCGTCTCTCCTTCTGTCTTCCTATTTTTTTGTCCAGCATTACGCAGATGTCCTCCACTCTGCTCCTTCCCTACAGTATATTCTCAAATGATTTTTCTAGTTTAGTTTTAAGTTACTCATATGATGTTGTTTCCACCAGTTCTCTTAGGAGACTCCTCCATGGTTTAAAAGACTGCATGTCAGCCTTGACTAAGTTTTGTTTTGCTTAAAATCAACCCATTATTCTGCGGGTATAACCTACACCTTCCTTCCCAAATAATTGTTGCCGTTCTTTAGCTAGATAGTGGTTCTCACCATGCAGAGTTTTAGAAGTGGAACATTTATGGACTCCTCTATTACACAAAGGACTAACTTGTAGGAACCGCAGTATTATTACTAAGCTAGATTGATTTCTTCAACAACGAACCACACAGCACACCATCCCACTATTGTACAAAGTATACATTTAAACAAACAAACAAAAAAACTGCTTGCCTAATTATCATAGAATCTCAGGGTTGGAAGCAGCAAAGAATCCTGTGGCACCTTATAGACTAACAGACGTTTTGGAGCATGAGCTTTCGTGGGTGAATACCCACTTGGTCGGATGCAAGTAGTGGAAATTTCCAGGGGCAGGTATATATATGCAAGCAAGAAACAAGCTAGAGATAACGAGGTTAGTTCAATCAGGGAGGATGAGGCCCTGTTCTAGCAGTTGAGGTGTGAAAACCAAGGGAGGAGAAACTGGTTGGAAGGGACCTCAGGAGATCATCTTGTCCAACCCCCTGCTCAAAGCAGGACTAATCCCCAGACAGATTTTTGCCCCACATCCCTAAATGGCCCCCTCAAGGATTAAACTCATAACCCTGGGTTTAGCAGGCCAATGTTACTTCAAACCACTGAGCTATCCCTCCCCCGTTATATCAGCATATGTTCCAGAGAACATTAATTGCTTCCATAGACATGCTCCAAAAATGCCACAGCCCAACAATCAACATCAAAGGATCAGAAGAAATGCCAGGCTAGTTGAAGGGCAGAAGCTCCTGGCTTTAGGGATGACATAAATCTCAAGAAATAAAGGAGACCTCACATAGAGCCAATGTAAGTATTTCACTGAATATTAGCATGTTTGGATTAACATGTCAGCCCCTTAAGAACTTGACTGCAAAGGGAATGCCTGGCCCTGACAGCAACATATACCGTGTGTGTATACATGAAATATTAAGTAATCATCTTCCCACAAGCCCCTTTCCATTCTATCGATGAACTGCACTGTGCAATGTGCAACCACGGGGACTACAGTTTACAAGGACCCAAGACATTTCTTTAAAGAGTTTTTGACCTAGGGGTGTTTACAAAAATGTGCCTAAGAATCCAAAGGTTCGTCACTGCAGTTAGCATCTAATAATGCAGCATTTTCCAAGCTTTATGCCTGTGGACAGTCTACATCAGACTACAAAACTATTGTCCATTGCTGGCAATGCCAACAGATGGTGAAAGTCAGCTTGCTCTCTTTCTGAACAGGAGGGCGATGGAGAAGTGATTAAAACTTTTAAAGCCATTTTTCTTTAGCCTACTGAACTATCGTTTCATGATACCAAGTTATAACTATGTAAGAAATAAAGCAAAACAACAAAAATATCAGTTTTCTGTTCAGGGAAGCAGAAGAGAAGACTTGAATATTATTGAAACGGTGAGATCAGAATGGGTAATAAATAAATTAAACAGTCTGAAGAAATAAATAAGAATAAAATAATCAATCAATCTACACTGTACATTTCACCACAAGATTTCAAAGTACTTTTACAAAGGTGGGTCAGTATAATCTCTATTTTACACAGAGCAAAAACGAGACTCGGGGAAGTTAAGATTATCATTTCTAAACTTCGGATAAGTAGCTTGATTTTTAGCTATGCTGGGAACCTGCAAGTTCTACTGAAGCTAGGAATATGTATGTTTTAATTTTAGGAAAGACAATTGGAAGAAAACTGGCCCAAGGTCACACAGCATGTCAGTGGCTGAAATAGGAACAAGATCCAGTTCTCCCAGTCCAGTGTTCTAACTATTGACTCTCAGCTCTCATCTTTAATTCAGCCACGGAGCTCCTCCCCAGCTAATTAATCCTAAATTGGGCCTGGGGCAGCTTCCAGGTGCGAACAGGAGCCCTAATTGTTCTCCGGCTTCAATTAACCCTTTCACTGCCAGCGTGGGGGTAAACACCTCATCACTGTCTCCCAGGCAGGCTGATTTTTTTTTTTAAATGGCAGCTGTTTGAAGCCACCTGGGGGTTGGAATGCTAAGAGAAGTCTCAGAGAAGCGGATTAATGGCCAGAGGACAGATGAAGTGGTCAAAGGTGTGCGATAAATTTATTTTTCTGAAGTCCCCCAGTTTATCACATGCTTCTGCTATTTATCATACAGATGTCACATTTCTGGTGGTTTAGGATTCTAAAGGATAAGAGATGTCACATAAATATAAGACAAAGTTATTAATGAGGCAAGGGTATTATAGTTAAATGTAAATGGTGCAGTCTGGTAACCCTGTTTTACTGTCAAACCAATAAGATTTTTCATGTCAGAAACTGATGGCAGTAGTGATAAATAAAGGACAGATAACGTTAATCCAGCTGCTTTGAGTTGAACAGAGAAGGTATTACTTTGAAGGGTTTAACATATTAATGGAATCAAAATGACACTTCAAAATATTTATGGAAATCTTTTTTAAGCTTATACAAAAAGAATAACAACCCCCTATAAAATATTATTAAAATCCTACCCTCAGTTAAACATGCTGACACTTAAAAGCTTCTGTCTGATTTACTTAAAAATCTTCTTTCAGGAAATTATGACTCTAAAATACCTTTCTACTCTTCACTTTTTAAAAAAAGAATTTGAATTTCTTAGGAATAAAAAAAACCCAAAACATTTTAATGGGGGATATTTTTAAAGCCAAAACCTGAAAGTTATAAAATTTAAAGTTAATATAAAGAATAGTCAGGCTTCCCCCCCAATGATTTGAAGGTAATATAAAAGCATATTGGGGATAAGCAGTACTGAACACTATAGATCTAGTAATAAGAGCATATGGGGATTAGTCTTTCTAAATGCTGCCGATCTAGTAAAAAGAAAAAAATGTCCTCCGGGCAAGGGGTGGTTATCTATTTGCATAATGAGTGCCATTTTCATCCTGTAGCCTACCCTTAAACCTGATAGAAATAGCTCCAGGATCTCAACAGTGGAGAGGTGTAGCAAAAGACGGGTTTCTCCTACCTTTTCAACTAGCTTGTTCAAGAAAATGAGGTTGGATACCAGGAGTAAATTCGCTAGATCTGTACAGTCCAGTGATGTCTTACTGAGTACTGGCCAAACCATTGAATATTTTGGAACTGATGGCATGTGTCCCTCTACAAAGGTGTCAGTAAGCATCTCCATCAAGAAGGGACCCCAGTGATCTCAAGTGTCTTTAACTAATACATTTACAGGTTCTAAAGCCAGAAGGGACCATTGTGGTTATGTAGTCTGACTTCCTGTACAACACAGGCCATAGAACTTCCCCAAAATAATACCTAGAGCATCTCTTCAAGAAAAACATCCAATCTTGATCTAAAAATTATCAGTGACAGAGAATCCACCATGACCATGAAATGGTTCCAATGGTTAGTTGCTCTCACTGTCAAAAATTTACATCTTATTTTAGATCTGAATTTGTCTGGCTTTAACTTCCAGCCATTGGATCATGTCATACCTTTCTCTGTTAGAGAGAAGGACTCTTTATTAAAATACGTGCTTCCCATGTAGGTAATTATAGACTGTAATCAAGTCACACCTGGGCTTTACACCAAGTCTTTGCTGGGCTTTACAGATTGAGCTCCTTGAGTCTATCACTATAAGGCAGGTTTTCTAATCCTTTAATCATTCTTGTGGCTCTTCTCAGCATCTTCTCCAATTTATCAATATCCGTCTTGAATTGCGGACACCAGGACTGGACTCAGTACTCCAGCAGCAGTCATAGAATCATAGAATCTCAGGGTGGGAAGGGACCTCAGGAGGTCATCTAGTCCAACCCCCTGCTCAAAGCAGGACCAATTCCCAACTAAATCATCCCAGCCAGGGCTTTGTCAAGCCTAACCTTAAAAACCTCTAAGGAAGGAGATTCCACCACCTCCCTAGGTAACCCATTCTAGAGCTTCACCACTCTCTGAGTGAAAAAGTTTTTCCTAATATCCAACCTAACCTCCCCCACTGCAACTTGACACCATTACTCCTTGTTCTGTCATCTACTACCACTGAGAACAGTCTAGATCCATCCTCTTTGGAACCCCCTTTCAGGTAGTTGAAAGCAGCTATCAAATCCCCCCTCATTCTTCTCTTCTGCAGACTAAACAATCCCAGTTCCCTCAGCCTCTCCTCATAAGTCAAGTGCTCCAGCTCCCTAATCATTTTTGTTGCCCTCCGCTGGAGTCTTTCCAGTGGCACCAGTGCCAAGTACAGAGATAAAATAACCTCTACTCCTACTCCAGATTCAGGGGCACCAAGAATTTTCAGTTAGACTTTTTTTTTCTGAATATTTAATAAACAAAACATGAGGGGCCTGGGCTTGAGTTGAATGTGGTGATTCCAATTTCTGGTAGTGTCTCAAGTGTTTCTCATTACGCAGGCAGGCCTCAAACTGGGAGTGAGAAGTTTCTTTTTCTGGGAGCACCGTATGGTTCTTTTTCAGTGAAGAGAGTATCCCACATTTGGGTAACCTTCTCCACAAAATACGCTGGCAGTTCTTCATAGCATGTGATGCTGGCTTTTGGGGTAGTGGGAAGACAAACCGAATTGATGAAGTAATTAACCTTCCTGAAAAGTTCTGCTGGTTACTTAGGAATTTCAATAACCAATGAGATATATGATCGTTTTCTTTCTATCACGGCTGTTGAATAACAGTGTGGTGAGCCATAGATGTCTTTTGGCACAGTATGCACCCCAAGGGAGAACAGGTGCTTAGCAGGGATACAGCATGGCTGAAAGCCGAGTACCAAAAGCAATCCAAAAGCTCTGCTATCCCCTTCACTTGGGAAAAGAACCATTGCCCTTGTCTCATGCCAGAGCTGTTCAGCTAAATTCATTATTCTCCAAGTATTTTGGACTTTATTTTCAGCACAGTACTTACATCAGAGCCGTTACACAAATCTTAACAAAAGCATTGTACTTCTATACCTTCAAAAAACCTATGTTAAAAGACCATTAAGATAGCAAAGTGAAGCACCCAAAAGTTAGGAAATGCTGGAATTAAGCTTGCCTGTGCAACCTTAATTCAGCCCTCTTGTGCATATGCATCATGACAGTCTAATTACATGACCATATACCATTTTTTCTACCAAACACCTGGCCTCATTCAATGCACAGAATAGGCAGTATTCCTTTGATGGGTAACTATTGAATATTCCATTTGATACTCCTCATTCAATGTGTGGTGCTCTTGCATTATTTACTGCACCACAACCAAACCCAGCGCTTGAATACAGAATTCTTAATTTCCTCATTGGCTTTTCACTGATGCTCTCACAGTAGTTTACAAACATTATTCAATATATCTTCACACCATTGTGAGAACAGGTGATATTATTGTGCCCATTTTACAGATGAGGAACAAAAACTAAGGCCCAGAAAAGTCACTCATCTAATGTCGGGCAACCAGAAAATGAGGAACATACCATTCACAGCCAGCAATGAACATTTTGGTTTAAGTGACTGACCCAACCTCACACAGAAACTGTGTGGCATCAGAATAGATTTCAGTTCTTCAGGGCAGCATTCAACTGCCTTAACCATGTAGGCGCACCCAGCGCGCCAAGCACACCAGCGGCGCGCGCAGCGGGGCGGCGGGGGGGCCCGGCGGCATTTCGCTCGGTGCCGCTGCCCTGCCGCACCGGCCGGGGTCCACGGGCCGGGGACGCGGACCTGCCGGCAGGCATGCGCGGCGCTCCCGGTTCGCCCCCCTCCCGCCCCGCCCCGCGCAGAGCGGCGGCTGGCGCTCCCTCTCTCCTCGTCGCCGTGACGCAGGCGGGCAGGCAGGCAGCAACCGGAGCCGAAGGAAGAGGGGACCGGCGGCGGAGGAAGGGCGGGCGGGCGCGCTGCTGCGCTGGGGGGCACTACTTCTAGAGAGCCGCCCTGCATGAAACCATCCTTTCTCTCCCTGCATCCTCTGAATCATTCACTACACACCTTCCAACTATTGCAACAAATGAGGCAGAGGTCCTACCGACAACAGCCTTCTTCACTACACAACCCTGATTTATACCCTGAGCACGTCCATCTTGTGCACTGAATGAGGCAAGGGGTCCTGTGGAAGAAACAACATGTGATCAAGTAATTAAAGACTGTATCATCATAATGCATATGCAAAAGGGGACCAAATTAAGGTTACAAAAGCATCCTGGATTATGGCCTTTTATGTGCTTGACGATGCAACCTTAACATTTTTTTAACATAGGAAAGTACATCGCCAAACTAAGTGTTTTAAAGCTTAAAAAGTTTTAAAGCTTCAAAATTGGAAAAACAAAAAACAAAAACAAAAACACCCGCCAAATATTTAATTCTGTGGAACCATATTGTCCCGCACATGGATCATCAGCAGGGTTGGGATCTTTAAATCCACAGCACAGTATTCTAACCCTTGAGTTAATAAAGCAACTGACAGCATTAGAAGGCTGTTATCTTTTATGCAGACCTGCCACTAGAGGGGGAGGAAGGAATACACATTGCCAGGACCACTGAATTATGTGCACTCCAGCCCTGGACACCGGTGACCCTTTGTGACAGAATGAGTATGTCTGTAAATAAAATAATATTTAATAGCCAAAGAGCTTGAGGGGGTGTGATTCAGATTTAGCAAAACTCCATCAAACCTGGCGAAACTGCCATACTTATTGAACAAGTGAACAAACCATTTTACTTCTGAGGCAGGCCAGTCTTTGAAATACAACCTCTGGAGTGTGTTGTTAATCTTTCAAAAGGCAGCCATTAAAGGTCTTTGTATCCTCAGTGAGACATCTCTTAGACCTTGACTAGACAAACCCAGAGAGAAAGCAGCAATCCCCTCACCTTACCCCACTTAGTTGTACATGTAGGTAATTCAGAAAAATTGTTTGCAGAGTGGAGGTGTTGCTCTTGAATAGGATGGGAAGCCTGGCTGGACACAAAATTGCCACAGGGTGTGGCGAGATCTCTGAATGCATGAAAGACAGCTGAGATTCACTTTCTCTCAGAACTGGATGGGGTAGGAACTGAAGTCAGACACAGATTGCTTTTTGGAATACTTGAGGACTGTTTTCCCTCTGTAATTTTCAATGAGAATGTCTGGCCTGGTTTAGCTTATGCCAACTATAAAGCTAGGTATGTTAACGCAAGCCATTTTTTAACTCCATTTGTTTGTTTTAAAATAATCTTGTTCTTACGAAGCAATCTGCTGTTGTGTGTGGAGAAGGTTCACCCTGCACCCCTCAAAAGAGGGGTTCCGGATGGCAAAGAGGTTCTGGAACTTAAACCCCACCACTCAGATCTTGGGCAACAGGACAGGGGCAAAGGCCTCCAGTCCCAGTGAAGCGTGTTGCAAACAGCTGTGGCAGACAAACAACCGGGCTGATGCCAACAGGACCGAGGAAGAGACAAGAGTTGGCAGTGACTGTGCTGGATCTAGAGATCTATCTTGCAGGGCCTTTCATCACACACAAATACAATGGAACCTATTTATTGTTAAGTCCCCTCTCTCCCGCTCACACATACACCAATTTCACTCTAATCAGAGAGATGTAGACACAAAATACGAAACCAGAATGTGTGGCAATTTTATTATCTAAATAAAATTCTACCCAAATGTTGTCTTCACGGTGATGCTAAAAGTAATAAACTTACCAAATGTCCACTCATTGCTCCCTGAACATTTTCTGGGTTAGAGGATACTCAAGGAGAAATGTGTGACAGTCTCAGAACAAGGGGAGTTGGGTGCTGAGGAGGGGGGAAGAGATTAAACCGTAACTGTTTGCTGCAGAGGGAGAACACACAGCTCAGAGATCTCTTCTGAGCAATTAACAAGGAGCAGCACCTGAGGAACAGCTGACTATACTACATTTCTCAGGTAAACCACCATCTGCCATGACTAATGCACTAGGTAATGCTATCTCAGAATGGCAACTACAGTGCTGAACTGTTCAGTGCATCCAGGAGACAAGGTAGCTATGCCTACATACAGCTTAGGGCATTAGCTACATCTAGAAAGTACACACCTGCCATGTTGCTAAATGCAGCAGTTACATTCAGGTAAACACACCAGCTTTGTGCTGAATATTTCAGACACACCTGTACGTTCTGTGTGGGTGAAACATCAACAAAAAGTAGCAGCCCGGTGGTGAACAATCAGCAAGGACACCGCAGGCTTGAAAAATTACTTCTGTCCCATCCTCCTGTTCCAGAGAGTGTTGGCTGCACTATAGGATCTTGGAGGGGTAAAGTAGGGAGAAAGAAGGTGGAAATCTTGGGTTCCATCTTTAAAAGGAGAAAATGTAACCGGGAATAAGAGCATAGGTGCTGAGGTTTTCTTTTCCCAAGGGGTGCCCCACCCCTGCTCTGCCCCGAGGCCCCACCCTCACTCTGCCTCTTCCCACCCTGCTCCATCCCCTCCCCGAGGCCCCACCCTCACTCCGCCTCTTCCTGCTCCTGCTCCACCACCTGCCCTGAGGCCCTGCCCTCACTCCACATCTTCTCACCCTGCTCCGTCCCCTCCCCGAGGCTCCCGCCCACTCACTGCTCTCCGCCCTCCCCCGCACCCATCAGCTGTTTGGTGGCATCTGATGATCTGATTGGAGGTGCCGTCAAACAGCTGATTGGGAGTGCCGTCAAACAGCTGTGGCTGGTGAGTGCTGAGCACCCACTACTTTTTTTCCATGGGTTCTCCGGCCCCAGAGCACCCAGGGAGTCGGCGCCTATGAATAAGAGTGAAATTCTGCCATGAGATGTATGTCCCATGAGCTACGTTCATAAAAAGGAGGATAGAATTGATTCCTATGTCTGATTTTGTTATGTTGTCCATTATAAAAGAAGCATTTTAATAACAAATTGCACCACACTTAGAAAAGCCATTTTAGTGTGTATACAATGAAAATGTGTGTGTGTTGGCGTGAGAGAGAGAGAGAGAGAGAGAGAGACTACCCAAATCTGCTAGAAGTGAGATGTAACATACTATTTTGTGTCATTTGATGTGTTCTGACCCATGCCAGTTTTGACACCATAATAAGCTGGTTTCTGCTATAAATTTATGTCTTCCCATTACCCCTTCTTCTATCCTCTTTGCTTGACTGTTCTTGGCAAGGAAAACCTACTTCAGCTTCCAATTCTGGCCATCACATTCACATTAAAAAAATAATTAACCAGTCATTTTCCTTCATCCACTCACCATCTTTCTCAAACCAGCACAAGGGAAGTTTTATAAAATCAATACACTTCCTACCAACATTAATCATAAATGTGAAGTAACAAAAAGGAGTTGTGCAAAAAGTGGTCCAGCTTTATAAAGTGGGAGAGGGAGAGAAAATAGATGGGAATAATATGGAACGAGAGAGACAGAGATCCCCAGCAATACAAAATAGACTCACAGTCCATCTCGCAGCTCTTGCGTATCATTCGATGTCCCAAGGGATCGAAGGGTTCTTTCCAAGGAAGTCACTGTCAACACAAAAAGAAAGAAAAGAGAAAGAAATGACACCACATTTCAGACAAAAGTATTTATATGTTTAAATGGGGTTTCTTTCAAACCCGTTCACTAATAACTAACATATGGACACATAAAAACACAGAGCATAGCAAGAGCTGAAGGTCGGACAATACTAACTCCATTAGAGGACATTAATAATGTGGAATAATCCTTTTGCATTTTGAGGGTGTATTATACATACTTGTTTTTTGTATAGACCATAACTGTACAGAAAGATTTACCACAACTCAGAAAACTAAAGAAAATCTCTCCCCTATAGACCTTACAACTGAACAACACAAGCCCAAGAGTGCCCTTTGGTTATTTTCTGTGGTACATTTTCTAAAAAGATTCAGAGGCGGTACAGAAGAATGCTCGGTTTAAATTAATGATCTAAGGATAAGGAGTGGCATGAAAGGAGCAAAATATGTAATAGAGGAAGGAGAAGACGGAACAGTCTATTATAAATTAACTAAAAGGAAGGAGGCCATGCAAGAGGTTAAGCTGGAATAGAGTTCTGGGGCATATGGAAGGCAAGGCTAATCTAAATTTTAGGTGGATAATGAAGAGCCAATGGAGGCAGTCCAGCAAAGAGATATGGTGCGAGAGTAGCAAGAAAGGAAAATGATCTTGGTGACCTTGAATGAGCTCTGCTCCACACTCCAGAAGAACAAGGTCACTGTCGATATGTTCTGTGACCCCCTCAAGGTCACCGTCACTATCTCCCGTGCGGAAATTGGGCCTCCTGTCCCCCAAATATGGAAATCAGTTCAACTCCAAGCATGTCTGACCACTGTTAAGCATCTACCCCAACTGTACAGCCTGGAAGACTTTTGGTATGTCCTTTTCATCCTGAATTTGAGATGCAGATTTGAAATCCTAAAATAAGACACCCCACAAAGGTCACATGGGTTGCATAGTCAATTGCCTGCCACATTAAAGAGTCTTTATTCTTTTTAATAATTAAGAACAAAAAGGTAAATCTCACATTCATGATGTCATCAGATTAGTCCAGTGGATCCCAGAGCAGCACTGAGGTAGTGTAAAAATGGAGCAGACTGCAGCCACCTCCTTCTTTAATACAGTGATACAGCCTCTGGTTCTACAGCTCCCACATGCAACTGTCCATCTTCATCGGAGCAGCCTTCCATTGAGAGAGAGAGATGACTGCTTGCTGGGATCCCGAGTCTCTGCAAACCTCACACCCTTGTATTAGAGACAAGGGTGGCTGCAGCTGCATGCTGATCTTCATGGGTAATGCTTTGTTCATCCTCATACTACCGACATTCATTTTTCCCCACTCCTAGACAGGGTGCATTAATTCTCATCAACCTGCACTTTGTTAGGACCATAGGAACTGCTATACCAGAACAGATCAAAAAATCAGTTTCTCCTCCTCCGACACTGGCCAATGCCAAATGCTTCAGAAGGCAGCATAACCCCCTGGTAATTACCTAAACCGAGGTTTTGTTTATGGCTGGCTTGCCTTAGTATGCAACTCCTGAGGGGCTAAGAAACAACATTGCTGCTTTCCACTCACCCATGCTCTCGCTCATCTCCTCCCTGAGTCTCATTCCATCCCATTCGGTTCCAAACTAGAGGCTGGTCACAAGCTGTAAATGTGAGGAGGCATCACTCTCCAAGCCAATGAATCATCCAAATGCTGAGGTTTTTATTCAGGCAAAAATCCTTCCCGCCCTCCCATGTAATAGGTAACCATTGTGACTGAGCCCAAATCCGTTCCAGGGCTCAGCTCCCACCCCTTTCCCATCAGTGGTTTCTCCATAAAAAAACATCATGGCAGTTAAACTGCCACTCCACAAACATTCTGTGCGCCCCTCCCTTCCGGTGTGCCCGAAGGGCACACGTACAGAATGGGAGGCCAAGGCCCTTTTGCAGACTGTGTGCTGTTCTGGTCACCCCATCTCCCACTAATCATTTTTGTTGCCCTTCTCTGTACCTTTTCCAAATCTCTGTTGGAATTGTACAGAGAAGGGTAAAAAAGAAAAAGTGATTAGGGGTATGGAACAGCTTCCATATGAGGAGAGATTAAAAAGACTGGGATTGTTCAGCTTGGAAAAGAGACGACTGAGGAGGGATATGAGAGATGTCTATAAAATCGTGAATGGTGTGGAGATAGTGAATAAGGAAGTGTTATTTATCCCATCACATAACACAAGAACCAGGAGACACCCAGTGAAATTAATACGCAGCAGGTTTAAAACAAACAAAAGGAAGTTCTTCTTCACACAACGCACAGTCAACCGGTGGAGATAATTGTCAGGAGATGCTGTGAAGGCCAAAACTATAACTGGCTTCAAAAAAGAATTAGATAATTTCATGAAGGATAAGTCCATCAATGGTTATTACCCATAATGGTCAGGGATGCAACCCCATTCTCTGGGTGTCCCTAGCCTCCGTTTGTCAGAAGCTAGGAGTGGACGATAGGGAATGGACCACTTGATTCTGTTCTGTTCATTCCCTTTGAAGCACCTGGCACTGGCCACTGTCGGAAGACAGGATACTGGGCTAGATCGACCATTGGTCTGAACCAGTATGGCCATTCTTTTGTTCTTATGTTTATGATGGATGCTGGAGACACCAATGCAGGACTGGCCTGGAGCAATGGGCCTGATCGTTTATGTAGATGAGCATCCTTACCTCCCATGGGAATTGTAAAAAGCCTTCAGTCAGGCCAGAGATCACCATGAGTGGCAAATTACAGTAGGCACAGCCCTGCAAGTTAAGAGCAGGCTGACCCTCACAATGAGCACCCTGGGCTCCAGGGCAGTTAGCAAGAACAGTTTAAACTCTCATCCAAGGCCTCATCCGCTTGCATCTTGACTGCTGCAACCTCCTCCTTCTGGCCTCAATAAATCCCATCATGCCCCACTCATATCCATGCAAAATACTGCAGCAAAGATCATTTTCCTGGTTCCTTGCTTCAACCATGCCAACAACAAAAAATGCATCAAGTTAACCCTGCGGGGTAGGGGGTAAGGTCCTCCTTCACCAGTTATGCCCCGCCCCACTTCATTGTGCGGTTTAGTCCCCCAAGCTGCAGCTGCTGCCAGTGAACACGTCTTTTGAACTTTGCCAACTCAGAATATTCTAGATTTTACAGGTACAATTACTACAGTTGCAAGAGGCAACTCATGAGGCTCTTGCTGGGAAGGGGAGACACTGAATGACTTCATTATATTTTAAAAGCTGAGTTCCAGCTTCCATTCTAAGCTTCCTGTTTCAGTTGTTCAGGACTTCCTCACACAAATTCCATGTTTTGTCTCAGCCGGAGTGATTTTTTTTTTTTAAACTTTGAGCCAAAGAGGTGCTTTCAAATTTTGCAACTGGGAAAAACAAACAAACAAACAAACAAAGCTACCTTTTCATATGTTCCCACTGGAATGGTTGCAGCTAGAAACTTGGCTGGTTTTGCACTCCACAACGACTTAAGATTCATAAAAATCAGCCCAGCAGATTTTTAAAGCTAACAATGAGACTCTTGTAAATCAACAACATAGGTTGGCTCTTATTACTTATGTTATTTAATCTATGCCACAAAATACGCAAGACACAGAAAAGTGACTAACTTAAATCCAGAAGAAAAAATTCTCTTTTTGAATGTTTGATGTCTGAACCTCAATGTTGAATCAACAGTAGATGTATTTATTTTTTCTTCTTGCATTTAACATGTAAGCACTGTAGGATCTTTCACAATGAAAGACACTAAATAAATACAGGTTATTATTATAACTTATCTCTTGGATTTTCTCAAGATACTCTCAATGGTATAAGCATATATACATCACCAGTTGCGCTAGTACTTTAAGTCATGAAAAAGAACAGATAATTGGTATGGGCTCATCACCTGACTGTGGAAATGGAAGCCAGGAAATCCTAAATTCTAATCCTTGTTCTAACACTGACTCCATCTGTGACAGCATCCAAGCCACTTAATCATTCTGTGGCTTAATTTTGCTATCAGTAAGGCAGGAGTAATATTTACCTCTCTCAGAGGATTAATTCATTCATTTGTAACATACCTTCATAGTGAAAACTGCTACATAAGCAATACGAATTACCCTTTTCAGGAGCCTGGGTGTTGTGACAAACTACAGTGCCACCCTGATATACTGGGGATGGGGATGGGAAAAAAAATTTCCATCACAACTGGTTTTTAATGGAAAACTGGGCTTTTGACTAAAGATTTTTTTTTTCATGAGAAGTGTCTGCTTTTCATGGAACATTTCAACTTTTCATCAAAAAGCAGAACACCCCAAAATCAAAAGGTTTTTGGTTCAATATGTGATACAGCATGGCCAGAGGGCAGCAGGAGAGTGTTAGCAGGGAGCCTTATTCCCTGCAAGGGGTGGAAGGTTTGCTATAAATTAACTAGAGCACCTGAAGCCAATTAGAGCACAAGCAGTGAGTCACATGATATAAACCCCTGCTTCAGGTCAGACAGTGTGGGTTGTTGGAGCAGGAAGATTTGGTTGGAGCAGAGAGTGGTTTGAAGGAGTTGAAGCAGAGAACAGTTTTGAAGAGAGACAAAAGGAAAGTTTGAAAGAGTGCTGTGGTGGGCTGAGAAGTCCAAAAACCCTAGGTAAGGGGCTTGTGTAGAAGGAAGGCAAGAAGCCCCTCCACAAGCTGAAGGGCAGGAGAGGGAAGTAGCCCAGGGGAAGGAACCGCCAGTACAAGTGGTTCACCACTAACCTCAGGGCCCCTGGGTTGGGACCTGGAGAAGAGGGCGGGCCTAGGTCCCTCCCTCTCCACTCCACTCCTCAAGGACACTAGTGGGGTAATTAAAAATACCGGTTCAGAGGCAAGCAATGGCGCCCTGAACCTTCCCCAATGAAGAAGAAAGCGCGAGACCCAGCATAACAGTACCGGCAATTTGCCACAAATCCCAAAAGTTTCAATTCCAAAACCCCACGCAAGGTGCCCCAAGGGAGTTGCAGTTCCCAGGCTTTCTGACCCCCATCTTCCCAATGAGCTAGCTTCCCCAGCCAGACTACATGTCCCATGATGTGCTGTGGCCATGGAACTTTCGCTACGCACCACGGCTGCTCAGCAAGAAGGGGGACTGTTCTGCACTTAGTCCAGACAAAGCCCAGCAGCTCATAAAGGAGAATGGGAGCACAAGGCACTTGAACTACAACTCCCATGAGGCACCAAGGTGGCAGTCCCCTTTTTTTTTTTCTTCCAATGAAAAGCTTTGGTTGAATTTTTTCAAGTTTTGATTTTTCACTAAAAATCAACATTTTTTTTTATTTTTTTCAATTTTGAATAATTTTCTATAAAAAAAAATTCTGACCAGTTTTAACTGGAAATGGAGAGAAAGAAGAAAGCTTGCACATGAAAGGAGAGGGGAATATTAGTTGCATTCTCCATAAAATCTCTGCCAGCTGGCTGTAAAGACCCAAGAATAGAACAAAGCCTGCTTGGTCCCAAAACCCAAACAACCAATAAAGCCTTTTAATTTAATTAGCATGATTTTAATTACAGGAGGAGAAAGAGTATCAACAAAATAGTGAAGGGAGAGGGTCCTTGTTTACCAATTTCATCCATCCACTCCACTTCGTTCTTTGCTTCAATCTCCCACCAACACCAGCTACTTCTAATGACAAGTCTGCTGGGCTCTGCATCCAGAACATTCCAGTTCCCAAAGACCCAGTAAACATTCACAGTCATCACAGTTCATAAAGCTCAAATCCCTGAAACACAGTTCAGAAATCCCCAAGGATTCATGCTGCAATATTCACAGCCAATGGGATCTTGAGTCATCCATATAAGTGCCAGCCACAGGCTGGGGCAGCTGTAATAATTAATGCATCCAAATTTCAGAGACGAGTTATAGAGTGGAGAAGTGAAGACGTGAAACTCAGTGGGGTCTCAGCCAGTTGTCCCTTTTTTGCCCCCCCTCCCTTCCCCCTACACCTTTTACCTCCCATGTATTTTTCCAACTTGCACACTAGGGGTGAGATATTCAAAACTACCGAGGGGATTTGGATGCCTGATGCAGTCTGTGACAAAGTGACTCACCAGCCAGTGTGCTGTCTTGGACCTGGGTGAGGCATTATTGTTTTGAGTTATCATCTCTCTGCAACCCCATCAACCGGCCATTCAGATTTTGTGGTGGACCCCTTTGTCTTGTGACTTGGCCCTCCGGCCAGGTCACATTTTGTCTCTCAGCTTTTTTGGTAAATCAGGGTTCAACTCAACAATAGTCCCAAAACAGGTTACCAGCCTTGGCCTAGACCCAACAGTCCTTCTGGCCCTTGTGTTTGGGATCTTTACACGAGTCTCTTCAGTGAGGTTGTAGGGAAACCCATTCCCTCACTCTATCCTGTGTTCGAGCCCAGAGACCTGCAGCAAGCTGTTAAGGTCTGTCTCACTGGATCTCTTGATTCTTCCCCGGGCTACTTCCTACTCTGAGCTGCCTTCTCAGGGGGCTCGCATTGTTGGCAGGGTCCCAGGTCCCAATATGACAAAAGAACGAGAACTATCGTAACAGAGATAAAGACTGGCACCGGTCCTTCTGTCCCACAGTTTCCGTAAGGGTCCATCAGTCATCTGTACTACTGCTGCAGATCCACAGGAAATCTAAGGCACCTTGGCTCTCTGTTGTGCGCCACTCTGGGAGCTGAGGATGAGAGGTCTAATCCATCGCCTAGGGCTGGGGCCTTCAGAACTGAGTTTCTCCTCCTCCAAGTCTGGCATGCTTCACAGGAACAGTGGGGTACGGCAGACTGAGCCCACGGCTGCTCTTTAACCCTTTCCTGTGTAGTGAGGGGTTCGTATACCCCCAAGTTGTCCTTTGATTTGGCTGTAAACCAGGGTCACCTCCCCGCCTTCACTCATCTTCTTTGGGCTTCCCTAGGTTGAAATTAAAAGGTGCTCAATAGTAACAGGATCACCTGGGTATCTTGGCCAACGCTTCCTCGTCTCTACAAACCAGGATCTCGTATCCACAACGGTGTATGGACAATTTGAGAACACAAACAGCTGCCGCCTTTGTCTACACATTCACCTCAGTGCCAGCATCTCACTCAATGCTTCGTAAAGCACTTGGAGACGCAATAAGATGAGAGCCCCAAAGTCGTTACACTTTAGCTAATAATTATTTTTGTGTGTGATGTACAGAGTGGTCCAAAGGATAAACTGAGGGTTTTCACTAATGTCCGTTAGCTTCTCTAACATCAGAGTTTAACCTTTCTAGAGGTCTCCCACACATGATAATTTCCTCCTGGGGTATTTTTTATATCCACATTCTTAAAAAATCAATCTAAGGTGCAATCTATATATCGCCCATTTCCAAGATGAAACATGACAGCTTCTAAAAATATTTCAAGGCCAATTAGACCTTCAGAGAAGAACTCAACGCAGCAGCAAAACACAGTATGGTACTTGCTATAATGAACTCGTCAGATAACAGAATGAGTCAAGGCGGCCTGCGCATTCTCAAATATACTCGAATGGATTACTGGTATGTATATAATTCAAGCAGGGAAGAAGTCGCTCATCATCATGATGATATGTTTTTGACTTCTGCAGAGAAAACCATGACAATTCAGAGTGAAAGCTACCCCTTTAATGTCTTCGTACTGCCAAACTAGGGAGATCTATGGAAGACAGACTGAGCTGATATTCCATGGGTTCTGTGTAACAGCAGCATAGATCTTTGATATTGTGTTCTTTAGAGGAAAGACGTTTGTTTGAGACAAGTAATATGTCAACACCAGGTGCAGCGCCATGGAAAGGCCAATTTTTGACCCAATACAGTGGTGTTGCTTTTAAAGTGTCACAGACTCTTTGCTCAGTGCAAGAGCATTTGGGCTGGGTGACCCAGAAGTCATTTCTAGCTTTAGCATCGGTAGTGTAGTTGAGGGTAAAGGTGGGTAAATGGAGTTTACCCACGCCTCATTCGGGGAATATGAAGTTTAGTCTTTTACCACTACACCACTGATTAGCATATGTGATATTTAAACAAGTGGGACAGATCACCAGTGGGTGTAAATCAGCAGAGTTCCACTGACGTCACAGGAACTGCGCTGATTTGTGAAAGTTCGGGAACTAACTCAGAATATCCATATATACTCTTGGAAGCTTTAAAAGCAATTGACCCCAAAACGGCAACCAAAATTTTACAGCACCTCTGGGACAATGCAGAATCCTTTGCTCGGCCCCTTAGATCAAAGAAATGGGATGCACACTGCATGTGATGTCATTAATAAGCAAGTAACAGGAATCTAAGATAGAAGAGTCCTATTAGAGCATTCAGATTCCCCAACCGGCCAGTGCAGGATTGCTCCCTCCCGTGCATTCTTAAGTGATTAGTCCTTCAGACATGATCTACTGAACCAATTCCTTTTATTGGTGGTGTTTATTTTATTTATTTATAAGGCATTTACCAGGTGGCAGCTAAGTGCCGCTCAATAAAAAAAGAACACAAACCCCTTTTTAAAAAAGTAACTACAAAAGTCACCAATCAGCTAAATGCCATCCATAACCTTGGAATTTAAAAAACAATCTGGCACAAGCACAAAACCCAATAGCTATCAAGCAAACCTCCCTACCCACAAAGAGGACAGTTCCTAAACATCAAGAGGAATGAGGAAAGCAGACACAAAAACACAGGGAAGGGACCCAAAACGTGGCTTCAAAAACCTAGGCCACCTAAACAAGCCAAACGTTTAGTCTAGCGCTACATATTGCTTAGATACCTAGCCTCATGGTTTCTAAGCAGCGAGATAGCAAACTAGCAGAATATAAATTGCATCATCGCCACTGGCTACAGCTATGATTCAAAATCCTCTAACTCTACACGAGCGAGTGATGCAATAGAGAGACAATGTTGCCTTGTGGATAAAACACTGAGCTGGCACTAAGAAGACCTGCCTATTCGTGGCTCTGCCACTAGCCTGCTGGGTAACCCTGGGCAAGTCGCTTTCCCGCCCTGTGCCTCAGTTTCCCCATCTGTAAAATGATACTGACCTCCTTTGTAAATCACTTTGAAATCTATGGACGAAAAGCACTATATGTTATTCTAATAGGCTGAGTGCCACTAATTTATCCATAGATCCCCTTCCAGCTTGTTGGTGCATCATTTTACCTAATTTTGCTGTTTCACCAACCTCATGCCGGGACTTTTTCCCCTTGCTGGTCACACCAATCTTTGTAACAGCCTGCCTGCCCCAGTGTTGTCAGTGTCAGTGCATAATCTCAGTAAGGGCAACTGATCACAGAAGACAAAAAATAACTGCAACAACATCAGTGACCAGTGCAGCATCAATAAGCTATTTTATAGATATCTCTTCATTCCAAAGGATACACAAGTGCTTTAAAAGTATTATAAATTCATAGATTTTAGGGCCAGAATGAACTACTCTGATCATCCAGTCCATCCTCCTGAGTAACACAGGCCATAGAATTTCATCTCGCAGTTCCTGTATCAAGACTATAACTTGCAGTTGAACTAGAGCTGCATTTTACAAAGACATCAAATCTTGATTTAAAGACTTCAAGTGATGCCGAATCCATCATACCTCTCAGCAAACTGTTCTAATGGTTGGTCACCCTCATTTTTAAAGTCTGATTTGGTCTAGTTTCAACTTCCAATAACTGGATCTTGTTCTGCTTTTGTCTGTGAGATTAATGAGTCTTGTACTATCTGATATATTCTCCCCTCCTAGGTATTTGTAAACCCTGATCAAGTCACCTCTTGAATTTCTCAAAAAGCTAAATAAATAGAGGCCTTTTGTATCTTTCCAGTCCTCAATTCTTGAGGCTCTTCTCTGAACCCTCTCCAGTTTTACACCATGTTTTATAAAGTATTGGCACCATTATTCCAGTAGAAGAATAAAAAAATCATTTCAGACAGCACTGAGATGCAGACACTTGTGATAGAGAACACAACGTCACACAACAACAGTTCAGAACAAGAAGTGAAGAGTACTATAAATACTTGAAAGTTCATGCAGAATTTAGTAGTTACATACAAAATGAAATTGGACAAGGGTATTTGCGATAAATCCTGATATCTTTTGAGAAGTCTCACACATTCTTAAATGACCATAAGCAGCCAGAAACTGAGGTCTATATTCAATCTGCAAGACTAACCCTAGGACCACGCTGGGTCATGGTGTCAGAACTCTTTCTGAGGAATTTCCCTCCCTTCTGCAGCACTTGGCTTTTTCCTAGAAGTATCTCCTCTAAAGCAGCAAGAATCCCATTGCCACCACAAAGTATTTCAAAAAGGTTAGCAGTGAAAAAGACGGTTACTCACCTGTAGTAACTGGTGTTCTTCGAGATGTGTTGCTCCAATCCATTCCAGTTAGGTGCGTAAATATATACCCCAGCCGCCCATCCGCTCCTCAGTTCCTTAAGAACCACAGGTGAGTAACCTTCTCTTCTTTCTTCTTGATTGCTCCAATGCATTCAGTTTAGTGATTCCCAAGCCTTACCTTAGGCGGTGGGGTCGGAGTGAGGCTCTGTGGGAGGCGACGGTGTGGTGGTGGGAGGCGAAGGTGTGGACCAGGTCGACCAGATCGGATGGATGCATGGATGGGGAAGGCGAGATGGAGGCGGGCGGCGGCGAGGCGAATGAGCGGTGAGTCGCATGGGTCATGGTGTGAGCCAGTAGCGTGCTCGACCTGATGACATTGATATTGAGTCACCCAGGAGGTATGCGCTGGGTAGAGCCTTTTCGCTCGCGCGCGCGAGCGGAAGAGAGCTGTGTGGAACCGAAAGGACCTTGTTGGTCGATGTAAACGCCGCCAGTGCCCTACGACGCGAGGGTGTGGAGCTGTTACCTGATGAAGGTGAAGGCCGACACCCTTGGTAGGGAAGAGAGGGGGTGAGGCACCTATCTAAGTATTAAAAGACAGTGTAGGGGCCCACCGTCCCCGCCGTAGTTAGTTCGAGACTCTCCTTGATGTATGTTATGGCAGGAAGGCCCGTCTTATAGAGAGAGGAGAGAGAGACACGTGGCCCATAGGGAATGGTGGACACATGGAGTCTGGCCAGGACGAGGTTCAAAGGCCCGAAGGAGGAGGGGAGACCATTGGATTGGAAAGTTGGATCCCTCCACTGACGGAAACGCGAACGAGGCGGACAGGTGGGACAGGAGGGGGCCAGACCCAGACCCTGCTCCCCCCCCAGTACCATAGGTAGTCTATGGGTGTGTGAGCAGGTACCGAATGGGGGTTGCCCCTGCTCCACCACACAGTGCGAAACCTCTTCCTTCCATGCCATGTAGGTGGTGTGTGGTGGAGGGCTTTCACTTTCAAGCAGGACCAGAACTGGAACCTGTTTGCCTTGCGAGCGAGGAGGGGGAAGCGAACCCCTGGAAAACCGGAAAACGTGTGTGTGCAACGGACGGAGGGACACTCGTGGGGGGAGAACCTGCTGTGGTGGGTGGTCGGCGCGTGTTCTGCTCCCGCAGAAAAAAGGGCGGCCAGGTGGATGGAGTGGTCACACAGAAGACCCACACAGGGATCGCCTCCTGCAGAGGGGGATGAGCGGTTTGTAGTATACGTGTACGGTTTCGTCGAGAACAGAACAGCCCTTTCGTGTCGCAGGTCAGTCCTGCAGCGTATACTGCCCCCTGTGGTAACGAGGATTTGCAGCCATGAGATGCGTCGCATCGTCACCCCTGTTGCTATTGTCCGCACGAACAACTACAAACTATAACAACTCTAATCACTAACTATACAACTAACTATATATATACCATTCTTTCTTATTGCCACACAACAAAAACATTAACCCAAGAACCTATCCTTGCAACAAAGCCCGATGCCAACTCTGTCCACATATCTATTCAAATGACACCATCATAGGACTTAATCACATCAGCCACACCATCAGGGGCTCGTTCACCTGCACATCTACCAATGTGATATATGCAGTGATGAGCTGCCAAAATGCTAACAACCGGTTCGCTCCTCCTCACCCCATGAGGGGTCATGCCCCCCCCGACTCCTGCCCCATCCAACCCCATGTTCCTTGACAGCCCCCACCCCGGGACCCATGCCCTATTCACCCCCTTCCCTGTCCCCTGACTGCCCCTTGCCACCCCATCCAACCCCTTCTCTCATTCCTGATGGCACCCCAGGACCCCTACCTGATCCAACCACCCCTTCTCTCTGTCCCCTGACTGTCCTTGGAATCCCTACCCCTGACTGCCCACCACCGCCCCATCCAAACCCGGCTCCTTTCTGACTGCCCCCCCGGGACCCTTGCCCCCGTTCAATCCCCCTGTCCCCTGCCCTCTGACCGCTCCCACACTAATCCATACCCCAACTCCCCTGCCCTCTTCCAACACGCCCTCCCTGTTCCCTTACCGTCCTGCCTGGAGGTGGGGGCTCAGCTGGGCTGGGGCTGGGACCTGAGCTGCCGGGCTGGACCCAGGGGCCGGCAGGCAGGAGCCGCGCCGCCCGGCTGGACCCGGACCCGGGGACCGGGCAGGCAGGAGCCGCGCCGCCCAGCTGGACCCGGACCCGGGGACCGGGCAGGCAGGAGCCGCGCCGCCTGGCTGGACCTGGGGGCCGGGCAGGAGCCACTCCGCACTGCCCGGCGAGGTCACAGCTGGACCCGGGAAGCAGGAGCCGCGCCGCCCAGCCCCAGGGTCCAGCCGCAACCTCACCGGGCGGCGCAGCGCCTGGAGCCCTCCTCCCGCTGGCGCCCCCGCTCCCCACCCCAGCTCAAGCTCACCTGATGGAAGCCGCTGCTTCCTTCTCAGCCCTCCCAGGCTTCCCGCGCGAACAGCTGATTCGCGGGAAGCCTGGGAGGGGGAGGAGAAGCCGGAGGAGCTTCTGAAGAGGAGGCGGAGTGAGGTGAGCTGGGGCTGGGGGAAGGGCAGGGAGCTGCTACAGCTTTTCTTAAATTTAAAAGCCCTTTTGGAACTAGTTGTCCCTCCAGGAACAACCGGTTCTAAAGGGGCTTCTAAATTTAACAATCGGTTCGCGCGATCCAGTGCGAACCGGCTGCAGCTCACCACTGGCTATATGCCATCATGTGCCAGTAATGCCCCATTGCCATTGACATTGGCCAGACTGGACAGTCTCTATGCAAAAGAATAAATAGACGCAAATCTGACATCAGGAATCAAAACATTCAAAAACCAGTAGGAGAACACTTCAATCCTCCTGGTCACTCAATTACAGACCTAAAGGTGGCAATTTTGCAACAGAAAAGCTTCAAAAACAGACTCCAAGGAGAAACTGCTGAACTTGAATTAATATGCAAACTAGATACCATTAACTTGGGTTGAACAGAGACTGGGAGTGGCTGGGTCATTACACAAATTCAATCTATTTCCCCATGTTAAGTATCCTCACACCTTCTTGTCAACTGTCTAAAATGGGCCATCTTGATTATCACTACAAAAGTTTTTTTCTTTTCCTGCTGATAATAGCTCATCTTAATTAATTAGCCTCTTAGAATCATAGAATCATAGAATATCAGGGTTGGATGGGACCTCAGGAGGTATCTAGTCCAACCCCCTGCTCAAAGCAGGACCAATTCCCAACTAAATCCTCCCAGCCAGGGCTTTGTCAGAGTTGGTATGGCAACTTCCACCTTTTCATGTTCTTTGTATGAATATATATCTTCTTACTATATGTTCCATTCTATGCGTCTGATGAAGTGGGCTGTAGCCCATGAAAGCTTATGATCAAATAAATTTGTTAGTCTCTAAGGTGCCACAAGTTCTCCTTGTTCTTTTTGCGGATATAGATTAACACGGCTGCTACTCTGCAAATGGCCAAGTGCATGATTCCTCACCGCCCCCCCTCTCCCCCCCACATGTATCACAAATGCTTTGTATACACTACAGATGATTTCCTGCTATAGCTATACTGGTACAGCTATATTGGCAGAGCCCCTGAGTGTAGATATGATATAATAGCTGTGCCAACAGAAGCACTCTTCTGTTGGCATACTTGAATCAACACCAGGGGAATTGCCAGCCTAGTTATGTTGGCCAGGGTCTGTGGTTTTTTCACACCCCTGACTGGCACTGCTATGCCAATAAAACTTTGTAGTGTAGACCTGGCCAAAGTGAAATTGTTGAAATTTCCGTTCTATAGCAGGGACTTCCATAACTTTGAGACACCAAGAGTCACAGTGTCAGCTTGCCAGAAGTCCAATTGCGTGCTACAAAAGCTATTTGCACACTTTTTTCCCTCAACAAATTCAGGCTGGAAATTAGAAGAGGATTTCTAACCCTCAGAGGGATGAGGTTCTGGAACAGGAGTTGTGGAGGAAAACAACGTAATTAGTTTTAAGAGGGAGCTTGACAAATCTATGAGTGTGACTGCATGACAGGGTTGCTTGCGATGGTTGTAGGGCAGGGCTTGACAGCTCTGGGTCTCACTTTCAGTTTATATCTTATGTTCCTAATGCTAGGCTTCAGGGTTTCAGCAGGCCACGGGCACGGGTCAGGGAGGGATGTCCCTCCCCCCGCAATGCATTCTGGGATGTTTTTGTATCTCTGGCCACAGATGGTGATAGGACACTGGACGGGGTTGTACTGAGCATTCTCTCTCTCTCTCAGGTGCTTGGCTGGCTGGTTCTTGCTCATATGCTCAGGGTCTAGCTGATCGCATATGCAGGGTTAGGAAGGAATTTTCCTCCAGATCAGATTGGCAGTGACATTGAGGGGGGTTTCGCCTTCCTCTGTGGCATGTGGGTCACTTGCCAGGATTATCTGGGTATATCTCACTCAATCATTGTCCTGCCGCTGCAGGGTCCTCATACGCTGGTGCTCCTCGGTCTCACCTATACCCCTTGGTCTCTGCCTGTGGCACATAATAGACTGATCTCCCGTGGGTCTAATTTCCTTTGTTGTTGGGTTTTGTGTGTGGATGCTGGGTGGTGCTGGTGGCCTGGGATACACAGAAGGTCAGACTAGATGATGTACTGGTCTCTTCTGGCCTGGATTTCTATGACACACTAATTTGCCTAACTGTATAATCAGGATAAACTAACTGATCCTCTGTGTTATTAATGAAATTGACTCTTTTAAAAATTATTTCGGTGACAGGTTCAGTATCGTGCATGTTTTACGGATGGGGAACCTGAGACTAGGGAGATTAAAGCCTTGCCTGAGGCCACGCAGGAGGTCTGGAGAAAAGGCAGAATTGAATTCTAGAGGTCTTGACTCCTAGTTATAGTGACTTGATCCTATTCCTTACCTACTTAAGTTCTTACGATGTGTCAGTCACTGCTGGCACAGGGGAGAGAACCCAGGAGTCCTGACTTGCAGGCCTTCTCTCTAATAATTAGAACAGAAGTGGGCAAACTACGGCCCGTGGGCCACATCCGGCAAGCAGGACCATCCTGCACGGCCCCTGAACTACCGGCCAGGGAGGCTACCCCTGGCCCTCCCCTGCTGTCCTTCCTCCCCCTCAGCCTCAGCATGCCGCGCTGCCAGCACTCTGGCCTGCCACTCCTGCCAGGCAGTATGGCGGCATGGCTGGCTCCGGCATATTAAGGGGGCGGGGAGCGGGGATCCTGGGTGGCAGTCAGGGGACAGGGAGTGGTTGGATGGGGCAGAGGTTCTGGGGGGAGCGGGTCGGGGACAGGGAACAGGGGCTGTTGGATAGGCGTGGGAGTCCCAGGGGGCCTGTCAGCGGGAGGGTGTGTGGATACGGGTCGGGGCAGTCAGGAAGCAGGGGAGGTTGGCAAGTGGGTGGGGTCCCTGGGGGTGGTTAGAAGCAGGGGGTCCTGGGAGGGGGCGGTCAGGGGACAAGGAGCAGGGGATTGGATGGGGTGGGGGCTCTGAGGGGGGGCACTCAGAGGGCGGGAAGTGGGAGGGGGCAGATAGGAGGCGGGGGCCAGGCTGTTTGGGAAGCCACAGACTTCCCTAACCGGCCCTCCATACAGTTTTGCAACCCCCATGTGGCCCTCAGGCCAAAAAGTTTGCCCACCCCGCATTAGAAAGCACATCTGTGATGCTCTGTACCTCGAGGGAACACCCAGCACCTCCATGTTCATCTTTATAAAATGACTGTGTGGTATCCAATGCAAAGTTTGTCATGTTGGGTGTCTTAGGAAGACTCATAATGCACTGATTATGGTTGTTATAGTAATTGTTACAGTCATGTTATCGTAAGGTTATAGGTTATAATTGCATGTATATAGTTATGAGGCTGAAAATCTATCCTCATGGCTTAAAGCAAGCCCATGCAAAACTCTCCAGGAACAGAGAGGCAGTTCACACCTCATCAGGGCATGGATGGGACAAACCCAGCCCAGCCTCAAAGGAACAATGGACACTGGTTTAGGCAGCAACAAAAGAATCTGTTAGACCCTCAAGAGAGTCACCCCCTTCCTTTGGGCAGTTTGGAACTGCGATGAGGTATTGCTCACCTGACTCGGGGGGAGGAGGGGGGGAAGGGGGCAAAGCCAAGAGGAAAGAAAGGACACGATAAAAGGGAGAGACAGTTTGCCATGTTCTCTCTCTCTCTCTCTTCCCCCTACATCTACAGACAGCACCACCACCAAGTGACTGAAACGCTGATCAAAGGGGAGAGCCTGACTGAAAAGTAACCAGCCAGCCTGTGGTGAGAAGCATCTAGGTTTGTAAGGACACTGAAAGTGTTCAGATCAACTTAGAATGTGTTCTGCTTTTATTTCATTTGACCAGATCTGACTTGTTATGCTTTGACTTATAATCACTTAAAATCTATCTTTATAGTTAATAAATCTGTTTGTTTATTCTACCTGAAGCAGTGTGTTTGGTTTGAAGTGTGTCAGAGACTCCCCTTGGGATAACAAGTCTGGTACACATCAATTTCTTTGTTAAATTGCCGAATTTATATAAGCTTGCAGCGTCCAGCGGGCATAACTGGGCACTGTAAGATGGAGGTTCCTAGGGTTGTTTCTGGGACCGGAGATATTAACTAGTGTCATTCACTTGCAAGTAGCTGGGAGCAGCTTACCTGCCAGAGGCTGTGCGTGAACAGCCCAGGAGTGAGGGTTCTCACAGCAGAGCAGGGTAAGGCTGGCTCCCAGAGTCAAGGATTGGAGGGGCCTAGCAGATCACCAGTCCGGGTAACACCAGAGGGGAACGTTAAAACCTCCTTCTGTCATTCACTTACAGCTGAATCTTACAAGGTGCTGCAACCTACCTCCTATTAACTTCAGGGAGCGTTGAAGGTCCTGAGCACCTCTCAAGAGGCACTCAGCACCCTGACCTACTGGGCCCTTAGGAAGCAGTATCCTAAACGGACACATGGGGAATTACCAGGAACAGCATTCCCATTTCATAGAGAAGGAAGGATAAAAGAAATAGTAGCTATTTTGCAAGCTAATGTGACAGAACTTTGTAGCATTGCAACACTTCAGAGAAGCAGTGTAGCTTGTTCCACCTTTCTGCCTTCTAATTCCTTATTGTAACAGATGACATAATTAAAAATAGAAAAGGATGCAGTCTCGGCAAGGAGGAGAATATATCTCTGCCTATTTAATGCAACATATGGGGGAATATTTTTACATCTTATAAAGAAATGTGTATTGTACGTGTGCTGGAGCTCATGAGGCATGGCAGTAAAAATGCATTAATATCTGCTCCCTGACAACAGGGCTTGCTGAATGCTGTATACATGCTTACAAGTCATCAGCAGGGCCGCATACAATTGACTAGGAAGCCTTTCATTATACGCACCATTGGAGTTAATTCGGAAGATGTTGGCTGAAGTTTCCTGAAACAATTCCTGGAGTTCGTTGGGATCGATCTGGGTGGCTGCAACAAGACAAGAAGGAGAGCGCATATTAATACATCTGGCCAGCGTATCGCTGTGCCTTGCTTAGCAAGAGACTAACATCAGAGCGGAGCCTCTGAACCGGCATGCACCAAAGAGGGACATTTATCACAGCTTTGTCCCTATATTTTGCTGTGGTGGTTGTATATATTTAACAAACGCACAGTTACCTCTGAAAGTTAATGGGTTGAAAGTGAAACACTGGTTCTAACCATTATAGGCCCAAATACAACCTCACTGAGGTAAAGGGGAATCCTTCCACTGACATCAACAGGCTATGGAGCAGAGACAGAGCATTTACAGGGGCAGGTTTTTACAGGCTGCCTTTCTCCATGTGCCCACAATTTGCAGGCACAAACAACTGCAGTGTAGTTTTTCACCCACAATTATCTTGGAGGTAAGTGATTCCATTTAGGCACATAGTTCTGATCATTTCCGAGCTGCCTAAGGCATTTCGATGACCACATTCCCATACAAATGATTGGGAATAGGACATCCAACTCCCATGGTGGCTCTGAAAATCTCAACTCTGATTCCCTGATTGCAGCCACATGTCAGGGAGTTGCATATGCTACACTGGGATTATTTAAATATTTGTAAAAGACCCTTTTAGAATCAAGGCCCTATTGTGCTAGGTGCTGTACAAATATGCGGTAAAACTAGGCTCCCGCCCTGTTGCATTTATTATTTTATCTGAGACACGACACAACCACGCCAACCCATCCGACTAGTTGAGGCTAGGCTGAAAAAATCAGGTCCTCAATTATCAAAGCAGTTTATAAACATAACTGAGCCACAACGTTCCTGTCAAGAAGTCAGGCAGGTGAGAGAAAGTAAGAATCCAGCTTGACACTGAACAAGGGCGTGTTTGAAGGAGCGGCAATTAGCAAGGAATTTTTTTATAGAGAGAGTAAGCGTATTTGATAAAGGCAGCCAATGAAAAATGAACACAAGGCCTTCCTTACAATGTCACTTTGCAGAACTGGATTACAGATCAACAGGCCTCTTTGTGTATACATACATGGGCTCACACCCACACCTGTAAAACGTAGGGTGGATGAAGGCCAAATGTGGTGCTGAACCACTAATTTCACGCTTCTTCCCCCACAAAAAACACTGACCTTCCCGTGCAAGCCCTTCCCCATCTCCTGGCCCCAACAGATTCTCCATCCCAGTCTCCCCAGGTGGGATTTTCATCTTCCTTCTGCTCCTGAGTCCATGTGCCTGCCCCCAAATGCAGCAAACAGATAGCCAGTTGGCAGCAATCAACTGTGTTGTAGTCCTTGGTGACCTCCCCGTGGCTTACTGGTCTGCCTGAATCCCCTCTGTTATCACTCGGTTACTAATGAATGTGCCCATATCTGTCCCTGAGCAGAAGGTGGCACCAGTTGGTATGAACCAGAATTTTCCCATTTCCCACCTTTAAATTTATATGAATACCCCTAGCCCATCAATGTCCTCACAGTCTCAAACGCAGGAAAGAAGGGGTAGGAGCAAGTTTGAACAGGCATCCCTGTGATTTACTTTAGCTGGCATTTGACTAAGTAGTACATGGTTATTTTTTTTTTAATTCCTTCCTCCTAAGTCAATCCCCTCAACTTTTCCATCATATTTTCATTCTAACTTGCAAAAGCCAGGGATTACTGAGCAGAAGTAATCAGGTCATGCTTAACCCTCTCCCCAGAAATTTAGCTCATTCACAGCCTGATCCAGTTCCCATTAAGCCAATGGCAGAAATTTTAATAGTGCATTATTAGCCCTTTAGTTCTTGGCTGAGGGCATCAGAACTGTGGGTGACATTACAATACAGTCCCTGACTCACGAAGGTCCCTGCATAGGGTTACTTGTGTACTTATAAAAGCAGCAAAGAGTCCTGTGGCACCTTATAGACTAACAGACATTTTGCAGCATGAGCTTTCGTGGGTGAATACCCACTTCATCGGATGCAAGTAGTGGAAATTACACTTGCATCCGATGAAGTGGGTATTCACCCACGAAAGCTCATGCTGAAAAATGTCTGTTAGTCTATAAGGTGCCACAGGATTCTTTGCTGCTTTTACAGATCCAGACTAACACGGCTACCCCTCTGATTCGTGTACTTATAGTTAAGTATATGATTAAGTTCATTACTGAATCAAGACCCGAGCAAACTGAGATGTACTCGGACAGGCATGATTGGTAAAAGACAGCCTAGACCCCAACGTGAAAACGCCGACAGACCCTCAGCTAGAACAGCACTCACTGAAACACAGTTAGTATTCCATGGAATTCCCCAAACAGCCTGGACCTGAGTGGTTCATGGGCTTCTGTAGAGGGACCATCCTGCAGAAGTAAATTCAACCAGCAGGAGTTTACAATGATCTGAGAGGAGGGGTTGTATGGGGCGGCGACGGTCCAGGGGTGCCAGGGGACGGGGGGCAGAGGTGTGTGGATGAGGCAGGGGTCCCAGAGGGGCCATCAGGGAATGAGGCAGTTGGATGGGGCAGGAGCACCGGGGGGTGGGGGGAAGGTAGTAGGTGGGGGCTGGGCCACGACCCCCCGTCCCCTAACCGGCCCTCCATACAATTTATGAAACCTGATGCAGCCCTCAGGCCAAAAAGTTTGCCCAGCCCTGATTTAAATGCTGAATCGCCCAGAAAGCAGGATTTAGGATGATTCCATCAGATGTGGGAGCAACGCATGCTTGCATACTGGAGATCACGAAATGCAAGAGGGAAGAAACACTTTCACAGATACATTATTGACCGATGCAATGTTCTGAAAGACCTGAGGAAGAGCATAAGGATGGCCCATTGGTTAGGGTGCTGACTTGGGAGACCTGGCTTCAATTCCCTGCTCTGTTACATACTCCCTGTGCGACCTTTAGCAAGTCACTTTTCCACCTGTAAAATGAGGATAATAGCACTGCCCTGCCTCACAGAGGTGCGTTATGAGGATAAATATATTAAAGATTGTAAGGTGCTCAGACACTATGAAAATGGGGCCAGAAACATAGTTATAATAGGACTAAGATGACACACATGCTGAACCCTGAGATATACAGAAAGGGAACCACCTCTAAACAAAACATCTGTAACATCAGCTAGAAAGCTGCCACAAATTTAAGAAGGAGTACACTGTATCATGAAGTGCTGATCTGGTAAACAGGCCGGAACCTGGCTGATATTTCCTGGCCCCATCTGCAGCCCCACATCTCCTACTGTAACACAATGGCTATTTCATGATTTATTTTTGGGGTGCTGCTATTTTAGCTTTAAACCTCTGGTGCAGTTTAGAGTTTCCACACGCGGAGAAGCGATTCCCACCCTGGGACTGTTCAGGAGGGATGCAACAGCGAGAGTAACAAGTACAAGCTCCCTATTGAAAAAAGCAATTTAAAAAGAACACATCCCCATTGCCAAGTGAAGTGGAGATTCCACAGCTCAGCTACTCACTGACGCCATAAAAAGGAAGTGGGGGGGGGGAGAACATGAAAGACAGCTGTGGCTAATAAAAATTATATGTTTCAGACTTCATAAAGCTTAGTGTTAAAATATTACGATTCGCCTAGATAAAATATGGGGTTGCCAATATGCAGTAAATATTTTGCATGCCCTGATGCTAATACAGTTCAGTGCCAGGAGTGAGGAAAGGTGAATTGTAATTATAGCTGATATATTGAAAGCAGCATGGAGTTTTTGGTACAAGTGTTGCAGAAACACATGAGCAAATCAATTCTCCTCCACTTTAGTTTCCATTTTTTTCTCTTTTCCATTCACTTGTTTCCATCATCCCCTTAGAAGGCATCAAGAAAAAAACCAAACCTCCATTGCTTCCACTTTTGCTTCTCGCATTTGGAGAACATCAATCCAATGATTTCTATTTTCTCAATTTTCTAAAGTAGCAGCAGCCAACATGAGTGCTTGTGATTTTTGTTCCATAGTTTCAAATAAGCCTCAGAACATTTCCCACAAAACTGCACATGAAACCACATCTGTGTATACAAACCAGGTGTTTCGGCACCCAGCTACCCAATATGAGTAAGCAACGTGTGTTTGCGTGCAATTTTACGGAAACACAGTCCCCTGAAAATGTGATCTGAAGGATTTGTAAAGCCCTGGAAACAGTGAGTGCTTAATAGCAGTAAAGTGGGTATTCACCCACGAAAACTCATGCTCCAATATGTCTGTTAGTCTATATGGTGCCACAGGACTCTTTGCTGCTTTTACAGATCTAGACTAACACGGCTACCCCTCTGATACCTGAGTGCTTAATAGTTCACTTTGCTGCAGATGGTGGAATGTAAGTCCTAGCTTTGATTGATCACACCAGAGTGGTGGGAGGGGTTCTTTTTAAAGTATTTCCAATTGTTTCTTTGTATTACAATAACACGTACGGGACCCAAATGAGATCAGTGCCCCATTGTGCTAACACTCTTCAAACACGTAGTGCGAGACAGGCCCTGCCCCAAAGAGCTTACAATCTAAACAGACAAGACGGAGAGTTGAAAGAGACACTGGTGAAGTGACTAGTGTGGGGTTACTGCTGATTGTGTTGTGGTGTAAGTGGTTGTGTTCATTTGTGTTGAAGTGGGTTGTCTTGGGAGATTTGTGTGGGTGGCAGGTGGACACAAAGGTATGGCCCTGGGACCAAGTAATCTACAATCTGTGCGGTCTCCCGCATACAACCAATGAAACTGCTGCATGCAAATTAGTTGCAGAGTAAGAATACTGATTGGTTGAGTTTCTTCTGCTACCACAATGGTCTAGGACTCTTGGCATGTGGGAGGCTGGGCGCAAGCACTGGAAGCTCCCTGGAAGGGGGGGCTCCGGCACACAGGCCATGGCCCCGCCTCCTGCTGCACCCCAAGGCCCCACCACCGCTTGGTCTCTTCCCCACTCTGCCCTGAGGCCCCACCCCCCACTCCACCTCTTCCCCTAAGGCTCCCCCGCTAGCGGCTCACTGCTCTGTGCCCCCTCCCCCCAGGACCCGCACCTGCCGCTTGCACCCCTCCAGAGAACCATGGGCAAGGGGAGTCTCGGAGGGGGAAGAGGCAGAGGGGGTGGGGAGAGGAGGAGCGAGGGCAGGGCGTCAGGGGGGAAGAGCGGAAGGGGACAGGGCCACGGGGGTAGAGACTGAGCAGGAGCGCGGGTGGGGCCATGCTCCGGACGCCGGTGGCTCCCCCACTTCTCGGGAGCTTCTGGCGGTGGCGCTCCACAGCTGGCAGGCCAGAGGTGTGCCGCAGCCCGCAGTTCTTGCCCCGTTTGGGGAGCCTTAGCCTTCCCAAGCCTCTTATACCTGCTGTCCATGCCCACAACCATGTGTGTAGCTTCTCCCATTGCTTTCCACTGACACCATAGACATAACAGGCTTCATAGTGACACACACTGACATTCCCGGAATCTTATTATATAGCTAGCATGCCCTTATGGTATAGGATACAACCCAGGAAGGGAGCAACATTTCCCAAGAATGCAGTGTGTGGGGCGGGTGGATTTTAGCATGTCATCCACTTGTACTGAACTCAAATCACCGCTTAGAGATGGAGAAGCCTTTTTAGGGTATCAAGACCACGCTCTGGTCAAAATAAAGAATGTCCTTGGGTGCTTTGTCCAGTTCAATTTCAGAATGACTCAGTGTTCCCCACGTCAAAAAGCTTGCCTTGAAATTCAGCACATGTAAACAAATCAGAACTGAGCTTTAGGAACACAGTTCTGCATACCAACAAGAAATGGCTTATGAATAAAAAAAGGAAACATTAATATAAATGCAGTTTCAGATTGTAATCAAGGTTCAATCAGACCTGCCTTGTGTTATTTTTAATTAACTTGTTTTTACTCTCTTTTGTTTCCTTCTTTAGCATACGTGCTAATAAGCTGCTGCTCAAGAAGAGCACAGCAACCTGTGCTAGGTGCATGACTAATTCGATAATCATGCCATTTCTGTATTTCTACAGTTTGTCCTTAACTTTTCGAAGGGTATGGATATTGCCAGGGACGTAGTGCAAGTTATAACATCCCCATCTCACCTCATCAGTGGGGAGTAATGGTTGGAGCAGAAGGCAAGGAATGAAGACACCTATGTTCTCTTCCAAGCTCTGCCAATGACACCATATGTGCCCTTCCACAAATCACTTTACCTCTTGGTGCCTCAATGTACCACGCAATAAAATGGATAATTTTATGTGTGTTCTAGGGAACCATTATCATTTCAGCTAATCTAACATTATTCAGCAGATGGACCATGCTCTGAGTTCTCTTCATATTTATACATGTCAGACTATACTGCTCATTTCAAGGAGCATCTTGTCTACAACTAGGCTCCTAGAGGAATATTACCAAAAAGGAGACTTGCATTGAGCTCTGAAGGAAAGAAGATAGGATTCAGAGATTCCAAGGCCAGAAAGAAACATTGTGATGATCTAGTGTGACCTCCTGTACAACACAGGCCATGAAACTTCTCCAAAATAATTCCTAGTGCATATTATTTAGAAAAACATCCAATCATGATTTAAAAATTCTCCATAATGAAGAATCCACCACAACTCTTGGTAAATTGGTCCAATGGTTAATTACTCTCACTGTTAAAAATGTGTGTCTTATTTCTGGTCAGAATCTCTCTAGCTTCAACTTTCAGCCATTGGATTGTTTTATACCTTTCTCTGCTAGACTGAGGAGCCCATTATTAAATATTTGTTCCCCATGTAGCTATTTCTAGACTATAATCAAGTCACCCCATACCCTTCTCTTCTTTAAGCTAAATAGATCGAGCTCCTTGAGTTTATCACAATAAGGCATGCTTTCTAATCCTTTAATCATTCCCATGACTTTTCTTGGACCCCTCTCCAATTTATCAACATCCTTCTTGAATTGTGGACACCTGAACTGGACACATGATTCCAGCAGTGGTTGCACCAGTGCCAAATAGAGAGGTAAAATAACCTCTCTGCTCCAACTGGAGATTCCCATAATGAGTGTTCTGAAAAATAAGTAGCCCTAGCAGTACTGTGGTAGGAATTAAGCAACTTCTAATTTTGGTAACATGGAATTTTGGTTTCAGCTGGGTAGTTTTATAATTAAGAATGTTCCTACTTTTTAAATCAGCGAGGAGGAAAATATTAAAGGTTTTGCATAATTCTGATTTATTACCAAGACACAGTTTAAGAGGTTTTAAAACACAAATGATTTGAATCATTTTTACTCGGAGTGGATTAGGAGAGTTTTAAGACAATTCATTTTTTGATTGAAATAAATCAGCCAAATGGAAAATGCACATTTCACTTACAAAATGTCCATATCTACTCCCATCGCCCACCCTTGCAACACGGAATGTCTAATCCACGCTTCATTCTTTGTGCTGTAAAGAACTAACAGAAAGATGCATTAGGGTGGTTTCAACCTGCCTTTTATAGGAACACTGAAATAGCTTAGGCAGTGGAAAAAGGGAGATTTAAAATGTTCCCCACAATATTTTCATGATTGTATATATATTTAACTTCACTAAAAAACAGGTTTTATAGTTTGCACTGAAATAGTCCCAGAAGTGTCTGCAACCCAAATATTATAGCACAGCAGCAATGCAGAAAAACCGTACATGAAACTGACCAACCTACAGTCATAGTCCAAACTAAAGGAAATGCAAAATGTAAACAGGCACCAAAAACGGTGGCAAGTGATTGTGTGTTTAAGCTTTAATAATATAAACATTTATTGGTAACATAAATTAAGAAACACTGTTGTTGTTGTTTTTTATTTTAAAAGGCATTTATTAATTAATATTTAGGTTTCACTGATGCACTCATCATTGGAATGCCTTTAAAATGCCCTTTTAATAATCTACATTACTAACGGCAACACGAAAAAAGGATTTGTTTCCTTATTTTGGCATTGCCCATGTGATAAACAGGAAGTGATATCATAGAGAAATCAGCCCACCGACCAACAGAAAGAGAGAAATCCTTAAACCTTTTGTTACAAGGCAAGATGGATTCCAATGAGAATCACCAATGTTCCTGGGTATTTTTTTTCTGTCTCTAAATTATGAATGTCTTCAACAAAATCTTAAAGTATCATCTTGATAACCAAAAAGTGTATTGGATAACAGGTTAGTCATAAAAATGAGTGAAAAGTGTGTGACCCCAGCAGATAAAATACATCATTCATGAGATTACCTTCCCCAGCACTGCGTTGGAGGGCTTCCAGTGTTATGATGAGTCACAAGCGAATGGGAGAGATAATGGCTGTGTGACAAGCAAGTATGCCTCGATAGCAGTGACAGTCAGATTGAGATGAACAACAGTGTGGGAGATGGGAGAGCTCTCCTCAGAACTCCGAAAGCTGGCAGCCAATAAAATACACTTCACTGGTTTTTCTAGCAAATGCAAGACTGCAGAGGAGGCAGGAGTCTGCAGTTGTACCCACCATGTACTGTGATTATGTCAGCACCCACATGGTAAGTAGGAGTAAGACAGGACTGTACGTGGATGGGATATCTCCAAGAAAAATCTGTGTTGCATGCAGGGAAGTGATGTTTTGACTCCAGTAGGGGACACTCTTGTCCCTATGACAATTCTAGACTACAACTCCAACATGAAGTTACGGAGTGCTGCACTGCTGAAGGTGTGTTTTTTTTGACAGGGTATGAAACCAAGTTCCCAACCACTTGTGATCATCCCAGATCTGACAATGCTTTCTGTAACAGAAGGATTTAAGCCATGTATCTTGGCCAGATAACTTGGGTAATTCAATCTGGCCTGCCTAGTAGCTCTGGTGATTTCTTTGAAAGTTGCATATAGGGTGTTTCATTCTCCAGGTGTCACAGAAGGATGGTGCAGGAGAAATGGATTGAAATTTTGTGCATATAAATCAGCAAAAGCTACAGACACACACTCACGCAGAGTGGAGAAGGCGATGCCACAGCAAAACAAGCTGACAACTGGCATTTTAGAAGACTATGCTGTCAGTCAGAATCATAAACAAAGGTATTTTACAAGGATACAGCATCGCAAGTCCTTGCAACAGATTCAAAGAAAAACATGTTTAAGATGATGATACAGACTAACCTGGCTATCGCTCTGAAACACGTTTAGGATGGTAGCTGCTAGGGTGACAGAGTCCACCTGGCTAGAAGTGGTCGGCCAACAGGCCAATAAAAAAGGAATGGACAAAGAAATGGAGTTTTCCTTCAGTAAGCTCCTCTTCCCAGAAGTCTTTTCCAATATTTATAAGGAGCAGGGTGTGACGCTGGCAGACTAGGTCAGTCCAGAGCCACAGGCCACTTCACTTGCTATTAGCATAGACTGAAGTAATTGTTAAATGTAGAAGAGTGTATTGGGTGTTTAAACTTCATGAAAATGAATGGGTTGTTACTTATATTGTTCACATTTGCCTGTTCCTGTATAATGCAATCACAGAATCACAGACTTTAAGGTCAGATGGGACCATTATGATCATCTAGTCTGACCTCCTGCACAACGCAGGCCACAGAATCTCACCCACCCACTCCTGTAACAAACTCCTAACCTATGTCTGAGTTACTGAAATCCTCAAATCATGGTTTAAAGACTTCAAGGTGCAGAGAACCTTCCAGAAAGTGACCTGTGCCCCACACTGCAGAGGAAGGCAAAAAACCCCAAGGGCTTCTGCCAATCTGCCCTGGAGGAAAATGTCTTTTGCCCCCACTGCTCCGCTTGGAAGGTTGTTCCAGAACTTCACTCCTCTGATGGTTAGAAACCTTCGTCTAATTTCAAGTCTAAACTTCCTGATAGCCAGTTTACATCCATTTGTTCTTGTGTTCACATTGGTACTGAGCTTAAATAATTCCTCTCCCTCCCTGGTATTTATTCCTCTGATATATTTATAGAGAGCAGTCACATCTCCCCTCAGCCTTCTTTTGGTTAGGCTAAACAAGCCAAGCTCTTCGAGTCTCCTTTCATATGACAGGTTTTCCATTCCTTCTCTGCACCTGTTCCAATTTGAATTCATCCTTCTTAAACATGAGAGACCAGAACTGCACACGGTATTCCAGATGAGGTCTTACTAGTGCCTTGTATAACGGTACTAACACCTCCTTATCTCTACTGGAAATACCTCACCTGATGCATCTCAAGACCACATTAGCTTTTTTCACAGCCATATCACATTGGCGGCTCATAGTCATCCTGTGATCAACCAATACGCCGAGATCCTTCTCTTCCTCTGTTACTTCCAAGTGATGCCTCTCCCCAGCTTATAACAATAGTTCTTCTTATTAATCCCTAAATGCATGACCTGGCACTTTTCACTATTAAATTTCATTCTATTACTATTACTCCAGTTTACAAGGTCACCCAGATCTTCCTGAATGATATCCCGGTCCTTCTCTGTATTGGCAATATCTCCCAGCTTTGTGTCATCCACAAACTTTATTAGCACATTCCCACTTTTTGTGCCAAAGTCAGTAATTAAAAGATTAAATAAGACTGGTCCCAAAACCAATCCCTGAGGAAATCCACTAGTAACCTCCCTCCAGCCTGACAATTCACCTTTCAGTATGACCTGTTGTAGCCTCCCCTTTAACCAGCAAACATAACCAACAGCAAGCATTTACATTATGTATAGTCCTGTAAATAAATAGCTCATCTGTGATTGGGATGCCCCTCACTGGTATGTAAGGGGTTAAAGCCACCCTGGGGAGGCCTCATGGGAGGTAGCCAATAAGGAAAAGGCTTGTAGTGTCAGCCAATTAGGGTGAGGTTTATTGGAGGAGCCAATCAGGACCAGGCTGGCTCATATAAGAAGGGGCTGCTGAGCAGAGAAGGGGGCAGTCCGTCCCTGAAGGTCGAGGGGAGAAGACTGGCTGCTTAGAGGGCTGGAGCACCACAGACACAGCAGTGCTGGGCAGGGTCAGCAGAGTACGAGAAAGGTCCAGGCTGATGGCTGCCAAACTGAGGCCCTGATACAAGGGCAGAGAAGGTGCTGGGGCTGCAGGGAAGTGGCCCAGGGAAGGAGACAGCAGAGTTGGAGGAGGGGCAGTAAGTGGCAGCCAGTTATAGAGTCCCTGGGTCAGGACCTGGAGTAGCGGGTGGGCCTGGGCTTCCCCTCCCACCCCTATCTCCCAGTTTGCCACTGAGACGAGTGGCTAGAACTTGGGACTGCAGAGTGCCACTGAGGCAAGGGGTTGGACTGAGGACTGTCGGTCCCCCGGAAGGAGGGAAAGAACCGAGTGGAGCACACCCGGGGGGCTGTTTCCAGAAAAGGACGACGCAATCCAGGGAGTGACACGGGTCCTGGACACGGAGACAGAAGTGACGACGGGCAAGACACCACCTGAGCAGGGTGCACTGGCAACCCCGATCTAATTCCCAGGATGGCCAGCAGGAGGCGCCGCAGTGGTGAGTCGAACCTCGTCACACCATCAAACAGGAATGAACCCTTGAAGAAGAGTGCTAGCTTCAAAGCAACTGGTCATTGTGTGTAATGATCAAAGGTCAAAGATTCAAAATGCATTCCCCTTTCTCTGTCATGAAAGGAAAAGCCCAGGTGGGTAAAGACACTGCCAGCTTGCTTTGTGTGTAAAGGAGCTATAAATATGGGTACAAAAATGATCCATCATCTCTGGACTGTTTGGATTCTAACAGGGCAGAATAACTGAATGAGAAGACGGAGATCCCCAGAATTATTCTGGATAGCCCTGAAAGACTTTTGGGAAACTGGCGGTGCATTACTTCACTGCCACCATTTAGAGTTACAAACTGTGATTTACCTGTTGTTATATTTTACCTGCTTGAACCTGTCAGTAACTCTCATTCTTTTTTCTTAACTAATAAACCTATAGTTAGTTTACTCTGGAATTGGCGGCCAGCATTGTCTTTGGTGGAAGATCTGGAGTACCAGTTGATCTGGGGTAACTGATTGGTCTCTTGGGACTTGGACTAACCTGATGTGGTGTGATTTTAGGTTTAAGTAACCTTTAATCACAACTATCAGAGGGGTAGCCTTGTTAGCCTGGATCTGTATAGCTGGGAGTGCTGGTGGCCACCAGCACTCCCAGCTATTTAATCACAACGTTCAGTTTGTCTGGGTGGCAAGAGAGACTGGGGAGTCTAAGGGGACTGTCTGAAACCTGTGACTCCCTGGTGAGACTGGTATAGTGATCTAGGAGTTAACATTTGTTACTGGCTTGGTGAAATCTAATTATAGAACATACCATCGGTCTGGGGTGTATGCCCTTGTTTTCTGACGGTCTGCCCTGAGATAAGCACTCACAGTGGTGAGCCACTGCAGACAGCGTGACACAGGGACATACTAGAATTTTTAATACAAGGTTATCAACACTGTCTGTCTACCACAGACTGTGGAGCCGGGGGTGAGGGAGCACCCAGACCTTGGCCTGACCACTTTTTGGCTGGGCCAAACCTAGGTGGCACTGCAATCCCATGTGCCAGGTCACAATGTCATTCACTCATATTTGGCCTGTCCACACCTCCATCATGTCAGAGGAGCAGTTGGGCCAAATCTCAGTGGCACTACAATCCCTCATGCCAGGTCACAATGCCACTCGCTCAGATTTGGAGCGGGTGGGTGTAGGTGGTAATGGGCCGGGGGGCAGGCTGCTGTTGGGACAGGAATGCATGATGGGGAAGAGGAGTTTCAGGATGGGGAGGCAAATCTATGGCCCACACACACTTCAAATGGCGCTTCAGAGCCCCTGCCCTCTACACATACACAGATGGATCACTTTAGCCATTACCATAATGCAGCCACCTCTTGGGTGGAGCATGATACAGCAACACTAAACAGAAGTTTAGGACAGAAAGCAAAAATGAATGTTGTATTCAACTGAACGTCATGGTGGGGAGAGGTAGGATGAGGGATTTAATTTAACTGCAAGAATTAACCAAAGTAGAAATTGGCCTGAACACTGGGATTAACTCATGTAAAATGTCCTAGGACTTTTAATGACTATAAGTGGTCAGGACCTTGGATTTGCATTTTATACACAAAAGCACCCCTAACAGCACAGTCCTCTCACGTGTGACCATGTAAGTTAGGAATAAGCATGTTTATGAAATGGGGGAGTAATTTAAAAGCCACTAACTACACTGTATCAGGTCTTCTGTAAAAACAAAGAACTGTGTAACCTTATAGATAGACATAATGATGTTTTTTGCAGTTGCATTTTTTCATTTTTCGTGCTGTGTGTGAATTTCCACCACTTCATCCCCGAAAGCACCACTTGCATCACAAAAGCTCTCATGCTGCAAAACGTCTGTTAGTCTATAAGGTGCCACAGGATTCTTTGTTGCTAACTACACTGTGCCTCTTATTGGGATTGGTAAAGTTCAGATGTTGAATTCTCTTTGTCTTTGATAGCACTGACTATAAGCAATGAGTAAACTGGCTCTAACCTCTTTTATCACCTAGGTGTAATAAAGATGTCTGTGGGATTCATTCCCACTTAGTACAGATCAGGCCAGTTGTATTAGGATTCCCTAACTTGAGCTTAGTTTCCACCTCACAGATGTGCCAAACCTCTTTTTTTTTTCCTCCCCAGAGACTCCTGGTTTTCAGAATAACCCAGTTTGAGCAAACCCCCAGGAGCCAAGATGAGTGAGGTACTATCTTTTACTGAACCAACCTCTGTATCTCACCCACCTTGTCTCTCTAATATCCTGGGACCAACACAGCTATAACAATACTTCATACAAACACCAAGGAAGCAGCCCAGTATTTACTGAGTACTCCATCTGTCCCCCTTCCCACATCCCTCTTCTACAGAGGCAACAGCAGGTGGAGTGGAACTTGTTTTATTATTCATTATTTTTTCTTGTTAAGCACCAAGGATGCATTTGATGTTGCAAAAGCAGAAGAGAAGACGTGACCAAGGAACTCCCAATCTACGAGACAGCACTTGAACAATGCAAAACGAGTCTGCACCACAGTTTAGAACAAAAAATCGAAAAGGTTACTACGTTCAGCTGAAGCTACACTGGGCATGTAGTTTCGCCAGTTGGTATTTGGTTAGGGCAGTGAACCTTCCACCTCTACTCTTCCCCACACACACAAAAAGCCATGTGATTTTTAAAGACTATACCAAATTGGTTCTGTATTTCCTCTGAACGAAGGCACTTTGTCAATTAAGACCATAATGGGGCAATGTTTCACAAAGGTACATATTCCACCTGTCAACCCTAATCCAAGAGAGATCCAATCCATCTATGGGTCAACCTGTAAACTCAGCTACAGAGATGCAAATTCAGAGTATCACTATTTAAATCAATGGAGTTATTCTAAATTTACACCACCGTACAGTAACTAAGATCAGAATCTGATCCGCAATAGCTCATCTTAAGAGAATATATTTTACTCACACAGGCACACAACCTCTTCCTCCCACAAAATAAGAACAGGGTACTACAGATTTTTAAATACCCCCCTGCAGTATCTGCAACAGTGTGATGCTGATGAGAACTAGGAAGTGAAACTGACAAGACACTGAAGACTGGCATCATCATCCAAGCTGAGTGACATGCAAACAACAAACAGTGCAGATGGTGAAAGGCAAATTATGTATTAAAAATTCTCTCTGTTCCAAGGATCTTATGGCCTGATTTGTAGAGGTGCTCAGCACCCCCAATTCCCACTGAAGTTAATTGGAGCTCTGTGTACTCAGTACCTTTGAAAATCAAGCCAATTTAAGGCTTTCAGGAAACAAATGAAAAGAAATTTGCATTTTGCATCTGTCCTACACCGGTGTAACTTGACTTCAGTGGAGTTACTTCTGATTTACACTGGTGGAGCTGAGAGCGGAATCAGGCCTCTTGCTTTTTACCTGGCAGCCTGAGTTCAAATGCCATTGGAAACTGCTTTGGTTATTTTCTGACACTCTCTTTGTAATGGTACTGCTGAGTCTGGAATGGAATAAGCCTCTCTGACCCAGTTTAGAAGGCAGGCTAGTACTACACGGTTGTTTTTGCACAAGCCCACCCTCGCACCTCTTCCCTATGCAACTGTTAGCAAGACAAATGAATAGGTTAGCAGCAGGGTGATAGCAAGAAACGTCTCTGAAATCCAGTCTACGTCAGGACCACAATAATAAAATACAATGTTCTAGCAGAAGAGGCAGGACTGCTGCCAAATTTCTGCTCTCCCACACTCCCGCTCACTGATATTTCATCAACTGGCTTTTAAAAGGCTAGGGAAAAGCCGCCAGAGTTCTTATCCTCGTGTTCGGGGCTGTGGGGGGTAAGTGGGAGTCAGAGATAATCATTCGAGGGGAATTGGTCACTCAATGCCCTTAAAAGAACGCAGGACTGTCATTTCATGCCTTTCCTCTCCACGCAGCCCCCCCACTCCACCTTCCATTCTTTCCCTCCCCCATCCTCCTACTTCCCACCCACCCTGTGTAAAGTCAGCAACATCTGCCTCAGAAATCTCCTCACGAAGCATCTTAGGAAGCATGTGAAATGCACCAGCTCTCCCACCCTTCCAAAGAAATTCCCCTTTCCTCTGCCAGGGCAGGTTACGGACACAGCAGCCCTGAAATCCGTGTGCACGGGCTAACCACATATGTGCATTTCAGTGCGACTGCGTGTCACCAGGAGCAATCCCCCAGAACTCCGCCTCTGCCGGTGCACGCTGCTGCACAAAGCTCAGACTTCCCCCTTTCCACTGACCCATTCACCCTCCTCCCTAGGCAAGGTGTTTGCCACAGGGAGCAGGAGGGCAGTTCACCCCCACCCCTGCATTTTGCTTTGTCCCCCATGACTTTTCATCGGTCAATAGGCAACATTATGTTTTCCACCTCCCACTCCCACCTTTGGGCTTGGTCATTAAGAAAACAACAATTGCCTATTTTTTTTCTCATTCATGATGCTGTTTGGGACAGAGATGGTTCTATATGCTGACACAATTTTGCCCCTTCACACACATTTTCCTCTGAAACAATGCCACTGTCCCCAAGGGAGAATAGGACACACAACTAGAGCGGACGTTCCAAACTTTAACAACCTGCGAACCCCTTTCACTAAAATGTCAAGTCTCATGAACCCCCTCCTAAAAATGAATATTTCCAGGGATTTTCTCCCTTACCTCAGCATAAATTACAAAAGCAGTGATTTTGGAAATATAAAATTTGTTTTTATGACATGCTTATTACACAGTATTTATTAATCATTACTTATCATTATATTATGAAAATGGTAACACTCTTCCAAGATCTCGCTTTTGTAGCTTGTATCACTTTTGATTAAGCCTGTTATAAGACAAGGCTCCTATCAGAGGTACCAGTAGAAAAATAGGGTGTGGGGGCACCGCTGGAAAAGGGGGGGGCATGGGAGCCACTGGAAAAGAAGGTGAGGGACCCGTGGGGGGGCACCAATGCGGGGGCAGCACGCGACCCTCATCGCCCCCCCGTACTGGAGCCTCTGGCTCCTATGTTTCATCAAGGAGTATCAGATGTGAAACAGCAGGAAGGTGTTTAAGAAGCCAACTCAAAAGAGTTCCTCCTACACAAGCATTCAGGCCTTGAGCAGTCCAGGCAAACAGCACACGTTACAAAAAAGCTTAAACTTGTTCTTCTTAATAATTTAAAAACAACACTAGCTGCCTATTTAATTTTAAAAACAGCAAAAAATATCCACCTCCCTTTCTATTTCATAAAAGGGGCCTTGAAGTTGAAATCTCCTCAGTGTGAGAGAGATGCTTGCTTTGATCTGCTTAGCTCCTGGAAGTCCCCAAGGCTTCAGGCTGCCGGCTGGGGGTCCCTATGGACAGCTCCGTCCGCCATTAGGGAATTTTTTCCCGAGAACCCCCATTCACAAACCCCAGTTTGGCAACCACTGAACTACAGTGACAGGATCAGTACGTTCTCTGGTCTTCCCCAACTGCCAACAACAGAAAAGGAAATCCCAGCAGCTTACACCCAGGGAAGATGGTTCTATGCAGAGCAGCTCTGGGTGCAACACATTTGATCTACTCAGGATATCAGATCCAGCTGCCTCCACTCTCTCCCATCCGCTTTCCTCCCAAACCCCAGGATTGTCCTTTCACAAAGCAGGCACACCCCTCGAGCAACCCAAAGCAGCTGGGCTTCCAAGAGGAGCTTCAGCCAAGCAGGCACTGCAGCCTTCCCACACAGTATCTGTCTGCAGCATTTCTCGGGCCAAGGAAGGGAGACGGTGAGAAGGTATCTTTATTTTTGCCAGGAGGGGAGGTCTCTTTCCAAGAGCAGGCCATGTCCCAGTGTTCGAGCAGGGCAGATTTCCATTCCGAATACATTTAGGAAAAGCCTCTCAGAGACTCCAGGTAGCTTTGCCATAAAATTAACAATACAATCAACATCAAACAGTTAAACCACTTGTTACCCGCTACACCAAAACCAGAAAACAACTGAGCAGAGGATCAACCCCACCAGCCCTTTTCTTGCCTCTCTGTCCCCCACCACCAAGAAGCTTTGAGGGGAGGGCAGTTAGGAGCCCTATGACAGTCCGTGGGGGTTGGGTGCCAGACTCCCTTTAATGATACAGATCTCCTCTGCAAAGCGCTTGGAGAGCTACTGATGAAAAGTGTGATGTACGAGCAAGGCGGTATTATCATCATGCTCATCACTGTCGTTTTGGTGAAAATCTACATCAGGCTAAACAGATGCAATGTTCCCTAGAGATCAACAAATCCAGGCTATTTTGGACCATGGTGGGAGCACGATACAAATCTGAAGGCCCCTCATGGTAACACCCTGGAGGCAATTCCATCTCTTCCATCCCAATGGACACCCAGCTCGAGTGCCAAGCAAATAAGAATAAGAACTCTCTCCAATGGGCAGATATGGGGAAAAATCGACCCCTTAAACTCCACATTATTCTAAGCAGCCAGCGAAGATCCCAGAGCACTGGTGTTAGGTGATGCAAATGAGATTGGCTGTTTACTGAAGTGGGCTGCCACATTCTGGAGCAGCTTCTGTTTCTGAGTCAGTATCACACGTCACTCAACGTAGAGCACAATGCAGAAAACTAAGCGCAAGGCAATGGAGGCATGGGTTCGGGTAGCAAATCTGTGCCAGAAAGTCAGACAACCGTCTCCTGCTTAAGAGTGGGGGGGGGGAGAAATTTGTCTAGAAGCTGCTACTTTATGGTCAGCACCTGGGGACCCAATAATATCCTCTCCTCCCCACTGTGAAATCTAACAAATGAGGAGCTCACATCCTAGATCAAAAGGGTCAAATCACATCTTCTGGTCACTTCCCTCAACCTGCCAACTTCCTTTTAGTCTTACCCAGGCTTCAGCCGGCTCATGTTCATTCACATCCCACTCCTTACGCAATGCTGGGCGAAGTGTTCCACGCCACTGGCTGGGTCAGGAGATAGAGACGCAGAGCTGGGGGTCAGCCGCGTTTATTTTTAGTTCCTTTCCAGAGCAGCCCAATTAACTAGCACCATTAGTGAGTTTCAACTGTCGATTTTAGCTCTTAAAAGTCAGCCCCCCACACACTCAGTATCTTTGGTAATTAGAACACACAAAACGACTGAGACAGTTTGTAAGTAAAAAAATGACACATCTTTACATGTGATCTCTCTACAAAAGGTCCCTACATCCCCTTGGGAAAGCCTCTACTTTTACATTGTTACTAAGTATCTAGTTTCTCTAAGGGCATGGCTACATTTGCAGATGTAGAGCGCTGAGAGTTAAACCCGCCTTCGGAGAGCGCAGTAGGGAAAGCGCTCCAGTCTGTCCACACTGACAGCTGACAGCGCACTGGCGGGGCCACATTTGCGGCACTTGCAGCGGCACTGGGAGTGGTGCATTATGGACAGCTATCCCAGCATGCAAGTGACTGCAACGTGCTTTTCAAATGGGGGGAGGTGGGGTGTGACAGGGAGTGTGTTGTGTGTATGTTGGGGGAGAGAGAGTGGGGTTTTGGGGTGCTGAGTGTGTCAGCATGCTGTCTTGTAAGTTCAGACTCCCCTCCCCCCGCCTGTCTCTCTCACTCACTCAAAGCAAACAGCAAATGTTTGCTTTTTCTTGGCACTGATAAGCAGCCGGCTTCTCCAAAATGGAGCTTTGAAAGGGCACTTCTGCATTCCTGTAGCAGATTTCACAACAATGACAAGAGTGGCCACTTGACTTAAGGGGATTATGGGACGTTTCCGGAGGCTGATCACAGCACAGTAATGCAACACCTCGTTCCCTCTGACGGTGGGGCGCTGCAGCAGGGGCGCAGCAAATGTTCTTCCTCTCACTGAGGTAGAGTACCAGCAGCGCTGTAGCTGAGGAGTCAGAGCGCTCTACATGCCTTGCCAGTGTGGACAGGGAGTGAGCTAGGGTGCCCAGGCTGCTTTATTGCGCTATAACTCGCAAGTGTAGCCAAGGCCTCTGACATGTGAGAACCCAGCAGTCCCGAATCCTAGTCTACAGTGCCTAACATCTAAACAACATACTCTGCTGCTATCCAAACTAAAGCTTTGATCTAGCAAAGCTGGACGTTAAGCACAAGACTGCAACGGAACAGTGCATATGCCTACCGTTAAAACACATGCTTAAATTCTTTCCTCTATTGTAGCCTAAGACTTTGTCTACACTGGCATTTTCGATGTTAAAACTTTTGTCGCTCAGGGGAGTGAAAACACCCCCCTGAATGACAAAAGTTTTAATGATGAAAAGTGCCGGTGTGGACAGCGCTTCGTCAGCGGGAAGCTACCGTCTCTGGTTGGAGGTGGTTTTAGTTTGTCACCAGGACAGCTCTCTCCTGGCAATAATGAGCGACTACGTAACGCACCTTACAACAGCATGGCTGCAGCGGCACTGTTGCGCCGTTTTAAGGTGTGCAGTGTGTGGAAAAAATGCTGCAAAGTATCATTGCTTGCAGCCCCTACTGGTAAGCCCACGTGACATCAGGGCCTGGGGTCTTCGGCGGCGGGGTGCCCTTCCGTTCCGGGACCAGCCGCCGAAGTGCCCCGAAGACCCGCGGCGGGCCCCCCCGCCGCCGAATTACCGCCGAAGCGGGACCCGCCGCCGAAGTGCAGCCCGGTCTTCGGCGGTAATTCGGCGGTGGGGGCCCCCACCGCGGGTCTTCGGGGCACTTGGTTGGCGGGTCCCTGAACGGAAGGGCCCCCCCGCCGCCGAATTACCGCCGAAGACCAGGCTGCATTTCGGCGGCAGGTCCCGCTTTGGCGGTAATTCGCCAGTGGGGAGGTCCTTCTGCCCCGGAGCGGAAGGACCCCCCGCCAGCGAAGACCGGGAGCGGAAGAAGCTCCTGGGCCTGGCCCCGCAAGAGTTTTCCGGGCGCCCCGGAGTGAGTGAAGGACCCCGCTCCAGGGGCGCCGAAAAACTCTCGTGGGGGCCCCTGTGGGGCCCGGGGCCTGGGGCAAATTGCCCCTCTTGCCCCCCCCCCCGGGCGGCCCTGCGTGACATGTCCCAGGGGGTACATAAGCAATGTCTGTAAGGGCCAGCAGTGACACCTGGGAGCAAGCTCTCAGCCCAGGTCTGACTAAAGCGATGAGGTCTACAATACAGTCTTCTACAGTGTATGCAGAACACCACGAACACTGCAGCTGAGCTGTAGCTTTTCATATTGCCAACTTCTGTTGGGCACTGTCCAAGCGTGAGAGACTGACATAGGAGCCACTGAGACAAAGAAGATACATTAGTCTGGGATCCCCAGCTCTGGGGGTGGGGAGGGGGGGGTGGTACCTCAAAGTTCATGACAATCCATCCCCCCCCTCGCAGGGAATCACCCAGGAGAAGGGGCTGTAGCAGCAGTCTCACTGCTGCTGCAAAGACGGAGCTGGCAGGGCTGTGAAATCGTGTTCTCTCCCCATCCCACGTAAGAGTCTTACACTACATTCGTTGGGGGAACACACACACGCACAGACTCTGAGACTAACACTCCCCTTGGAAGGCAGAGGTTACCCAAGACAAAGTGTCAGCAAATGCACTGTCAGTGCAGTAAGGCGTGTGGGGGAGGGGAGAAACGTGGTTTTGGATTTGAGCCCAAACAGTTATTTCTCAGCACTGGTGTTTTCCAGTTGCTGACAGAGAACTGGAAACAGCAGTCAGAAAGAAAGACAGATACAGAGGAGACAAATTCTGAGTATGACACAGCAAATAGCTTCTTCTTCAAGGGGGATCAGAAAGACGAGGAGTTTTTATCTTGACTCGCAGCTGCAGATACACTTCCTGTTCGCGCACACCCACTTCCGCCACACTCGTGCCCCTTTCCTTGCCTGAGGAGGTTGTGAAGGCTAGGACTATAACAACGTTTAAAAGAGAACTGGAGAAATTCATAGAGGTTAAGTCCATCAATGGCTATTAGCCAGGATGGGTAAGGAATGGTGTCTCTAGCCTCTGTTTGTCAGAGGATGGAGATGGATGGCAGGAGAGAGATCACTTGATCATTGCCTGTTAGGTTCACTCCCTCTGGGGCACCTGGCATTGGCCACTGTCGGTAGACAGATACTGGGCTAGATGGACCTTTGGTCTGATCCAGTATGGCCGTTCTTATGTTGTTATGTTCTCCTTTCTTCCCCCAAACAAATCCTCCACTTCAGCATAGCTAAGGGGAAACTTGCCAGAGGACTGCAACACCAAGGACTAAAATCACAGTCCTTGCAAAAAGACTAGCTCAGCAACACAAGGCGGCACACCTCCACACCAGGTGGCTTCAGAGGGGATTGCACTTCAGTGCTAGGTCAAATGCCCCCTGCGTGCACTGGGCCTGGATTCACTGTAGTTGTTAGGAGGTGTTGGGTGCTCAGAACCACTCAGGGTCAGGTTCTCACTTCGTGTAACCAGTGTGGTTAGAGAAGGGCCATCCCCACCCAGGCACTGTTTCTCTTCTTAGGTTGAAATGTTCGCATCTGCTTCACTGCAATACAGAGTCAACATTCCCAGCAGCGACTCCGGGGCTGACAGCTCAATGCAGAACCCGCATGTGACACTTGAAGCTGCGTCGTAAAACCTCTGTGAATCATCTCTCTTTGGTGAAAAGGTTCCATGGAGAATTAAGGAGGAAATCTTCACTCGGCCCTGCCAAAACAGCGACAGAGACAGTCAGCTGCTCACTTTCCCTAGATTAGCGGATGGTTTTTCCCCCCCGTAACAGCAGCTTTCTATGAAGGATTGTAAAAAGGTCAGCATCAAGGCTGGTAGGTCTGATAGAAAATACACATACCAGCACACTGCTCCCACTCATGATTCCAACCCCTTTCTGCGAAGCGGAGTGATGAGTGGTATGCCACTGCTTAATGCCGGAAAATGACAGATCTATTAATGCACCGCAGTCTTATCTGCAGTAGCTCAGCTACTGTAGTATGGGAGCCCCACAAAGATCTCTCTGTGCCCATCAATACCAGACTTGCAAGCGGTTCTGCTGATAAACCTAAGCCCTCACATCCATCTCCTCCTTGTTATTGTAGCATAGGGATCTCACACAGCTCTGCACAGTCCCTCAGACTCAACAAATGAAATCCCTGTTAGTCAAGTTATGGATGCCTATCCTGGCTTTGCAACGGTACCTCCCATCCCGACGTACAGGAGGTCCTACGCTAGTCCAGTGCCTGGCTTCTTCTGGCATGATTTGCAGTGTTTGCCATCTATGTAACAGATTTGTGATCTTTGCAGACAGTGCTTCAGGTGGGACCATCACATTCATTTTGGCTCCTGCCCCAGAAAAGGGGTTCAAACCAGGTGTCAGTGATAACGGCCAGCCGCAATCTCATCTCTGGTGACCTGGTGGCGACCTTCTTGTCTTTCTGACCAATTTAATCCCCGGCTCGGAATCTACGGATTTCCTGAAATGGCTGGACATGATATGGGAAGATACACAGATCTCTGCCAACTGCTGCAATTCATGATTAAAAAACCCTGCCGCAGGTCACTCCCCTCTCCTCTTCCACGTGGAGAGGAGTCTTTTGTAATAAACCAAACCTCTTTTCCCAGCCTTTTAGTATGACTCCGAGTGCAAAGAGCACGCAGTTCCTGAGGACAGATGTCAGGACAGAAGTGCAGAAGAAATGAGCTGCCTGGGATGGACTGCAATTCTCTCTGAAGATTCAACAGGATGGAATGAGAGTTTCCTGGAAACAGTGAGTTTTTTGGGGCGTGTGGGGTGACGGAGGAGCCAAGCTCCCTTCCCTCTCCGCCATTTTTTAATCAGACAAAGAGACTGACCATGAACTTGACCAAATCCAGGGGCATCCACGACAGTTCAAACGAGTGAAGCTGAACATCGATGTGCTTAATGGAAGGGAACTAAGCAGATGGATTAGACTTCAAACCGGATATATGGGGGCATCTTGACATCCAAATCCTGGGTCTGTATGTCTTCCAAAGACAGGCCCATATCCAAGTCAGTCTTCACAGCCTGGAGACGAACAGCCTGATTGTCTACGGTGCTGAGCACCCGCAGCCCCACGGATGTCATTCAGCACTTATGGAAATCAGACCAATATAAAATGAGCACCCACTGAACAGTACATGACTCACTCACTGGGGTTTTGTAACAGGTTTGGATATTCCAGTGGCTAAAGCAGCTGAAGGGCATGGAGGAAAGAAGAATGGAGGTTGGCAATGGAAATATTGATGAACAGCAGCTACATTCCACACCAGAGGTGGATGCATTTCAGTCATCAGAAGGAAAGCAGACTGGATTCTAAATCCTCTGCTACAGTCATTTAACCAGACCACCATGGAGAAGTGATTTTCAAGGAGGACTGAGAGCCAGGACTGTTGGGTTCTTGTCCAGATGCCACACAAACTCACTGTGCGACCTCAAGCAAGTCACCGATCTCTCTCTAGGTCTCAGTTCCCGTACCTGGTCAGTGGGAATAACTGTTTTCCCTACCTTAGGAAAGCACTGAATATAACTGCCAAGTACTATTGCACTTTATGAGAAGTGTGTGGGAAATCAAGGTGAAATTCAGTGGCCTGTGTTGCACAGGAGGGTCAGACTACATGAGCATAATGGTTCCTTCTGCCCTTCAAAATCTATGAACCTAAGGAATGAACGACACCCTGTGAAATTTAATATATTGTCACTTACTATTATGATCAGAGTCAGGCAAAGAATAATTTCCTACACATTCTTTTCATATCTAGCACTACACAGATATATATACGGGCACACAGGTAGCAAAAGGTGACTGAAGAGATGAACAAGGGAACTTCAAATGTTCCAATAACTTTTTTAGCTACAAATATTGCATGGGCGGATAACAAAATTTAAAAAAAAGTGTCTCTCTATACCCAGGCTATGAATATCATTAAAATCCTGTTCTGTCTAAGTGAGCCACAGTTAAGAACAGGGATTTCTACTCTGTTGTCTTAAAAAAAGATCAAAAGTATAGGAAGGATGAAAGGCAGAGCTCCCATGCCCTAGAGGCTATAGAGTAATTGGAAGTTGACAGCACTTAACCTGCTTTTAAACCAAAGACTATCGATGCATAGAGATCTGGATTTCATCTTGGTGCCTTTTTTTTTTTTTAAGATCTCTTGGTTAATTCAACCAAAACGCTAATAAGATCAGGCTGTCCTGAAGCAGGCATTTACAGTACAGTATAATCCTCAAGATAAATATCCATAAGTAAGTCCCAACTGATTGATACAGGTATTATCCTGCACTCAGTGACTAACGTGTGGATGTTAATGTTATATTAAGAGACAGGAGTAAAGAATATTTTGGATCCATCAGAAGACAGAAAGGCATTTTTTCTTTTCTCTACATGTTGTTTTTTGGCGGTTCATGAGTTTCCCCCCCCCCCCCCCCCCCACCCCCCCAAGGTAGTAGGGGCTGGCACCCACCTGCCACGTTCCCCGTGGGACACCCCTGGGACACCTGGGAACACAGATCAAACCACAGAGAGGGACCTCCTCCTCTCTCTCTCCTCTCTCTCTGAGACACAGAATGCCAGAATGCAACGCCCAACTTCTCTACACACAAGGAAGCAGTCCACTTCCCCCCCCCCCCCCCCCCTTTCCTAAGGAGGGAATTAATTAACCAAGTCCAAAAAAAAGAAAAGAATTTATTAGAAAAAAAAAAAAGAAAAGAATCTCTCTAGCCAAGCAAGACACTCATAGGGAATAACCTTATCAATCTCTGGAGAATCCCCCTCCCCTTTCTTCTCAAAAAAAGCATATCAGCAAACAGGAATAAAGCAATGACAGTTGTGCACATAGCATTATTAACAACACTTTGCACTGGAATGGTGCGATTCATCTTAGATATCGAAGTGTTTTGCATAACTTCATTGAAGCCTTATAAGTTGGATACACTCCACTTCAAACAGGAATTATTTCTGGCCTGTGTTATGCAGAAGGTCAGATCACAGTGGTCCCCTCTGGCTTTGGAATCTATGACTCTAAACCATCCTGTTACATAAGGAAGCGCTATTATCCCTCTTCCGCATATGGGGAAACTGAGGTACGGAGAGTTTATATAACCTGACCAAGTCTACACAGCAAGTCTGTAATGGTAATGGGAATGGAACCGGGGACTCCTAATACTCAGATGCCCTTTGGATCATGCCCTTAAAGAGGTGGCTTTTGTAATAATGTTTCAGTGGGCACAAGTGTGGTGACAACTCCAAAGCCCCAAGATAAGGATGCTCAGACTTTGCAAAAACCAAGGACTGCACTGATCAATATGCCAAGAACCTAAGGGACAATTATACACTACACTACGTGTATCTATAACCAGTAGTTGCTAATAACAGCTCTCCCTATTCTCCCATTGATATGCAAGTTCAAGACACCAATAGGAGCATTTGTCTGTGCATGGGTCTGTCTGTCTCTCTGTGTGTGGGGATGGACAGACTATTCTCCCAATGGCCAGTAAAAGTTATGCTCAATACATTCTGAAAAATCTAAACAGATGCTAAACAAAGAACAGCTATTGTTGAAATTATTATACACTAGTGAGACAAGAAAACTCAATTTATTAATAGAGGGAACACCAGAGAAAAAATATGCTAGTGTACATTAAGAAATCACAGTCTTATCTGCCTTGCATGCATAAGTTATAAAGTCCTTGTTGATAATATTATAAAATAACCCTTAGGGACTCACTGGTTCTAAGGCTGTTCATGAGAGACAGAATGGTTCAGCTCTTGGTTCCCAGCTGAAATCCAACCCAGGTCAGAAGTTACCTTATGGTTTTAATGTGACCTACTGTATGCAAAGTGAGTACAGCGGTCGGAGCCCCGTTCCCAGTACACAGCATAGGTGCTAGAACTAGGGGCGCTACCGCACTCCCTGGCTTAAAGTGGTTTCCATCAGATACAGGATTTACAGTCTGGTTCAATGGCTCTCAGCACCCCGACTATACAAAGTGTTCCAGCACCCCTGATAGACAGGGATCCACACTACCAGTGCCACGTATTGGGGCCCTTTTACGGCTGACAACAGAGTGGGCATGGACACAACCTTCCCCCCTTCCCGTAAAGAGAGTCCCATCTGGGTATGGGTTGAGCAGGGCAGGGTGGCATCAGGGAATTTTCAACGTCCAGGACTCCTGATCCAGCAGCACTCCCCACCACTCGCCCCACACGCACAGAGAACACAATCCTATTTGCCCGTGCCGCTGCCCTGGCATCAAAGTTTGTTGATGGACAAATCTCTTAAAGTAAAAAACCAGCCTAACCCCAATATATTGCCAGGGTTAGCCCATTTGGGCTAAAAGGTTTGTCTTATTTCACCACATCGTGTACTTTTCAGGGATGTGTGTGAGGGAAACAAACCACCACAAGAAGCACAGCCCTAAAGAAACTGTGCAGCACCTGAACCAAGCTATTTGCTCACTGAGATTTTAAGCCCTATGTTTAGCCACATTTCTGCTGTAGCGTCTCCTTGCTCTGAAAGAAGATTGCTTTGGTAGCACAGCTGATACTGTAAATGATACACAGTTAGCATTGCTGGAGACTCAATGACATTAAATTGGGCAAGCAGAACTGCAAGACTATAGGATGAAAGACAACTGAACATACAGAGACAGGCACAGAAACACATATAATAGTAATTTAATTCCGACGTATTCGATCTGGCAATACTTGCATTACAGTCAAGTCAATAAGGCAACTTTGAACGGAGTTTAATTTGATGTGACAGACACATCAATCTGTCTGAGAAGCTGCCTCGGGGTCCAACAGCACCATGCAAAGAGGAAAAGAAAAGATTAACATTCTGGCTATTACCTTTTCAGTGCTACTGAGACTGTGAAGGCAAGAGGTCATTCTTTGTCTAGCTAGGATGGGCAAACTTGTTTCCTGGCAAACACAGCCAAGAGGCTTTCCCCTCTTAGGGATATAGGGAAATCCCACAGCAGTTGCAATGCATTATGTCCTGCAGATCGCATACAAAGATACTGACCGTTTCACAGTAATCTGTGACCCTGCACGAAGGTATATTTGCCCAGGTGCCCATACAACTGAGTTTGGGAGCTAAGATCGAGGGAAGTGATTATTCCCCTCTATTCGGCACTGGTGAGGCCACACCTGGAGTATTGCATTCAGTTTGGGGCCCCCCACTACAGAAGGGATGTGGACAAATTAGAGAGAGTCCAGCGGAGGGCAATGAAAATGATCAGGGGGCTGGGGCACATGATCTACGAGGAGAGGCTGAGGGAACTGGGATTGTTTAGTCTGCAGAAGAGAAGAGTGAGGGGGGATTTGATAGCAGCCTTCAGCTTCCTGAAGGGGGGTTCCAAAGAGGATGGAGCTGGGCTGTTCTCAGTGGTGGCAGATGACAGAACAAGAAGCAGTGGTCTCAAGTTACAGTGGGGGAGGTTTAGGTTGGATATTAGGAAACATTTTTTCACTAGGAGGGTGGTGAAGCACTGGAATGGGTTACCTAGGGAGGTGGTGGAATCTCTGTCCTTAGAGGTTTTTAAGGCCTGGATTGACAAAGCCCTGGCTGGGATGATTTAGTTGGGGTTGGTCCTGCTTTGAGGAGGGGGTTGGACTAGATGACCTCCTGAGGTCTCTTCCAACCCTAATCATCTATGATTCTAAGCCAACGTGGGATATTTCTGGTTGGGCAATCAGGGCTAGAAAGATTGGATAGTAGCCTTCCTGATGAGAAATTACACAGCACCCACTGTCTCACTGGGGATCACTCAAACCTGCAACTGGAAGGGCATTATATGTCGCCAGGAGGAGCTTAAAATTAATACCATTAGAAGACAGTGTTCCACATTCCTCAACTGCAGCAGAGGCAGCTGAGCTCAGGGGAAGGACAAGTCAGACATATTAGTAATAATAAAATACTCTCCTGCATGCTTACCTTTCTTTGAAAAGAGCTTGACAAGTTACAATATATACACAGATATATAACGTGAGGGGGGTGACAATCCCACATGGACCCGGAAAGGGTTATCAAACTGCTGTAAACTCAATCAGCCTCACCCGCCATGGATGCCGATCATGAAGGAAAGGGCTAAAAAGAGGAGAGCTGGCGGCTGGCTGGGAAGGAGAGCAGGCCTACAGCTCTCACTTGGGCGGCTAGGAGCTGAGTGAGATTGCTCCCTGTCAGAATCTCCCAAGAAGGAAAGCAGGCCCTGACACGGGACTGGGTGTCTCACCAGAAGGGAAGAACTGAGAGTTCAGGCTACCGGGCAGATGAACAAATAACCCCAGAGAAGCAGAAAACTAACCCAGCTGGGACAGATTCCTTTATTTTGTGTTTGTTTTGGACTGTTACTTTGGACTCTGCGACCCTGGAAGGGAGTTGAACTTATGCAGCGATCTGATTGGAGGGCTGAGCCATGTCAGTCAGCAGAGTGAGCTGGAAATTCCATTGGGGGAAACTGAGGCAGTGCTGCTGCCGCGCTGTGCTCTGCAATGAGGCGGACGGGCTGGTGATGCTGCAACAGTACATCACACTAACCACTTCACCCACCGGTGAAGTGCACCCTCCTCTGGGGTGAGACACACCATCTCGTTAATAGTGCCCAGCAGCACAGCACATCAGTTTACAAAAAGGAGGCGAAGAATAGCGTGTATACAATTAAGCCTGCAGAAAAATTATAAGGCAGCAGAATATAGTTACCCAAACCAGATTATGGCCATGACACCAAGGTTATACCAATCCCCAACCAGTTATTCCATATGGTGTCTCCACGGATAAAATACAATGACTGATCCATCAAATAGTTCCTTCCACAACACTATAATTAAACGGTAAATGATACCACACAAACTATGGCAAATGTTGGGAAAGATACACGAGCTATACTGGGGCATTGCACAAATACAGCTTTGTGCAAACACAATTTTCAATCAGCCAAAATCACATCGACACACTTTGCATCTGTGGCTCGGGCGGATTAGGGTGTGAAATGTAATTAATTTATTCTAATCAGACGGAGGTGATAACATCCCAAACAAACGGGGCATGTAGATTTCATGTTTTACAGTAACATTTTCTAAGTGTATCTACATGACTAAGCTGATACTTCCTAAATGAATGCTGCAGTGTATAATAATATATGCACTGTATAATGTATGGAGAGAGAGAGAGAGAATACAGATACAGGGCTTGATCCAAACCCACTGAAGTAACTGGGAGTTTTTCCATTGATTTCAGTGAGCATTGGATCAAACCCATAGTACCTCAAACACAACAATGACGCGGGTCATAAGAGAACATGGATCTACAGATGCCTCATTATTACAAAAAAGTGACTACAAAATGCACTGCCCATTACTGAATTGAGTGATTTAGCAGGGAAGTGGATAAAGGATTAAATAAAACACCACCAATGTATCACCAGAAGTTCTCAGTTCATTTGTCAGCTGCAATTTAGCTGTAATTTCAAAACTACGTATTGCTGTATATAACTTTTACAAAAGAATGTCTCAGAATGGATCCTCACTACAACAGCTGTTATTGAATCCTGGCTAAAAGTAGCACAGAGAGGTCTCCAATTTTCTTGTGCAAATAAAAAGTGGCTGTTCAATAAATTGTTCAAGTTTGAATGTACATATAATTTTACTGACTATATATCGCTTACATTATTATCTTATGTGTTTCATGCACTTCACAGACATCAATCCATCCTCCTGGCCTCTCAGTGAGACACACACATATTAGTACGCCCTATTTTACAAATAGGGAAACTAAGGCAGGCAAATGCCCATGGCTACAGACTGTCCGTGTCAGAAGCTGGGTTCCAACTCAGGACTTCCCGACTCCCACCCGTGTTCTCAGATCACTAGTTCATGCCTTCTGATTACTGTTATAATTTAAATAAAACAATCATGTATCTGACAAACAACACTGCATGGTCTAACCCAGGGGTGGGCAAACTACTGCCCAGGGGCCACATCCGGCCCTCCAGATGCTTTAATCCGGCCCTCGAGCTCCAGCTGGGGAGCGGTGTATGGGGCTTGCCCCACTCCGGCGCTCCAACCAGGGAGCGGGGTCCGGGGCTTGCCCCACTCCACGCGGCTCCCAATAGCAATGGCACGTCGCCGCTCCAGCTCCTACGCGTAGGGGCAGCCAGAGGCTCTGCACGCTGCCCCTGGCCCCAAGTGATGTCCCTGCAGCTCCCACTGGCTGGGAACCGCGGCCAATGGGAGTTGCAGGGGCAACGCCTGCGGACAGGGCAGCGCGCAGAGCCACCTGGCCGCGCCTCCGCTGCTTGAGATAAGCGCCATCCAGCGCCTGCACCCCTGATCCCCTCCTGCACCCCAACCCTCTGCCCCATCCCTGATCCCCCTCCAAACTCCTCAGTCCCAGCCCGGATCATCCTCCTGCACCCTGAACTCCTCATTTCTGGCCCCACACCAGAGCCCTCACCCCCTCCCGCACCGCAACTCCCAATTTTGTGAGCATTCATGGCCTGCCATACAATTGCCATACCCAGATGTGGCCCTCAGGCCAACAAGTTTGCCCACCCCTGGTCTAACCTAATTAAACTACAAACTTTTCCTTTAGAAAACATGAAATATTTTTTAAGAGACATTTCTGTACCACACTGAAAGGGAACAAATGGAATAAAAAGATTGGTGCTACAATTGTTCAAAGAACGAATAAAGCAATCCATTTCACTGATTACATCTCCGCGCATCCCCCCGAATGGCTTTGCTTGCATGCTGAATAAATAAATAAATACATACATAGATACACATTTTGCAATGCTTATCTTTGCTTTTTCTCAGCTGCCTCAGCCGCTTTGTCTCCTCCCACCAGTCCCATTGTGAGGCAAAATAAGAGTGTTTTTTTTTTTAAGAAAATGACAAAATCAAAAGCTCTTTCATTCTGCAAGACCTCTATGTTTCATGGCATATTATTGTCTAATGCCATGTTGTTATCTGCTGAGAACAGAAACATAAATTAAGACCTTTTCATGCACATTTGGCAATTATGTTCTGTTATGCAAAGCTCTTTCCCCCCCGGCATAAATATTAGCTCTTTATTTTAGTAGATGAGATTCCAGAAGAACTTAAGTTAGGGGTGTGAGGAGGTAGGTGAGATGGAGTTTCTGGATAGCACGGTGAATGATTACAGGGGGACCCCATTCTGAAGTGAAACTACATACGCAGTGGTTGCCATTAAAAAATCAACTGTGGCCAAGAGACACCACCACAGCTGTCTCCTATCCCAGTGGTTCTCAACTATTTCCACAATAGGACTCCATGTTACAAAAAAGAAAAAACACTAGGTTCAGGACCCCCAACCTATCCAACCACAAGGAAAGGGAAGATGGAGGAAACCCCCTGAAATCTGTTCATGACCCCAATGTGGGTTGTTAAGCCCCAGGTTGAGAACCCACATTCCATTCCAAGTGTATAGACAAGCTATGGTAGGTGAAATAGTAACTGTTGCCAAATGCTGACTTCTCAGTGTGAACCACTGTATTTAACATTCATAACTCAAAATAAACTGTTGTGGGAGGCGTGCATGGTTTCCCGTGGAGGAACATAAGAATTGCCATACTGGACGGGAACAATGGTATCTCCAATTTGGTATTCTGTATCAGAAAGAGGCCACCTCCAGAGGTGGTTGTAAATGCCCCATGTGGGACAATTATGCAATAAAATGCTTCCCCCCAGCACAAACCAGTTACTGGTTGGTTTAGTCCCTGAAGCATGAGAGTTGTCGCCCCTTTAAAAGTTTTGGTTTAGAAAGTATCACTGAAAATGATATCCTTAAATATTTAATACTTTTTTTTCTCAAACTTGCTAAGTTCTTTACCTGAAGAATATATTGTGGCAATGAGTTCCAGAGGATTTTTGTGTGGTGGATTAAACATTTCTTTTTTATTTCCCCTACTTAAAATTTGTGGGATTTTAATTGTATTGCAAACAAAGGAATGGGAGCAAGGACTCCTGCATTTTATTCCTGGCTCTGCTGGCTGACAGTGTGACTTGGGGAAAACCGCTCATTGTTATGCAGCTCAGTAACCCTATTTATAAAATAAGGATGATAATTTGCCTGCCATGCTTTGATGCTATGAAGGTTAATTCATTAATGTTTGTGAGGTGTCTGAGATGTTTAGTTGAAAGGTGTTAAAGAAGGGCAAAATATTACTATTGATTCCTTATGGAGCAAATTCTGGCTTGAGAAATCCACTTGCATTAAGTACATAACAACAATAAGTATAACCAACTACAGGCTCAATCCTGCAAGGTGCTGAGCACGCTAGCCAAAATCCAGTGAGAGTATTTAAGCATGTGCTTCAAGGGCCTGCAGAGACACATTGAGTTCAGCAGAACCTGAACCAGCATTTTATCTGGCTTACAAAGCCTGTTGTCTCCAATTCTAGTCAACCTGCCCTCCACACAGAAAAGGAGCATGGTAAAGAGGAAAGGAACAGGCAGTAGATCCTGGGTTCCAGATTCAGCTCTGCCATTCATTTGCTGTGTGAGGTTAGGCAAGACACTTAACTGTTAATATTTGTTTTGAATTTGCTACCTTTCAATTTCATTGACCAAGGGGACATTCATAGATTCATAGACTTAAGGTCAGAAGGGACGTTATGGTCATCTAGTCTGACCTCCTGCACAATGCAGGCCACAGAATCTCACCCACCCACTCTTGTAACAAACCCCTAACCTAGGTCTGAGTTATTGAAGTCCTCAAATCGTGGTTTAAAGACCTCAAGGTGCAGAGAATCCTCCAGCAAGTGACCCGTGCCCCATGATGCAGAGGAAGGCGAAAAACCTCCAGGGCCTCTGCCAATCTGCCCTGGAGGAAAATTCCTTCCCGACCCCAATATGGCGATCAGTTAAACCCTGAGCATGTGTGAAATTGAAAGGAATCAAATACAAAACTGAGACAAGGAAGTATTTTTTTTCCAGTCAATGAACCATTAAGCTGTGGAACTCATTGCCACGGAGGGGGATGGGGAGTGGGGATCAAGAAATAAATAAATTAAATTAAATTCAAAGAGGGACTGTCTGTTTAAATGGATAACAAGAATATCTAAAGTCATAACAAGAACAGGAGTACTTGTGGCACCTTAAAGACTAACAAATTTATTTTAGCATGAGCTTTCGTGAGCTACAGCTAAAATAAATTTGTTAGTCTTTAAGGTGCCACAAGTACTCCTGTTCTTTTTACGGATACAGACTAACACGGCTGCTACTCTGAAATAAAGTCATAACAGTTAATGCAAAAGAAGAAGAAGAAGAAGAAGAAGAGAGTTTTGAAAGACATAAAAATCTCACCATTCAGGTTTTATCCACCACCTGCCTACTTTGGGCTTTTTGCACCTTCCTCTGAAACATGTGGTGCTGACCACTGTTGGGGACAGGATATTGAACTAGATGGACCACAAGTCTGATCCCATGTGGTAAATCCTCTGATCCTATGCAACCTTTCTGCCTCAGTTTCCCTATTTGCAAAAAGAGGATAATACTATTTACCACCTACAGCACAGGGGTGTAGTGAGGAGTAAAAGGTAAATCAGACACGAGAGCCCTCAGATGCTGTGGCAATGAGAGCTAGCCCAGCGGCTATAATGAACCGAATGTGCTACACTACATACAAATGATTCGTATTGTGACTGCAGGTGTTGCGAAAGTGAGAGCACTTTAGCAGAAATGAAAGAGGGCTCTGGGAAAAGGAGGCGTGGCGTGCCTACAGGACAATGCAAGCATGCCCCAGCTCACACAGCCTGGGGCCAGCCTTGCACGCAACATTTGAGTAAGATATGACACCCTTGTGATGGCACAGATTTGTATGCAGATAAGCAGCAAGAGGATGTACAGTGGATTTTGGAACCACATCTCCATTTCCTCAAAGGCATCAACGCGGCTTCTTGACAGGGAGAACTGTAGCCTCCGTTAGTGCAGCTGTGTGCGCCGCCATTTCGAGGAAATATACATCAACACGATGGGATCTCTCCTTTCACTTGCAGGATCCTAGAAGACAGGCTTTTCTACGCTGGTGGAAATATGGCGGCATTGCAATGCTATGCTGCAGCCCCCAAGCAAGCCAAATTCAAACTTATAATGCCCCTGTTTCATTCCAGCTGGATCAAAATCCTCTGGTTTGTACAATGTCATTCCATTAACCTAGCCCTACTGAAAGAGATCACCTCTGAACTCTCTAAGGATTCATACCATAGTGGTGCACATAGTATCTAAGCACTCATCTCATACGCTCAGGATCACGGTACCTGGAACAGCCATCAGCTCCACTTACCAGTTCTCCCACCTGAATCTATTTAGGGGAACAGCACATTTCTTGGGAGACAGAAGTTAGCACCCACAGAGAGATTTATATTTTCTAAGTGCTCTGAAAATATGGGGCCCTAAATTCCTGCTGGAATAACGGCATGGAAGTCAGCAGAGTTACCTCAGCAGAGAACCAGCCCCATTAACTAGGACAGGGAGAGGCAACCTATGGCACGCGTGCCGAAGGCGGCACGCGAGCTGATTTTCAGTGGCACTCTCACTGCCCAGGTCCTGGCCACCGGGCTGGGGGGCTCTGCATTTTAATTTAATTTTGAATGAAGCTTCTTAAGCACTTAAAAAACTTTATTTACTTTACATACAACAATAGTTTAGTTATACATTATAGACTTATAGAAAGAGACCTTCTAAAAACGTTAAAATGTATTACTGGTACGCGAAACCTTAAATCAGAGTGAATAAATGAAGACTTGGCACAGCACTTCTGAAAGGTTGCCGACCCCTGAACTAGGAGGTAGGTAAGCACTACCGTTACCCCCATTTTACAGATGGAGAAGCAGACGGGGAGCCTGATTTCAGACATGCTGAGACAGCTACAGCTCCCACTGAAATTAGGGAATTAGCCTGAGGACAAAGAGAGAGTCAGAGAGACAGAGTGATTATTAGAACTCACAAGTCCTCAGCCCCATCTCCCAAGCTAATTTCTCTAGGCCTGTAAGGAAATAAGAAGTGCCCATAATTGTACATTAGTTTGTACAATGGGGAAACAAACCTCTTCAATACCATCTTTGGTATTTGCCAGCAGACCGAGGGAAGTGATCATTCCCCTCTATTCGGCACTGGTGAGGCCACACCTGGAGTACTGCGTCCAGTTTTGGGTCCCCCGCTACAGAAAGGATGTGGACAAATTGGAGAGATTCCAGCGGAGGGCAACGGAAATGATTAGGGGGCTGGGGCACATGACTTATGAGGAGAGGCTGAGGGAACTGGGCTTGTTTAGTCTGCAGAAGAGAAGAATGAGGGGGGATTTGATAGCTGCTTTCAACTACCTGAAGGGGGGTTCCCAAGAGGATGGAGCTAGGCTGTTCTCAGTGGTGGCAAATGACAGAAAAAGGAGCAATGGTCTCAAGTTGCAGTGAGGGAGGTCTACGTTGGATATTAGGAAACACTGATTTCACTAGGAGGGTGGTGAAGCACTGGAATGGGTTACCTAGGGAGGTGGTGGAATCTCCATCCTTAGAGGTTTTTAAGGCCCAGTTTGACAAAGCCCTGGCTGGGATGATTTAGTTGGTGTTGGTACTGCTTTGAGCCGAGAATTGGACTAGATACCTCCTGAGTTCTCCTCCACCTCTGGCATTCTATGATTCTATGTTTATCCTTTTCTGTGATGTTTACAGCTTGATGGGAGAAGATGTTGAGTGAATAATGAATCCTGCATTTGTGGTCAACATCCACTCCGATGGCACTATGTACTGTGCTTAATGCTTCATAAAGTGCTGTGGAACATTCGATTCCTATTTCAAATTATGCCCCGCAGGACTGAAGCCGTTATTGTCAGCTTCTGATCCAGGCATGTTAAGCTAGCCTCACCCTGACTGAGCGCCGCAGAATATATGGACCTGAAATGTAAAGGGGAACTGAGTCACTAATGAATCAGATCCAGCCATGAGTAACATATGGACTAATGCATGGAACGTAGAAGCCTAGCATCTCAGACAAACTTCCTTCCCTACTTATCTGATATATGGTATCTGTCCCAAATGCTACTGTTCGGGTTGGTTTATGAACCCATTTTAGAGATGTTGCCTGGCTGCCAGACCAAAGATAGCTCACCAAGAATCCACTCTTTACAGCACTTCTATATACTGGAGCCATATTCTAGATGTTTCAATCCCAAAATATGACCTACTCTACCTCAAACTGTTAGTCTCCGAATGGAAGCACTCAGCTACTGCAGTTATGAAGGGTAAGTAGACAGGAATTCCCTCTGGAATTGATACAGCTAGTTTTGTTTGTTGGTTATTTATGTGTGTTTTGTTTTTTAAATATTCTTCCGCTCTCTTACTGGGAGCTTATTAAAATATAACAGCAATATATGCAAGCCCTAAAAAAAAACATTTTTTCCCGTTCTCTTTTGGTTCTGTATCATTAATCATTGCTTGCATAATTGTGCTGACATCAGTGATGATGTTCATACACGAGCCAACACGGCTTGGCAGGATGAGCCAGGTAGCCATGTGCTCACTGTTGAATACTTATTATATGATAGCATTCAGAAGCCCCAGCTAGGATGAGGGTCTCAGTACAAACACATAGGATTATGCAGTCTCTGCCCTGAAGAAATTACAACTGAATGCTTCTTGGCTAAAGCAAACACATGAGTTTACCATCCATACACTTCGACTTGTTCTCTCAAAGGGGCCTAATCCTGCAACCTTACTTATGTGAGTAATACCCCTGCAGTCAGTAGGGCTACAGGATTGGTACTGTAATGCAACTGCAAGCAGAAAAAGACACCACCAACCTGATATTGTATGAAATCATGTTTATTCCTACTCGACAAATGAACCACAAATGTGCTCAGATTACAAGTCAAATGACGTTTTTCTATCTGCCAAGGCAGTAAACACCTCAAATCTGGCCACCCGATTGTTCTTTCTACCTCTCACGCCTGCACCAGTAATAAGCATTCTGCAATCAGTACTTAGCTGTCAATTCTGATGCTAGCACACACGGCAGAACGGACTGGCTCTCCTACAGCTGGCTTGGCTTCTGCACAGCCAACAAGGGCGAGACCTTGGGTCTGTCCTTGTAATTAGCTAAGCTGATTCAAAGACTCAAAGGAAGCACCCATGTTGAGTAGCGCCGTTTTTCTGACCACGTTTGGTTTCTTTCCTTCCAAAAGGATGTCAGAGAGCAGCTCTCACTCCATTGCCTGTTATCATTTCAATACTGCCAGGGCCTGCTACGTGCTGTTCTGGAGAACTTTGGACCAAGCAAATAAGGTGGCTATTTACAGGTTTAGTGACTTACAATTCTATTCTGTAATATAGGACCTTACACTGACCTCATCTGAGCGCCTTCCAGAAGCGTAGTGAGCAATGCGACTCCCATGTGTGCGGTGTGGCCCACTCCCTCTCTTCTCCTCATCTCAGGGGGAATTATGTGCACAGGGCTGTGTTTTGGTTTGGCTGGGTTCTTTTCATTTCTTTTTTTTTTTAAAGATGGACATGCGGCTTGGTGCTTATGATTCCTCGCTCTCTCTTCCCCGCCCTCCCCAGGAATTCAGCTGATTCCACCCTACAGGACAGGAACTGCCCAGCACAACAGATGGCATTTTACACTCCAGGAGTGTACTTTTAATAAGCCCTAACCTATGAGCAGTACTTAGAATCATAGAATATCAGGGTTGGAAGGGACCTCAGGAGGTCATCTAGTCCCACCCCCTGCTCAAAGCAGGGCCAATCCCCAACTAAATCATCCCAGCCAGGGAGGAGATTCCACCACCTGCCCCGGTAACCCATTCCAGTGCTTCATCACCCTCCTAGTGAAATAGCAGAGAGGTCCTGCCTATTTTTCCTTCCTTCCTCCCTCCTCTTCTCACCTTCCAAATCAAAGCAGCACCACTGCGTCCTATCCATGTTACATAACCCTTTGCAAGTGGAGGAAATGCAAGTTACAAGAGTAAGATTATTGGAAAAAGAAAAGAAAAGAAAAGAAAAGAAAAGATGCATTAAAATGCTTAGTGAAAAAGCCATGATGGATGCTTCCACAATCCCCATTTTCCAGGCTGCGTGCACTAGTCATTCCATTAGTTTACAACCACTGCTGTTCACATTTCCTTAGTGACTTTTATTTTCATATTTCTTACGTTCTGGTGTCTCACCCTTTGAGGCAGCTATTTCTTCCTTTTAATGCTGCCCTCCAACAGGATAGTCTCCAATGTCTTGGCCAGTTCCATTGTAAAACTCTCAAGTGATGGACTTCTGAAGGGCTCCCAGTTAGACGTTTTTTTCTCATGCAATACACAGCATCCCTTCCAAAGTTTTATAGGACATCTAGAAATGCCAAATTTGAATGATGCCCACTGGAGAATACTGTATTCTCTCATCCCAGAGTCTGCTGGCCTTTGTTCTTTATAGACAATGGTGCTCATGCCCCTCCCCCCTGCTTTTTCTTGCTTTAAAAAGTGCATTCTTCTGTATAACTGCTAGCATTGTTTCCCTATGCATAACAACAGTGCCTTATTCCACTTGTCACATGATACCTGTTTGCTACCTCCCAAACTCTATGGGCCTTTCTTTAGCTTCTGAGTTTGAGCCTGTGACTTTTTTCGAGCCTGCGACTGTTTGCTCATCACCGTGACTAGTGTCTGCAATCGTGGTTTGTTATTCTACAGAATCCAGGAAGGTGAAGCAGGACACTAGGCAAGAGGCAATTAAGATGAATTTAAAAATGGGTTGGACATTAGGAAGCATTTCCAAACAGCAAGAACTATTAGATTCTGAATTAGTCACCTAGGGAAACAACTGAAGCCCCACGATGTGAGGACATTTAAAACTGCTCTGGACAACGCAATGGAAAACATACAGTAGGGCACTATCTTGCATTCATCCCCAGAGAAATAAGCTGCAAGTGCCTCATTTGTTCTTTGTGTCTCTAGGATATACTCACGTTAGAGCAGGCCCACCTTGGATGGATGGAAACCCGCGTTTTCCTGAATGCCTGGATTCTTTTTGTCAAGTACATGCAACATTCAGTGCCTCGCCAGGGCCCCTAAGGCTGCATCCTGCTTTATGAACTACTCAGACTTTAATTACCTTTAAACTTTGGAATGTCTCAACTCTTCCCCTGACAGATTGACTGACTAATAAAAACAGCATATGTTCATCTGACTATTAAAATTGACATGAGTGAGTGTGCCCCTCACAAACAACCTCCAGGCTCCTGTACACGCCACCTACCCCTACGATCTGTGTGCTATTTCTAGGCGCCTCTCTTTGGGGAAATGGAGACAGAAGAGCAACACCCTAGATACTGGCAGCTGAAGACAGATTAGCTGTAATAAGTTGGCAGTGTTTGCCTGAGACACTCCACCCAGATAGCATGTGCTAAATCCTGCGGAGAAAGGGTTAAATGGATTAGACTCACTGAGGCAGGTGGCTTTTTATCCCACCTGAATACAAGGGAAATGAGAGTGGCTCTCTGAGGGACGAGACCTAGGGTGTGGGCTGAAAAGTTCTGGGAAAGGATCCCTGGAAGCAGCCATGCCTGTGGAGGAGGTTTGAGTTAAATCTTGTTGTGTTACTCCGCATGTCTTAGTTAATGAAGTCAAACCCCATGAAGGGTAAAGATTTGGATTTTACATTGTGGGTAGACAGTATTTGCACAGCAGCTCGGGAGAGGCACCAGTTCACAAGTGGACAGAAAAAAAAATATAGGCCATAGAGTGGCAGAACTGTATGTACAATTGCTGTTCCTATTCTCTATCGACTAATTCATGTAGCAAGAATCTGTAATTACTGTAACTTAGGACTACAAATCAGTAAGAATAGCTGAAAGCTCTGTCACTCACACTCCAGAGGAACCTGCTCATGGCAAACACAGATCCCGTGTCACTTGCAACCCCAGAGGCTAGTTCTCCTCTAGGTCGTGAAGAACCTGGGAGCCCATCAGTCAAACTTTCCCTGCCCAGTTGCCAGAGAAACTGAAGGTGCATGAAGTCCTCAACACCATAAATTCAGCTAAGACATTAAAAACTCATTAGAGATGGATAATGAAATTAAGAAGAGAAGCAGCTACAGGACCCACTCTTTGCAGAGGGAGTCCCACTGGTGCTCAACAATGTGTCTAGCTGAGCACTGACAAAGAACAAATTGCCTGTTTGAGACAGGAGGGGAAGTAAGGAAGGCAACATGGTTCTGCTTGGCAGAGACATGTAATCGATTCTGTCCACAGAGAGGTATCCATATCTGACACTTTCATATCACAAGAGGATGGCAAAGGAGAGCAGTGCTAAGCACACAAAGGATAATCTATGGCAGGGTGTTTATGACAATGCATCACATCTGGGGCCAGTGGAATTAAAATGATCCAAAACTCTGCAGCAGGAAGCTACATCTCAATTCCTGCCCATCAGTTTGGCCTCTGACACCAAAAAATTCCCAGACTCCTCCAGTCAGAACCAGGTACGCTTTCTCCTATCAACTGGCACCAGTGTGTGAACGTTTAGTTTGCTACTGTCACAGAGCGATGACAACAACCTCAACACAGATCTCAAATTGAACAGCACCATGTACTGTGAGTAAAGCATCATAAATACCGCGGGGGAAACAGAGGCAGAGTTTTTAAAGTGGCCTGTTGTGGGCCAGAGCATCACAACTTGGGTTACACCTCTGGAGTTCCTGGCTCCCAGTCCTGTGCTCTAACCACCAGACAAAGGGTGTGTGTGCATTTCCGTCCCCCCTTCCATCTATGGAGGGGAAGATGGGCGTTTCCCATTCAAAGGCTTCTTGCCACCCCGGTGAGTTGGATTTAGAGGTCACTATAACAGTCCATGAAAAGGATCCAAAGTAGTATCCCAAAATAAAAATATTTTTGGAGATAGAGTGAGGACAACTTCTGCTACCTGTTCAAAGGGCATCTGGGCTTTCACCCACAATGACTGATCCCTGGGCATGACAATCACACGTAGGGGTGCATCATACACCCTTGCTAAGCTACAGCAAGCACCAACTCTTTCACAGCACATGAATTACTGTATCCACTGGGTACCGAGTGAAATCTATCCTAAGTGACCATTTAAAGACACGAGGGAAAAAAAAACACGCTGTCCCTAGTAGATGTGGTTCTTTAAAGATCAAACAGAATGGAGCTGAATGCCTTGGAGAAAATTCAAGGTCTATGAGTTGCTTATTGAAGATGGTCTGTACTCTTTACTGCAAGTTTCATTGTATTTTTAAATTGCTTTCGGTTGTGCTCATTCTGTGTGTCTAGACAGAGATTTGGGTTTAAACATCTCATTCTCTCCTTTGTTCCCAAGTGCCTGTGTCATGCAGCAAACGAACCACCCTAAAGCCGTTTTACTGAAAACAGCACTCTGCGCAGCTGTGGCTTGTGAATGCCACTTAGAGGATAACAACTGGCATCCAAACAGCAACTTTCTTCAAAGATCCCAAAGAACTCAAGAGGGCTCTCCAACCTATGGGCCAGATTCTACCCTCAGTTACATTGTGTAAATCTGAGACCACGCCCTTCACAAATACACCTCAAATTACAAATAGGATTACTTCAGACTGACATCAATGTAAAAGAGTAGGATATGGCCCTATATGCTCTGTACAGGAACGGTTTCACCCACTATTGAAACACAACCACCTCTGGCATGGAATGTGGCAGCTGTTTAACATGCAGATTACTGCACCCAGCTAAAATGACAGGGGGATTTAACGTTCATGAAGTATACCGAACCCAAACATGGACTATTGTTTCCACAAGGCCAAGAAAGGAGACATTTACTTTCCTCCCCTGTTCCAAGTACACGAGCAAACAGGAGAGTGGGAGGAGAGGGAAGCATGCTTTTTAAAGTAATTTGAGACCAACCTCTCCGTTCTTTACTTCAGAATCGCAAACCAACCTATATCAATGTGCATGCAAGCAATGAGGTGCACGCTGAGGGCTTTACTCAGACAAACTCTCCTTGAGTTTAGTCTTTCCAAGAAGATACTCCAGCTGCCATAGGAGTTTGCCTGGGCAAAACTTAGTACAAGCTGCAGAAGGACCAAAGGAACTGATGTTCTACAAAACACCATCATCATTAAGTTATTTTGGCCATGTCTTTGCCAGCCTCTCATCCCCAGCTTTACACCCTCCTCCAACCACTCTTCCTTTGTCTACAGTACGGTTAGAACGTGAGAACCACGGCCAGTTGGGCAAAACTTACATCAAGCTACACTAACAGCCCCGAAAATACACAGCTCCTCCTGACACACACCGTGAGAGTGATGCATAATAAACTGCCATGGCAAGCGGACTGTGCTACGACCACAAAATGGAGGAAGACACTCGTTGGGTTTAAGTTTAGCAGACGGCATAAAAGAAAGCATGATGATAACAGAAACCACACACAGCAGATTCTCACCAGAGTCACAAAAAAGCAGATGGAGAACTCGTCTGTATTTATCAAGACACATCCCTGGCCCTGTACACCATTCACCTTATTCGTACGAGTCTCACAACGAGTAATTGATTTACTGCCACATAGGTAGGGAAGTATCATCTCCATTTTACAAATGGGGAACTGAGGTGCCAAGAGAGGAAGTTACTTGCCTAACGTCACACAGGGAATCTGGGGAATGAACCCAGGTCTCCTCTGTACCAGCCCCATGCCTTCATCCCAAGAGTATCCATCCTCTCGGTAAGGGTCGAACCCAGGAACACAGCTTATGTAGCAGGCTGGACAAAGTGCAAATCTGGGGCTGGGGGAAGGAAAGGTGACAGAAACGTTCCGCCTCATGCTGTGAAGTGCCTGCGTAGCTGCTCCATAGAGGCTATTTCTGTCCAATGTGGCTCCACCCCGGGGGCCAATAAAGAGGACTGGAGAGACACCCTGGCCTGCTTCCTGCCATCGCAGAGACCTCATCCTCCTCAAAACGCAAGGGGTGAGCACCCCACAGGTAACTCCCCAATGCACAATGCCCTCGGGAGTTGGAACCACACCAGTTCCACCTCCAAGGGACCTCTGCAGATAACATAACAGTGCTTTGTACTAAGGGGTTTGGTTAGCCACTTGCTCCCCTCCCCCCATTTCCTTTTCTTTACACACACACACACACACACACAGAGCAATAATGCAGAACCCTCTACAAACCTCCCAGTAAGTGCGCCAGCGGGCCTCGTAAGCTTCCAGGAAATAAATCTCAGCTAAAGGCACAAAGGAAAAGAAACCCGGCAGCCTGCTTCATTATTCATTGACAAGCCCTGCGATGAGATTGCAACTACTTTCATAAAAACAGATGCCTTCTTTTATTTTATTTGCCCCATCCCTAACCTTTTTGTATTTATACAAATGCAGCTTTATGGATATTTACTCTCTTGTCATAACAACAGTACTCTGCCCTTCTAAAGCACATTTCATCAGAGCACTGCAAAGTAGCTTTACAAAACATTATTTCACCACACAACACCTGCGTGAGACAAAGCGGATAGGCGTATAGGAATCAGACCAGTGGTCTATCCGCTCCGGTATCCTGACAGTAGCCACCATCACATGTCTGGAGGAAGGTGCAAGAAACTCTGTAAGTGTGCAGCCCTAGGACAATCATCCCCGCAGAGAATAATCCCTTCTAACTCCTAAAGCAGAAGGATGTATATTCTGGATATTTTTGTTATTCATATTTATGTCTGATCTGTTTCAATCCTGCTAAAATCTTGGCCTCACTTATATCTTGTGACACTGGGTTCCACAGGCTCATTAGACGCTGAAAGGACCCCCACTGTCAGTTACAGAATACCCTACCTAATAGGGATGTTTATTCTTAAACAGCATCAGTTATGCCCTGAAGCATGGAAGCTTTTTATACATACCTATACATTAATTTAAAATCTATCAAATGTAACCGTGGATACTGATTTCAATTACAACACAGAATACAAAGTGTACAGTGCTCACTATTTATTTATTTTTGATTACAAGTATTTGCACTGTAAAAAAACAAAAGAAATAGTATTTTTCAGTTCACCTAATACAAATACTGTAGTGCAATCTCTTTATCATGAAAGCTGAACTTGCAAATGAAGAATTATGTACAAAAAAATTGCATTAAAAATAAAACAATGTAAAATTTTAGAGCCAGCAAGTCCACTCAGTCCTACTTCTTGTTCAGCCAATAGCTCAAACAAGTTTGTTTACATTTTTAGAAGATAATGCTGCCCGCTTCTTGTTTACAATGTCACCTGAAAGTGAGAACAGGTGTTCTCATGGCACTGTTGTAGCTGGCGTCACAAGATATTTATGTGCCAGATGCACTAAAAATTCATATGTTTCTTCATGCTTCAACCACCATTCCAGAGGACATGTGTCCATGCTGATGACAGGTTCTGCTCAATAACAATCCAAAGCAGTGCAGACCGAAGCATGTTCATTTTCATTATCTGAGTCAGATGCCACCAGCAGAAGGTTGATTTTCTTTTTTGGTGGTTCAGGTTCCTTAGTTTCCGCATCAGAGTGTTGCTCTTTTAAGACTTCTGAAAGCATGCTCCACATCTCGTCCCTCTCAGATTTTGGAAGACACTTCAGATTCTTAAACCTTGAGTCAAGCGCTGTAGCTATCTTTAGAAATCTCACATTGGTATCTTCTTTGTGTTTTGTCAAATCTGCAGTGAAAGTGTTCTTAACATATTGGGTCATCATCCGAGACTACTATAACATGAAATATATGGCAGAATGTGGGTAAAATAGAGCTGGAGACATACAATTCTCCACCAAGGAGTTCAGTCAAAAATTTAATTAACATTTTTTTTTTTACTGAGCATCATAAGCATGGAAGCATGTCCTTTGGACTTGGGGCATACAAATGTTTAGCATATCTGGCATGTAAGTATCTTGCAACACCGACTACAACAGTGCCGTGAGAACACCTGTTCTCACTTTCTGGTGACATTGTAAATAAGAAGTGGGGTGCATTATCTCCCATAAATGTGAACAAACTTGTTTGTCTTAGCGATTGGCTGAACGAGAAGTAGGACTGAGTGGACTTGGAGGCTCTGAAGTTTTACATTGTTTTGCTTGTGAGTGCAGTTATGTAACAAAAAAAATCTACATTTGTCAGTTGCACTTTCATAAAGAGATTGCACTACAGTATTTTCATGACGTAAACTGAAAAATACTATTTCTTTTGTTTATCATTTTTACAGTGCAAATGTTTGTAATAAAAATAATATACACTTTGTATTCTGTGTTGTAACTGAAATCAATATATATGAAAATGTTGAAAAACATCCAAAATATTTAATACATTTCAATTGGTATTCTATTTTTTAACAGTGCAATTTAAACTGCAATTAATCGTGATTAATTTTTTTTAATCGCTGTGACGCATGGCTAAAAAGGATTAAACATTCTGCAAAATAAATAACCCTGAAAAGACATGTGGGGAGATAATGTTTGTGTTTTTGTGTATTTATATATGTATGAGTAGGGTGGACAATGTAATCAACAGTCCTATCTGTGCTATATTCTGATAATTCAGAGGTAAAAAAAGCATCCTGTCATTTACATGAATTGTAAACAAGGGCTATTGGTATTCATCTCTCTTTGAAATGTACTGTGAATGGTGGAGGAATGAACAAATTGCCTTATGTTAATTCTATAGCTAAGTACAGGTGATAGACCTCCTTCAAAGTCATCCTAATTACCTTTTGAACTCCAACTTGTCAAAGAGGACATGAAATTGCATAAAAGATGCTTGGGTGCTGATTCTGTTATCAAGGATCTGCTTAAGCTTCATCGGGGCAATTTGAGTCGCAAGACTGAGGTTCCAGTTATGCTGGTACGCCCTGAATATGATATTTGGACATTGGACTATAAGCTATGAACTATTTCTGAAAGAACTCTTTGCAACTACAAAGCTCACCATCTCTGTTATGAATCTGTACCTCAATTAACTGAACTCATGTCTGTATGTATATTGATCTTTTAACCATTCTCTCTCTCTCTTGTTTTTTAATAAATTTTAGTTTAGTTAATATGAATTGGCAGCAGCATGTATTTGGATAAGATCTGGAATATTCAGTAACCTGGGAAGTAATGTGGCGGATGAAATAAGATTTATAGAAATCATCACATTTGACTCAGGTACCTGGATGGAGGCCGGAGGCTTGATCACTTTAAGGGAACTGTGTTGTCTGGACTTCTGAGCAAACACTGAAGTAATAAAGAAGCTGTTTTATGCTTGCTTGGTAAATCTAAGCATTGGAATACCCACCAGCTTCTTGGGGGATTGTCTGCCACATTCATTGCAGTTCACTCTAATTGAGTGACTGCAGCTGGCCCCACTGGGACCCCGGTCAGAACTGCGATTAATTTTTTTGAGTTCATTGCGTGCGTTAACTGTGATTAATCGACAGCCCTAGTAAAAACATATAACTACCGTATATACTTGATCATAAGCTGGTTTGTTTATAAGCCAACACCCACCTCCCAAGATGGATAAGTAAAAATGGAATTTTTATGACCCGTTCATAAGCCGACCCTATAATTCAAGGGTCAAAAACTTTGGCTCCTGGGCCATCAGGATAAGCCGCTGGTGGGCCGAGATGGTTTGTTTACCTTGAGCATCTGCAGGCACGGAGGTAAACCTAAGTAAACAAAGTGTCCCGGTGCACCAGCTGCTTACCCTGATGGGCCGGGACAGCAACTGGTGGGGAAATTTTTTGGGGGGAGAAGCTGGGGGTCAGGGGAGTAACCCCTGTGACCACCCCCACATGACCCCACCCCTAGCTCGGGATCCCCACACTCTCCCCATCCCATGCCTTCCCACCTTATCTGGGGAGGGCCAGGGCAGGATTTCGCTGGCTTGGCTGGAGCTGGTCCGGCAGGCTGGGCAGAGCGGCCGCAGACTGCTCCGGCGAGCCAGACCATGTGGCGCGGCCGCAGCATGTTCCAGCGGGCTGGGCCAGGTGGCCACAGCCTGCTCTGGGGGGCGGGGCCGAGCAGCACGGCTGCAGCCTGCCAGCCCCGGAGCTGCGGCTGCTTCGGAGGCTGGGGGGAGAGCAGCGTGGCCAGAAGCTGAGAGACTCTGCCCCCGCCGGCTCTGCTGGCTGTGCTGCCTCTCCCTCGCTCCGGAGGGGCTGTGTCCCACCTCCCCCTCTCTATACCCGTTCATAAGCAGACCCCCTTCTCTGGTGCTTCCCTTTTTTACTAAAAATATATGGCTTATGAACGAGTATATACAGTATATGCTAAGTATTAGATCTACTTTATGGGGGAGAAATGACCGACAGACAGGCAGCTAAGAGAGTATGGTGTGCCTCCCTGCAAGAGGTGCAGCAGAGAGCCATTCTGCATGGTGCACTGTTCAGGTAGGGCCCATCTCGGGCTGTGCTGGAGACTGATAGGGAAACAGTCATGCCTGAAGCACTGATTCACCCCCGAGTTGGCTTTTCTGGGCCAGGCACCCAGGACACACCAAGACAACTGCATTCACGGGAGCACGTGCTTCACCTTGTTCGAAGCCCCCCTCTGCCCCCCAGCAGAGCCAAAGAGGCCCATAACCCCTCCTGACAGAACTCAGACAGGCTGCCACTTCCACATGCTCAGTCTTACGGCAGACACAACAGAGCCTTTGAACGACGTGTGCAAGGTTTCCAAGGGAGCAGGCTGCAGAGCTGGGAGCAGAACCCAAGCGACCCGGCTCCCATTCCTGCTTTTAGCCATGGGAGAGCACTGTCCCCGTTTCCAGCTGAGGATGGCTGTGTTCCCATAGCAGGTGGCCAAGGGAGAAGACAGAGCAAGAATCACTGATGGTGCCTGCATATGCCCTCAGGTCTATTTAATGTTACTGGGATGGAAAGGAAGGAAAACACTTGGCTCATAACAAGATCCAAGATGCAGAATTAGTTCCAAAATGCCATGTATAGCATTGAAGTATGGCTCTATTTCAGGGGTGCTGGAACAATTTTTATACTGGGGGTGCTGACAATGGAAACCATGGAAACCATGCAGGGGCATGTACAAGGGGAGCAAGCAGAGGTTCGTGCGCCCCCCCCGCCCCCCCAAAAAAAATCAGTGGGGTCACAGTGGGGACACAGATGTGCTCCTCCAAAAGCAGTCAAATTTATATTCCTGCACGTGCCCCCGAAACTATGTAGCTGGTGTTTGTTATTACTCCTTCAAGCCACCCCTCCAGCATCCTCCGTTCCAGCACCAGTGCCCTATTCATTATCCACATTTGTAAAAATAAGAAAAATAAGGGAAGAGGAGAAGTCCCAGAGCACAGAACGCCTCTGCATTACAGCATGCCACCATCTGCCTTTTAAAAATGGCCACAGTATCCAGTAAAAACATTATTTTCCCAAGCCAAGAAAACGTTCTATTTTCAGTTCTTCTAAATCCAGCATCTGGACGAGGAGGCCACGTCTCGATCCAAAATCTCTGTAACTAATACAGTTATATATATACTACATGCAACAGGGTTCTTGAGTCTGAGCTCACTGTTATACTGCAGCACAGGGGCTTTGGACAAGGCAGCTAGGTTACTATTTCACTGACTTCTATAAATGGCTTTTGATACACACTCTTCCATCCTGAAGGTTCCCTAAATACGGGGTGTGTTTGTATTCACTCTGCAGTCTTGTATGACAAAAAACTATGGCTTCAACCAGTGGCAGTCATTAAAAGATCTCACAACACTTTCCCTTAGAGGTTTACCCATGTTGGAATACACCACCACCATGTAACAAATTGTGGTCAGTTTCTCTGGGGACTAGTATGACTACAATCCATACCACCAGGCTGGGACACTAATCCAGTATTAATTCAGAGCAAAGAGCGCCCCCTACTCAATCACAGTTTTCCCTTTCTTACGTACATGGGTTTCCTTTGAGGTTACCCATCCAATCACTGCTTAGTTTATGAGATCTTCCACAATGGCTATTTGACTGCAGATTAACTTGTACAAAACGATCTCTAGCAAAGTAATATTCATTTCCAGAACAGGAAATAAATATCACACAAGGTGTCATACAACCTCCTAGCCCTTATGTTCGCCTTCTAGTCACCTTCTTGACATAAGACCAGGCACACCGTTTCACAGGGCAGTAACAAACTAACCTGTTGCAAGGTGATATCTCCATCTTTCAGACAGATAAAATCAAGGTGCAGAGAGGATCTGTGACTTACTCAAGGGCACAGAGGGAGTTAGGAGTCTATATAAGAAAAAGACCCCAAAATTGGGACTGTCCCTATAAAATTGGGACATCCGGTCACCTAGGCTCTCGATCCGGGCAGTCAAGCCTGGTGGGTTGGAGCAGTGGTCGAAGCCAGATGTAGGATCAGGATCGAGCCAAGGGCTGTGCTGAAACCGGGTCCGGGGACAGGCCATGGGTCAGAACCAAGGTCAGAGCGTATAGGCAAACCAAATCAGTATCAGAGTTGGAGTCTTGATGCAGGCCAAAGGTCAAAACTAGGTTGGAGTCAGTCTGAATGTCTGGAGGTCATGGAGGGCTGCAGGGCTGGAGTGGGTGAGTTACAAGGCTGGGGCAAGGTCAGGGTAGGGCATGGACAAGCCCGGAGTGGGCTGGAACAAGGCTCGGGTAAGGCTGGGACAGGAACAGGAGCCAGACCCAGGGCACACTGGAAGTCTGGGGAGTCGGTTACACTGCGAGGCAGCAGGAGGGTTCCTGGCTGGGTAGTGTTGTTGTACAGAGTAACCTGCTGCAGCATGCCTGAGGCTCTCTCGGAGGGGTGAGTCATAGAATCATAGACTATCAGGGTTGGAAGGGACCTCAGGAGGTATCTAGTCCAACCCCCTGCTCAAAGCACGACCAACCCCAACTAAATCATCCCAGCCAGGGCTTTGTAAAGCCTGACCTAAAAAACCTCTAAGGACGTCACTGCAACTGAGTTGCTGCAGCCCTGCTCTGGCTGCAGGTTTGCCTGACACAATGACCATCAAAATTAGCACTTCTACAGCACTTTATAAATAATAATTAATCCAACCACATCCAAGGGAAATGTCTCCACGTACGTCCTTCTGTAAGCAGAATAGGTGAAATCGAGTTACTACACTGAAAAAGTTGCTCACTTGGATATCCGAGCAAAATGCATTTTGGCCAGGCTTTCAAGGGATGGCAATCAAATATTCTTACACGCAGTATAATGCAGGACAATCCATCTGAGCCTACGGGTAATGTTCCCCATCATAGATCAGAACGCATTAAGAAGTTTTCCTAAACCCAAACAATGCGAGAGCCTGATTCAATGAAGGAAGCAGTTTATTCTGGTTGTCTGTGGCTGCAGGCCCCTCCCCTACGGGATGCAGGCTTTCAATAGTCAGCGTTTGCTTTAGGCACTTTGAGATCAGCAGTCGGGTTTGAGCGTAGGGCACCAAGGAAACAGTAAATGTAAATATGCTGGTGCCAAACTATGAAAGCATTTATGCAGGTCCATAAACCAATGTCACTGCCTGCACTTGAGGAAACGTGGGCAAGAAAAGCAGGGGAAAGAAGGATAGAAACTAAAAAGAGCAGACATGGAAAAACAGAAGAGAAGGGCAAACCACCCTAACAAACAGAAACGTTTTCCAACAGATGATGAGTGCAAGTGGCCCAACCACAACTACCCTAATGTCACTAAGGGTATTAGGACTGCACCTCATGTAGGAATACCTGAGCTAGCTTTAATCTAGCTAGCTTGGGTCCCAAAACAGTGAAACTGTAGGAATACAATCTTCACTGTGGACTGTGTAAACTCACCTGGAACCCTGGGTAATTACTCCTGGGGCTACCTCACGTTGCTGCAGCTTCACAGTCCTGGGACCTGAGCTAGCTAGATTAAAGCTAGCTCTGGTGACTTCTCTGTGATTCCAGTCTAGACATACCCTCCGATTCCAAGGTTACTGGCACCTCAGAAATATCTAGGTGAGAGAGGCAGACAGATTTCAAACAAAATGCCAGTGATTTCTATTAAAAAATGTTTAATTTATTTATTTACCAAGACCTGGAAGAGACTGTGATGCCCACGTAAGAACGGCCATACTGGGTCAGACCAAAGATCCATCTAGCCCAGTATCCTGTCTTCCGTCAGTGGCCAGTGCCCGGTGCCCCAGAGGGAATGAACAGAACAGGTAACCATCAAGTGATCCATCCCCTGTCGCTCATTCCCAGGTTCTGGCAAACAGAGGCTAGGGACACCATCCCTCTCCATCCTGGTTAATGGGCATTGATGGGCCTATCCTCCTCCAACATCAGCTCTGTGGGTGGTATGTGGGAGCAGGATGGGGAACACTTCACCCTGCCCTCACAATAACATGGAGCAATTTCCAATGGGAGGCAAAGCACCAGGGCTCACACTGTGCGAGGGGGGAAAGGAAAACTGCAAACAGCACCTTTGGTTTCCAGGAAGAAATGTGCATACTCTGTCTGACATTTTTCTCACTCTGCAGTTGGAGGAGGTCCCCAGGTTGATTTGAAAGAACTCTACAGGTTTGTTTGCATGCTAAAAAATGTTTTACCAGAGGCTCTAAAAGGTTTGTCCAGGATCCAGATGTCTGAAGCCACAGTTCAGATTACTGGTTCATTAACAAAGCAGCCACAGATAACGGGCATGTTTCTTGAGCCCTTCTGTAATCATCCTGCCTAGAGGACAAGTTTTTCTCTGGCATGGATCAGCCAGAACTAAAAGAGGCAATAGCAGCTTCATTTCTAGACAATCTTGTTAATGAACAGTTTTCAAGAGCAGAATATGTTGGATAAAGGAAAGAGAGAGAAGAATAGGGCAGATGGAGGAATTTTTGGTGGAAAATGGCCTGAAAATATGTTTATGTCTAGTTCTTCCCCTTTGGATGCAATTAGTGGAACTCCAAAGCCTCTGTATGCATTCTGTCTACAACGCTCAAACCTGAGAGTGTGGATTTATCCCATTGTGGTTGCAGAAACAAAAGGCTCAAAATATGGCACTGGAACAAGGAGTCTTCCTGCTCCTTCTCATCTTTTCATCTCCTGCCAGTGTTGTTTGTTTGTGAAGATATGCAGGAGGCTAGAGAACTCACAAGGCATAGCCATGGTGAATACACTTGCAGACTGATTTCCTCTATCCACCTTCCTTTGAGATGCTTTATTGGCATTAAGGTGGAGACTGTCTTTCACCAAATGAAGCCAATAAAGCATCTGAGTTCTTACTGATCCAACATTATACCGTGTGAAAAATCCCACACTCTAAAAGTAGCAGTTTATGCAAGTCCAGCAAAGTCCCCTTGCTAGCTAGAACTTTAGAAGAAGATGTAGATACCACAATTACATAAGGCTTGCGTTGTGCATGAATACAGAATTTTCTGACTCCCTCTGCCTGGTTCCTAAAATAAATATGGACAAGGCAACTCAAGAAGTGGGCAGGAGGAACAGGTGATAGTGCAAAGAATTAAGATATCCCTCAATCCCAATGTAAATGACTGAGCACAGGGAAGAAAGTACTCCTTCTGTTATGTTTTGGAAACAGGGGAACAAAATCATTATTTTTTCTGCACTTGGACGTTATAAGGATTGAGAGGCTAGAAACACTGATTTCATCCCCTCGGGTATGTTGCATCTCTTTCCCATGTGCTGGGCACATTACACACACAAAGCTTCTGTGTCCTGGCACGTCAATACAAATAGACACAGTGGGGGGTACTTTGCCAGGTATTCATGCCCTCACTACATGTTGTTCATCTGCCATCGCTCAGATTAAGGAATCGTGAGAGCATGACAAGAGGCCGAGAGCACAGCAAAATTGGCATCCAAATTGCAAGTGCAGGAGAAAGCTACTGACGAGAACATTCTACCAGGTTTTGGTGGTGGTTACTAGCCATATTTAGTATAAAAGAAAACACAAAAGTATTACTTTTAAAGCCACCTTTGATGACTAGGGGACAGTGATGCTTGCGTTGATGTGTATCTGGCTTTTTGTAACTGGATCTAAATGAGTGAGACTTATGTGCCAATCAGGGTCTTCCAATAGCTTGTGGCTATTGCCAGCAGCAACCCTCCCATCACTGTGTCTGCTCCTTGGCTTTCTGTCTGGATAGTTTGAGAGGAGACTCACTCTGCTATGATGTTCCAATGAGGTAAGCTACAAGAGGGCTCGCTTTCCACTCTCCAGGACATGAGCAACTCTCCAGGGTCCTCCATCTTCTTCCTGACAGCAGCACAAAGGTCTCTCCCTTTGAGTCGGAGGACCCCAGTAGAAATGCACAAGGTACTGACAGCTCGTAGGATTCTGCCCGCACCCTGAACTGCTTCATTGGACCTGCTTTCAAGATCCTACCCCAAAAGAGCAGCTGATGGTACAGAAGCCTCGGTCTCTTGCGGGCAATAATTGTGCCTCCTCTTCTTGCCATGGGACACCCAAGAGTGCAATCCTTGAGCTCTCCATCTGTACAAGGTGCAATTCCAGCACCGGAAGATACAAAGGCGTCCCCATGGGTGGAGGAGGGCATGTCTGCAGTAATCATGGGCTCTGACATGGAACTTTACCATATTAAGGTTGGCTCCTTGAAAAGCTGGATATTGAAGTGTTCCCAACCAAGGTAGCGTGTACAATCCACACCAAGATTTGCACACGTAGACCATGGGGTATAACCCTATGCCCTTTATCTGAATTATTCAGGTCCATATAAGCTCAACTAAGCCCCAGTCACATGTGGACAGTCACAGCCACTAATGCAGATCAAAACAGGAGACGTAACACTCCTCACATCAACCAAAGAATCATAGAATATTAGGGTTGGAGGAGACCTGAGGTCATCTAGTCCAGCCCCCTGCTCAAAGCAAGACCAACACCAACTAAATCATCCCAGCCAGGGCTTTGCCAAGCCTGTCCTTAAAAACCTGTAAGGATGGAGGGGCGAGTTGTGGAGGAGCACTACTTTTGCCAAGCCAGGGAAGAAGTAGAGCTCTCCTTCTGCTTTAAACACAGCAAAGGGAGATAGCATCTGCCCCATTCCCTCTTACTTTAACTCCCAGAAAATCATCGGTCTAGCCCTTCCTTTATTTTGAGAAAAACACATAAACTCATCACCGTCTTCAAAGAACAATGGCAGTCAAAATCATATATATTTAGATTGTCAGCTCCTTGGGGCAGGGATCCTGTGTTTGTACAATGGGGACCTGATCCATGACTAGGGCTCTTGCTGCTACTGAAATATGAACAATAAATTATATATTATATCTCACGGGCACATATTTTATTTTCAATTGCACTCTAAGCAATACATGGTGGCACCTTGGGCAGCTGTTGCTTTACTTTTACAATAAAAAAAATTTGTCACTGTGGATAAAATAAAAAAAATCTCATCTTAACTTCATTTATGCACTCTGCAAAGAAATACCTATCATTTCAGCATACTGTCATTCAGGATGGGGCAATTTAAATAATTTTATTTAAAACACTTTTAAACAAATAATTGTTATTAAAATTAGTTTGAGGGTCTGTAAAACTAATTTGAAAAACTGTGTTATTGAAACTTCAGATTCAAATGTATATTGAACTAAATTATAAGTGTTTACTTGCTTGTTTTAAATGTCTTCAATGGCGAGTTATCTCCTGCGAGTTTTACCAAATACTGTAACCAGAGGCAAAAAACCAAACCTAGGAAAATTAAAGCCCTTCTGCTGCAAACACGTAGGTATGTTCCTAGGTTTATTCCCTTTGACAGTTCCATTGACTCAAGTGAGACGACTCATGGTTAAAAACAAGCAAGTGCCTAAGTATTTACAGCACCAGGGGCTGAAACTATTTTTTCATTAACTAATGTTTCTCTCGGTAGCATAAAGAGTCTTTGTCACTTCAAAACAAAAACTGCTTCAGTGTTAACAACAAAAAAAGTTCCAATACATTAACAAAGTTATTCAAACTTTTTCTTTTTTCTTTTTTAATACACAGGGCAAAATATAGTTAGGCTCCTATATCCATATTTAGGCACCTAATGGTGGAATTTTCCAAGCCTCTTGGTGACTTCAGAGCGTAAGTCCCATTGTCCCATAAGTCAAACTGCAAATTCAGAGGAATGAGTACAGCTAGACCAAAGCATTTCAGCTGTCTTGACTTGTGGACTTAGAATCTATCAGAAAGTGGGGTATGTTGCAAATATAGTACAGACCAGGGGTCGGCAACCTTTCAGAAGTGCTGTGCCGAGTCTTCATTTATTCACTCTAATTTAAGGTTTCGTGTGCCAGTAATACATTTTAATGTTTTTAGAAGGTCTCTTCCTATAAGTCTATAATATATAACTAAACTACTGTTCTATGTAAAGTAAATAAGGTTTTTTAAATGTTTAAGAAACTTCCTTTAAAATTAATTTAAAATGCAGAGCCCCCCCGACCTGTGACCAGGACCCGGGCAGTGTGAGTGCCACTGAAAATCAGCTCATGTGCCACCTTCGGCACATGTGCCATAGGTTGCCTACCCGGGTACAGACGATTGGCTTATTAACCATGTGTCTGATTGTGTGTTTTTCTCAGAGTAGGATTATTCATGAGGCTCATATTGTCTTTTTGCAGCACAGATGAGAATTTTAAGTGTAAAACTTTTTTTTGAAGAGTAATAAATATTTATGAAAATTCTGAAATTCCACTAACAATTAGGAAGCGAAAGAAACAAGTACAAAAGATCCAGCAATTGAAGACTATAAAAAGGGAGGAAAGTAAAGAAAGAGCAACAAGTAAATAAAAAAATCCAAAACTCATTCTTTTATTAAATGAAAATTAGATTTTTAGCTCCTCTGCTGCTGTTAGATGCTGGCTTCATACCATTAGACCAGAGGTTCTCAACCCGCGGCCTGCCTGCAGCCCAATTAGCACACAGTTGCAGCCCAGCTATGTGCTAAAGGCCGTGGGCTCCAGACTCCCAGCTGCCCTGCCACGGTGGGCCCCAGGATACGGGCTCCTGGCTGCCCTGCCACGGTGGGCCCCAGGATACGGGCTCCTGGCTGCCCTGCCACGGTGCAGGCTCTGGGGTCTGGGCTACCGGCTGCCCTGCCCACACAGAGGAGCTCAGAGTCCAGCCATCCGGCTGCAACCCCGCCCCACACAATGGGGTCCTGGCTGCCCCCCAGTCCTCCACGGCGGGGTCCAGGGTCCGTCCGGGGTCGGGGTCTGGGCAGCCAGCTGCCACCCGGCCCCACACGGCCGGGTCCAGGGTCGGGATCCTGGCTCCCCACCCTTGGCCCCACACAACAGGGGTCGGGGTCCCCGCACAGCAGGGTCCGGGGTCCCTGCCCCACGTCCGGCTCTCTGCTCCTGGCCCCACACTGTGGAGGGGTCTCTGGGCAGAGGGTGCTGAGCATAGGGGTTTGTGGGGGGAGTTACATGGGGGGCACTGTGGTTCCCAGATAACACTTCGTAGGCTGCATATAAAGAGGCTGGGAAGCACTGCATTAGCCCTACCAGCCAGAAGTCCATTAAAGGAGCCAAACATATTTTATCCTTCCCTATCCATTTAAATGTTCATTACATTAAATAAACCTGAAGCACCGACTGTTGTATCTGATTGTAAAAGATAAAAACTTCCTGCTGTGTTTTGTCATAAAGACAAAATCCTTCTATACTGCGTTTTGGAATGAATGTATCTTTACAAATCTGCGGTTCACAACAAAATTGCTCCCTCTGTGATTCCAGAGCCACATTTGCTGACCTCCGTACAAAAATATCTTTGTATTATTTTTTTAATCCTCTTAACGCAGCTTTTCTTCTCTCTCCTTCATCTACTTTTACGTCTGTATACATATTTCTAGCACAGCAATCCCCTTGCCATCTAGGCGCAGCCTTTAGGAACAATGAGTGCTAGCAGGTGTGGGAATGTTATCTAGCGTTTAGAGCTGAGAAGCATCAGGACTCATGAATTCTATTCCTCAATCTGTTACTGCTTCCCTCTAGGACACTGGGCAGGTCACCCACCGGGTATGTCTACACTGCATTCTGGAGTCCGCAGGAGCAAGCCTCCCAGCCTGGATCGACAAACTCAGGGCGGCCTCAGTGCAGCCGGCTGTGGCTCAGTCGGCGTGTTGCGGCTGAATCCCCGCCAACGCAGGGGCAGTTGAGCCTGCCCCTGCCAGGGCCCTGGGCTGGGACCCAGTGGAGTAGGGTGGGCCCGAGTCCCCTTGCCTCCTCACCCCAGCTGGCCAACTCCCTACACTTCCCTGAGAAACTCCTGCCCTGGAGAAGGAGCCTCCCTCACCAGACACCCTTGTAGACCGTTTGTTTGCTGGCTGCCTGAGCTCCACCCAGGCTCAAGCCTGCCCTGAGACTGTTTAGTTGCTGGCTGCCTGAGCCTCCTCAACCCAGGCCCCAGCTCAGTTATAGACAGTTTAAGGGCTGGCAGCTTGAGCCGCCCAAGCTCAGGCTAAAGCCGCACTGTGACTGTTGGTCGCCCAGCCCTATTGTAGACTCTTGACTGTCCTGCGGACTCTGGCCAGACGGGACCGGACTGAGTGGCCTCCCTCCCTTACACCATCCCTTCGCTTCTCTGGGTACAATTTTCAAAAGCAGCTGTCGGTCTGTCTACACTGCAACCGGAAGTGTGCCTCTCAGCCTGGGTGAACAGTCACACGCTAGCTCTGCGAATTAAAATGAGCAGTCTGGACATTGCAGCCTGGGCAGCAGCACGAGCTAGCCGCTCAAACACAGACCCGGGGGTAAGGAGGCTTGTACTGGGACAGCTAGTCTGTGCCTCATCATCCAGGCTGCTATTTCTAGTACGCTAGCTGGAGCAGAGCAGAGCTGGTATTTGTCTGCCCAGGCTGGGCGACTCGCTCTCAGCTGCATTGTACATGTACCCTACAGGTCTTAGGAGGCCAAGACTCACTGACTTTCAATCAGACTTAGCCTAATGGCCCGAGTGTAAATGTCTTCAGGTGTCTCAAGATGCCAATAGGCACTTCTGAAAACCTCACTCGGCGCATAACTCCCATGGACTTCAAAAACAAAAACTCCCACTAGACACCTGTCTGCATCTTTAGACACCTAAAGTCTTTTAAAATTTTGGCTTTAACTTTTAGAATATTGGACGGGGGCTCCTGATACTGAGATGCTGTGATGGGCTGTATAGACTCCAAGCTGACAAGGAAGGTGCCAGAGATGCCCTGGGAGGTAGGGCTAGTCCCATCTCTCTGGAACCCGTCAGTCATATGTGGTTGGGAGGAGGCCTTTAGAAGGGAGGAAACTGCAGTCAGCCGTGGGGGCAGGAGCAGGACTGCCCTAAGGAGGAGACTGCTGGAGGGACTCCTGGAGCCACAGAGTAAACGCCAAGATCTTCACCCTGACCCTATGGAGAGTGCAGCGAACTCCCAGGGTAAGCCAGAGAGACTTCAGAAGGAAGGGCAGGGCTCCTTGCAAGTTGTAAGGAGCTGGGGCCTATGCTGAAGACACCTAGTGCAAATAACTGGGTGCAGCCAGATTCTTCCACCATCTGGGTGAAGATCCTCAGCGGGATTTATTTTCACAGACGCTTTTGAATGTTTTCCTCTCTGCACCTCAGATTCCCCATCTGTGAAACAGGAAGCTACCCACCTACTTTACCAGGATGCTGGTGACTTAACTCCTTAAATCACCCTTAATGCATTTGGAGAGCTTGGGGATAAACAAAGCACCGTCATCAAACAAAGCACCGCAGTAAGCAACAGCAAAGAGTAGATTTGAAAGGGATAAAACACATTGACCTTCCATTAATGCGCTTCTCTCTGACACGCTTAAAATCTGATTCCTGTAAAGCTGCCAAATGAGACTGTCCTTGGCTCCAGTGCAGGGGGGAAGACCCAGAGGCGAGCGCCTACTTAGTTGAAGTACTCGGAAAGAGGGGGACGAGGTGAAGAACTGATGAGGATTCCTCTCACTGCTTGGCAACAGATTCTCCAATGCCAACAAGAGCCAGTTGCCCCCTGTAAATGGCAGCAGGCAGCGTCGGGCAGTATTTTACTATATCTAATTTTCCTAAATCCATGCAGCTCAGGGCTGGATTGACGATAGCCAGACCTTCGATGCGTGTGTGAGCTCGGAGCGCAAGCCTGCTTCAATATTTCCAGCTGGGAATCATGTACTGTACTGCCAAACAGACAAGATGCTGTGTGGTGCGTTGGCTACCTACCCTCATGCCCATCTGTCAGGATGGCACTGCGCCCACGCACTAGTTGCATGGATCCTTGCCAGTGGCATAGGTGCCAAGTAAACATGGGCTAGGCTTGGCTAAATCTAAAAGTAGCATTTCTGCCGCTGGAAGCCCCTTTTCTCTGCAGATTTACAGAAACACTAGCATCCCATGACCCCCTGCAGACACTCTGCCTCCCGCTGTGCGCCCCCTAGCGCTCAGGCAAGGTGCTGTGGGCGAGCCCTGCCTTAGTTTACTGTCAGCTGGATACAGCCAAGTCCGAACAGACTTTGTGTGTTAAAGAACAACCCCTTCAGAAGGTCTCATTATTGGCAAGGGAAATTAATGAACATCAGCAAGACTTTATTCTGGTACCCACGGGGCATCTGCCGTTCCAGGGTCAAGTCCAGCTAACTTTGGAGAACCTCTGGTTCATTCCTTCAGGGCTCTTGTTCCTGCCCCCTGGAAACAGTCACTGAGTCGCTCTCTTCAAGGTATTCCTGGCTCCTTTCCCCGGGAAACAATCTCTGTTGAGACGTCCCCCGGTTCCTTCTACTGGGCTACTCCTGTTCCTTCGCTGGGACCACTTTCCCTTTGCCTTCCCCTTACAAGCCTCTTCTCCTCAGCGGCACCTTCCTCCTGACTCCATTCCCCTGATTGAACCTATTTATCGTGTGCAAATGCTCCTTTACCAATTCATAGATTCCAAGGCCAGAAAGGTCCACTGTGATCATCTAGTCTGACCTCCTGTGCAATCCAGGCCAGAGAACTTCCCCAGAACAAGTCCTAGAGCAGATCTTTTAGAAAAACAGCCAATTTAGATATAAAAATTGTCAGTGACGGGGAATTCGCCACAACCCGTGGTGAGCTGTTCCAAAGGTTAATTACACTGACTGTTAAAAATTCATGCCTTACTTCCAGTCTGACTTTCTCTAGCTTCAGCTTCCAGCCACTGGACCGTGTTACACCTTTCTCTGCTAGACTGAAGAGCTCATTATTCATGAGTTGCTCCCCATGTAGGTACTTCCACCCCTTCACCTTCTCTCTGTTAAGCTAAATAGATTCAGCTCCGTGAGCCTATCACTATAAGGCATGTTTTCTAATCATTACATCATTCTCACGGCTCTTCTTTGCATCCTCTCCAATTTATCAACATCCTTCTTGAATTGTGGGCACCTGACCTGGACATAGTATTCCAGCAGCGGTATCACCAATGCCAAATATGGAGGCAAAATAACCTCTCTGCTCCTACTTATGATTCCCCTCTTCATGCATCCAAGGATTGCACTGCCTTTTTTGGCCATACCACGGCAATGGGAGCTCATGTGTAGCTGATTATCCACCATGACCCCCAAATGCTTTTCAGAGTCACTGCTTCCCATCCTGAAAGTAAGGCCGACATTCTTTGTTCCTAGATATACGCTTTAAACTGACCTTTATAATCAGCCACTTGGAACAACCAATTACTCCCAGGTGGGTTTTCAGAGGGCTGTCATAGGCAAGCTAGAGACTCTCTCCCCTTAAATAGGACACTCCCCACATTTAATATAGTACTAAATAAAAACAAATCAATCCATCAGCCACCAGTGGGGAAAAAAAAAGAAGTTGAGGTGGTGCTTCAGGCTGCCACAAAGTCAAATGGTCTTGTAGCCAGGATATGTCAGACACAGGCATTGCAAACCAACGAGAGAACGTAACAAGTTCTCTGGGAAAGGCTTGTCTCAGACAGATAATGCTTGTAATTAGTTATATTACAGTAGTGCATAGAAGCCACCCCTAAGCTCAGGGCCCCATTGTATTAGATGTCACACAAGTACACAGTAAGAGAAAGTTCCCTGAAGCACTTACAGTCTAACCAGACAATGCGAAGGGAGGGAGAAAGGAAGTAGAATTATTCCAGTCACAGACAGATGGAGTTGCTCACCTACACACGGGAACTAACCCAGCTCCAAGCTCCTCAGAACAAGTTCAGTGACTTAATTGCAAGATTATCCTTTCACCTACCAGAGAGATAACACAAAGGGCACGAATCAAGCCCAGTTCACTGCGCTGATTTGCATGAATCCATCCCTATATTCTCAAAAAGCGGCAAGATGGTCAGGGATGCAACCCCATGCTCTGGATGTCCCTAAACTTCTGACTGTCCGATGTTGAGACTGGATGAAGAAGACGGATCACTCAATAATTGCCCTGTTCTGTTCATTCCTTCTGAAGCATCTGGCATCGACCACTGTCAGAAGACAGGATATTGGGCTAGATGAACTGTTGATCTGATGCACTATGGCCATGCTTACGTTCTTAAACATTGTTCACTGACTTAGACACCCAAAGTGTTCTGAACACTTAATATGTAAAATACATGGCAAAGCTAGTCGCTCCAATCTTTCCGCACCAGGTAGGCTCCAACTTAAAACGACACAGTAAGGTAGCCAAGAATAGTGACATTATTGATATGGCACCCAGAGTGTACTAGAGGTTGCAGGTAAAAAGGAACACACTCCAGCACTTAACTCTGCACAGCCAACTACACTAGCAGGAGTAAACGTCCAGTTTAGTGCTGCTGTCTTGAAGCATGCCACTGATTTTTGTCCTTTAAATAATGAATAATGTAGCTGAAGTCGACATACTTAGATCTACTTACCGCGATGTCTTCACTGCGGTAAGTCGACGGCTGACGCTCCCCCATGGACTCCACCTGCGCCTCTCGCTCTAGTGGAGTACCGGAGTCGACAGGAAAGCGCTCGGTGGTCAATTTATCGCGTCTAGACTAGATGCGATAAATCGACCCCCGCTGGATCGAGCGTTACCCGTCGATCCAGCGGGTAATGTAGACAAGCCCTTAGAAACTTAGCACGTCAGCACTTGAGAAACACCTGGGGAAGCAGTGTGGGGTGGCAAGTGGTTATATTGGGGAATTCCAAGTCAGGACTTCTGGGCTGTATTTTCAGCTGAGTTACTGTATCTTCATGACTTCTGACATGTTGCTCAATCTCTCTGAGCTTCGGCTTCTCCATCTATAAAATGGGGCTAACACTCACTTCCTAAAGTGCTGCAAAATCCTCAGAGATATGATATCCAAGCTGAGTATTATTATGGATGAGTTATTACAGTTTAACAAAACTGCAGAACTTAAGCTTATTCCATGCCCCTTCTAGTCCAGGACTTCAACAGTGTTACACGAGGTGGAGGTTGTCTTCTAAATTCTAGATATCCAACCATACAAAAATGTCCCAGTTTATCACTGGGAAAATAAATAGCCACAGTTTATGTAAGTCGTACAGTATCACATGTTCTGCAGTTGCAGAGCAAGCCAGCAGAGGGAGAACAAGCTAACAAACTTCATTCATTCCCCAATCTTTACGGACATTAAATGATCACATTGGCACAGAAATGAGAAAGTCACTAAAGCAAAGCAGCCAAGTTAATAGACACTGCCAAGGTTTCCCCCCACCTTAACATTTACCAGCTAACCTCACATTTACTTACTAGCTAATTTATAAATAGGTAGTGCCTTTAACCTTTGAAACAGCTGTATCTTCTACCCAACATGGGTTCATAAGCCTGCCTAAACCAACCTAATGTATGTCTTAGATCCTACACTGGGGCTTCTTCCACGCAGCAACAACCGTCTACATACCTAGTGCTTCTAGGGTCCCTATATTATCCGAAAAAACTGACAAAGAGTCCTGTGGCACCTTATAGACTAACAGACATTTTGAAGCATGAGCTTTCGTGGGTGAACACTCCCTTCGTCAGATGCACGTAGTGGAAATTTCCGCTTGCCTCTGGCTTATGAGCCAAAACATCTGTTAGTCTATAAGGTGCCACAGGATTCCTTGTCGCTTTTTACAGATCCAGACTAACACGGCTACCCCTCTGATATAATATCTGACTACCCAGTCAAAATCTAATGCCCAATCCTAACTGAATCTTCCCTCACCGGACAAAACCTAATGTTCAATCCCAAATTCCCTCCTCCTGCAATGTCCTTGCAATCCAAGCTAAGCCTCAATGTCCAATCTCTACCTGTTTACATCTGCCAGTTCCTTTCCCATGATGTTTGATCTTTAATCACTCCTCACTTCTAGCGGCCATTTCTTTCCCCTAGCAAAAGTCAAAACTAGTAGAGGAAAAAAGAGGTTATTTCCAACATTTTTAGATACTGTAACTGCAAGGAATGGAAAGTAAAAAATTAAATTAAATTAAAGCTAAAAGGTGGCTGAGCAACATCATTTTAAAATGAAGCATCTCATGTAGACTGGTCATTTCAGATACTGTGATAGTCTACGTGTGTGCAGAGAACATGCAAATATGCAGATACAAACTTTGTGTAAATGGATGTAACTATCTATATATCTAGGTTTTAATTCATCACCTCCCACAGAAGACTGCATATAAATCTTTCTTCCTGTCCTGCCCCAGCACCACTCAAGTTTGGACCAGCCGTCATGACGACTGGAGTCCGGTTAGGCCAAATTTGAGTGAGTGGCACTGCAACCCCATGAGCCAGGTCACAACTCCAGTTGCACAAATTTGGTCCAGTCAGGGGGCGGGGCGAAACCTGAGTGGTTGTACTGTGCGGGGAGACTTTGGCAAACCACTAAAGTGCCGAAAACTACTGTGGCTTATTGTTAAAAAGCAGCCTAGTCAGCAAGCTGTAAATTGATCATTCAGCAATCTCGGCTTGACCAAGGCAGGAGGGGAGGGGGTTTTGGGTGCCACGGAAAGGGCAGCTTGACCCCGCATCCTTCCTGATAAGAATTGTGTTGAAGTTGCTGATACATGCATTTTAAAAGAGCAGGAATGTCTATTGGGGTCTCAGAGCTGCAGACTCTGGAAAACCCACACCTGGTTAATCAATAATCAGAAGGAACCTCTTGCTTGAAACTGCTTACTTAACAAGGTTTCTTTAAGGGACATGTCATTCTATTACTAACGTATAAATAAGGGGGAAAAGCTTGAGATAGTTAGACTCGTTTCTGGACTCTTTTGAACTCTCCCTCTGGATACATCTTGCAGTCCCCACCGGCAGACGGAAAATTTGGCCACCAGAAGCCTGCCGCTGTGTCACTCGAAAGCCACACTCAGCTTTGATAATTATCAAGGGCTGGGGATGTTTTACTAACATGTTGCGGACGTGTGTAAGTGCTTGAGACTAAGTAAAGTTTAGCTTTAAGTGAAATCACTCTCGTGTTGTCCTGTTTGTGCCAGCCATCTATCGGTCGGACGGCCGTGTCTCCCCTGATTTATTTCCTAACACCTCGCACTGAGTAAAAGTTACCAAAAGCTTTGGGTTAAAAGAACCCTGGGTAACAGTACCATCTCAAGTGGAGAACCAAGCCCAGCCAGCCTCACAGCACAGGAGCTGCTGCAGCTTGCCACTGTAGGCTGAGTGCTGGGCAGAACCCAACCCCATTGGTGGGGAGGGGACCGGACCCTACCAAAAACCACCCCAGGGCCTCCATCCTCAAACTATTTACTGAGTCACAACAGGCCATAAACATTTACCAATGGGTCTTGAGCCCAAAGAGGTTGAGAACCACTGGACAAGATAACCATCATGGTCCTTTCTGGCCTTGGAATCTATGAATCTGTACTTTGCTGCAGGTGGAGTAGCTAACACAGCCAGATATTGCCTGAAGGTGCTTGTATTTTTACATGCTATGTAAATAATAAAGGAGGAAAATTCCAGCCATCTGGCTGGTCCGAGGTGCATGAGGCAGCGTGTATACCAGGTATTAATGGGAATGGTGGGCGTGATTGTGCATGCATTCTCGAATGGGTTAATTAGACGCACTCAAGTATGAGTTGTCTAGAATTACCTTGAGAAGGTTTTGCTGACTGGCAGGAGATGTTTGTGCTTTGTTTCATACAATGCGCTTCACACATCAGCAGCTACCGTGTGTCTGACAAGATGCTGCGAATGTATAGTCTTGATCTCTGAGTAAAGGCAGGGGACCCGTTAAAAGCATGATTAAAATGCTTTCCAGTGGGAATATCACAGGGTAGATGCACAGTGTGTCAGTACCATTCTGGTGAGTCATCCATCTATCGGCATCAGGCTGAACTCTTAAGTGACATTTCTGTGGGCTAATGGCATTGCAACTGAGAGTTACACACACAAATCCCTTCATTCCCCTGTAATTCAGGTATGAACACAACCTGACTAAAGCAGACACAAAACTCAGCTCCATGGGACTGGCCACTGCCGCACTGAAAGTCAATATTATGACTCAATGCAGATATTATGGTGCAGTTCGTACCTGCTCAACTTTGGGCCCAGGACCAAAACTCTAGATGTTCATCCTCCCCTGTCAAAAAGCTGCAGGCAGAACTCTTGACCATAACTGATGTAACAAATAAAAAAGCAGCGTTCACTCTGTTCTATCAGGACCAATGCTGAAGGTCTAAAACCAGCCAAGGAGACTTCCCTGACACAATGGCTGAAATACAGATATTTCAACTCAGGGAACAAACGCAGCACTTAACTACATGCAGACTGTGATTACCCAGGTAAGAGTCGATGAGTCAACACATTAAAGATACTGTACGTTAAGGGAAGTTGATTCATAGACTCAGAGAAATTAGAGATGAAAGAGACTTATTTAGGTCATTTAGATTATCCCCAGTTGGGCAATGTAAGTGGCTTCCCGCAATATATTCCCTGGTGCTTCATGTAACAGACTGCTAAATGGTTCCAGTGAAGGGACTTCTACCATTTCCTTTCCTCAGTCTAATATACGTCACCAGTAGAAAATACTTCCCAATATTCATCCTATTTCCCTTTGCTCAGTTTTCTTATTCCAACTTACCCCTATGTCACTCAAAATACCAACCTAACTCTTTAGTGTCTACACCCTTCAAATGCACACAGATGTTTGGGCCGTTCAAAAGAAGTAATTGTGAGGATTCATAGATTCCACAGCCCGAGGGGAGTCAACTGTGACCATCTAGTCTGACCTCCTGTATAACACAGGCCCTAGAACATCCCCTAAACAAACTCCACTCCGGATGGATGGATGGATTTCAGGAAGAACTCTGCAAATCCAAAATCAAGGAGCTTGCCTGCCCCTACAGAGAAGTAAACCCACCCTGGAACACTTTCTAGGTCCACAGCATGAGAACAGGAATAACGCTGATCCCAGACGTGGGGCTGATGCAATGACAAAACGACTGATGGGACAACCGGGGAAACGTGTTTATCACACTTGGTTTTGTCCATGGGAAAGCACAGACTCCCACAAATGTAAAGACCATAGAGTGGAGAGAGGATCCTCTTCTTAAGACTTGGGTCTGAACTATGACGGAGTAGAAAACAGAAGAGATGCTATTTTGAGGAGATGTTTAAATAGTTCAAAGTCTCCCTATAACAGCAGCAGGTATTTCCAGTCAGGGCTGCCCAGACGATACAATGCGCCTGGGGCAAAGAGGGGGAGCTGCAGCGCTTGTACTCACCCAGCAGCGGTCCGGGTCTTCAGCGGAATTTCGGCGGCAGGGGGCTCTTCAGTGCTGCTGAAGACGCAGAGTGACCGAAGGGCCCCCCGCCACCGAAATGCCACCGAAGACACAGACCGCTGCCGGGCCAGGGCTCGCAGGGCCCCTGTGGGGCCCGGGGCCTTGGGCAAATTGCCCCACTTGCTCCCCCCTCTCCCCCCGGCAGCCCTGTTTCCAGTTGTATATTGTCTAGGAAGACGCCGGTAACACTGATTTTATGTTTAAAGAATGGAAGCCCTAGGTATGATTTTTAACAAACTTATTTTGGTGAGGGAAATCAGAAGAGCAGCGCTGAACACCAGGGTTGGGAGGTGGGGGAAGAAATGTTACTAACAGAGTTTATCTTTACCCCAGAGGCTTTTTAATGAGATATGCTATTTCTACAGCACTGATATGGCTCATTAACACATCTGTTTACTCCACTGGGTTTTTTTTAAAAATTATTCACTAGTTACTTATGTAAATATATTCACCAGTTAGCATCACTGAAACACAGATTAGGAGAAACACTTATAAAGTTATAATGGCTAGAAGGAAGGGCAGAAGTTTTCAACATGGGAATTAGGCCACCATCGTTTCAAAGTTAGATCTATTAGCAATTTTTTTTTTGTTACAAACAAGTTGTTTATGATGCTTTTTCAACGTATCTTCTATGTTAAGGTTTTATTTATTCATTAAATCACTGGTAAGATCACAGTCAAATAACAATAGAAATCGCTTCTAAAACTACTGCATCCAGACTAGGGAAACAAAGAATATTCTGCAACACAGGTGCCAACAACATGGGCTGAAGCCCCCACAGAAAAAAAATAGTGGGTGCTCAGCACCCACCAGCCACAGCTGCTCAGCAGCTGCCACCAATCACCTGTTTCGTAGCAGCCGCTAAACAGCTGTTTGGCAGCTGAGGGAGGAGCCCGGCGGAGAGCAGGGAGCGGCGGGCGGGATCTCAGGAGAGGGGTTGGAGCAGGGCAGGAAGAGGCAGAAAGGGAGCAGGGTCTCAGGGGAGGGGGCGGCTTGGGGCATTGCAGAGGTGGAGCACCCCCGGGGGAAAAAACAAAGCTCAGCGCCTATGTTCTGCAATGTTATTAACAGGATCAAACACCACAGAGAAACCTACCACCCAGCACCTCTTTTGTTGAATATATATTTTTAAAAGGCTTTTTGAATCCGTACAGTGGGTGAGCTTATTTTGTGTTTCAGATTGAGTACAGCTGTATGCTCTTGGGCCTAGAAAATGGCCTCTGACACCCGGGGAAAGCCGTGTGTCTAGAACAGAGATTCAACAATCAGCACTGCTGGGTTCTGTTCTCAATTCTGGCAGTCTGCCTATCTAGGTAATACATTTATATGGCACCATTCTCACAGTACCTGAGCACCTCGCAATCTTCACTGTATTTATCCTCACAACAGCCCTGTGAGTAAGGAAAGTAAAACTATCACCATTTTACAGATTGGGAACTGAGGCAGCGAGCGGCTAAGTGACCTGCCCAAGGTGACACAGGATGTCTCTAGTAGAGTAGGGATATGAGCCCATGTCTTCTAAGCTAGCATCCTAACCACTGGACCATCCTTTCTCCCAATGAGGTACCGTATACCCTTTGGCAAGTTATTTTACCTCTCTGTGCTGCATAAGAATGGGGATAATACTGACCTATCTCACAACTTCAGTAATATTTGTGATCTCGGGTCTTTATATAAAAGTTGCTATAGAAGAGCATTTCTTTAATGGCTTGTCTACACATGCACCAATGCAGCTGAGTCGCTGTAGTGCTTAATGCAGACGGTACCTACTTCATCAGGAGAGCTTCTCCCATCAGCATAGGTACTCGACCTCCCCGAGAAACCCTCCCGGCAACACAGTGCTGTCTACACCAGGAGTTCGATTGATATAATTGTGTCGCTTGCTTTACTGACATAAATCTGTAGTGTAGACTGAGCCTAAATCTTCCCTTACATGCTATGGCATATTGAATTCCAGGGGCAACGTACATGCAGGAGGCATTACTGAGCATGACGAAGGTGGATGAGTAAGATGCAGTGCAATCATTCGTCTCCGAACATCTTTATTCCTGAATGCCCTGAAAATCTCACACTATTGGTCTGAAGTTTGACCCTGCTATTACCCTCACTGGAGAATTTACTCTTCCCGCTCCCTTCCTGTTCTACTCTCATTAATATGGTACACCAGCTTAGTTCTCAGACGTATCATTACTCACCCACTAACCTGGATTACCAGCCATAAACAAATTGATTGACTGTCAATTAAAATACAATAATTTGCATTTATTTTGTTGAGCGTTATGGATAATTACTAAAATGCAATACTAATAAAAAAATTCATATGTCAGTAAAAACCAGCAAGAGTCACTCAGGAAAAATTTGAACATCCTGTAAATTTCTGGAGGATGGCTCCCAGGTAACCCAGCCTTATAGATTCATAGACTCTAGGACTGGAAGGGACCTCGAGAGGTCATCGAGTCCAGTCCCCTGCCCTCATGGCAGGACCAAATACTGTCTAGACCATCCCGGATAGACATTTATCTAACCTACTCTTAAATATCTCCAGAGATGGAGATTCCACAACCTCCCTAGGCAATTTATTCCAGTGTTTAACCACCCTGACAGTTAGGAACTTTTTCCTAATGTCCAACCTAAACCTCCCTTGCTGCAGTTTATGCTCATTGCTTCTTGTTCTATCCTTAGAGGCGAAGGTGAACAAGTTTTCTCCCTCCTCCTTATGACACCCTTTCAGATACCTGAAAACTGCTATCATGTCCCCTCTCAGTCTTCTCTTTTCCAAACTAAGCAATGCTGAGGGGAACAGACTGTGATGGTCCAATAGAAAAAGGCCTTGGACAGAGGGTAAACGCACTATTACCTCATACATCTATACCTGTAACAGCAGCCCCTCTACATCAGGGTTTCTCAAACTTCATTGCACCGTGACTCCCTTCTGACAACAAAAATTACTAAAAGACCCCTAGGATACGGGTAAATCCCAAGGCATTTTTTTACAATCAGGACTGAGTGGCCAGTCACGGTAAAAGGAGCTATGTGGGAATGGAAGGATGTGAAAAGGAGAGGAAGAGGAGCCAGTGGCAGGGAGAAGAGGCAGGAGTAGTTTGCATATCTCCTATTCCGCAGCATAGCATGCCAAGGCTGGGTAACCTTGTCCAAAGAGTTGATGCTGCAGGCAATCTTGCAAGGCAATCTTGTGAGTAGGTTTGATGGATTTCTGATGTGTTAAATTTGGCAGTTACAAACCAAGTGTCAGAATAAATAGAAAATCTCGTTCTTGGGGCAGGGGGAACCTGGCACCCATGCGGGCACTGACTTCATAAACAGCTTAAGTTTGTCAATGGGAACTTTACCAGTAATTATTCTGCAGCGTGGTGCGTTTAATGGTACTGAAGTGAAAAAAAAAAACAAGCAAATTATTCAATGAACTGAAAACAGCTAATGCACTGGGTCACTAAAGCAGCCACTTTTCACTGTGTTTTATTTCCCTACTGCTGCCGTGACAAATCCAAAGCACCTGCAGCCCCAATGAGGCGTGTCAGGCAGCAAGTGCCTTGTGTACTCTCGCTGTTACGTCGGGACCAAATTCTGCCCTCGGTTACGCAGTTCACACTGCAATCAATGTAACTGGGAACAGATATCTGGCCCTTGGAAAGTATAAGCTGTCAAGGCAATAGCTTCTTAGGCTCTCAATGAAATAATATGCTGCAGTAATAATAATACTTAAATAGAAATACAGAATCGAAAAATGTCAGGGTGGAAGGGACCTTGAGAGGTCATCGAGTCCAGGCGCTGCTGTGAGGCAGGACCAAATAAACTCTAACCATCCCTGGCAGGTGTTTGTCCAACCTGTTCTTAAAAACCCCCAATGATGGGGACTACACAGCCTCCCTGGGAAGCCTATTCCATAGCTTAACCACCTTTAAATTAGAAAGTTTTTCCTAAAATCTAACCTGAATCTCCCTGGTTGCAAATTAAGCCCATTATTTTTTGTCCTACCTTCACCAGACATGGAGAACAACTGGTTACCATCTTCTTATAACAGCCCTTAACGGATATGAAGACTGTTATCATGTCCCCCCTCCGTCTTCTTATCTCAAAATTAAATATGCTCAGTTTTTTTTAACTTTTCCTCAGAGGTGAGGTTTTATAAACCTTTTTATCTTTCTCTTGCTCTCCAATGGACTCCACATCTATCCTAAAGTGCAGCACCTAGAATTGGACACAGTGCTCCAGCTGAGGCCTCACCAGTGCCAAGTAGAGTGGGACAATTACTTCCTGTCTCTCATATCTGGCATTCCTGTTAATACCCCAGAATCATATTAGCCTTTTTCATAACTGCATCACATTGCTGACTCATATTCAATTTGTGATCCACTATAACCCTCAGATCCGTTTGCAGTAATACTACCCCCTAGCCTGTTATTCCCCATTTTGTAATTCTGCTTTTGACTGTTCCTTCCCAATTGACGTACTCGGCCCTGTCTTTATTGAATTTTATCTGGTTCATTTCAGACTAATTCTCCAATTTGTCATGGTCATTCTGAATTCTAATCCTGTCTTCCCAAGTGCTCGCAACACCTCCCAGAGCTTGGCGACATCGACAAATCTGGCAACCACACTCTCCACGGCATTATCCAAGTCATTAATGAAAATACTGAATAATACCGGACCCAGGACTGACCCCATTGGACCCAACATATCCCAGTTGAAAGAGAACCATTGATAACTACTTTTTGAGTACAGACTTTCAACCAGTTGTGCACCCACCTTATAGTAATTTCGTCTAGACTGCATTTCCTTAGTTTGCTTATGAGAATGTCATGTGGGACTGGACCAAATGCCTTTCAAAAACTCAAGATACATCATGTCTACTGCTTCCTCCCTATCCACTAGGTCAGTAACCCTGTCAAAGGAGGAAATTAGGCTGGTTTGGCATAATTTGTTCTTGGCAAATCCATGCTGTTACTTATTACCTATTATCCTCTAGGCACTTAGTAATTGTTTAATAATTTGTTTCAGTATCTTTCCAGGTACTGAAGTTAAGATGACTGTTCTATAATTTCCCCTTCGTTCCCCTTTTTAAAATCGGTATTATGTTTGTCCTTCTCCAGTCATATGGGAGCCCACCTGTCCTTCACGAGTTCTCAAAGATAATTGCTGACTGTTTCAAGATTGCTTCAACGAGTTCATTAAGTACCCTAGGATAAATTTTTATCAGGCCCTTACGTCTTGAATACATTCAACTTATCTAAATATTCTTTAACCTGGTCTTTCCCTATTTTGGCTTCCCCCTCAGCTTTCTTGATGTCATCAGTTATTCACTCTCCTTCCATGCTAAATAGAAGAGCTATATTTTCCTTCATCTTGCTCCAAATGTATTTGAAGAACCTCTTCTTACTTGCTAAATGTAACTCATTTGTACCTTGGCCTTTCTGATTTTGTCCCTACATGTCTGTACCCCTTTTCTTTTCTTTTGTACCCCTCACTAGCAATGAGTCCATGTTACCACTTTTTTGTAGAATTCCTTTTTGATTTGCAGGTCAATAAACAGCTCCAGCTGGAGCCATACTGGCCTCTCAATATTCTTCCTGTCTTTCTTTTGCATCGGAATATTTTGCAGTTGTACTTTAATACTGTCTCCTTGAGAAACTGCCAGCTCTCCTGAACCTCTTTACCTCTTAGATTTTCTTCCTATGGGACCTTATCTACCAGTTCTCAGATTTTGTTAAAGCCTGCTTTTTAAAGTCCATTATTCTTATTCTGTTTCTGTCATTCCTTACTTTTCTCAGGCTCATGAAATCTATTATTTTATGAGTACAAGTCTTACTAGCCTTGCGCAGGACCGTCTATCCAAGGATCTCATGGTGCTTTACAATGTCAAGGAAGTATTAATCTCATTTGACAGAGGAAATTAAATACCCATGCAAGGTTCTTGCCAGCGGTCTGTGGCAGTGTGTGAAATAGAACCCCAGAGCCCCAGCGCCTTATTCTAATCAGCTGCTTCTCTACAGTCTGAAAGATTCGATACTTTTTTGCTAAATTATAACCAAATTTGTCATTAAAACACAAAAACTTTTTTTTTAAATAAAAACATTTTAACATTATAGGGACAGAATTTCCAAAAGTGTATCTGCAAAAACATGAGGACACCCAAACCCCGCTGCACCCCGATTTGCAAGGAGATGCATGCATGTGAAAATCCGGGTTGAGTTGCTGACAGTAGACGCTTTTAAAAGTCTTGCACATGCTGTCTGCCCAGATGTGCAGGGCTCAGTGAGCATCCACTGGAAGCCTTACTAGTTTGAAAGATGCTATCTGCTTCCCCGGTTGATAGTGAACTATTCTGGAGCCAAGAACTATCCGAACCAGTGGAACTATTGGAAGTTACCAGTAGCGGGGTGGTTACCCGCTCCTGCCCGGCAGGACTTGAAACAGCCCAGAAGGGGGCTGGAGCCGGGGAAGGGAGCAAAACCCCGGCTGATTGGGGGAAGTGGCTGCAGCTGGGGCCATGCCTCAAACAGACTAACCGGGCCTTATAAGGAGGCCAGAGCAGCCAGAAGCTCAGGACTCTCTCTCTGCTTGTAGAGAGAGAAAAGCCTGGCTGCTAGGGAGCTGAGCAGGGTACTGGGAGTGGAGCAGGGCTGGGGGAAGGCTAGAGGAGCTGGGGAGCTCTGGCCTAGGAAAGCCCCAGGCTGTGGGCCTAAGACCAGTACTGGGACTGCAGAGGGGCAGCCTATCTATAGAGAGAGGCAGCAGGTCCAACCCAGCCTTGCCTGTGATGAGTGGCGGATACTGCAGTCTGCCCCAGGGAGTGGGGCCAGATGGTGACTGGCAATAGCCTTACACTGAGGTGAGGTGGGGTTAGTGGGTGGGGGTTCCCCTGGGTGGGGAGACCCAGAATGTGGGGGTACTGCCAGGGGGGCAGCAACCCAGAGAAAGGGCACCGGGGTCCTGGGAGGGACACGGGGGCCAGCGGTAAGGCTGCTCACCAGCCTACAGGGGGCGCTCCTGGATGCTGGAAGAGCTAATTCCCACGGACGACCAGCAGGAGGTGCCGCAGTGGTGAGTCCACACCCTTACAGTACCCAACGTACAGAGAGTGCGACATATGTTACTATGTAGTAAAGAGTCTGCATTAGAAGACACACATTTTAACTTCCTTAGGAGAAACTCCCTGTAAACACCTATAAAACTAACTCATTTTCCACCTTCAAAATCTGCCTTAAACTCTTCCTTGCCGTGATACCTACAAAAACTTGTCAACAATTAGGCAGCTGGTGTGCTGAGACCACTGCCTATCAAGTTGATAAATGTTTCGTTCCCTGGTGCTCCCATCTGTCCATATGCACACGTTGTGTCATCTTATACTTGGATTGTAAAGTCTTTGGGGCAGGGACCTCTCTTTGTTCAGTGTTTGTGCAGCACATAGGCCAACGGGATCCTGGTCCATGACTAGGACTCCTAAGCCGTTGGATAATAATAAATAATTGTAAATGGGTAAAGCCGCCTATGGATTTAGGATTTTACACTATACGTAGAAGAGCACTTGAAAGGAAAGAGAAGCTAATTTTCCATCTCACTAAAGTTTATTTACTACTTTTGCAGTAACACGGGTGCCCAGAAGCGAACATAAACTCCAGGCATGGTTGGACTAGAACTATACAGGTGAGAGGCCATTACCCATCTGCTCTGTGACAAGGTATTCAATTCCTGAGAATTAACGACTAATTCAAATGGATCCTTTGCCCCTCTACGACACCTAACTATTGCAATGTAAAATCACTCTTGCTCATCATAACCTACCTTAAAATTACCACGGCACAGTAAGGTAAGTGAAGAACAGAGAAGCACCTTTAAGAATTACCTGGCTTGTGGCATTTCAGCTTATGCTATTTGCATTATTTTGACCTCTATGTATTTCTATATGCAGCGGATCTCTGTTCACTTTTCCCCACAGAACAGCAACCCTGGAAGAATGGTTCAGTACAGCAGGGCATACTCTCACACTTTAACAATTCAGGGCTTTATTTCAAATTCACTGTAACAGTGTTTCATTTTTTCCACATGTACTGCAGGCAAATGACACACCTCCTGTTTGAAAAAATTCCTATCCCCCCCCAGGATCATTTCAGTCTTTCACCCTTTCCAGGCAGAAAAGCTGAGTTCTGCACATTTTAACAGTGAATCTTCACTAGTGCACATCCACACCACCTTTGCCTTTTATGTGCAACCTCTGATGCACAATTGCAAGTTGGACATACACAAAAGTGCACTTTTGGAAATTCAGTTTCATCTGAGTCTTTGGGATGAGACCTTAGAAATAAGGACCCTGTCTGTTCTGTGTGGGCACCAGGTGACAGTTTATAAGAGAACAGGAATATGTCCCAGCATATTGGCCAAAGATATGTCATTATTACTCCGCATGCTCTGCCTCAGTTTGTCGCCATCTTCCACCCCAGAAGTGGCTGCATTTCAGTAATATCATGTGTGAGTATACTTTGTAAAGCATGCTGGGATCCTTCCAGATAAAAGGTGCTATATGTCATAAATGAAAAATGCCCTGAATAACCTGAACATTTTCATTTTGCTTTTTTTCTCCAACAAAGATATTTTTGGGTCCCAAAACCTCTATAAATTTGGGTCCGAGATCCATTCCAAAATTATAGCAAAAGGAATCCATAAATCTTTCTAAACAGATTAGCTAAAAAAGCGCAAAGCCTATGCAATCCAAGACCCTGTTATCAGATTTTTTCCATGAGCAGCAACATTCTAATAATTATAATTCCATTCGTCATCACGTCAGCTAAGGAAGGCTTTTTCCTCACTTCCAAATAATGTATCTTCTCTTGCTAGATGAGTACATGAGGATCTAGCACAGAGGAAAAGGAGCCAAGATGCACTGGAAATACAACTGGGCAAGGGACTTTTTCAAAGTATCTTCAACACTTTTTTTTTTTTGGTCGCCCCTTTCATTGATCTCCATAATAAACTCTAGGAAGACAAACATTTCTTCCTGAATGCTCTTCTTCCTTCATGGTGCATACATACGAGCTTGTTACAGGGTCTCAACATCCACAGCTCTGGTCTGGACACAATGGTTTGTTGGCATATGATTATCATGCCAGGCACATTAGTTTGTTATGGGAGCGCTACCGAAGAGCGCTGCACCACATTGGCTTGTTATTGCACGGTCAGGCCCATAAGAATGGGTCTCACAATTCATGGTTCTGTTTTGTTGTTTGCACATCACTCCTGTCAGAAGTGTTAGTGAAAATGTAGGATTCAGGCCTGTATATTCGCCTGAGTTAGAATTTTGGGTCTTGTTTGCCCACTTGAGTTTTGATACTTTTATATTCTTACTAATATGTGCAAACAAAGAACAAAGCCACTTTGTGTTGCTTCTGCCTAGCCAGATGGGTTTGTTAGTACAATGGGAACATATGAGAACAACTAAAGTGTTACTGGGTATGGTGGGAGTATAATATACAAGCACACACTTGAAGACTGCCTCGACTCGTCTCTCAAGGCAAGGTTAAGCAGCAGTCGGGAGGAGCAAGGGGGAGGAGGTATAAGAAACACTAAGGCCAAAGAAATGCCTGCCCCTGACAGAAATAAACCTCACACCTTACTCCTCCCACGGAATACAAAAGAGGGGAGATGAAGAACCCAGACTCCCGACCCTCCAACAGGGCCAATCAGAGGTGGGGCCAGGAGGGTCATTTGGCCTGGGCCTCAGCCTCAAAGCTCAAAGGAACTGCTTCAAGAAATACTCGAACTTGGACTCTCTGGGGTGTTTCCTAATATCACAATTGCATTGTGCATTTTGGTCAGTTTGCTTCCATCAGCAGGTAAAGAACTATCACCATTCAACTATGGGACAGGAGCGTTTGAATGGGTTCGCCATGCTTAACATCAACTGTGACATTGCACAAAAGCTAGATTTTTTTCCTCAATAATTAGTGCATTTGCACAGAAAAAGGCTAGAAAAGTGTTAAATTAAAAAATATTCAAATTACGTCTCACTCTTTTTTTGGTGCCTTATTTTGTTTTCATGTGTCGTCGGGTTTTTTTTATTTTATTTTTTATTATGTTCTAGAGGCCTCAAAAGCTGGAAGTAGCCCAGGCCTCTGGACCTCTGAGGGGGCCTGCCCTCCATAACAAAACACAACCACAAATTGTACGAGGCGGGACCAAACGCATGCACTGCAGGGAAATGTCTGCCTGCTAAGGAGCGGGGTGGACAGGTCACTGGGAAACAAGGCTCTGTGGCATCAGACCGATGGATATGCTTGCTTAAAACTAACCCCAATAAACATTGCATTGCCTGCACTTCGGATTTCCAATCTTCTGCTTTCTGTCTCCATGACAAAAACCATGGGAGGGGGTAAAGGAAAATCCCCCTAACAACTACCAGGCTGCACACCTTGGTTTGTCATCGTAGGGTTGTTACTGAATAAGGGCGTGCTGGCACTGATTTGTTAAATATAGAGTAAAGAACACTGTTTTCAAGAACACACATATATCCGTCAAGGATTATATTCACCCGGCAAACAGATATGTCGGAGACGAAAGAAGGCTGTACCCCTTTATTTTGTGAGGTTTCTACTGAGCAGGTTTTCTCATTAACTCAGTAATCCATCTCAGGGGAGAGCGGAGGCAGAATACAGGTTTCCAAATCAGCCTCCCTTGACATTTAATTAAGGACAATATTTGGGAATCCTACAATGAAAGACAGCCCGCGGGTGTCACTCACTCTGTCAGGATTAAAGGGCAAAGAACACGGCAGAGGCTCGAATGACCCTGAAGCACAGAGATGAGATGCAAAGAAGACAAAAAGGTTCTCCAGGCCAACCCAACCACTCCGCAGCTAGTACAAAACTGCTCCCTGCTGCGTCTTCTCGTGCGCCGGCCAGTCCTCGTCCAGATGTCCCCAAGCAACAGGGCACCCAGTTTCTTCTTATTGATTTCTGTTTATACCCCTTTCTGCCCTCCCCTCCCCCATACACACACTCCCTTGGACAGCCCAAAACAAGGAGAGTTGCAAAGTAATTATTAATACTGATTGTAGTACAAAGAATAATCATTTGGAATTCTCACATGGAAGGCACAGAAGAGGGCAAACTGCTCAACAGACATGACCAAACCAAGTCACCATCCCTCTCAGATAGGCTGATGACGTCCACTTATACAGACGAGGAAACAAAGGCAGTAACAGAACCCAGGACTCCTGGCTCAGGGCTTTGTGCTTAACAAACGAGACCAAGGCTCTTCCTGCTTCCAGTCTTAAATTTTAGAAAGCACCTATGTAGCACTGAACAAGCTACCAGGCCCGGGAGAGAAGAAGGAATCAACAAGCCAGAGAGACAGGCAATCCCTTGATTTTCAAAAGCCAACCAAGTACGCTCACTACTGAGCAACTCAAAGATTCACTTCCACTTGCCTGAAAAATAAACCTGCCAGTCTTCTTTGATCTGTACATGAACACAACCTGAGAACAGCAGGAGGGATGGGCTCCGTGTCACAGCTTTGTGGACCAGATAACATCTTACAAAGACTCGACACTAACCTAGCCCTGCGTTCTGGGCTTCCGCTGTCACTGTTCTTTGGCTTCCCAGAATATCCCATTCTGCTTCTCTTCCAGAGAGTTAATCCTTCCAGGAGCAGTTGCTTAAAACTGACAACTTGAATTTGCCTCAGTACTTAAAACTCTGTTTAAAAAAAGCCAAACCTCATAAGAAAACCAAAACCCAACAGAAACATTTCCATTTTTTATTTCCCTTCTCCTGGGAACACCTGATTGGACACAAGGAAACATTTGCAGCCCATTTGCAAAGTGCTAGCACAAAGCCTTTACCACAGTGCACAGGCTCCATGCTGGCCCTCTGCACAGGGGTAAATTTCACACTAAATCAAACAGCACAAACTGTGCTATGCAAATGGGGTTTATAAAACCCCTCTGTCACTAATTATACATAGGCGATCAAAGCAGAAGGAAAGACAATTCGCTGGTTTAAAATGTACAATTTTTAAACTGATGTTGTCCCTAGAATAAAATATGTAGACTTTAAAACTCCAAAAAGCACCTATCTAGGTCCATTTTTGAGCCCCCTCCCTGGAATGTCTGAGGGTTTCCACCCACTGTATAGCAATGCACACAAAGTAGTTTGGTCGCCTGCTAAGATGGCAAACGTCAGCCCTCCAATGGTGCTGAAGATGCACAATGACAGCAAAGTTACATAGAGTGAGTGTGCATTGAGATTAGGATGGGCTTGGGATAGCTGGGCCCTCCTCCCTCCTCTTTGCCAAGCCTATCGCAGCTCCTCTAGAGGTGTGGATCTTTCCTCGCATCACAGCCTCTCCATGTTGCTCTAGGACAGGGGTGGCCAACCTGTGGCTCCGGAGTCATGTGCGGCTCTTCAGAAGTTAATATGCGGCTCCTTGTACAGGCACCGACTCTGGGGCTGGAGCTACAGGCGCCAACTTTCCAATGTGCCGGGGGTGCTCACTGCTCAACCCCTGGCTCTGCCCCAGGCCCTGCCCTCACTCCACCCCTTCCCACCCCCTCCCCTGAGCCTGCCGTGCCCTTGTTCCTCCCCTCTCCCCCTCTGAGCCTCTTGCACACCACAAAACTGATGATCGGGAGGCAGGGGGAGGGTTGATCGGGTGAGCGAGAGGTGCTGGGGGCGGGGGAGCTGATTGGGAGCTGCTGACGTAACTGTGGCTCTTTGGCAATGTACATTGGTAAATTCTGGCTCCTTCTCAGGCTCAGGTTGGCCACCGCAGCTCTAGGACCACCAGGTGGACTATCCACTAGGATACCCCACTCTGCACACATGGGAACACACCAAGGCATCAGCTGCCCCTCACTGTGAGTGGAGAGAAACCAGGCTTGCCATCAGTAATGCCATAGACACCCATGTTCCTGCCCACTGCTCTCTCCAGGTTTCCACAGCTCACTCATTACTGAGGTATCTGAGCAGAACAGAGTCCGCCACTTCCCCCGCAATACCCTATCAGGAGCAACGTTTCCTAGAACTGTCTGCCTCAGAGGAGGGCAGGCACAAGAGCAAACTCTTTCAGAAAGCTAAAGCATGAGGTCGCAGTCATTAGCTGCCCTTTGTGTTATGACAGTTGTGTTATGAGTTTGCTTTTATAAAGCGCAGCCTCGCACTGTGCATTAGAGGCCATTTAAAACATACAGGTTGACATCTGGATGCTTTGCCTCTTCTTACTTTACCATTTCCAAAGCCCCCCAGGAAAGAACGGGGTGAGGGGACAGGGAGACGATTTCTGAGCTTTGGTTAAAAAAAAAAAAAAAGTGCAGCCATTTGCTAAATGTTATTTCTGGGTTTGCATGTATTTACCGAGTGACTCTCAGTCCCTATTGCTGTAATGTAATAGCACACTGCACAGATTAGATGCAGCATCCCCGTGAGTTAAACTATCCACGGTGAACACATCATGCCCAGCTTCCCTCTGCACATCATTCCAATCGCTCCAATTGTAAATACACCTGGAAGACAGGAACAGAATCCTCTGTCTGCCAGTGAAATGCTCTATCTCCAGTCCCCGCAAATGCATCTAAAAACACTGCAAGCAAAAGACCCCAGCTGAACTTATACGGTAAACAATGCCGTACACGAAATTCGCACCCATACTAGTCCTGTTATAGGCACTAGTTCAATGACTGATACATGAATCAAACCCAACAGAATGAGTCACCATGCAACATGCAAAAGCAAGCATCATAACATGCAACACAGTAACAAGATCATGCCCCAAAGCTGAGGACACAGTGAAAACTGATCAGCCCCCAGCATTCCCCACACATCCTATTATATTAGAACAAGGCAGACATCCAATCATATTACAGAGCTGGAACTACAGAATCACAAAAATATTTCTTCACCTAGACCACAAGCCAACCTGGGGAACTCACTGTTGCAAGATATTACTGAATTAAATATTGTCTCTGGAGCTAAATAAGATTGAGAGCACCGTCAACATCAGTAGCAGTGCAAATTAAGAGCCCAACTGTGCAATCCTTAAGGGCTTGTCTACACAGTACAGCAATGCGCGCTATCGTGATGTGATTTCTAAAGCAAACTAATGTGCTGCACTTTAATTGGAATAGCAGTATGTTAATGTTCAAGAAAGATGAATTCAAACTGGAACAGGTGGCGAGAAGTGCTATTTTATGAGAGGAGCCTGGAAAAGCTAGGCTTGTTTAGCCTAGCAAAAAGAAGGCTGAAAGGGGAGATGTTTGTTCTCCATAAATACATCAGGGGGGTAAACACCAGGAAGAGTGAAGAGCTATTTAAACTGAAGGACAATGCTTGCACAAGCACAAACGGCGATAAACTGCCAGGAATAAATTCAGGCTGGAAATTAGAAGAAGATTTCTAACTATCAGAGGGGTGAGGTTCTGGAACAGCTTCCCAATAGGAGCCACAAGTCCAAACTTAGAAGGGAGGGATAGCTCAGTGGTTTGAACATTGGCCTGCTAAACCCAGGGTTGTGAGTTCAATCCTTAAGGGGGCCACTTAGGGATCTGGGGCAAAAAAATTGGCCCTGCTAGTGAAGGCAGGGGGCTGGACTTGATGACCTTTCAAGGTCCCTTCCAGTTCTAGGAGATTGGTATATCTCCAATTATTAAATTTAAACGATTTAATCAGAGAGAGCTGGCCAAATGCATGAGTGCCATTGTATCACAAGACTGCTTGTGATGATAGGAGGCAGCGCTCAGCAAACAGCCCTGGGGATCACTTCCTGTTTATGTCCTATATTACTAAAAGCTCAGGCTTCAAGGATTCAGACAGTCAACCTGCAAGGGTCAGGAAGAGATTTCTCCCTTGCTCTCCTGCAATGTATTCTGGGTGAGTTTTTGGTCCCCTTTCGTTGAAGCATCAGGGATGCAGATGGTGAGAGATGAGACACTGGACAGGGTGGACGAGGGCTGTGAGGTGACACTGAGCATTCTCTCTCTCGCAGGTGCTTGGCTGGCTGGTTGGTTCTTGTTCATATGGTCAGGGTCTAATTGATCACCATATGTGGGATAGGGAAATAAATTTTCCCCTGGGTCAGACTGACAGTGACCTTGTGGGTGTTTCACCTTCTTCTACAGCATGTGAGTGCAGGTCTCTTGCCAGGATTATCTGGATATATCTCACTTAATCATTGTCCTGCCAATGCAGTGGCCTCAAGTACTGGTGCACCTCTGTCCTTCCTAGCTCTGCCTGTAGCAAATAATAGTCTTGTCTCCTGTGGGCTGTAATACTTTGGTCTAATTTCTGTCAAGTATCAGAGGGGTAGCCTCTGGTTCTGTAGAAGCAGCAAAGAATCCTGTGGCACCTTATAGACTAACAGACGTTTTGCAGCATGAGCTTTCGTGGGTGAATACCCACTTCTTCGGATGCAAGCAGTGGAAATTTCCAGGGGCAGGTGTGTATATATAAGCAAGCAAGAAGCAAACCAGAGATAACGAGGTTAGATCAATCAGGGAGGATGAGGCCCTGTTCCAGCAGCTGAGGTGTGAAAACCAAGGGAGGAGAAACTGGTTCTGTAATTGGCAAGCCATTCACAGTCTTTGTTTAGTCCTAAACTGATGGTGTTAAATTTGCAGATGAACTGGAGCTCAGCAGTTTCTCTTTGAAGTCTGGTCCTGAAGTTTTTTTGCTGTAGGATGGCCACCTTAAAATCTGCTATTTTCTGTTATTGGTCTAATTTCTGTTATTGGGTTTAGTGTGCGGGCGCTGGGTGGTGCTGATGGCCTGGGAGAGACCGGAGGTCAGACTAGATGATCTGCTGGTCCTTCAGCTCTATTCATCTATCATTTTAAGTGCACTAAGGAACCTTTAGTGCACCAGCAAGGTCTGCACGGGTCAATTAATGTGCAACACATTTGTGCGCTTTGGAAATCACGCCCCAGTTGCATGTGTTACCCAGCAACGCAGACAAGCCCTTACTCTTCTTGGACAGTAATTACTCATGCGAGCAGCCCCACTGAAGTCAGGACTATTTGCATAACTGATCCTCAACATAAGGATTGCACAAGATAGCCCTAAAAGATTGAACGATGGTGATTAAATCATGTACTTTGAGGGGGCAGCATGCTGGTCAGGGAACAAGCACGTACCTACAACACCCACTACCTGCACTGCATAGTAACTAGGGACGCAGGGGTGGGATGTATGTTTTCTTCTGAAGCATCAGGTACTGGCTACTGGAGGGACTATGGACCAACAATATCATTTGCCCAGGCAATGCTACATTCCTATGACTTATTGCATGACATGGCTTGATATTTTATGACGTGTTGTGAGACCACTCGGAAAGCAACACACATCTTCTGTCTAGCTCTCAGTACTGAAGCCAGAGAAGAGGGGAAAGAAGAGATCTTTAACTTGACGTCCTTTTGCCTAATCACCACACAACATGATCTACCATACAGTGTAGCATTTGGCTACTGAGCTCCATCAGCCTTGTTATATATTAGCAATTAAAACTGCCTTCCCCAGCTTAGTCAGGTAGGGTAAATTATAGCGCGCAATCAATACTTTACCTAGGGGCTGATATCCTTGTCTTGATGGGCCTCCAAAGGGGTTCCGGCTTCCAAATCCGCTCCCATCAATGGAACCATAAGACATTTTCTACGGAGCGGTGAATGCAGATTTTATCTTAAGGCTGAAAAAGGACACAAAGGAAAAACAGTTGGCTACAGTCAACAAGCATTGCCTAAAAGACCCTGCAAAGGAAATAAAGCCCAGAGCTTTCCTAGTAATCTTGTCCACCAATAGTGAGAGTAGAGCACCAGAGGGGCAGCGAGGGATGGGGGTATTAGGTCTCCTGAGTTATGTCCCTAGCCTTTCCACCAACCCGCTGTGTGACTTAGGGGAAATCACCTCCCCTTTCTGTGCCTTAAATGAGCATAACACCACTTGTCGGGGTTGGGAGACTTCATTCTTTACCGTGTGCACTGTGCTTTGAAATCCTCAGACGGAAGGCGAGTGCAGGGTAATGATAGCAAAGGAAGGTAGCCATTGCCTTCTGCAGCATTTTCGCTACAGAGCTGGACAGAAGTCTATCCGTCACACTGCAGGCTTGACGAGCTCTAGACAGACAGTTTATGGCCACATCATAATCTCCTGGGCCTCCAGTACAAAAACTGATGCCAGAGTTATTCCTCCTTGCCTGTAAAAAGATGCTGCATCAAGCAGCAATAGACTGAATTCAATACAGTTCTGGCAGCTGCAAGCCTAAATCTCCTTCATCTCCTCCTTGCCTCTGCAACACGCACCCACCTCTGCCCCAGAAGCCTTAGATTATTTCAAAGGGCTCCCAGGACTTGAAGGGCCACACATGACTTACCCTGGAGGCCCTGGGAACCTGATGGCCCAAAGAAATAAGGACCAACGGGCTAAGGCAGGGTTGGTAGGTAGCCAGGAAGTGGCAGAAGCGGCAAACAGGGGAAAGGAGCAGCATGAGAAGTGGTGCTGGCTCCCCCACTCCCAGGGAGCAGAACTGGAAATGGCAGCCCCTTCTCCTTGCTTGTGGTGGTGAGGCCAGGAAGAAGGGCAGTGGATGGAGACGCTCTCTGGCTGCAGATGGGACTGATTGCTGTGACAGTAGATTCCCTGCTGAGAGGGTGACAAGGACCATACAACAATGGTTTTCCTGTCCCTGCTCAGTGGGGATCCTTTCGCTGGAAATGGAGCCTGCACCATGGGAGACGCCAGGAACTGGGAGCCAATCAGCTGTGTCTGCACTTAAGATGCATGTTGGGCTGAAGGGTATAATAAAAACCCAGACACCCCCCAATTACATACACAAGCAGCGTGGTCCAGGCAGCTGAGGCAGGAGGCGGGGAGTCAGCAGACCCGGGGTTCTATTCCCAGCGACTCAATGTGCAACCTCAGGCAAGAAAGATGCCTGCTTGGTGCCTCCGTTTGCCTGTGCATACAGTGGGGATAACACACGTGCCCCGTTTTGGAAAGAACTTTGAGGTACAAGTCTGGAGTTACCTATGAATTACCTAGCCTGGGTGTATCGAAGGTACGAAAGAGCAGTGTCTGTAGGAATTATTCATTACAATTTATTCATGATACCAGCTACCAAAGCCTGCAGCAGAAGGCGAAGTCTGTTGCAGTGAATCCGCTCAGCTGCCTGCACTGCAGCACTTCATTTCAATCAGCCTGCAGGAAGAGCAGAGTCTCCAGACCCCAAACCTCCACTTGGACTTTGGCCGCAGGCAGCTGCTGCACGTTTTTTCTTTTAAGCTTCAAGACACCAGGCAAAATTACTGCTGCCGTTAGAATGGGCAACGGAATCCGTGACATACCAGGGAAGCCACTTACCGCCCTTTCCCGAATGGCGCAAAGGCGCACAAACGGAGCGCTGTGCAATTTATCTCTGCCTCAAAATACCAAGGACTAATCGACTCCCATTTGCACTCCAGTTCCCTGTCAAGCTGCAGATCTCATCCAACAGCTGAGCCGCATTCCTGCAAAGGGGATGTGCCAAGAGATTCCTAGACCTTGTGGCAGAACCAGCCTCCAGTACACTTGGCCCCCAGCTGCAATAGCCCTAATGCCAGAAGGGAGATTCAGTTCCGAGAAGCCAGACGAGAGAAGCTACAGTGAAAAAGAAACGGAGTACAGGAGTCAAAAGGCACGAACCAATAAAAAAAAAACATAACTGATAGAGCTCTATCAACCAACAGAGTTCCTCACAATGCTCTGGTGTCTTTCAGCTGAGGATCTCAATACACGGTACAAACATGAATTAGGCCCCAACATCCCCATGAAGTAGGTGAGTGTGTGGCGGAGTAAAACTGCAGCACGCAGTGACAGAGCTGGGAACAGAAGCTGGGACTCACAACACAGACCCCTTTTCTCACTACGAGACAACACTTCTATCCAGATACTTATAACCAAGAATTTGTCACAGGTATTTTTAGTAAAAGTCACAGACAAGTCACGGTAATAAACAAAAAAATCACAGAACTTCATGATCTGTCTGTGACTTTTACTAAAGACACTGGGGGAAGGTTAGGGGGACTAAAAATGGGACCCCCACCTGCCACTGCTCCATTGCTCTGGCAGCGTGGGCTGATCATCAGTCCTGGGGGCAACCCAGCAGTGGCAGCCTCTGCTCTGGCAGCCTGGGCCCGCTGCTCCTGCAGCAGGGGCTGACCGCTGACCCTGGGCCCTGAGCTGCTGCTGACCAGCCGTGGGGGCTGACCACCGGGACCACCAGTCCTGGGCCACTGTGCCAGCAGCAGGAGCTAAGCACTGGCTCTGCCGGCCGACCTGGCCCCAGGCCGCTGCTCCTGGACGGGGCCTGACAGCTGCTCCAGCCCTGCTGCTGTGGCACACTGAAGCTGAAGAAGTCACAGTGGGTCCAGTAAAGTGATAGAATCTGTGACAGACTCGTAGCCTTACTTATACTAAGGCTAAAATCGGTCACGGATTCTGTGATTTCATGAGCCCTCTGTGACTTCTTCAAAATTCCACTAATTCAGCCCTACCACCTGTAACTTAGATTCACAGGGCCCCCTGTGGCGGGGTCCCCAGGCAACTGTCCTGACTACTACCCCCTAACGCCAGTCCTGTGTACATTGTCTGTGACTTTCAATAAAAATACCTCTGCCGAAAAGTAGTCTTCCTTATAACCCCCGTTACTGCAGTATCTGGGCTCCTCATGATCTTTAATTTACTTATCCTCACAATTCCTCTGTGAGGCAGGGCAGGACTGTTATCCCCATTGTACAGATGGGAAACTGAGGCACAGGGAGACTAAGTGATTTGCCCAAGATCACATGGGAAGTCTGCGGCAGAGCAGGTAACTGAACCCAGGTATTCTGAGTCCCAGGCTAGTGACAGAAATAGTACAAAGTAAGGTCATGCACTTAAGGTCTAATATTAGGAATTTCTGCTACAAGCTGGGGGTTCACCACGTGGAAGCGACAGAGGAGGATGAAGACTTGAGTGTGCGGCGCGATCAGAGGATGACTATGAGCCAGCAATGTGATATGATTGTGCAAAAGCAAGGAGAGGCGTTTCCAGCAGAGACAGAGACGTATTAATGCCATTGCACAGGGCTCTGATAAGACCCCACCTGGAACACTGTGTGCAATTCTCGTCACCCAGGTTCAAGAAAGATGAATTCGAACTGAAACAGGTGGCGAGACGAGCTCTGAGGATGGTCAGGGGAATGGAGGACTGGTCCTATGAGAGGAGACTGGAAGAGCTCGACTTGCTTAGCCAGGCAGAAAGAAGGCTGAGCGCGGATATGCTGCCCTCTATAAATACACCAGGGAGACTGCAGAGCTATTTAAACTGAAGGACGATGCTGGCACAAGCACAAATGGGGATAAACTGGCCACAGAGAAATTCAGGCTGGAAATTAGAAGGTTTCTAACCCTCAGAGGGGTGAGGTTCTGGAGCAGCCTCCCAACAGGAGCTGTGGGAGCAAACAACTTAATTAGTTCTGAGAGAGAGACGAGAAACTGATGACTATGACTGTGTGATGGTGGGGGCAGGGCTCAGCAGCCCTCTGGTTTCTGACTTATGTTCCTAAAGTTCATGCTCCAGGTTTCCAACTGGCCACTGCCAGGGGTCAGGAAGGGATGATTCCTTCCCCACCCATGTTTTCTGGGAGGGTTTTTGGTTTGGTAGTTTTGTCTCCTTCCTCTGAAGCATCAGGGATGGCCATGGCTGGAGATAGGACATTGGGCGGGGAGGGCCAGTGCTCTCACGTGGCACTGAGCTTCCTCTCTCAGGGGCTTGGCTGGCCGGTTCTTGCTCACATGCTCAGAGTCTAACAGATCGCCATGTGTGGGGTCAGGAAGGAAGGAATTTCCTCCCAGGTCAGATTAGCAGTGACATTGCGGGGGGGGGGGGGGCTTTCCAGCTTCTTCTACAGCATGTGGGTGTGCGTCACTCACCAGGGTTATCTGGGTATATCTCACTTCATCATTTCCCTGACTTTGAGGGGGCCTCGGGCATTGGTGCATCATGGTCCCTCCTGTTCTCTCCCTGGGGCATATAGTAGTCTAGGCTCCTGTGAGCTGCCATACTAATTTTGGCTGTTGGGTTTAGTGTGCAGGTGCTGAGTGGTGTTGGTGGTCTGTGCTATACAGGCAGACAGACTTCAGGCCCTGAACTCTATCACTTTATGGCCTAACTACTGGGTCATCACTTCCTCCCTTCTGAATGGAAGCAAAGTCCTAGGACTGCCCTGCCCACAGCTGGGAATGTGATTGGGAAAGGGAGGCAGGAATGCTAGAGGAAAGGAGTCATGAGAGGAGCAAGAGGAGACCAGCATGAGGGCTGGCACAGAGTGAGCTCTGATCTTCAGAGAGACAATCTAGGAGTGAGAACCTGGGTTAAATGCTTTGCTCTGCCACCACCCTCACCACCACCACCACCAACTGTGTGGCCCTGGGTAAAGAAAGGGGTGGTGTGGAGAATGAGACACCCAATTATCCCTCCTAATTCCTCTGCTATTTATCCTTCCAATGGGAAGCTTGTCAAGATACAGCACAACTTTATTCTGAATTGTGTTATTGATGCAAACTGAGAGACCCCGTTGCCTAATGGACCAGACCCAAGGTTTTCCTGAGGGTGTGTTGGGGGCTGGGTAGCAGGGGACACCATCTACTTGGGAACAGATACAGCGCTGGAAACCTTGAGTTAGCGGAGATTGTATATGGGCCTAATGGGTCAAAGAGGAGAGAGGCTGGAATCACCCCTGGTGGACAAGCCACTTGTGGCAGACAAACCACTCACTCACTAATGAAAAGGGAGCTATAAACCAGGGACTAAATACTAAATTATCTTCCCCTTAGGTCAAGTCAGCCCAGCACTCACTGATGGGACAGGCAGAGTCATCTTCTAGACAGTGAGATGCAGACAGCGGGACACGGGAGGAATCTACAGCTTCTCTGCTCACATCACGGGGAATAAAAAGCTGAGGACTCTGGCTTGTTCTTGATTTATTAGTGCCTGATCCTGCCATCCAATCTGTGTGGGCAGATCCCTGGGCCTGCACACAGCCAGTCTCTGCCTGCACAGATCCCATTCCAGGGTCGGGGCCGTAGCCTGTTCTGCGCTGCATATTGCTCAAAAGCTAGCTTCACTTCAAAGCGAGCCCACCGTAAGACACGAGGTCGGTTCCCAGCGATGGAAAGTCCACCAAAGCAGGCTGAACTGGTGTAAAGAGGCCACAACATCCCCCTGCGAGGGTGATCAAAGGAGGCTAGCGCCGCCCAAACAGTGGGGTGTGGCCTTAGAGCATGTTGAAGGAGCATCTTACTTACCATCAGCCACTCCAACTGCCAGAGCTCTTACCCAGCGCAGCAAGAGTCCCTGCCTGAGGCCCACAAGAGAGGGCAGTGGTGGCAGCGCCTCCTCTACTAGAGGGGGCTTAGCAGGCACAGGGAATTGGAATGTACAGCTCCCAGATCAGCTTCATTCAATCTACTTCCACAGGCCTGCCCTCTTCCACATAAGTGTTTCCATCAAGTGATGTTAATTCCAGAATATGGTGTTCTCTCAGTCTTCGGAACCCTCAGGGAATTTTGTGATATTTGGTGGTTTTGTTAAAGCTCCAGCCTCCAGAGTCATGTGATCCTGACAGGATCTCAGCTTTGATTTTTCTTTTTTAAATGTACGTTTTTAGCCCTCATGGTTGTGGAAAAAAGTTTGAAAATGTGAATCCTACTGACTCAAAACCAGAAGGCAAATGAGTATAATCACAATTTTTTTTATTTAAAATCTTTAGATTTTGGGGACTGTGATTCATGATTTGTGGAAACTTGGGATGAGCAATACCGTTAGAAAAGTATTTCGAAAAGCTGAACGAGCACAAGTCCCTGGGGCCGGATGCGCTGCATCCAAGGGTGCTAAAGGAGTTGGCGGATGTGCTTGCAGAGCCATTGGCCATTATCTTTGAAAACTCATGGCGATTGGGGGAGGTCCTGGATGACTGGAAAAAGGCTAATATAGTGTTCATCTTTAAAAAAGGGAAGGAGGAGGAACTACAGGCCAGTCAGCCTCACTTCAGTACCTGGAAAAATCATGGAGCAGGTCCTCAAGGAATCAATTCTGAATCACTTATAGGAGAGCAAAGGGCTCAGAAACCATCAGCATGTATTCACCAAGGGCAAGTTATGCCTGAATAACCTAATTGCCTTCTATGAGGAGATAACTGGCTCTGTAGATGAGGGGAAAGCAGCTAATGTGTTATTCCTTCACTTTAGCAAAGCTTTTGATACAGTCTCCCATAGTATTCTTGCCAGCAAGTTAAAGAAGTATGGGCTGGATGAATGGACTATGAGGTGGATAGAAAGCTAGCTAGATCGTCGGGCTCAACGGGTAGTGATCAATGGCTCCATGTCTAGTTGGCAGCCGGTATCAAGCAGAGTGCCCCAACGGTCAGTCCTGGGGCTGGTTTTGTTCAATATCTTCATTAATGATCTGGAGGATGGCGTGGACTGCACTCAGCAAGTTTGCAGATGACACGAAACTGGGAGGAGTGGTAGATACGCTGCAGGGTAGGGATAGAATACAGAGGGACCTAGACAAATTAGAGGATTGGGCCAAAAGAAATCTCATGAGGTTCAACAAGGACAAGTGCAGAGTCCTGAATTTAGGACTGAAGAATCCCATGCACTGCTACAGACTAGGGACCAAGTGTCTAGGCAACAGTTCTGCAGAAAAGGACCTAGGAGTTACAGCGGACGAGAAGCTGGATATGAGTCGACAGTGTGCCCTTGTTGCCAAGAAGGCTAACGGCATTTTGGGCTGTGTAAGTAGGAGCATTGCCAGCAGATCGAGGGACATGATCATTCTGCTCTATTCAACAGGGCCGCCCACAGGATTCAGGGGGCCTGGAGCAAAGCAATTTTGGGGGCCCCTTCCATAAAAAAAAGTTGCAAAACTGTACAATATGATATTCTCATGGGGGCTTCTGCTGGGCCCGGGGCCTGGAGCAAATTGCCCCACTCCCCCCACCCCCCGGGCAGCCCTGCTATTCGACATTGTTGAGCCCTCATCTGGAGTACTGTGTCCAGTTTTGGGCCCCATACTACAAGGAGGATGTGGAAAAATTGGAGAGTCCAGCAGAGGGCAACAAAAATGATTAGGGGTCTGGAGCACATGATTTACGAGGAGAGGCTGAGGGAACTGGGATTATTTAGTCTGCAGAAGAGAAGAATGAGGTGGGATTTGATAGCTGCTTTCAACTACCTGAAAGGGGGTTCAAAAGAGGATGGATCTAGACTGTTCTCAGTGGTTTTAGGTGACAGAACAAGGAGTAATGGTCTCAAGTTGCAATGGGGGAGGTTTAGGTTGGATATTAGGAAAAACTTGTTTACTAGGAGGGTCGTGAAGCACTGGAATTCGTTACCTAGAGAGGTGGTGGAATCTCCTTCCTTAGAGGTTTTTAAGGTCAGTCTTGACAAAGCCCTGGCTGGGATGATTTAGTTGGGGATTGGTCCTGCTTTAAGCAGGGGGTTGGACTAGATGCCCTCCTGAGGCCCCTCCAACCCTGATATTCTGAGATTCTATGTTACCTTCATCCATCTATACAGGCTGCTCCTCTGAAGTAAGTTACCAACTTCCCATCCATGAAGAACCTCAAACTCATTTTATTGCCGTGAGTCTCACAGGGAGAGGCTGTGGTGGCGCTTTGTTCCTCCATTAGCATCTCTCCTACCTGGGGAATGACAGGGTCACAACACAAAGTACCAGAACTAGGTCCCAGTTTATTTCTCAGACATGAGAAATTTATCAGATACACCTCAGGATTAGGATTATTTTAATCCTTGAGTATGGGCAGTGGTTAGAGCAACAGCCTAGGAGTCGGAATTTCCACATTCTGTTCCCACCTCTGCTAAAGGCTTGCTGTAAAACCCAAGGTTTTCAGAAGTGACTTGTAACAGTGTTTTTGGGTGACCAACTTGACACTCTTCTTCACAGATTTTAAACCGAAAGGAACCATTGGGACCATCTAGTCTACCTATATAACACAGGCCAGAGAATTCCACGCACTAAGCCCTGCATCAGACTCTACAGCCTTTAGCTGAACGAGAGCACCTCTTTTGGAAAGGCATCCATTCTTGATTCCAAGTGAAGAAGAACACACCACATCCTTCGGTGAGCTGTTCCACACAGTTAAAACATTGCATCTTACTACCAGTTTGAACTGTGCAGGCTTCACCTTCCAGCCTTTGGGTCTTACTATACTTTTGCCTCCTAGATTGAAGAACCAAGATAAGTGCCTCCTATGTAGGAGACAGACTGATCACATTGTCTCTTAACTTCCTCTTGGATAAACTAAATAGATTGATCCTCTTTAGGTTCCCATTATAAGGCCTGTTTTCCAGACCACAAACCATTGTCAAAAGGGGATAGTTGAGCATTTTCTGAAAATCTTGACCTTAACACCTAAATCTTAGTTTTCTCACCTGTAACACGGATAGAATTACACTGACCTGCCTTGCAAGGATGCTGTGAAGCTAAACTTACTGACACTGAAATGCTTTTAGATCATTGGGTGAGATATACCACATATAGTTGTAGAATATTAATATTAATTCCAAGTCCTTTCCAAATGGTTTCTTCTCCAGGCATCAGTCTGTCAATTATGCTGGAGTCATGTCACTTTCCAGGCTTTTGTTTTCAGGGATTTATTCAGTTATTTTAAAAAACGATATCGTTCTGGAATATCACCTGGAGAAATGCCACTCTTTTTTGTCAGAGTTCCTAAATTTCTCAACAAGCTCTATTGTCAGAGTTCTTCTGAAAATCGCTGGTTTTAACACTGAGTTGGTGTAACTGCACAAATCTCTATGCTCTCGATGAGCTTCATACCGAATGTGTCAGAGGTCAATCAGAATAACTGTAAGGGGATGACTTTAAAAAAAAAAGTGTCTTTGAGCTAATTTAAGCTTTTAGTTCTTCTGTGCTGCTTGCAATATTAACATTCAGTTCTCTGGCAGCTTAGTACCAGGCAAGTTTAAGAAGCAAAATGTTTAAAAGCTTCAAAATTACTTGCAGCAAATGACTGCTCAGTGCAGTTATCCAGAACTGGTGCCCCAAGAATTCTGGGACAGGGTGAGCAGGGAGCCAGATAACGCTGGGTATTTCCTCCCCCACCCCAAGTTTGATTTCCAAGTTAATTTCAATGCTGGTGAAAGGTGCTTAGAGATGGAAGTAGTGCTATGTCTCCATGGCAAAGGCAGAGATGCTGCAAGACTCCCCATCAACACTGCTCCACCAAGGTGCCTCAACCGTGTTATAGACGGGAATTCTCTCTCGAAGCTCCAATGGCTGATCTCTTGCCAAGGCCGCCAGCTGTCAACAGCTCTCATTCTTCCCCTGGCACAGTTGTGCATGGCTGTCCAAGCAGCCAGATGTGCTGAACAAGTCACAGAGGCCAAGCCCTAATGAGCCTACAGTCTCTAGCACAAGTTTGCCCCAGAACTTGGAACAATACAACTGAAGAGAGACTGGGGTGTGCTCTTTATAGCTAGAACTCAGCACAGAACAGCTTGATCTTCAGGAGATTCTAGAGGGATGGGTAAGATCCGTGGGCTGTCCCAGGTGACTGGGAACTCCTTGATTCAAAGCACAGACACTTGATCACGGCTGCTTTGCCTGGGGGTTTAGGCAGCGCTGTGTAGATACCTGAAATCCTAAACCTGGGTTCAAGTAAAACCCAGCATGAGGGAAGCGGCTTCTTTTGTTGTTCCAAAGACCTTGTCAGAAACATGGAGAGGCTCCTTTCAGGACATTACGCCCTTCCGTTTTTCCAAACATGGAAACATCTCTTCCAGGAATTAAGTCCTCCAAAGTAATTGAAAGCCTTTGGTCTGTTCATTGTGGCTATCATTGCACATGATTCTCAGGAGCTGGGTAGCTCGGCTCAGGTGGAGAGGCTAATGGGGTGGTACTGAAGTCACGGTGGGGTACTGAGATATACAGGGTAGCCTATGCCTTAGATGCCTTCTAGGACTCTGTGCACTGACTGTATTTTGCCTAGCTTGGCCATCACTGGCTTGCAGACCCCACTGCTGACTATTTCAACTCCAGAGAAGCAAGAGCAGCCATCTGTGGTGACCAGAAGACATCCTCCATCAGTGACATCACAAAAGTTTCACAGACTAGGTGCAATGGAGCAGCTGGGTTCCCAGGGATAGCAGCATGGCACAATAAGCAGGTGGGATTCAGAGGTTATAAGGTCTATTCCTAGGCACAACATTTTTTTCCCCTAGGAGCTGTTAGGGTTTTAGGCTACTTTGGTAGTTAGCTCAATAGTATGGCCCAACAGGGAGGGAGGGAGAGTAGATCTTGGGGAATAAAGGAGTAATCCATCATCTTTTATGCAACATACTGAAAACACTTCTGGAGTCTGAGCCACTAGCATCTAAACACTGGTTTCCATTGCTTATCTTCTAGACCACACCAACCAACAAGGCTGCAATGGCCATCAGACTTAGATAATGGTAATAAACCAGTTTTGAGATCTGCTCATGAAAGGCATTATCAGTTCACTTGGCCATGGTGCGAGGTTCTGTTTTAACTGAAGCCTAGCTAATGGTCAAACACCCCTTCTCTTACTCTCTGGAGAAAATGGCAGAGGAAGAGAGAGAGTTTACTACCAAAATGTTCCCATCATTGCTGCACTGAGCCATTGCCTGGGTTAATCAGTTGGGTTTTCTGTAGTGCCGTCTTCTCTTTGCCATTTCATGCCATGCTGTCTGTTTTTTTGTGAACCCTGAATGTAGAACAGTCTTAATCTATCAATGCACTAAGCAAACACAGAAGTATTACATATTTCAGTGAACAGCAAAATTAAATTTCAAGTCAGTTCAGGAATCCAGGCTTCATCTTCCTTTTCGCTGGTTATGGATTATGAATATTAATGCAAAGCTGCTGTAAACGAACAGGGAGGAGGGAAGAAGGGGGCGGGAATCAGGCTCTGTAATTTGTTCCTGTGTAGCCGGAGCAAAGCTATTAACTTTGGATGATCCATATGCAGACATAAACAGAGACGGGGGTGTTACACTTGTTCCAATTAATAGATACAATCAGTGTTTGTGCACTGGCATCAGACATCAACAGGATAAAGGAGCCAGTGAGGAAGATATTGCAGAGACAGGCACACAGATGCTTAGACCACAGTTAAAATGGGAATCCCACTTTGGGGGAAGGAGGCACCTGGCAGACAGCATGTTTAAAATGACAGAATCGTGGATTACTACATCTAGATGTCCTGCTCTCACCACTAAACCTACTGTTCTCCAAGCCCCCCATTCCTACCGCTCACAGGAAGACCATGTAATTGCCAGTGCAAGGTTTCTGAGAAGCTCTTCAAGCACAGGTCTGTACCAACACGGATACTCCTGGGCAGCCACTCTCTAGAAATACTTCTTGGACATGGCTAAAGACGTAGTAGCATGGTCCAATAGAAAAACGTGGCAACGTGGACATGAGAATTGTGGAGTGCTCCAGCAACGATTCACAGGGAAGCCATGAACAACTTCCTTCACCTTTTCACTTCAGATTCCCTACTGAGAATAAGGAGATAACGCCACTCGCCGACCCGATGTGTGAATTAGTTTGCGCTTGTAAAACGTTTTGGAGGCCGTGAAGGATAACAGAATGGTTATTGTTATCTAACAACTAGTGGAAGATACTCCCCTGAAATATTTTCAAATAGCTGTAAGAAGTAAGGAGGGAGGAGAGTGGTTAAATATGGTCCAAGGAGGGTGAAATTGAGCAAAGGAATGATACAGATGAACAACAGGTAACATTTCCTAAGGGTGAAATCATTGAGACTGTGACTTAGACTGTGACTTAGACTTCCCCCTCCCAGATGCAAGTGCCATCACTGGAGTCATTTAACATTGGTCAAGACAAAGGCACTTCTTGCATCTGAAGAAGTGGGTATTCACCCACGAAAGCTCATGCTGCAGAACGTCTGTTAGTCTATAAGGTGCCACAGGATTCTTTGTTGCTTTTAAAGGCACCAAAGAACCTTCTGCAGGTGAACGAGTGACAGAGACCATTTTTATCCCTGATTTTTGTGAGTCTGACTTCGTATTCCCTCGCCTGGATGCCGAAAACACACACACATTCAAAGAGCTGTCAGAATGATAAAGTAGCAACATTTACTCACAGATCCCCACACATGTCAGAAACACTGCATCCAGCTAATGCTTACAGCCACTGATCTTATGTACAAATCCTTCCTTGAAAAAAGGAAAGAGAAGAGGGTGAGCTTGTGCTCAATACCACCCACTGCTGGACAGAATCAGGTCTATTCCAGAATTTCTCCCTTCTGGCTGCCAGATGTGCTCCTACAGCAACTCTGTAATTCACCCAGCAGAGGCCTTTTACTGGAACCTCAGATCACAAGTACAAATTTTCTTATTTACGTCTCTAAATTAATTAATAGAGAGCCGTTCACTGAGAACGCATCCCGCTATGGTACATAATGCATTGACGTTTTAAAGCCATGGATGCAGCCTAGTGGCCCAGATGCACCCAATCCCCTGGTTTGCACACTGAAACGGAACACACCTGTGAAGTAAAGAATAAGATATTAGCCCCATTTTACAGACAAGGTGAAGTGGCTTGACCAAGGCTACGTAGTGAGTCAGCAGCGGAGCACAGATCAGAGAACAGGATGACAACCTGGCTCCTAAAGCCCAATGCATTCCTAATTTAACCCTTCTGATTAATTCCAGCCCCTAGAGCTCTGTGCATTATACCACTCAAAAACTGTTGTTGTTTTTTTAAAAACCCAAGCCACAAATTTTTTTCTTACATTTTCACGATTTTTAACATGCTTTAATGTTCCCTGAACTATTCCTCCCACTGCCACGTGCCCCAGCCTGACTGGGCTGTAAATTAGTGCATAGGATGTCAGAGACAGAAACAATTTTTTTAAAGCATGCAGTTCAGCCAGGATTCAAAAACAACAACATCCTTTATGAAATGCAAAGGATCTGAAAGGTCCCTCTAAATATAATATAATAAGTAAAAAGAGATAATTAATTGGAGATCATTAAAAGGAGTAAATCTAGCACTACCATATCTCAGAGAAGATCTTAACTAGTAGGGAAAAGCAGATTCATTATTATGGCCAATAAAGGGAGGAAAAGAAGGGACCTCTTCAAGAGGTGAATAATTCCTCTGATCACTTCTCTCCCCACGTATATCTTTTCCATCTGGATTAGGGTCGCCAACTTTCTAATCGCACAAAACCAAATACCTTGCCCGGCCCCTGCCCTGCTTCTTCTCCGAGGCTTCGCCCCCGCTCACTCTACCCCTCCCCCCCCGTCGCTCACTCTCCTCCACCCTCACTCACTTGCTCATTTTCACCGGGCTGGGGGCAGGGGTGCGGGCTTTGGGAAGGGCCAGGGAGGAGGGGTTTGGGGTGCAGGAGAGGGCTCCAGGCTGGGGAGTGCAGCCAAGGGGTTTGGAGTGTGAGAAGCGGCTCTGGGCTGAGGCAGTGAGTTGGGGTGTTGGAGGGGATATGGCTCTGGGCTAGGGGTGCAGGCTCCTGGGTGAGGCCAGAAATGAGGGGTTCAGGATGTGGAAGGTACTCAGGGCTAGGACAGAGAGTTTGGGTACAGGAGGGGACTCAGGGCTGTGGCAGGGGATTGGGATGTGGGAGGGGGGTGAGGGGTGCAGGCTCCAGGCAGCAATCACCTCGGAGGGCTCCCCAGAAACTGCGATGTGTCCCTTGGCTCCTAGGCGGAGGCGCGGTGAAGCATCTCTGCGGGCTGCCTCCGCCTGCAGGTGCCGCCCCCACAGCTCCCATTGGCCACGGTTCTCTGGCCATGCCTCTGCCTAGGAGCCGAGGAACATGTCACCATTTCCAGGGAGCCGTGCAGAGCCAAGTAGGGAGCCTGCCAGCCCCACCAAATGGACTTTTAATGGTCCAGTCAGCAATGCTGACCAGAGCCGCCACAGTCCCTATTCGACCAGGCATTCCAGTCGAAAACTGGACACCTGGCAACCCTAATCTGGAGTTCTCTAAGGCCTGGTCTACACTACAGAGGTAGGTCGACGCAAGGCAGCTTACGTCACTGTAACTCTGTAAACGTCTACACTAAAATGTCACTCGTACCTGCTATGCCAACTTAATAATTCCTCCTCTGCAAGAGGCATAGTGCTTAGGTTGACATACTTAGGTCGACACATTGTCAGTATAGACAAGTGCTGATCAGAGAGAGTGGAAGAAGAGGAATAAAAAAATTGAGCAGTCATTTTTCCCCTTCCTCGGCCAGGGGAGTGTTCTTTACACAGTACATTCCCTACTGGGTGGTGGCCTGGCCAGTTTTTAAATGGCTGAGTGATAAGAAGTGATTTTTCAAATCCTTTTCCTCATTTCCTCCCGCCCCCAATCACAGTTGAGACTGGTGTGAAGTAAAGTGCTTGTACTTTGAATAAAGCAAAATATACCATTGCTGAAATACTGTAACAACAAAGCAGAGTAACAGGATTTTCCAGTGCTCACGGTTCTCAAAGGCACACAGGACTGTACAGTACATGACATCTCCCCTTTCCCCCGTGCAAGTTCTGACCTGTTATTGAACATTAAGAGTGTCAATGCCTGGATGCTTCAACCAGATCAACCCACTGTGCCAGGCCAGGCCCTATACAAACACAATAAATAGCAGTTGCTGCCCCAAAGAACATATAGAGGTAAAATAACCTTTCCACTCCTACTGGAAATTCCCCTCTTTATGCATCCCAGGATAGCATTAGCCCTTTTGGCTACAGCATCACACTGGGGGCTCATGACAGCTGATTATTCACTAGGACCCCCAAATCTTTTTCAGAGTCACCCCCTCAAGTAAGATTCCCCACCTCATTTCACAGCAGCTGTATTAGGACTGTCGTCATGAGATAACGCAGGGCTTGGACTGCCTTTGTTTCAAATGCTACTGATTAATAGAAAAACATCTTTCCATAAGAGTGGCACATTTTGAAAAATATTTTTGTTACCACCAAGTGGCAAAAGCAAGCCCTGATGCTTCCTGTCCATCATGCAAGCAACTATTTGAAATGACGGTAACACAGAATGTCCACGGGCAAGAAACCAAACAGTTTTGCAAACTAGAAGGGAAAAAATTATCTACATTTTTTTAAGACACCCATCCATTTATCAGGAAGGATTGAAAGAAATATGTGCAGTATAGTCTGGCCAAAGTACAAATAATTTGGATATGAAAACTCTCGGCAGTTATTTGAAAAAGGATGAAGATGCAGGAGAGAGAGGAATTGCGAGGATGATCCAAGGAAATTGAATGCATAGAAAGTGAAGGTGAATTTGAATGAGATAGAATCTTTTGGAATGTGAAATATTCACCCAAGGGAATTGATAGAAGAACCCAGCACCTGAGTTACTCAATAATAAATTCAACTAAGCACCGGGTAATATTCTAATACATTGTAGAGAACAATCCCACATCAATCAGGGAAGAAGGAAGAGAGGGTCTAGATGACTGGATTGATCTCCTTATAAGTGCTTTGCTGTCAAAAGAGTTTCTATCTCAAAGTCTCTTTCATCAAAAAGTTTATGAGGGACACAGGGAAGACTGCTGACAACACAAGGTAGCGTAAAGAGGCAAACTTCTTATCAGTCAGCCACTGTTTAAAACAACTTATAATGAGTGCAATTTATTTATTTATTTGGTTGTGTGTGTCCAAAAGAAGCCCAAGATCATGCAGACAGATTCCATTCTTCAAAAGAAACATACGCGCTAACACTATACCGAGCTAACCATATCTGTCAGTCATGCCAAGAGTTACAGAAAAGGCAGAAGTTGTCAACTATAAACTGGAGACGATGAAAAGCCTCATCTCAGCTGGCTACCTGAGGTTCTACTTCAGGTTTGTTAGCTGCATACTTAGGGATTTATTCTCCCACTGATATGCCCAGACAGCACCTGATAGCGTCAAGAGAAGCAATGCACAAATATCGAGGGGAAAATTAACACCTCGCAAATGGGTCTGAGTCACAAAAGAGATAAAACACCAAGACTTGAACAATAAGTGCTTTACAAAAAAAGTCACTAAAATCTCAGACTCGGCAAAGCAAATGGAAGAAATGCAGGACAAAAGAGACTCTACCAATCAGCTCCCAAACATCAATTCAGTCTGTCTTCACTGTTCACTTCACTGTTAGCTACCTCGATGTAAAATCCTAGTGGAGACAATGCCTGGCAGTTTCAAATTTATCTTGATGTAGCTGGTTGAGGTCAACCCCAAGTGGGGGACAGACTGGGTATAGGGTTGACCACCTTGTCTACCTACATGGAAGTTAAAACTACCCGGGTCTTGTCTCAAGTAGGATTTCACCTCAAGATGCTATCTCCAGGTAACACACACACCCTTTTTTTTTCTTCAGCGAAGGCAAAGCCTCAGTCCAAATACCCACTGTCAAACAGCCAGTTCCTCATTATTAGTAAATTGGGAAACTAACTAAAGCAAGGGGGGGGAGGAGGGAAGGAAAGTAAAATGGAAAGGTATTAAAAGGGTTACAAGGGATCCCCCCACACACACACCAAAAACAAAGTTGCAACTTTTCTTCACACCCCCTCTAAGCTGATTTTAAAATTTCAGGTCACAATATTATGAAAACCTCTTGCAATCACTCCTCCCCACCACCACCACCATCACCCCTTTTCTTTGTTCGTTTAAAGAGTTTGGATGGGGAGGTGGGTGTGGTGAAAAAGACGAAAGGAAGCAGGGATTGGATGGCTCCACAGACTGAAGACCAGAAGAGCTGAGTGTTAACAGCCCTCCCTGACTTCAGCTGGAATTGGAGGTGCTCAGCATCTCTGAGAATCAGGCCTTGGGAATGCGACATGGAGAGTTTCTCTCGGGCATTCCTGGACAGCCAGCCGCAACAAAAGGCAGCGTGGGTGGGTAGGAAATTCTGGATCCTAGTCATGGCCCTGCCATTGAACTGCTGGGAGACCTTGGCACTTCCCCTCTCTGTGCCTGTTTGTCCTCCCACACTTTTGCCTGTCTTGTGACTTTCATATGCAGAAAAACAGTTATTGTGGCACAAGTGGGCCGTGGAGTTTTTATAGCATGTTGGGGGGGGTCTCAGAAAGAAAAAGTCTGAGAACCCCTGGTCTAAGGGGAAAAGATCAGGGTGGATAAAAATCAATTATTTTTAAACAAAAATTTAAAAAACTAATGATTTAAATCGGATTTTTTTGATAAAATGTGTTTTGAGGAAAAAACCTGTCTAAAGAGTTTTAATTAAGATACATTGTAGCTCAAAGATATCTCACCATGGAATAGGGATTATACATTCTAATTCTATAGGATGAGACAATATATTCATGTAATGTTTAAGAAAAGTTTTTTAAATAAGTTCTAATAGTTCATGGATTAGGGACCCAATTTTATGGGGTTCCAGGGGCTTCTTATAGATTAACCTAAATAATCTTTCTATCTACCCAATGGGACTCAATGCTCAGTCTAGAAGATACCATCAGAGATGCTTAATTTTGCAGTTCTCAAACTGTGGATTTGTGTCTCCAGAGATAACATGCTTGTTAACAGCAAAAATGTTATTTTAATAAAATAAATAAATAAATACATAAATAAATAGAGGTGAGAAATAACAGACCTCAACCCTGCTGTCCCTCTGCTAATTTGTGTACACAGATTCAATCCCTTACCTCTCGCTAAAAGTGCAAAGTTTCAAAAAGTTCAATGCATAGAAGATTGGTGGGGGCGGAATAGATCTGGACAAGGAGAAGTCTGGAGATAAATGTGAGAAGGGAGGGACAGGCAGTAGAAACAAAAGTGAAACTGTTTGAGCAGCATATTCCAAAAGTCTTGAGGTCTTTCTGAGTGTAGCTTTCATTGCTTTAACGTCTGTTAGTCTATAAGGTGCCACAGGATTCTTTGCTGCTTTTACAGATCCAGACTAACACGGCTACCCCTCTGATACTTTCATTGCTTTGAGATCTACCATACCATTCTCTCACTAGAAGGGAAAATCTATAATGGCAGCAGGCCGTAAAAGAGACCCAGTTTGGGAATAGGAACCATTCAAGAAATATATATTTGCTGATGATGTTTTAAAGAAAGTCACACCAGTGAACTGGTGGAAGTCATTTAAGCACTTGGATTCAGAGACTGTTGAAGTGATAATCTCACTTTTAACAGCAGTAGCTTCTTCTGCTGGTGTAGAAAGAATATTTTCTTCCTTTGGACTAATTCATTCCAAATTAAGAAATCGTTTGGGACCTGAAAAAGCAGGAAAGCTTGTTTTTCTTTTCCAGATTATGAACAAACAGGAAAATGAAGGTGAAGATGACTGAGTTAGCTGCAGAAGCCAATATTTAAAGTTTCTCATGTTGACCTGGCTGACATAGTCGATTTAATTTTTGTTTTGTTTTTTAAATATTTCCTATAACTATTTTAGTTAAAAACAATTTTAACAAAAACAAACCTGATTTTTAGAAACTTGAATGTTTAACTAAATTCAAAAATTCATATGCTTGTTTCGTTAAAATATTATATGTTTGCTGTTGAAGAAAAAAATCCAGACTACATAACGCTGTTGTTTTAGTTAAATAAAACAATTTAAATGTCTGTCTGGTGATGTTCTCCTCCTAATACAGCATGGCAAGAAAATCCTCCAAATATTAGTAATTAACCTGTTGAATTGGAGATAGTTCCCCTCCCAATGACTTCAGAAATATCTGCTTCAATTACCTTTGGTAAATGAAATAACCAAATAATCATTCATTTTCTGATATATCTGTAAAACTAATCTGAAAAGTTTTCAAAATAAATCACTTTAAAAAATGAATAGCGTGTGCCTTCTAAAAATGAAACCGACATCTATCTCTGAGTTGTGAAGAATATGTATTAAGGTTATAGCAACCAACAAGAATGCACTTTTATGTAGAAATCCATGAATAAATCGAGTCTTCCTGACTAGTAAATCAAACTCACCCTGGAAAAGATCTAGTGAACTAGTCTCAAAAGCAGCAGAGAACTCAAGGATGTGTACAGGCCCTAAGATCTAGCCAGATCTAGCCTGTTACCACTGAATTCCATGGTAATACACTCAAGTTGACTTCATCAAAACCCTTGAGGGCTCTGGGGCAGTGGGGATGCTGAGATGCAGAGGAAATAGCATCCAGTTCTGCTCAGCTGGAAGGAGAGTGGCTTTGTGTAGAAAAGAGAGGGCAGAGGGGGAAGACAATGGTCTGATCTTCAAGGGAAGTCCAAAACAAGTAATCTCAAATAGTGCATTTGCTAAGAGTAACTGGCATTAGCAGCTCCCCAAGGCAGCCTGCCAGTCTGCACACGGCCATGGGAGCAGCACTGCCAGGATACCCCCAGGTAACCTTAGGGCGAACCTGTTTGGCTTCTCTCCCTTGGTACTTGTAATGCTTCCCCCGCGACCTCCATGGCTTGCTTGTGGGGGGAGGGGGAGGAGAGGCGGGAGGTTGTTTTTCTCTCTGGCTTGGTACAGTAGGATCCTGTTTATGCGGAAGCACCGGAAAAGCAAATTTGAAGCCAGCAAACTCCTGCTGCCGACAAAGGGAGTGGAAGGGTTCCTCTCTGTGTGCAACTCACATAAACATCACATTATAACCACAGCCCATGCACGGCTGGAGGGGGGAAAGACACAAGCGGTGACAGAACATTCCCTTTTAAATAGGGTGACCAGACAGCAAGTGAGAAAAATCGGGACGGGGTGGGGAGTAATAGGAACCTATATAAGAAAAAGACCCAAAAATCGGGCCTGTCCCTATAAAATCGGGACATCTGGTCACCCTACTTTTAAATGGCAACAGTCTCACTCTCTGACTAGATACAGCTTAATACGTCCCATTGTCACAGGGAGGAAACAGTCCCTCTGGCAAGAGTTTTCCTCCAAAATTCCATGCCAGGGGCCTTAACAACGCTCAGCTTGCCATCCTGAACTGATATGATGCAAACAGCTGCACCGCGTCTCAAACCTGCACTTCACCACAACGCTCCTCCAATCACTCTTCTTTGCTTTTCACCAGCAGCCTGTCCGTTGCACTAGAGTGAACATCATCACACTCCATCTTCCTGATTGCTGGTTATTGATGGCTGGCTGGCTATCACCATCACACACAAGTATAAGAGCAACTTGTAGGGCAGCCCTTCTGGTCTCTCCTGCCTGGGATCCTGTCTCCAGCTGTGGCCGGTAGCTAACACTTCAGAGGAAAGCAAAAAACACTTCTGGTGTTGTACTTAGCCAAATGTGCAGTGTTTTATTGCAGGAAGGATGGACGGATGGACATACACGTGTACACATACACCCTTTATCCAGGCCTCAAATGCGCATCTTAGGCCCTGAATCAGAAGGGATTGCTCTCCCTTTTACCCTAATTTTGATGTTATTTCCAAACTTGTCTGTGCTATCTGTTCTAACGTATAGAGACAAATGTAATCTTAATGAAATAAAGATAAGATTGGGCACCAGGAACTAATGGGTTCGAATCCCAGGTCTGACATGGAGGCACCAATCAGCTTTGAGAAAGTCACTTAACCTCTGTGCCTTAGTTTACTTCTCTGTAAAACGGGAATAACACTATTTGCCTACCGTGCAGGGCTGTTGCGAGTCATACTGCAGCTTGTGATGTTTTGGGGATCATTCAGAGCAATAAGGAGTTCCTGTCACCACCTGTCCTGGAACCTTCGCTGCCTTAATGCTCAGAACATTGACACTAATAACCAGCCTATAAGCATAAAGGTCTCACCCTGGCTTCCAGAATCCTAGTTACTCTTTGCATGTGACCCCAACAGCCCTTCTGATCCTCAGTCTCCCCAAATCTGACCACCTCAAGTTCTGAACTACCAGACGCAGACTTTTCCTCTCTGGTTCATCACTCCGGTAGGAGTGAAACCTGCCCCAGTTATCAGTTCATTTTGGCGCATACACACTTCACAGAGGTTCCACAACAGAGATTTACTTGGGGTAAAAATAAATAAAAACTTTATTTAACAGAAAATCACAGACTCAACGATGAAAAGTAAGGAAAAGCAGAGACATACAAGTTACACAGAAAATGAACAAAGGCGCAGCTTCAGGTTTTCCACATCTGTATTAGCAAAATTCTCTTTTCTAATACAAGTTACCTATTTTCTCTGAACCGTTTCTCAGTGTACCCCCATCAGAGAGGAGATCCAGCATTTCAGGGACACACCATCTAGATAGTAGTCCCTGATTTCTGGATAAAAATCCTCAGCCACAAGCCTGCTTTTAAAAAGCTTCCCCCTCCCTCACCCCCCGCCCCGGCATGAGGATTCATGGTTATTTAGAGTGAAAGAAACTCCCTCTTTTCTTCATTTTCCAAGACTGGGGTTTTCTTTTCAGTTTCAATGTCTTTCCATTAACTCGAATGGTCCATCATTTGTTTTTTCTTGGGTTGTACAATTAGGGTTGCCAACTTGGTAATGTTTAAAAACCAGACACTCCAGCAGGAGTGCCAGAATCTCCCCTGGCCCACCTCTTCCCCCGAGGCCCCACCCCACTTAGCCTCTTGCCCCGAGACCCTCCCCCCATCCATTCTTCTCCTCCCCTCCCCATCACTGCTCGCTCGCTGCTTTTCCCCTTCCACTCACTGCCTGGACTGGGAGGGACTAGCCTGCAGAGCTGGGGCTGGGAGCTGCAGCCACCCGATGCAGGTAGGAGGTGCCCTGGCTGAGTAGGGGCTGATGTGGGTGATGACCCAGCACCTCCCCACCTCCCCTACCCACAATAATTGAACTTCGGGTGTCCTGTCAGGCTCCCTTTTCGACCGGACTTTCCGGTCTAAAACTGGGCACTTGGCCACTCTATGTACAATGCCAGGTGCTTGGAGCTAGTTTCATCTGGCTGGAGAGGCAGCCCCTCCCTGGTTGGCCGACCACCTCCCTGTTGTAAGGTGGAGCTGCATGTTGCAACACAAATTATGAGCTCAGCTGTATATCTACACAAATACATCAATTCATAACCACAATCTATGCACATATCTCACAATGACTATCAAGTTCAGACACTACAAGCTTTCACAAAAGATCTTACCCAACATATTTTCATACCACAACCAACTGATTCAATTGCTTATTCTTTGGAGGTTCACACCCTCGGCCCGATCTCCCCTTGGGGTGTCTGGACCCAGACTGTCACCCAGCTGTGAAAGCATACAGTGCTATGGGCTCTGAGAAGAATCGGATGGAGGTGGAAAGGGGTGTGTTGTGTTCTGCTGGCTGTTTTATTTTATTCATTTTTGTTATTTATGGCCAGGGTGCTTAGTCCCTGCAACAGATGGGATTTTTAGGGTTTCTTTCTTTCTTTCTTTTTTATATAACTCAAATGAAAATACATACATTAAAGAAATATAAATGCTAAATGTTATTCTATATCCAGATCATTTAAACTAATAGGCCCTGATTTATTATTATTGTTTGGTTTAATCTTGTTTGTTCAAGTGAATTAATACCACAGATAGGGCAGGATTTCAGATTTGATAGGATATTTTTCCTCCCATTCTGCACTTTTAAACACGATTTTTGTTTGACAATTTTTTTCAAACCTTTACAAAAATGTAATTTTACAACAAATGAATAAATAGCAATGAAAAAAACCTCTGTAATGGAGTTAGAGTATGGTTCAAAACACTTGTAATTCAAATATCTTATTGCACCCTTCTCTTTTGTTATATTACCAAACTATATATATATATATATATATATATATATATATATATATATATAAAGACGTCCAGATCTATAGAAGCAGCAAAAAACATCCAGGAAAATTACAGCTACAAGCCGCCTGTACTGGAGAAAAGTGTTTTTATGGGAAAATGAAACTGAAATCTGAAGAATGAAATGAAAAGCGTGAAATAGCATGTACAGTAAGCGAACCAGCAGAAAAAGTAATGGTGAATAAAGGAGATTTGACAAAGAAAAATAAATAGGCATTGGTGATGGGCTGAAGGGAAGGGAAGAGGAGACACACAAGAATAAATCAGACAATCAGATTCAAGAGTGGTTTGCATCATTTATGAGCATGTTTGCTTTGCATTCTAGTCTCTCTACAGTACCCGTCCCCATCCCTTAGAGCTCCCTCGTGGGTCTGGTAATTTTCCCTCCTCTGTAGGACCACAAATGGAAAAGAGAATTCCTGGCACAGATGGTAGTTCATGTAGACCCAGTGGTCAATGTGTATTGTGTGTCCCTCTCTTTGCCTGAGCCACAGAGAAAGTGAATCTGTCACAGCGCCAGCTGCTGAGCCTGGCTCTTTAGCTTAAGCTGTAGAAAGTCAGCCAAGATAGTAGCCATCACATATGCACATAGGCAGCTTGGACTAGTGGACAGGGTATCAGAGTAGGAGTTATAATCATTGTTCTGCCACTTCCCTGCCATGTGACATTAGTCACTTCCACTCTCTGTACCTCTTCCCCTCCTACCTTTCCTCTGGCTTGTCTATTTAGACTGCAAGCTCTTTAAGCCAGGGGCAGTCTCTTACTCAACAGTGCCCTGCACAGTGGGGTTTTCAAATGTGACCTTTCCTTTGGGGTACTTAGCTTTAAACACACAGACCGAAACTCTCCAAAACGGGTCCCTATCGTTTATTTCCTCAAGCCACACTTAGGCTCCTATATAAGTAGCCTGGCTTTCAGAAGCAATGAGCCCCCAGCAGCTCCCATTAAAAGACAATGAAAGCTGCCACTTATTATATAGGTGCCTAGATTCCACGTGAGGAGCCTAACTTTAGGACCCCTTGGGTCTCATTTTCACTAGTGCTCAGAAGTCATTACCTTTCCATGCCTCAGTTTACTCACTATTTACACGAGGAGACAACCAACCACCTTAAGGGGTGTTGTAAGAATTCAGCAAAAGTGCTTTGAGATCCTTAGATGACAGATATAAAGTGTTATTCATATGAAATTGTCTCTCTGTGTAGCCAGAGTTCTGCACCCTCCTTAGGGGCAGTCATGGTTCTTTTACTACGGCAACCATCTGACGGGCCTATGATTAGCACATGGAGAACCACTCTACCAGCCACCTCCTGCAGAATTCTATTAAAAATAGCTATGGAAACAGGCTGGTTCCTAGTTAAATGCATTTGGATTGCTGATTTAATAGCTGGAAAAAGAGAAGACTGGGAGGTGACTTGATCACTGTGTACAGGTGCTTACACATGACAAAGAGATGTGACAGTGGAGGGCTGTTCAACCTTGCTGACAAGGCATAACGAGATCTAATGGCTGGAAACTGACATTAGACAAATTCAGCCTTGAAGTAAGATGCAATTTCATAGCTGTGAGGGCAGTTCAACAGTGGAACAGTTTACCAAGAGGGGTGGTGGACTCACTGTCATTTAAAATGAGATTAGACATCTTTCTAAAAGACGTACTTTCAATCCAGCTTCAATCTGCATAATCCGGTGGTCAGAGCGCACGATCGTGGCCGTCCCTTCTGGCCTCAGAGCCTATGAATTTACTCTCAGCCTACAGCTGCCTAGGGTAATAAATACTCTCATGTAATGCTCAAAGGCTAATACAGCCAATGGAAAAATAAGGAAATATTCCATTTTCTGAGGAGGCAAAATATATTCAGAGGAGGGAAATTTACCAGAACCACTAGGGAGTTCCAAGATGGGGATGGGTACTGTAGAGAGACTGGAATGCAAAGCAAACATGCCCATAAATGATACAAACCACTCTTGAATCTGATTGATTGTACAGTTTCAAGAGACGTATCCTATTCTGATTCTGGAACTCAAACAGTGGCAAGATCTCAGCTTCAGATGAATTATTCTCCCCAGCCAAGAACAGAAACAAAATACTACCCGGGCAGCAGGGTTTTCAGTAGCAGTATTACTATCTGTTGCTCTTTTACTTACATTGTGGAAATGACTGCAGTCACTGACAGTGCCTAGGAGTACAGATCCATGGCACATTATACACCTCCCAAGGCTCATAAAGCTTTAAAATCACTGATTAGATAGTCAAGTCTGGATGATCTATGATGGCTAGTTAAGCCCAAAGAGAAGGACTCTTTTTCTAAACCCTCACAGTATGCATTCAGGGATCTGTATCTTATTAGTATCCAAATTCATATTCCAGTTCCTAGCTCCTCTCTGTTGTTATTTCCTCAGTAGAGAATATTGTCTCATCAGATCATCCCTAATTTTACTTAGAAAAACCTTAAAGAGAAATCTACTATAGGAAGATGGAAAACACTAACTTTACATTAAATATAGAATTTGGGGGGGGGGGGTGTTTTCTTTCAAATCTGAACCCAAATCTCCTTTATCAGACTATAAAGGAAGCCACAAAAGCAACAATGAGAGACTCTATCAGGCAGGGGATCCTTCAAAACAGTATATATGATGCTCAAGTCATAGGCCATGAAATGAAATAAAACTTTGGAATTGAAGCACAGTTTAATTGTTGTAACTCCAAACATAAAATTAAGCAATTAAACCAAAATGTTCATGAATTTTAAAGAGCCTGGGGCTAGATTGGGATACACATATTCATCATTATACTTTATTCCTTGTACAGTTTCCTTTACTTCTATGAGACCGCTCGAGGAGTAAGGTGTGCTCTGTGTCAACAAAGGCAGCAAAATTTGGCCCATAATGATTAAATACTCATGAGGAAAAAAAGGATATTGCTGTTACTTCATCTGAGTATTATAAACAGATACATCAATTAGATTCTGCGGGGTACTGTCTATATCGCAGGTGCTGTAAATAAATGCTTTTATTGTAAAACAAAGTGCGTACAAGCTGCAAAGGGGATGGATAGGCCCATTTTAAACAGATCTAAATAAATACATGCTTCTATTCCATTATTGTGAGGGGTTGTTTCAAAACGCATTTTCAAAGTCAATTCAAGAAGTTTTAAGATTGCTGTTCTCTGTGGATAAAATTAAGCCATAAGAGAAATGAAGGCTAAAAAAAGAACGCTGGTCCAGATGGATTCCCTGCTGAATTCTATAAAATATTTACAGATCTTCTGTCACCAAAACTTACGCTTCTTTTTGACAAGATGGAAGCCAAAGACTCCACCTGTTCCCTGCCCCAGAGAAGCAATGACAATTTGCTGGAAAAAAACTCACAGAGAACCTTGTATTTGAAATTATTATAGGACATTTTCACTTATCAACGTTGATTCAAAAATATTTGTGAACCATAGTTCAGTTGCTACTTCCCCACTTTATTTAGCCCCCAAATTATCCTCATCTAGCTTCCAGGGCCCAGAAGTCTCCACTAAAATAGATTTTGCTCAGAGAAACTCAAGATGTCTAATGTCACTCATGCACTGAGTGAACGGACCATTTATGTAGCCGTGCTGTCTTTAGGGGCCAAAACATATTTGACCATATGTAACAGGATATAACATCCATGTTTTTCATTGGTTTAGGGTTATATTATATGAAGTTACCTTTGCCAGATCGGAGGAGTCTGATCTCATTCAACCTCTGGTCACAGATAGACCAGACAGAGGTGGTGTTTTTCATTTCACTTGTTAGTTTTGGTCCTGACTCTGCCATCCCAACTCACCCTGAGTAGTACCTTACTCTGCAAGTAATCCCAACAGTTCGAAGAGGACTCATCGAGAAAGGTGCTACTTAACACCAGTAACACTCTCAGAATCCAGCCCCTTACTTTTAGAACTTGCATCTACCGGTATTTAGTGATTGATATCTAGGGATTTACCCGGACAGTCCTGCAGTAAAGACGAGGGACTCAGGAAAGGCGAGTTCAATTTGTGGATCCTCCGCAGACTCCCTGTTTGGGATCATTAGCAAGTCCATTCATCTCTCTGTGCCCCCCTCCCACATTTTGTTGGGCCTGCATAGTTATACAGTAAGCTGTTCAAGGCAAAGATTGTCTCTTGCTATGTGTTTCTCTGTTGGGGTCTCCAGGCACTACAGTAATTCAAATAATAATAATTTAATTCTCCCAAGCAGGCCTGCTCTAGTATCTCAGGTTACTGGGTTAACAGGACAAAAAATGAAGCTTTCCATCCTATCTGATTCCGCTCCCTAGCCCATTTCGCCCAGCACCCTGGGAGAAGGGGATCTGTAACACATTAAGTATTCAATTTTTATCTGATCTTGACTCAACTGATCAATTTAGCATTATTCTTCTTAAAAGCAAAATAAAAGATGCAGTAACTAATTGGTCTCCACTGGATGGTCTCTGGTCAGAGCTACTACGGACCACTGTTAATTTACAATTAGTACATTGCCCCTTCCTTTCCCTTCACCCTTTCAGAAATGTCTCTAAGCAAGTTTCTATGACCATCAGTCACATTTAAAGGTATCAAAAAAACACTCCCCCGCGAGTATATGGGCTGGGTGGATTTATCTCATATTTCAGTTCTCAAGGAATTTATTGTGAAGCAAGCAGTACAACGATTGAAGAATGACACAGATGTCTCTACTGGCTAAACATGGAAAGACATATAGCTACTCATTCTCTCACTGTACCACACACCGTCTCCCTTCCCTCCGCTTTAGAATTGCAGCCTATTCCCCATGCGACTGTAAAAGACTTTAGATGGGGGAGCAGCTTTCTCAACCATCAAGGATCTCATGCTTTATGATCTTCCTTAGAGTCAAGGCCTTGCTTTCTATGAAGCAAGTTAAACCTACATCATGAACCTAAATAAGGTAACTGAATTCCATGGAACGTTGTGCTATTGGTAACGGAGCACGAGATCATCCAGTGCTCTGTGCAGCTCCTGAAGGAGGCAAGAGGACAGACTTGAACCACCCTCTGAGGAGGACCAGAGGGGTAGTAGCCACCCAGGGTTCATAAGCTACATTCAGCAGTGCCTCATGGTGCGGGGGACCTTCCCTAAAAGCACTGCAGTAGGTCTAAGCCTCCGCCAGCTTCCATACCCTCTGCCTTTCAACGTAGCTGTGTCCCACCATTCCCACTGTGGATGGAGCTCCTGGAATAGTGGAAGGACAAGTTGAAAATGGCCACTGTCAAGGAAAAATCTGATTTATATGTACACACACCATCTGGACAGAACGGTAAAGGGTGAGGATTTCATCTGAAGAAGCTGGCGTGCGGATATGGGCTTGTGTCAGAAAGGAAGAGGCTATGGGAGCAGGTAGTATAGGCGTGTGAACATTGGCGGAACGGAATGTCACTTACAGGAACGTTCGTGTTGCATTTTAACCTGTGTCTACCTCCAATCCTCACTTTCTCAACTGCAATACATCATGGTGAGCTCAAGATGCACAAAACCGGTCTGTCGATTAATCACTCTTGCTGGTTGGCTAGCAGGCAACACATTTTATTCACATCTTGTTTCAAGGTCTCCATGAACCAATTATTTTGGAACCAACTCACTAATAGCCAAACTAAAACCAGTTTGTAAAATTATTAGATGACATGCTATAATCAGAAAATATAGCTGCGTATGCAAAAGTTTATAAACAGAAAACTCTCAAATGCAGTGACCATCATTAAAAAACTTACCAATTTCCGCCTACGTTATTTTACTGTGGCAAAGTATATCTTATATGTAATATATAATGGCAATCACCCGTATGTATTAACCTTAGACGTTAAAATAAGCTTTCAAGATCAGAAGGGTGACTGCACAACTTCATATTATAGACCACTGAATCCATTCACTTCTTGATTGAAAAATTTGAGAGTGGTTCTCAAGCGCGACAAGATGGAACAGCTTTTAAACGTTAGGAATCCTATAAATGAATATCTCATTTAATATCATTTCTCACGTTCCATTCATTATTAGTGACTTCTTGGTTTCGTATCTTTCCTATCTTGGTATCTTTCTTTTTAATTTGATTTTTGTGCCTATATATTGTTTAAACTTGAGTTAAGCTTTTAAGAGAGAACAACAAACCCTCCACCATGTCTCTGTGTTGGACAAGGAAATGCGAGGCCTGAAAAAAATAAGAGTTTTCAGACTTCCCTGTGTAACACACTTGTAAAGCGTGTGTTACGTCCTCTGTTAGGGTATGTGTGGTGATCCCCAGGGGTACCCAGAGTTGTGAGGCACCATCTGCCTTAGCGTGAGGCAGTCTTATCCATACCTGCCGCGGATCAGCTCCCTGAAACCACCAGCCTCCAGGAGCACAAGATCTGCCTTCCAGGACTCCACAGGCCTTGCTCTCTCTGTACAGTCTAATGAAAGGCACAAACCAAGCCTAGAGTCCGCTCAGCATTCCCTGTCACGCGAAGCCCCTTATCCAATGGGTGGGGGGGGGGAGGTAGGAAACCTCATAAAGATGCTCTTAATTTTTTCCTTTTACTCCCCACTAAAAATGCCTTACACAGTGTTTATTTCAACTCCGTATCTGTGCATCTCCTTTCCTGCGTCACCCACCCCCACCCTAGAGGATGAAATCTAAATGAATTTTAAGTATTTAATTGATGTTGCAGCTTTTCAGAAATGTATATTTTGCATGGACAGTGAAACTGGCCTAATCTTTTTCAGCATTGCTATTGTCTGTCTCTTTGCCTAGCTCTGCCGCACTAGCACTGTCCGGTTTTCAGGGATCCGGCCAATAGCACAATACTATTGTGTTTGTGGGGTTTTCCCTCATCCACAAGCGCCCAGGGAAAAAAGTGGGGGGGGTGTTTGTTTTTCTGTTTTTATTGTTTTATTTATATATATTTAGATTTTGTAACTTTAAAAAAATTGAGCCTCACCTAAGCTGACAGCATCCTTTCACACACATTCGGATTTCTTATTTGGATATCAACATAAGGAAGGATACGTTATTGCCTTACTCCGCAGAAGAAAAGGCTGTCATTTCAAAGGCCCCAATCCTGTAATGAACTGAACATACGCACAGGAGTCTCACCTGCACAACGCTCACTGCAAGATCAGGCTTAAGAAACTATGAGGAGGAAAGATTGCGCTGTAAACCACTGGGCAGTTCAGAGGAGCTCCATCATAGACTTCCTGTGGGACTGTAAGTTCCAACCTCTTTAGGCCTCCATTTCTCCATCTATAAAACGGAGACAGGAATACTCCCCCCCCCCCCTCAAAGGGGCTTGTCAGATTTCTTCAACTGATTTAACAATTCTTGAATATCTGTAGAGCGCTATGAGATTTTCTGATGCAAGGTGCTACAATCAGGCAGAAACAAGGCAACAGGTATCCTTGTAGCATCAAATCTCTTCATAGGTTAAGACTGAACACACAAAACGGAGCCTTCTTTAGTCTACGATCCCTCATAATTAGGCTTGGCAGAATTTGATTTTTTTTTAAATAATTTTGATGGATAATATCGGTGTTTATTTTTAAGCATTTTTTCTATTTGTATCCATTTAAATTTTTACAGTTGCAAGAAACTATGGCAGTGTCAGATAATTATTTCATGACAGTTTCTAATAAGTTCTCAGGAAGCATATTTTTTAACTTTCCCTCTCTGTACATTTCAATGTTCATCAATGGAAATATTTTGTTCATCGTTTACCGATGCTCCCCGATAAAAATTGAATCCTTCCACCTTCTAAGCTTACTCACAACGCAGGACTTGCCCTCTACTGTGCTTGGTGCCTTAGTTGACAGATTCCATTCCCCTTTGGTCCAAAAGGGAATTTGTATTTACCATTTGCCTACAAAGATCTAATTCCGGACTTCTGGCTGTGAGCTTCTGTCCATCCATTAGAGACCGAACTGAACATTCATCTGTCAGCAAACCTGCTGTTTGCTCTCTCAAGAGGGCAGGCTTTTACGAAGCAAGTTGGAGACACTTCCTTCTCCCAGAGCTCACAAACCTGATGCAATAAGAGACGTCCAGCCTGCTCCAGTTCTCTGGTTGTTCACAATGATCACTTAACAGTTTATAATAAGCCCATGGGGTGGGGTGGGAGGGCAGGAAAGTGGGTGCAAAGAAAACCTATGCAGGATGCAATCTGTATTTTTATTTTTTAATTAAAGGGTTTTTTAAGCGAACTGAAGCTCTGGTGAGAGATGCTCCACCAACAGGCCTGCAGACCGATGCGCTGGAAAACTGTTTATCCAAGGGACAGCAAAGGCAGGAGGACTTTAGGCTACCTCCACTCTGTGTCTCCTGCCACTGTGACACAACCCGGAGGGTGGAACCCCTTTCCAGGGCTGAGAAGGGAATTCAGCCTCTGTAAGTGATTCAGTCCAGACCTTTCCACCCAAAGCTGGCAATAAGGGTGTCAGTCACAAGGGTGGTTTGTTTGGTGTACACATCTGTAGGCTGGGTGAATTGTAAAATAAAGTTTTAAGTGGTGCATAGGACTTGCGCTGGCCCTCTGCTAGGGGTGCCAACTTTCTTATCGCACAAAAACAAGCACCCCTGCCCCTCCCCTTCTCCAAGGACCCGCCCCTACTTGCTCCATCCCCCCTCCCTCCATCGCTCGCCCTCCCCCACCCTCACGCACTTTCACCGGCCTGGGACAGCGTCTTGCGGTGTGGGAAGGGGGTCAGGGCTCTGGCTGGGAGTACAGGCTCTGGGGTGGGGCAGGGGATGAGGGGTTTGGAGTGATGGAGGGGGCTCCAGTCTGGGGTAGGGTGTTGTGGAGGTGCGGGCTCCAGGAGGAGGGGACTCCAGGTTGGAGTGGGGGGGTTGGGGTACAGGAGGGGGTTCAGGGTCCCAGTGGCTCTTACCGTGGCTCCCAGAAAGCAGCTGCCAGTTTCCTGCAGCCCCTGCATGGGTGGCCAGGGAGGCTCCGTGCGTTCTGCTCGCACCTGCAGATGCCACCCCCACAGCTCCCACTGGTCACAGTTCCCGGCCAATGGTAGCTGCGGAGCTGGCCCTCAGGGTGGGGACAGCGCGCGGAGCCTCCCTGGCCCCCCATGCACCTAGGAGCCACAAGGACCCTATGGCTGCTTCCGGGAGCCATGCGGACCTAGGGCAGGCAGGGAGCCTGCCTTAGCCCCAAGCCCCCTCTATGCCGCCGACCACACTTTTAACAGCCCGGTCGATGGCGCCGATCAGAGCCGCCAAGGTCCCTTTTTGACCAGGCATTCTGGTCGAAAACCAGACGCCTGGCAACCCTACCCTCTGCACAGGGGTGAAATTACTCCTAAGTATGTCTGCAGTGGGGAAGTGACTGCACCATGCATAGACTAGGGTTGCCACCCGCCTGGTTTTTATCCAGAGAGGCCAGTTTTCGGGGATCTGGCCACGCTAAATGGCACTGGAACCAAAAGCCCGGTTACCGCAGGGCGAGGGGAGGCACCAGGTTATTAACCCGCGCCAGCCCCTGCTCAGCCAGGGCCGCCTCCTACCTGCGGGCAGGCTCCTTGGGACAATCCAGTGAGTGATGGGGGGATTGGAGAAAAGGAGCAACAGGGGCTGGGCCTTGGGGGCAAGAGGCAGAGAAGGGAGAAGGGCCTGGGCGGGGGGATGAGGCAGAGACAGGGAAGGGGCCTCGAGGAAAGAGGCCATGCAAGGGGCGGGGCCTCGGGGAAGGGGCAGGGCCTCGGGGGTCCAGTTACCAGCAATTAGAAAGGTGGCAACCCCAGCATAGACATACCCAAGCTAGCTTTGATTTTGCTAACTCAAGTAACAACAGCAGTGAAGCCAAGGTAGCACAGGCAGCAGCCACTGGAGTATGTACACAAGGTTGGAGGACTCTAGCCCATGCTGCCACCCATGCTGCTGCAACTAGCTTTGATCTAGCTCTGGTATGTCTACATGTGCTGTAACCACCTCTCCCGACTGCAGTGTAAACATACCCTCAGGGATCCACCAGGCCTCAAGCTCAGCAATCAGAGGGTAACAACTTTCATTCACTGCCTAAAAATCTGCATTCTAGTCCGGTGCCCCAGATAGGCATGGTTCAGTACCCCACTTCCAGGCCCCTAAGCTATGCAGGCTGTGTTCTTCTGGATGTGAAAGAGGCAATTCGAGGTGTTACAAAGCTCCGCATACCGTCCCAATCAATTTCAGACCCACTCAGCACAGCTGCACTGAAAAGAACTTTTTCGACATCTTCATCCCTTACGTGTAGGTTTTTACCATTATTCCCACTGAAATCAATGTCATTGCTTGCAGCAGTAACGTTAATCATATGTGTAAGTCTTGGCAGTATCATGGACCACACCAATGACTTGTTGGGAATAGGGGAAACAAAGGCAAACAGAAGGAAAGTGACTTGTTCGAATAAAGTCAATACTCTTTTATATATGTCTGTGCAGCGCTTTGCATGATTAGGTCCTCATCCTAATGAGGGTCTCTGTATGCTACTGTAACAACAACAATTCATTTTGTTGGGAGCTCAGAGTTGAGCCACTCATCTGGTGTTGTTCGTGTGTTTGCTTTTGTTAAAACATTGTTAATAAAAATGGCTTTGAGACCAAAACAAATTCTAACATGGAAAAATTTCATTTTGGACAACATTTTCCAGTTTTTACTTGAAAAACCAGAAGTCACATTTTTTTCCTAAAAATTGTTGTTTAAGGTAAAAAGTTTTGGTTTTCCGTTTTCAAAAAGCAATGTTTTTAGACGTAGGTTTTTTAAATCTGGGGGAGAGGGAGGAATCAAATTCATGGAAAAAATTCAAACATGAAATTTTTCAAATTTTCCCAGGAAAAATAATTGGCATTTTTCTAATAGCTCTAATACCAAACATGTCACATGCCTTTTGGAAAAGTGGAACATTCAGATTAACATTGTATGTAGCTTTTTGCCTCTGTACACATACACAAACAGAGACAAACACACAGCTCTCTTCACACCTGTGCAATCCCAGTGAAGCAAATTTGTTTACAATTCAGATATTTGAATAGGGTTTTGGGATCCACTAGGTGTACGTTGCTCTGTCAATACAATATCATTATTACAATTGTATGAAGGATGCCTGAGTGCTCATTTCAGGGTCTACTGTAAATGCACCAATCACTTTCCCTAGCAAACTAGCTTTTTTCAATTAATAAGGCAGAAACTGCAGTTTTAGCTCCTATGGGGATCCAATGCATTGAGCTGCGGGTATTGTGTTTCTAGTTACTCCGTCTCAAGCTGTGCAAGCAATATGGAAACTGTGTCTCCAGTCACTATACCTTACTAGATTACCGCTGTGTCTGCTATGCTATGAGCTGGCTAACAAGCATCTGACTTTACTGCCCTGCATAACAGAAAGAAAAACCTAAGCCTCAAAGCCCACAGGTGCAAAGAGCTCAATACCACAACAATGAGGCACAAAGCAGTGAGAACAACAGGGCCGGCCAAAAGAAGGCAACACACCTGCAGCTCTCCTCAACAATACACCAAAGTGTGGCAAGCTGGAATGATGATCACATAGCAGCTGTCCACCAGGAAGCCCTAGCAGAGGAAACAGCTGCCACTTCAAACCATTCAACTCCCCAGAGAGGAGGTGAGACTGAGATGTTTGCAAGGCTGTTATGTTGAAGGGTTTGGGTGGGGGAGGCCGATGCAAGGAGAAATTCTACTCCAGATTAATGAGTGTTTCAATAGAATAAATCATTATTAGCTGCTACTAATAATTTTAAAATTGATGTAACTTCACATTTAACACCACTGACTTAAGCTTAGTACTGTACCTCAAAACTCTCCTACTGCAGTGCAATAAACAGCTTTCACTTCTCTGCAACCCTGCTTGGCTCCTCCCACTCCCCCCTGGACTTTCTCTTTCTGTCCCTCCCTTCCCTCCACTCTCTGCTGTCATATGAGCTCCTCCTTCAGGTCCCTCCTTTAAACTACACCAACCACTTGAGAAAGTCATTTACGTGGAAGCTGGAGGTTGTCGGTACCTCTCTCATTTATTTTTTTCCTGCCTGGAAATTGCAGCTAGACAAATTCAGTCTGGAAATAACACGGACATTTTTAACAGGGAGGGCAATGAACCACTGGAACAATTTATCAAGTGTTGTGGCGGATTGTCCATCACTGGCCATTTTTAAATCAGGATTGGATGTTTTGCTACAAGATCTGCTCTCGGGATTATTCTGGGGAACTCCTAAGGCCTGTGTGATACAGGAGGCCAGACCAGATGATCACAATGGTCCCCTCTAGCTTTGGAATCCCTGAATTGACCAAAATCATCTCCAGCCCTGGGTGCCACCAGAACAGAGCCATTTCATACCTAACGTCTTTCACTTACTCCCTGACCAGGGGCGGCTCTAACCATTTCGCCGCCCCAAGCACGGCGGCACGCCGCAGGGGGCGCTTTGCCGGTCCCCAGTCCCACGGCTCCGGTGGACCTCCCGCAGGCGTGCCTGCGGATGCTCCACCGAAGCCGCGGGACTGGCGGACCCTCCGCAGGCACGCCTGCGGGAGGTCCACCGGAGCCGCCTGCCGCCCTCTCGGCGACCGGCAGAGCGCCCCCCACGGCATGCCACCCCAAGCATGTGCTTTGCGTGCTGGGGCCTGGAGCCGCCCCTGTCCCTGACAATGTGAAGTAGAAACTTAAAATTACACTGTTCTACCATCCAGGACTTTGGACCAGTGCCATAAAATCACTGCTAGATGGAGAGAGACCAGTGGCAACTTTAAAAGTCTTATTCCTCACGAACCATCAGGGCTAGAAATGTGTGCTGCACATCTATACAATAATACCTCTGAGAGGCTTAGTGGTCTAATGGGTAGGACACTAGACTGGACCGGGACTCAGGAAATCTGGGTTCTTCTCCCACCTCTGCAACCGACCTGCTGGCTGACCTTGGGCAAGTCACTTGTCTTCCCACCTTTCATCTGTCTTGTCTATTTAGATCGCATCCTCTTCAGGGCAGGGACTGTATCATTACTCTGCATTTGTACAGTGACCTGCGCAATGGGGCCCTGACCTTGGCGGGGGCCACTATAACAAATATTATTCATTATTATTATTAATAATAATAACTATAACAGTAATAACACCTCTACTAAGAAGGGAATCCCATTCAAACCACACAGCTTTCTTTTCTAGCTCTGGCAGCTCATGAGAAGTGCAAATTTTTTCTAAGGTCCTTTCCCTGTGATTAGCTTCTTACACCCCTGGAATTCCCACCAGCTCTTTGGAACACCTATTCAGAGAATCGCTGGAGAAAAAACAAATGCTACATCCAGTAACCAAAATGTTGTAACCCCAGCTTTCAAACAACAATGTATGAATCAGCTCCACTGGGTCTGAGAAGCAGTGGCTGATAAAATCATGTTGCAGCTGAAATGTGGAGCGGGTGGGAGAGGAAGGGAGGTGTTTGCAGGAAGCAAGAGGGCAATCAGAATGCCATGACTTAAAAAAATTCTGATACTTATTTTAACCTTGAAGGCTAGAAACATTCTGGTCAGACCATTACAATTATTTTCAGACAAGGCTTAAAAAAGGTACCAGACACCTAGTAGCCAGAGCCAGATGTGGAAAAGGAAGAAGGCAAAAGACTCCAATAGTGAGGCCAAGGGGACAACAACCTGGCGAGAACGCCCACCTACTAGGAAGGGGGAAGTTACTGGGATCTTTACCATGGCACCAGGTACCTGGACCCTGCTTAGGGAGCCATTTTAGATATCAGTCTCCAGCTAGTAGGTGTGGTAAATGTGAAGCTCCACCATCTCACACATAAACACACATGTATCAGAGGGGGAGCCGTGTTAGTCTGGATCTGTAAAAGCAGCAAAGAATCCTGTGGCACCTTATAGACTAACAGACGTATTGGAGCATGAGCTTTTGTGGGTGAATACCCACTTCGTCGGATGCATGCATCCAACGCATACATCCGACGAAGTGGGTATTCACCCACGAAAGCTCATGCTCCAATACGTCTGTTAGTCTATAAGGTGCCACAGGACTCTTTGCTGCATAAACACACATGGTGCTTGAAAGGAGAAGGACCAGTGTTATATGGCTCCGGGGCCTCCTGGCCACTGCAAGGATGAGGAGAAAAGGTCTGATACACTACACACACAACCCTTCATGAACATCACCACTGCCTACCACTGTCAGTGACTATAGCTTTCTGCAGCAGCACAAAACTGACATAGATGAGATCTTCACTGCTTCCCAGCAAAGCTCTGAGCAGCAGCAGAGGCATGGAAACAATCTTCCTGAGTCTGCAGACAATACTGCAATGTTTTTCCATTTGATTTACACTTGGAAGGTTATCTCCATAGCCATGAGAACTGGGAACCATTTATTCTAACAAACTCGTGCATCCTGCAGAAAATGATGACTTAAGCCATGCCAATCTCTAGGGAACTCTGCCCATTTCTTATCAAGTGTGTGAGATTTTTCAGGGCCCTGCTTTCAGGATCAGTAACCCCCTTCCAAGCACTGGTCTTAAAAACCATGGATCCGAGTCAATCTCAATCCTCAACAACAAATATGTTATTTTACTCTCAGCAGGGCCGGCTCTAGGCACCAGTGCTCCAAGCATGTGCTTGGGGTGGCACTTTCAAAGGGGCGGCACTCCGGCTCCTTTTTTTTTTTGCTTGGGGCACAAAATGCCGGGAGCCAGCCCTGAGCAAAGGTGAGTTGTGGCGGTGGCGGGCGCAGGGAGGGCCGCAGGAAGTAACCCGGGGGCGGGGGGGGACAGAGGAACCACTCCCCCCCACAGCTCACCTCCACTCCACTGCCGCCTGCTCCCCCAAGCACGCCACCGCTCCGCTTCTCCGCCCTCCCTCCCAGGCTTGCCGCGCGAATCAGCTGTTTTGCGGCAAGCCTGGGAGGGAGCTTGAGGCGGCAAAAAACTTGGAGCCGGCCCTGACTCTCAGTGTGTAACTGAAAAAGCAAACACCACTTTCCTCCCTGGTAGCTGTTTACACTCTATTCTTACTTTCATTTAGGTGGAAGTGTTTAAATTATACAGACAAATTGCATCCTTGCCCTTCTGCATTAAATATTAAAACTGATGTTTTTTGTTGTTCGGTCTTCCAATATCCTTTTTACAAAGGAATGCCTGCTGCAAACAGAGTGTGTTCTACTTTCCATTAGTGTTGTTCTATATGAATTATTATATTACACACATCTATCTTTCCCTCTGATCTCAGTACAACATTAAACCTTTCTTTGATAATGGAAGTTTACAACAGTCACTGTATCTCTCCTACCACAGCGTTTCTTTTATGCAAACACAACTCTGAACAAAGATCTCCTTTTATGCCAGAACGTACAAGACCTTTCATATTATCTATTGTAGTAAATATAGCACTAGATGAACTAAACACATGCAGTAAAAGGAGAATTTAACGGAATGGAAAGTTAGTAAATCTTGGATGACGGATTAAATTCTAGGTCACAGCTTGAGATGCTTGCTGTTTTTGTTTACTGGGACAGCTTTGGGACCAAAAGTGTGTGAGGATTTAAGGTGACCAGCAAACAGAAAAAACTGTGTGTATGTGTGTGACGCTCCCCTCTGATGTTATCTGGATCGGTGATCTGCTAGGTCACTCCAATCCTCGACTCTGGGAGCCAGCCTTACCCTGCTCCGCTGTGAGAACCCCCACGCCAGAGCTATTCACGCACAGCCTCTGGCATGTAAGCTGCTTCCAGCTACTTGCAACCGAATGACACTAGCCGGTATCTCCGGTCAGCTGTGTGACTGCTCCCCTTCAGGAGGTCAGTTACACACTTCCTTCTTAAAACCTGGGTCACAGGCTGAGTGCCTGGGTGCACAGATGCTGACCCAGCCATCCTCCTAGTGTCCTGGGCATCCTGCCCTGAGTGACCAGTGAGGAGACATTCCTGTACCCCCACTATTCCTTCCCCAGTTTCCTCCTCTGGGCCCCATCCTAAGACACATTTCTCTGTGTTTCCTAGAAAAGGATCTGTCTCTTCTTCAGCTGCAGAACTCTGCCAGCTAACAACTGGGACTTTTCCTTAATCACTGAGGACACCTCTCCTGCCCCTGTGTGAGAGGGCATGTTGCCTTCTGCTGGAAAGGAGCTAGTCTCAGCCCGTCCCACACTTGGAAGCACCCTGCTTCCCTGGGTTACAGAGTTACCACTGAGGATTCCTGTTTCTCAGATTCCCTGCCCCTTTTCTGGGCTCTCCTCTGGGACACATTTCTCTCTGCTCCCTAGAGCCAGGTCTATCTCTGGTTCAGCTGCAACCTGCTGACAGCTAACAACCTGGACAGTTCTCTCCCTGGCAGGCGTTACACCCCCATCCCCTCCTGATGTGGTGTTGCCTCCAACTGCGGTGCAGGAGTTGTTCTCAACCACTCTCCCACCTGGAAGCATGTGGCTTCCCTCGCTGCAGAAGAATCAAGGAGACTCTCTCTCATTATCTCAGCAGTTCCTGAGACCGTACCCTTTCCCTCGGGGGTCCCAGCATAAAACTCCTTTCTGCTGCAGGTAAATACTTTAACCTGAGCTACATGGAAAAAAACATTACCCAGGAGCAGGTGGAATAGGAGGTGCTCCATTACCCCCACACAAACCACTTTCCAAACCTTCCCACACCACATGGATTTTATCTAGTGGTATGAGGAATCTGCTTTCGCCCACCCCCACAATCTCTGCCATTTGGCCAGGTAACATACTAGCCTTTGGGACCACACTCTGCTTAACCAGAGAGATCTGGGCCCCTGTATTCCTCTCCCCTAAGTATTCCCTGCCATCAATTTGGACAGCCTTAATGTGCTTCATATCTGGTTCTGCAGAAGTTAACCTCACAAAACCAATATGACAGGTCTCAATTGCTTGGGGGGGTTTCTGTGTTGAGGACAGCAGAACTAACATGAGCTTCTGTTTGCCTGCTTCCTCCTAGCAGGGCATTTATTCCTCAGGTGGTCAATGGAATTACACTGATAGCACCTTTTGAGCTCTTCTACTTTTACAGGAGATTTTGGATGAGAGTTAGAGGAATGTTTTTGGGTAAGAGAATGTTTAGGCTCCCAACCCCCTTCTCTCTTCCCAGGGGCAAAATGAGATCCTCCCTTCCCACCAGTTTTAAACCCCTCTTCTATGACCTGCCCTCAATAGACGCCTGATTCTGTTTGAAGGCATCAGCTAAAAAAGCCATCTCATCCGCAGACCACAGCTTGGGACCCAGTGAGCTAACCTGAGCTCAGCAGAACCCTGTCCAAGCTGTGCCTTCTGTCAGCAGGATTTTCCAATGCAGTGTCCACTTCTCTTGCCACCTCACCCATGTACTGTTCCCTTCTTCCCTGGCTTCCCCAGACCTTTCAGCTGCCCTTGCTGGGTTCAAGGCTCCTCATAACTTAGCTCCCACCTCTTTTCACCGTCTCAACCACTGCTTGGTCTCCAGCCCAACTGTGCGCACTCCTCCCACTCTCATGGATATCTCTGGAGCTCCCACCCTGACCCAGCCTACCATGTCCTCTCCTCCTTCAATTACTATTTATTTGTTTTCCGCCTAGAGACTCCAATCAAGACCCAGCGCTGGTCAGCAGCAGAAGCAGGAACAGAATCCACATGGCCGAAGTCCAGGGTCCTTGCCACTAAATCACACTTACAAATCCCTTCTACTACGAGGCCAACGTCAGTTGTCCTTCCCACTTTCCCACAAGAAACGAACGAGAGAGATGGCATGAGAAAAAGGTAAGAAAGCCAGACAAAAGACAGGGAATCTCTAGCAGCTTACTTAGAGAAGGGATAGCTCAGCGGTTTGAGCATTGGCCTTCTAAACCAAGGGTTGTGAGCTCAATCCTTGAGGGGACCATTTAGGGAACTAGGGTAAAAATCTGTCTGGGAATTGGTCCTGCTTTGAGCAGGGGGTTGGACTAGATGACCTCCTGAGGTCTCTTCCAACCCTGATATTCTATGAACGGTGTCCCACTAGGAACTGTCCTGACGGGATCGTCTGGAGAACCCAACACATTTTTTCCATCTAATATCTGAGTTTGTGAATATAAAACATCCAGCTATTCACAGTTGAATGCAAGCTACTGCTGAGCAGCCAAGTTTGCCTGCAGTCCTGCTGCCTCAACCAGCATCTAGCCCACTGCTTCACCAAGTGCTTTGAGCCCGAAAAGTACAATAGAAAACCACCGTCTAATTCCATTCACAGTGTTACCAACTCTCATGATTTTGTCACGAGTCTCATGATAATGATCGGTTTCCTTAAAGCTCCAGTGCCTGGAGTCAAGTGGGTGTGTGATGATTTCAGCCTTTATTCTTCAAGACAAAGCAAGTTTCTAGCCCTCGTGGCTGTAGATAAAGCTTTAAAATGTGACCCCAGTGCACCCTAAATGCTCAAAAAGTGGAAGGCAAATAAAGAGAACCCCAAATCTATTATTTTTACATCACCTCATGATTTTAAAGTCAGTCTCATGATTTTTGGTGAGGCTGACTCATGATTTTTGAACATTTGGGGCTGGCAAGACTGTATTTCTTGCTGGCCCCCCAGAAGCAGGGTGCAGCATTAAAGGGGACACAAAGAGAGGGGCCTGGAGTTCTGATTCCCCAGAGGGACTCTACTGCAGAGGGGAGGGAAGAGCAGCCTCAGCTCCCAGATCCAGAGGGGCATGAGTGAAAACAAGTCGGGGCTGAGTGTGCGGCCTGCTCCCCGCACAGTGCTGGGCCATAACAGGTGGCTACGGAGGGGGAGGCAGCAAGGAATGTACCCACAAACGGGGCACTTTTGGAAAGGCCTACCAGCTGCCAGCCCAAGCCGCTCGCAGCCCTGCCACGTGGCACCAGCTTGCCAGTGTGGGTGGAGCTCACGTGACCCAGGCCACTCTGTGCCTGCAGGTTTGGCAGCATTGTCTGAACCAGCCCTGGCAGGGAGCTTGTCAGCTCCAGAGGAAAGCAGGTGGAAGAGCCCCTCAGAGGGCATGGGAGGAGGTGAGTGGCAGGTCAGTGCAGGGTAGGAGAAGGAGATGGGAAAGGGCTGAGCTTTGCCAGCTGATCTATGCCCTGCCTCTCAGCCCCGCAAACCCTTACTCTGACCTGACTTCTTCCTGCATCATAAACAAAACTGTCCCACGCATTTACCCCTTTCCCTGAACCCGCATCTAGTCTAGACGCGATAAATTGACTCCCGAGCCCTCTCCCATCGACTCCTGTACTCCAGCGCCACGAGAGGCGCAGGCGGAGTCGATGGGGGAGCGGCAGCAGTCAACTCACCGCGGTGAAGACACCACGGTAAGTCGAACTAAGTACGTCGACTTCAGCTACGTTATTCACGTAGCTGAAGTTGCGTAACTTAATCAATCCCCACCTGCTAGTGTAGAGCAGGGCTATGTCTTTATACCTCACCTGTCACCACAGTTTCCTATAGAGAATGGCAGCATGGCTGAGAGATCTGCCCATGCAAATGGATGACAGAGACTCCTCTGTTATAATACTGGCTCTGCCACCAACTCCCTCGGTGGCCATGGGCAAGTCATTGTCCCTCACTGTACTCCGTTCATCTCTCAAATAAGGAGATACTTACCTGCCCTGCAAGGGTTAATTAAACACGGACAGTGCTTTGAAAAGTAGAGCAGAACATAGGGATAATAATGCTTAGTGCTAACACCTGTCCTAAATGACTACATCAAATATATCAGCTGAAGTAGCCTCAGAGTAGAGAGCATTTCAAGCTCAAGTTCAGACAGAATTTGACTATATGTTTTAAAAGAGTCACTTGTGGGAAAGGTCAGCCATGGCCTCTACAGGTGGTTCCACTCCATTTGTATTGTTAAAAAAAATCAGTCAGGCTTTAACAAATCCACCTAAGTGAACCTTGACTCTACTCCCATCCCGACTCCCTCTGCTCATACTAGATAGTCTCTTTGGCCACCCACACGTTCGTGTTACTGTCAGTGCAAGTGCCTTCTCCTCTGCATCTCTCCTCAGAGCTAAACACCCAAATGCTCCATCTAATTGCAAATCTCAGCAGAAAGCATCGTGTTCCTCCCTTGCCTCTTCATTTCTAGCTCCCTCTATTATCATTTAACGCTGGGTTCCATTTTTAAATAAAAGTCACCATACAGGATGGAGGCCTTATACCAGAAGAAAGCCAGCGGAAGCTGAAGATGCTCAACACCTCACATGTCCGGGCCCTTACTCTAGATCTGGTGTTCAGGAGTGTTTTTGCAAAGAGCAGCCCTTTAACCCCCCCTCATCGGCATGTTCCTACTGCCCTGGTTCTGATAATTGCCACTACAAAGCAAACTTATGTGAGTCACCATGTGCTCTGTTTAATTCAGGCCATTCACAGGGTCTGGAGAGAGTTCATTTTCCTTAGTCTTATTATCCTTCCTCTGCCACTCAAGAGCTTTAAAGATGTAGCATCTGGTTTACAGGAGTGTTCTGTGCACTAAAAAGGGAAGGACAGCGGAAGAAAAATATTTACAAACCAAGGAGGCAAAACATAAAGCTTACAATTACTTGACATGACATATGGTAAATAAGAGACAGAAAAAGGCTTCTAAGGTTTGTACAAGGCCTGGATTTGTCCTTCCACACTTTCCAAGGATCAACAATGCATGTTCCACGCAGTTGCCATCTCCCATAGAAACAGCCCACCTCCCCCACGTTAACATTTCATAATTTTTCAATCAGAAATGACATTTTAGAACTGAACTTTTTTCAACAACTTCCTGCTCTCCTAACACAGAGACAAGAATAATACGAAATCTCTGTCTTAAACATAACAATCAATATCATCGGGGGAGGGAATTCTATTGATTGAGCCATTTAACCAAGGTATTTAAACCCTGATGCAGAATATAAGTGCTATGCATTAGCTATTTAAAAGCACCTAATTCTAGCTTTATAGCTTTTTCCTTTCTCCCTACTTCAGCTCAATTCAAAAATCACATTGCACTGAAATATTTTTTACTCTTTATGTCACCAGGGATAACAATATCCAGTGGCCGGAAGCTGAAGTCAGCAAAGATCAGAAGGGAAATCGGATGCACGTTTTTAACACTGAAGAAAATTAACAACTGCAAACATTCACCAACGGATGTGGTAGATTCTCCATCACTTGTGGTCTTTAAACCAAGATTGGATGTCTTTCTAAATGATCTGCTGTAGCTCACCCAAAAATTAGGGGCTCGATGATGGACTGCTTGTTGACATTTTAAGGTCTGTGTTCTGCAAGAAATCAGAGTACAGGAACACTATTGTTCCTTCTGGTTTTAGCAATCTATGAAAAAATGTACATGTGATAAGTAAAGTGAGAGAAAGATACACACAGACTACAGGGATTCTACAAACCCCCAAGAACATTCTCCTCCTTACTCACGTGACTCTGATTAAGTAGGGCACATGAGTTTTCACTACAGCTGGGTGAAATATTTGCAACCAAGCCTGAAAACATGTGGTCTAATGAAAATCCTGTAGTTCATCCTAGATTTGTTAACGTTTTCACTGAGATTCTGTACCTCAAAGTAGCACCCTGGAATCCCCATATTCACCTCTGTCGTATAATTATGATGTGTTTTGTACAAAGCATACCCTGTGAGGAATCATTTTAAAAGTCTTGATCTGTTCAACACTAATATCCTGTTGGATTGTATGTGAAGTTATGAAGTATTGTTATATGTGACTGAAATATGTTGTGAGGTTGGGAACACCCAGGGCATACAACAAAAGGGTAGCAGACAGGACTTAATGGCTCATCAACACCCAATCCACTATCCCAGAGACTTCTCAGAGAAAGCATGTACACTATGGACTAACACAGGATGTTTCTAGTCTGCTGGAAAAAAAGTATAGAAGAGGGAGAGTGACTTCATCACTTCAGGGCCGCCCAGAGGATTCCAGGGGCCCGGGGTCTTCGGCGGCGGGGGGCCCTTCCATTCCGGGACCCGTCGCCGAAGTGCCCCGAAGACCCGCGGCGGGGCCCCCCGCCGCCGAATTACCGCCAAAGCGGGACCCGCTGCCGAAGCGCAGCCAGGTCTTCGGCGGTAATTCGGCGGAGGGGGGCCCCCACCGCGGGTCTTCGGGGCACTTCGGCGGCGGGTCCCGGAAGGGAAGGGCCTCCCGCCGCCGAATTACCGCCGAAGACCGGGCTGCGCTTCGGCGGCGGGTCCGTCTTCGGCGGTAATTCGCCAGTGGGGGGTCCTTCTGCCCCAGAGCGGAAGGACCCCCCGCCGGCGAAGACCGGGAGCGAAGAAGCTCCTGCGCCCGGCCCCGCAAGAGTTTTCCGGGGCCCCCGGAGCGAGTGAGGGACCCCGCTCCAGGGGCCCTGAAATCTCTCGTGGGGGCCCCTGTGGGGCTCGGGGCCTGAGGCAAATTGCCCCTCTTGCCCCCCCCTCTGGGCAGCCCTGCATCACTTTGCCTCTTCCCCGCTCCTCCCCTCTACCTCATCTCAAGACCTGGAAAATCATCTGGAAGAAAAAAAACTTTGAACTGGGGAGTTTGGTCCCAGGCTGGAATATGGTTCAGTCTGTGTATTGAGGCACTGGAAGCTGCTTGTACCATCTGTTAGGATGAGACGTGTCTTGATTCAAATCTTGCTTAGTCTATTTAAATTAGAATTTTGACTGCAAATGTATTTTTGTTTCTTATGTAACCAACTCTAATCTCTCTGCCTGCTACTTATAATCACTTAAAATCTCTCTTTCCGTAGTTAATAAAGCTGTTTTATATTTCACCTAAAACTCTGTGTTTTGGGAGAAGTGCTTGGGGGAACTCCGCTCAGACTACAAAGGCAAGTGTATGTCCATTTCGCACTGAGGGAGTGGCGAGCTACCTAATGAACTTTCACTGGCCAAGGGAGTCTTGAGCACTGAGTTCTGGGGTGCAAAGCTTGGAGCTGGGGGGAACTGGCTGGAGCCTCTCTAGTGATGGTTCATGAGTGGCTGGGAGAGCATCCATGTAACCAAGTTGAGTGTGTTCCTACCTGTGGGTGGCTGTGTAAGTGCAGTGCCTGTCAGAGGCTTGTAGCTTGACATGAGCATCAGAGTGGGAGGGACAGCCAAGGCTGGTGGGTTTGGAGGATTCAGCAGTCCCACAGTCCAAGTTGCACCCCAGGGACCCCATCACGGGTTCACAAACCTTTCCTACAAACTGGGGCTCAGTTCGGAGCCAACCTGGGCCAGTTTATTTTTTGTACCACAGTGGCCATGGGCACCCATCAGGGCCCAGTGATGCTAGGCATCAAGCAGAAACAAAACAAAGACAGAGCTTGCTATGTGCACATCAGGCAACAGGGGGATACAGAGGGACTCGTCCTAACCATGAAAAATTCACAACAGTTTAGTGGTGGAAAAAAAGCTGAAATAGTGATTTCAGATGAGATTTGTTTTCTGAGATTGTAACAAATCTATGATCACCTAGGATTTCACCATGGGCATAGTTACTCAGCACTTCACTGCTGCAATCAGGATAAAGAGAATTCCAATTCACCTGTTTCAAAAGCGGAGCTAATAAGATTATCACTGTTTACCTGTAAGCAGTATAGAGTCTTGGAAACACAGCAGACTAGTTCTGGGTCTGTTCAGTGGAGAGCAGCGTTATGCGCCCATGAGCACGTGCACAAACATACACAAGTCCATCACATTATTTTAAAAAGTCCTTCACTATTTCACAACCACCACTTCAGATTATTAAAAACTGACATGATTTTTAAAACGTAATCAGCTTTTTATTCTACTGATATGCTGATGGTTTGCACTGGCACCTCATTTACCTTGGACAGTGGAATTAGAGTGGTGAATTATAGTGGAGAATCCACCACTTCCCTTGGTAGTTTGCTCCAACGGTTAATCACCCTCACTGTTAAAAATGTGTGCCACATTTCTAATTTGAATTTGTCTGGTTTCAGCTTCCAGTCACTGGCGCTTATTAGGGCTTTCTTCTCTAGATTTAAGAGCACTTTAGTGCTGAATGTTTTCTCTCCACAAAGGTATATACACTGTAATCAAATCACCTCTCAGTCTTCTTTTTGATAAGCTAAACAGATTAAACTCTTGAATATTCTCACGGAAAGCGTTCTTCACAGCCCTCAAGTTTTGTGGCTCATTTCTGAACCCACTCCAATTTTTCGATAATCTTTTTAAAATGCAGGCACCAGAACTGGATGCAGTATTCCAGTATCGGTCTCATCACCGCTGAATACAGAGGGAAAATAACCTCCTTCCTCTGACTCACTACCCCCATTTATGCATCCCAGGATCACATCCGCACTTTTTGCCACGGCATTGCACTATGATTCCTAAATCCTCTTTAGAGTCCTGCTTTCCACAGTACAGCCCCCCCCCCCATTCTGAAGGGACGGCCACGTTCCTTGTTCCTACTCTGCATTTAGCTATATTAAAATGCATTTTGCTTGAATGTGCCTAGTTTAACAAGTGATCTAGATCAATCTGTATGACTGCCCTGCCCTCATCATTATTTATGACCACACTGCCAATCTTTGTGTCATCTGCAAATTTTATCCACAGTGATTTACTTCCAGATCACTGATAAAGATGTTGAATACCATCAGGCCTAGTACCAATCCCTGCAGAACCCCACTAGAAACACCCCCATTCAATGAGGATTCCGCACTGATGACTACTTTTTGAGTTCCATCAATTAGCCTGTCCTTAACCCACTTAACATGTGCTTTAATGATAGCGGATAGTACTCATTTTTTAATCAGAACATTGTGTGGTATTAAGTCAAGCACATTACCAAGTCTAAATATGCCTTTTTCGACCAAATTTGTAATCTCAAAGAATGAAATAAGGCTTGTTTGAAAAAAACTATTTTCCATAAAACCATGTTAACAGGCATTAACTTTATTTCTATCCTTTAATTCTTGAATCTCAGATCAACTTTTCCATTTTTTTGACAGGACTGATGGCAGGCTAAGTTACCTGGGCCACCCTACTTATCTTTTTGAATATTGGCATAACATTTACACTCTTTCAGTCTTCTGGAATTTCCTTGGTATTCCAAGATTTAAAAATTACATCAGTGATATAGAGATCTCCTCGGCCAACTCTTTTAGGGCTCTCTCGTACAAGTTATCCAGGACTGCTGAGTGAGAGATGTTCATCCCTGGTAGATGTTATTTAACATTTTCCTTGGTTACTAATAGACTAGAAAGTACTTCACCATCCACATGTGATACAAATACAACATCTGACTTCTTTCCAAATAGACAACAGAAATATTTATTGACCATTTTTGCCTTTTCTGATTCATTATGAACAACTTTACCATCTCCATCTAATAATGGGTCTATGCCATTGCTAGGATTTCTTTTGTTCATAATATAGTTAAAAATTCCTTTTATTTATCCTTAGCCCAGCCAGCCATGGATTTTTCCCTAATGTGTTTACCATCCCTTATCAATTTTCTGTGATTCATATCATCTAATTTATATCAATAGCTATTTCCCTTTTCCATTTGTTATATATTATCTTTTTACTTCTAATTACTGCCTTTGCTTTGCCACTGAACCAGGATGCAGAGTAGCAGCCGTGTTAGTCTGTATCCGCAAAAAGAACAGGAGTACTTGTGGTACCTTAGAGACTAAGGGTACGGCTATACTACCCGCTGGATCGGGGGGTAGTAATCGATCTATTGGGGATCAATTTATCACGTCTCGTCTAGACGCGATAAATCAATCCACAAATCGACACCCGCACTCCACTTCGGCAGGAGGAGTAAGCAGTGTCGACAGGGGAGCCGCGGCAGTCGACTCGCTGCCGTGAGGTTGGCCAGGTAAGTCGAACTAAGATACTTCGACTTCAGCTACGTGAATAGCGCAGCTGAAGTTGCATATCTTAGATCAATTCCCTCCCCCCTGCTCCCCACAGTGTAGACCAGCCCTAACAAATGTATTTGAGCATAAGCTTTCGTGGGCTACAGTCCGCTTCATCAGATACATGCAGTGGAAAATATAGTAGGAAGATACACACACACACACACACACACACACACACACACACAGAACATGAAACAATGGGTGTTACCATACACCCTATAAGGAGAGTGATCAGGTAAGGTGAGCTATTATCAGCAGGAGAGAAAAAAACTTTTTGTAGTGGTAATCAAAATGGTCCATTTGCAGCAGTTGACAAGAAGTTGTGAGGAACAGCGGGGGGTGGAGAATAAACATGGGGAAATAGTTTTCCTTTGTGTAATGACCCATCCACTCCCAATCTTTATTCAAGCCTAATTTAATGGTGTCCTGTTTGCAAATTAATTCCAATTCAGCAGTCTCTCATTGGAGTCTGTTTCTGCTGTTTTTTTGTTGTAATATTGCGACTTTTAGGTCTGTGATCAAGTGACCGGGGAGATTGAACCATGATGGGTGTTTAAGCCACAGCTGCCCTCTTTCTTGACTGTGGAATTGTGGCTTTCTTGGCCATCTAATAAACTCTCCTTAAAGAGCTCACAATTTTCATTTGCATTTTTCTGTCTAATTTTTTCCTGCCAGTCAACTTTCCTCAGAATTTTCCTCTGCGTTGGGAAATCAGCCCTTTTGAAGCACCAAGCATACACATGGCTCACTGGGACTATCTTCTCTTTGCTCATATCAAATGTGATCAGGTCATGATCGTTGGTCCCTCTACAACTTCCAGCCCAGAGATCAATTCATCTTTACCTGTCATAATGAGGTTCAAGATAAGAGTACCTCATGGTGGGTGAAAAATCTTGTGTGTCAGAAAATCATCCATTTTTTTAGAAATTCTAAATAATAAAAGTTTTACTACTGCCTGCATGAGACCTCCAGCATATGTCTCCCAAACTGAAGTCCTACAAAACACAGTTTTTCTTTCCACGCATTACAGAGAGGTGCGTAAGGAGTAACTCAGCCTGGTCTTTCGGTTGATTACGCAGGTCTATAACACAGCCCCGCCAGTACCTCCTCCTTGGGTTTAGTTAGCACACTAGTCTGTAGGATCATGGGTGGCATGTATCAAAGGCTAGGGGAGGCTGTCTCTCCTCAAACAGCCCTGTGTGGTCCCGCCCACGCTCCGCCCCCAGGCTCCCTCCTGCTTCTCACTGGCGCTCTGGGGCTCTTCCCCTGTGGCTGGAGCCACGGGCTGGGGCTGGGACCAGCCTGCAGCCAGGAACTCTGGGTGGCTGGAGCCAGTGCTTGTGCCACCCGCCCACCCAGCGTTCTGGGGCGGGGGACGGTGGGCACTGCCCACCCAGCACTCTGAGGCTTCGGGGGCCCACGTCGCCCACCCAGCACTCCAGAGTGCTTGAGCAGCTGGGGGCGGGATTGGCGGCCATGGGGGCGGCGGCTTTGCGCTCTGGTGGGGGAAGGGAGGCGGGAGGGGCAGGGCCTCAGGTAGGAAGGGGAGGGCTGGGCCAGTGGCTAGCCTCCCCAAGCCCATGGTTCACCCTCTGCCTATGTGTATGATTTCAAGATCCTGTTCTCCTGAGTTATCAGTGACTTTAAAACAAGTAACAGTGTCTTTAATGGAGAGTGTCGACACCTCACACACACACACCCTTCTTTATCAACTGTATCCTTCCTACACAGGTAATAACTAGCGATTCTGACATTCCAATTATGCAAATCATCCCACCAGGCTTCAGTAACACTAATTAGATCAAATTTTGGCTCATGCATGAGCCTTTCCCATTCCACTTGCTTGTTACACTCCGTTCTTCTGCACTAGCACAATGTGACAGAGGGATATTTAAATTTCAAAAAAATCTTAATTCATTTTAATTTAAATTCATGAAGATGCTTCTATTCATAATTAACTTTGTGAATTAGTAGGTTTCTATCCTATGACATGCCTGGAAAGAGAACGAAAGAAAAGAGAAACACTCCTCTAAGTTGTGTGTTTTAACGGGCGGCCTCTTAACAAGATCTTGGGCATTAGGAACAAGCCCAAATCTAGAACATGTGGGCTAAAAGGTGCTCCAGGATCAAATAATTAGGCTCTCAATCTGCCACCATAATCAACCCATGCTAAACTACAGCTGAGTACTTAGTCTACTCTTGCTGAAGATACAGAAAGGTATCAGTAACATGCCATTCTACAAAACACATCAACAGACTGACCAGGAATTGCTGTCCAGGAGAAAACAGACAACACAGCAGGTAGAAATTCAATGGAAAGACCCATACAACCCGCTACTTGTTCCTTGGGACTTTCAGTCAGGAAGCATTAAAGGATCCCCAGGTGCATTTTTCCTCCTCCCTCAGAAAGGACACGAGCCCTAGGGTCCTGGCCAAATTCCCACTTGGATAGTACCATTCAGCCTCCCTAAAATTCCCACTCTGGAAAATTTCCTATGTGAAACTGTTAGACAGTGTTTCTGTATGCTGTTAAATAGGTACTATCCCCCACCCCAGAAGGGGCTGCATTTCAGCACTGGTCAAAGTATTTACTGTATATGTAACAAACCAAATTCTGCTTTCAAATACACTCATATAACCCCAACCAACTTCAGAACAGAAGATGCTGTAGAAATGTCCTCTAACTTTTATTTTTATTAGCAACTAGTCCAATTTCACGGTCTCGTAGTGTACGCACTGGGATCCCACATGGCCATCCATGGGTCCAAAATGTCAGTTTTATCATTAAAAATCATTTCCAAATGCACTTTCCACAGTTTACTCACAGCAAAGAGTGGCTTTCAGTTCGTTTCAATGAGCAGAACAGGTTCAACCTTTCCCATAAACTCCTGCATCCTTTCTACATTATTCCTACTCTGAATGGCTGTTTCTTCCCATTGACAAACAAGAACAGAATGTGTTGGGTTTCATTTTTATGCCTTTCAACAGGGTGAAAATGCTGTCTATGTATTTCATTCCAGAGGAAAAGTTTGAAGAACCAACAACTTGCCATAATTAAGGTTAGAAACATCAATTAAAAGTAACTCCAATTTATGATATTTTGTTTCTGCCAAGGACAAAACTGCTGTCTGTGTATGTAATGGAAGAATTACAGATCCAGCCAGATGGAGAGTGCCATATAAATATAAATGATTTATGATTGAGGATTTTATTCAGTTCAAGTGAACATACTGCAGCAGAATGGAAAGATCCCTTAACGGTACGGTCTATACAATGGCCTAGAAGCCAAAGATGGAAAAGATCTCATTAGGACATCAAATCCAGCCATCGGGGGCTAGTGGAGCATTGTACCATTGATCTATTCTCCATCACATTGTCAAGACCAGTTTTCAGTGTATCAAGGCTCGAGCTTCCACTTGTTACACTGCAGGCAGGAAAACAGATTTATCTGAGAACTGTTACATATCAGTTAAAAATCTGAGGACAAAAGAGAGAGGTAAGAAAGCAAGATGTGTTAGTGCTTATGTAGCTTGCCTGCTTTGGAGCAGATCCAGGAAAATGCAGAGCCCTCTCCTCGATCCCACAGACATCAATAGGAGCGTAGACACTTTTCCTTTAAACTTACCCAATGTCCTCCTTCCACTCTATCTCTCAGGATAAGCAAATGAAAGCCAGCGTGTCCAAAAAAATAATTTACTGGCATGCCCAGGTTTCCAGCCAACAGGGCTGTGTGTAGCAATTATGTGTAATTTATTTAGTCACCAATAATTAGTCCCCTAACTGTGCCTCTGAGCTGAATCTGTATTGCCTCATGCGGAGTCTCTCATAAGGCGGCATCACAGAAGAATGAAGCAGCACCGACTTTAAAGTGGATTAATCAAAAAAACCAAATAACTTTGAATATTTCACAGCCGCTACGGACAACTTACTCTTGAGCAGTTTTAGCTTAATGGCTTGAGTACTAGCAGGTTAACCATGTACTGCGGATTGTCAAGAAGGCACTTCCAGATGCTGCCAGTTGGGTTCCATCCAAGATCACAAAACAATTTAGCCTCTGTAAGTGCCCCCATCTGAGCTGTACAAGCAATCAGACTCTCTCCCTTGCTCACTCTCATCTTGGGTCATAAGGGAGGCTTCAAGCCAAAGGGAACGGGAAGGGGGAGGAGAAGCACATTCTAGCTGTGCTCTTCCTATTTCACTAATTGGTTACATTTATGGAATCACATTTCGCATTAAAAGAGCCAGTCGGCTGTAATGAGATTCTCCAGCATCCTCCCACAATTGGACAGGAGCAACAGGATGTTTTTTCTGGGGGGTTCTGAGACAGAACAAGTCTAATATATTACACATTTGAAAAGAAAAGAAAAGAAAAGAAAAGAAAAGAAAAGAAAAAAGGTTTTTGCAATACAATTGTAACTTCTAAGCCAACTTATTACTGAGCTGTCGGGGACAGGGACAAAAAGAACAGACGCTCAGAAGCACATTGCAGATTATAAAAAGGCTTCTTATTCTTCAGTGTTTGCCTAGTGCGGTTCCACTCTGAATAGCTACCATTAAGTTTGGTGTAACCAATGCTTACCTTGCTGGGCACAAGTGATGTTGGCTGGAACACTAGACAAATGACATAAGATGAGTATAGATGTTTGGCTAATACGCTAGATAGACAATTTGAAAAGAAACCATCTGAGAACATACAGAATTCCTTTGTACAGGTGAGTGTCTCAGAACATACAGCTATTTGAGCACTAACAAGCCACCCAACCCTGCTGGTTACAGAAAACTCTGGAGGGGCATCCGGTAAAACAAGAGGGACCCTATGTAAAAATAACACCATCTCACCAAACTCATCTGCTCCCTGTGTGTCACAGAGTCAGCATCACCACCTTTCCTGACCAAAACAAGATCCAACTCCCATTAGCACTGCAAAAGCCGATGCAACTACAGGGAACAGTGAGATGGGAGTCTGTTCTGCTTCACACTTCATCAAAAAACCTGTCAAGCTTGTTCTGACTGCTGAATCTTTATCACCGGTGACAACGTAAAACAGAAAAAGCAACCAGTTCTCCAGATTCCAGACCGAGTTTGCAGCTAGTTAGGGAAAAAACAAAAATAAGTTTTTTGTGTATAGTAAACTGAGCACATTGGGACGACATTGAGAGAAGAAATATTGGACCCTATGCCACAATGTCATTTGTAGAGTCACTTTTCTGATTACAACTATACTTTAAATGGCAGTTTTAAAGGTTACCGAAGTCCCCCTTTAGCCATATAGTCTTAAACGAACTTTGAAGAAAACACAAAATACATGCACAAACAACCCACTGCGAAGCCACAAGTTGAGGACAAAACTTCTGGATGAATAGTGCAAAAAGCTTTCCACAAATAAACTTGAATCTTTCAAGGGCTGGGCACTGGCTGGGCCTGCATCCTTACTGCATTTGCTTTCCATGAATATTCTAGCAAATGAGTTGACTGGCAGGAATATTTCAAGCAGTGGATTGTCAGTGATTATTGACGAATATTCTAATTCATGTATGACCTGCATTTCCAAGCAAAATGGCTTTTTTTTCAAAAACACCCCTGAGCGCTGCAAGTTTCAGCCCTGTAACGTGGCAGGGTAGATAGTTCACCAGCCCTGGGAGCCGTGCTCCCATAGCTGGGAGCTACTCCACTCGTGGGGGCGGGGGTTTCAGCACTGGGAGAGCTCTCTAGTACTGGTGCCGCGACTACACGGCCATCTAAAAGCGCTGCCGCATGACTCACGAGAAAAGCTCAGCATATGATTCCCTCTGCCGATTCCACGCACAACCACCAAATGAGAACATCCAGCAGAACGCTCACATTGTGTATCTATAGCCTATCTATCTATATATAGCCATGACATTTTAAATTTGCTAATTGATTTTAAAGGGGAAAACTAATCTTTTAAACTATTGGCAGATGAAGTTTTTTAGTGCTGTGGACTTTTTTTTTTTTTTTCCTTTGGCCTAATTTTAAAACTGCAAGTTTGCCATGGACAGACTCCAGTAGGGAGGTAAGTGCCTTTCACTTAGAAGTATTTTTCCTCCTTTTGAAAGAAAGAAGAAAAGAAAGAATGAACAAACTTACCTTACAATGTCTTTTAAACTGTCTGACCTCTAAGGCTTTGAGTACAGGATATCTGATTCTCTTATGCCTAGTATGCAGTCCCATATTGGACTTACTGCTCAAAAGCATCATTAAAATAACTATTACTGATCAAAACAGCAGCTTCATGGACAGAGCTATGGGCAAAGCATCTCTAAGAAATGCCTCCAAAAACTTCTTTGTCTTTCCTTTATGTCACCATTCATTGAGCACTCAGGGGAATTAAATCTAATTACGGGAGTTTGTAATTTATACAGACATTGTGTCCCATCCCAAACGTGACTGCAACTCTGGGATGATAAAAAGTAAATATATGTAGATTTTGGTATTTATCTATTCTAATGGAAGACTGGAGCCATACCTATATACAAATTTGTAATTCTTTAAAGCATTTTGAATCTTGAAAAAGGCACTATATGTTAATACTCGCATCCAAATAAACCATTCATTTGCTTATTATCAATGACTTTTCAATTCCTCCATATTTGGGGGTCTCGGCCATGCTTTCCTCAATGAGTGTATGTTCTAGGCACTATCGAATCATCGCTCCCTCTAAGAAGAGCAGAAATTGACCATAAAAGGAACGCAGTGATCAGCACTATCATTTGACTGGAAAATTAAGCAGATTGCGTCTCCGGAATATATTTGGAGCCAAACTTTCACATTTAGCCATGTGCAATGGCATGCATCCATTTGTATGCACTCAAGGCCTCATCCAAAGCCTACTGAAGTCAATGGGTTATTCTTGTTATTTATTATTTGTACTTCCATAGCACCTAGTTGCCCTCAACCAAACTCAAGATTTATCAGAGCTGCGTACTTTCAATACTACTTCATAGTGCAGAATGCTGGGGAAATGAGAAAGTATGACATGTCCAAACTGTCTTCATTCCATACAACCTGCCTCAGAAATATCCTCCGTATCTTTTGGCCTGGAACAATCTCAAACCAAGATCTATTGACACAGTGCAGCCAAGAGGATCTGAACACCATCATTGCCAGGAAGCACTGGAGATGGATTGGCCATGTGCTTCGGATGGAAACTGATTCCATAACCAGAGTAGCAATCAGATGGACACCTGAAGGCAAGCAAAAATGAGGCTGCCTGAAAACATGGTGAAGAGCTGTGGAAGCCGAGCTGAAAAACCTGGGGCACCGCTGAGGAATCGCTGAAAGACTTGCCAGAAACAGACGGGAGTGGAGGAGATTCATTGCTGCCCTAAACACCAGAGATGTAATGGGAATAGGATGATGATGTTGATAATAGCCCTCGACATGGACCACGACCGCTGATGCTTGCCAGAAGTACCTAGGGTTGTGAAGCACTTTGCTACCACCTGGGAGCCTTGTATGTCCCGGGTGGGGTCAGCTCCCCAACTCCACCACCCACAGGCAACACAAGCACTCCCCTCTGGGCCTGGAGGTCCCACTATCTACAGGTTAGCTATAGGCACAATCCAATCCTCACACCTTCTGAGTATCTCCCTAGACTGTCCAGCCCTGTTCCACTGGACTCTTGCCACATTCACGGATTCTCTGCATCTCAAGAAACAGGGCTTACCAGTTTCACCTCAGACCACCACTGCACTGAACACACAACACCAATACGTTTACAGTGAAACCACACACACGTTTATCTAACAAAGAACAGAGATTCAAGTAACAGCAAGTAGAAGTACTGGAAACAAATGGTCACATAGGAAACAAAATCGTAACACGCATTATATAGACCAGCCCTGACAGGTGTTTGTCCAACCTGCTCTTAAAAAATCCCCAATGATGGAGATTCCCCCACCTCCCCAGGCAATTTATTCCAGTGCTTAACCACTCTGACAGTTAGGAAGTTTGTCCTAATGTCCAACCTAAACCTCCCTTGCTGCAATTTAAGCTCATTGCTTCTTGTCCTATCCTCAAAGGTTAAGAAGAACAATTTTTCTCCCTCCTCCTTGTAACAACCTTTTATGTACTTGAAAGCTGTTACCACGTCCCTCTCAGTCTTCGCTTCTCCACACTAAACAAACCCAGTTTTTTCAATCTTCCCTCATCGGTCATGTTTTCTAGACCTTTCGTCATTTTTGATGCTCTTCTCTGGACTGTCTCCAATTTGTCCACATCTTTCCTGAAATCTGGCGCCCAGAACTGGATACAATACTGAGGCCTAATCAGCGTGGAGTAGAGCGGAAGAATTATTTCTCGTGTCTTGCTTACAACTCCTGCTAATACATCCCAGAATGATGTTTGCTTTTTTTGCAACAGCGTTACACGGTTGACTCATATTTAGCTTGTGGTCCACTATGACCCCCAGATCCCTTTCTGCTAAAGATAAGCTTCTCTAGACAGGAGATTAACCTTTTAGTTAAATTTAGTCGCTATAAAGTGTGTTATGGTTTTGTTTTATATGTAACCAGTTGTTTCCAATATTATTACTTAACATTACTTGACTCTCTAGTCTTTGATAATAAACTTATTCTCGTTTTCACTATATTTCAGTGCCGTGGTGGTCATGTGTGAATCTTACAAGCTGATATTTACTGTTAGTTTTAGAACAGCAGGTCTGGTAATTCTGAGTGTCCAGTGAATAAAGGGCTGGACACTGGAGGCAACGCTCCAAATATCCGCTGGTCAGCGTGTGCCCATCGGTGCCCGTACAAAGAGAGCGAGGCCTGCAGAGGCCTTGGAGGTCTTCCACTGCCAGCGGCTGGCAGATTCAGGGAGGCAGAGCAGGGACAGACAAGATTTGCTCACGCTAAGGGCAGCTGGGTACCAGGGCATCCCAGGAACATTTCCCAGGTGTGGTTACCTGCTTGAACTCCTAAGAACATAATTTTAACATAGACACATAGCTCCTTAAATAGTATCCACACACTCATTTTGCAATGGTTCTGGCAACCAGTGGGGACTGGCTCCCAGTAGACCCCTCACATGCCACCCTTCAGGGAACTATTACACATACACCCAACTCAGGGGCTGCCTGTCAAATCCTACGCAAGCCCTGTCCTCTGCCAGCTGGCATCAAGAGGTGCCTGGGTCACTGTGCTACGCACTGTTCAGACGCTGCACAAAATGACAATCCCCGTCCCAAGCAGTTTACAATCTAAGTATGAGACAAGAGATGGATACACACAAACAGGGGAGTACAGGAAAACAATGAGACGGTATTGGTCAGCATGATAGGCAGTGGTCTCTGCATAGCAATAACCTAACCGTTGTCATGTTTTTTGCAGGTGTCATGGCAAAGGAGAGCTTGGAGGTCTCCTTCAATTAATTTCAAATAGTTCAGGATCAGGTCCTGAGCGTGAGTACACCCAGAGCTGGCATTTGTTGCAAGCACATGGCCAATTAGGCACTTAATTGAACACAGACATATAAACATACCTTATTTGCATGCACGTGCACACACACAATGTGTGCGCACCTAAATGAGCCATGCAACCACATGCACACAAGTGCAACTTTGTAGACAATTTTGTTGGGTATTCTAGCCAGCTACTTCAACAATCCCATACACACTTCCATGCAGCTACTCTCACAAGTATACTCAATGGGCCAAGGACATCAGATGATCACAAAATCCCTCTCTGCCCCTTGGCATGGCATTGCACAAGTGGGTGTGCTGCAGACGGGTCCGGCTACATGTGCAGCGGCCAATCTTGGCCCCTGTCTGACACACAACATTGCAGTAGTCGGACCATGAGCCTGACAGCTCCCACTTCCTTATCTGAGATCTTGAGCGTCCGACTTAAAACAGATTCTTGCTTTTAACCCTTTTCCCCATTCTCAGCTCCAGCCCTGACCGACATGACACTCCAGCCACAGCAAAAGACACCCTACAGTGCAGGCATGAAAATATGAGGATGGGTAAAACTAATGCCAGGTCAGGAATGGCTGCCCATGGGCTGATGAATATAAGTCCATTAAATACAAAAGACAGAGACAGCATCGAGTTTTTGCTGGGCTGTCAAACAAAACTAGTATCATGATGAGCTCACTGAGGAAGGGAATTTCAGGACAGGCAGGGAACAATCCAGGTGGATTCTGCTAGGGTCAGATCCTCATTTCCTAGTGCAGAGACCCATAGAACCCCCTTTCCCTTTTATTACTGTTATAACGGACTCCTATTGCTGTTCCCGCTGCTGTTTCTTTAGTTCTCTCCCAGGAGACACTGATTCAAACCAGTTCCATTTTCTTTTCTCGCTGGGACCTATTCATGCTCTAACAGTCTGACAGTGGATGCAAAGCTGAAGGCGGACAGAGGGAGGGAAGGAGCAGAGAAAAAACATCCAGAGAACAAGAAGAGCCCCATGACCTCTCTTGTAAGGAGAGATGCTTTCTGCCCTTGCACTGCTGCTGCTGACTCCCCAGCCCCCCAGACAATGGGTGAGAGAAGTAACAGACACTGCTTTTACATGGGGCTTAACAGTTTCAGGAAGCTCTAAACATTCACTAATCCTCATTAAATCGCTGTGTGGCAGGTATTATCCCCATATGAGATGGGGGAAACTGAGGCACAAAGTGGCTAAGTGTCTTGCCCAGAATAGTCAGGGGTCCAGCCTGGAACCCAGGAGTCCTGCCTCCATTTCCCCTGTTCTAATCATTATGCACTATGTCTGCTGAGTAATCGTTCGTACTGCAACGACGGCTGTCTTCTTGCCTCGTCCATAAACCGGTAGGCGAACTAACACCTCCTAGTGCGAGCCACTGCTCTGAAAAATAAGATCTTGCGGTGTTTATTTCCTCCCAGCAAACCAATGGGGAAGAGGCACAAACACCGCCTGGTAAAACACACTCTTACAGCTAAGGAGTCAGGATTTTTACATGGCTGTCTAATATTACAGCAGACCCAGGAGCCAAAGGAGATTAATGGATAATAAATGGAAATTATTTTAGGCAGCATGCGGCATCTATCACTGCATTACAGTAACACAAATAATAATAATAATAATAATACTTCTCCCACGCCCAGCTCTTCAACAGCCGATCTGCCAACTCTACAATGGGCATAACTACAGCAGGATCCAAGCCTCCCTCTCTGGACCATGCCTCCCTCTCTGGACCATGACACCAGAGACCAGAAGAGCATTAATCAGATTTGTTCCGTCATTACAAGAACGGGGGGAGGGAAAACATCATCCAAATCAGAGAGGACCTAATGGTTTGCATCTAGTCTGCTTCAATACATGCCTCCCTTTCCGCACGGATAGTTCAAGGATTGCTCCCTTTGGTGCTTCCTGCAATGCTTCGTCCAGTGGACATGGAAGTGTCCCCAGCAATGGGGTATTCCACCAGTTCCCCCAAGGAAATCACTGCGCAGCAAGACACAGATCCGACATTTTAATCAACCCTAAGCCTCTGTACACAACCACTGCCTTCAGACATGAAAAGCACAAAGTGCTCTCCTAAACATCATGGAGGTTAAGATTTACCCAGTTTCTACAAGATGTTATCCAAGAAAGCGTCTCCTCCAGAGATGATAAACATCATAAATGGGGTTATTTTCTGATATTTCACTTGTGATCTCCAGAGAAAGAAAACTGCTGCCTTATTTCTCTTAAAAAGCCTGCAATATGCAACTGAGACAGGAGGGGATATGAGGTGTAGGGAGGGAGTGGCGGGAGATGCTGAATTTAATGGCAGCCTATTCACAAAATATGAGGGCACTTTCGACATGAACGTAATAGAAGCAGACAGCTCTGGGGTTAACTATTCAAAATAATTTTAGGAGCCTTTTTGTAACGGCAATGAATTAGACAGCAGTGCTTGTGAGCTATAATGGGACTGATGCAGCTGTTCTTTCAGCATAGCTCCACTGGTCCTAACAAACAGAGACATATGGAACTCTTCTGGGCAACTATAAATGAGCATTTTTCAAAATAATAAAATGAAATCAAGACGCCGAGAGGAGAGTTAACTTTAATTATTGCATTTGGGGTAATTTTTCATCTTGTGCTTATCACTTCACCCGCTGGAAGGATTGGATTTTATTAGTAAATGTTAGTAGACATCGATTTCACCCCGCGCACACACAAACCGATTAATAAAATATTTCCATTGCTAATAATCAGAATGTACAGACAGGCAAAGAAGGAAACATGCTGCTTGAGAACTTAGTGGAGTGTGTGTTAAGGATATTTATTTTGTGTATTTTGACATGTGATTACAATTTTCGAATCTTTTGGTATACGACCATTACATAATTATTGTCAGATCCCCTCCTTGCCTGACCTTCCCCAAAAATGTCCTGCAACTGCGAAAATCTAAAACAATTTAAAATGCTGTAAAATAAACATTGATATTATCAGCTGAAATTATTAAAACTCGCGTTCTGCCAACCCTAATTCCAAAGAACAAATAAATCCACTGGAACTTCTGCCCCTTTACATTACACAGGGTCTTTGAGCCCAACAGATCTCAAAGTGGTTTATACGGTATAAAGGGATAGGATGGCCTCATAACTAACACATGGAGCCTCTGACTGACTTGGAAAATCTTTTACATTCTGTACCTCAGTTTCCTCATCTATAAAACACCTGGGAATAATACTGACCTACCTTGTAGCAAAGCAGCTTGAGATTCTATGATGAGAGGAAGCACAAATCATTACTGCGATACATGTACTGGAATAAGGTTGCCACTGAAATGCAGCCACCCTCGGGGTACAGGTAGCAGTCAGATGGTCAACTGGCAAACAGAACATGACACAACATTTTGGGAAGCGGGGGAACTTTCAACCTAAGACACCGGGGCAAACCCACATTGTTACAAATGGTGCCACTGGATCTTCCATAGTGACAAAGTGCAGAAGTAACCTCAGATTTTACGGTTGCTCCATACGATCCCCGCGCAGAACTCAATTTATCTACCTCCCAAAGACGAAGAGCTGGGCTGACCCTGCCAGAACACATGCCTGTGCAGAACTATTGGACTACCCAGGAATTTGCTGGATGGGAGGAAACCCTTTGAAGTAAACATGAGCTGCCTTCGAAAGCAGAGCCGATTCTGTGGCATACAGACATGAGGGTTCGGACAAAGACACTGTACAGTAGTGCAGTATGACTGGCTTTTTCTGTCTTAAAAAAGAAATGACAGACTGCAAACTGTTTGGGGCAGGAAACATTTTTACGCACGTACACAGTCGGGGCAGGAAGTCCCCTAGGGCTTCCGGCACAGCTATTTGAGAAATGAGCAAAAAGGATTGTAAAATGTGTTGGGTTTTTTTCTATTTTGAGACCTCAAAGTGGACATTTTCAAAACAGGCTTTAAAAGTCAAAAAATTATCGGAATTTTTCATTTACCAAGATCCCAGTGTTCAGTAAAGCAAAAACGTAGATAACCATTTTGAGAAAGATGAGATATAACAGGGGTCGGCAACCTTTCAGAAGTGCTGTGCCGAGTCTTCATTTATTCACTCTAAGTTAAGGTTTCACGTGCCAGTAATACATTTTAACGTTTTTAGAGGGTCTCTTTCTATAAGTCTATATTATATAACTAAACTATTGTTGTATGTAAAGTAAATAAGGTTTTCAAAATGTTTAAGAGGCTTCATTTAAAATTAAATTAAAATGCAGAGCCCCCTGGACGGTGGCAGTGTGAATGCCACTGAAAATCGGCTTGTGTGCCACCCTTGGCGTGCGTGCCATAGGTTGCCTACCCTTGGGATATAACATTTCTTATTTTTTTTTAAAGTCACCATTTAGTTTTCAAAAAGGGCAATTTCCAACGAAAAAACTTTAAACTTGAAAAATATCAACCAGCTCTGAATTTCACATCCTACCACAAGAGAGGTAATAAGCAGCAATATCCACCCAATGGAACTTGCCTCCTCACCCACGAGGCAAGGAGTCTTCTGCTGTGACAACAATCTGTGATCTTCGGCTCCAGTGCAGGAATCACTGGGTCAGGTGCGTAAGTGGATTTCAATTGGACTATTCAGACAGTGTTTTTGAGGTAATTGGGTCACACTTTGTATTAAGGGTTCATTCATAAATCATTAATAAATGATTAATCTATTATTAGTCTCCCGCAGGTCAAGATGTTGCTCCTAACCACTGCATATAACAGTCTAGCATACCTTCTACTGACGTGCTTATACCCACCCGTAACTGCTGCTGCTCATGTCAGTAACATACTATAGCAGGAAGAGAAGGAGGATGGTCCAGTGGGTACGAAGCCCTCCAAGTCCAATTCCTGGCTCTGCCACGTGTCATGTGTGACCCGGGGCAAGGCTCTCTGGGCCTCAGTTTCACATCTGAAAAATGGGGATAAACCTCACAGTGGGGTTGTGAGGATAAATACAATAAAGACTGGGAGGTGCTGTGATAGGGCCCCTCTAAGTACCTAAGACAGGTAGATCACGTTGCCAATGAACCTTTACAAACCACACAGAGATATTTCATATTAACTCAGGGGCTCTCAAACTGGGGGTCGGGACCCCTCAGGGAGTCGCGAGGTAATTATATGGGGGGGGGGTCGCGAGCCTCCATCACAAACCCTGTTTTGCCTCCAACATTTATAATGGGGTTAAATATATAAAAAAGAGTTTAATAATTTATAGGGGGGGGTCGCACTCAGAGGCTTGCTGTGTGAAAGGGGTCACCAGTACAAACGTTTGAGAATCACTGTATTAAGTGTTACTTTAAGTCAGAGGTCCCCAACGTGGTGCCCGCGGGCGCCATGGCACCCACCAGGGCGTCTAAGTGAGCCTGCATACTGGCCAGCAGATGAGCATCTGCCGAAATGCCGCCAACAAGAAGCGTCATCCAGAGGCATCGCCGCCGATTTTCAGCAGCGTTTCGGCAGCAACGCCTCTGGATGCTGCTGCTCGTCAGCGACATTTCAGCGGCGACGCCTACTGACGTTGCCGCTTCTCGGCGGCATTTCAGCGGATGCTCATCCGCCGCCACGGTCCTCCGTGGCTCGTCATCTGGGGCCCGCCAGACAAAAAAAGGTTGGGGACCACTGCCTTAAGTGCTTGCAGGGTTGGGGCCAGTGCGATTTTGGAGGAAAACGTGTCTCAAACACACATCAGAATTCAGCAGACTCCTTGAAAATGAGAAATTCCTCTCTCAGTTAACAAGCAGGATTGCAAGCACCTGAAACAGAGGCTCATGACCTGTGATGTCAGCTAATCCATCCCACCCAAACACCAGAATGGGAATGTTCCCGACAGTCCCATTCCCTCTGCTTAGGCAAGTTCAGTTTGCAATAACTCAAGCTATGGTGCGGCCATGACCTCCCTGGGGAGATTATTCCGCAGCCTTACAGATCTCACTGTGAGATCATATTTTCCTCACTCTAATCATCAGAGAAATTTGACAGCTACAGAAATGTAATAAACCCACCCGTCTGGTTATATATATTATGGACTAAAAAAGATGAAAGGCTACTTTGTTGAGAGAGAAATAATTCTACCAGCCTCAATTTGCAGCCCGTGTGTACAGGGAGGGGGAACTGAAGGAGCTTATATTTCTCTTTGTAAGTTCAGAAAAGTAACCTAGGCACCAATGCCCAGCTGGCATCAGGAGGACAACACTGAAAAGGCTAATAAAGACTTGTCAGACATCTAATGAAGAAAAAGTACTTGTGAGTTCATGCAGCCTTTTACCAATGTGCCAGGTGAGAGGGTTGGAGGGAAGGAGAGACTGTCTGATTATGAACCACATATCCAAGCACACAAGCATGAAGCTGTCTAGTTTTGGGCCAATTGTGTTATTACCTAATGTGACTGGAACCCAAGTGGAAACAGATTGCAATGAACAGTAAGTGCATAGGAGCAATACCATAGTGAGCAATGTTAATTTCATTGTTACTGACGTATTTATCCAGTTGGGGGGGGATGGGGACAGTCTACCTAGTCTCAAGGCAGAAACAATGGGGCATGGTCATGGGAAGATAGATGGTAGCAATTATTAATAAAAACAATTGAAAACGATCACTCCATACTCCAATCCATCCTGTAAAGTCATATCTTCTAAGAAGAATTTCACCGATTCCAACATAGAAAGAAGCGCATTTCAGCAAAGGAAAATTTACTCTGTCTTGCAATTAGACCATTGCATTCAGAAATGAGCAGCGCACACTCTGTGTGTTTGAATCTGCACCAGGTGCTTGTGTTCAACAGTGACTGTGCCAAGACCTTGTGTGATTTTGGACTTGAATGGTGTCAGCCTCAGAAAAAAGCAGCTGTACTCATGAGTTTCAGGACATTCTGAACAGCTGAAATCTCGTGCAATTTCATTTGTAGCTGAACTGAAACACAGACCCCTTTTGGTGAGGGGGGAAACTTAGAACCAAAATGGAAGCAGTGAGTTTGAATCCAGGAATTCAGCACTCACCACCACTCACTCCCAAATTCAAAGGGATTCAGATTAGACAAGAGGGTTTTGGCTCATGCCTACCATCAATTGCAGGATCCACTGGGCAGGGAGTGTTTTCATCCTCTATGTATGGGACAGCACTGAGCGGACTGTCAGGGCTATATAATTAGCAGAGCACGCTCTAAACACAAATCTCTACATAGTTTAAAGGAAAACAAGACGTAAGAAAGGTTTTGTGGTTAAAACAGAGGAGCTCAGCAAACCAGGATTCAGTTCCTGGCTTTGCCAGACATGTCTTGCGTGACCTGGGCCAAATCACTCCGGCCCTGATCTGCAGCGTCGATAACCTTGTGCTGAACACCACTCATTTCAGTGAGGCATAAGCATGTGTTTAAGTGCACGGATGAATCAATCAGGGCCTTACTCGCACTGTCTCAGTTCCCCATCTGTAAAACGGGGATAATAAAGATCACATCTCCCAGGGGAATTGTGCTGATGAATCATTAACATTTACAAAGGCCATATAAGTAGATAAAGAAAAGAGTCACACTTTCTGTTTGGTGTTTTGAACAATTTAGACCATCTACATTTCTTTTGATCTCTTAATTCCTGGCCCCCATCCCCTCACCCTACAGTTCTCCCTTACCTCCTTCCCAAAAACAGAATGAAAAATACACTCCCGTCTTAAAAATAAAACTACATTGCAAGACTCATGGAGCTAATATTAAAGTTTTATACATATTCAGTGAGGAAAATAGGAAGGTCTTTGCAAGGTCTTGCCTATAAAAAGAATTAAGTTCATTCAGCAGAGATTAGACACTCACATTAATATTGTCTGAATCAGAAGGCCTTCAAATGAAAGAATTCTTTAAAATTAAAAGAGAAATTACGAAAGAATGTGCAATGGAGTTACAGAATACAGAGGAATATTAGTGGAAAGAATTCATGTTCTGGTTCACTCCATTTACAGCCATGCACTCCATACTCCTGGGGAAATTCTGCACCAAAAAATCCAAAATTCCGCACCAAAAAATCCAAAATTCTGCATATTTTATTTGTCAAAATAATGCAATATAATCACACCAGTTTCACTTACTCTGGTGATTTATTTAAACAACCATACAGAAAAAGAAATCACAATAACTGTTCAAAAAGAACAGGAGTACTTGTGGCACCTTAGAGACTAACAAATTTATTTGAGCATAAGCTTTTGTGGGCTACAGACCACTTCTTCATGCATCTGATGAAGGGAACTGTAGCCCACAAAAGCTTATGCTCAAATAAATTTGTTAGTCTCTAAGGTACCACAAGTACTCCTGTTCTTTTTGTGAATACAGACTAACACAGTTGTTTCTCTGAAACCTAATAACTGTTCAGCATTTCCTAAACACATGAAAGTTAAGTTACAAATACTTAGTAACCAATACCCTGCATTCCAGTTATAATCGTGGATTTTCATTTAAATTACATTACTTTTATTCTGGTGTCTGGTGTTCTGTAAAGTAGAATGCAAAAAGAACGTGGAGTACTCGTGGCACCTTAGAGACTAACGTAATATATATACACATATCTTCCTACTGTATTTTCCATTGCATGCATCCGATGAAGTGGGGTTTAGCCCACAAAAGCTTATGCTCAATTAAATGTGTTAGTCTCTAAGGTACCACAAGCACTCCTGTTCTTTTTGCTGATACAAACTAACAGGGTTGCTACTCTGAAACCTGTAAAGTAGAATGTTGCTTTAAATGGCTCAGACTTCCCCAAATGAAAGTCACAGAGTTTTGCTAATCATTGTCCTGCATTTTTTTGAAATGAATAAGTAAGAGATTCTAAACTGTAATCTAACCCCATTGTGCCTCTGTGGCACTGGAAAAAGCGAGAAAGCACACAGACTTTCTTAGCTGAGGATTCTGTTACTGTCATTTACAATAAGGCTCCTTTATACCACTCTGGCAAGGTAAAGGAGCCTTAATTGACGAAGAATGGGAACAATTAACTAACAGTGGGAACATTAGCAGCCTTCCTGTTATATTTCTGCTCTGCCTCTGGGACAGAGCCTGCTTCAAAGAGCCCTACACCTCCAAGCCTGGGATGCAGCAACAGAGTGTCTCTCTCTCACTGCTTCACAGGAAGGCAGGCGCCCAGCCTCATTCCCTTAACTTCTCTCCATGGATGTGCACACACACCCCTAGCCTACCTCCTCCCCCCATGGTGATCTGCTCTCTGCTGCTGGCTGCTCCCAGCAGATGCGCCCGGGCTGCCGCGGAAGGGGCGTGTGTTCCCCACAGATTTCTTGGCTCCCCCATTTTTCCGCGGGGGAGCCAAGAAATCTGCAGAAGGTATGAATTCTGTGCCCCCACAGGGGTGCAGGATTCCCCCAGGAGTAACTCCATTTCTCAGCCCATCATGAAGACAACAGAAAATATGAAAAGGCAGAAAAGAAGTAAAAGAAAGGAGGAGAGGAAAGAGTCAGAGTCAAAAGCAAAGGATCCTGGGGAACATGCAAAAATTTGCAGCAATTTCAAATTCAGCAGCCAACAAGGGAGTCCTGTCTTGCAAAAGTCAGGACTTCTGGGTCTTCCTAACTCTGCCATTCATTCACTAATGTGGCCTTGGTCAAGTCAAGTCACTTAGCTCCTATCCCTTAGTTCACCTACCTGTAAAAGGGGGATCACACCTTTGCAAAAGGAGATAAAGAGACTTAGTTAATTTGTATTTGTCAAATACACCCAGAACCTCTGATGAAGTGTTATCCTGCAGAGGTATTGTTAAACAACCACATTCAAAAGCACACTTAAAGCCCAAGAGTGATATCTGCACTTAGAAAATGACGACATGCCAGCAAAAGGCTGCTGAGCAGAAAAGCTGAGGTCACTGGAAAATTGATTATGTGTCACCTTTTTATGCGGGGAAGAACATTAAAAAGAAGTGGGTATTCACCCACGAAAGCTCATGCTGCTAAACGTCTGTTAGTCTATAAGGTGCCACAGGATTCTTTGCTGCTTCTATTAAAAAGAAGGGAATTTGATGGAAGTTTTGATTTGGTCTTTTCCCCTACTATTTCCCATCAGGTGCCTGTGATCCACTGAATGAAAAGCAGACAACAAAAGAACATAATAGACAGGTAAAAACACAATGCTCAACCAAGAAGCAACATTCTGTCATATTTTGGCCTTGGAAGGCTTCAAAAATTGAGAAAGCTTCTAAAAAGGAAGCACTAACCCCAGACAGAGGAGAAAAATATTAATGAGCGCTGGTGCTGAAATAGCATCCATACCACCCGCAAAGAAACCTCTGGGAAGAGCATTCAGAGAAACAGCAAACTCCAGAGCTCTGAGCACAGGGTTGGGAGCCAGGAATTTGTCTAAATTGGCTCTGCACTGACTCTCTTTGGGAACATGGGTTTGTGCCTCAATGTCCCCCACCTGTAAAATGGGAACATTAGTACATGGCACTTACATACTCTTTGCAGTCTGGAAGTGCTGTACAGACATACAGCACTGTCCTGAAAATGCTAAGTAACAGCCACATCCCTCAACCACGTTCCACCCAACAGGGAATTTCTCACTGACTTGGAAACAAATGGCAGTGAATTTTGACCAATATGAGGAACTGGATGCAGCCCACAAAAGCCCTAAACTGTGGCTTTTAGCTGTTCTTTCCCTTTAACTGCAGAGTGGAAGCAGAACTGATCAACTGCAAGGTTTCTGAGGTTGTTTTGGGGCTGCTGACATTCAACAATAAGTAACACCAAGGAAATAGCACTACTACATTTTTCATTTAAAAATTATGTAACTGCATATATGCAAACTAGGTGCTGCCTTGAAACTGGTGGCAAATTGTGTCTATGTGCCTTTGTAATACCAAGGTTGGACATCCCACCACGGGAGTTCTTAGGAGCACAATGAGACTTCAGCACATGATTAAGTGCTTTGATGAACTGGGGTCTGCTTCCTCACCCCACCACCCTTGCACTAGCGCATGTCGCCCTCGTTTGTGTCACATCTAAAATCAAAATGGAGGACCTGTGGGGCAGGGATCTTGCCTTTTATTTGTAAAGCATATTTGGGGGACACTAAAGAATATGGGTTTTTTTTTTCATGATCCTACTTAAATAAGAAGAGATGACAAGGTGACATTCAGAACAGTCACTTTTAGCAGCTTGATCACTGGTCTAAAAAAGAGAATGAATTAATAGGCTACTTCTTATCCTATCATAGTCTGTGGGAATTTTCCTAAAGTAAGGAAGGTCAGAGCAGTCCCATAGAGACCAGCATCCCACAGCAGAAAAATACTCATTGGGAAAAGTCACCATTATTACTAGTCAATTAAGATACATTTTATAGTGTGATGTCTTATAACCCGGATACTACGCCACACAGTATGATTATGATGAGACATTTTACTGTAGTAAAACCACAGCAAATAAAACAGTATTTAACAACCACATCTTACAGTTTAAACGGTACGGCTCACAGGAGTAAGGGTAGCATGACATTGGCACTGCTTTACGTCTCCAAAGTAAAGCCCAATGACATCGGTGTAAGTCTCTCCCTTGACTTCAATGGAGTTTCTATCAGCGCCTGTGTTTCTAACCGTAGGTTTCAGTACAGTATTGCAGTGTATGTTACACTAGTTACAGTGTGCTCCATCGCACATGCCTCAGCAGCTTAGTGCTATTGACTAGAGTAAATATTACACCACATCGTCACATACATTGTGTGTTTGAATGTTGCTAAACAACAGCAGAGTTTCTACACTCTGCAGTGGCGGTCAAAAAAGCAGACAGGATGTTAGGAATCATTAAAAAGGGGATAGAGAGTAAGATGGAGAATATCTTATTGCCCTTATATAAATCGATGGTACGACCATATCTTGAATACTGCGTACAGATGTGGTCTCCTCACTTCAAAAAAGATATACTGGCACTAGAAAAGGTTCAGAGAAGGGCAACTAAAATGATTAGGGGTTTGGAACAGGTCCCATATGAAGAGAGATTAAAGGGGCTAGGACTTTTCGGCTTGGAAAAGAGGAGACGAAGGGGGGATATGATAGAGGTCTATAAAATCATGAGTGATGTGGAGACAGTGAATAAGGAAAAGTTATTTACTTGTTCCCATAATATAAGAACAAGGGGCCACCAAATGAAATGGGCAGCAGGTTTAAAACAAATAAAAGAAAGTTCTTCACACAGCGCACAGTCAACCTGTGGAACTCCTTGCCTGAGAAGGTTGTGAAGGCTAGGACTATAACAGCATTTAAAAGAGAACTGGATAAATTCATGGAGGTTAAGTCTGTTAATGGCTATTAGCCAGGATGGGTAAGGAATGATGTCCCCAGCCTCTGTTTGTCAGAGGGTGGAGATGGATTGCAGGAGAGAGATCACTTGATCATTCCCTGCTAGTTTCACTCCCTCTGGGGCACCTGGCATTGGCCACGGTCGGCAGACATGATACTGGGCTGGATGGACCTTTGGTCTGACACAGTACGGCCGTTCTTATGTTATGTACACAGATACCATGGTCAGTCACTATGACTTCACTATACTATTTTAATACAGCTTCATTACAGTATATTAACATGATAGTAAATACCATAGCTTCTGCAAAAACTCAATGGCAAGATTTCCTTTAGTGATGTACTAACATTTTACTACAATAGTGTTTTTCCCATGGCAAATGCCAATTGTCCCTATTTTTCCCACAAAGTATTGACAATGTTGAACCTGTTCTGTAGATAGAAAGAGGATCTCAGATTCCAGAGCCATCAATCTGGAGACTGTTACCCCAAAATCTCTCCTAGTCCCATGGATTTCAGTGGTATTTAAAAGTGTATGTCTAGTTTTCCTTCTACATATCCCTGTATATCGATTTCATATGTTAGCAGGTGTGGTGTGGGCATGTGGGTTTTTTACATACGTAAGTGCTCCATTCCAGATCTAAGGTTTATAAGCCAAATAATGTATTTTCGAAGTTCACACACACATTACCAAAAAAACCCTCTGAAAAACTTTCAAGAGCATGTTATTGGGAGCCAGATATTCACAAGTGTGTGCACGCTTCTGAAATTCAGCAAACTTAAGCCCTCCTTTCTTTCCCAGCCAGCATAGCGGGAAGCATTTCTCATGCATATTCAGCCTCTCTACACAGCAAACCAGACATTTTCACAGGTCTCCTCCACCATAAAACCTATAAGCAAAACCAAAGACTCCCATCTCTCTAGGGCATAGTGTGGTGTTCTATTAGATATTATTTTCGAAATACTCACACACGGCCAAGGGTCAGCATTACCAGCTTCCCATGTTATTCTGAATTCTCTCCCAGCCCAGGAACATACAGTACCTGCTGTGCCCCTTTCAAACCTCTTCTCCGGGAGCATGTGGGCTGAAATATGCTCACAGTGATGGAATGATGCCCCGAGCTCTCCTTCAGACACCTCCCTACACAAAAGGAATTGCAACAGCCATTTGTTCCCAAGGACAGGTCTATCCAAAATTCTCAGGTAAACCACATCAGAAACACAGGCTTTGTCTCCTCCAGATCTTGTGGGAGCAACAACAGAGCTACCTATGTCAGAGGTAACCCAAGGAAACTGTGTATTTCATTTCATCGTGGATTCATACTCTGCACACATTGTTCAACCAGGAATCTACTCCACCACAGAGTCCTTGTTCTGGGACTTTATCCCCAGGACTGGGAATTACTATGGCATCCAGCAAGGATTAAACTATTGGCATAAACCAGGTAGGGCCACAACCCAACACAAATTTAGCAAGACTCTGCTAAGTCTATATGGGAAATCCCATGCCCAGGATCATTTTATTCTCCTGAAAATAACGTGGGACCAGCAAAATGACAGTGTGTGTAAATGTGTGTGTCCTGGACAAAGGACAAAACTGGAAAAGGTGGCGGCAACCTTGCCTCCAGCTCAGCCTTCCCCACCCCAGAACCAAGATGGAACCTGACTTAAGAAGATGAACAAAATACAGAGTCCAGCACTCAAAAAGAAGGCCAATAGAAGAAACTTGGAGGTGCCCATTCAAATAGGGGGTGAAGGTGTCCAAGCGGGAGTAGAAGCAGGGGAGAGATGAAATTTCAAAGACAAACAGACCCTGATTCATTAAAGAACGTAAAGCACACGCTTAACTGTAAGCACATGCTGCAGTCCCATGGGACTTACACACACACACAGAGTTTGTTGAATTGGGGCCATAGTTCCTGTTTCCCAGGCTCAGTGCAGTCGTGGTCATGAAACTGAATGCAAAAAGGACATATCCTTGTTTCATAGTAATTTGTCCCTCCCTCACTTCGATATTAAAATTATCTCCTTTGGCAAGTCGAAAGACAATGCATCTATTGCACTGCCGCTCAGCCCATGAGCCGAAAATCAGGCTCTCCCTCCCGTACCCATATATCACAACCAACAGCAAATGAAGCCACCACTGGAACTGAGCTGATGATGCTGCACACTAGGCAGAAGAGAATCCCGTTCACTCCCCTGGAGCTACAGTAGACAGGGTGCAATAAAACCTGGCTTTCCTCAGCTTAGTAGCCAGGCACACCGTGAGCAGATGTGAACAGCACCAAGGTGCACTCTTTAGATCAGAACTTTGATTTAAGAGCCATATCCTACATAAACACTTGGCACAGAAAATGGTTTTTTATTTGTATTATGGTAGCACCAAGAGGCCCCAGTAAGGGATTAGGTCTCCAGTGCACTGCACATGCGTTCGTGTACACACACACACACACACACACACACACACACACACACACACACAGTGCATGCCACAAACAGCTTCTGGTCCAAGCATAAGATGAGACAACAGATAGATACAACAGACAGGAAGCACAACATCACCGGGAGTCAATTACAGTACGTGTACAACCAGAGTTCACAGCGCACCAGCTGCTTAACCATTGTCAAGTGTTTTGAAACCCCATTCTCCTGTGGGGCCAAGCTCCAAACTGGGTCCCATCGATGGACTTTCACAAGAGAGAAGCAGAGGCAAGGAAAGGGGATCAGTCAATTGTGAGGACAAACCAAAACATGAATGAGACTGATGGCATAAAGAAAAATTAGTTCCAAGCTTCCAGTGGGGCTGATGTAAGAACTGTGAAGATCAAGATTTAAAAAGAAAAAAATCAATTAAAAACCACGGGGAAAAAGTCTGACTGCTGTTCCCATCGGGGTCTCTCTGTCCTTAGTTCACCCCACTGACTAGCCATTGCATGTCAATTTCAAAATAAAACATTTTAACCAAGCTTTACATCACTATAATTTGAATATTTAACAAGGTACTTTCGCTTCAGTTGCATCCAGGGAGACAGATGAAGTTTTCTGTAGCTGTAATTTGTTATGACAACATACAAGCAGGACCAGAGCCATGATGGCAGGTCTCAGGTACCCACGGCAGATTCAATGCCCTGCAAAGAGCTCCCACAAGAGCTTAAATAAGAGACCTGATCAGCACTGCTGAAGTGACCAGCCATTCAGACATCCCTTAGCCGGGGTGGTAACCTGTGGTTTCTTCAGTTATATTTTACCTTCCAAATATTCATACAATGTGTGCACAGATTGCGCCAAGGGTTGGCGATGATTAACTTCCAGTGCAGACTGTGGTTCTGAGATCCCATCCAGACACAGAGCAAAGAAAACATTTCAGATATTTACGGTATTCAGATTACACAGTAAAGAAGAGACACCCCTACTGAAGCTTGGAGTGCCCTAATTAAAACTTAAGACAGAAACCCCAAGGACCAAAACACTGATAAAATAAGCCTGCCAGCTGGCAGCATTACAATCAAAGAGAGTCAACAACTCCCATTGGCCGGACAATAAAGAAACAAAAATACCCCCAAAAAGCCATCACGCTCTCCACCTCCTCTGGACAGGGACCCTACCCTAAACGCTAATGGTTACTATTTAGGGCTTCCAACATTTTCTTGTCAAGAAAATTCCCACAAAACAATTCGAGAAAAAACAAATTATTTGACGGGGCTACTAACCTAGTGGATGGGGGGAAAGCAGTAGATGTGATATATCTTTATTTTAGTAAGGCTTCTGGCATAGTCTAACAGTCTCATAAGCACACTAGGCAAATGAGGTCTAGATTAAATTACTATAAAGTGGGTGCACAACTGGTTAATTAGCCATACTCAAAGAGTAGTTATCAATGGTTCACTGCCAAACTGGGAGGCTGTATCTAGTGGGATCCTCCAGCAGTCTGTCCTGCGTCCAGTACTATTCAATATTTTCCCTAATGACTGATGATGGAGTGGAGAGAATGCTTATAAAATTTCCAGATGACATCAAGCTAGGAGGGGTTGCAAGCACTGAGGAGGACAGGAACAGAATTCAAAACAACCTTGACAAATTAGAGAACTGGTCTGAAACAAACAAGATGGAATTCAATAAAGACAAGTGGAAAGTATGACTCTTGGGAAGGAAAAATCAAATGCACAATTAAAAAATGGGGAATAACTGGCAAGGCGGTAGTACTGCTGAAAAGGATCTGGGGGGTATAGTGGATCAAAACTTGAATATGAGCCAACAATGTGATGCATTTGAGAAAAGGGTTAATATGTTTCTGTGGTGTATTAAAAGGAGTGTGGCAGATAAGACCTGGGAGGTAACTATTCCTCTCTGCTCGGCAGTGGTGAGAGCTAAAGTACTCGGTCCCACACTGGGTGTGGCACTTAAAGAAAGATACGGACAAATTGGAGAGAGTCCAAAGGAGAACAACAAGAATGACAAAAAGTTTAGAAAACCTGACCTGTGAGGAAAGGTTAAAAAACCTGGGCATATTTAGTACTGAGAGACGATGACTGAGTGGGGACCTGATAACAGGTCTCAAAATGCAATTCTGAATGGGTGTTTCCATTGGGGTTCACAGGGATCGGTTCTTGGCCCTACTCGATTTACCATTTTTATCAATGACCTGGAAGAAAATAAAATCATGACTGATAAAAAATGCAACCACCACAAAAATCAGGGATTGTTAAATAATGAAAGGGACAGGTCACTGACATAGAGTGATCTACATCGCTTGGTAATGCTGGGTGAAACAAACAAGAAGCGTTTTAATACAACTAAATGTAAATGTATGCATCTAGGAACCAAGAATGTATGCCATGTCTACCAGATAAGGGACTCTACTCTGGGAAGCAGTGACTCTGAAAAAGATTTGGTAGACGTAGGGTATAATCAGCTGAACATGGGCTCCCAGTGAGATGCCATGGCCAAAAGGGCGAATGCAATTCTTGGTTGCATAAACAGGAGAATCTCAAGTAGGAGTAGAACACATAGGCATCGACTTACTCAGATCCCAGGGGGTACTCGACCCCCACTCTGCCTCAGCCCCCACCCCTGCTCCACCTTTTCCTCCAAGCCCCCACCCTGCCCCAGCTCTTCCCGCTCCCACCACTTCCCGCTCCTTCCCCTCCTTCCGAGCACCTCCTGCACACCACGGAACAGCTGATCGCAGCAGGCGGGAGGTGCTGGGAGGGAGAAGGAGGAGCCAATCAGCAGGGCTGCCAGTGCACAGGAAGTGCTGGAGTGGGGGGAGGATGGGGAGGTGCTGACCCACAGGGCTGCCAGTGGGTGTTTAGCATCCACTATTTTTTTCCATGGCTGCTCCAGCCCCAGAGCACCCACAGAGTCAGTGTTTATGGTAGAGAGGTTATATTACACCTCTTTCATTGGCACTAGTGCAACTACTACTGAAATGTCTTCTAACGGTGGCCAATGTCAGATGCTTCAAAGGAAACAAACAGAAAAGGGCATTTATCAAAAGATCCATCCCCTTACTGTTCAGTTCCAGCATTTGTCAGTCAGAAGCTTACGGACACCCAAAGATTGGGGTTGCATCCCTGACCATCTTTGCTAACAGCCACTGATGGACCTATCCTCCATGAAGTCATCTAATTATTTTTGAACCCACATATAGTTTTGGCCTTCGTAACATCCCCTAGCAATGAGTTCCACAGGTTGACCATGTGTTGTGTGAAGAAATACTTACAATCCATAAGTACCCACATGGGGAGCAAATATTTAATAATGGACTCTTTAATCTAGTAAAGAAAGGAGTAACATGATCCTGCAGCTAGAAGTTGAAGATGAAGAAATTCAGATTGGAAATAAGATGTACATTTTTAACAGTGAAGGTAATTAACCACTGGAATAATTTACCAAAGGTTGCAGTAAATTCTCTATCACGGGCAATTTTTAAATCAAACTTGGATGTTTGATATGCTCTAGGAATCATTTTGCATAAATTCTGTTGCCTGAGTTATACAGAAGGCTGATCTAGATTATCACAATAGTCCCGTCTTGCTTTGGAATCTCAGAATCTCTGAAATGTCTTCAAATATGTTAAGGGCTGTTATAAAGTGGAAGGCAATCAATTGTTCTCCATTGTCCACTGAAGGCAGGACAAGGAGTAATCAACTTAATCTGCAGCAAGGGAGATTTAGGTTTGATATTAAGGAAAACTTTGAAATATAAGGATAGTTACTTACTGGAACAGGTTAGCTAAGGAGGTAGTGAAATCCCTGTCATTGGGGGGTTTTCAGAACAGGTTGGACAAACACCTGCTGTTGATGGTCTAGGTCAGTGACTCTCAAACTTTTGTACTGGTGCCCCTTTTCACACAGCAAGCCTCTGAGTGTGACCCCCCCCTTATAAATTAAAAACACTTTTTAAATATATTTAACACCGTTATAAATGCTGAAGCCAAAGCGGGTTTTGGGGTGGAGGTTAACAGCTCGCGACCACCCCATGTAATAACCTTGCGACCCCCTGAGGGGTCCTGACCCCCAGTTTGAGAGCCCCTGGTGTAGGTTTACTTGGTCCTACCCTAGTGCAGGTCTCTCGAGGTCCTAAGAGGGCCTCCATTTCTATTGCTCTATGACAGTAGTCCCCAACCTTTTTTGTCTGGCGGGCACCAGACGACGAGCCACAGAGGACTATGGTGGTGGACGAGCATCCACTGAAATTCTGCCGACAAGCTGCAACGTCAGTAGGCGTCGCCGCCGAAATACCACCGACAAGCAGCGTTATCCAGGTGTCGCCGCTGAAATACCACCGAAAATCGGCAGCATTTCAGCGGCGACGCCTCTGGATGACGCAGCTTGTTGGCGGCATTTCGGTGGATGCTCGTCCGCTGGCCTGTTCACGGGTGCACTTAGACGACGCCCGCCGGCACCGCATTAGGGACCCCTGCTCTATGAAATGACACCTACTAGCCAGAGGCTGAAAAGAAGCCTGGAGCCTCTAAGCCGGGTCTAAGAACAGGCAAAAATCCCATCACATCAATGTTGGCTGACACAGAGAGCAAAACTGACCTTGGGAACTCGCTTGTGGATCTGAAACACAAAACCACCCCCAAACTCTGTATTTCAATGCTACCTCTGGTTCACGTGTTTGTATAGTTTTATACAAACAATAAAAAGGAGATCTTATCCATAGGTTCTAGGCTCCCTCGACATTACTTAGATTACATCCTAACTACAGCAGCATTTTAAGATACCTCACCATCAGGAAACTTACCAACTCAGTGGTATTTCCTAACGTCTAAATACTGGATTTTGAATGCTTAACAGAATTCTTTAAGAAGAGTTTTTCCTTATGTAATTGCTATAATATTTGTTTACAGTCTGACAGTGGCCAAGTCGTGATATGTGAGTGGAAGGGAAGGGAAGGGAAAAGAAACAATATCACGCACCTAGTCAGTGTCTGGCAAGACATGTAGGAGGCAGACATTCCTGACTCAAGCAAGCAATCAGTTTAAAACCAGGTGGAAAATTGGAGCACGCACCTGCAACTATTTAACTAGCGCACATCATCTCCCTTGGCACACAGAATGTTTTCCTCTCTTCTGTGCTCTGCACAACTGCCACTTGAAGGATCATCCTGCTTCATCCCAGTTCCCCATCCCCCACTCAGACTGAGGTTCCTCTACAGCTGGAGAAGGAAGAATGGGTCCCAGATATGACCAGGCAGCACCACAGCTACTACAAGTTGCAGGTATGTCGTAACAATCCAGTGAATGTGCGATCAAGTCAGTGGAATACAGTGCCAGGGGAGGTGCTGTTGATGTCCAGCAGCTAAGGGGTTACTTAAATTTCAAATTTCACCCAGTGTATTTATGCAGAACAGCTACCCTAATCCACTACCAGCTAAGGGCTGCTGTTCTCTCACAGCAAGGATGGACTTGGTAATGAACTGTGATGTTTAAAAACGGATTAGGGCTGTTTGGTTTAATATGCATCTTCAGACTATGCTAATGGAATCATCACATTTACATACAGGGCAGGGAGCTATTTTGCAGGAAAACATTTAGAGAGGAACCCTGAGTCGACAAGCAATAGCTTTATGGCCATGAGGCAAACCAGAAAGCTGGGTGAAAAGGAACACATCTCCCATAACAGAAAGCAAGCTGCAGAAGGCTCGACTCTGAAGGCTTTCTGCTCAGAGGTAAGGACGACACTTCCAGCTGCAGCAAGATGGACCGGCAGTTATAACGCTCCATAAGAGGGGGCTCATTTGTAGACATCAAGACAGCAATGGGAGAGTGAATTGGATTCTATTCTGACTCTAGTATCAGCAGCTGAATTCTTAAATAAATTCAAGTCGCAATTCTGCCCACGGTTACACACGAAAACAATAGGGTTTGTAAACACGTAACTGGTGACAGAATTTGACGACAATAGGATTGTACAGGTGTATCTGACAGAATAATCTGCCCTACCAAAATCCTTGGGCTAACAAATCATCGACAGTCGAATTACCTCAAGTTAGGCCAAGCTCAAGTGAGAGCAGTTGCACTGCGTGACACCACGTAAGTTACACAGAGTGGTTGTGTTAGCAGCTGAGGAGTTGTGCTAACTCGAACTACACCCTGTACCGCAATGGACCGGCTAGCTTGAGTTCAAGCACCGCCATGCACTCAAGTTAAAGGATTTTGTGTGTGGATGGAACTTGTATTAGGGGCAACAGCTAACTCTGCGGTGAAGACACATCCTTTGAAGAACCCAATTTAACTCTCAGATCCCAAGATGAGTTTTGCAGGACAAATGCAGGGGCAGGACGGTGGGTGGCTCATTCCTACCTGTTTGACCTGGCATAGTTCAATAACTATCTTATCTATCTATGTAGGTTTCTATACTGCCATCTATCACCAGGGCATTTGTGCACCTACCACATAAAACCAATAGCAATAGCAAAGTCCCTAGCAACTTCATGAGTCTCTGGTATATCTCCCTTTTCGGTGTCAAAACTCTGTTCAGGGTAGGGAGCTGGGGGGAATGGCAGGGGGTGTTCATGGTTTGTGCATCATTGATAGTGGAAAGGCTTTCTTAAAGAGGAAGGGCTTGCAATGTTTCCTATGGCTGGCCAGACTCTGGGTTCTCTTGATCTCCTCTAGAAGATTGTTCCAAAGCTGGATTCCCTCGACTGAGAATACTCTGCTCAACTCTCAAATGCTTCATGCTGGGCTCAGCAATCTGCACTGCCCCAAAGGAGAACAGCAGTCACTGTAGTTCATAGATCAAAATTCAATCTTTGATGTAGCTGGGGCTTGATCCATTAATTGCTCCAAAGATTAGGACCAAGGCCTTAAACCGGCATCAGAAGCTGATTGGGAGGCAGTGGAGGGATTTGAGCATGGGCCAGGTATGCTCATGGCAGCCTGAGCCAACGAGAAGGCGGGAAGCCACATTCTGTACCATCTGGAGCCTGTGAATTGTCTGCACATTCAGCCTCAGAGATGAGTTACAGTAATTCAGCCTGGAGGTGACGAATGCCGGGATCACTGTGGGCAGGTCTTCATCCTGGGAGTTTCCTAGCACACTGGAGGTAAAAAAGCATTTTGGGAAACAGATGCTACCTTGTCATCCAAGCTTAGTGAGTGTCCCTAGCCTCTCTTTGCCAGACACTGGGAATGAGTGACAGGGGATGGATCACTTGATGATTACCTGTTCATTCCCTGTGGGACACCTGGTATTGGCTGCCGTCAGAAGACAGGATACTGGGCTACATGAACCTTTGGTCTGACCCAGTATGGCCCTTCTTATGTTCTTATGAGTCATAGAATCATAGAATGTTAGGGTTGGAAGAGACCTCGGGAGGTCATCTAGTCCAACCCCCTGCTCAAAGCAGGACCAACACCAACTAAATCATCCCAGCCAAGGCTTTGTCAAGCCAGGCCTTAAAAACCTCTAAGAATGGAGATTCCGCCACCTCCCTAGGTAACCCATTCCAGTGCTTCACCACCCTCCTAGTGAAATAGTGTTTCCTAATATACAACCTAGACCTCCCCCACTGCAACTTGAGACCATTACTTCTTGTTCTATCATCTGCCACCACTGAGAACAGCCGAGCTCCATCCTCTTTGGAACCCCCCTTCAGGTAGTTGAAGGCTGCTATCAAATCTCCCCTCACTCTTCTCTTCTGCAGACTAAATAAGCCCAGTTCCCTTAGCCTCTCCTCGTAAATCCTGTGCCCCAACCCCTTAATCATTTCCATTGCCCTCTGCCTGACTCTCTCCAATTCGTCCACATCCCTTCTGTAATGGGAGGACCAAAACTGGACGCAGTACTCCAGGTGTAGCGAATAGAGGGGAATAATCACTTCCCTCAATCTGCTGGCAATGCTCCTAACTAATACAACCCAATATGCCGTTGGCCTTCTTGGCCACAAGGGCACACTGCTGACTTATATCCAGGTTCTCATCCACTGTAATCCCCAGGTCCTTTTCTGCAGAACTGCTGCTTAGCCAGTCAGTCCCCAGCCTGTAGCAGTGCATGGGATTCTTCCGTCCTAAGTGCAGGACTCTGCACTTGTCCTTGTTGAACCTCATCAGATTTCTTTTGGCCCAATCCTCCAGGCAGGACCCCAAGGCTTTGACTATTTTTATGAATGGAGGATGTGAGCTTCAATGGGAGGTGGGGACAATGTCATGACCAACTCATCAATGTATTTCCCCTTTCCAACCGCTTGCTCGTCATCCTGTAGGCATTCTGATGTTCTAACTGTGGTGATGGTTGCATCAGTTGAGATAGATAGTATATGTCATTAGCATCCTGCTGGCAGCTGAGCCCAGGGCATCTCACTATCACTCCCAGTGGTCTTTCCCTCTCTTGGCATTGACACCTCCTCATCAATTATTGGGAGTGGACCACATCCACTCAGATTGAATTGATCCTGTCAACACTGGCTCTCCACTTGTAACTCCCTTCTCTTCATGTATCTGTATCTTTATGCCTGCATCTGTAATTGTCACTCCATGCATTTGAAGAAGTGGGTTTTTTACCCATGAAAGCTTATGCCTAAATACATCTGTTAGTCTTTAAGGTGCCACCGGACTCCTTGTTGTTTTTGTGGATACAGACTAACACGACTACCCCTCTGATAGTGGTCTTACGTTGATACTAAAGAAAAGTGGGTATAGGAAGGATCCCAGCAGGGTAGCACCACTGGAGAGGAAGGGCAGTTACCTAACACCACTTAAGGGTTGTGCCGGAAAGGAATGAGTGCCACTGTGCTGCTGGGCCTTCTACTCCGGCTGTGTCATGTAAGTGTGTTAGTGATACACTGTGGTCTACTGTGCCAAAGGCTGCAGAGAAGCCCAGCAGTACAAGCTTGGACTTATCTGTGTTCATGACCACAAAGACGTCATTGTTTTAGTGCTGCTAGAGCCATCTCTGTTCAGATCCCTGGTCTGAACCCTAATTGTGAGGCATCGAGGATGCTGGCCGACGTCTCATATGTTTGAAGAGAGATATTACTTTGGAAACTGTAACAAAACCCACCAGCTGCAACAGGGTCTAGAATAGTCTTGACTTATATTTGATCTGTGAAATCGTATTGCTTAGTGTGTTGTCTTGGAAGTCAAATGTCTCTTTGATCACCTCTCTCATCATCTCCATTCCTCCTCCTTTACCTGGCATTTCATCCATTGCTAACTATGAATAACTCATTATTGTGTAGTGGGAGTGCAAATCATCCTTCCCTTACGCAACTATTTGCATACTGCACTTTTAGTGGATGAGACGAAATGAGACAACAGGGGGCGAGAAACAGACAGGCCTGGCTTTAGTCTAGAATGAGCCAATAAAACCAACCAGCAAAGCTATGAAGTATCTAACAACCCTATTCTCCCCTCCTCCTCATACCTTTAAGACTCGTTTTGTCTCTAGAGGTTTGAAAAACAAATGGATCTGTTTTCTTTAGCCTTACCTCAAACAGAACAAACCCATCAATTTAGTGTTTTCATGTTTATTTTTTAAATCCAAAGCAAAATATTTCTACAGCTAGAAATGGGAACAAAGTTACAAGTCACATTAATGATCATAAAAGAAAAACAAATACAAAGTTACACTATCTCACATGTGGTCAGGTTTTCATAGGTGTTGTAATTTCAACAACCGTGTTGTGCTCAGGGAAATGAGGAACTCTACTGGCTAGAACCAGGCAAAATAATATGCATGCTTCCACTCCAGTGTAAGTTTGTGCCCATGCATCTCTCTCCTGGCCAGCAACACCACTTACTATTCCAGGCTCCAGATAAAAATAAAGCAAAGCTGTGTTGTGTGTATTTTTTAATTCTTTCGACAAAAGCAGCAGCGGGTACTAGAAAGAATTCCTGTTAGGTTTTTAATAAAAGGAAAGAGCTAAACAGAGATCAATGTTTGTGGCAAAGAACACAGAATAATACTCAGGTGAAACCATTTGACACTTAACAAACCCTATTATAGCATTGCCAAATTTGATTTAATTGTGTGACAGATTTGGAAAGCCATTCAGGCTTCAAGATTAATTATGAAAAAACAGAAGCGTTATCCATTTCTAGTCCTATAATTAAGGAGCAGTTCCACTCTGCAAAGCAATTCCAAAATGTGCTCAATTTTTTAGAGAGAGAACTGTTTATCCCCCTAATTTCATGAGCCAATTCCTCTGATCACAATCTAACTTTCTCTTGTATGGTTCCCTTATAATTAGACAACAAACTAAATGACCTGATTTACTTATAAATAACACTCTAACCTACAAGCCGCTCTCCTTTTCCCCTTGTTTTGGTTGTTTCCCTTCCTCTCTCATCCCAGGTCATTACCTGCCCAATTTAGTTTATAAACTCTTCAGGGCAGGCATTTTGCCTTTGTTATTGGTGGGCACATCTAGAGCAATCATCACCATAGCAAGCCAAGCATTTTTTTTCCTATGGCATTATATACACAATGACAGTGGGTGTATATGGCACCGAGCTACACTGGAGCCTCTAATCAAAGAAATTAAGAGATGGGGGAGGAGGAGAACAATCAGATCAGTTCATCCACCTACCCCTGTCAGTACCACATTGTTCTGCTGGTTTTTCCTAATATTTTGTCCAAGCTAGTCATGTACCATCAAAGTTCTCCAGTCTAACAGCCATTTCTCTTAAGTAGGCTTTCCTGATGTTCAGCCTCAAGTATTCTTTTGCTCAGTTTTATCCCATTTCTCCTTGCCATATCCCTCTTTCCTATCCCACCCTAATGGATGCCTCCGAAACCTAGGGCTTTGCATCCTTTGAATATTTGCTCCCCCACCGTGACCTCCCCTCTTTTTCCAGTCTCTACACGTTTTGTTCTATCTACTGTAACACACATAACAAACAATGGACCTATGACCAAAGCTTTCAGCGAGCAATGACCTTCGCCAACCAGCAGGACAACCGAGCTACTCTGTGAATTATCTGACGTGTCAACCAGGAGGTGGCAAGAATAAGAGACGAAAGTTACTCCGGAGACAGAGAGAGGATCAGGGAGAAGAGAACTGGCTGAAGACGGGGTTTGAGCGCAGCGCTCCTCAGATTTCATTAACTAGGAAGAAAAGAAAAAGCACTAGCTGAAGGAAAGAGAAATATCAAACGGCACTAATGGGCCGGGAGCCAGTGAGCAATCAATGGCTGCACTGAAGTGGAGAGCAATGCAATCCAATATAACTAGTTTATATAGTGTCTGACATACAAACTATCTAAAAGCTTCTCCGAGTTAATTTCCCTCTTCCCTCTGCTATTATTTACGGAGGCAAGGGCAGAGGAGAAGAGAGACACTTTCAGATGGTATTTGAAAAAAGATGCGGAGCCAGTGAGGCAGGGAGATACAGAAAGGCAGCTCCAGGAAACATGCACTGCAGAGGAGAAGCTCCTGGACCACCCATGGTGGGACACTGTGATGGGACAGAAAGGAGGTCACTACTGGACGAGTGGATGGAGATTCTCAGGGCAAACTGGGGGGAAGTCCTGTTCCATGGCTCCTTCCCTTGCACACAGTGCCTTTACTGGGGGAAGTTCGGAGGGGGAGAGATATTTGTCTGTCATCTTATGATGACCTTTACCAGCAGAATAGGTTTTTAAGAAGTATGAGGACTGCCATATAGTTCAGGCTCAAAAATGTCTCCTTCCTTAACAGAATCTACAGTGAACAGTCACAATATGTGTGCCCCCAACTCTCCAAGTCGCTCCACACACAACTGGGTGAAGTCCCATTCAAGTCAATGAGGTCCCACCATGCAGCAGACTGAAGGCCTGGAGCCTGCAACAGCTGCATATATATAAAATGCAACAAGTGCATTAATAAGGAAGCAAGCTTGAGCACCGATCCAGGAAACAAAAAGGTTCCTACACAAGGTTGCACTGCACATAGCTCATATTAAGTTAGATAATTAGGGCTATTATTTTTTGGTGCCCAACTTGAGATAGCTGGTGTCTGATTTGCAGAGGTGCTGAGCACTCAGAGCTCCTCCTGCAGTCAAAGGGAGCTATGGAAAATCAGATCTGTTATCTCAAGTTAGACTCCCAAAAACCGAGTGCCTGATTCTGTGAGGTGCTGCACGTCCTCAGGCAGGGCTGGTTTCAGTGGGAGCTAAGGACAGTTAACACCTTGCAGGATCAGGCATTTAATGGTCTACCCAGTAGTCTACATTATTACTTATATTCACATAGCCAGGTAAGCTTGGCGATTGGAACCTCAAATTAAGTTTTCCTGACTATTTTGTGTGATATGCAAATATTCAGCCTCAATGCTGCATTACCGTTTTTTTTATTATACATACATACATACACACACACTCGCACACTCCCTGTTTTAGTTTAAGAGGCAGAAAGAGAATAAAAACAACCCCCCCTTCCCTAGCTGGCACTCTGGGGTTGTTTGGCACATCCCAGAAGATTTTTAAATTCAATCCTGTCCACAAACAAAGCCTGCAGCTGCAGGTTCTTGTTTGGCAAAGGAGGTTTTTTGTTCACCTTTGTTAACTTAGCTGTGGCTGATGCACGATGCTGTTTTTATCGTAAAAATGCCTCCAGCATGACAACAGGTTTGTTCTAAATGATGGAAAGAAAAAGATTCTTTAATGCCATAGGCTTTTTAGTTAAGTTGTTGCCTAACAGGCTTTTAACATTATTTTCACCCTCCCCCGTCCCAGGTTATAACTTACCAAGCAACTCCTCCTCATTGAGAACTAGTCACATGTGAAGTTTATTCTGTGTTCGTACAATGCCAAATACAAAGATGCCCAGATTCCATCTGGCTGGAGATCTGGTTGCAACCCCAATAGAAACAATAATAATTTTAAACCTCAGCTCATTTGGGGCGGGGGTTGGAAGTGGACTATCGAACAGTTTGGATACAAATAACAAATGGGCAAAGTAAATTTCTTCCTAATTCAAACAGTTCATGAATTTTGTCCAAGCTTCCACCCTGGATAGTTTTAATCCCAAAGCAGGAGCTGGGGCAGTTATGTGCAAATACAAATAGCAGCTGTCATGGAGATGAATTTGCAACACCCCTCTGAGAAATAACCATCACTCACTGATTCACTACTTCTAGCTGCAAATGGTGCTTGTCTCTCTCACTAACAGCTCCCATTTCATCACCCAGCCTTTTCATTGTATTTAAGTCACCTGACTTTTTTAAAGCTATTTTCCCACTACAGAATGGAGCCCGTTGAAAGGTGAAATTAGGAACATTCCATCAAAACTTCTCAATTTGCATTGAAATTTTGAAATTTAAAAAAAAAAAGCAATTACTAAAGGAAAGGTTGGATTTGCCTTCTTTTAAGATGGGATTAGAATCTCTTATTACATCACAGCTTTCCTGTCTTGTTAGATGCTAATGGGAAATATCCTTTGGGTTCTGGTTACCATTTGTGTGGGACCCTCAAATATGGTTTACGATCTCTTGGCTCCTCTGATGTGATCTGCAACCACCATTAAATTCTATGCTAGAACTGCACTAAGATATGCAACCGTGTGATCCACAACTCAACACCCTGACTACATCACTATCTCACTCCTGTAGGACAGTAAACTCAAAAAGAGAAGGGGGATTCTCATTTCATTTCTGTAGTGATCCCAGCTTTGCAGGCAATCAGGTTCATGGGCTGCTACCCATTCAGCTACGAATCAATTCAGCCTTTCACATCCTTAAAGCAACCCAAAGCCTCTCCTTTCCACACTGCATCAACGGGGGTGTCTGAGGGATCAGCCTCGCTTACAGAAATCCTCACAAGAGTTTAATGCACCAGCTGATAGGAACGCTGGCTGCCCTCCGAAGCTTGCTCAGAGACCTGCCCTTGCCTAAGGGAAGCCTCCAAAACACATGATAGCCAAAGATTATGGAGGAGGAAAAACTGAGCCTGGGCATGCAGATAGATCAAAATATGCTCATCTATGCTGAGAACTGTCTGCTCCACACAGCACTGCTAACAACATCTCTCCTGCCACATGCCAGGGTCATGTGCAACTCACAAGAAGATTCATAGATTTTAAGGCAGCATTAAGATTATCCACTCTGCCCTCCTCCTGCATACCAGAGGCCAGAGAATTTCACATGGTAATTCCCACCCTGGGGAAAATTATGAGTTAGGTCACCGTACATCGACTGTGGCTTTAAGACCCAGAAGAGAGGATTCCACACCAGGCAATAGAAAAACCTGGACTTCTTATTTTATTTTATTTTATTTTTAAACCCTGAATATTTAGTCCAATTCCAACACCCAAAAAAACAGACACAGTATTCTTGCCAGCAAGTTAAAGAAGTATGGGCTGGATGAATGGACGGTAAGGTGGATAGAAAACTGGCTAGATGGTCGGGCTCAACGGGTAGTGATCAATGGTTCCATGTCTAGTTGGCAGCCGGTATCAAGTGGAGTGCCTCAAGGGTCGGTGCTGGGGCCGGTTTTGTTCAATATCTTCATTAACGATCTGGAGGATGGTGTGGACTGCACCCTTAGCAAGTTTGCAGATGACACTAAACTGGGAGGAGTGGTTGATATGCTGGAGGGTAGGGATAGGATACAGAGGGACCTAGACAAATTAGAGGATTGGGCCAAAAGAAATATGAGGAGGTTCAACAAGGACAAGTGCAGAGTCCTGCACTTAGGACGGAAGAATCCCATGCACTGCTACAGACTAGGGACCGAATGGCTGGGCAGCAGTTCTGCAGAAAAGGACCTAGGGGTTACGGTGGACGAAAAGCTGAATATGAGTCAACAGTGTGCCCTTGTTGCCAAGAAGGCTAATGGCATTTTGGGTTGTATAAGTAGGGGCATTTCCAGCAGATTGAGGGATGTGATCATTCCCTTCTATTCAGCACCGGTGAGGCCTCATCTGGAGTACTGTGTCCAGTTTGGGGCCCCACACTACAAGAAGGATGTGGATAAATTGGAGAGAGTCCAGCGGAGGGCAACAAAAATGATTAGGGGGCTGGAGCACATGACTTATGAGGAGAGGCTGAGGGAACTGAGATTGTTTAGCCTGCAGAAGAGAAGAATGAGGGGGGATTTGATAGCTGCTTTCAACTACCTGAAAGGGGGTTCCAAAGAGGATCGATCTAGACGGTTCTCAGTGGTAGAAGATGACAGAACAAGGGTAATGGTCTCAAGTTGCAGAGGGGGAGGTTTAGGTTGGACATTAGGAAAAACTTTTTCACTAGTAGGGTGGTGAAGAACTGGAATGGGTTACCTAGGGAGGTGGTGGAATCTCCTTCCTTAGAGGTTTTTAAGGTCAGGCTTGACAAAGCCCTGGCTGGGATGATTTAGTTGGGTTTGGTCCTGCTTTGAGCAGGGGGTTGGACTAGATGACCTCCTGAGGTCCCTTCCAACCCTGAGATTCTATGATTCTATGATTAAAAAGCAATTTACATAGGTTTAATTCCTCCCCCTCAATACTAAATATCCAGACTTGGAGAAGGCAGGGGAGGGGTGGGGAAATGGGGGAAAGGATCCTGTGCCTACCAAGGATAGACACCACAGCAAGTCCATAGTGGAGTAGTAGCCACGGCACAGAAGGCAAAGGCTGGGGAGAGGACATGTTTTCACAGAGTCAGATGTTTTCAAGGTCATAAGAAACCATTACAATCTGGCCCCACCACCTGCATAGCACAGGCCACAGCATTTCACCCAGTGATTCCAGCACTGACCCACAACGTTTGGGTGAGTTTGACTCGCTCTTTTAGAAAAAGACATCCAAGGTTTGCTCTTAGCAATGGCAGCTTTCAATTGTCCTGTATGCCCTTGCCATTCATCAAAACAAATGTCCCTTCCTCCAGCACCCGTCTTTTCCCACAGACAGGGATATATAACAAAAGAAGCGTCTCTCAAAGCTAATGGATGACTTCAGGGAACTCAGAAGCCTGCTGAAGAAGAATGTCCAAGTGATCTTCTCTGAGATCCTTCCTGTCCCACAAGCAAAGGGAGACAGAAGCTTCTTGTAGCGAACCACTGGCTAGGTAAGTGGTGTAAGGCAGAGGGTGTGGGTTTGGTGAAACATTGGTCCACCTTCTAACCGGAGAGAGGGCTGCACAGTTTGGAGTGGTTCCCCTTCTACTGATGGGGAGGCAATCTCCTTGCGGGAAGGAGGCCTAGAGCAATCAGGAGGGTGTTAAACTAATAACAAAAGCAGAGGGTAAAAAGAAGGAACAAAAGAGAACTTATTTATAATGTACAAAAATCCAGATGTTGAGGAAAAAACTAATCAACAAACCAAAAGTCACAAAGAGAAGTAATTCTTTCATTGCCTATACATCACTGCTAGGAGCCTGGGTAATAAACAAGAGGAACTGGAATTAATCATTTATGAGCATCAATTCAATCTAGTTGGTATTACCGGAATGTGGTGGGATGGTGTGAATGAATGGAATGTTACAATCAATGGTTACAACCTATTCAGGAAGGACTGAGCTGGCAAAAGGGGAGGGGGAGTGGCACTCTATGTCAAATATGGCATTACCTGTTTCCAAGTCACTAATAACACAGCAGAAAATTATCTTGAATGCTTTATGCATCAATCTCCTAGCAGACAAAGCACAAGATGGGATACTAGTTGGTGTCTGCTACAGACCAACGAATCCCACCAGCAAATGGGATGGCCAGGTCCTTTACATTTTACCTCCAGTGCTGCAGAGATAATCTCATTCAGCATACTGAGGCAAGCACATCTGTGCTCTCCCGCACCCTCTGCTGCTGCTTCAACAGCAGTTACACTACTTCGCAGAGTTGAGGCATCAAAGCTTACACTCAAACAAGGAAGATTTTAAGCCACATTAATGTTGAGCTCTGCCAGAAACAGCGGGAAGTCTAAAATAATGGTACGCAAATGAGAAAGTGAGACATCCAAGCTGGTGAGGAACTACGTAGCATTTTCCAGCTTCCAGATGGTTATTTCAAAGAATGAAGAGAGAAAATATTTTAAAAAGAGATACAATTTAGATAGCTCATAGCAGCATCTCCTTAAAGACCAGAGAGAATTAGAACAGTGAAGAGAGGTCCTACCAAACTGGAAATTCAAGTCCATTGAATCAACATTACATACAAGGTTCGCTCTTCAGGCATTTTTGTTAGGAATGGTCCCACACTATTCCCGGGGGCGGTGGTGCTTATTTTATTTAATTACAATTATGCATGTTTAAAACACAGGGAAGCACATCGCAGCAACTAGGCACAGCAGAGGGAAACCAGCAACACAAAATTCGGGCATTTGGTGGCATCAAATTTTTAATTAAAAATATCCCAAGTAATATTGTCAAGAATGCAATATTGGCAAGCACCAACATGCGCCCAACGATCCTACAGTGCTTTTGAAATACTGTCTAGGCAACAAGTCCCACGAAGAGTGGGGATATACTGGCCAGGAATGATCAGGTGGTTAAAACTGCGAGTAAGGAAGTTTGGGTTCTGCCACAGGGCTGTTATATGATTTGGGGCAGGAAACCTTTCCACTCCTTAGTTGTCTGATTCTGATACTACCTCACTAGCAGTGAATGTTAGTGGCTTAATACACAAACACACACAAAGATTAGAGGATCTTAATAAAAAGATGACATGTCCCCCCATGACAAGCACTAACACGGAACACACTGCAATGAGGTTGGATGCAGAGCACAGCTGTTCTCTCTAATTTTTCATTTACTTTAGCACGCTCTAGGAGAGGGCAATATTTTGAGCACAGTGCAGTAAAACATGAACTCTGAGCCAGCCTGCTTCAGTCTAAAAGACGAAAGAGCAGTCAGTACACAACTTAAACAAGAACAAAAGAATGGCCACACTGAGTCAGACCAAAGGTCCATCTAGCTCAGTATCCTGTCTCTGACAGTGGCCAATGCCAAGTGCCCCAGAGGGAATGAACAGAACAGAATCATCAAGTGATCCGTCCCCTGTCACCCATTCCCAGCTTCTGGCAAACAGAGTTTAGGGACACCATCCCTGCCCATCCTGGCTAATAGCCATTGATGGACCTATCCTCCATGAGTTTATCTAGGTCTTTTTTGAACCCTGTTATAGTCTTGGCCTTCACAACATCCTCTGGCAAAGAGTTCCACAGGATGACTGTGCGTTGTATGAAGAAATACTTCCTTTTGTTTGTTTTAAACCTGCTGCCTATTCATTTCATTAGATGAGCCCTAGTTCTTGTATCGTTCCATCAGCAACGTATCAAAGTTAAGAAGAAAACAATCCCTGAAGTCTATGAGCAGGGTAAGCATCACAATGCAGCTGTGTGGAAAAAAGCTACAAATCCCACTGCAAAGCCATCTGACACTCGTCTGGCTTTATCAGAAGTCATTTTGTGTCAGTCCCAGGCTGGGCACGGTCACCAGTACGGCGAGCTAAACCCAGCTGAATTAGGTAGGAGTCAAAGGGACACCATCAACTCAAATTTAGATATATTCAGAATCCCTGCACCACGAGACATCTGTCTATATTTTGAATCTTTAGTTTTGCTCTGAAGGGTGTTTTCAGCAGGTAAACCTCCCAGCAGGGTTTGTCGAGACGCAGTCTCAAACCATACGGGCATGATGCTCCCGAGGGCCATGCTAAATCCAGGCTGCTGCCCCCTGCAGGGCCCTGGGCAGAGGCAAAGCCATGGATGATAAGACCCTCAGCCTTTGAGCAACTCCCCTCCCACCCACGAACAACCTCCCACGAGTTCCAGTATGCATTCCTCATGTCCTTGACCCCCTGAGTGGGTGGTTGAACCTTGAACATCGCTTCCACCGCAATGCACGGAGCAGACAGGCACAGTCGGAGCAGCAAGTATCAGAATGTGCTCAGATACCATGGAAACGGGCACAGAACAGGATGTGTAAACAAGCCCTCTCAGGGCACACGATATTACACACAACTGCAGTCTGTGCAGACGGGCTGTCATGTTAAACATCACATCAGCTGAGTGTAGGTAAACCACGGCCCAATCCCAGATGACATGATGTAAAGGCAGAAGGGACCATTACGATCACCTAGTCCGACCCCCTGTATAACGCAGACCAGGGTATTTCACCCAGTGATTCCTGCATCAAGCCCGTAACGTCTGGTCAAGCTGCAGCATACTGATTTAAAGCCTCCAAGTGATGATGGCTCCAGCACATCGCTAGATAAACTGCTGCAATGGTTAATTCCCTTGACTGCTAAAAGTCTGCAGTGTTAAACACAATGTGCTTGTCTGTAGCGAGTGCACAGGGGTTAGTTACAACTCCTCAAGGCCGCATTCCAGCCTGACCTAGTTTTCAATCCTCAGCCTGCAAAGGAAATTTTATACCAAAGCAAGTCAGAACTGGAGAATTACCAATCCAGCGGGAGAGCCCACAGAGGGAAATTTGTTTTTCAACGGTGGCGAGTTACACAACAAAACGGAAAGTGATTTGTACATTGACAATCTCTCTTGCAGGGGCAGGCTGCTATCTGGAGCCTTAGAACATGAACATGAGATCTTTACATTTGTTTTTTAGGCAAAATTGGTGCTAGGAGGACCCCACAGAGAGTGAAATTCTCTATCCACAGAGGAGGGGCAACAACATTCCTAGCTTCCCTTCCCCTGACCCGCCAACCTGGAGAGACCAAGGAGCTGAAGTCTCTGTGCCCATTAGTGTTCACATAGAACAGTGCCACTTTCCTGATATCAAAGCAGGAGTCCGTCTACAGCTCCCATGTCCCTGCTGTAAAGCTGCAGAAAATAGAGTGGCATAAGAGTCCTAAAAAAAACCCCCAAAATAACCCAAACCTGCAGACACTTCCCAAGGAACAAAGAAAGGCACAGGCGGCAAACCAAGAGCTGCAGAGCAGTGTGACTGGTAAAGGGTTACAAACTTTCAGGTCATGCAGTGAACAAATCATTTACATTAAAGTTAAGCCTGGATTCAGGTTGCAAAAACAGCCATTCAAAACCCTACTCTCCCCCCTGTCAATGCTGGAGTTATGGGATCTAACACTGAAACACACAGTTACTATGTCCAAGCTACTTAACGAAAAAGGCAGCTATGTAAAGCAATAGCTGCCTCCTACAACTTGAAGTGTAGGAATTCTGGAAGCAAGGGAGAACAAAGCCGCGATTATAGGAAAAGTTATGTACACACTGAATGGATCTTTGCTTGTCCTCCCTCGGCCAAGAATGGAGCTTTCATTGTGAAATGTGCTGGTGAAGCGGATGGCAAGTTACCCAGCGAGGTAACTTTAGCACGCACGCGCTCTTCCAGTGCCAGGAGAGTGGTTTGAACACACTGGGGCTCCTCAACTATCCCCAGCGTGGGTGGCACGGACCTGGCAAGTGCAAGTCGACACATCTGCGGTGCCACAGACCATAAATCATGGCATCTCTTAGAGCACTTTACACGTAAGTTTCCATTTCACATCACACTTCAGCCCAATGGCAAGACTTTTCTCACAGGGGTAACCTAATTGTTCACCCACAAAGTCTATCTTTGAGTGACCTGACTTTCAGAGTTGCTGAGCACCTGTAGCTCCAGCAGACATTAAGAGCTCAGCTTCAAGCAACCGAATCTCAAAACAGTGGCCGATGGACATACATTACCAATGAAATGCAGCTAGCTCTGGGGCAGAAGGGATCAGCCAGCTAGTGTAAAAAACATTTGGAAATGCATATGGAAACACATCCTGTAGAATACAACCTCTGGGACACGACTAAGATGCACTCTGAACAAGACTCATCTGCACTCTGGGGCAGAGTGAGGGAGGATCCATGAGATACGTGTCCTACAGGCAGAGCCCTCGCAAGGACCAGCAGGAAGGGGTGCAGCATTTGACCCACTTCTGCTAGCTAGCAACTTGTGGGGTGGGGTGGGATGTGTCAGGTGGTAGGGACAGCAAGGATTCAGGAGTGGGAGGGAAACAAGTACGGCTGAGAGTCTGGTCAGACTGGGTAAACTGGTGGTTTTTTCATCACATTAGCTAACATGATTTGAAATGCCACTTAGCGTAGAGACAGCTTAACAACTTTAAAATAACATTACCTGGAGCCTGTGGGGAGTCCTGCAGGGAACAGAACATCGGCTTGGACAGACCTTGTTTCAGAGCCTAATAATTCGACAGACCACAGCCCCATTTTGCAAACCCTGAGCCAAAGAGAGAGAGCTGTGCCTCTAAATACGTGTGATGAAGAAAAAACAGTTACTTACCTTTGTAACTGTTGTGCTTCGAGATGTGTTGCTCATATCCATTCCAGTTAGGTGTGTGCGCGCCGCGTGCACGTTCGTCGGAAGACTTTTACCCTAGCAACCCCAGTGGGTCGGCTGAGTGCCCCCTGGAGTGGCGCCATAACGGCACCGCATATATACCTCAGCCGACCCACCCGACCCTCAGTTCCTTCTTGCCGGCTACTCCGACAGTGGGGAAGGAGGGTGGGTGTGGAATGGATATGAACAACACATCTCGAAGAACAACAGTTACAAAGGTAAGTAACCGTTTTTTCTTCTTCGAGTGATTGCTCATATCCATTCCAGTTAGGTGATTCCCAAGCCTTACCTAGGCGGTGGGGTCGGAGTGAGACGTGGCGGAATGCAGGACCGCAGAGCCAAAGGCTACGTCATCTCTCGACTGTTGGACCAGGGCGTAGTGCGAGGCGAAAGTATGAACGGACGACCAGGTTGCCGCTCGGCATATCTCTTGTATCGGTACTTGCGCCAGAAAGGCAGCGGAGGACGCCTGGGCCCTGGTAGAGTGGGCGGTGAGATGGTCCAAAGGGACATTAGCCAAGTTATAACAGGTGCGTATGCACTCTGTGAGCCAGGAGGAGATTCGCTGCGATGAGACAGGAAGACCTCGCATTCGGTCAGCAATTGCCACAAACAGTTGCGGGGATTTGCGGAACGGTCGTGTCCGATCAACATAGAAAGCCAACGCCCTACGAACATCAAGGGAGTGAAGTCGTTGCTCTCGCGGGGATGCGTGAGGCTTTGGAAAGAAAACTGGAAGGAAGATGTCCTGGTTATTGTGGAACGCGGACACTACCTTCGGGAGAAATGCCGGATGTGGACATAGTTGCACCTTGTCCTTATGAAAAACGGTATACGGTGGATCCACCATGAGCGCTTTGAGCTCCGAGACCCGTCTGGCTGATGTGATAGCCACTAGAAAAACCGTTTTCCATGACAGGTACAGCAAGGAACAGGTGGCTAGCGGCTCAAATGGTGGGGACATGAGCCTGCTGAGGACGAGATTGAGGTCCCAGGTGGGAATCGGGTGGCGCACCTGGGGGTAGAGACGATCAAGGCCCTTTCTGAAACTAGTAGTTAGTGGGTGAGAGAACAGCGTATACCCTCCCTCACCGGGGTGAAAAGCGGAGATAGCCGCTAAGTGCACCTTGATAGAGGACAGTGCAAGGCCTTGCTGTTTCAGCGACCAGAGATAGTCAAGGACCATTGGAAGCGGAAGCTCTGAAGGAATAGCGTCACGCGCTTGAGCCCAGCAAGCGAAGCGCTTCCACTTGGCCACGTAGGTAGATCGAGTGGAAGGCTTTCTGCTGCTCAATAAAACATGCTGCACTGGAGCAGAGCAGCGCAATTCCGACTGGTCTAGCCACTCAGGAGCCACGCCGTGAGGTGGAGGGCCAGCAGGTCTGGGTGACGGAGAGTGCCGTGATCTTGTGTTATAAGATCTGGGTGAAGCGGCAGAGGAATTGGGGTGGCTATCGACAGATGGAGCAGCGTGGTGAACCAGTGTTGCCTGGGCCACACTGGCGCAATTAAGATGAGACGTGCCCTGTCCCGACGGAGCTTCAGCAGGACTTTGTGTATGAGGAGGAACGGAGGAAAGGCATAGAACAGACGATGAGTCCATGGAAGGGGAAATGCGTCTGACAGAGAGCCCGGTGACAGGCCTTGAAAGGAGCAAAATTCCTGGCATTTGCGGTTCAGTCGGGATGCAAACAGGTCTACATGGGGAAATCCCCACTGTTGGAAAATGGCATGGGCGATGTCTGGTCTCAGCGACTACTCGTGGCAGAGAAAGGACCTGCTCAGGCGATCCACGATGGTGTTCTTGACGCCGGGAAGGAAAGACGCCTCCAGATGTATCGAGTGGGCTATGCAGAATTCCCAGAGTAGTATCGCCTCGTGGCAGAGGGGAGAAGAGTGGGTCCCGCCTTGCTTGTTGATATAGTACATGGCCGTTGTGTTGTCCGTAAGGACTGAGACACAACGGCCGTGGAGGCGAGTTCGGAACGCCTGGCATGCCAGGCGCACTGCCCGGAGCTCCCTGACATTGATGTGCATATTCAATTCCTGCACCGACCAAAGGCCTTGAGTACGAAGAGCGCCGAGATGGGCTCCCCACCCGAGGGACGAGGCGTCCGTTGCCAGGGAAAGGGAAGGTTGAGGAGCATGGAATGGGACCCCCGCGCATACGTGTGAAGGGGTCAGCCACCAATCCAGGGATTGAAGGACACCCGCTGGAATGGTGAGTAGGGTATCCAGAGGGTCCCTGTGCGGACGGTATCTGGAGTGGAGCCACAGCTGGAGTGGGCGGAGGCGGAGCCTGGCAAACGGAGTGACGTGTGTGCAAGCCGCCATATGACCGAGGAGGCGGAGACAAGCACGGGCCGAGGTCATACGAGAGGCCTGAAGGGTGCGGATTAGCTGTGTAAGGGCCTGGAACCGTAAATGAGGAAGGTAGGCTCTGGCTAGAGATGAGTCCAGGGTCGCGCCAATAAAGTCCAACCTCTGAGTTGGTACTAAGGTGGACTTCTCTATGTTGAGAACTAGGCCCAGGCACGTGAATAAGTCCTTGATCACCGTGACATGGTGCTGGACCGTAGCCTGCGAATCCCCCCTGATGAGCCAGTCATCCAGGTAGGGAAAAACGCAGATGCCGCGCCGACGGAGGTGGGCGGCGACAACGGCCATGCACTTCGTGAACACCCTTGGGGCCGTAGATAGTCCGAAGGGGAGGACCGCAAACTGGAAGTGCAGGTGAGCGATTGTAAATCAGAGGTATCGTCTGTGCGGTGGAAAGATGGCGATATGAAAATAAGCGTCCTTCATATCGAGGGCGGCATACCAGTCTCCCGGATCCAAAGTAGGGATAATCGTCCCGAGGGATACCATGTGGAACTTCAACTTCAGCATGTATGCGTTGAGGTCTCGCAGCTCGAGGATGGGCCGGAGTCCCCCGTTGGACTTGGGGATCAAAAAATAACGGGAGTAAAACCCCTTGCCCCTCTCCCTCTCCGGAACCCTCTCCACCGCTCCGATGGCGAGGAGGGAGTGCACCTCTTGTAAGAGGAGTTGCTCGTGAGAGGGGTTCCTGAAAAAGGACTGGGAAGGAGGGTGGGAAGGTGGGGGTGAAACGAATTGTAGTTGGTAACCACGTTCCACGGTGCGTAGGACCCAGGCATCGGTGGTCAGCTGGGCCCACGCCGGGAGGAAATAGGAAAGGCGGTTGGAAAAAGGCAGGGAGGGATCCGGATAAAGATCTGGTATGTCGTCCCCGGGCGCATCTTCAAAAGGCTGGCTTAGGCCCTGGTGGTTTAGAGGGGGTTCGCCCCTGTGACGGTTGATTGCCAGGCTGCTGTCTACGTCCCCCGCGACCCCGTCGCCGACCAGAGTCCTGCCTGTAGCGAGGCATATAGTAAGGCCGGTTAAACTGGGGGCGGAACGGACGTCTCTGGGTAGCAGGGGTATGCATCCCCAAAGTACGGATGATGACCCTGTTGTCTTTTAGGTTTTGGAGTCTGGAGTCCGTCTTTTCGGAGAAGAGTGCCTTGTAATCAAAAGGAAGGTCCTGAATGGTGTACTGAACTTCAGGAGGGAGCGTCGAACTCTGGAGCCAAGAGATCCGGCGCATGGTAACGCCCGAGGCTATAGTACGTGCCCCCGAGTCAGCTGCGTCTAAGGAGGCCTGTAACGAGGTGCGCGCTACCTTTTTACCTTCTTCTACGAAGGCCGCGAACTCCTGTCGGGAATCCTGAGGCAGGAGCTCTTTGTATTTCTCTACCTCAGCCCAAGTGTCATGCCCGTAACGGCTTAGCAAGGCCTGCTGGTTAGCCACTCGGATCTGCAGGGCACCAGCAGAGTAGACCTTGCGACCAAGCAAGTCCATTCGCCTGGCGTCCTTTGACTTAGGAGCCGGGCCTTGTTGGCCGTGACGCTCTTTGTCGTTGACAGACTGCACCACCAACGACGAGGGGATAGGGTGCACATACAAATGCTCATATCCCTTGGAAGGGACCATGTACTTGCGTTCCACCCCCCAGGCTGTGGGCGCAATAGAGGACGGAGTCTGCCATATGGTATCAGCATTCGCCTGGATAGTCTTAATGAAGGGCAGGGCTATGCGAGTAGGGGTGTCCGCTGACAAAATGGTCACTATCAGATCGTCCACTTCCGATACCTCCTCTGCCTGCAGGTCCATTCGCAGTGCCACCCTGCGAAGGAGCTCTTGGTGTGCCCGTAAGTCAGTTGGCGGGGGACCTGCCGATGATGACCCCACCACCGCCTCATCTGGGGAAGAGGAGGAAGAAGAAATTCCAGGCATGATGGTGTCCCGGTCAGCGTCTGGAACCTGTGAAGCTTCCTGCTCCAGAGGTTCCTGGGCAGGCTGATTACCTTCCTCCGCGCACGATGGTACCTCAGTGTCAACTGGGGGGCGGCTTATAGTAGCCTCCGGGATGCGCGACTTGTGTGGTACGGTACGCGTGGTAGGCACAGGAGCACCTTGGGCTTGATGGTAGGCCCAAGGGGTCCAATAACCCCAGTGATGAGGGTTTGGTACGCGTAATGGGACTGCTGAAAAACTCCCGAAGGGACCTGAGGGTCATGGTCGTCGACGTAGTAGCTGTCGGCGTGCGAAGAGGCCGAGGCGTACCGAGAGGGCCAGGGTGGAGCCGATAACCCTTGTGCCGAAGTGCCCACGGATCGCATTTCCCGTCTCTGTGGTGACCGGTGCCGGAAGGCATCCCGATAGCGAGAGCGGGAGCGAGAATGGGACCTCCGACCGGCGCGGTGCCGGGAGGTCGACCGGGATCTCCATGTTCGGTGCCAGGAGTGGCTTCGCGAGTAGCGGCGGCCATAGCGGTACCGAGATCCGGAACGGTGCTGGGAATGACGACTTGGAGAGCGGGAGAATGATTGGTGCCGCGAGTCTGACCGGTGCCGCGTAGTCGAGCGGTGCCAGGACTGCGAGCGGCGTTGCGATCAGCGCCCCGATCGAGATCGGTGTCGAGAGCGTGAGCGGTGGCGAGAGCGGGAACGGGATCGGTGCCGGTCGGAGTCGGTGCCGGCAGGCGGCTTAAACATTGACGGCTTGCCCATGGAACGGGGCGCCCGCACCAGCGGCGCCGGGGGCAGTGGCACAGCCGGGTCTGTCAATGTGATGAGGTCCCGTGCCGCCTCGAAGGTCTCCGGAGTCGACGGCAGTGGCATCTCTACCGCGGCCGGAGCCGGGGAGGTCACAGGTGCCGGGCTCGACGGCCTCTGAGGGGCCGGAGTCGCCGGTGCCGGCAGAAGCGTCTGCGGCGGAGGAACCGGTGCCGCGGCAGGTTTCAGTGCCGGGCGGTCTGGACGGGGCGCACTCTGGTGCTTCGGAGCAGGCGGTGCCGAAGAGGCAGCGGCTTTCCCCTTCTTCGCCTTTGGCGAGAGAGAGCATCTCTGGGCAGGTTTCGGTGCCGATGGCCCTTTCGGTTGCACGGCAGAGTGGCCCGGCGCCGTGGCGGCGCTGCGAGAGTCCAGAGGGACAGCGGGCGGTGCCGCGGCCGGAGGGGTTAAGGCTGCCTCCATTAGGAGTTGTTTCAGCCTAATGTCTCTTTCCCTCTTTGTGCGAGTCTTGAAAGCCTTGCAAATTGGGCACTTAGTAGACAAGTGCAACTCTCCTAAGCACTTCAAACAGGAGCTATGAGGATCTCCTGTAGGCATAGGCCTGCGGCAGGCCGAGCACGGCTTGAAACCCGGGGAGCCGGGCATACGCTCCGGTCCCGGGTGCGGGTGGGGCTAATCCCCGAACCCGCTAACTATCTAACACTAAACTGATTTAAACTATCAAAAACAAGAAAACCTAAGCTAAGATATCAACTATGTACAAATTTTACAGAGAAGAACTATCAGGAAGCTAGGGAAGCGGAGGTCAGACAAGCTGCACTCCACTGTTCCAACGACCGACACGGGCGGTAAGAAGGAACTGAGGGTCGGGTGGGTCGGCTGACGTATATATGCGGTGCCGTTATGGCGCCACTCCAGGGGGCGCTCAGCCAACCCACTGGGGTTGCTAGGGTAAAAGTCTTCCGACGAACGTGCACACGGCGCACACACACCTAACTGGAATGGATATAAGCAATCACTCGAAGAAGACCCAGAAACAACCCACCCTGTATGACCAAATATGCAGGATGTTCATGACTGTGCAACCTGTGTCCAAGATTTCCACCACCTCCCAACTCACACCAACCTCTCCAATCATAGACAAGGTCCTTCCCCCTTACCTTATATTGGAAACAAGGTCCTACAGAGTTGCTTTTATTCTGTTCTCCCCGTCAGACAAGAATCCTGTGCAATCTGGAATGAAAGACAGAGATTGCTGAGTGGAGGGGAATATACCACATTCCCTGCTTTCACATACAGATACTTTCACAGCTGCTCCATGTCTTTGACTTCTGGATTCCAGGAACATCTCATGTACTTTGGGCTGCAGATCACGACTGAATACAAAACCAAGCAACACTTATTGCTTCCATCACATGTTACACACATTAATCAGAACTTCTCTGAGGTACTGAAGCGCTATCCTCATTTTAAAGATGAGGAAACAAACGAAGGAGTTACGGACTTGGAAATCTTCCAGATTACCAGGTGTATTTATGTCTTGTGGGGTGAGGGACAAAACTCAAGGGATTTCTCGACTCCCACCAATAACTTTTAAGGAACGGCCTGGTTTCTTTAAGGCCTCAATCCTGCCAGGTGCTGAGCATGCCGGCCCTGGTGCAGCACTTCAGAACATATGTAGCATCAAGCATTTGAACAGTCCTAGTGGATCATGCCCCAGTGGTTTCCTACTGCAAGTATTGGCCAGTTTTTTGGCACCTTACCAGGACTTCAGTTCTCTCTCATCCAAAGGATGGAACCTCCAGCACCACAAAACCACGAATGCCTTAGTGGGGTGCTGACAGAGAAGGAAAGGCACTATCTAGTCAACCACTCGGAAGGTCTCCCACCAGATTCTGCTGTGGTCTCAAATCAGCCAGGTACTGACCAGTTTCTGAGAGATGCAATAGCATGCTACGGCTACATGCTGCCAACATTTCTATCCTCAAGCAGGTGGACTACAGCTGATGGCCTTTTGCATCAATAAACAGAGGATCCTTAACATGCCACGGTCCTTTGCAATAGCTGGTAAGAACTATGTTTAATGGATTTAATTGGAAAATAAGAATAAATGCCTTTGCCCGTTAGCCATTGATCTGTTATCAGAAATGCTAATGAAAAATCTTTAGGTGATAACTATCCCAAATCCGATGTTTGATTAATAATGAATAGCAATGTCCTTAACTTATTCAAACCCGAAGCATAAATACCTAGTGTTTTGCTACAACTTTGGTGATTCTGGTCCTTATACTGAACAACCTCCTCAAGTCCAGTGCTCTTTCCATTTTAAATTTTACAGTAGTAAATACCACACTAGCTTATATTTATATAAACTCTTTCTCTCTCACACACACACACACACACACACACACACACACACACACACACACACACACACACACACCTCCTAAAACCTGAACTATGTAAGTTCCCCTACCAGATGTTACTCAGCTAAAACTCCCATTATTATTAATCATTAGTAATATTTGTATTACAGCCCTGCTTAGAAGCCCCAACTGAGACCTGTGCTAGATACTTTGTAGATACATGGTAAGAGACAACCCGTGCCCCCATAAGATCACCGTCTAAACAGACAAACCAGAAAAAGAGTGGGAAGGAAAACAGAGGTACAGCGAGGAGAAGTGAAGGGACCTGCCCAAAGTCACACTGCAGGTCAGCTGCAGAGTCAGAAATAGAACTCGGGTCTCTTCACTCTCGGTTCACGACCCCACCCACTAACACGCTCTCTTGCTCTCTGACCAGGAGTTCTATGTGAGAGGTGGCAGGATCGCAGTCTACTCTGGAAGAAACTAGAAGCAGAGTAGATGGAACTGATTTAAAGTTTCTGAATTTTCAAAAAAGTCAATAGGAAAATGTTCAGCCAGCTCTAACTGGTAAGTCCTATTCTCTCCCTTTTACAGATGGAGAAAGTGAGGTACGTTTCCCATGGTCACCTAGTGAATCTTATACATACCCCAGTTTTTTGGCTCTGGACTCCAGAGATGGCCCAGAGAAGCCATTGTGATTTTTGACACTTTGGATGGCACTTCTGTGAGTACTGTGATTTATCAGCCATAGATTACCACTCCTAATGACTGTCTCTCTTGAAGTATTTCAGTGTCATCACCTGTGTTCTCAGAAAGTACTTGAGAGCTGGATTTAACCCAGACAGGGCTGGAAGTATGGGGTTTAGTCAGCAAGTTAGCCTTGTCTCATTCATGGGGCATTAGGTCTATCACTTCCCTCAGTTAATCAGTCTCCGTCATAGTCAAATTAAATCAGAGGTTCTCAGCCTTTTTCTTTCTGAGCACCCCCCCCCCCCCAACATGCTATGAAAACTCCATGGCCCACCTGTGCCACAATAACTGATTTTCTGCATATAAAAGCCAGGGCTGGTGTTAGGGAATAGCAAGCAGGGCAATTACTTGGGGCCCCACGAAGCTACATTGCTCAGGCTTCAGCTTCCGCCCTTGGTGGCGGGGCTCAGGACCCTGGGCTTCAGCCCCATGCAGTAGGGCTTCGGCTTTCTGCTCTGGGCCCCAGAGAGTATAATGCTGGCCCTGCTTGAGGCCCCCCCGAAACCTGCCCGAGGCCCCCTAGGGGGCCCCTGCTTGAGAACCACTGAACCACATCTCTCTTTTACCAAGCATCCCAAGTAGAGAGGATGAAGAATTTTTCGATGAAACATTTTTTTGCCAATAAAAGCCAGCTGGTCAGAACCAAAAACAGTTGGTGAAACAGAGCCGTTTTTGACAAGTCTCCCAGCTCAAAGTATTTTTGCAAAAAACATTTGAAGTTGTCGAAATGTCCCAATGAGACTATCAAAATGAAAAGTTGTGTTTCTTGAAGTCAAAATGACTTTTTGTTTGAAACTGGTAGTAAATTTAGACTCAAAAAGGTTAAAGGGGGAAAGTCAAAATTGAAACAAACCATTCTGATTGACCCAAACCTTTTTTGTTTGTCAGTTCATAAAAAAAAATTGAAATTTTGTCCTTTTTGTTCTTGATTTATTCTTTAAACCTCAAAAATTCTCACAGGGCAGGAAACTCATTTCCCACCCAGCCCTAATCCCAAACACTCTTATTCTGTCAGGTTTTTACTGCTGTCTCTTAGGACAGTGAACTAAGCATGATGGACAACAGAAAGGGATTCCTGATATCTAATCCTGGGTCTGCCACTTGCCTGACTGTTCCATCCCAGGAGAGTAAGTCAAGGTGGTGAAATCTGACCGGTAGATAGGCAAAAATCAAGGTCTCTGGAACCTAATACCCAAGAGAGCAGATTAAGACTGAATGTGATTGTTAGAGGGCTTTCCCTTTCACGCCCTCCCCTGATTCTTGTCACGCAGACAGAAAGCAGAAGACCAGAAGTCCGAAGTGCAGGCAATGCAATGTTTATTGGGGTTAGTTCCAAGCAAGCATAACCAGAGTTCTACATACCGGCAGAGTCTGCTTCCCAGTGTTCCGTTTTCAGCTGTGACACCGCAAAGCGTTTATCCCATGTCTCCCTTCCCAGCTCTGACACCCCAGAGCCTTGCCCTGTGTCCCCTTTCCCCACCCCCTCCTCCTTAGCTGGCCCAAATATACCTGCAATGTACGCCCTCGGTCCCACCCCTTACAACTTATGGTCATGTTCCGTTTTGGCAGGGTCGTCAGTCTGGGGTCTTCGTCCCACCTCTTTTGGACCCCATGGGAGGGGTAAGGAGTGAGGTTCTGCTACAAGTCAGGGGCAGGCATTTCTCTGGCCTTTTAGTGTTTTACTTTTCCCCCCAATCTCCCCTTGCCCCTCCCGACTATTTGCTTGATCTTGCCTTGAGATAGGAGTTGAGGCGTCTTCAAGTGTGCGCTCATATATTACATTCCCACCATGTCCAGTAACAGTTTAACTGCTCTTATCTATTCCCATTATACTAATACACCCATCTGACTAGGCAACATACAGTGTCTTTGTCCTTTCTTTACCCATATTAGGAAGGATCCTTTTGTTCACATATATTAGTATAAGATAGAAGAGTATCAAAAAGTCAAACCAAAATTCTCTCTCAGGCTAACAAGCCTTTATGCTAACAGTAGTATGAGGGATTTGCCTTCCAACCCCATGCATTGCAGGACATCACTCAGAAAGCTAAACTACCAGGATTTCCTCATTGCAAAAAAAAGAGGAACTTTGGGAATCTGACTGACTAGCCTGGACCCACATTAAGGCAGTAATCAGAACTCTCCCAGAATGCAGGCAACAAGAAAGATCCATGACCTTGATTTGCCCGTAAAGACTACATCAAATTCCAAAGCATGCTGAAGGAAAGCAGCACGCCACTCACAGGACATGGAGCTGAGGACCTGATGAATCATCATTATTGTACAATAGCCTCAGTCCTCAATGCACTGGCCCACTCCCCACCGCCCACACAGATCTCTGTGGTTTTCTGACTCCCTGCACCAGATGAAGAGATAGGGACAGAAATGTGTGCTTCTACAGCAGAAAATGAAGGCTGAAACCAAGAGGCTGAAACAAAGAATTTCTCCAAGCCTATGCAGAGGCTGTATTACAAGCCAAGAAAGACTTCCTAGAGACCTTCATTGCAGCTACCAAATCCCACCCCAAGACGCTAAGGGGTAAACCACTTCATTAATCCTGAGTGTCTACAGCCCACAGCAGAACCCAGCGGCAAGAACTGGAAAAAACTATCATCCTAATTCACAGAAAAGATCACACACATTAGAAAAATCTTCCCTAACAGCCTGGATCCGCCCCCACCATACACCCATGCCAGCCACTACCCGCTCATGTTCCCAAGTTCCATACATTCACTACTCAAGAGGTATCGGACACCTTAATGGACCCTTGACCCAAGCCTTGTGAATCCAATGCATGACCTTCCTGGTTGGTGAAAGAGTTATGAGTAGGACCCTATCAAATTTGCCGTCCATTTTGGTGAATTGCATGGTCATAAGATTTTAAAGATAATAAATGTCATGATTTCAGCTATTTAAATCTGAAATTTCACAGTGTTATAATTGTAGGGGTCCTGACCCAAAGAAGGAGTTGTGGGGGGGTGCAAGGTTATTGTAGAGGGGGTTACAGTACTGCTACCCTTACTTCTGCGCTGCTGCTCACGGCAGTGCTGCCTTCAGAGCTGGGCAGCTGGAGAGCAGCGGCTGCTGGCCGGGAGCCAAGCTCTGAAGGCAGAGCCACCGCGAGCAGCAGCGCAGAAGGATGGCATGGTACGGTATTGCCACCCTTACTTCTGCGCTGCTGCCTGCAGAGCTGGGCCCTAAGTCAGCAGCCACCACTCTCTGGCTGCCCACCTCTGAAGGCAGCAGTGCAGAAGTAAAGGTGGCATGGTAAGGTATTGCCATCCATACTTCTATGCTGGCGGGGCACTGCCTTCAGAGTTGGGCACCCGGCCAACAGCTGCCACTCTCTGGCTGCCCAGCTCTAAAATCAGCACAGAAGTAAAGGTGGCAATACCATGATCACCCTAAAATAACCTTGTGGACCCCCCTGCAACTCCCTTTTGGGTCGGGACCCCCAATTTGAGAAACATGGGTCTTCCCCATGAAGGGCAAGGGCAAAAGCACACAAAAGACCAGATTTCATGGTCCGTGACGCATTTTTCATGGCAATGAATTTGGTAGGGCCCTAGTCATGAGCAACTGATTGGCACAGCCGAGGCCCCATTCTGGCAGACATCTATTCTCATCTTCCTGGATCTATGTGCGGCAGTCAACACTGTTGTCCATCAGACATTGCTGTTTTGTGTTACAGTGGTAGCAGGGGTAACATGGGAATGTGCTAACATGGTTTGAGTCCTTCCTGGCGGGACGTACCCAAGCAGAAGAGATGAGAAACGGCACCCCCACCACAATCCTTTCTCCGGTCCTATTCCACATCTGCATGCAGCCAGTTGGAGAACTGGTCAGACAAGATGGACTCAAGTGCCAGGAATGTGCAGGGGACACACAGCGTATTCTTCACTACACACAACCCCAGTGCCCTCAACATGGCCCAGTTGGACGAAATAAGCTCATGGATGATAAAGAACAGCTTGTTGAGGATGAACCCAACCAAGACAGAAGGGATACTGGTGGGCAAAGGAAAGCATTTTGAACAGTTTGCAGCCACTGTGTAGTCTCCTTCGGTTGAAAGTACTCATCCACAGATGGTCAATTCAGTCCATAACTTCTGAGTTCTCCTGTAATTCTTCACCGATACTAGGCGTTCTCCTAGTAGCATCTGCAAATCATGCTTTCTGTCGTCTCCAGTTGGCTAGGAAACTTCACCTCCTTGTGGGAAAGGATGACCTGGCCTCACTTACACACACTTTTGTCACCTCCCATCTGGACTCCAGCAATGCTACCAACCTAGGCATGGGGTTATCAGCCCTCAGGAAACTCCAACTAGTACAGAACACTGCAACATGTCTGCTCAGCAACACTGGATGCCATGAGTACACCATACCTGTCCTGCGCTCGCTACACTGGCTTCCCATAGAACAGTGAGTCAAGGTCTCAGTCCTTTATCTTCAAAATGGACCAATGGAGTGGGCCCAGCATACCTAAGAGATTACCTGACACTCCAGGGTGAAACCCACACTCAAAAACAGTGCTCCTCAGACAATGGAACTTTCTAACATAAGGGTAACGCTCATCTGTGCAGGAGACAGAACTTTCCCAGGGACTGGTTCAAGACTATGGAACAAACTCTTTGGAAAACTGGCCCATGACAAATTTCCCCACCTTCTGCTCTAAGGCACGCTTCACCAACCTGCCTTCTCTAACACACATGAGAGCGGATACATTTCAAGTGAAAACCCAGCTAACCCAAACAAAACACCCCCCTGCACACACAACTCTCCCCTTAGTGAAAAGATGAGAGACAGAACGAGCCACCCATAACAGCTGTTAGTCATACTGCTTAATGTGCAACTGGAAGACGCCCACATCCCACAGCGATGAGAGTAGGATAAGAGCTAGTGTATTATACGACAGAAGCTTTAAGAACTCAGCCTAGTAATAGGGTCAGGCATGAAAGGGAATGGGGGGCTGAGAGGGTAGAAATCGCAAGTGCAGTTTAATTAATGAAATACGGGATGTTGGTAATTTCCAAGCAGAGTGAGTTATACAGAGTCCTTGAAAGGAGAGATCACCCTGGGACCCTATCAGGATAGAAGTAAATACATTTTTAAAAGAGAACAGGTCTGATTTTCAGAAGTGCAGAGCACCCACAATCCCTGCTGACAATAATGAAGGCTGTGGATGCTCATCAACTCTGAAAAATCAGGCACAGGGAACTTGTTAGGGCAGGATGCTATGGCGGCACCTTATTAAGAGTCACAAAAAGGACAAAACACTTTAAGAACAGCAAACTGAATCTTCTGCAGGATGAATTTATACCAGCTGAGAATCTGCGCCTATCTGCTGTGACATATGCTGGGACGACAACAAGAAAAAGGGTCAAATCCTCAAGGTCTACATGGATCACCAGCTGAGGGCCCGGAAGAAGTCATCCACGTTCGGAACCCAAGGTATATGCACCCAGTTAGCAAAGGCGTATTACGGATCTGGGCTTCACCTGAAGCCTCCAGCCACTGGAGGATTCACAATATCAATCTCTGTTGGTAGAGGAATTTCCATTGCATTCAGAAAAACAAAAGCAGCTGATCCATTTCAGAGATCAGGCCAGACTGAAGTAACCAGTGCAAAAATCCTCAAGGGCTTGGTAATGATGATGCAGTTTTATGAGCAATTCTCCTGCTGAGTTATGTGTTTGACCCACAGGAAGTGGGCAGCTTTCCTTTATCACCTCCCTTATTAAATGAAAATGCCATTCAGACTCACAGAAACACAATACTAATAGAGAGTCACACAAGAGGGACACAGCTTCCTCCTTGATTAGTCAAATCATGTCCAACAAGGCTGCCGGAGGGAAAATTACCTGGTGGGCTCTACTGGAACTCTCCTGACTTGCCACACTAGCCATGCCTGGCAGAAATACAGCCACCCTCCTCATATGTAAGTCGCCTCCGGGGTACACACAGACACACTGCCCAGATAAACCAAGTGTAAAATATAGTGACTTTTACCTGTGTCAGTAACAACACTTCACTAAAGCGGGAGGAATTTTAAAAATCTATTTTAATTTCACTGCCTACCATAGGTACTTACCTGGCCCCTGTAATAGAATCATCTGAGCACCTCACAGTCTTTAATGTATTTATCCTCAGAACACCCGTGTGAGGCAGGGCAGTGCCTAGTATCCCCATGTTACAGTTGAAGAACTGGGACCCAAAGAGGCTAAGTGTCTTGCCCAAGGTCTCCCAGGAAGTCTGTGGCAAAGCAAGGACTTGAACCCAGATATGACATTTCCCAGGGCTACCCAGGGTTATGAGGCACCTTGCTACCACCGCCCTGACTGTGAAGGCGGCTTGTCTGTGCTTGCTGAGTGTTAGCTCCCTGGCTCTACCAGCCACAAACACAGTGTGAGCCCAGGGTCCCAGAGCTAGATGAAGTGACTAGACTGCCCAGACCCAGATGGCTTGGACGCATGTGGGATCCAATGGAGCAGTGACCATACAGTGGGGCGCTGGGCCAGGCTGTAACACTGATCTCCAAGAACAGAACACCACCACTGCATGCAATTGGCCAGACTATGCCTGCCCTTTGACCCTCTGCAACTCCAGCAGACCTCATTAGAGCCGTGTGAGCCACAGTCAGGGCACGTGCTGGATCAAGGACTTAACTTCAATACACTCAGTCTCCAGTTGTGAATCACTTGTTCAAACACTAGTTACACCACCACCTACCCTTGCATTCCTCCCCTCATTTCACTTTCAAGCCCCAGCTGATGGGTGGTATACAGGCCCTCTCTGGCACCTCCCTGGCCCTGCTATGCTGACCAAATTTGCCTTTACAATGCTGTTGGAGTCTAAAAGAGATTGTTCCAGGTAAGTTCACCGTCCATGTGGTTGAGAATTCTTCCAGGTTAGCTCATGGTATCATGCCCTCTATAACAAGCACAGGACTATCCCAGATACTTTCCGGCTCAGTGCACTCAGCTTCCCACATTCAGGACCTATATTTCTGGGGTGGGACTGGAGGTGTGAGTGGTGGTTACGCTATTGCCACAAACAGTTACCTCTTCCAGTTTTAGATCATGGCACCGCCTTCATCATCGTAGCCAGACACCCATTTCATCAGTCCACCCTGGGACGTTAAAGGGTTCACATACCTCAGGGGAGAATTTACCCTACTGTCAAAAGAGCCCCATCAATGGCTTGGTAAGACATCACCACCTTTCGTCCTCAACCATCAATGTGGCAGTGCCTAGCCACTTTCAGGTCAGCATGTTCCTGATGACTGAGACAGATACAGCAGGCAGGGAGATAGAAGGAGTGCCCATAGTAGGAGTCAGAGGCCAAGGCTAGCAGATTGTGCATTGCCACGGCTCTAAGGGAAGGGAGGGAAGAAGGGCATCTTCACTTCCACCACAGCATCTGCATAGACCTAATCAGAAGCAGCATTCCAACCAGGTCATTCCTACCAGCGTCGGCTTCAGCGCAGTCAAGCATATCACACTAGGAGTATTCTAGTCCATGCCAGGGACAAGCTCCCTCGGAATCAGGTTGGACTGTCAGCTTGGTCAGGGAATCAAAACTCCACCTAGGGGGAGACAACAGTAGATGGACATCTAAATGTTCCAGCCCTATCTACCATGATAACATAAAAGCTGCATTGCCAGCCTTGAGTCTGGTACCGTGGTACAGCCCCATGTCATCAATATCTTACTGGATACGGGATAGCTTACTGGAATCTATTTTTCAGCACTGATACTTTTGCGGTATTTTCACTTGGGGTGCATAAATACAACAATAAGGCACACACGTTGTTGTCCTGCGTGACCAAAGGTGACCCTGATGATTGTATTATGTCTTGTGAGTATAGCTGTGGCTAAAGAAGCCAATGGGCGAGTGGCAGTCCTTTCTGCATGAAGTTCACAGGTAGCTCGATACTGAAGAAGAGATTACAAGCTGCGCCTGCTGAGTCCGCTGCTGTTTACGATTCAGCCTCTGTGCCTCAAGATCCATACAGTGATTAATCTCCAACTGGGTAACCCCATTGTTGACTACGGCTCACCAGCATGATCAATCTGTTGCTGATGGCTCCCAACTGCCAACGCCAATGTTGCACTGTTTTAAGTGATGCTTCAATGTGTCCTTGAAGCGTTTCTTCTAGCCGCCTTGTATGCAGGTGCCCACTTTCAGTTCTCCATGCAGCAACTGCTTCGGCATTCTGGCGCCAGCCATCCTAAACATATGACCAGCCCAGCATCACCGGGATGCGATGAGCACGGCTTTGATCCTTGGGGCGTAACTACATTCCAGAACCTCATTACTGGTAACTTTATCCTGCTCTTTGATGCAGAGCATGGCACGCAGAGGTAGTAAACTGAACTTATCTAGAAGCTTAATGGGATGCCTGTCCCAGGTCCAGGTCTCACACCCGTACAAGTTGGACAGCACAATGTATAGGCTTTTAGATTGGTTTGAAGCTTAATACCATGTTGCTGCCAACTCAGCCTGATAGTCTGCCAAACGATAAACTGGCTTTGTTGATACTACTTGTCAGCGCCTTGTCTATAGTATCATTTGACAATACACTGACAAGACAGCAGAAGTCTAACACTGCACTCAGATGTGTGTTGCTAATGGTGATTTTCAGTTTCGGGTAGGGTTTCCCTGGCACAGGTTGATACATGACCTTTCTCTTTTTCAGATTGATTGTCAGCCTGGACCTTTCTGCAGACTCTGAGAATCTGTGTATAATCAGTTGGGTCTCTCCTACATACAACCAAGGCACAGTTGCCCTAGAAAGGCAGAGCCAGAGCAACAACTGTGGATGACAGAAAGAAGAGGTGGGAGGAGGCACTTATCTAAGACATGAAAACAGATAGATACATGAGTGGTTGTGTCCTCTGCCACAGGTTTTACCGAGACAGCAACAGACAGCTCTGACCACCACAGGACCACAGAAATCAGAGGCAAGAAAGAACAGCTACATCATGTTGACTATCGCCCCCCGCCAGAAGCATTTGCTGTATGATGGGCTAATAGTGCCATGTGACACCCACTGGTGTACTTCCTGCTCCTAGGGCTGCTTCCTCGACGCAGACTACCCCCAAACACTAACCCAACCAAGAGCAGCATGCGTACGTATGCTCAGAAATGTAATGCACAGAGCACTTGGCTCTGAATAATACGAAAGCGTGGTGTATTTCTATCAGTGCCTTAATTGCTACGTGTCTGCTGCTTCTCTCGTCTCTTTTGTCATTTACAAATTTCAATTCCATCTAAAGCTCCACTGACCCCTCTTAGGCTCTCCCTTCAGAATGCGATTGTAATTCAACATAATTAGGCAGGACAGAAAGCCAGGACCTTTTTACATTGTCAACTGTATTTCATTTGTCGGACATGATAAAGAGGCTCTAATTTAATGCTCAGGCTGGTCAATGGTACATTATGGATTCCGTCAATTTCCCACTGGATGCTCCAGAGATTAAGACAGTAGAATATAAGGAGGAACATCTCTCTGAACAAGGGGGTTGGGCCCTGTAACACCACCCCTTTGGGATGAAGTTTCTCCAGACAGATGAGAAAAAAAGCACAAGAACCGGGTGCTTGTAAGGCTGGGGTGGGGGTGGGGGACGACTGGATAACAGTCTTAAAATATGTTAACGGCTGTTATAAAGTGGACTGTGCTCAACAGTTTTCTATGTCCACTGAAGGTAGGGCAAGAAGCAACTGGCTTAACTTGCATCAAGGGAGATTCAGGTTAGATATCAGGAAAAAGCTTTCCAATTACAATGTTAGTTAAGCACTAGAGCAGGTTACTTAAGGAGGTTGTGGAATCCCCATCATGAGGATTTTAAGAATGGGTTGCACCCCCCCCCACCCGGGGTGGTCAATCCTGCCTCAACACAGGGGCTGAACTAGATGACCTCTTGCGATCCCTTCCAGCCCTGCATCTTCATGATTCTATGACCCAAATGGACCGTTAGGATTCCAGAATGCCGAGCTGGGAGGCCCTGTTGCCTACAGAGCCTCAATGCCCAGGAAGAGGCTATGAACCAAACCTTCATGGAGGCTGGAATCTGGATTTCGTGTCTTATTCAGTGAGCTATAAGGAAGGCCTGAGTTTGAGGCACTAACATCCTGTGCTGTACGTCCTGTGTGATATTCTTACAGGCCTGATGCTCTGAAAAGGGTTCCAGGGATACACCTCTACTCATGACTTAGTAAGGAGAGGGAAGGAAGCAAGCTCACCCATAGCTGGGTTATTTAAATGTTCAGAAACAGAGTTTAGGATATAACCCAACAGATACCTCTCCCGCCACCACCACCAAAAAAAAGCCTAAAATCTGATGTTTCAAACTGGTAAAACTGATCATTTTCAATGCTTAACTTAATTAAGAAAAAACAAAAAAAACCACCAAGCTGCTGAGGGAAAAGAAGTCTTAGGGGGATTTTTTTAAGCTTAAGCCTACAACCAGGAACCCTCCTTATGCCTCTGCATTCTATGCTGGACATGCAATAGCCCTTACTTATGTGATCTGGTATATTTCAAAGTAAAAATTAATCACCTTTAATTAGGTACTTTATTCTGATTAAAACAAACAGTGAAGCTGTGAACTCCTGGTTACGCAAGACTCCTTTAAAATACTTAAGACATTTAATACAGTTCTCGTGTACCTATAACTAGAGCCCTTTCTAGTTCACGGCCATGAAAAACATTTAGTGAAATAAGCCCTTCCCCGTGAAATCTGACCTCCCTGTTGCTGCTGGGAGCTCCTAGCTTCAAGTCCCCACTGGACTGGGGAGGGACAGGACTTGTCCTTCCCTTGCATGGCAGATCTGGTGGGGAAGAGGGAGGAGATCAGACCCACTTCTAGGTACCTTTTGCGTTGGGAGCCCCACAGTTACCACACTGTGAAATCTCAGATGTAAACAACTGAAAACATGAAATTGACCAATTTTAAAACCCTCTGGCCATGAAATTGATCAAGATGGACTGTAAATTTAGTAGGCTCCTACCTATAACCTAACTTCCCTATGACTTCATTCCATATTTAGGTGGTAACATGCACTTTTAAGGTATCTTTCTACCAGAGAAGCAAAGGTGGTTTTTGTTTGTTTGTTGGGTTTTTTTTTAATGGTTGTGACTAGCAAGTCAAAAACTGTAGCAACTTAGTTTCAGCTCCTAGAGCGAATTAGAGAAGCCGCATCCGAAGAAGTGGGTATTCACCCACGAAAGCTCATGCTGCAAAACATCTGTTAGTCTATAAGGTGCCACAGGATTCTTTGCTGCTTCTACAGAACCAGACTAACACGGCTACCCCTCTGATACATGGCCTAGTAGATGGATTACTAGACTGGAATTCAGGAGGCCTAGGTTCTATTCCCCACCCTGCCACTGCTCTGACACATGACCTTGAGCAAGGCACTTCTCCCTGTGCCTTGGTTTCTCCATCTGTAAAATATAATTATACTGACCTCCTTTGTGAAGTACTAGGGATGAAAAGCGCTATATAACAGGCAGGTATTTTTATAAGCAGTGGTAACCCCAAAGGATTGTATAGGCAAAACAATGCGGCATTCTAACTGAAAACAGGTAGAAATCCCCACCAGGACCATATAAGTCTTCATGATCGAAAAATAAACCCCAGCAGATTGTCGCTGGAATTATGTGAATCATCATGTTGTTATAGCAACTTCATCTCTGCATCAAATCTAAAAACCAAGCACAGTTCAAATAATATAAAAGCATTAGGTAAAAATGATACATAACGAGATAAAAATGGATGGGCTCAACCTCAGAGCAAAACCCCCATGTTTCTCTCGCCTCCTCTAAAAACATTTCCTTTTCTTTATGTAAATAAAGGGGGGGGGTAGAGCTTATGGTAAAGAAATACGGTAGTTCACATCATCAAATTCTATTATGACACTACAATCAAGGTCCATTAAACCCTTGTAAATTGAAGTTGGGGAAAATGAGTAAAGCCAAATGAAATTTTGAATATTGCCAGAACACTCCTTCAATCACTGACCCAGTTGTCCCTGAGCATGACAGAATTTACCCACTGCCTGAACATTCACATCCAGTTCCTCCCTCCCTGTTCTGAACACTAATATACAGTGTCTCAAAGGCTGCAACATTTCCTCCTGATCTGTACAGAATGTCTTGAAAGCTAATGGGTTTACTGGTTTTACAAGTACAACACTACAACTTCAAGGAATCCAGTCTAAAAGCACAGCAGCACGGTTGCCTCTAAGTATAGCCTTTCTATAGCACAAACTGAACTCCTCCTAAAAACTGATCAAAAATAAACCACCTTCACGTATGTGCAATCTTGTTACCCTTAACTTATGCACTGTCTCACATTCTCTGCCTTAAATATGTATTCCAAAAATGATGAAGGGAAAGCATTTGTGGACAAAGGTTTTGTTACGTGAAATAAATGTGTTTTCTATTACTGTCTTCCGTTCAAGGAATTATACTGCCGGAAGACAGCACTGTCTGATCGCAGTTTACTCACCAGTGGTGATTGAAAGACTTTCTGTAGTGAGTGTAAGGGTCTAAGCCATCCACTTCTGCAGGATGCAATCTTCCATTTCAACAAGCGAAACGGGCAGGTAGGAGGGGAGAAGTAGTAGTTAGAGATCTCTAACTCTTATAGTTACAGTGACAACTTTTCAAGCGAACTGCATCTGAGAGAGCCAGTGTTATCTTCCTGAACCTGCAGGCAGACAGACCCAGTGCTTCTGCTACTGCTCAGAGCTGTCCCAAGCTACAAGAGAGTGACTGTGGCTATTCAGGACCTTGCGGACAGCAGTGGAATGGACCAGAATCACAGATCAGTTTAACTGCTGCTGATTGGCAGCAGTGTGTGTAGCATTAGAAGCAGTCTGTGGATCAAGTCACTAGGGACGAGGATCTACAAAACAGAGGCTGGGAAAGGAGTAGGGCAGTGGGGACATCCCCTTTGCAGCAGCTAGAAAGCTGAAGGGTGGGAGTAGAGGAGACCTATACCTCCATTGGCGCAGTCAGGAGGTGAAGGGGAATGCTTCTCCTCTCTTTCAGTAGGGAGGAAGTGGGGCTCCAGATTTATACAGAACATAACATTTATCCCTTTGAATTAGAGCAGGGGTCAGCAACCTTTCAGAAGTGGTGTGCCGAGTCTTCATTCATTCACTCTAATTTAAGGTTTCGTGTGCCAGTAATACATTTTAACGTTTTTAGAAGGTCTCTTTCTATAAGTCTATAATATATAACTAAATTATTGTTGTATGTAAAGTAAATAAGGTTTTTTAAATGTTTAAGCTTCATTTAAAATTAAATTAAAATGCAGAGCCCCCCGGACCTGTGGCCAGGAGCCAGGCAGTGTGACTGCCACTGAAAATCAGCTTGTGTGCTGCCGTGGCACACGTGCCATAGGTTGCCTACCCCTGAATTAGAGAGAGCCCGTTTTTTGTGTTTTGTTTTTGGTTGTGTGGTTTATTGTTTTTTTTGGTGGGGAGTGGGAGGAACCAAGGACATAAGAGTGGTGACACAAAAAATGTTTCACCACTTTTTCAATCCTTGCACTAGCAGGAGTTGGATAAAATTTTCAAGTCCCAGATAAGCTATTTTTGTGATGTGGACTCCACAGTTCATAAAAAGAACAGGAGTACTTGTGGCACCTTAGAGACTAACAAATTTATTTCAGCATGAGCCATAGAATGGAACACACAGACAGGAGATATTGATACATACAGAGAACATGAAAAGGTGGAAGTACGCATACCAACAGGAAAAGTCTAATCAATTGAGATGAGCTATCATCAGCAGGAGAAAAAAAACTTTTGAAGTGATAATTAAGATGATCCATAGAAGGTGTGAGGAGAAGTTAACATAGGGAAATAGATTAAATTAGTGTAATGACCCAACCATTCCCAGTCTCTGTTTAGGCCTGAGTTAATTGTGTCTAATTTGCATATTAATTCAAGTTCAGCAGTCTCTCTTTGGAGTCTGTTTTTGAAGTTTTTTTGTTGCAAAATTGCCACCTTCAAGTCTGTCACTGAGTGGTTAGAGAGGTTGTAGTGTTCTCCCACTGGTTTTTTAATGTTATGAATCCTGATGTCAGATTTGTGTCCATTTATTCTTTTGCGTAGAGACTGTCCGGTTTGGCCAATGTACATGGCAGAGGGGCATTGCTGGCACATGATGGCATATATCACATTGGTAGATGTGCAGGTGAACGAGCCCCTGATGGCGTTGCCAATGTGATTAGGTCCTATGTTGGTGTCACTTGAATAGATATGTGGACAGAGCTGGCATCGGGCTTTGTTGCAAGGATAGGTTCCTGGGTTAGTGTTTATGTTGTATGGTGTGCGGTTGCTGGTGAGTATTTGCTTCAGGTTGGGAGGCTGTCTGTAAGCGAGGACTGGCCTGTCTCCCAAGATCTGTGAGAGTGAGGGATCATCTTTAAGGATAGGTTATAGATCTTTGATGATGCGCTGGAGAGGTTTTAGTTGGGGGCTGTAGGTGATGGCTACTGGCGTTCTGTTATTTTCTTTGTTGGGCCTGTCCTGTAGTAGGTGGCTTCTGGGTACTCTTCTGGCTCTGTGAATCTGTTTTTTCACTTCAGCAGGTGGGTATTGTAGATTTAAGAATGCTTGATAGAGATCTTGTAGGTGTTTATCTCTGTCTGAGGGATTGGAGCAAATACGGTTGTATCTTAGAGCTTGGCTGTAGACAGTGGATTGTGTGGTGTGTCCTGGATGGAAGCTGGAGGCATGTAGGTAAGTATAGCGGTCAGTGGGTTTCCGGTATAGGCTGGTGTTTATGTGACCATCGCTTATTAGCACAGTAGTGTCTAGGAAAGAGACTGCTGAACTTGAATTAATATGCAAATTAGACACAATTAACTGAGGCCTAAACAGAGACTGGGAATGGTTGGGTCATTACACTAATTTAATCTATTTCCCTATGTTAAGTTCTCCTCACACCTTCTATGGATCATCTTAATTATCACTTCAAAAGTTTTTTTTCTCCTGCTGATGATAGCTCATCTCAATTGATTAGACTCTTCCTGTTATGCATACTTCCACCTTTTCATGTTCTCTGTATGTATCAATATCTCCTGTCTGTGTGTTCCATTCTATGCATCCGAAGAAGTGAGCTGTAGCTCACGAAACCTCATGCTGAAATAAATGTGTTAGTCTCTAAGGTGCCACAAGTACTCCTGTTCTTTTTGCGGATACAGACTAACACGGCTGCTACTCTGAAATCCACAGTTCATGTCACACAGGCTAACACCCATTACAAGGTAACTTTTTGGTCACTACTAACTTTGGTTAGAAGGGAATGTGCCATCTAGAAGTGAAAAGATTTGACCCCCAAACCCAGCACTCTAAGAAAGTCAGTCTTCTGCCATCTCCATTCCAGTGAGGAATCATTACATTTGCTCTGATTACTTTTGGGAAGTGTACATGGTTGTAAGATGAAGCAACAGCTCACCTATTCACCACTACCCTGCAACTCTAGTATGATCCCATCCAGATTCCCAGAGCTGGGCCAGGAGGCACCTCAGGGCTTTTCAGAGCACAATGTGACAATTAATATAAGGAAAATTAAACACACCCAAAACATGATTTTAATACTCAGTTCTGATCCCAACATGGGAAGCAGATTAATCAAGAAGAGGACAGTAAAACATTTTCACTAATTGACAATTAAAAATAAAGTAACAGCCTGACTGCTATTCTCTCATAACCGAAGATGATAGAAGCACCATCCTCCCCAAATGGGAGGGGGGGGTTAATGCATTTCTTCATTAAAGTTTCCTCGTAGGCTGGTGGAGTGAGTCACCCTTCCCTGCTTCTCTGAAGGAAAAAGGGGGAGGGAAAGACTTACACAGCTTTACAAACACCTGTTTCGCCCAGGCTGTTCCAAAGCAAAAGGCTTTTATCCCAGGGCATCCCAGATAACGCGAAGCAGCCCCAAATGTCCAGGCCAGCACAGGGGCGCCCTAACCCTTCTTCCCCTTACTACAGAGGTGAAGAGTTCTCCCATGGCCTCAGAGCCTTGCTCCAGCCTCACACGCACAGCTGTACACCCAGCCCTCAGCATAACTCTGCCGAGGTGCTTTCCTCTGCAGAAGGAACATGGGGTTTGAGAGCAAAGATGAATGTTGCTCCTCTCCCCACCCCACCCCCTGCAGCGCTTTGGTGACAGACTCACTGGCTCATGAATACAGATGGGACTTTCTGTGCTCCAATCAAATATAATGAAGCGAGATCACATAAGCCATTATTATCAACAGCGCGAGTCATGTCATCTCTCTTCCCCACACACGGCTACGGACTCAGAGCAGGCTCTAACTCGGAGCATGCTGCACGGCTCCATGTGAGGAGCATGTGACTCTGAGGGCAGGGGAGAGCTCGCTCTTATTTCATAACTGGCTCTTCAAAGCCTTCCGGTCAGAAAAGGTCCCAGAGCCAAGCTGGCAGGCAGGTTCACACTTCTCGGGTTTGTCACAGTTAGCCCCTTTGCGGCCGATTCACTGAGGCGGTGGGGGTAAGACGACCCTGCAGGTCGATTCTGTGAAGACAAGAGGAAATATTTCCCTCTGGCAGATAAATGAGCAAGACAGACAATATGCTGTTGCCCTCAGCTTTCCAACACCTCCCCAGAGGCAGTAGTTTAAGGTCCTCTTCGCTTGTTTTATAAACTTGGAAGAACGAGGCAGCTCAGGAAATAACAACGGGACAGCATTTGACTCTTACAGAGGGATTTCATTTCAAACATGTCTTCAGCCCCAGCAGCCCTCCAAGGCAGGAAAGGAATATCATTCCCAACTAACAGACGGGAAAATCGAGGCAAAAGAGGTTAAACGCAACTTGCCCAAGGTCAAAAGGAGTTCACGTTAAACCTCACCAGTGGCCTGCCCTAGCTACTACAGCAGTGGAGCTCAAACTTTTCCAGTCCCCCCTCCCCATTGCCAGTAACAGACTCTGTCTGCAACCCGCCTCCATTACTGCACAGCCCAGACTTCCGCAAGCTGAAGGCGGAGTTGGGGGCGGATCTGGAGATGGGGGAGGAGCTGTGACTAGAGGCGGATCCCGGCTGGGGGTAAAGGGGAGCTGCAGCTGAGATCAGAGCTGGTCTGGGGATGGAGGGAATGAGGGCACAGCCAGGCTGGGGCCAGAGTGGAGCTAAGGCTGAGGCTGAAGCTGGTCTGGGGGCAGAGAGGGAGTGAGGGCGAAGCTGGGCCTGGAGGCAGAGCAATACTTGGGGCTGAATATAGGGCACTCCCTTCCCACCCTCCATGGGGGCTGTACCCGGCCCTGCCACATGCCCCCTTGAACATTCCTCTGCGCGCCCCCCAGTGAGAACCACTGTACTAGAGCATGCAGTCCCCTTCCCCAACTGCACATCCCTAATGGGAAGAGAGAGCAGCCTTTTCACCTGTAGGTTGCCCATGTGATTCCAACTTATGTTGTAGGGGCTGAAATTCGCTGTCATCTGGTGTCTCTGTGATGACCTAGAGGAAACCAGTTGGTGACCCAAGTCTGATAGCATCTGTGATGGGTTCAGTCACAGGATCCCCTTGGGACTGTCACCTGATGTGCTGAAATTACCTCTGAGCCTGTTTTCTCTGCCAGTTTGGGACACCAGAACCCTGCCTTGTTGAGCCAGACACACTAGCCTGCTGCAACACAGGTCCAGGGTCTGAGCCACGCCCACAAAACTGCAGACTGTCTCTAGCACCCAAACACCCAGATCCCAATGGGATCCAAACCCCAAATAAATCCATTTACCCTGTATAAAGCTTATACAGGGTAAATTCGTAAATTGTTCACCTTCTATATCACTGATAGAGAGAAATGCACAGCTGTTTGCTCCCCCAGATATTAATCAACAAAAGTGATTTTATTAAGTATAAAAAGTGGGATTTAAGTGGTTTCAAGTAACAACAGACAAAACAAAGTAAGTCACAAAGCAAAATAAAACAAAACGCAAGTCTAAGCCTAATACATTAAGAAATTGATTACAGGTAATATCTCACCCTCAAAGATGTCCAATGAACTTATTTCACAGACTAGACTCCTTCCTAGTCTGGGACCAATCCTTTCCCCTGGTACAGTCTTTGTTAGATCCAGCAGATCTCTCAGGTGGTAACCAGGGGTTCTCTCATGACTGGCAGCCTCCTTTGTCTTGCTCCACCCCCTTTTATAGCTTTGGCACAAGGCGGGACTCTTGTCTCTCTGGGTCCCCACCCCCTTCCTCTAAATGGAAAAGTACCAGATTTAAGATGGATTCCATTATCAGGTGACATCGTCACATGTCACTGTAAGACCCCCGCTAGTCTCCATCCCCCATGGGCTGGCCCGCATGTACACAGGAAAGCTTTCAAGTAACTAAGGCCATTTACAACTGATAGTTTCTGGTGCACCCTTAATGGCCTCCACTTAATATGTCTACATCAGAGATACAAGTTTATATCTTATTCTTCTAACTCCAGATATAGAAATAATACATGCAAACATATAGGATGAACACACTTAGTAGATTGCAAGCTTTCTAATGACACCATACAAGGGGTATTTAGCATAAAGTATATTCCAATTATGTCATGTTCATAAGCATACTTCCATTAAGCATATGGAGTGCAACGTCACAGCATCTGTTAGTGAAGTGTCTTTCTTGGCAGTCTCAGCATATAGGCATGGAGGATGAACTATCTTTTCTCCTGCCATCTCCATTCGGGTCAGTAGTGAGGCACATATTAGCAGGGCAGTGTGTGGCTCTCACAATGCCCATGCTGTATTGGTGCTCCTCCGACACAGAAGGGATATCAATCTCCAGGGCCATCAAGCCATAAGCTCTAAATTCACTGGCAAGCAAGTGCCATCTTTCACAGCTGAGGCAGCAGACAACATTGGAAACAAAAAAATTTGGCTTCAGAGTTGGGTTGTGCTGCTCCTCGGTGGTATGGCTTACCAGCATCTCTTGTGTTCTCCATCACCTCTGCTTTCGTATATAAAAAAACCCGGTCTCTAGCTATTATAGTTGTGAAGAAAACCTCATGCAAGTGAACCAAGTGTACCCAATGCACAGAGTCTGTGGAGAGCATTGAACAAACAACTCTGAGAGGGATGGGCTGCCCCCTGCATCTCAGTGAGGTGTTAACCCAATTGTCCAGTGCTGACAGTTAACGTTAACATTTAAATTATTTATTTCCTCCTTTAAGAAAGGGGCGGGGGGTCAAGCCTAGCGAAGGCCACAGACATGTTAAAGCCCTACTGAAGGGAGTTAGCTAAAGGAACAAGCAGGTATAATCATACTCTGAATATCTGCCCAATTTACTGAGAGAGGCGCCTCAGATGGGTGGAGCTTAATTTGTGGGCAGAGACTGGAACAGTACCACCATAGTACCACTACTGTCCCCAACTCTACTCCCCACATTTAATTTCTGGTTGGATTAAAGAGCTTGTGATCCAGAGAACAAAATTTCTTTGTTAACCTGCTGCAGGACAACTGTTACCCAGGGTTGAAAGGGAGGAGTCCAGCCACCAGGTGCCAAAAGCCTTCCAGATCTGCACAGGCAGGTGCAAAAAAGACGTTTACAAGGGACAGATATTCCATAAATAAAGGAAGGAGGCTTAAAAAGGCAAAGTATGGTCAATCTCTGTGCCCAGTCCCACTGAATCAGATACATTCCCAGGTGGAGAGAAAGGACATGTTTATGGTTAAGATACTGACTGGAACTCTGAAGATCTGGTTCATTCCTCACCTCTGCCACAGATTCCCTGCGTGACCTTGGACAAGTCATTTGACTGCTCTATGTCTCAGCTCCCCATCTGTAAAACAGGGATAACAATACTTCCCTTCTCCCCACTTTGCTTTGTTCAGTTAAACTGCAGGCTCTTTTTGTCACTCCCAGTATGTTCAGTGCTTAGCACAACAGGTCTCAACTGGGCCCCTTGGAGCAACTGGAATACAAAGAACAAGCTACATCCATCCTTGGTGCAACTCCACTGTTTCCCAGTGTTCCCAATGACATTACACCAGGGAAGAATTTGGCCCCCACCAATGGCGTTACACCAGGGAAGACTTTGGCCCTCTGCTTGTGTTTGATTTCGAGATGGCGCAGCAGGGCTGCGAGGCGGGGGTTGTTTGCAAACTGTTGCATGTTCACATTTCGTGCTGCACGTGTCAGTAATTTTCTCTCTCACTTAGAAGGGCGCACTTCACTTTTCTAAAACGTAGTAATTTATTCTATAGGGAACAACAGTGCAAACAAGTTTGTGTGCAAAAGTGAGAAACAAGCTTATGCCACATAAAACAGTAATAAAAACGGGATCCTGGGGGCCTAATTCACTTATGCCATGGATGTAACCAGAGCGCCAGCCCACCAATCCAATAACACAGCTGAAGCCTGGGTGATCTGATTTGAGGTCAGTTGCCAGCAGCGGTACTATATATTGTTTTTAAGTGGCCTCCTCAGCACTACACAAACACAGCCGTGATTTCTGAAAGAAGCAGGCAGTTTGCCTTTGACTATATCTGAAAAGTCGTGGGAAGAGCTTGTAGAACAGTAGCCCTATGAGAAGGCTGGAGAAAAACAAATGCAAAGATGCTTGGAGCCTGGTCATCATCATCCCTTAAGTCTAACCTGCATCTCCAATGAAATAATCAAAAAGCCTTCTACCATGTGCCAGTCCCTGCCCCAAAGAGCTTACAAAGGACAACAGATGAGACAATATTGATCAGAATATTGGTCACAGCATGCCAGCAGCCTAACCATTGTCATGTTTTTTGTAGGCATCCCGGCAAAGGAGAGTTTTAAGAAGGGAAGAAAGATAATGAGATAGTTTTGTGGGTGTTTACAGGGAGCTCCTTTGAAGCACATGGGACAGCAAGGGAGAAAATATAAAGGTCCTTGCTTGAAAACGTAACATCGGGGAAATAGAGGCTCACATGACAGGCTGCTCAGAGGCGAGGATCGACAGCTCAACAGTGGATGAAAGCTGGTAGGGAAAGGTGAGGATTGACTGGGAAAGGCCTTGGAAGGGAAGACGAGTGGCAAAAAAAACAACAAATGGATCTTTTAAAAATACTAGGGAATAAGCAGACGCAAACACAGCAGGTAGTCCCATAAAAAGGGACCGATACAGCAGCTGGTGATGATTTATACAGGGAAAGCAATACAAAGGGAAAAAAATTCCAGAAGCTCTAAGACATGGGTATAACAATGAAGTAGCATCAAGGTGGGGAGGATGGAGTAGCTATTTGCATTTGGACACTGTGTGTTATAAATGTGAATTAATTAGGTTAATATTAAGGAGGATAAACATCTGCATATTCCAAATGACTATATTTTCTCAGTTTATGTATGTTAATGGTGACAAAAATAAAATAATGGAAGAAACAGCCATCAGATGATAACTTTCGATCCCTATCAAGATCTGCACTGGCGCCCTAATGGTGGAAGGCTTCACATCCACTACCAGTCATAGGCAGCTCTTTCCCCCTCCAGCTTTCTTAAGGCAAAGGGAGAGCGGTGTGGAAAGTGGGAATGCTGAGATGAGGAAGAATTCCAGGTCACCCTTCAGGGAATCTCCCCAATACCAACCAGAAAAAAACATTTACAAATACGTTGCAGGACTTTTAGTCACGTCATGTTTAAAAAAAAGCCATTGTAGGAGACAAACAGACCATAAAAGATGCTGCCACTCACTCATTCCCTATTTAATTACTCCAGGTATCCCAGATACATCACTCACTCATGGTATCTTTTCCAAAACTGGAGTCTTTCAACTCCAAGCTGACAGCAGGAGGCGCTGCTTTCTGGAAATCGTGTACACAAAACAGTTACAGCAGAACCAATACACTGGAGAGTCAAATCCACTAGGGGACTTTTGTTTCTCAGCTCTTCAGGATACCTGTCTGTCTTTGTTTCTATAGTGCCATGCTCGTCTACAGTGATTCATAAATGATGAACTGCAATAATTAACCTTTGTGCAAATAAAGTTTGCCTGTGGTTCTGTTCTACTCAGTGGGGTTCAGAGCAGTAGCTGGAACAGAGGGGGTTAAATTAGGTTTATAATGATTAGGAAACTGCAAAATCAATTCTCTTTAGTGCAGCTCTCTTTCAGGGAACTCCCCTGTTGCTATTTTCCTTCAACAAGGGAAAAAAGAAAAAAAATACATGTATTAAGGCACTGCTGTTCTACTAGTCTGGCAAGAGAAAAAAGGGAACTATCACTGCATCTTCGTATAGACCCAGAACCTGTGGCTACTAGGAGTTTGGCTGATCAGACTGGGAAGGAGAGGAATTTTTGGAAACCAACAGACAATAGCCAACGAATACAGTGCAAGCACTAACACATACATGGTCAGGAACAATCTTGCACTGGCCAGAGATAGACTAGATAACCAAACAGGCCCCCTCCATCTCCAACAGGCAACCTTCCCATTCACCCAACCTCTGCAAGGCAAGTCACTCACCGCTAATAACAATATGGCCAAAAAAACCCGAGTGCCTAAAGTTAAAGCAATGAAACCCATATTTAGACAGCACTTTGGCCTGATTTTGACTATGATTGCCCAGTGAGTCTGAAAAAAAAAAAAAAAAAAAACCTCGCCCATTTTATGTAAGAACCTCACCCCCTTGAGCTTACGCATTATGCAGGGCAGGCAGGCGGAACGCCAGGCTTATGTTCCCTGTAAGCTGATACAGTCTCTGTGTCACACACACACACACACACACACACACACACACACACACACACACACACACACACACACACACACACACACACACACACACACACACACACACACACACACACACACACACACAGTTTCTGTGTGTCTCTTTCACACTCACCTCCCAACACACACTTGTATTATTGTTGTTACTTCTTGGTACTTCCTGCAATGCACATATAGTCTCTGTAATTTTATTCTTTCAAAGTGTATTTTAGTGTTTTGACTGGTCTATGCATTTCATAATTTTTATTTCTCTCTTACACTTAAATTTACTTCTTTGAGTTGTGAGTTCTAAAATGCCTAACCTGTCCTAACTGGATAACTTTTTAAAAATATATATATTATATCTAGGTTTTTTGTTTCTACTGGTGGTGCACATCTGCACATACCTTGGTGCACATAATAAAATTTATTCCGCACATGGATGGAAAAAATTAGAGGGAACATTGCCCCAGACATGGGGCTGGCAACCGCAGCCAGGAGCAGATCCCCAGGTGCGAGGCAGGCAGACGGGACCCCTGGTGCAGGGCAAGCAGCCAAGGCCGGGGCCAGGAGAGGAACCGGGTGGCGCTCCCTGCCCGCCCCCTGTAGGAGCTGGTCTGGGCTCCAGCCATGCCACCCCAAACATTTCTCCGTGCCCTCCTAGGGCGGCACACCCTACAGATTGAAAGCCTCTGATCTAGACATTTTTGCAACATCCTTCCATTCACTGCATTCTACATTAATAAATTCAGTGAGGTCCTTCCCACTATACTCAATACCTTGCCAGCTGTCATTCAAGTCTATCAACACCAGAAACCCGCTAGGATTAGTAACAATCACTTGTGTTTAACACTTTAATCTTATCCTGCTAATGAACTAGGTCAAGATGAAAATCTCAGTTTACATTATCAGCCATCATGATGTTAAGATAAACAAGCAGTGGATGAATCAAGTTGTTTCCAGTTACCTTTGGATCACAGGAAATGCCATACAGTATCTGAGTGGACCATCTACTCCAGTATCTCGTCAGACAGTGGACAGTACTATCTAATTCAGACGGCAGTACAAGAAACCCCGTCATGAACAACTATGGAAGAACTTTACTCTGGGGGAATTCTGCGCCAAAAAATAAAAAATTCTGTGCACATTTTAAAATTCCACAAAATTCTGCATATTTTATTTGTCAAAATAACACAATATAATCACGCCAGTTTCTATTATTTTTGTAATTTATTTCAAACTACCTATCACAAGTATATCTGTAACAAAACAGGACAAAAAAGACTCAAAATGTTTTTTTGACAAATAGATTCTTTACTAGGCATTTTAATACAGAACTCCGGCCTGGTCTACACTGGGGGGGGGGTGTCGAGGTAAGATACGCAATTTCAGCTATGGGAATACCGTAGCGGAAGTCGAAGTATCTTATTCCAACTTACCTCCTGTCCTCACTGCGCGGGATCGACGGCCGCGGCTCCCCCGCCGACTCCGCTACCACCGCTCGCTCCGGTGGAGTTCCGGAGTCGACGGGGAGCGTGTTCGGGGATCAATATATTGCGTCTAGATGAGACGCGATACATCAATCCCCGATACATCGATCGCTACCCGCCGATACGGCGGGTAGTCTGGACGTACCCTCAGAGTAATGATTCATTACAGAAACATATTTCCCGCACTGCTTATTGGGGGAGTCAGGGGTAACGGAGGAGCCAAGGGAGAGGGAAGTAACTGCTGGGCTGGATCCTGGGAGTGAACCTGGAGGGTTGTTGGGTTTGGGTGGGAGACGTATGGAACAGTTGGGGGGAAGGGGGGTGGATTGTTAGAGAGTTGGGGAGCCTCTACCATGCAGACCCTGGCTGACCTCATAGATTCATAGACTTCAAGGTCAGAAGGGACCATTATGATCATCTAGTCTGACCTCCTGCACAATGCAGGCCACAGAATCCCACCCACCCACCCCTAACCTATGTCTGAGTCACTGAAGTCCTCAAATTGTGTTCTGAAGACCTCAAGCTGCAGAGAATCCTCCAGCAAGTGACCCGTGCCCCATGCTGCAGAGGAAGGCGAAAAACCTCCAGGGCCTCTGCCCATCTGCCCTGGAGGAAAATTCCTTCCCGACCCCAAATATGGCGATCAGTTAAACCCTGAGCATGTGGGCAAGACTCACCAGCCAGCATCCAGGAAAGAATTCTCTGTAGTAACTCAGATCCCACCCCATCTAACATGCCATCACAGACCACTGGGCATACTTACCTGCTGATAACCAATGATTAATTGCTAAATTAATTGCCAAAATTAGGCTATCCCATCATACCATCCCCTCCATAAACTTATCAAGCTTAGTCTTAAAGCCAGATATGTCTTTTGCCCCCACTACTCCCCTTGGAAGGCTGTTCCAGAACTTCACTCCTCTAATGGTTAGAAACCTTCGTCTAATTTCAAGTCTAAACTTCCTAGTGTCCAGTTTATATCCATTTGTTCTTGTGTCCACATTGGTACTAAGCTTAATTCCTCTCCCTCCCTGATATTAATCCCTCTGATATATTTATAAAGAGCAATCATATCCCCCCTCAGCCTTCTTTTGGTTAGGCTAAACAAGCCAAGCTCTTTGAGTCTCCTTTCATAAGACAGGTTTTCCATTCCTCGGATCATCCTAGTAGCCCGTCTCTGAACCTCTAACCTCTCCTATTCAACAAGGCACATCTGTCAGCCAAACTGTGCTAGTCCTGAACATACAAATAAGTAAAAGACAGCCCCTAGAAACAAAGATTTCATTCTGCAGTTTATGAGAAGCAAAGAAAATATGTATCTATAGATTTTAAGACCATTAAAAAAAAAATCAAGACTTCTGCAGTGTGTGCACTAAGCTGAAAATTCATCAAACTTTCCAAATAAAGCTCTGTGCAACACTACTCATAATACTCAGGTATTAAGAATGCAGCTGTAATGATTTATTTATCTCACACAGCAGCAGGACTTCGCACAAAACCACAAGGGACCCAATGCAATGACAATCTTCTCCGTTAATTCAGGAACTATATTTTATTGAATACTTAAAATGTGGTTACATGCTAACAAAATGACATCACGCCATGAGGTTGTATAAATTATTCTCTCTCAGTATTTCCCTACCTGGGAGGCTGAATGAAGTGCTTTGAGATCCCTGAATAAAAGGCATGAGAGAAGTGCAAAGGATTCAAATACCAAGCTCTGGTTACAACTCAAAAGATTTTTTTTTTCCTAACTGTTAGATCTACAAACTCCATCTCCATGCAGCCTGGCCTTTTAAGCCTCACCTGCACCAAGGAAATTTTACAAACATTGCCCACCATTAACACTGGGTCAGCTCCACTGCTTTTAGCAATGATGCCTTCCTGTAGACAAGCTGTCCCATGCATTTTAAGCATCATGCCAATGAGATGAGCTCTGATAAAAACACTAGCGGATGCAAACCGCAGATAGCAACAGTGGAAATTTTTCGCAAGAATTCCCTTTTCCCTTAAATCATTACCAGTAGCAAAGATTTGAAGGCTGGAACTCAGCTGACAATTCTGTGAGTGACACATGAGCAAAACAGACTTCAGGTCACTCGCCCACAATGGTAGTGGCTCTGCACAGCTAACCAGTAGGAAAACATGTTTTTGTGTTGTGAAGCGAGCAGATGTGAGTCAAGTTACACTGAGTAAGGACTTACACCATTCTCTGACCACAGCTACAATCTGAAGAGGAAATAAACATGTACAAGTGAAATCATGATGCACTAACATATGCAGGATAACAGACATACGGCAAATCACCTATCATAAAAACCTGTTAGTGATTTTCAAAGCCGTCTAGGGGATTCAGGCACAGGGAGAGGTTTTCCAAGGCACAGATGGAGTTAGGTAACTAACTCTTATTTGTACCTCTGAATACATCCCCTATTATGGCACAAATTTCAGTGGAAGTTGGGCATCTACATCTCCTAGGTGGCTTTGGGGAAAACGTCACCATTTAGGTCTATACAAGTGAATACTGCAAGGTTGGAAAAAGCCAGAACACTATGAAGCAGGCAGACAGTTAATATAGTTTGAGGATAATAACTGGTCAGCCTATAGCAGAAGTCACCAAACTGTGGGGCATGCCCCCCTGATGGGGGCATGGATAAGAGTCTGGTGGGGGCACAGCTGGGCCCAGACAGCCCCCACAGGGGGCCGGGAGGCAGTGCCACCCAGCCCTGCTCCGCGTCCAGCTCTGCTCTGGCCCCACCCCCAGATTCGGTCCTTGACTGCGGCTCCATTCCCAACCCCAGCCACACTCCAGCCCAGCCCTGCCCCCTCACCCAGCTGCGGCCCCAATCTCAGCACCCTTTACCCCTGTTCACAGCCCCTGCACCCCAGGAGCCGCGGCCCCACTCCCAGTGGCACAGGGGGAGCAGAGAGGGGCAAGGGGGAACATGACTCTGAAAAGTTTGGGGACCACTGGCCTATCACATCTTCCATCAGAGGAACTGTGAGTAGCTTCTGAGTAATGTTGAACGCCCTTGTGAAGCAGGTAAGCACTATTTACATTTTACAGGTGAAGAAACTGAGACTAGAGTTACATGACTTGATCAAGGTCAAAGCCAAAGTCAGAATCAAAGCTGGGATTAGAATCCAAGTTCCTTACGCAGGCTCATGCTTTCAAAAGGCCTGGCACAAGGTTCCACACAAGAGGCTACTAAAAAAGTTAAGTAGTTATGGGGCAAGAGGCAAAGTATTATCATGGACAAAACCTGGCTCAGAGACAGAAAGCGAAAAGTAGGATTAAATGGTCAATTGTCATCATCGCAAAATATCAACAGCATGGGTCTGTTCTAGGTCCCGTGTTGTTTAATGTATTTATTAATGAACCGGAGATGGGGGAGAGTAGTGAGATAGCAAAATTTGCAGATGACGAAGTTATTTAGATTAGTCAGGACCTGAAAAGACAGTGAGGGATTTCAGAGAGACCTAAACAAGCTAGGAGAATGGGCAACATAATGGCAAAAAAATTCACTGTCAATAAATGCAAAGTGCTGCACCTGGGCGTGGAAGGGAACAAATCACTTCTACTCCTTATAGGGTCTAAATTAAACTTAAGAAAGGGACCTAGGCGTCACTATAGGCAACTCATAGAAAGACCTCTGCCGAACATGTATGTGCTGTCAAGATGTTTGATGCACTAGGAATGAGACTGTGAATAATGCAGAGAATATTCTAATGCCTTTATATAAATCAATGGGGTGGCCTCAGCTGGAATACTGTGTGCAGTACATGTCACCCCACCTCAAAAAGGATATTGCAGAACTAGGGGAGTGAGGGGTCCAGAGAAGAGTGGTAGGAATGGTCAAGGGTCTGGGGAAAAAAAACTCCGATGAAGAGAGATTGAAAACATTAGGATTGTTATCTTAGAGAGAAGATGATCGAGGGGGGACATGATAGAAGTCTAATAAGACAAGAACAAGGGAACACTCAATTTAATTAAAAGGTGAGAAAATCAAAACCGATAAAAGGAAATACTTTTTCACACAACTGTTATTAAACTGTGGAACTCAATGCCACAGGACACTGTTGAAACCAAGACCTTAACAGGATTCAAAACGGGACTGGACTGTTCCATCTACTTAAAGAATATCCAGAATTATAATTAATTGTAACAAATTTTGGAAGGAATATTAAACCTTGTGTTTCAGGACTCAAGCCAGTTATCAACTATTAGAGAGGTGAATGAGACCTAATGTGGACAGCAGATTATCCCTCACCTACCTACAGTGGGATTCTTGCATCTTCTTCTGAAGCATCTAGTGCTGGCCCCTGCCAGAGACAGGATACTGGACTAGATGGACCTTGGGTCTGATCCAGTCTGACAATTCCTACGTCCTTATAATTACAAACCTCACTGTACCACACAGAGAAAGTAAGATGCCAATCCGCTCTTAATCACTCTATGTAACTACAATTCTATATTTTATTAAAATGACAATGTTTTGTACTTGAGACATTTGCCCAGATGATTTGTTAAGTACATATCTTTAGGCTTGGCAGAATCTGACTTTTTTTATAATTTTGATAGATATTGATGTTTATTTTTAACCTTTTTTTTATTTTTATTAATTTAAATTTTCACAGTTCCAGGAAATTATGGAGAGAGATCAGACAAAAATTATTTAATGACAGTAAACACTGAGATTCAAAAAGTTGAAGCTTAACTGTTAAAACAAAAATTGTCAACATCACATCAAAATATACAAAGTAAATATCCTTAAATCAAATGCTAATAAGTTCTCAAGCAGTTCTTACTTTACCTATCTATAAATTTCAATTACAGTCAGTGTGTGTGTGTGTGTACGGTGAAATCGACATTTACTGACATTTACCGATAAAAATCCAATCCTTCCTAGACTACAGATACTAAATAAGTATTGAGACTGAGGAATACAAAGTTAGGCTGCACATTTGAGTTACTCTTGCCTGCATTATCAATTCAATGCTTTTTTTTAAAAAAAAAAAAGCTGTCATGTTCTCTGCTAGCAAACTTAGGTGGGATGGAGTAAGTGGTTATTACAGGCAAAAGTCTGTGTAGCTGCTGATGTACTTGAGACGGGAGTAAAAACGTAATTTACATCAGATAGGAAATTCTGCCTCTCCATACCTCTCGACAATTCACTAATTTTCATAACATTTCAAGTTGCCTTTCTGCAAACTTATCTTTTACCGTTCTGGTGAAACAACTAAGTGACGGTAAATTCTTGTGGATTGGTAAATGTCACAAGCACAGTTCAGCTGTTCTTGGAATATTCTTTCATAAACATTTAAAAGGACAATTAATCAAATGCACTGCTATGTGCTAAAGGTCTGATGCTGAGCCTGGTCTGTGTAACAGAATGCCCTGCCAGTTGCATGCTCATTCCACCATTATGGAGGCAGTTTACAATTTATTTTCAGGCTTTGTGTTAAAAAAATAATGTTCAGCTTCTTATAGCACGGCTGCCTCCAGGCTGATATGAAACAGGGTTTTTTTGTTTGTTTTGTTTTGTTCTTTTTCACCCTGTCCCAGCCTCCAAAATGCAGAGAGGAAATTGGATCACAACATCCATCCAACAGATAATTTGGGGCATTCTGTTACACAGACCAGATTCAGCAGCAGACCTCTAGCACATGGCACTGCATTTGATTAATTGTTCTTTTAAATGTTTATGAAGGAATCTTACAAGAACAGCTGAACTGTGCTTGTGACATTTACCAAACCACAAGAATTTACAGTCGCTTAGTTGTTTCACCAGAACTGAAAAAGATAAGCATGCAAAAAGGAAACTTGAAATGTTACAAACATTAGTGAATTGTCGGGAGGTACGGAGTGGTAGAATTTCCTCATTTCTTCTGCAACTGGCAGGCATGGCGAAGGACATACCCTGCTCATTTCCCATTCCAGAATATGGCAGCAGATGTTGGAAGTGGTTGGACTTCAGTCATTAGCTGAAGTTAACCAATAACTGCTTTCTCCTCCCATCCAGCTAGTCCCAATAGCTGATGAGCTCCTTCCAGTCACTGCAGGTGATGTGGAAATAGCAAAGCTTAAAAAAGATTTTTATAGAGAGAGAGAGAGAGAGAGAGAGAGACTCAATGACCAGAGCTAATTTTATTTGATAGAGCCAAGCCCCAGATCCATTTCCTCTACTGCATCCAAACCCGTCAAAGATGTTAATGACAGTCACGCAAACATATCTTGCCGGTATGGCCTTTAAGAGCTTGGGCCTTTACCATTAACTGAAGTGCAAACCTCAGAGGTTGGAAGAACACACTGTGCAGGGAATTAGTAATATAATACGTAATCATTCACCTCTAGGTCATCAATTCATGTCCATCCCCGATCAGGAGACTAAACGCAGTTCAATGTCTGGTGATGACAAGTGTACAGTTAGCATCAGTCATGTCCAGATCACACATGTCATCATTGCAATCATCACTAACTGGCACCTTTGTCGAAATTCTCGTCAAAGGCCAAGGGAAAGAATGGGCATGAAAACTCTCACTCTAGAGATGGTCTTTCCAGGCTGGGGTTGGAGCACATTGTATGAGCAGCGCGAGGCATCTTTCCCATGTTGAGGTAACTTTCTACGATGTTCCTATTCTGTGAATACAACTGGTCAAAAAGTTTTGAATTTTCCAACAACAAAAGATTCAGAATTCCCCTGTTCCCATTCTTCGAGCAGTGCTAGCTCTAGATTTCAGCCTTGAAGAATGACCATCTGGGACCTTCTTTCAGCACTAAATTAACTTGTATGAAAAGACCCATAATTTACTACAGTATGTACTGCTAACACAACCACTGAGAACATTGCTAGAGCACTGCATTCCATTTAGACTACCAGGTTGTAATAAAGATATCGATAAACTGAAGACAATAGAAAGGCACCAACAATACATATATATATTTTTTTACAATGTCACTTGCTTAAAAGGGAGCTAATCACATGATATTTAGGTTCCCTTCAGACCAGCTTTCAGTCTAGAACAGAGAACGTGCTGGTCTCAGAAGTTGATGACCTCCTTCCAGTAATGTGCAAAGGTCAGATTCTGGAGTCCTGGGGATAATCATCTGAACATGAGCTTCCAGTGCAACACTGTGGCCAAAAGAGCTAATGTGATCCTGGGATCTATAAACAGGAGAATACTACGTAAGAACAGGGAAGGCATATTGATTACCTCTGCATTTACTTCTGGTGCAACGAGTCCTGGAATACTGTGTTCAGTCCTGGTGTCCACAATTCAAGAAGGATGTTGATATATCAGAGAGGGTTCAGAGAAGAGCCACAAGAATCATTAGAGGATTAAAAAACATGCCCTATAGTTAGACTCCAGGAACAAATATTTGACAGCGAGTTCTTCAACCTAGCAGAGAAAGGCATAACACAATCAAGGGGCTGGAAGCTGAAGCTAGACAAATTCACAGACTGGAAATAAGGCATGAATGTTTTAACAGTAAGGGTAATTAACCATTGAAACAATAAAAGATAATTTCTATTTGAACTAGAGAATAAATCAGAGAAGTCCTATGGTCTGTGCTATACAGGAGGTCAGACTAGATGATCACACTGGCCCCCTCTGGCCTTATAATCTCTGAATCTCTAAGTGGATTCTTTTAGACACATCAACTGCCCTTGATACTGTCGGCTATGAGGTTTTGTTAAAGTCCCTGCAAATCTTGAATTGGAAGAGATCACTTAGTTTACTCTTTCCTCCTGAAGCTAGAGGGTAGCATTGGTCAAGTACTCATAAGCCTTGAGGGATCTAGTGCCAAGAAATGCATAGGGATCTATTTTGTCAAACAGGGAGGCAAAGTGGATGAGGGGCTGCAGGTAGAACATGAGATTATCTGTGCTTGGCTGCCATTAGTAAACAGATGACATACAACTCTGTCAGTGGCCTAGACCGTGCAGTGTCTTCGCTGTCCCCGCTGTGATCAGGACTGGAGTATTTCACACTGTAGTCCAAGACGAGAGCAAAAAGCTCTCAACAAATTCAATTCAAACAAGGAGTTCAGAGAGGAACTCATGTATCTCTAAAACAAAGATGATCATGCCACCTGGTAACGGTGGTACTTGGTCACATCTGGTCTCTGTAACTCCACTTGGTGATGTCAACAATGTTTCATTTAACGTAGCTAGTAGGTGGAACCACACAGATGGGCAATTGAAGAAAGCAATCTTGGAAACTCCAAGGATCAGCATCCCCAAAATGTTCTTCCTAGTGCTCTTATAGCACCTCTTCATACCACATGTAGGTTACAACAATCTGACTCGGTCAACCCCTTCAGCGTTTATTGGCAGACTACAGTTTTCTAAGCAAGAACTGTTTAGCTGATGTATTTAGATTTCCTGCCATGCAGCAGTACTGAATACATGAACAAAAAGAGAGGTTCTGGTGAGCCTTAATTATGTTCAGGGGGTGTGCTTTAAATTATGAATAGACCACTATCTGAGTTTGGAAGAGAAAACAGACCTTGCCAGCATTGCTGAGAATTGGGTTTACTTGTTTTCTTAAAAAAACACGCTTATTCATAAATGTTCTTAGTACTTTGAAGTGCAAACCATCTTTAACTACAAAAGCCAATACAGCAATTTATCCAAACCAAAAGGGAGAGGAGACACCTCTGCTCAGTCACTGATCCCATCCACAAACACACTCAAGCTGCTCCCAACACCCCCAAAATCCTGAGATTGAGAGAGACATTCCAGCATGCCCTGAATGTCAACAGATCTGGGTTATTTTGCACCAAGAGGTGTGGGAAAGCCCCTTCACGGAATACATCTTGCCAGCAGCTCCCTCCCACTTAAAATAAGAGATCTCCAGCTGATGCAAACCAAGAAAGGCATCAACACGAGCCAGAAAGAAGAAAACAGGTGGCAGAAGAGCAGTCCCGCTTCTCACCCCAGGCACCACTGCAAAAGAATCCTCTCACCACATAAAAAAAACAAACTTGCCATCCCTGCGTCATTCCTCAGAGTCCTTTAAGGCTTTTTGCTGCTCTTCAGTGAATTGTCTGACTTGTTTTTGGTATTGACAGCCCAAGAACTGTACACTGTCTTTCAAGTGTGGTCGCACCAGAGCTGTACAACAAAAAAGACCACCAGCTCCTTGGTTCTCATAACAATGCATCTCCATGTAAAAGCATCTGGAGAAAGGTAATGATTCCAATAAAGCAACCACATTAAGGGAGGATACAACCATATACGTATTTAATTTAGTCCCCAATGCACCTCAGCCCCTCTATTCTCTACATATGGCACATTATAGTCTAGAGTCTCCTGCGGGTTGTAATACTTTGGTCGCATTTCGGTTGTTGGGTTAGTGTGCAGGTGCTGGGTGGTGAGATATACAGAAGGTCAGACAAGATGATTTATTGGTCCCTTCTGGCTTGAACTCTATGACATTTTAGAAGGATCCAAAGATATTTAACCCCAACCATAGTTCCATCATTTCAGAGCCTGTAAATACTTTACTGTTCACTTGCCCACTAGCTGATACCTGAGAATCCATCGCCCCCTCCCTTTCTAGAGGTAACACCATGTCTGCTGAACTACAACATTAAATACCCAAATGCAACATGAAAAAAAGCCAATCACATTTTCAGCCCTCATGCAGATTCATAAGAACAAGCTGTGTCATCAGCACTGCGCCTCCATGCAAAACCCCAGAGGCCAGCACATCTCTCCATAAAAAAAACTTCTCTGTGTTTGAGATACTGGACTACATGGTAAAAGAGTCTGCTCCTTTGGTTTCTAGTTTTATCTAAGAACTTGGCTCCAAGAGCTCCCAGAACTTCCATTGAGGGTTACAGGTTGTTACATTATTAATTTAATGGTGACATAAGAAAGAGGCTTTGAGACTAACCCTTTGGTGACTATTATTGTCCAACAGAAAGACTCTGTACTCGCATCCTCCTTGACTCCCACTGAAGTCAGTGCAACCAGGGGGTTGCCTGTGATAGCAGCAGATGGGACTCAATGACCAGGGCCAGCTCTAGGCATTTCGCCGCCACAAGCACGGCAGGCAGGCTGCATACGGCGGCTTGCCTGCGGGAGGTCCATTGGTCCTGCGGCTTTGGTGGACCTCCTGCAGCCATGCCTGCGGGAGGTCCAGAAGCCGCGGGACCAGCGGACCTCCCGCAGGCAAGCCACTGAAGGCACCCTGCCTGCCGCCCCCGCGGCACCGGCAGAGCGCCCCCCGCGCTTGCCGCCCCAAGCACACGCTTGGCGTACTGGGGCCTGGAGCTGCCCCTGTCAATGACCCACGAGGTCCCATCTAGTCCTAGGTCCCAATGTCCCATTGGTACTACACTTGCACACATAATTAAGGAACTTGCTGCACTGAGGCTCTGATTTCTTAATAAAAGAGTCACTATATAAAAAAAAAAAGCAGCTAAAGTTAGGAGCAACTTCTTAAGAAGAGGTAGGGAGAATACCAGCCATTAAGGAAAGATTAAAGGGATAGATGGAAAGGAAAACTAAACTTCAATCTCACCCACTCATCTCATGCAGGAGCATCAATATTACAAGCTCACACAAACCTCTGGCTGAGGCCTCACCCACTTCCTCTTGAAAAGCTTGGTAACATGTCAGACATATCTTCTCAAACATGCTCTGCAAATAAACCCACTGCTTTCCAGCTGGAGCAGGATTAATCACAGAGTCAAATCAATACTCTAAACGAAAAGTACTTGGCACATGAAGTCCATTGAAACTCTATAGCAGGAACTTTAAGGGGAGGAATAAAATATGCCACACTCCATATCTGGAAAAAGAAATGTTCTCCTAGAGTGTCAGAGTCTTCTAAGGACATTTCTAAGTGCTGCTATTCAAACCTATCTTCTTGTTTTCAAAAGCCGCCATTAAGTTACCACTACTTAGTTAATGGACTTTCCCTCCCTAGCTGGTACAAGAACCTTCCTGGAACATTATTCCCCTTTGAAACATCACCTTGTTCTGCCATTAGAAGGACTTGCATGCAATTCAAGGAAATAAAGGACAATTATATGAAAAACACAAGAGCATGCTTTTCTAAAGTAATATCAGAGTTCATAACGCAGGGTGTGAGCATTCGTTTAACAACCGATTGGAAACTGTTATCTGATCCAGTGCTTCCAAGTAACTCCTGACTGGGCACAGGTCACAGGGCATTATGGCACCAAATAACAGACATCTCTTACCATATCAGATGGTTGTCTGCCCTCCTTGCCTGAACCTTCTCATTGCCTCTTCTTCCATCATACTAATGTGTGTGTGGACAGGACTATGCAAAATACAGTTGTATTGCATTATCCAAAATACACTGGTGCAGCAGAAGAAGTTGCAATGGCATCTGGCAGTCAGTTCACTGAATCAATATATGGTAGCTTTCAGATCCGGTGAAGTGGAGAGTCGCACACATTCAGAGATAAAGGTGTTAAAGTTCCATACAACTGAAGCTGTGCATGGAATGGAAGGCAGTTTCTAATATTAGGATATAATTCTGCTGTATTTTTCTCAGAATGCTTTCAATCTTCAAAGCACTTTACAAACATTTAATTAATCCTCTTTAATCCCTGTGAGGCAGTTGACTACTGTCACCTCCATTTTAACTGCAAGAAAATGTTCAGTGATTTAACTTATGACCACAAAGACACACTATGTCAGAATCAGTTTTAGGATATCAGAGTTTCTACTACCTAGTCCTCTAAGACTCCATCCCTCTCTTGCAATAAGCCAGATCTCTGTCTATCCCAGAACACAGCCTTAGAAACTAGATGTTTCCATCTCAATGGACTTTTTTTCCCCTTGCAAGTGTTGTTGTTTTAAAAACAGTAATACAAGGATTTCTGTAATTATTATTTATTCAGTCTATAGAACCAAAAGTTTGCCACGCTGGTTTTCGGCTGAGTAAAATGCAGGGTCCCTGTTTCCAACCTAAACAGAATGGGAAATGAGGATGGGATGCATCAATAAGCAAATCAAGCAGTGATGTCTGTGATGGGGCAAGGCCAGATGGCTACAGTAAAGTATTGAGGAACAGGTATGTTAGCCCCAGGCTAAACAAATCCCTAGCACCGTGGTAACCAAATGGCAGTTGCTCCAGGTTAATCAAGGCACCTGGGGCCAATTAAGATCTTTCTAGAAGGCAGTGGAGAGAGCTACACTGACTAGAACACTTGCAGCCAATCAGAGCAGGTTAATCAAGGCACCTGGGGCCAATTAAGATCTTTCTAGAAGGCAGTGGAGAGAGCTACACTGATTAGAACACCTGCAGCCAATCAAAGCAGGTTAATCAGGGCACCTGGTTTAAAAAGGGAGCTCACTCCAGTCAGGAGAAGAGGAGCCAGAGGAGAGAAGTGCGTGTGAGGAGCTGGGAGCAAGAGGCACAAGGAGCTGAGACTGAGAGGGTGTGCTGCTGGAGGATTGAGGAATTATCATACAATCAAGCATTATCAGACACCAGGAGGAAGGACCTGTGGTGAGGCTAAAGAAGGTGTTTGGAGGAGGCCATGGGGAAGTAGCCCAGGGAATTGTAGCTGTCATGCAGCTGTTATAAGAGGCACTATAGACAGCTGCAATCCACAGGGCCCTGGGCTGGAACCCGGAGTAGAGGGCGGGCCCGGGTTCCCCCCAAACCTCCCAACTCCTGATCAGACACAGGAGGAGTTGACCCAGACTGTGGGTTCCACCAGAGGGGAAGATCACTGAGGTGAGCAAATCCGCCAAGAAGCGCAGGACCCACCAAGGTAGAAGAGGAACTTTGTCACATGTCTAACTGGCCTCTTGACAGTTCCATGGTTTTCATGATTGTGTTATTCCTTCGAATAGAGAAGGAGGAGCCAATGTAGACATGAAGGCCCCAAAATTATGAATTATTGCTATTTAAGAATGTCCAAGGTGTCGAGGCTGTTTAGAAAAGACAGCACAGAGGGCTGAGAGAAAAAAAATTAAGGTCTAACAGCTAGATTTTTTTCAATAGTCAGGAAATTTGGAGTTGCTGCAGCCGTCTGAAAGAGTGTACTGCTTGTACAGCTAAAGAGGCGCCCATTTTTCCCTGGCTGTGAAAAATTAAATTCTATCAAACACTAAGGTATTATATGACGTGTCAGACACAGCAGGCAAACGGGGAACGTGATGAAATATAATGAAATATAATGATTCAATGAAGTTATATGTATATGTGTATGTATAAAAGAGAAGTTGATTATAAGTGATATAACTTTGGGTAAGATATTGTGAACTTTAATGACGGGGTTTACCTCTTGGGAAATCCTGTTGGGTGGGGAAAAAAGGGGACTGTGTTCATATTGATTTGGTTTAGTCAAGTGAAGGAGCAAGGCTAATATTTGCAATCGAGCATGCTTATGTCATCAAGTTAGTGAAATACACCTATCCCAAAAGCAGCAGTAAATAAAAGGAACTTAAACCAAATAGTGTGTTTACAAGGACACCTGATCAGAGTGGAATAAACAGAAATGTAACTGTTTGATCAATAATACCCAGATTCAGCTCAGCCATACACACCAAGGTTCCACCATTGCTGTTAAAACAAGGAGACCAGGAAAGAAAAATTCTTGGAATGTTTCAGCCTGCTAGAGAACAATAGTTCTTGAAGTGATTTTGCGTTGTATGAAGGATTGTTAAAACAAGTTTAAAGAGCATCAAGAACAGGGAGGGACTTTGTATGAATTATATGAATTTTAAACTAGACATTTCAGCAGCTAGCAGAGTGTGGAAGGAGAAATGGCAGCTTAAGCAAGCGTAACTGCAAATTTGGCCCAGGGATGCACTCCAGTGGAAGCCCACAGAAAGCAACTTGGAGAGGTAAGTTGCTGACCAGAACTTGCACAGTGGCTGGTATGCTATGTCCCAAGATGGTTGTACCAACAGGTATGGCCTAATTTGTCTTATGCAAGCTGGAGTGAGAAGATGCGTTGCACAAAGATGGGAAAATATCAGCCCCAGTTGCATGAACTCAAATGGTGACATCTCATTCCCTGACTGGATGGTGAGAACAGACAACTCGATTTCCAAGGAGAGAGAGAGATGGGGGGGAAAACATAACTGGCTTCAAGACTGAGCTTGATAAGTTTATAGAGGGGATGGTATGATGAGACTGGCTACATGCCATTGTAGGCAATCTGCAATTGTTAGCAGCAAATATCTCCAGTGGCTGGTGATGGGACTCTAGATGGGGAGAGCTCTGAGTTGCTACAGAGAATTCTTTCCCAGGTGTCTGGCTGGTGGGTCTTGCCCATATGTACAGGGTCCAACTGATTACCATATCTGGGGTTGGGAAGGAATTTTTCCTCCAGTCAGATTGGCAGAGACCCTGGGAGGTTTTTGCCTTCTGCTGCAGCATGGGGCACGGGTCATCTGCAGTTTTAAACTAGTGTAAATAGTGGATTCTCTGTAACTTGGGAGCTTTTAAACCATGATTTCAGGATGTCAGTAACTCAGCCAGAGGTTATGGATCTATTACTGGAGTGGGTGGATGAGGTTCTGTGGTCTACAATGTGCAGGAGGTCAGACTAGATGATCACGATAGTCCTTTCTGACCTTAAAGTCTATGAGACACCTGGGAGAAGACTGAGGTCTTGGGCTGACCATCTGGGAGTCCTCCAGGTGACTTCAAGTCCCTATCTCGGAGAGGCACCTTTGACTGTCTATTTTCTATCAATTCAGTTTGCCAGACAGTGCACCAGGAAAATACTATTATGTCCATCCTTGGCTCCAGCTGTGTTTGCAGTGTCAACCCCTGCTGTGAACAGTAACTGAGCTGAAAAGCTGACAGATGAGCAAAGATCTGGTGATGAGTAACACCCAGACTTTTTCTTGGGTGGCGACCCTAATCAATCAGTTGACCACTTCCTGAAAATGGATGCCTAATTAGTAAGGAAGTGTGCATGCTTATGTAGGTACTTTAAAGATTGTCACAGAGTTAATCTGTTTCCTTGTTTTGTAACAGCTTCCAGTTGAGATTGTTGTAAAGTGGCTTTAAAACTAAACAAATTACTGTTGTTAGCTAAGTTTGAGAACACGGTCTACTGTCGGTAATGATTTCATAGTCTTTCAAGTTCCAGGTGTATACAGACATAAAATGAGACCAAGTGTGAAAGCTTCTTGCATTGCACTCAGTCTATACAGTTTGTCATAAATGTAGGAGTTTATGTGAGATAGGAGTGTTAGTCAGACCCTGCAGTTAATATAATTTGTGGGAAAGTAGATTAGAAAGCGTTGACTGCTAGAAATCCATTGGGAAGATGACTTTGGTGAACTGGCAGATACATAAGTAACTGACCAAACTGTTGTGATCTAGCTTTGGATTGTTCTTCCTCTGTTGTATTAACAACACCAGAGTTGCTAACCAATTAGCACAAGAGACATACCCAAATAGCAATCAAAATTAAAAGAACCCTAAAAAGGGTGATACAGGTAATCAGTTGAGCAGTTGCTTATCCAAGGTTTGTTTTGTTTTATACAGTAGCCCAGTGGGCTAGCTTGCCTTTATTATATTCTGCTTTGCATTATATTCAACAGTAATGCAAGAAACCTACAGGCCTGTATCCTGTAAGACATTAGCTTCAGCAAGTTAGCATAAGGCTCGAGGCTTATGAACTCTGAACAGATACACTTTAAAGGTAATAATTGGAGATATACCAATCTCCTAGAACTGGAAGAGACCTTGAAAGGTCATCAACTCCAGCCTCCTGCCTTCACTAGCAGGACCAATTTTTTGCACAGATACACGGTCCAATGGAAACCTCAAGTAATGGGGAGCTGAAAATAGAGTATTTAAGGGGAATTTCTGACTATAGGAATGAGTCCAACCACAAGAGTGTCCTTGCAACGAACTGACATACATAACAGGTACAAGAGCGACATCCACAGATACGTAACAACAAGAGTGCCATGGTAACGAATTGACATATATGATAATAAATTAAGATCATTGCTGTACTAACCTACAGGGGAAGGACATTCCAAAATTAGTAAGGTAAGGATATGCAAATAAGGAAAAAGGGAAATACCCCTATTGAATATGCATCAAACACAGTGTTGTCAGCATATCATATTATGAAAGCTGCATCCCAGCCCAACGGTGATAGGAAGAAGATGTTATCCTTAGGAGGGGCCAGAACGATGGCCGTAGGTGATGATGGGGAAGGTGATGGTGATGAGGAAGATGATGGCTAACATTTCAGATTGCTCTACAAGGGATGCTGTGAGTCTATGGATGTGCAAATGTACCGAGCCTGATCTTGGGACAAGAACCTGTAAAGTAATAACTGAGGATTCTTAAGTAATTAATATAAATAATTACATAATCTAAAGATCAGGCTACAATATAATTTCTCACACAGTTACCAAACATAACTCTATATAAGAAAGTTACCTTTAGGTTTTGTGGACAGAAATCTTCTCAAGAAGAATCTTTCAGTGCATGCCAAGTTTCAGACAGGTATGGTTCGATACATCCAAAATACTAAATGGGATACTCCTTCAAGGGGTTCAGGCCTTTTATTTGACCTCATCTAACAGTGGTTCAGAAGATTTTAGCTTAAAAAGAAGTGCCAAAGTCTCATGTAAGCATGGTGGCAAGCTCATCCGCCAAGGAAGGCCTCAACTATTATTTCCTACTTTGCCCAGACTTCTTTCCTAAAGAAATCTCCCCTGTGGAATATAGTATTGCCCATTTCTGGGGGCATGGAAGGTGTTTTACATCTACCTCTGATGAATCCTGGCATTGGACTATGAAAGAGAAAGAATACAGGTCTAGGTGGGGTCTGCTTAAGTCTGGCAAATGAGGGGATTTTTTTATCATATTTTTAATTATCTGTTTTTCTCCCTCAGTTAAAATAAGAACTACACCACACCAAAAACTACCACAAAAATAATGGTGATAGCACCAATCAGGGCTGTAATAACCAACACTAAGTTTATGACAAAACCACCTCTTGAGTCACCCTGAGATAGTTTATACTGTGACAGATATGACAGTATCCTGCGATACTGGATAATGCTGGATAATATTGATCAAGGTGTGTGTTTTTCAAATACTTTTGTATGCTGACAAAATATAATTACACTACATGCATGAACTGTGTGGCTAAATACATAAACGGTGATGAAGTGGTTTCTTATTTTGAGACAAAACCAGCAAAAATTGTGTGCTGTGTGAAGTATCTTTTCCTCCCCCCCTCCTCTTTTCTAGAGTGTCTGAAAGATCAATTAAAATGCTTTTGCACACAGCAGGCAGAAAAAAGCACTTTCGGAAGATGAAACAACTCACTTTGTTTTTAATATGATTGCTAAAGAAAAAAAGTATAATGGTTTAAAGATTTCCATAGTGAGAAAGTAACGGCTGAAAGTCAATCATCCATTTAGAAGGTGCAAAAGGGATTTCTTTAGTCTTAAATCTTGGCAAACTTTTAAACATTCTTATACAAATTTTGTTAATGTGGTAAAGAAAGTAAGAAAACTTCTCCCAGCATTATACCAGATTAAAAAGTGTAAGTTCACCCAGTATACACACATACATACACACAGTTCTACATAACAAACAACAAACTGCTTTCATCATTTATCTACTTATAAATTGTTTTGATTACTTTCCAAGCAATCCCACCTCTATTTTAATATATTGCTCACTCATGCAAGATACAAGAGTGACAGCTATGGATTCTGGTGTTCTCTCTTTATCCACCTAGTCAGCATTCTAGGCAGCCCCAATGCAAGCTTCCTTCACAATGCCCAAGCCACATGCCTCCCTCTGATCTGGACAGAGATACAGCAGAGGTGTGTGGTCAGTTCAGCTTACTCTTTGGCCTACTGGGAATCAATTTGTGATGGTAATTTTGTGAGATAAGCATCTGTGAACAGGACTGAGACCTATGAACTCATTTCAGACAGAAATCAGATGATGACAACATCTGGTTACTATCCACCCGAGGCAAACGTGAACCTGATCACCTAGAGGTTCAAAGTTTCTATATCTCATTCGCAAATCCCCTACGCCACACAGTCCACCATCCATGACCAACCTTTGCAGAGGCAAAGTAAGAACAGATGAATACTGAAGCTAGATAATCGTCCAATTGGTAACAAGAGTAGTTCTGCTTGGCCTCATGCTCTTTAGACTGTTGCAATTGCCAGCTCCCTAATCCCCAGCCACCAGGATCACCACAGAGGATGTTTTGCTGCCTATAAATTGGGTGCCTGCATTTCAGGCCGAACTATCCAGGAGGAGGAACTTTCCTTGCCTATCCTCTTGTCAATATTCACGCTAGTGGTCCAGTCGGATGAATTTTCCAGCCAGTTCTGCTTTCCTCAGCTTCCTTCCTTCTCTCTCAGGTAGCATCAAATGAAAACATTTCAAGAAATAAGGCAAAAATGGAATTGTACCCATTAACAATTCATCTTCTCAGCTCTTGTAAACTCAGCAATTCACAGATTATAAGGCCAGAGGGGAATGACTGTGATCTACTCTGTCCTCCTGCCTGAATTAATTCCTGTTTGAACTAGGGCACATCTTTTAGAAAAACATCCAATCTTAATTTAAAAATTGCCCATGATAGACAATCCACCACAACCCTTGGTAAGTTGTTTCAATGGTTAATTACCCTCACTGCTAAAAACGTACACCTTATTTCCAATTCGAATGTGTCTAGCTTCAATTTCCAGCCATTGGATCATGTTTTACCTTTGTCTGCTAGACTGGCAAGCTTAATATCAAATATTTCTTTCCCACATCGGTAGTTATGGACTGTGATCAAGTCATCTCTTATCCTGTTCTTTGTTACGCTAAATAGCTTGAGCTACCTGAGCATCTCATTATAGGGCATGTTGACCAATTCTTTCATCATTCTCATGACTATTAAGAGCATAAGAATGGCCATACTGGGTCAGACCAAAGGTCCATCTAGCCCAGTATCCTCTCTTCCATGAGTGGGCAATGCCAGGTGCTTCAGAGGGAATGAACAATATGGGTAATCATCAAGTGATCTATCCCGTCGCCTATTCCCAGCTTCTGGCAAACAGAGGCTAGGGACACTATCCATGCCCACCCTGGCTAACAGCCATCAATGGACCTATACACCATGAATTTATCTGTTCTTTTTTGAACTCCCTTAAAGTCTTGGCCTTCACAACATCCTGTGGCAAAGAGTTCCACAGGTTAACTGTGTTTTGTGTGAAGAAATACCTCCTTTTGTTTGTTTTAAACCTACTGCCTATTAATTTCATTTGGTGACTCCTACTTCTTGTGAAACACTTCCTTATCTAATCTTTGCCACAACAGTCATGATTTTATAGATCTCGGTCATATCCCCCCTTAGTCATCTCTTTTCCAAGCAAAAAAGTCCCAATATTATTAATCTCTCATCATACGGAAGCTGTTCCAAACCCCATTTTTGTTGCCCTTTTCTAAACCTTTTCCAATTCTAATATATCTTTTTTGAGATGGGGTGACCACATCTGCACACAGTATTCAAGATGTGGGTGTACCATGGATTTATATAGAGGCAATATGATATTTTCTGTCGTATTATCTATCCCTTTCTTAGTGGTTCCTAACATTCTGTTCACTTTTTTGACTGCCGCTGCACACTGAGTGGATGTTTTCAGAGACCAATCCTCAGTGACTCCAAGATCTCTTTCTTGAGTGGTAATAGCCAAGTTAGTCCCCATCATTTGATATGTATAGTTGGGATTATGTTTTCCAATGTGCATTACTTTGCATTTATCATCATTGAATTTCATCTGTCATTTTGTTGCCTAGTCATCCAGTTTTGTGAGATCCCTTTGTAACTCTTCACAGTCTGCCTGGGACTTAACTGTCTTGAGTAGTTTTGTATCATCTGCAAATTTTGCCATCTCACTGTTTACTCCTTTTTGAACAGCACTGATTCCAGGACAGACACCTGGGACACAGCGCTACCTACCTCTCTCTATTCTGAAAACTGACCATTTATTCCTACCCTTTGTTTCCTTCTATTTTAACCAGTTACCGATTCATGAGAAGACCTTCCCTCTTATCCCATGACAGCTTATTTTGCTTAAGAGCCTTTGGTGAGGGCTTTCTGAAAATCTAAGTACACTATATTGACTGGATCCGCCTTGCACACATGCTTGTTGACCCTCTCAAAGAATTCTAGTAGATTTCCCTTTACAAAAAACATGTTCACTCTTCCACAACAAATCGTTTTCATCTAGTGATAATTCTGTTTTTTTACTATAGTTTCAACCAGTTTGCCTGGTACTGAAATTAGGCTTACTGGCCTGTAACTGCCAGGATAACTTCTGGAGCCTTTTTAAAAAATTGGCGTCACATTAGCTATCCTTCAGTCATCTGGTACAGAAGCTGATTTAAATGATAGGTTGCATACCACAATTAGTACTTCTGCAATTTCACATCTGAGAACTATTGGGTGAATACCATCTGGTCCTGGTGACTTATTACTGTTTAGTTTATCAATTTGTTCCGAAACCTCCTTTAATAACACCTCAATGTGGGACAGTTCCTCAGATTTGTCACCTAAAAAGAATGGTTCAGGTTTGGGAATCTCCCTCACATCCTCAGCCATGAAGACCGATGCAACTCTCTACACTCAGAGTGACACTGAGCCAGAAAGGGTTAAAGCAACCAGGAGGCTAAGTGACTCAAATTCAACCTTTAAAGACATATTAGAAACGTAGAATAAATAGTAATTAGGGCCATTCCTTATAAATAGCTAACAAAGCCGTGTTAAATAGGCTAGAGCTTTGAAATGCAAACCTGTATTGTTAGAGAATTAGAGGTAAATACTAATTGTATGTATTTACCTATATCTTGTTAGATGTTAACCATGTAACCTGATTAGCTTGTGGATGCTAATTCCCTTTCATGTCTTAATTACATTATATTATGCTTACGGATAGTTCAGTTAACCTTAAGATCAAAGATTTAAGATATTGGAGGAAATAATATTACTTACGTGGTCTTGATCTAAAATTGTTTGTGCCATAATTACATCTCTTGATTGTTTGAATGGATAATTGCCATATGTTAATTAATACTACTAGTTTTCTTGTGTATAGATAGGAAATAGGGATTTTTACTTCAAAGCAACGACGTGCATTACTTACTCTGCATGTTGTGTTACCATGCTGTCAAGAGGGTAGAGTAGCCTGTCAGAGATCTATAAAAGAACTCTAGGACCTGATCCTGTCATCTCAGGTCTGCTTAAGCTTGATCAGGGGAAGCTACAGTCGGAAGACTAACGTCTCCAGCTCCAGTCTGGTGCAAGAATTTGAACAAACTCTATATATGGACGGCATATTTGGACTACAACCTATCAAACTGATTCTGAGGGAACTTTTTAAACTCAGCAGCTCACCATCTCTACTATGAAACTGACCTAAGAACTTTACTCATATCTGTATGTATAATGCTCTTTTAACCAGTACTCTCTCTTTTCTTTTTGAATAAATCTTAGTTTAGTTAATAAGAATCGGCTGTAAGCATATATTTGAGTAAGATATGAAATATTCATTGATCTGGCAGGCAATGTGTCCAATCCCTTGGGATTGGTAGAACTTTATATATGATTAACAAAATTTTCAGTAATCCTCATCATATTTGACTTGTCTGTCTGGGTGGGAGCCCAGGAGTGGATTGCTTCAGGGAGCTTTGTTTTTGGCTTCTGGGTAACAGTAAGGTAATGTGGAAGCTGTTTTGTTGCTGTCTTGGTTAATCTAATTATTAGAATAACCACCACTTTGGGAGATCATCTGCCCCATTCTTTGCAGTTTGCCTTGACTTAGCAATCTCAGTGTGGCCCCTCCAGGCACCAATGGTCACACCTACTCTAATCCTTCTTGAATTGTGGACATCATAACTGGATACAGCATTCCAACAGTAGTCGGCCCAGTGCCAAATAGAAAAGTAATGTTACCTCCACATTCCTAGATGAGAGTCCCCTGTTTATACATCCAAGGACTGTATTAGTCCTTTTGATCACAACTTTGCTCTAGGAGCTCATATTCAGCTGATTATCCACCATGACTCCAACATTTTTTCCAGAGACACTGCTTTCCAGGATAGAGTTCCGTATACTGTAAGTATGGTGTACATTCCTTGTTCCTAGATGTATAACTTTGTATTTGGCCGTATTAAAATGCATATTGTTTGCTTGAGCCCAGCTTACCAAGTGATCCAGATCATTCTGTATCAGTTACCGGTCCCCTTCATTATTTACTACTCTCCCAATCTGTGTGTCATCTGCAAACTTCATGAGTGATGATTTTATGCCTCAGTAAATGGCTCTGCACCTGCATAGTAAGTATGAGCCATGAGGCCCTTTGCAAGGTTGTCTAATTTGACAGAAAAAGGTAACAGTGAAATTCTCAATTACTATGCATGGGACATTAGTGGAGCTCAATTATAGTTTATTTAAAGGAGGCCAAGAGGGGGCAAAAGCCGGGGCAAGAGCCTACTGATTTACATGGTTAAGAAGGGCTGGATAATCACCCTATTCTATAGCCAAAAGGTTTGCAAGGCAGAGAGAGAACCCAGTTTCTGATCCAGTTAAGCCAGGGCAATAGTTAGTCAGTGAAATTTTAAAAAGTAGTGGCACAATTGGGTTGTGCACCATTGGCATTTGTATCCTACGCAGATAGACGACATCTGTGAGTCATAGTCTATCGAAACCACTAACTAGAGCTAGACTAGGGCCGTAAGAACAAAACTTAGTCAGATGTAAACAACCTGGGTTTCTCTGTGAGGGACCCTAATCAATCCTCTTTAAATGGGAAAATACATTGCAATCTGCCAATTGACCAGTAGGGGGAGTTGGTGCCTAGAGCTTTGAGTCAATCATGCATATGCAGTTTGGGTGGAGAAAATGCAAATTACTAACTCTTAAGAAGTACCACACTCAGAATATTTTAGGCTGCTGTCAGAGAAACCTAGAACCAGGTGGACACAGGCTGCAGAGCTCAGATAATCCTATAATCCAAACTACAGTAAAAGGGAACGGAATCAAGTACTGAAGAAAACAAAGCGTATTTTTTCCCCCTCTAGGTAAATTACCTCCATCTCCCTGCAGCGTTTGATGAAAAAAACAAAACTGCTTGGAAGAGAAATAAAAAAGGAAACAGAACCTGGAGCTTGGGAAAATAAACCAGTGCAAGAGTCCCGATCCACGTTGTGAACCTGAAATCCTGTGGGCAGTGTGTTCCACAGAGGAAACACTGGAAGGGTAGCAAAGAGCACCAGTGCTACTGGACCGAGAGGAAACCATATTGGTGGCAAACTGCAGAGAAGAAATGGACAGAAGGAGACTAAGCAGACAAGCCAACACTGAACACTGCATCAGAATTTTAATGGAAAAGCAGCATCAGGATCATATGGCAGGGAGTGAGTTTTAATGGCCCCATACCTGTAAGATCTTCTGAGCACTAGGAACTCATTAAGTGTTGTACTGGGAACAGTGCTGAGATCATTATTATATTCCTAGCCACGCTGGGCTACAAAATAGGGATCAGATTGGGGCCACTGAGAGGAGCCTAAAACACTGATTTTTTTTGTGTTTCCTGTTAATCTTATTAACCAGTGCTGGTGGTTCGTCAGTATGCAGAATATGTAAAAAGGGCAGTATTGCATATCATTTACTAAATATTGAAGGTATACTTTGGTGCTACATGCCAACTCCCCACATCGTGAGATACTCTATAAAGTACATGCCTATTGCATACTAACTCTCCCCATATCATGGGATTACAGAAGCAGGGTCAGAGGAATCCTTTACAGATATCCTGACATCAGAGATGCTGAAGTAGTGGTGTGTTTAAAGAGAATTAAATATAAGTGCTATTTGATAGGCTCCAAGAATCTCTTTCAATCCCTCTATTTCTTCGATTTCTGGTATATTCTAAGAAGCGTAGATCAAAAACCACAGAATGAAAAAACATTTCCTGCAGCCCAGGTCTGAAAAGGCAGAAGCAAAGCAGAGCTATTCCAGCCACAGTGCTAGGGACCAAAACAGCATTTCTGGTAAGAATTGAGAGTTTCCTTTAAACAACACGTGGTGCTGGAATCACCCGTACAAATGACATTTTAAAAGGCCAATCCACTGCAGCTTGACAACTGAAGCCTCATGCAGCTGAAGGATCAAAGAAATAGTCACCAGCTACTGAAGAGCCATGATAGGCACTGAGATTCTCTGCCTCATCAACATGTCTTTTAGCTTGGAAGCCTGAAATAATGCTACTGAATTGCGAGCACGCTTCCTTACTGAACTGAAGAGACCGGACAAGGAAATCAGAGGACCGCCAACTAGGAAGAAATGAGCTGATATGAAAAATCAGCTCCTGAAATTGCGTCATCCACCTGATTGGAATAAGGAAGACAAGCATTTGTAAGCATTCCGCTTTCATTTTTTAACCCCATCCCAGATTCTCTTCTACGTAACACAGAATCCTCTCTGGGTGGCTGAAGGGGCGACCACTTTGCCCTCAAGAAGCTCAGACCAGCCATGGGATGCACAGACTAGGGACCAAGAACATTAGGGGTCACAGAAGAGGAACGGCAAAATTAGTTCTCTTACCTACAGCTTTACTCTCTCCCAGCATGGATCTGCTGTTCTGTTCACATGACACAATTGTGGATCCTAAGATAAGTTCCCCAATTTCTTCCCCACCCCTTTTTAATTTTAAATTGAAAGTTCCTCCTGCTAACATGTTTACTGAACAGTTAGTATTTGGGAAAACAGAGGTAGGTAGATAGGGTCTGTGTGTTTATTACTGTGAAATCTGAGCCTTATTTGACATTCCATCTTGTCCTAGACAGAGCAACAAATCCTATCCTTTGCATATATTCAATGGTAGATAGGCAGAGAGAGGGTCACAGACTGAACATCAAACCAGACCAGCTCAAGGGCCTAGCCAGAGAGCGATACAGGTGGCCTTTGATCTGCAAGGAGGCTATGTCCCTTTGGGATTAACCATCATGACTGACGAGGACAGAAAGGGTCCCTGCAGAGCAATACTGGCAGAACTCAAAATCATGGAAAAGAAAGTAATTCTGCTTCCCTCCTGTACCGGATCCCCTGTTCAACAGAAGACATCATTCATGGAAAACAACAAAGCAGGGAGCATCATCCACTAACCATCTAGGCAGCTAGTAACAGCGAGCAAGCACAAAAATAGTAACTACAAACAAAGGAGAGAGGAGACTGTGGGTCAAACAAAAGTGAAACCAAGTAACCATCTCATTAATTGAAATTAGCCTGAGATTATAGAGACACCATAAAGATTATTCAATTAGCTTTGAACTAAAAAATTACTACTTCCCAGAAGGAATCGTTTTTTCTCTCTCTACATATATATTAAAGAGATGTCTGTAGAGCCTCCATAGTGAGGGTTGTACTGGGGTTCATACTTAAAGCAGGACTAACCTCCCTGTTTCACACTTTAATGATTGAATTTATTGCACTAAATTTGGACACTAATTCTTCAGAAGGCAATTGAGTTTTTCTACCCATTACTTTTAAGGAGAAGTCTTTACTAACATTTGCAGAAGAAACATTTTTAAAATGCTCCCTTTGGAAATGTTGCCATTTTTCTCAAATGTCTGATTCCCTCCAGCTAAACCACCAAAGTCCCCACACTTCAGATGACACACACAGAGCAAACTCAGGCACAGACCACTTTAGAACTTCTAAAGTTAGACAAGCAGCAAAGAATCCTGTGGCACCTTATAGACTAACAGACGTTTTGCAGCATGAGCTTTCGTGGGTGAATACCCACTTCTTTGGATGCAACTTGCATCCGAAGAAGTGGGTATTCACCCACGAAAGCTCATGCTGCAAAACGTCTGTTAGTCTATAAGGTGCCACAGGATTCTTTGCTGCTTTTACAGAACCAGACTAACACGGCTACCCCTCTGATACTAAAGTTAGACACGAAGGGTTATTCCCTCTATACAGGTAACTATCATCATCTCCCATCTAAAGAGGCATAGATACATTAAGTGATTTGCCCAACATCCACAAGTTTGTGGCAGAGCTGGCATCAGAATCCTGGAGTATGCCATCCAGTCCCTTAGCAAAAGCCATTAGACTGCATTCCATACTCTTGACAAGACTACCACGTCTCCTCATGTGGGAGAGTGACATTCGCCACCTGTATACTGAAAGCACCATGCAAGGAAGTTCTCCAATTCGAAAATGCAGAGTGAAAGCCCTCCTTGAGGTGCTCCATCTATTCATCCAAATCCTTCTCCTCAACAACTGGCTTTACAAACCCTATCACCATCTCCTCCCTGACCAGTAAGAGATAGGCAGTACATTTCTACCTCTTCAAAAACCACTACCCTCGGAAATGCTATACTTTTCTTCAAGGGTTTTTCCTGGTCTCTCCCTAAATTAGGTCTATGCCATTTTAGTCAGCAACATCTTGTCAAACTGCTCAACATTTCTTCCTTGTTACTGCACTGTACAGGGGTCAGGTTTTATGGTTTCTAAAGACAAGGCTCCAATACATAATACCATTGATGAAATTTTGTGTTCAGCCATTGTGGAACTAATTTGATGCTGCTTATGCCAGGTCTTGCAATCCTCCTCTACACCACCACTTTTTTATAAAACTCTACTGACACCCATTGCATAACTTTACACACAAACAATACACGTTACACAGCAGACCAGAAAGCTACTCACTCATCCAGCTTTAAGATTTACATAAACACCTACCAGCAAATATACTAATGATACAGACTGATAACAAACACACTAAAAAACCATCCAGCCCTGCCCAGCACATCCAAAAAGACGACTAAACCACCACAGGCTAGTGGTGTAAGGACTTGAATTCTCTAGTCTGGGTGGGAACCAAGGCAGAGAACATTCTACCAACAGCACCCTCCAAATTATAATGAAGGGGGAAATCCAGCTGAAGCACCACTGCAGGTAGAGGAGGAGGTCAGGTAACCCAGTCCCATACCAGTTATGGCTCTGTAACTGAAAATCAAACATGTCAGGCCTCCAATACTTTTGACACCGGCTCTTGGAGGGTCTTTGTCTCTTTCTCACCTGCACACTGTATCAGAGCATGTTCAGTGCTCTTAGTAATACGGCATGTGAGAAGCAGTGGTTCCCAATCTTGTTCCACCGCTTGTGCGGGGAAAGCCCCTGGCGGGCTGGGCCAGTTTGTTTACCTGCCGCGTCCACAGGTTCGGCCAATCGCTGCGCCCAGTGGCCGCGGTTCGCTGCTCCAGGCCAATGGGAGCTGCCGGAAGCAGCTGCCAGAACGTCCCTCAGCCCACGCCCCTTCCAGCAGCTCCCATTGGCCTGGAGCAGCTAACTGCAGCCACTGGGAGCCGCGATCGGCCGAACCTGCGGACGCGGCAGGTAAACAAACCAGCCTGGCCCGCCAGGGGCTTTCCCCGCACAAGCGGCGGAACAAGTTTGGGAACCAATGCTTCTCACATGCCGTATTACTATGCTCTGATACAGTGTGCAGGTGAGAAAGAGACAAAGAACCACTCTGATGGTGCTCTAATGCCACCATCATCTCTCTGGGAAAGCACAGTCCTTCCCTCATCACTTGCTGTACACTACTGTTTCAGAAGCTCTCTTTTCAAAGTTCCAATAACTCACAAAGGTGGTGAAGCTCTGAGTGAGTTATAGAGGCCATTCCTGACAACCGCAGTTATCCATCTTCATCCGATCAATTACATGTTACATTTATATAAACATTAAACATTCTGATGATTTATCTCAACTCAAAAAAAAAAAAAAAAAAACCCAGGAAAATTTGCCTACAGTGAGCTCAGCTGTAGCACAACTCTTCACAGTGAAGTCCTAAAGACAAGGCAACTTTGTCTAGAGGATGGAGTTTGGAGCTGAAAGCCAGGAACACTTCTACTCTGGGTTCTGCCAATAAATTCCAATATGGCTTTAGGACGTTTTCAAACTCAGATGCCTACCATAAGGCATCTAATCCTATTCCAGTGCCTAAATAAAAATGACTTACATTTCTGGGCAGCGGAGCCTCTGCCACTCCCAGTGAAGTCAACGAGCGCTGGAGCACCTCCCAAATATGAGATCAGGGCCCTAAATCTAGGCACCTACACTTCAAATGGTTCTCTGTGTCTCAGTGCCCGTATTTCATAGGTCGGTAAACATTATGCCCACCTCTCAAGGCACTTAATAATTGTGCAATGTTTCGAACATGTACCTCTACAAGTACAAGAGACCACGTGAAATTATTTCAATCCAACACACTCGACAGATCTCTTTCGCTTTTCTGCTCAACTCTGTTCATTCTCTTACCCCATCCCCCAATGTCAGCACTAGCCTACTGGGAGTCCTAAGCCGGAATATTCCACCCCACAACACATACTAATAATGAATAGGGGGCCCCTTTGAGCTGCTCGGCGGCCTAAGCAATTGCTTAGGGTATGTCTGTATGTACAGTGCTGCAGCTGCATTGATACAGCTGCACTGCTGCAGCATGCCTGGTGAAGACGGTCTATGCTGATGGGACAGAGCTCTTCCACTGGCATTAAAAAACCCACCTGCACATGCAGCATGAGCTATGTCAGTAGGAGAAGCTCTACCACAGAGTAGCATTGTGCACACCAACGCTTATATCGGTGTAACTTACGTTGCTCGGGGAGGCGGAATATTCACACCCTGGAGCAACATAGCTTTTGCCGACATAGGCTAAAGTGTAGACATAGCCTAAGTCTACTTCTGCCTAGCACCGGCTCTGCCCATCCTCCCATCCATTCCCACCCCACGTGTGTTGTCAATCAGGTCCTTTCTAAGCTCTCTGGGACAGACTCTCTCTTTGTTACGTGTTATAATGGATCACAAACTAAATACGAATCAACAATGTAACATTGTTCAAAAAAAGCACACATCATTCTAGGATGTATTAACAGAAGCATTGTAAGCAAAACACGAGAAGTAATTCTTCCACTCTTTTCAGCACTGGTAAGGCCTCAACTAGAGTACTGTGTCCAGTTCTGGGCACCACCGTTTGGAAACATGAAAACAAACTGGGAAAAGGCCAGAGAAGAGCAACAAAAATGATTAAAGGTCTAAAAAAACATGATCCACAAGGAAAGTTTAAAAATTGGGTTTGTTTAGTCAGGAGTAGAGAAGACTGAGGGGGAACGGATAACAGTATTATGTAAATGGTTGTTATAAAGACGAGGGTGATAAATTGTTCTCCTTATCCAAGAACAAGACGGAAAATTTAGGTTATACATTAGGAAAAACTTCCTAACTAGATGAATTATCAAGGTTCCTTCCAATTCTACATTTCTATGATTCTGTTTCTATGCAGTACTTAACACAATAGGGTCCTTATCTCTGACTGAAGATAAACACACTACTGTAACACAAATAATTAATAATGCTCCTACAGTGATTTTAGTGCAGATTTACTGATAGCAAAGTATTGTTTGTGAAAAAAAATTCACTAAGGGGGTTCACTTATATATACACACACAGCCATAGATGCCGACTCCGGGGGTGCTCCAGTCCTGGAGCACCCACAGAAAAGAAATGGTGGGTGCTGAGCACCCACCGGCAGCCCCCCTGTCAGCACTGTCCCCTCCCCCCAGTGCATCCCGCCTGCCATGGATCAGCTGTTCTGCAGAGTGCAGGAGGCACTGTGGGGTGAGGAGTGAGGGCACGGTGCGCTCAGGGGAGGGGGTGGAAAGAGGCAGGGTAGGGGTGGGGAAAGAGGCGGAGCAAGGGCAAGGTGGGAAGAGGCAAGGTGGGGGTGGGTCCTTGGGGGAAGGGGTGGAGTGGGGACAGGGCCTGGGGCAAAGCCGGGAGGAGCACGACCACCCCGGCACATTCGAAAGTCCGTGCCTATGCACACAGCATCAGCATGGTTTTTAATCCACCACAGCTATACATGCAACATTCACATCATGTCGGTATACAAATATCATGGTAATGACTCTGAATGTGAGAGGTGGGTCTTTCTTGATGCTATGGTTATCATAAGGCGTTTTTGTGACCAAACCAAAGAAAACTGGCTCAGAGAAATAGTAGGAGGATGTCAAGTAGGCGTTTAATTTGATTGACGAGTGATATCATACCTGTTAAGATCTATCAAAGGCCTGTTTTAGAACACAAGTCTTTAGCATAGTATATGTGCAGACTTACTGCGTCCAAATATATATTTTTATCTGAATGCTTCTTATGCATGAAGACTACAGAGCCAGATTCCTACACAAGACAACCTGGAGGCGGAATGAAAAAGCCCAGTTTTTGTCATTAATGAAGCCTTCAAATACAGGAGGGGAACAGATCTTAATTTCTGGTCTTGGCAGGGACATGAACAATGAGTGAATTTCAGATAAGCTGCTTTTCCCAAAATAAGAGTATTTTAAATATCTAACAGTCTTTATATAGTGTTATATTCCACCAAGGCATTGTACAGACATGAGCTACAACTAAAGTTCTCGCATATATTCTGTTAACGTTTCAGAAGGCTGTTTTGATTTTTAAGAAGTTATCAGTTTTACAAGGTGAGCTGCAATGACTGCTAAGTTGCTTAAAGCATGCAAGCAAGGCCTGCTTTGAAAGTGTTCAGTTCTGGTTGGGAATAACAGGATTCTACATATATTCAAAACCTAACTAATAAAGGATGCTAAATATGTAGAATAAAAGGACACTGTCAGATCAAAGCAGGATCACAGTTTAGTTTGGTAAAAACAAAGTTTTAAAAAACTCAAGACAGACAGAAATGTTCCAGTGAGGGGTTTTCCCCCTAGAGATTGTATTAAAAGAGAGTGTCTCTGTTTAAATTCAAGCCTTTAACAAACAAAATCTCTGCCAGCCTTTTAACTGTCTCATATAACAGCCAGAAACTGAAATTAACCAGAAAGAAATGACGCTGACTCATCATTACCCAAGATAAAAGAAAAGCAAACAGTGAATGGCACTTATGGGGAAAAGTTAGATTTTCAAAATATTCAAGCACCATAATATAAGACTTATTCATTACACAGGGTAAGGACAATTCTGTTAAAAAAGAAAAAGGATTTTCTTTAAAGATCTACAATGTGTTATCCTCTACTGGAAAGTCAAAGCAAGAAGAGTGAAATTCAAGACTCCTGGCCCTATTGCCACTTCAACCATTGACTGGTTGGGTGACCTTAAGCAAGTCAGTTAACCTCTCAGTCTCTCAGTTTTCTCACTTTTAAAGCAGAGGTTATGAGGGTTAATTAAGGGCTCTAAGATTCTTTGATGAAAGACGCTACGTGGGTCCAACCCTGCAGGCAGAGCACGAAGGAACAACATTAGAACTGAACTGAGTGGGAGTTCAGGATTCTGAGTACACAGTGCAATATCAGCTCTTCAATTACAGTTTTTAAAACTTCTAGGAAGACGCTGCAAATGGACAATTAGAGAAAGAAATGATGTAGCACTTGAGAGTATATAGTTAAAAAGTCATTGACATGTAACTTGAGAGAGCTGTAAAGATTTCCCCCAGACAATTTAGACTAAATATCCAGAGACTCAAAGTTAATTAAAGCACATGGTGGATGAAGACTATGAAATGTAACATCACAGCTGTAGGCCCTCCCATCCCTCCACCTGGCATATTATTATTGCTCATAACCAACAGCAGACAAATCTGGCTCATGGTGAATCTGAGTTAAACAAACAAGAGCAGCGCATTCCCCCGCTTCAAGTTCAAGACCAATCTGGACAGTCTGGTTGGGTTATAAGCAGTGAAGAGGCAGCATGCTTGTCCCCTGGAAAGGATAACTGTGTTGCTCCACAAACAAACCTCAGTCAATTCCTTCCAGCCAATGTCTGCTGAATTAGAATCCACCACCACCAGACACACACGGTTCAACACACGTGGTTACATTTTCTATTCTGCCCCTGTGAAACATTTACACGTTAGTGTGGAAATTTGGGATTTCCTCAACCCACTCATCAATACCGCGTATGATTTAATGTTTAGTTGCACCATTCATAAAACTGCAGAGCAGCTAAAGCTAAGAAAAGGTTTTTTAAAAAGGCCAAAAATAAGAGCAAGTGGGGACACTGATAAGGCCCTACTTGAATCCCGGGATGATTGTCAAAAAATTGCGGCTGAGGTGTGGACAAGCCATGGAAAATTGCAGAAAAGTAATAATGGGCCTTATTATTTGCAGTAATAAATTTTCCACTGTCAGCCACCTGTGGCTGAGAGCAGAGGCGCTCTGCCTCGGGATGGCCAGGGCTCCCGCTGCCAGCCCCGTGCATGGCAGAGCTCCCACAGTCAAAACTGTGGTGGAAACCTAATATTGCGGAAACTGCAATTTCTGCAATATTGCAAGTTAAGTAGGGCCTTGGGCACTAAACAAGAGGTCAGGCAAGACAGAAAGGAATGCTAATACAGCAGGTCTGGCAAACAGGTCAATGTAGCACTCGCCATAACATATCCAATCGCTGGTTCATCAATATTAGCAGTGGCCGAAACCCAAATGCTTTAGAAGACGATAGCTGGCCAAATGTCCAATGGTGTGCATTAGCAGGAGGGAGAAAGATTCCTTCCTGACTCCAGCAGTCATCAATTTAAACCATGAAACATGATATTTGATTACCTTTATTTTACACTCACATAGCTCACTGGCTGGAGGAGGAGGAATTCAGCTAGGTTTTGAGTGGCCTTTTCAAAGAAGTGGAACCTGCTGACACTAGAAATAAATTTCAGGCACTTCACTGGCCTAGAATTTCTTCATTTTCTAAATGCTGATGCCCAGAAGAAACAGTTACTGCAATCATGATTCAGGACCACAAAAGTGCTGCCTTTCTCACACACACACCCCTCCCCAACTTTTTAACTTATTTGCTTCCCTCATGAAATCAGCAATTAATAAAATAAAATAATATAATTTGTATTTCTGTAGTGCTTTCCATTCAAAGGTTTCAAAGCACTGCAGAAACAGTTAAGCTTCCCTATCTCACACACATTTAGTGAATTATATCCATTAACAACTTGAGAATTTGAAGCAGAGCTGAAGTGACTTGCAAAGGCTCACATAGCAAGTCACTGGCAGAGCTGAAAATACAACCCAGATCTCTGGACTCCCCATCCCACTTCCGGTAGCCACTAGAGAACTCTTCCCTGGCCAAGGCTCAACAATCATTTGCAAATGAAAGGCAACTAGAGTTTAGTGCTTCTGCAACCCACAAAACCCAGAGCTACAGAGATTAAATTACATTTTGTTTTGCCAGTGCTAATCTAATATTTTCCAAAGGTGCATACATTTCAGTCCATTAGCACTACAGCAATTCAATGTAGAAAGGAAAGTTTTAGAATAAACATGCCCCGTTCACCCTCTGGATGAAATCCCTGGCTTAAATATTTATTTGAACACACTACTCTGATGTTCTGTGTGCAGTGCCAAAACCACTGTGAGGTTTCTTCTGAAAACAATCTGCATACTAAAGTTTCCTTAAAGAGAAAACCTAGTGTTATAATGCTACACCACGGGTGTAGGCTGATCTGTGCATTGGCCTGGGAACCAGAAAATTGTGATGTAATCCCAGTTCTTCACTGACCCCTTCAACGGCCATATATAAACCAACCTCAGTTTTCCCCATTTGTAAAACTGGGAGTAATACCTACTATTTCTCATGGTGGCTGTTTAGACTGTACAGTGCTTTGAAAATCAGAAGTGTTATATACAATATAAGTGATAACATTAATTTCTTCTCACATCTGCTATTCTAGACACAAGGCGAATGTTTCAGTGAGGAACCTTTAACTGGGGAGAGGAAGGAATTACAAGGCTCTTCGGAAGTTGAGAATGGCAGGTGGGTGGCCAGACTATGGATGAAACCATCAGAGCCAGATAGTTCCGTGGTGCTTGGACAGCTGGACTACGGACTGAACCATCAGAACCAGAAGGATCCAAGGTTCTCTGACAGCCAGACTATGGATGGAACCGTCAGTACCAGATGGTTCAGTGGTGCTTGGATGTCCAGACTATGGTGTCTCAGATCTGGCAGGGCACTCCCTTCTGAGTCATGCACCAGACTGCGATGAGGTGAATTACAGAGTGGTTTAAGTTAACAGAACCTGAATGGAGTCCAACCACTGCTCCAGTCTCAAGTGTGTGCCTAGGCCTACTCTCAGGGCACAGATCTGCTGTCTAGTACCACAAATCGTGAGAGCTGGAACTCATTGTTCAGCTGCCCAGGCCCTCTGGGTGCAGAGGCAAACCTTCAGACACTCCCGGACTTAAACACACCCTCTCCTTTTCCTAGGGTGCTAGGAAATCTGGGATAATGGTGGTTGGACTTGGGCCCACACAATGCAGTGCAGATTCAACAATTCCTAACCTGAGGTTACAAACGAGTGTAAATGCTCAAGCCCTAGGTTAACAAACCCAGGGTCTGCTAATTTGAGTTCTACAAACCCTGGGCTTACACTGCAGTATAGACATACCCCCTGCTGCCCTAATGAGGGAGTCTGAATTGCTGGATGACTTGCACTTCCCTCTGCCTTCTCTCATCAGTAAACTCTGTTCTGCAAGAGAGTAAATATTTTTGGCAAGATGTAAAGAGGCCCAGGGAATGACACCGCTAATGCAGAGTTATTTGTCAAACACTGTGTGAGGAGCCGAGGGTCACAGCCCAGCTACCAAACCAGGGAGTCAGTGGTCACTCCTGCCTAGTTCAAGTAGCGCTGTGCACACTGCCATGCAGGAGACCAGATACAATAGCCAGCCAGGTCCAACCTGCCCAGGCAGGCAAGTGATGGAGTGGTAGCATGCTGAGCCGCTAGGGAGAGTCTCCTCACTCAAAGTCTATGCCTTCTATTGCAGTCTCAGAGAACCTGGTTGCTACAGAACAACTCCCTCCATGCACTGACCTCGAACGAAAACACTAGTGTACTCTAAATCGGGCTAGGGTGGCAAAGACTGGTGACAATATGACCACGTGGAAGCTGAGGAATGACCCCAAATGTCAATGCGCAGAGCCTAGGCAAGCAAGCCCTTGAATGCTGCCTGATGCAGCGCCCTCCATGAACCTCCTGTACTCGCAAGGAGCTATTTGAGATAAGTGATCACACCGAAACTTGGCTGCGGGTTTAGAGCAACAAGCTATGATGATGATCCTCACTCAACAATAAGCCCCTTTCTGAACAGGCTTCAAGGACATTCCCATGCAGACTTTCATTGACCAGAAGCACAGTGGCCACAATGTGGGATGACGAGATCTGACACTGTAAAGCTGAGGAAATGGGGCCTGGATCTGAAAGGCCCTGGAAATACGGGGCAGAGAGGGCTGAAAATAACTGTAGCTGACAATTTTAACCCCTTGCGGGCTGAGATGCAGTGCAGAAAAAGGGGTTGTCGCTCTAAGGCAGTGCTGCTAGTTACAAAAAGGAAGGAAAAAGTGCTCACGGGGACACAAAGGGGTTTCCTTACCAGCTGTGTCACACACAGCCCTACAACAGGTAAAGAGTAGGTTTAGAACAGCTTTCCGTGAAGTCAGAACATATGCCCAGTAGTCTTTTTGCAATGCTTTGGCTGCCCTCTGAGGTTTGCTCTCTGTGTATTTGTGTAGAGCTCGAGGCAGGAAAGGAATGGAGGGTGGGTAAGACTGGTGTATGTGGAGCCAGTCAAGCATGTAAAGAGCACAACTGAATGGACAAATGCATTACTCGCCCTGCCTCCAAATCAGCAGTATACACTCCAACGGTTACACGGATTGCTCAGCGTCAAGCTAGCACAAGCTCCACAATAAGCTGTCATACCTTGATCTTGCTGAGTAAGCATGCGATTTATCTCTGGTAAGGATGCTTTTTCCTCTTCCCCTCCTCCCCTGTAGCCGAAGGCAGGGGAGGTCAAATGCATTTGGCAGAAGGCCCCACTGAGCAGGGCTACAGGTGTCATACAGATTTCGAGTCACTGAAGAACCGGTAAGAAGAAGCCCCTGGGAGTTGTCAGATGGGCCAAAGGAGAGAGATTAAAGCTTTGAGATTTGGGAGAAGAGAAGTTCCATTTAGATAAGAAAAGCTTTAGCCTCTGTTTTCCGCATGCTGCCCTTTATGACACTGATGGTGACGACTGGTGGGTAACCAAGGAGATACTTAGGGCACGTCTATACTTACCTCTGGAGCGATCGATCCAGCAGGGGTCAATTTATTGGTCTAGTAAAGACGCAATAAATCGACCGCCGAGCTCTCTCCCGTCGACTTCAGTACTTCACCAGAGCGAGAGGCGCAGGCAGCACTGACGGGGGAGCGTCAGCAGTCAACCTACCGCCGCTAAGATACAGCAGTAAGTTGATCTAAGTACGTCGACTTCAGCTATGCTATTCACGTAACTGAAGTTGTGTAACTTAGATTGATCCCTCCCTCCAGTGTAGACAAGGCCTTAGATTGTAAGCTCTTCCGGGCAGAGGCCGTCTCTTTGTTCTGTGTTTGTACAGTACCTAGAACAACAGAGACGTATCCTGGTCCACTACGGGGGCTTCTAAGCACTACCACAATACAAGTTATTAATAATAATAAAAAGAGTATAGAAAAATGGACTGTGAGAAAGGAAAATGAATAGGAATGGAAGGAGAGAATACCCTGGCTGGGGAGGTAGGTGAGAAATGGGGCAGGTTGTGAAGATGCTATGGAAATCTCTCCCACACTTAGATATTAAAGGAAGCCATCATGGGGAAGGAGAGCAGATCCAGGCCAGAGCAACGAAAGAGGAAAGGAGAAAATGTATCTCTGGGCGGAAATGAGAGCATTTGTGATTGAAATGCACGGATGTACATGGGAAGCTAACAAGAGAAAATGGAATCTTTTCTGCACTTCTACTGCAGGGATGATTCCATCTACCTGAAGCTCTAGTGATAGTTCACCTGAGTATTATATACTGTCAGCGGAGTACTTCACTTGCATCCTGGTTTTTCATTCATGCTAGAAATCAGAGGAAAAGAGCATCTAGATAGATTTGTCATACATCCCTGTACCATAGAAGGGAAATTCAGAGTTGAGCACCCTTTCTTATTATAATCTCACAATACTTTCTATACCACTCAATAAGATTCATTTCAATGGGGCCCAGTTTTGACATTTGGCTAGGATGAGAATGAGTTATAGTAAATGAATAACCATGAAACTTCACTATGTTGAATGATCAGTACTTTATTTTGAAGAAACAGTTGTTTTTTCAAAGCAGAGTAGTGAAAAGCCTGAGGCCAGCATTTTCAAATGTGAATACCAAAAGTTTGCCACTTAATTTCAGTCAGGCCCTTATATTTAATGGAAGTTGCAGGTTCTCTTGCACATTGAAAATCAACATCACATATATCTGACTGCCTAAATATCATTTTCAGTATCAAAAGTTTTAACATTTTGACCTTGGTTGTCATTAGGAACCTCAATAAAGGCCACATAGCACTGGCAGATCTGTGCATGCTTCCCCGCTAACAGTTCTGCTGATTCACTTCAGGCCTGAGCTACAATACCAGTCAATATTCCAGCACTGGACTCAACGTACTGATAGTTCTACCAGTGAACTTTACTATCGCTAGTCAACTGCCCATTACTCCATCCCCACTTACTTCAACAGAATGAGCACCGAGCCCCAGACCTTCTGAAGCTCATCCATCCATCTGAAGCGATACTGATACACAAGCCAAGAAACTGGACATACCCAGACCTGGCAGGATGTATTTGTGAACTTACTGACTCTCAGGACAATGTTCCATTCCTACAACTACAAATGTGCATTCAGACGGGGCAGCTTTTAACAAAATAAAGTAAAAAGGCACCATCTAAACCGAGAAGGGATTTCTTAATGAGGCAGATCTTCAGTGGGTGTCAATGACCATCGAGACCTGCTGAGGGTCTGACTCCAAATGCTGGTGGCATTAAGGAAATCCCCACAATGCTTAGGAATCATGAAAAAGCCACTGCCACTCATTTAGTAATATGTTTATACTCACAGCTCCGGCAAAAGCACCAATAAGGACTACAAGACTGAAGTTGTCACAAATAATTATAAATAAAACTGGTCAAAAGGAACATTTTTTGTGAACCAATTATCAACGTTCACCCAGGTCTTCTAGTAAACAACGGCTACTTCATTAGGTCCTGTCACTGCATGAACGGCCACAGACACAAAATGCCTGCTCAAAGGATACAGTTTTCAAACTACATTTAAGACGCTAAGAAACACAGTGAGGGAAGAAATTGCTCTAAGCCATGACGCTGAACAGCACCTGGAAGGCTGCATATCAGACAATATAATTTTTGCTAATCAGTGATATCATCTACTTAACTCTCCAGATCCAGATTTCACACAGGCCTGTAACAGTAACTACCATAAAAAGTTTGCTTTGATTACCATTAACAAAGATCTGCAGCAAAAAACCTTCACACAATGCTTTTTAGGTTAGCACCTTAAATGGGGGATCTCCTAATGTTACCAGATTATCCATACATGTGGCAGCACCAGGGGGACGGATAGCTCAGTGGTTTGAGCATTGGCCTGCTAAACCCAGGGTTGTGAGTTCAATCCTTGAGGAGGCCACTTAGGGATCTGGGGCAAAAATTGGTCCTGCTAGTGAAGGCAGGGGGCTGGACTCAATGACTTTTCGAGGTCCCTTCCAGTTCTAGGAGATTGGTATATCTCCAATTATTACCTTTTATATTTTTACCACTGTAGAGAGATAAAATAGCCCCCATAAGTGGCAGATCCATCTGCAATAAGGAAAGGAGAGAGGTATTCACTAAGTGGTACTGCTACAAAAAGTTACAAATGCACATTTTAGCAGAGAGGTACTGTACTTACAAAAGCCACAGTAAAATTATACAAACTCAATTGATCAGTGTCTGCAGTTCCCATTTCAAGGCAGATGAAAGAGCAATAAATAGCGATCTAAGAAAATCAGTCATGCACAGCATTTTATTAAATAAGATGTTAGCCAGTGAGTCAGCACAGTTCTATTAGGCTCTTGCAGAGTCTCATCTAACTTTCCCATTACTAAACAGATAAACGGCAGCGCCTTTTTTTTTTTTTAAATGTCTTTAGCGTAAGATTTAAATATAAAACAAATTGCACAACAAAAGCCTTTTGGCTAGAACCAAGTGCAGCATCTGAAGTTTTCTCCATCAGGAGCTCTGAGCTTGTAGACAGACGTTATGGATGATCTAGGAGCGCTTTCCAATTGTTAATAGGATATGCTTATTCATCTTAAACTATATAGAAACAGAGCCACAGCAATTTAGTTACCATATTATAAGATATACAGGTAGCAACACCTAGAGTGAAGGTTGCCCAACACTTTCTAGTAAAGACCCACTTTTCAGTTGCTTATAACTTTGCCAAACCTTAACCATTTGTGCTGAAATGTTCCATGCTGGAACTTGGATGTCCATCTCGGGCTGAATTTTTCTGGACAGTTTCAACAAAAATGGTTCAGCTGTTTCTCAGAATGAGGTTAGGGGAAAGTATACAATCCTTGTGGTCCCTTCTAACCCTATGATTCTGTACTGTTTGCCCATGTTAAATTATTCTTACAAGTGTTTTGCTGAGAAATTTTAGCATTTCCATGCTTTGGAGCAAGAATTTGCCCTGGTTTGGATTGTGTCTTTTGCCATCGGCATGAAAATCAACCCAAATTTGTCTAAATTAGGAGCCTCTGAAAATCTCTGTTTGCACGTACAGAATAGAGACTTGCTAGAGCTCAGCAGCTAAATTCTCAAATGATTCTGTCTGCAAAGAACTTGCTCCAGATCCCAGCTGAGCATGACTCTCCCTGCAGTTGTTCCTCCGAGAAGCCAGGGTCAATGTGGCACAGGGCATAGGAACAAAGCTGGGAGACTAAGAGCATAGAAGAGACAATCCCATATCTAAGATAGTATTTTTTCTACAGGAGAGACCTGTTTTAGGGATGAATCAGGGTTGTGTAATGAAGGAAACTGTTTGTAGAACCCCTGTCTCGTTTACTGCAGAAGTTGAAAGGTGTGTGCTGAATGATGCAGGGGACTGCTGCAAGAGAAAGGATAATGTCATGGTTAAAGAAGCTGAAGGCTGCCCTAGAGAACTGGATTCTATCCCTGCTTCTGCCACAGAGCTCCTGTGTGAGGCTGGGCAAGTCAAATCAAAATGTTCACAGGCAATCACTGAATGCACGTTCTTCATTTTCTGGGTAGCCAGTTTACTCCACTCGGGTCTGGTTTAGTGAAGTGCGGAGCACTCCCAACTGTGGTCAGTAGGAGTGTCATAAACACATCAAGTGCTACATAAGGCAAAGGACTCTGAAAAGTCAGGTCCTAGATGCCACAAACTGGCCACCCAAAATTAGTGGACATTTGACACTGATGTCTCTGTACTTCAGTTCCCCATCTGTAAATTGGGAATAACGTCACTGCTTTACCTCACAAGGGTACTGCAAAGACACATTTGTGTAACGTTTGTGAACCACTCAGATGCTACAGGGATGAGTGGCATATGAAAGTTTATGAGGAAATTAACGATTCCGTATTCACAGCAGTGTTTGAATAATGTGCAGTAAAAGAAGCCCAGGGCCACACGTTGAACGATGAAAATAAAACAAAAATATTATTCGTTCAGTGTGCACTGTCCATCCTGGGCACTGAATGAGGCCGGGGTCCCGTAGGAAAAAAATAATGTGATCATGTAATTACACACACAGACACACACATTACTCCCTGTGTTCAAAACATCGCTCTTCATCAGTGTCAAGTGTCTTCACGCGCTTCTTCAACATCCACCTATTTTACCTTGCTTTCAACCAGGGATTTTCACTCCTGTGCTCTGTACTCTTTCCTTGTGTCCTAAGCAAGAACGGGTGTAAATAAAGAAATTGCACTGATTTTAGTTAACGGTGTAATGCTGCTGAACCAGTTCAATTAAATCAATGCAGCAACATCACAAGTGTAGTTAAACGCATGCAACTTCTGTATGTAAACGAACCCCGAGTCTGAATTCTAAAGTATCAGAACTCCAGAACAAGACTTAAATTTATGTTTTCCCTAACTTAATGTTCTAGGGTTGCCTAACGGATTTTTAAGATCTTTGTAGTAGGGGCCATGCCTCTTGCCATATACAGGCCTAATTAGCGTGGGGAATGAGTGTAAAACAAAATGAAAATGTTACACAATAAAGAGCACAAAACACTTTACAGCTAATTAATTTGCACTTTTATTGAGAATTTATAAAGATAGTATGACAAAAAATACCCACATAAGCCATCATAAGCATTTGCTCAACAAGCACTAAAACAATGACATTTCATATCAACATTTTTTTTTTTAAGACTACAACTCTGCAATACAACAAATGTTGCATTTTCGGGCACATCTACACTTAAATCACTGCACTGGTGCCACTCCAGCACTTTAATGAAGATGCTCTAAGCCAGCAGGAGAGAGCTCTCCCATCGGCTTAGTAAATCCACCTCCCCGAGAAGCAGTAGCCATGTTGGCGGGAGAAACTCTCCCCTCGACACAGCACTGTCTACACAAGGTTAGGCCGATATAACTACTTTGCTCAGGGATGGAAGTGCTGGAACTGGGGGTGGGGGAATGTTTCCATTATTTACAAGGCAATGGCTATCAGTGCCCCCACTACAAAAATTGTTCCAGCACCCCCACTCAGGGGTGGGGATTTGTCACACTCCTGAGTGATGTAGTTATACTGATATACGTCTGTAGTGTAGACCAGACCTTGGGGCTACTCTTCACTATGGGGAGATCGACGCTTCTGCAATTGATCCGGGGGGGTCGATTAGTGGGTTTAGTGAAAACCTGCTAAATCAACGGCAGAGCCCTCTCCGGTCGACCCCAGTACTCCAGCTCTCTGAGAAGAATAAGGTAAGTCGACCAGAGAGCGCCTCCCGTCGACGCAGCACAGTGAAGATACTACGGTATCTATGTCGACTCCAGCTATGTTATTCACGTAGCTGGAGTAGCATAACTTATGTTGACTTACCCCGGTAGTGAAGACAAGCCCTTAGTTTGATACCCCGTCCAAGAGGAAGTTGGAATAAACACTGTAGTTTTATTTTGCACCCATCCCTCCCAGACTTAACTATACAATTCATTTTCTAATTGCATTGGAGCTGTCATATTGGATCAGAGTAGTGATTCATATTAATATCCTATCTCTGACCACTGCCAGTTCTAGATGCTTCAGTGGAAGGTGCAAGAATCCCTGGAGGAACAAGTTATGGAGTAACCTGTGTATAGGAAAAGTTTCTTCCTAACCCCCATCATTTTATGCTCATGCCCTGAAGCATGAAAGTTTATCTCCTTCCCAGCAATCTTTTGATTAAATAGCACAGCAAGTGAGCAGTCAACACTAATAGCTACTGAGGATAAGCCCACCACAACCAAAGTACAGTGGATTTTAAAATGTGCTCCTTTATCAATTCAGACCCCAATCCTGCAAAACAAAGTTACAAATATGTGTACATAAACACTCCAACTTTCTCAGCCTGTCTTTGACTTTGCAATTTTATTGCCAATAAAATATTTGTTGCGGGCTGGAAATCAGAGTGAATTTAGACAGGATGATTTTTTTAAAAAAATCAGCTCGCTTTCTTTAACTGAACACTCCCATAAAGTATAGGAAATCTAGACCCAACAGCATCATGCCAGATCACAAGAACCAGAGGATGAAATTTACCCAGTTAGTTTTTAATGGACAAGAGAAATGCAAACAAGGGACACCCACTCTCCCACTCTGCAAGCAGTACAAGTAAATCAGATGTACTGGTATTTAATTCTTTATACTTTTATAATCTTAGGTATTATTAGCAATACAGGTAAAGGAAACTGTTAAGTGTGGTTCTTATATTGATCTCCTTAGCAGAAGTAGAATGCCAGTTAAAAATGCAAAGCAATGTTTTTAAAATGCCAAAATAACTGATCATTTGGTGGAAATAGCTGTTTGTTCATTAGAGCTATTGTGTTTGGGTGTCTTATTATATAATGATTAGGGGATAAAACGTGGGGAAGCAATGTGGCCTAATGGACAGAGCACCAGACTGGGATTCAGGACACCTGCAACTCCCAGCTCTGCCACTGACCTTCCCCAAGTCACTTCATGGCCCTGTGCGTCAATTTCCCCATGTGTAAAATGGGGATAATGATACTGACCTCCTTTGCAATACTCTGAGATCTAAGAGCTGGCTATCATCATCAAGTAGCCACTGCAAGATCGTCAATTTCTAATCTTCAAATCCATCCCAGCAACCACTGAATATTCTGCTTGCCAATGTCAAGATAAATAGCTAACCATTTTAAACATTTATTTTCTATTTTCGTATATTAAAAAGAAAACATCCAACAAGAGAAAACAGGTAGCATGACATGCTTAGTTCCCTGTAAGCTGTGTGGCCGCGTGGCCTCGCAGGCAGGAAGAGGCACCCCTCCCCCGGCCCAGCCCAACCCCGCCGGAACTGCCGTGGCCATGGAGAGGAGCGCCTCCTCCGGCCCTGCCCAGTCCAGCCCCACCAGAGCTGCTGGGGAAAGGAGCGCCTCCCCTGGCCTGGCCTGGCCAGCCCCACCAGAGCTGCCGGGGAGAGGAGCCCCTCCCCCGACACAGCCCAGCCCCGCCCCGCCGGAACTGCCGCGGCCAGGGAAAGGACTAGGGGGAGTCCTCTCTCCCCACTGCAGACCCATGGCAGCCTGCACCCCAAACCCCTCATCTCTAGCCCCATCCCAGCCCCACCCCAGAGCCCTCACCCCTATCTGGAGCCCTCACACCCCCCCCGAACCCCAACCCTCTGCCCCAGCCCTGAGCCCCCTCCTTCTCCCCGAACCTCTCATCCCCGGCCCCACCCCAGAGCCCTCACTCCCTGCACCCAAGCCTCTAGCCCAGCCCTGAGCCTCCTCCCGCACCCCAATCCCCTCATCCCCAGCCCCACCCCAGAGCCCTCCCTCCTCGCACCCCAACCCTCTGCCCTAGCCCTGAGCCTCCTCCCACACTCCGAACCCCTCGACCACACCCCTACCACACATACACATACATAAGGCCTTAACTATAGTTTAGACACAAATATTAAGGCTTCAGCTCTGGAAAGCAGTTAAGCGCATGCTAAACTTTAAGCATGTGCTTGAATCACAAGTTGAACAGGACAATCCACACATAATTAAAGTTCCCAGAGCCTATGTAGGCTCCTGCAGTCATCTAGGTCTGCAGTTGTGAATCCCAATGCAGGATCAGGAACTTTATGAGCAAAACTTACCCCGATGTATAATGGCTGCACAATATGCTTCTTACTAACTAAAACCCCAATCCTAAATAAACTAGAGACAGATAGTCTCCTGTGCCTGCATGAAGCCCTTGGTGACCAGATGTCCCGATTTTATAGGGACAGTCCAGATTTTGGGGGCTTTTTCTTCTATAGGGACCTATTACCCCCCACTCCGTCCTCATGTTTTACACTTGCAATCTGGTCATCCTATGGAACCCCCACTTTAATCAGCAGGTCTCTGCACTGCCACAGGCACCACTCCATGCTGAACTCATTGTAAAATCAGAGCTTCAGGCAAATTAAAGTTCTAAATTAAGAGATATACGACTTAAATGGTCCCACGGGCCTCATGTGGACACACTGCACTGGGGTGAATTTCACTCAAAAGAAGAAGAAATGTTTTATCATTTTTTTAAATCAGTTAAAAGTTTGTAGATTTACATATCTGGCAATCCCCTATGCATGAGAAACCAAGTGAAAGTGATTCAGCTAGGTTCACTCCCCAAGCTAAGTGAAGCATAGAAAGTCAGAAAGCAGAAAGGATTAAAAAAAAAGAAAAGATTTTTATAGTTCTTTCTATTTTAATCTATTCAATAGCTTCATCAATGATTTAGAGAATGGCAGAGGGTACACTTATAAAGTTTGCAGACAATACCAAGCTGGGAGGGGTTGCAAATGCTTTGGAGGATAGGATTAAAATTCAAAATGATCTGGAAAAACTGGAGAAATGGTCTGAAGGATGAAATTCAATAAAGACAAATGCAAAGTACTCCTCTTAGGAAGGAGCAATCCGTTCCACACATACAAAATGGGCAATTACTGCCTAGGAAGGAATACTGCGGAAAGGGATCTGGGGGTAAGAGCGGATCACAAGCTAAATATGAGTCAACAGTATCACACTGTTGCAAAAAAAGCAAACATCATTCTGGGATGTATTAGCAGGAGTACTGTAAGCAAGACACGAGAAGTAATTCTTCCGCTCTACTCCGCGCTGATTAGGCCTCAATTGGAGTGTTGTGTCCAGTTCTAGGTGCCACGTTTCAGGAAAGATGTGGACAAATTGGAGAAAGTCCAGAGAAGAGCAACAAAATTGATTAAAGGTCTAGAAAACATGACCTATGAGGGAAGATTGAAAAAATTTGAGGGTTTCTTTAGTCTGGAAAAGAGAAGATTGGGGGGGGCAGGGACACATGATAGTTTTCAAGTACATAAAAGGTTGTTACAAGGAGGAGGGAGAAAAATTGTTCTTCTTAACCTCTGAGGCTAGGACAAAAAGCAACAGGCTTAAATTGCTGCAAGGGCGGTTTAGGTTGGACATCAGGAAAAACTTCATAACTGTCAGGATGGTTAAGCACTGGAATAAACTGCCTAGAGAGGTTGTGGAATCTCCATCATTGGAGATTTTTAAGAGCAGGTTAGACAAACACCTGTCAGGGATGGTCTAGATAATACTTAGTCCTGCCATGAATGCAGGGGACTGGACTAGATGACCTCTCAAGGTCCCTTCCAGTCCTACAATTCTATGTTTTTATGACAGAGGCAGGGAATCCAAAATATTATTTTTATCTTGAGAGCACACCTTTAACATTTGCAAAAGAGTCAACAATTCAAAATACCATGTTATTTTAGCTACCTATTTTAAATAATAGGGGGAGTGGTGGCTATTATCATTTAAAGGCTGTCTAGCTTTTCTTTATACGAATAAGTTAACCCATCAAAAAAAAGAGAGAGAGACCAAATACCCCCTCCCCTCTGTTTTTCTTAAAACTTGTTTATGTAATTGTTAAACCAGTTAAGGGGTTAATTATTTAAGGTAAAACGTCCCTATATACTGTATGCATATGTGTGTGTATGTGTCATGTAACTTATGTAAGCTTTAAATAAAAGTTAAAAAAAGTAAAGTTGGTAAGTAATAACTCAAATTAATTAAGTAGTTAATAATAAATAAAATAAATAAATGCTACAAAACAGTCTAAGCACAGCTGTAAGTACAAGTCCAACTTTCACCTAAGCAGGGTGTTAAAATACCAAAAAACTAAATTAAATAATAACGTAAAAATGGTTAATTAAAAGGTATTTAAAAAAAATAAAAAAACCTTTACCAAAAGGTACCAAAAAATTTGTTCCCCTCGTGGGTCATAAAAACCTTGTAGCCATGCCTTTTTCCCATATTATGTATTTCACCAAGCCAACAGTTTCTGTGCCTTAACTTGTAATGTCAAAAAAATCCTCAGCAGCAAAATCATTAGGGCTTTTCTAGCAGTCGCTAGAAAGAAAAAGTGCTTTTGTATTCGGTGCTAAAAAAAAAAAAAAGTAGGCAAAGCAAACTGCTTCTAACTCAAGTTTAGTTAATAACTAAATAACAACAAATATTTAAAATTAAAAACCCCTAAACATTTAATCGTATATAAAAAGTCCTCCAGCAATAGTGCTAGAGGAGAAAAAAAGTAAGCCAAATACTTTCATCTTAAAATATAAGCAATTAAATGTTGTTAAAAAAAAATCCTTTTAAATTAAAAAAAGGTTATGTCCAGTATGTCTAATGTGCATGTACAAGGTAAAAAAAAACCTTTACTACTCCTAACCTGTAAGTGGTAAAAGCAAGCAAGGTAATGACTTTAAAACAAGTTCAAGCATCTACATACCTTCTTAATCTAACTAATCAGTTGTGTATTATTCCATAAATAGGTATCAGGTTAGTTGCAACTCCAAACTTACCCTATAAAAAAAAAAAGTCGGCAACATATAATCGTTTTGCTTTATGCAGAAATCATTACTTTAAAAAAGTGTTAAAGCTTCTTCAACATGTAGCAAATTTTGCTACCCGCAAAATACATTGCGCTTATTGTTATAGGTCCTAATTCATCAATGTAAAATGTAAAATTAATCTAATTACAATTGTGCCTTCATATTTCCTAAAAAATTAGCACCCGCTTTAACTCTTTTTCCACCCATTTCTGTTTTAATCTAGAATCTAAAGATTAAAAAAAAGCAGGTTCCTAACTTAATAATCACATTAACAAAACAAAAAGTAATGGTCTCAAGTTGCAGTGAAAAGATTAGGTTAAATATTAAAAAAAACTTTTTCACTAAAAGGGCAGTGAAGCACTAAAATGGGTTACCTAAAAAGGTGGTAAAATTTCCTTCCTTAAAGGTTTCTAAGGTCAGACTTAAGGTCAGTTTCTTTGTGGTACCACACTATTTTAACAGTAAAATTAAAATCTAACCACCATGGTGTCTGTCCTTCTTTGACACCTGGGGTGATTCAATCCTTGCAAAAATCAGTCAAAAATATAGGTATGTTTGTCTCAATAAACAATTGATGTAAAATGAACTCTTACATATATTTATTATTAGCTTTAATTTAAAATTTGTCAGGCAATCTGGCCAGTTGTTTGGCAAAAACCCAAATTACAATTCAAAAGTTCCTTAAGCAAACCATCTTCCTATTAGTGTAACATTAATAGTTATATTATAGCTATAGTGCTGTTTAATGTCATATATTTTGCTTGGTTCTCATAATATAGCTAACGTAACCTGGTATTAAACTACAGAGTTATCACCCCAACAAAGGGGGGGGATATATATATTTAATAAAAGTAATCTTTTTATTATTTATCTATTTTTTATTTGTAAATTTGCCCTTGTAAAATATTTTGTTTAAAAATAGTAAAAAAAAATTAAAATTGCTAAATTAGTAAATGTTATAACATCAAATCTCACTATGCTGTACCAAAAAAAAAAAAAATTCTTTACAGGTGCTCAGCAACAGAACAAAACCCTCAAAAAGAACCCAAATCCATCTTACAGTACTATGCTAACAGCATTGCTCCTCCTCTGCAGCAGTCTTCAGGTCCTAACAATTCGTTCAAAAAGGCAAACTCACAAGCTCCAGTGTCTGTACCATGTAAAACAAACAAAAATAATAATAATAATAGGAGATATACCAATCTCCTAGAACTGGAAGGGACATTGAAAGGTCATTGAGTCCAGCCTCCTGCCTTCAGGAGCAGGACCAAGTACTGATTTTGCCCCAGATCCCTAAGTGGCCCCCTCAAAGACTGAACTCACAACCCTGGTTTAGCAGGCCAAGGCTCAAACCACTGACCTATCCCTTCCCCACAAAACAAACAAAAAACTTTGTTGTAAACCTCCAAATAATAAACTCTTAATGCTAAAGTAACCATGGGCTAAAAAAATATAAAAACACTCTTCGGTACATTGGTGCCTTCCTTAAAGCCATATAATTTCATCCCCAGTATGTCAAACTTAAAAAAAATTAATATAAAAACACTTTTGTTGCTCTGGTGCAAAAACACTCTTTGGTACATTGGTACCATAGTCAAAACTAACAGTATTAAGATTATTGCCTAAACTAATATCATCAGTGTGCGTGTATATATATGTGTGTGTCTTAAAATATAATATGTATAAAAACTAAACATATGGTAAAAGGCTATACCAAGTAAAGATGTAACCCTCAGCTAACACATGTAACCATGTCACCTGTAGTAACCTAAAAAAACCCATCCTCTCATCAATAACTTCAGGGTAAAAGGTGGCTACATTTATATCAAAAATATCATAAAAACCATATGTCAAATATCAATTTATGCATACAGTATACATATATAGCATAATTATGGATTTTTAAAAGCTGTACATTTAATTTAAAATATATAGTTGCAATTTAGTAGTATTAAAGTTGGTTTTATATATAAAACAAAAAAAGCCACTTGGTCTAATCCTTATTAAAAAATGCCACTGCTTTCTACAAAGGGCAGCTCAAATTCGGGGTCTGTGACACTACACCCTAATTAAAACTCTTATTTAACTAAAATGCCATTATGGTACCTCCTTAACTGGGTCCAATCCAGATAAGAATGTATTTGGTCACTTGGCAGCTCCACTCAGCAGGTCACCTCAAAAATAACGTCTACAGCAATGTGCCTCCTTTGGTAGTATTCCTCCCAACGTCAAAAGTTTCACTAATGGCCTGGTGTTCTAACAAAAAAATCAGTACATCAAAGTAATGTCTAAGGTAAACACAGTGCGGTGTGGCCAAAAAAAAAAGGTAACAACAAAATCCGTCATCTTCACCATTGGTAACCCGCCTGGTTAACCAAGTATATAACGGGTAACATTTATCAAAAGCGACAAGTATGATAATAACCAAATATCAAATTATTTTTATGGTCAATTAAGTGTAAGGTCACATTAAATGTTGTTACACCCCACAGGCATTTATACCCACATCTTAATTGGGCAAATGGTGCTTCCATCAGTCATCTAGTGTATAAAAGGCACAGGCTTTAAACATACAGTAAGGCCCTAATTTAGGTGATAGGGTTCATTGGCAATTCACCCTACCAAGGGGGTGCCTGTAGCCCAGCTTACGTGTATTATATTTATTGCTTTGTTATTTTGCTTTATTGTGTTTAGTAGTAATGGAAGGAACCTACAAGCTTTTATCCTGTAAAATTTGGCTTTAGTAAATAGTGCAAGGCTTAAGGCCTATAACCTTTGGTATAAATATACTTAAGTAACTTGTGAGTTATAGGAAACTAAAAGTAGCATGCAAAAGGGGGAATTCTGTCCAAAATACTAACATTAGCCACCCACAAAACACAGCTGACCCCAGCACAAAACATAGCTAACACCAACATCCAAGAAGTTCCGAATAGGACCTCTAACTGCAAAGCCGGCATAACGGCAAATTAACGTGTATGCTAATAGGGTAACATCATACATATACTAACCTATACAAAACAAACACCTTAAGAGGAGATAATACAAATGAAGACTTTTATTGTACACCTCTACCCCGATATAACTCTACCCACATGAAAAATCTCAGCGATGACTTCAGGGGGAGTTTACCTACATAGGGACTGCAATACTGGATGCTATACAGATGCTAGTATGGATCTATCATCCTCCATTCAGCCTCTAACTTTACAGCCCATAGCCTGGGTTAAAGTTTTCACTAGTATTTATCAATGGGCTCTGTAATAGTGATACCGCCCATTGTTAAGAATGCTGATTCCAGAGCAGACACCCTCCTGTAAAATAAGGCCCCAGTCCTGTAAGCTTTTCTGCATGGACACAACTTTACACTAACACATAGAATCATAGAATATCAGGGTTGGAAGGGGACTCAGGAGGTCATCTAGTCCAACCCCCTGCTCAAAGTAGGACCAATCCCCAACTAAATCATCCCAGCCAAGGCTTTGTCAAGCCAGGCCTTAAAAACCTCTAAAGAAGGTGATTCCACCACCTCCCTAGGTAACCCATTCCAGTTCTTCACCACCCTCCTAGTGAAAAAGTTTTTCCTAATATCCAACCTAAACTTCCCCCACTGCAACTTGAGACCATTACTCCTTGTTCTGTCATCTACTACCACCAAGAACAGTCTAGATCGATCCTCTTTGGAACCCCCTTTCAGGTAGTTGAAAGCAGCGATCAAATCCCCCCTCATTCTTCTCTTCTACAGACTAAACAATCCCAGTTCCCTCAGCCTCTCCTCATAAGTCATGTAATCCTTTTTGTTGCCCACATAGCTTCACTTAAGTCAGTACGGTATGCCTAAACACAGAGTCTGCCCAGGCAGAGTAGCTTGCAGACCCAGAGCTCAAGATTGTACATAATATTTATATAGCACCCAAAAATTTGCTACACACTTTGCAGAGCCAATAAGAAGACATATGTCCTACAATCTCATTTCACACATGACGGAGTGAAGAGTGTAACATCAAGGGTTGCAGGGTTTCAGCAGTGCTAAGATCACCTGGCTGCAGTTACGCGGAGCACAAGTCTCCCTGCTTCCATTAAAGCCACATTTTGGTTTTATTTACATTAACTCATTGCTTGTAGGTGGCGTGGAAGAACTGAGTTTTGGGGAGGGAATGATGAGAGACATTTATTGTTTGGTTAGCAGGCACCGGGAAGGCGTTCTGCATGTAGGTGTCATCGCTGAAGAAGTCAGAGCCAAGAGTGGGAGATGAAAACAAAGAGGACATCAAGGCTGGAGTCAGTGACTGAGCAGAGGAGAAATGCTACAAGATGAAAAGTCAGAGATGTAGGTTGGGGCTGAGTCATCATTAATCAACCCAATAAAAAGCTCAAGAGGTATAATATGCCACTCAATGACTGCCCTCATGACTAAGAAAAATACCAGCTTAATTAAAAGGGTCACTACCAGGGTAAATATATTTTTAAAGGATGAGTCTTACCCTTGTCACCACTAGCTGAAATGGGGGGGGGGACGACATTTAAAATCTAGGTTGCTTTTCAACATTTTGTCTTGACCACACAAACATATCCATCCCTACTGAACATTACACATGCAACTAGTGACACAGTCACATACTTAAGTTAAGCACATGCAAATATTGGGTTGCAAACACTGTAGGAGACTATTTGAAATGCCAGGTGATGTTCTTTTTCTTAACTGCAAAAACATTTTTATTGTTTTAGAAAATATTTTTTATATATTTCATAAACCAAGACACAGGTCGGACCTATATTTCCTGACAGTGTCCCTTTAAATGTTTGATTCTGGTTGATATTTATACTATGAATCTAGTTTTATGTGCATTTAGACATTTAGAAATTAAAAAATATAGATACAGAAAAATCCTGCTCTATGATCACTCAAGGGCAGTGTAGAAAGTGATGCTTTCTAAATCTGAAAAAAGTTGTAAGAAGTTTTGCTTGCTTTATAGGATTTTGATAGAGGTGTTGCTAGTAACACCTTCCTAGAGGTGATAAATACCATTTTAAAAACATGCTATGTAATACCACGGAGTAGTCACCAGGAATACAATCAACTTATCATATCCATGAGTGACGTAAGTGAGCAAAACCTTTTATTTAACAATGGTCAGAACCGACTATCATCCAAAGTTTCTATTTCAGAGAGAGGTTATGCACTATCCAAGTTTCACTGCATTCAAAAAAGCCTTAGCTTCACAGTGACATTTCCAGCTAGAGGGGGAAAATGTATCCATCTACTTAGGTGTACCGTGAAATGTTTTCCCCAAGCCATTTGAAAACCAAATCCTGTGGTTGCTATGCATGAAACGCTCTGATATGGAATTACATAGGGGAAGGGGAGTTCAGGTAACTGCCACTGTTGAAGATATACGTTCTCTGCAGACACACCCTAGGAGAAGTTCAGAGGAGAGCTCCACTGTGACACCTGCAGGCAGTTCTCTGGAGGGAGCACTCCAAGAGGAGATGGGGTAAAATTGACACCTATGCACCTCCCACTCCCTGGTGAGATGGGAGAGCTCAAACAGCTGGTATTCATTCACACACCCTCAGTGAAATGCCTCATGAGGAGTCACATGAATGGGTCTGCAAAGGTCAGGCTGGTGGGCCAGCTCCCCTCTGCATGTCTCTTCCCCCTCATTATAGGGGGACCAACAGGTGGAGATGAAGGGAAGCCACTAGATCCCAGACTCTCCTACTGGACAGATGCTCCAGAGGGAGCTCAGGTCTCTGATACAGTCACCCTCCTTGTTTGCAGAAGGTTCCCTAGAGGGAGGCCAGGCTCAGGTACTGCAGAAATAGAGAGACCCTTAAAAGCGAGGAGTTCTGCTGCCAAGGGAGAGAATGACAATCCAGGCCTCTGATCCATGCACCCTCCTCCTCTTTGCATGGGCCCCCCCCCGGTCCTCCACCTACGCACCCCTTCTCTCCGCGGGGGGACCCCGCAGGCCCTGACCCATCCACCCCTTCTCTCCGCGGGGGGACCCCCAGATCCCGACCCCCCCATTCTCCTCTCTCTGGGGGGGGACCCCGCAGTTCCCCCGCCGTCCGTCTGCAGGCGGGACCGCGCAGGCCCCGACCCACGCACCCGCCCCCCGCTCTCCGCGGGGCCTCGAGGCCGGGCGCCCCCCGCCGCACGCAGCTCACCTGCAATTGTGCGGGCAGCGCCGGGGAAAACCCAAACATCACGTGACCGCGCGACCGCCCCGCCCAGCGGAGGCCGCCGCGCCAACTACAACTCCCAGCGAGCAGCGCGCCGGGCGGGGCTTGAGTGAGCCCTGCCCCCCTGCGCCATCCCTGGGTAATGCCCAGCCCTGGCCTGGCGCTCCCCTCAGCCCCCACCTCCCTCGAGTCCCGGCCCCCTGCCTGGCTCTTCATTCCCTGGCCCCGATCCTGGCTGCCTGCCCCGCCCCTCCCCGATCCTGGCTGCCTGCCCCTGCCCTCCCGGCCCCGATCCTGGCTCAGATCCTCCTCTCATTCCCAACCTAGCTGCCTGCCCCTCCCCGCCCTGATCCTGGTTCAGATCCTGCCCCTCCAACCTGGCTGCCTGCCCCTCCCTGCCCTGATCCTGGCTCCCTGCCCCTCCCCTCCCCTCTTGGCCTGGCCCCGATCCTGGCTCCCTGCCCCTCCCCTCCCCCGATCCTGGCTGCCTGTCTCTCCCCTCCTGGCCCGGATCCTGGCTGCCGGCCCCTCCTCTCCCATCCTGGCTGCCTGCCCCGATCCTGGCTCTCCGCCCCTCCCTTCCTCTCCTGGCCCCGATCCTGGTTCAGTTCCTCACCTCATTCCCATCCTGGCTGTCTGCCCTGCCCCTCCTCTCCTGGCCCCGATCCTGGTTCAGTTCCTCACCTCATTCCCATCCTGGCTGCTTGCCCCTCCCCTCAACCTTGGCCCCGGTCCCAGTCCCAATCCTGAGTTCTCATCCTCTCTGCACCTCCCATACTTGGGCCTAGTCCCGATCCTGCCCCCTTCATCCCTGGGCCCTGGCAATCCCCTAGTCCCCTCCTGGGCCCTTTTCCCTAAGCCTAGGGCTCCAGTTACCCACTCACCAAACACACACCCATGTAATGCCCTACCTGCTAGCTCCTCCCCTGGCCCCAGTCTTCTCCCAACCGGTCCGTGTGCTGCTGGTGCCCCACAGCCCTCCCAGGTCATGGCTAGGACATCCTCTAGAGCAGGGGTTCTCAAACTGGGGGTTGGGACCTCTCATGGGGTCAGGAGGTTATTACATGGGGGGTGGGGTCATGAGCTGTCAGGCTCCACCCCCAGGGCTTTGGAGGGCGGAAAGAGGGTTGGGGATCAGAGGTGCAGGCTCTGGGCAGCGCTTATCTCAAGCAGCTCCCGGAAACAGTGACATGTCCTCCCTCCGGCTCCTACACGGAGGCGCGGCCAGGCAACTCTGCGCTCTGCTCTGTCCACAGGCCCCACCCCCACAGCTTCCATGTAGAGCCAGAAAGGGGGAAATACCGGCTGCTGCCCAGGAGCCACACGTCACAGAGGCTAGCTGGGAGCAGCGCCGCCAACCAGACACCTGGTCACCCTAGGTGGAGGGTTAATTTCCTCCCTTGAAAAGTGATTTTACTGGCCTATGAAACCACTGAACATATATGATGGCCCTAAATCAAAACCAACCATTCTAGGCTCATAGAGGTGCATAAAGCAAACAGTTTGCATTAAAGAAGAAGCGTCAGTTCTGTTTTGATCATTGCAGGTGTTATGAGTTACTCATAATTCTTTGGGGAAGGGAATGTGCCTTCTTTTGTGTTTGCCTGTGCTTAGCACATGGATGCCACCAGAAACATAATAAAAATAAAATTAACTACATTATTATTAAAGTGCTGATGGTGTGCTCAGTTCTGTACAAAGCACAGTAAAACACAGCCCCAACTCCAAGGGCGTTTAAAATCTAAATGGCTTGCCAATCCAATTCAGGCACACGATGCACTTGGTGACCCACGGAATAGCTTTGTCTTTGCTTATAACTGGATTTTTTGTTTGTTTGTTTTTTATTAGGTATGTGACAGCAGTTTTACTGAAGTGGGCTAGCACTGGATGGCTTCACGGAAGAAGTGAGTTATAAGGTGGGATTTTCTTGATAGGGCCTTTAAACGACATTTCATTTTAACAAGGAGTTGTCAAGCCTGCTGCTTTTTCAGCAATGTAATGCTGCCCCGATAGCCCTGCCAGAAAAGTTTTAAAAGGGCTGAGGGGCCACCTAAGCCTCCATAAACTTCAAGATATTACAGCGCCAAACCACAATCAGAGCTGTTGCCTTGATCTTTTGCTGCACTGATAAATCATTTATTGGTGCGGCCTTTGCAGAAAATCCCTGAGGGAAAAGGCCATAAAAATGCACTGATAACAAAATGCTGCTGTCCTGCTTGCCGTGTGCAAATGCCTCTGATCTGGTGGCACATTCTATTTTTTGCTGTTCTTTTTTTGTCCCACGGAAAGTACAGATTAAGGGCTTGTCTTCACATACAGGTGCAGCTGCGCCACTGTAGCACTTTAATGAAGACGCTGCTACCACGTCAACGGGAGAGCTTCTCTTGTCAGCATAGTCAATCCACCTCCCTGAGAGGCCGGAGCTGTGGCGACAGGAAATGCTCTCCCATCCACATAGCGCTGTCTACACAGGGAGTTAGGTCAGTATAACTACATCACTCTGGGGCGGGGGATTTTTCATACCCCTGAGCAACGTAGTTATACTGCTATAGGTCTGTAACATAGACCTGGTCTAAGATCAAAAAAGGAATGTGCAAAATTCAAGACTGTCTAGTGATTTTCAAAATGGATAGTGTTTACTTCCAGTTGAGCCCTGTGAGAATAAATAAATAAAAAAGTGCTAGTGTAAGTGTGCGCGTACCAGTAAGTGACACAGTCCCTACATAAGATACAACAGACAGTGGGTTCTAGAGGAGAGGAAGTAGGAGGGTTAGAGGAGGATGATAATAACGTGATTTGCTTTGGATTGCAGTGTGTGCATCTTGCTGGGTCTGAGTGTGAAATAATGCTAGTATATCAGTACTTGGGTTAATTAATAATACAGTACTAATACTCTGTATATTTCTACAGCACTTTTCCAGGGATCTAAAAGTGCTTTGGATGCATTATGCCTGGTCCTTGGTATTACCAATACTTACTTATCTATTATTGTTTTCCAAGAGGAGTCAAGGGCCTTTGGCATATTGTAGGTGAAGGCCCTTTATGGGGAGCAACAAGAGACCACAAAGTGTCGAAACCGGTACATTTATTGAAGGGGGATAAAAAACAGAATGAACAGCTGATTAGTTTCATTCACTTGTTTGAGAATCATCCTGTCTGGACTACAGAGACTGAGACCCGTGATGTGATTGCTTATTTGAGGAGGCAGAGAACTGCATTTCTTTAATGCTAGATTAAGTAGCAGTGACAAGACGGTGGATACTAAGATAAAATAGTCTGTGTTTGCCAACCGGAGAGCATTGCACAACTGCATCAACTCTCCGAAAAGCAGGCAGAGGATGGATTCAGAGTGGTGACACAGCAATCCTGATGGATGTCTCTGCAGTCAGCAAAAGACAAATCTGCCAAACCCAAGGGTTTAAATATCAGAAGAGAAAGCAGAGTTAGAAATTCAGATTTATTTCCAGCATGGAATACACACAAACCGTATTCCCAGTGTATGTAGTCCTATATGGTACCACAAGCAAGCCGTACAGGGTCTTGAAATATACAGCAAAATACCACAGCTTGGGGATGGTTGTTCTGTTTCTGATTTACAAAGAGCTTCTTCAGACTTTGATTGCATCAACTTTCTTCCCAACAAGTGAACTGCCTCAGAAGTTGTGTTGGCCAGTTGTGTGACCCTGTTTAGAGTTTGCATATCATAGCTGTACAGGAAGGATGCTCCTGTGGTTAAGGCATTAGGCTGGGACTCAGGACATTTGTAAGCAGCGGAATGGTACCGCTGTTTTGGGGAACTTTCCTGGCTTCTGTACTACCCCGGTGGAATCAGATATCAAAAGGATCTGAGTCCTCGCTCCAACTCCTTTTACCTGGATACCTGCCTGACCTTGAGAACTCCTCTTCCACTCTACCATGCTGCAATCCTTGTAACCCTGATAAAGCCGGGCCCAGGATTCCTGGGAGGCTTAACCCCCGTCTTGTCATGGTCACTTAGTGCAGGGGCTAGGGTGTCCCCACTCCAGGATATTGTCCGCTCACCAGCCATTTTCCTGACCCCATCGATCACTACATTAAGTTTAAACCAAATACAATTGATTAAACAGCAACTGTAAGAAGAATATGGGGGGGGAATGGAAAAGATTAAAGGAATGAGGGCCTTCCGTGGGCCTGCAGTCTTGGCAGCAGTCTTTGCAACTTCAGAAAAGTTCCCAGCCTATTCCTCACATGTCCGAGGCCTCCCTCCGAGGCCCTGGCTGTGCTGCAGTGATACCTGCTCTGGTGGGAGGACCCTTCTCCCCAGCACTGACCTTCCCATTGGGTTTGCGTCCCCACCTCCAAGTCCAGACTTCAAGGCATCTTGTCTGGCAACATCTCCCTACACTGAGCCCTCTGCTCAGGGTCTCATCTCACTCTCCCCAGCCGTTCACCATGCTCAGCTGTAGTGTTAGCGGGCATCCACTATCCCAGCTCTGGCCCCACTGCTCCCCTCTGCAGCTCAGCCTTGGCTCATCATCAGCACAGCTGGTCTGTGCTGCTCCAGCTCCTGGCTACTCCAGCTCCCCAGCTCTGCTCCCTATGGCTCAGTTCTGCTGCTCTGCTGCCCGCTCAGCTCTGCCTTCTGGGCTGCTTCTCTGGCCCCTCTTTCTGGCCCACGGCTCTCTCCCCAGCCAGCTCATGTTACCCGGGGTTCCTTCAACCCAAAGCTCTTGGTAACTTTTACTCTGTGCGAGGTGGTGTCAGGAAATAAATCAGGGGAGACGCGGCCATCAGACACATTCCTGAGGGCACATAGACAAGCTTCCTGTTCCTCTAAAATGTGTGCATCAGCAGCTTCAACACAATTCTTATCAGGAAGGACGCAGGGTCAAGCTGCCCTTTCTGTGGCATCCAAAAGCCCCTCCCCTCCTGCCTTGGTTAACCTAAGGCTGCTGCATGGCCACTTTACGGCCTGCTGACCTGGCTGCTTTTGTTACCCGAAGAACCCCGGGTAACACTTTTAGCAATAAGCAATAATGCTTTCAGGCACTTTACTGGTTTGCCAAATTCTCCCTGTACACTCAGCCTGCTGCTCTCCCCTTAGCTCTGCTCTACTCTGGCTCAGGCAGCTCCACTTCACACTCAGGATGGGTTGCAGGCTCTTGATTCCCGCATTGGCCTGCCTGCCTTGTCAATCCAGCTGACTTGGAGCATTTCTGAACTGTCAGTCTCAGGATCATGATTTCTCTTCAGCCCTTACCCCTTTCTCCTGATATTGACACCCCCTTACCCATTCAAGTCCAATCCTAGCTCTGCCACAGACTTTGGTGAGAGTTTGGGCAGGTTGCTGAAATCTCTGTGTCTCATTTCCTCACCTGCAATATGGCGGCAATACTACTTCCTTAGTCTATTTTGTCCATTGAGGCTGCATGCCCTTTGGGGCAGAGACTTATGCGTTCCTCCAGCTCCTAGCACAGTGGAACCTCAGTCTTGGTTGGGGACTCTGGTGTTACCCTGGATTTGAAGGGTGTGTGTACCCCAGAATCTGATTAAGCCAATTGCAACCATATGTGCATTCAGCCACCATCAATTAATAAACTAGAACACCACATAGTTAAGGGTTAAATAAGAAGCAGGCTCTTAGAGACAAGGTCAAAATCTAGCAGGCAGTTTCTGCTAATCTGAATGGAGGAGGGGAAGGAAAGTAAATAAATGAGATTGAAGAAGATAAATGGATGAAAGACTGAGTCCAAGTGCCTCTGATATTAGAAGTTTATTGAAAGTTAGGATCCAGTAGGGGTCATTATGACCTATTTTTTTTTTTTAATTTAATGGAAATATACCAATCTCCAAGAACTGGAAGGGACCTTGAAAGGTCATTGAGTCCAGCCCCCTGCCTTTACTAGCAGGACTAAGTACTGATTTTTGCCCCAGATCCCTAAGTGTCCCCCTCAAGGATTGAACTCACAACCCTGGGTTTAGTAGGCCAATGCTCAAACCACTGAGCTATCCCTCCCTCCATGTGGACCTACTGGTGAGCTGGAGCCAGTTCCCACTGGTTCGCGGGAACCAGTTAAATTTAGAAGTCCGTTTAGAACCGGTTGTCCCGCCAGGGACAACCGGTTTGAAAAGAGCTTTTAAATTTAACAAAAGCTCTAGCAGCCCCCTGCCCTTCCCCCAGCCCCAGCTCACCTCACTCCACCTCTGCCTCCTCTTCTGAATGCTCCTCCAGCTTCTCCTCCCCCTCCCCACCTTCCCGCGAATCAGCTGTTCGTGCGGGAAGCCTGGGAGGGTGAGAAGGAAGCAGCGGCTTCCCCCAGGTGAGCTGGGGCGGGGGCGCAAGCGGGAGGAGGGCTCCAGGCTCCGCAGGGCTCCGGCCTGGCCCCTAAAGGCGTGGCTCCTGCCTGGCTCCCGGGGTCCGGCCCCGACCTTGGCCGGGCGGTGCAGCTCCTGCCCGGCTTCTGGGGTCTGGCCCCAACCTCGGCCAGGCGGCATGGCTCCTGCCCAGCTCCCGGGGTCCAGCCCTGACCTCGGCCGGGTGGCGCGGCTCCTGCCCGGCTCCTGGGGTCCAGCCCTGACCTCGGCCGGGTGGCGCGGCTCCGGCCCGGCTCCTGGGCCCGGTCCCGGCCCCGGCCGAGCGCCCTGGCTCCGGCCAAGCAGCTCCGGTCCCAGCCCGGCCCCCACCTCCAGGCAGCGCGGTAGGGGGGCAGGGAGTAGGGAGGGGCGTTGGGGGGGTGGATTAGTTTCGGGTCAGAGGGCAGGGAACAGGGGGATTGAATGGGGGTAATGGTCCTGGGGGGCAGTCAGGAAGGAGCAGGGGTTGGATGGGGCGGTGGGGGGCAGTCAGGGGTAGGGATTCCAGGGACAGTCAGGGGACAGAGAGAAGGGGTGGCTGGATGGGGCAGGGGTCCTGGGGGGGTGTGCTGTCAAGCAACGTGGGGGGTTGGATGGGGCAGGAGTCCCGGGGGGGGCATGACCCCCTCGTGGGGTGAGGAGGAGGGAACCGGTTGTTAATATTTTGGCAGCTCATCACTGTGTGGACCTATGTGTTTTGTAGAAGATAGTTATAAAATACAATGTACTTTGAAGCAGTCATAGAATCATAGAATAGAATCATAGACTATCCGGGTTGGAAGGGACCTCTGAAGCCATCTTGAGATACATTTTTACTCACAACTTTTCTCCCCAGCAGGTGAGCAATTGGCCACTGTGTACCTGCTGTTAACTACTCAATACTGTTCCAGAGTTTAGGTAAATATCTGGGATGTTCTAAACCCATTGCTTATGTCTGTGTGTGCTTAAATCTAATAAACTGCAGTTACACAAGAGCATGCTTACTTGCATTAATCCTTGATCAGATGGAGTTGCTGTGTTTCCACTGATTTATTCCTGACACTATGTGAAGTGAAATAATTAAGTTACCTCTATTGGGGGTTCTGAAAACCCTGGGTAACACTACATGCTAATTTGTGAAGATGAGTGATCACCACATCAAAATATTGCCTGCCTAAGGGTCAGACATTTTGAAAAGCTACATGTTTTTTCCACACAATTTCTGGACGTCCTCCCAGGTGTCGTTCTTTTATTAATAGAGTGCTCTCATTTTGCTGAGGTGAGGGCTGTTTTAGTAACGTTCCAGGAACCGCAAAGACCATGCCCCGTTTGTAAATACTGGAAGCAGCTTGCCTTTGCCGTTTGGTCGTCATTAATACAGAAGCATGGGCTACAAAGACTACAGATCCGAGTGTACAATTCTGCAACTTGTTGCAGGTGGCCTTCTGCTTGGCTCAAGTTTGAGTATTGCATTGATGTTTGAGTCTCTCTGCAGGTGAAACCTCTGTTATGAAGAGGAAGGCAGCTATGTGCCCCAGTCCAGATCTCCGTGGGCTGCAGCTACAACCTGGAGGCTGGGCCTTGGCAGCCTTCCTGCCAATGGCATCAGATTCCGAAAGTCTATGAGGGGAATAGGTTTAAACATCTTTGCCTACATTCTGCGTGTAGCTGTGTTGAGTGTTGCAATAACAGCAGCAGCAACAACAACAAAAACAACCCAATAATCAACATGCAACCATAAGAGGAAAAACTAAACTGGACACAAATTAAGTAATACTTCGCTAATATAAGTGCCAAGAAATTCATTGAACAAATCATTCTCTCCCACATTGTAAGGTTTGCATTAATGGTTGCTGCCTGTCCTAAAATTGCAAGAAAGTCATGAGATGAGATCTGCACTCCTGCAAAAGAGAAGGGTCTGTTAAGGCCATGAAAGCTCTATCAGGCACTTTGCATTCAGTGGAGTATGCGTACACTTGTAAAGATAATTAGGAGCTATCATTTGTGATAAGCCATGCTAGCAGTTAAAGGAATTCGTATACAGGCTGCATTGGTAAACAACTGGACTATAAAAAAAATAAAAGAAATTGAAATTTAGGACAACACCCCAAGTTTATGGGAGTTTAGATGGTCTCCGGCTCTCTCAAAACCAGAAGCTGTTTTTCTCTTTGCAAGTTGTTTGCAAACTAGTCTTGATGTCTGTTTGTTATTTCTATTATGGTGATAGCTAAGAATTCCAGTCATGGATCAAGGTACGAAGACAATAAACCCTATTCCAGAGATCTTACAGTTTACGGGCAGACATGATGCAACAGGTGGGTCAAACAGACACACCCATGGCAGTGGATGTGTAGACCGTGAGGGAGTTGTTTGCTTATTTAAAATGTGTTGAAATGCAAATTGAGAGCACACGTTTTGGCCTAAAGTTTAAGCTTCATATTAGCTAAAGTTAGGTTTGTTAGCATGAGTGAACAGAGGTATTAATAGAAGTAACTCAAGGCATAATCTTGGATCTCGTAGTAAATATATTTTTGTTTTAACTGGGTTTAACAGGTGTTGTACAGGGATTTTTGGAAGTTTTGGAATATTGGTAATGGCAGAATTTGCATTGATGTAAATGATAATTAGAAGGATATTAATAGTAAAAAGATATTTGGGCTTTGGGGGTATGGAAGATTAAATATGGTAGCAGAAGAATAGTTATGGTAAAAAGGTAGATTTAATATTGATTGGCTTATTATAATTTACTATAAATGGGGTAGCTCTAAATGTATGGGGCGCTCCATACACCATCAAACACGGCTTAAAGGAAGGATCCTACACCCGTTCCTTCAGGGATGATCGCCCCTTGGCGTTATTACATCTTTGTAATGTTATGTAAATGTAGAGTTAAGTTGTTATACTGTAGTGGTTTTGTGCACGCTTGCTTTAGTTTGATCATATAATAACATTTTGAATTTCATCCCTCATTGTACCACTCATGGTTCTTAAACCGAATTAAGTAAATCACCTGTAGCCGAATCAAGGACTGAACCTTGGGCTGACATTATTTTTAAATTTTGCATCTAATCATATGAATGGGAATATCTAAATCAAAGGTCACAGATGGAAAGGCTAAGGGCTAAGAATAGCAGAAGATTCAGCTCACCACTTGCCTAACCAGTGCCTGACAGTAGGGATCAAGAGCCATCTAGACGTAGGTCTTAAGGAAGGATTCTGCCAATGTACTAGTTATGCATAAGTTCTCATTCAATAGTTTGAGCAATAATGAATTTGCAAAAGTGTCCACTTCAACAATTCACTCTTATTTTTACGCCACGCAGTATTGTTTCTGTTCCTTGAATAGGTGACACATTTTAAAGAGAATAAAATAAAATAGGAGATAACAAATCCTTTGTTCACTTTCCATTGTGAATTTTAACATAAATCATCAATCTTGCTAAAACTATTGAGACTCATGAACATTTTCTCAGCTAGCCGGCAGCCATGTGAATACCTATAATAGGAGCCCACAAATAATGCTGGTGTAAGCAGAGGCTGAATGATCTCTCCCCTGACAGCTAGCAAGGGAGGGGGAAAGACTTCAGAAGCAAATTGTATTTACATGAACATACCTACTCTGTGCAGGTATCCAGCAGATAGAACTGTGTTGCCCAAAGTGATCAACTTTGGCTGGTGTTGGGTTAACAAATCACTTTAATACTGAATGCAGGGGTAGTGAAATGTTGCTATCAATGTTGTTGTCTTTATTGTACAAGTAAAGGGGAGCAGAACTGTGCTTAGCCTGTCCTGATTGAGGGGGTCACCCTCAGCTGAAAGAAACCCGCTAAGCCAGGGGCTCAACTGCCAGACCCCTATGAAAGTAAGAGGGGAAGGGGACAGGTGTCCCTGAAGGAGGTATGGACTCTACCTAAGGGTCCCCAATCTGGTTTAACCTGCCCCTCCCCACTGTTCAAAGATAGAGCTAAATAGGCTCCATTAGAAGTCTTTTGTTAAGTGCTCAGGAGAGCTGAAATCACTTGTGGTGGGACCGCATTTCTGTCTAGCCTGCTTCTGGTTCCCCCATTAAGAGCTTGCAGTCACTAAGAGTTGGGTGGGACCTCAAGAGACTGACCTGCAGAGGTCACAGCAGAGAGGCAGATGGCCGCAGAAGGTGATCAACAAGTGACTAGCGGGCAACCAGCCAGAGCAAGTGCTCAGATGGCGGAGCAAGCAAGATGCCTTCTTTCCCCTCACCCTGGGTAGGAGGTGAACTCACACAGATGCACCTCTGAACCCTGGCTCCTTATTGACCAAGGACAATCACTGTGAGTGGGGTGTGGTGTGGTGAGGGAGCAGAGAGGAGCACAGTAAAGGAACATTTGGTGGAAGAACTTAAGATCATGAGTCAGAAAACTCATGCACTCATACACTTCCCTATGCACTCTGGGGTGGGTGTCCTGCTCAGAGTTTTGTAATTATGAATCCTGCTTGCAGTATTTTCCCTAATTAATGTCAGGTGACTTCCCTCCTTTCATTAAAAGTTTCTTTTCTACACTCAGACTCTGTGCTTGCGAGGGGGGAAGTATTGCCTCTTAGAGGCGCCCAGGGAGTTGTGTGGGTGAGTAATTTTCCCAGGTCACTGGGTGGAAGCTCAAGCCGGTTTTGTGTTGTATTGTTGAAAAGGAATCACTAGATACTGAACCCGGACCTGGTTGCTGTTGACTTCACCTGGCAGAAGAGTTATACTGGCATGAAACTGGCCTGTGTATTTTCAGTTATGATTATAAATCTTTTTTTCCTTATTCAACCAGCTCATTATGTGTTTGCAATAACTACTAGTCATTCATCCCATTCTCAAAAAAGGTGCCACAAATGTCCTGAATATTCAGTTGTTGATAATATGCATGAATCTGAAGGCTGATGTTAAGACAGTTTCAGTCACCCTAATTCTGCGTCAGCAGCAGCTCATTGCAATGATGGGGGTATGTATAGGGCATATTTTTCAAAAGTGTCTTAGGAGCACAAGTCCCATTTTCAAAAGTAACTTAGGCACATAGGAGACTTTCAGTGAGACTTATGCTTCTATGTCGTGAGTCACTTTTGAATGATTTAAACTCCTCTTAGGGCTTATTTATATGAACTTTTAGTTCATGGCAAGCTGGGTTATGAATTTACCCTGCACTAGCCTGCCATGGACTAACTGTCTGTGTGAACCCTGCTGATACAGCAATGTTAATGTGCTTTGATTTAGTCCTGTTTGAAATGAGACTAGATCTGAGTGTATTAATGAACTGCTAATGCAGGGTCCACATGGGCAATTAAACAGTGGCACACTTGGGGTACCCTTGCACCCCAGCTTGTCACAAATGTAATCTTCATGGATACAAACCCTAAGTCTTGGTCTGAGAAGGTGCAATTCTTTTGAAGTTAATGTTGTCACATCTGTTTATAGGACCGGAGAGAGGTAGAGTTCCTTTGCATCCTGACTTCTCTCTTCTATGCTATGTGAAGAGGAGAATTCATGCAACAGAGTGCCTAAATTTAAATAACTCCAGGAAAGGAACATCCACCCTGTCCCTTTGGGAGGCTGTTCTATATTCCAACTGACCATATCTTTAGGAGCTTCTTTCTGATGTTCAAACTAGATTTTGTCTTGGCTCAGTTCCATCCCATTACTTTTAGTAATCACTTTATGAACCACCTTAAATAATAATCCTTTAGTGGTGATGCTCTCCAAATATTTATGGAGGGGTTCTCGTATTCTCCCATAGTTTTCTTTTAGCTGATCTGTGTTCATTCTGTTCCTCTAGCCACTCCTCACAGTTCAAGGTACCTCTTAGTCCTTAATTAGCCTTTGTTGCCTTACTAGAGCCTTTGTAATTTGTCTGTGTCCGTGGATGTGTTTCTGTTTGTTTCTGATCTTAAAGCAAATCATGCCCTCATGGGAAAAAAGTCTTTAGTATTTAATAGAAAATGATATCCCTGTGATGGGCTAATATCTTATAGAATAATAAAGATTCTATCACGGCGATACAATTCTGTACATTGGTTTTAAAAAAAACTATTGAAAGGAGATAATTCAGTGTTAAATCCTATTGATTTTTTTTTAGTGTAATTGCTGTAGAACCCAATTGACTTCATCCCTATTAACTCTATAGGGCTTTTCCCTAAAGGCTGAGAACATAGCAAACCAGCTTGCCTCAACAGTATGTGGGTTTAGAGCGGCTTTGGTAGGTTACATCTTGCTTTGTGATCCCAAGATGGAATTTGCAATGTAAATACGAAGTACTAATAATTAATCTTCTGCTTTAGCTTGATTAGAAATGATGGTGGTATGTGTGAAAGGAGGAGCAACTAACTAAATCATTATAATGAAGCATTAGTGACCTCCAGTGTAACAGAGGCCACAATCACTATATCACCCTGGTATCCATCATATGAAAGCATACTTACCATATCCTTCTCAATAACTATGCAAAACAGACATGGCAAACAAGATTCTTTTGTAGCCAAGGAGGAGGAGATGTCAGAAAAGCTTCCATTTTATGGGCAAATCTAGGGGTGTGGAGGATATATCTGTAGATGTGATATATCTTGATTTTAGTATAAGGCTTTTGACACGGTCGCCACATCACATAGGGAAATGTGATCTAAATGAAATTATGTAAGCAAAGAGTAGTTATCGATGGATTGCTGTCAAAATGGGAGGGGTGTCTAGTGAGGGCTCCCCATGGTCTGTCCTGGGTCCGGTACTGTTCAATAATTTCACTAATGATTTGAATAATGGAGTGGAGAGTATGCTTATCAAATTTGCAGATGACTCCAAGCTGGGACAGGTTCCTAGTATTTTGAAGGACAGGATGCGAATTCAAAATGATCTTGACAAATTGGAGAACTGGTCTGAAATCAGCAAAGTGAAATTCAGTAAAGGCAAAATACTTCACTTAAGAAGGAGAAATCAAATGCACAACTGAAAATGGGGAATAACTGGCTAGATAGTAGTGCCGCTAAAAAGAATCTGGGGTTTATACTGGATCACAAATTGAATATGAGTCAACAGTGTGATGCAGTTATGAAAAGGCTAATATTCTGGGGTGTATTAACAAGAGTGTAATTGTCCAGCTGAAACACAGCACTGGTGAAGTCTCAGCTGGAGTAGCGTGTTCATTTCTGGGTGTCTCACTTTAAGAAATATGTGGACAAACTGGAGAGCATCCAGAGGAGAGCAACAAAAATAATGGAAAGATTTAGAAAACCTGACCTACGAGGAAAGGTTAAAAAACGGCATATTTAGTCTTGAGCAAAGACGACTGTGGGGGCACCTGATAACAGTCTTCAAATATGTTAAGGGGACGGTGATCAATTGTTCTCCATGTCCATTGAAGGTAGGACAAGAAGTAATGGGCTTAATCTGCAGCAAGGGAGATTTAGGATAGATACGAGGAGAAGCTTTCTAACTTGAAGGGTAGTTAAGCTCTGGAATAGGCTTCCAGGAGAGGTTGTCGAATCCTTGTCATTGGAGGTTTTTAAGAACAGGGTCTGGGTATACTTGGTCCTGCCTCAGTGCAGGGGCCTGGACTTGACCTTTCAAGGTTCTTTTCAGCCTGGCAGTCCAATGATTCCATGAAATGCAGCTGGGGAAGCAGGTAAAGAGCAACATGTAGTAAATAGATTGACCTGAAGTAGACAGCAGCTTTGGGTCTTAAATACATGCTTCTGGCGAGTGGTGTACCGAGGACACATCAGATCTTCTGCACCAAATCCATCAGACTCCTAATACAATTGCAACAAGAAACCATAAGCAAAGCTGTCAAAGCTACCTCCTCCAATCAAATATTTTGTAATAGGACAGGTTGTTTCTGGAGTGTAACTACAGCTCTTAAGATAGATTGGCAACTGTTCATCTAATGAACGGGACTGATCCTACTCTCAGTGAAGTCAACTGGAAGACAACGGGGCCAAATCTCTCCACTGCTGGCACCAGAGCATCCTGCACTGCAGCTCCTCTCATCTGTCTGCCTGACCAACTCTCAGTTTCTTTGCAAATATCAGCAGAAATGGTTCTCCTTGCTTCTGCCTCTGTATTTCTGCCTCCATCTGCTAGTATTTATTAACATGATAGTTGTATTATTTACAGCAGTTCTGTAATGCACTTTTGGATACAGTTTGAACGAAGGATGCTACCTCAAACAGAGGTATTTTGTAACTTAACGTTTCGATTCTGGACTTAATTGGCCAGTGGCAAAGTTAGAAAACTACATTTACTTTGATAACAAAGGCTGTTTTCCAGTCAAATTGCTTACATACCAAATGCTGAATTGCAAGGAATATTGGCGGACTACCTCTCCATTTCTTTGCAAATATCAGCAGAGGAAGCCAGTCTGAATGCTACTCTAAAGAAACACAGGTTTGGCTTTTACCTCTGAATTTTAGGGCTACATGGTAATGACCGGAGATTTCCTCAAAGAGTGCAACTCTGTTAGCTCATTGCAGCATATCTGTATCTTGTTGTTATGTGCAAGCAGTTTAATAAAACGTTATTACAGCAACAGTAAAGCCAGGCCAGAGAGCACTGAGCATTCCCCGAACAACCTTATTTCAGCCCATTTAAAGTCCAAAAGAGGTTTGGACCATGGCCCATCAAATCTTGACACAAAATAAATGTTTTCATCAAATGCTGCAATGGTATCAATACGTCCCATGGTAGTGATTAACTGGCAGGTATGATACGTCATGGGTAAGATTCACTGGCTATAGAGAGTTTGTATTCTGGCTGTGGGCCACGTTCAGATCTCAGTTACGCTGGGGAAAATCTGAATTAACTCCAGTGAAGTCAATACAGTCATCTCCAGATTTCCATCAGTGTCACTAAGTGCTGACCCTGCGTTTTTAGAAGTATTGTACTTGGTGAATTAGAAAAATAAACTTTGCATCCTGGGTAGTGATAAGTCAATCCTCTCATCAATAAAGCATGTCCAATGCTCTAAGTGATCCTAGTGATCGGTTTTATTTATGAAAGCTGGAGAATTTAAATTGAACCTCCTCACCACTGTGGATAGGGATGACGAGTGGCAAATGAAATTAATGTTGACAGAGCTAAAGGAATGCATGCTGGGCGCAACCGTCATAACGCAATGGAGAGCGAACAGAACTGAACTAAGGTGGTGGGGAGGAAAACTTTGGAGCAGACTTTGAAGTAAATAACGGACACTGGGGCAAATTCCACTCTCCATTGACTTCAGTGAGAAAAGGATTTGGTCCAGTTTGGGGAAGGAAAAAGAAAAAGGCCACACAGATGCCTAGATCAAAGACAAGTATAAACATTGAAGGGTAAATTCTACACCAGTGCAGCAGGCATTGCATGGTGTAAGCAAGAGAAGAATTTGGCCCCTTCAATGAAGCTACAATAAGAAGGATGCCCTTCCAAATCGGCAACAAGAGCACTGCTAAGGGTAATCTGAGGGGGATTTTATCTGCTAAACCTATGGTCAGGGTTCTTCCCAACAACACTAGCATCTCAACGACAAGTGGCACCTTCATTTTTTATGATGCCCTAGCTGCCTGGGCTGCAATCAACCTTGCGAGGCAAAACACAGAACCCTGAACTCATGACATGCCTGGGAGATAAAAAATATAGCCAGAGAGCACACTTTAAAGCATATTTATTTGTAATTTTTAAATCTACATATAAAGAGTTTAATTCTGCTGCCATTGAAGTCAAAGCTCCCCGTGACCTTAATAGGAACAGGATCAAATCCATATTCTACTAGTGTTTTTTGAACTCTGATTACTGTCATTGACTGGCTAAGAATTGTCCCGATCCTACTATTTTTGTTACTCTGCCTTCCACAGCCCTCACCCCGCCCAGCCCTGCCCTTTGTCTCAGCCACATGGTCTGTCCTATCTTTTAGATTATAAAATCTTTGGGGCAGGGATTGCAATTTTCTACACGTTTGTGTGGGCCTAGAACAGTGGGGTCCTGGCCTAGTTGGCCTCTAGGTGCTCCCACAATAGAAGTGATAAAAATCATAATTAATACTGAATTTAGACCTTAAACTGGACTCTTGTGTAGTCATTTACACCTGGCAAAAGCAGGTGCAAAGAGGTCAGGTGATACAGGAATGATGAGCTGGAGGATGGTGGGTGAGGAGAGAAGCCTGTATTCTGCAGCAGCCCTGTTAGGCCGCTCTTCCCCAGTGGGCGGGGCAGTGACAATAAAGCATGGGTGGGGTTAAAAAGACCTGGAGTGGCTGTAGCCAGTGACTGAGGTTGGAAAGGACTCTAAGGGGACCATCCCATGACACCATAGAATCATAGAATATCAGGGTTGGAAGGGACCTCAGGAGGTCATCTAGTCCAACCCCCTGATCAAAGCAGGACCAGCACCAACTAAATCATCCCAACCAGGGCTTTGTCAAGGCTGACCTTAAAAACCTCTCAGGAAGGAGATTCCACCACCTCCCTTGGTAACCCTTCACCACCCTCCTAGTGAAAAAGTTTTTCCTAATATCTAACCTAAACCTCCCTCACTGCAACTTGAGACCATTACTCCTTGTTCTGTTATCTGGTACCAGTAAGAACAGTCTAGATCGATCCTCTTTGGAACCCCCTTTCAGGTAGTTGAAAGCAGCTACCAAATCCCCACTCATTCTTCTCTTCTGCAGACTAAACAATCCCAGTTCCCTCAGCCGCTCCTCATAAGTCATGTGCTCCAGACCCCTAATCATTTTTGTTGCCCTCCGCTGGACTCTTTCCATTTTTTCCACATTCTTCTAGTAGTGTGGGGCCCAAAACTGGACACAGTACTCCAGATGAGGTCTCAGCAATGTCGAATAGAGGGGAATGATCACATCCCTCGATTTGCTGGTAATGCCCCTACTTATACAGCCCAAAATGTCGTTAGCCTTCTTGGCAACAAGGGCACACTGTCGACTCATATCCAGCTTCTCATCCACTGTAACCCTTAGGTCCTTTTCTGCAGAACTGCTGCCTAGCCACTCAGTCCCTAGTCTGTAGCAGAGCATGGGATTCTTCCATTCTAAGTGCAGGACTCTGCACTTGTCCTTGTTGAACCTCATCTTGCAAGAGCGATGTAGGCCTCTAGTATTCCATTATCAGTCACTGAAAACAGTTATTGGCAGGCAGCATTTAAACAATTTGCATCATCCTACCAGTTACCCAACACACATTCTCTGAGCAAGCCTCTTTTACCGTCAGAATATAACTACATAATGCAAATTGTACAAGAAAAAAAATCAATAAAGCCCTTTGGCAGTACTTACGGAAGGGTGGACAAATGTAGGGAGGGGGCAGGAATTATAAACTTTGTGATAACATCTCAACAAATTTTTTTAACAAGCATATGGTGTAACAGAGTCAGGCCAGATGGCTACAGGAGAGTGATAGAAGGCAGATGTATTAGCCCCAGGTTAAGTAGGTCTCCTTTCCCTGAGTAAGGTAACAGGGAAGGTTCCAGAACAATCAGGAGCTTTCTCAAAACAATTAAGGCAGGTAGGCTAATCAGGGCATCTGGGTTTAAAAAGGAGCTCACTTCAGTTTGTGGTGTGCATGTGAGGAGCTGGGAGCAAGAGGTGCAAGGAGCTGAGAGTGAGAGGATGTGCTGCTGGAGGACTGAAGAGTACAAGCGTTATCAGACACCAGGAGGATGGTCCTGTGGTGAGGATAAAGAAGATGTTTGGAGGAGGCCATGGGGAAGTAGCCCAGGGAGTTGTAGCTGTCATGCAGCTGTTACAGGAGGCACTCTAGACAGCTGCAATCCACAGGGCCCTGCGCTGGAACCCGGAGTAGAGGGCGGGCCCGGGTTCCCCCCAAACCTCCCAACTCCTGATCAGACACAGGAGGAGTTGACCCGGACTGTGGGTTCCACCAGAGGGGAAGATCACTGAGGTGAGCAAATCCGCCAATAAGCGCAGGACTCACCAAGGTAGAGGAGGAACTTTGTCACAATGGAAATAGGAGAGACCTGACATACTGCAGAGTATATTAGTAGTGAAATATGTGAAGTACTAGAGGAGATTGGAAGTGGGAAAATATTTCCTATGCTGACTGACAATGCCAATAAAATGAAAGCAGCATGAGATGTCATAATGGACAAATATCCATGTATTACTGCAATAGGATGTGCCTCCCATGGCCTAAACCTGCTTCTTAATGATTTCATGAAGTTGGGCACACTGGAAGAGATCTATAAAAGAGCAAAGAAAAGTTATAAAATGTGTGAAAACTACTCATATTGTAGCTGCAGTCTTTAAGAAGAAGCAGGAAGAAACGCGTGCTAAGAATAAAATGGTAACACAAAGTTTCCAGCAAACCAAGATGGGGAACTGTAGTGATGTCATTTAAAGGTTTGTTAAAAAAATAAAGATCTTCCAGAAACAGTGCTAACTGAAGATCTTAAAGGAGTTAAAAGTGTCTGACTCACTGTACTTGCTGATGATATCTTTTGGATTCACCTGCAGAACGCTGAAGATTCTTCAGCCAACTGCTTCTGCAATCACTGTATCTGAATCAGAGAAAGCACTTTCGTCAGACATTCCTCAACTTACAGCCAAGAGAAAGTCAACTGTTTTTGATAATCTAAGTGCATCTCCACTCACCAGCCAGGAAAAAGTAAAAGTGAAGTACTTTACTGGTAGGCAGGAAGAATTTTGCTGCAAACCAATGCATGATGTTGCAAACCTCTTAGATCCAAGGTTCTAAAGGAATAATGTTAGTGATAATAGCAGTGTTTATTTGACTGGATTACTAATCAAACAACACACTTAGGACTAGATGTTGGAAAAATACTTTCAGATGTTGCCAAATAGAGACGCTCTTTAGGTATTTGATCCAGGTGCGCAATCTGGGAATCTGCCAAGCATATTGCTCCTACAAGATAGTGGCAAGGCCTTTATACAATACAACCTCCGACTCCTCTTGCTTCTCTTCTGCTTCTGATTCCTCCGTCTTCTGCAGCATGTGAAAGAAACTGGTTGATGTTTGGAAATAAATATACACACAAAATCAAGAAACAGGCTTGAGGAGTTGAGGAGCTCGTTTCCATTCATGCAAATCTTCAGTTTAATGAAGTATGTGAAAATCACAGCGAAAGTTCAGAATCAGAAGTTGTGGGTCTTTCAGACACAGATTCTGATTAGAGAAGTCACAAGGAAAAACTTGAGTTGTGCTAGCGTTCCCAAGATTATATTAGTAACTAAACTATTTAAGTTATATTGTTTATCAGATGGCTAGTTTTGCCTACAATTAGGACATTTACTCTGTATATGCTAGTGCACTATTAAAAAGCCTGATGTTTACTATAAACATTGGCTATATACCCAAATTTACAGTGGGTCCTTAATATGGTGCTGTATTAACTATAGTATAATAAGTATATGTAGGAATATTCATTTTCCAAGCTTTTGTCTCTAGAAACATGAGTTTCTCCTGTATTTGCATTATAACAGGGTCTCTATTTACATACTATTTCTGAGCTGGATAGATATAATGTTCCTTTTTGTTTCCAAGTCAACAATATTGATGATTTCTGTTTTCGACATTTCAATTTTCCCCCCTGTTTGAGAAAGATGTCAACAGGCAAAAAAGAAAAAAGAAAAAATACAATTAAGTCCTTAGTGTGCAGCTCCATCTCTACTACTAGGTATGTTTGTCATTATTCAGAAGTAAAGTATTTATACTTATTTATTTCAGAAATATACCGAAGAGTACATTCTACCTGCTAACTACATAATACATATGCCTAATGCATTTTTCATTCTTAAAGAAGTAAATAAAGTTTAGTTTCAGTAAGTAACTTCTGTAGATATTTCAGTTTTCCCCAAATTTCCATATTTTCCCAAAAAACAGAAGAAAACTGGGTTTCTTCCATGCCTTCAAAATTTCTAGAAATTTTACATTTCTAAAGTGGCAGAGCACATCCCCTCATGGCGTGGTGTGACAGTAGAGGCACCCTGCCCTCAGTTGCCTCCTGGTTCTCCCATTAATTCATTCATAGCCCAGAGTGCTTAAAATAACATTCCCCCTTTAGAGGATACCATTAACTTGGGTTTGAATAGAGACTGGGAGTGGCTGGGTCATTACACATATTGAATCTATTTCCCCATGTTAAGTATCCTCACATCTTCTTGTCAACTGTCTAAAAGGGGCCATCTCGATTATCACTACAAAAGTTTTTTTTTCTCCTGCTGATAATAGCAACAGAACAGGGTATCAGGCTCTTGCAAAGAAATGGAACCAGAAGAGGGAGCATCCCTTCTCCATGCTCAGATACCCATGCCCAGCCCTGCACCCTCAAGCAGCTTCTCATCCTATTGTGCAGACAAACCCCCTTTCAAGTGCTGCTCCTGGGCAATAATTGCGATGGCTCAAGCCAGAGGCATGCAAGTGCAAAGCAGCAGCCATTTTGTGAGTCGCCTGCCTTTTTGGTTGGTTGGGTGCAGTTAAGCATTGTGGCCAGCCAGGCTAAAACAAAAGGGCATCCGTTAGGCTGCTTTCCCACACTCCCTTGGCCAGCCTGCCCTTCTCCTACACCCTTCCACTCCGAGTGGCCATTTCAGCAGAGTAAATCGCAATCCAAGATAAGCCGTTACCAGCTGTGCCTGCCCAGCGTTCCCTCGCACACAACAACCAGGAAAACGGGCAAATGACAGCAAAGAGGCTTTAACCAGCAATGCGAAACCCGACTTGTTGAGTAATCCCAGCTCGGCTCCTGAGGTTTTGTCCCAAGCTGCATTCAAAAATTCACGGAAAAGGACACCCTCCATTATTGATGAGCTACCAGAAAGGCATTAAACATTTATGTAAAATAGATCTCCTGCAGAGACTCAAATAGACCTTTCTTAAAATTATTCTTCCTTCCAGCTAGTATGAGGCAGATTATTCCCTGCTCTCACATGCCTTATCTGCATCAAAGAAGCATGCTGGATACGGTCTAGTGGGACAGCCTTTTTTCTTGCTTTTAAGAGCTCACCCTACCTGAAGGTTGGTGGCCTTATGAAGAGAGATCAGAAAGGTGTCACTTTGGGAACCATTTTAATGCCAAATTGTCTACAGCATTTTTAAAAGCCCTGCAAGAAAATTACATCTAGGATTGGTTTCTTTAGCTGCTGTTGTGAGTTTTACACAGTTGGGCTATTGCTGTAAAACATGAATTCTCTGTCTAGAGGTCACATTCACCCTGCTGTTCTCAAATGAAGACAGGACATGAGTCCCACTATGGAAAAGATCGAGAACCACTGTTGCACAGTTATGTGATAGAGGAGAGTGCTGCCCTTTGTAAAAGGAAATGACACAAGTTTGTGAGGTCTTTGGGATGGGGGCTGCCTTTTTGTTCTGTGTTGTACAGCTCCAGGCACAATGGGGGCCTGGTCTACAGAACAAATAAATAATAATAATTCTCTTTCCAAACACATACAGCCTAATCCTGAGCGGTTCAAATACTTGGAACTCTTATTGACTTCAAGGGAAGTTGTGGGTTCTCAGCATTTCTTGGGGGAGGAGGCAGGGAGCTATAACAAACCCAAGCCCTTAGGAATCTGTGCCAGAAGGAGAAGTGTCCCCTGTCCAAGAAGTGCAGAATCACCCTTGGGCTCCAGTACTTAGACTGGTCAGGCAAGGTTCACCTACGAGAGGAAACAGCACACAAACAGAACTATAGGTGATATCTATGGCCCTACATGCAAAGTGAGGTCAGAACTAAAAGGAGAAACATGTAGGAGAAGTGAGTGGAACCTTGTGTTAATTGGAACACCCTGGCCTAACTTTGCCATCAGACACACCCATTTTACTCCCAATTTGGTCAGTAGGAATCATGCATGAATGCGGATGCATGTCAGATACAGCCACTGGTGGTCCCTCAGTTCCAAAGGGGAGATCTCAACCTCCCTGCAATGGCAAGGCCCAGTCTTGGGCCCTGAACAAAGGCAGCAGCCCAGGTGTGACTCCAAAACTCCCTACTGCCTTCCCAAGTCCAATTCCTTGCCTAAGGCAAGTGGAACAGAAGTCAAGCCACAGCTTCTGAGATTCTTCCATCTCAGTCAAAGCAGGGATACTTATGCAGGCAGAAGAAACAAAACAAGAGGTCCACACTTTTCCCTTCAAAGGTGTCTTGAAAGCACTTTCCAAGCTGGAACAAACACAGCATTCTTGCAAATAAAATAAAATAAGATTTTAAAAAGCAAACCACAAAATCTCTCCCATCACATTCCCAAACTACCGCCTCACTCCCAATACCATACCAGCTTCCTTAAGCAGGTTTCAGGTGGGGTAACCAGTGGCAACTATTTCCCAGCTGCATCTATTAACTCTTGCTCTCTGCAGCCAGAGCCCAGAAATAGATGGTATATGCCCATACCGGCACCTCTCTGAAGGGGAAGCCAAGCTCAAGGAGCTCAGAGACCTGTTTTGAACATCTGCTGGGAGTGGCATGGCATTTTGGTGACTCGTATGGGAGGATCTTATTTTGTGGGCAGAGCTTGGATGAGTACCACCTCCTTTCCCACCCCCACTCCAATATTATCTCCTGACTGGTGCACGGGCGCATGCAGACAGCACCAGAAAGAAGAGGCAGTGTAGAAGAAGGTGTGAAAACAGGGGTGGGAGAGGGAGGAGCAGGTAGTGGTTAGGCATAGAGAGGAGGGAGTGAAGGGGGTATTAGGAGGAAAGAGAGCAGAGATATTGACAAGTAGAGTTATGCAGAGTTATGCAGAGCCTTAGCCGTCAGGACTAGAAAGCTGAATTTGACGCAAAAAGCGAGAGTCAAAGTTGACCTTATGTGTCTTCTTGACCTCGTTAACTTTGAGCAAACCCTCAGCAGGCTGGGATGGATTCCTTATTTTAAATCGTTAAAGTGGAGCCAAATCAAAATAGATTCTGAGCATGCAATGAAAAACCTTTTATTGTGCCAAGAACGGACTGCGCACCAGGGACTCTAAATTCCCAGTCTAAATATACAGGTTCATAAATCTTGTGTGTGAAATAAAAACAAGAGGAAGGACACTGATTTATTATATGTTTATAGGCATGCTTAGGTGTTACTCATAGTAATAATAATTATGTCCTCCACGCTCCATGCACTCGACTTGGATTTGCGGTTCTCTCGCTTACAGTAAGTGTAAGGCCAATATGTAATGTTGCTGAATCAGCAATGTCTCCTCTACAGTTTAGCTTATACCCCGTTTCCCATTATCCCCTCCCTGGAATGTCTCTAAAGAGAAAGCAATCGCCCTGAAATTTTCCATGCAGCATCTCGTCCCAGGATAGAGATTTTTCCAAAAAGTTTGGTGAAAGTCAGGAGAGGCAGCCTAAAGGTATGGGACAGATCATCAGCTGATGTAAATTGGCTTAGCTCCACTGAAGTCCGTGAAGCTACACTGATTTACACCAAATGAGGATCGGGCCCTGTGGTGTTCGAAAATTGACTTGTCCTTGACTTTTGCAAATTTAGTGCGATTGAAGCTAGCTGGGGTATGTCTACATGAGCTACAGTCACACCCCGTGGCTACAGTGTAGACAGACCCTTAGATGCTAAGTGGGGCTGAAGGTCCACCTGATTACGAACTCTCCTGGACCTCTACATACTTCTCTCTACCAGGCTTGAGATACGAGGTCAGTTGTGTAGTCTCTCTGTCCTCTCTGATTATTACCAACTGCTAGGCTCTTTCGGCTCAGTAGGTAGTACAATATTGTAATCCATTCTCTTGCACTGCTATTCTGAGGCTTTTTATATCCCTCTGGGCTGACTCCTGATATGAGGAGATGAAACCTTTGCAGACAGGGCTAAAGTTATTAGCACGGCAGGAGGTAAACTCCAAAAACCCATCAGTAGGAGTCGTGTTTCTCTCAACTGGTCTGGAAATGCCATTCCGTCTCATTCTAAAACTGGGGGAAATGAAGCACTATTCTCTCATTATTTGCAAATTTAGAGGTAAGGAAAAAACTGTTACATTAATACCCTAGAAGATACCAAAGGGCTCTGTCACAGGGCGACTGGATACTGCGTACTTAAGAACATAAGAATGGCCCCACTGTATCAGAGCAATGGTCCAGCTAGCCCAGTATCCTGTCTTCCGACAGTGGCCAATGCCAGGTGCTTCAGAGGCAATGAACAGGACAGGTAATCATCAAGTGATCCATCCCATGTTGTCCATTCCCAGCTTCTGGCAAACAGTCTAGGAATACTTCATAGCATGATTTTGCATCCCTGCCCATCCTAGCTAATAGTGAACTTATCTAGTTCTTTTTTGAACCCCGTTATACTCTTGCCCTTCACAACATCCTCTGGCAAAGAGTTCTACATGTTGACTGTACGTTGTGTGAAGAAATACTGCCTTTTGTTTGTTTTAAACCAGCTGCCTCTTAATTTCATTTGGGGACTCCTAGTTTTTGTGTTACGAGAAGGTATAAATAACACTTCCTTATATACTTCCTTCACGCCAGTCATGATTTTACAGATTTCTATCATATCTCCCCTTAGTCGTCTTTTTTCCTTACCATTGTCAGGGGCAGAGAACGCTGCCCACACCTAGTCTTTGCTTAGCTCTTTTGGATCCCCCCATTGGAGGGGCAAGGGCTTACCCAGAAATAATAACCTGAGGGAATGGGTGAAATCAAACACTTATGGGCTATGTGGTGAGCATTAAAATGAATGAATCTTGGAGCAGTGTCCACACTGCCATGGCTTGAGAGCAGAGAGACAAAGGACTGACTAGGCCAGGAAGGCTGATCTATCGTCTCCCTCAGTGGAGATGAATCCTCCGTATTGTCCCCTATTCTATTCATTGATAGGGAACTGCAGTGTCCAGGGCCATTAGTCTGGTGGTTAGTCTTTCATCAGCACTGAATTCACATTAAAGTGTACACCAATGGTCCCCAACCTTTCCGTCTGGCGGGCGCCAGACGAAGGACCATGGCGGCGGTTGAGCATCCACCGAAATGCCGCCGAAATTTGGCGGCATTTCGGCAGTGACGCTTCTGGATGATGCTGCTTGTCAGCCGCAAGCAGGGTCATCCAGAGGCATTGCCGCTGAATTTCGGCGGCATTTCGGTGGATGCTCGACCGCCAGCCAGGACGCGGGTGCATTTAGATGCCGCTGCAGGCACCATGGCGCCCGCAGGCACTGCATTGGGGACCCCTGGTGTACACAGTCCAGACATACCCTTACGAACAAATCATGAAATTACCCTTCCGAATTCCTGTCGCTCATGCATGTGACAATAATAAATAATAACTGGATAACCCAATAATTTGCTGCCTGGTGGAAGAAGTCTTGTCATCTCATTCACACAGTTACTGCCAAATCAGTACTTTAATCATCTATTGAAAAATGTTTTTCTCACACGACAAAGCTCCCTCATAGACTACTGTTCAGGTTAAGGGGGTTACTGCTGCAGTCTGTTTTGTTTGGCCTTCTATTCCAGGAGAAGAAAATGTTGTGTAACATATTCTATGTATGAGTCACAGCCACTGCTGTCGGGCCTAGCAAGGAGGAAAACTGCAGGTTAGGGCATTAATTGTGTCACGCACCTGAATCTACAGAAATTCTCATGACATCTCTGCCCATGGGGCAGAAATACTCATTAGTCATTTTACATACAATAGCCAGATTCTGCTACCCCTACACTGGCTAACACCTTACACTAGGAATAGTACCCACTGAAATTGATGGAGGTACCTGCACAGTAAGGTCCTACTCCCCCTGAGCAGGAGAGTGCGGCCCATTGTAATTATCATATGATGGGGCGAGGCATGTGTGAGTTGTACAGCAGGAGGTGTCATTTACAGCAGTGGTTCTCAAACTAGGGCCGCTGCTTGTTCAGGGAAAGCCCCTGGCAGGCCGGGATGGTTTGTTTACCTGCCGTGTTCGCAGGTTCAGCCAATCGTGGCTCCCACTGGCTGCAGTTCGCCGCTCCAGGCCAATGGGGGCTGCAGGAAGGGCAGCCAGCACGTCCCTCGGCCTGGAGGCCTGACAATTCATTTCAATTCTCCTCTTGCATATTGGTGGGCTAAGGTAATAATTGGAGATATACCAATCTCCTAGAACTGGAAGGGACCTTGAAAGGTCATCTAGTCCAGCCCCCTGCCTTCACTAGCAGGACCAATTTTTTCCCCAGATCCCTAAGTGGCCCCCTCAAGGATTGAACTCACAACCCTGCGTTTAGCAGGCCAATGCTCAAACCACTGAGCTATCCCTCATTAAAAAAAGCCACCCAAATTTGAAGAGTGACCCTTCCATGAGAGGTCATCAGAAAGAGCAGTAATTTTAGATTTCAACTGTTCCAGAGCCCTGGCCTGCACATTAAGGGACACATTTACAGAAAGCGTATTACTTTCTTCATGGTACTGGTCATGCTGGGTTTGATGCCTCTTGTTTAGAGAAAGGAGGGTCATCTGAGATCATCAGTTGTACATTTTCTCGGCCGAAATCCAACAGATACATCTATGCATTTATGGGGAAGTGGATAAAAATGGCATTGATTTCATCAGTGCCTGCTGCTGTTTAAGAGGTAGCGGATGGGCGGTGAGATGTTTGCGCTATGGGATATTCAGTTGCACGCTGATGGCAGGGTGAGTTACAAAACAGCGTTATAAGAACAGGATGTTATTCAGCATAGCACTTCCACAACATTTGAACAGGTCTAAGCAATAATATGGTCTCATGACATAGATTTATCCCATTTGGCAGCTTCACAGTGCTTTAAAGGTCTGATGATTTGTTTTACTATGCACTAAGATTATTTATCACATGGTTATCACCTCAAATTGTGATATGATTATATATTTATAACTTAGCAGAACCATGGGATAAATTGCATTTAGCATGCTTCTTTGACCACCTTGCCTGCAGTCCTTCCATCACCACTCTGACTGCTTCTAACACTGCAAACATCTGAGAAGCTCCATAACAGCTGCTTTTTTTTTTACACAATATTTCTCTGCCAAAGATCTTTTTTCCCTCCTCAAAATGAGGAATTTCCATCCATTCCATCCTGCCATGAGTAACATTTAAAGAACAGGAGTACTTGTGGCACTTTAGAGACTAACAAATTTATTTGAGCATAAGCTTTTGTGGGCTACAGCCCACTTCATCAGATGCATAGAATGGAACATACAACAAGGAGATACATATACACATACAGTGAACATGAAAAGGGGGGAGTTGCCATACCTACTCTAAGAGGCTAATTAATTAAGATGAGCAAGTACTCCTGTTCTTTTTGCGGATACAGACTAACATGGCTGCTACTCTGAAACCTGTCAGTAACATTTAAGTACCAATATTTCTCAGCTCTGCAGGGCTAGAAATGGGAGAATTATGCCTGAAGTAGTCTCTGTAGGGGCTCATACTGCACTCATCACTGTAGCGTTTCACTCACTCCCTTTGTGGCTGGGTCTGGGGATCAGCTCTCACTCAGTCTGGCGCCTCCTCCTTTGGGTGTGGTGTGGTCTCTTTCTCTCTCTGGCCTCTGCATGCTCCATCTGTGTGACTCAGCCCCCCCGGCCAGCTCACTGTAGTCCTCTCCTTCCAGGGTACCAAAGTTTAGCTTCAGTCTCAGGCAGTCTTCTGATTCACTTCCAAGTCTGGGCTACTTCCCCAGTGTCTGGTAAAGGCACCCAGGCCCACCCACTACTCCAGGTTCCAGCCCAGGGAACCTGTCAGCAGCAGCCAAGTCACCGTCCCTTTTGCTGTTTCCCTTGGCTCTTTTCTACCTCTCTTCTCTAGCTTCTGGCCCTCTAGATTTCCCAATGGAGCTTCCTGGTGGCCACAGGTGCTGACTTTTGTTTTTGCTGGTGGGTGCTCCACTGCCCCAAGGCCCTGCCCCACTCCCACTCGGCCTCTTCCCCCAAGGCCCCACTCCACCTCTCCTCAGCCCTGCTCCATCCCCTCCTCTGAACCCCCCCACCTACCTCTCGGTCCTCTCTGCCCCTCCCCTGAGCACCTCCCACCCACTCCTCTCAGCCCCCTTCCCCCAGGCTCCCCCTTCTGGCTGCTGCTCACTCCTCCCCGCCCCCAAGGCCCCAGTCACCCCTTGCTTCTCTTTTCCCCCTGTACCAAGGCCCCCCTGCTGGCTGCTCATTCATCTCCCACCACCATTTCCTCTCTTGATAAGCCTTGCCCAGCTCCTCCCCTAGCTGGGCTTCTTCAGCCATTAGGCCTTATCAGGCCCTGACTCTCCTTATTGGCCTATTTCACCTGTTCAGGCCTTGCGTGGGATAGATACCCCATCACATCTGGGGCTGACTTTCAGATTTCTGAACACCCACAGCTCCAACTGAAATCAAGGAAAAGTGGATGTGCTAAGTACACCTTAATGTTACAACATATTTATAGCCAGAGAGAGATTTTATATATACATATACACAGGCACCTATTATATGTTCACTCACACTCATATATGTACACAAATATACATAGACAGTACATCTAGATATGTGTGCATGTGCTTATATGCATCATTTATAACAGATTTACAGTTAAAAGAGGTATTTTGAATGGAACATTTAAGACAAGTTTAAATGATCCTTCATATGCAAGAGCCACTAAAAACTGCAGATGGAGGCTATAGTTCTTCCCAATTATAACTGTTCAAAGCCTGTACATTAACAATAGACTTGCTTCCTCTTTAAAGGCGTTAAAGATAATTTTAATTGGTGTATGAGTTAGTTTGTTGAAAAAAAAACATATCAAGGCCAAAACATTCCTATGTTTTTAATTAGCTGCACTATAGAGAGACCTCTTCGTTTTTCTCCTTTCTTAAAATCTAGCTTAAAGATGAATGCAAATAATGGATGACGTTGTGTTTTGTTTTGGGTTTTATTTAGGCCCTTTGTGATATTAACATATTGAAAGTCTTTTTGCCATGTCATTTGTAACGTTTGTGGTCCTGAGTCTGAAAAAACCCATTGCGTGGTTCTGTCCAAAGCCCGCTCAAGTCACGGACAAGATTTCCATTGATGTCAGTGGGCTCTGGGTCACAGTGTTGCTAACTCTCATGGTTATGGTGAGAATCTCAGCTTGCAGTTAGGAAAAAAGCCATTTCTAGCCTTACTGGTTGTGGAGAATAGCTTGACCACATGATCTGAGTGCACTCGGAAGGCTCGGAACCAGAAAGCAAATAAAAATAGGCCACATTTTATATTTTTTTCAATCTCATGATTTCTAAGCCCCTTGTGATTTTTGGGGACCTGACTCACGATTATTAAATGTTTGGGGTTGGCAATACAGGATCGAGCTGCATGTGCTTAACGTTAAATGTGCAGATAGGCCCACTGAAATCAGTGCAACTGCTCACATGCTTAAAGTTGACCGTGCACTTAAGTGTTTGCATGACTGGGGCCTATAAAAGAAATAGCACTTGGGGCCTAATCCAAAACCCATGGAAGTGATTGACTTCAGTGGCTTCTGGAGCCAACTCTAAATGATGGAATAAGGAATTTTTGGAGTAGACGGGATTTTAATGTGTTAATTGAGTTACAGGTTGCATGAGAACATCATGATAACCTCAGGTGAGATATTTTTTATTAAAGTTTGTAACAGATGCCTGGGTGGCCAGATTGCCTAGTGATTAGACCACCTGGTCCTCAACCCCTAGATGGACTGAGTAGCTTCAGTCCTTAAGGCCTGTGTGGGACCCAGGCCCTCCCTCTCCACTGGGTCATCTTCGGTGATCTTAAACACAAAAGGGAAGCTTACAAGAAGTGGAAGTGGAAACTTGGACAGATGACTAGGGAGGAGTATAAAAATATTGCTTGAGCATGCAGGGGTGAAATCAGGAAGGTCAAGGCACACGTGGAGTTGCAGCTAGCAAGGGATGTGAAGGGTAACAAAAAGGATTTCTACAGGTCGGTTAGCAACAAGAAGAAGGTCAGGGAAAGTGTAGGACCCTTACTGAATGGGGGAATCCATTTTGCAGTATTTGGAGGAGAAGAAAGTTATCAAGGAACAGTCAACATGGATTTACCAAGGGCAAGTCATGCCTGACCAACCTGATTGCTTCTATGATGAGATAATTGGCTCTGTGGATATTGGGAAAGAGCTGGATGTGATATATCTTGACTTTAGCAAAGCTTTTGATACGGTCTCCTACAGTATTATTGCCAGCAAGTTAAAGAAGCATGGATTGGATGAATGGACTATAAGGTGGATAGAAAGCTGGCTAGATTGTCGGGCTCAATGGGTAGTGATCAATGGCTCTATGTCTAGTTGGCAGCCGGTATCAAGCAGAGTGCCCCAGGGGTTGGTCCTTCGGCCAGTTTTGTTAAACTTCTTCATTAATGATCTGGATGATAGGATGGACTGCACCCTCAGCAAGTTTGCAGATGACACTAAGCTGAGGGGAGAGGTAGATATGCTGGAGGGTAGGGATAAGGTCCAGAGTGACCTAGACAAATTGGAGGATTGGGCCAAAATAAATCTGATGAGGTTCAACAAGGAGAAGTGCAGAGTCCTGCACCTAGGAAGGAAGAATGCCATGCACTGCTACAGGTTGGGGACTGACTGGCTAAGCAACAGTTCTGCAGAAAAGGACCTGGGAATTCCAGTGGATGAGAAGCTGGATATGAGTCAGCAGTGTGCCCTTGTGGCCAAGAAGGCTAACAGCATGTTGGGCTACGTTAGTAGGAGCACTGCCAGCAGATTGAGGGAAGTGATTATTCCCCTCTATTCGGCACTGGTGAGACCACATCTGGAGTATTGCATCCAGTTTTGGGCCCCCATTACAGAAAGGATGTAGAGAAACTGGAGAGAGTCCAGTAGAGGGCAACAAAAATGATTAGGGGGCTGGGGCACATGACTTATGAGGAGAGGCTGAGGGAACTGTGGTTATTTAGTCTTCAGAATTGAAGAGTAAGGGGGGATTTGATAGCAGCCTTTAACTATCTGAAGGGGACAAGTATCAGAGGGGTAGCCGTGTTAGTCTGGATCTGTAAAAAGCAACAAAGAGTCCTGTGGCACCTTATAGACTAACAGACATATTGGAGCATAAGCTTTCGTGGGTGAATACTGATGAAGTGGGTATTCACCCACGAAATCTCATGCTCCAATATGTCTGTTAGTCTATAAGGTGCCACAGGACTCTTTGTTGCTTTTTACCTGAAGGGGGGCTCCAAAGAGGATGGAGCTAGGTTGTTCTCAGTGGTGGCAGGTGGCAGAACAAGGAGTAATGGTCTCAAGTTGCAGTGAGGGAGGTCTAGGTTGGATATTAGGAAACATTTTTTTCACTAGGAGGGTGGTGAAGCACTGGAATGGGTTACCTAGGGAGGTGGTGGAATCTCCATCCTTAGAGGTTTTTAAGGCCTGTCTTGACAAAGCCCTGGCTGGGATGATTTAGTTAGTGTTGGTCCTACTTTGAGCAGGGGGTTAGACTAGGTGATCTCCTGAGGTCTCTTCCAACCCTAATCTTCTATGATTCTATGGTTCTATGGATCCCAGCCCAGGGCCCTGTGTATGTAAACCCCTGTTCAGGGAAGGAAGATGTGTCCCTCTCAGCAGGAAGTCAGAATCCACCGCCCTGGGCTACTACCTACCAGTCTGTCGGGAGCATGGCCCCTCTCTAGTCCAGTCTCCTGGCGGCTTACTCCACATAAGATTCCCTCTGGGGTCAGGGTGGCAGCTCGCTGCTGTCCTAGGTTCTTTCAGGCAGGGCCACCACAAGTTGCTGAGGGCAAGCCCCACAATGTCTCTGTGGTTCATTCAGTCCCTTACCTCTGGTGCTGGGGTTGCTTCACAGCCTCCTTTGGCTGGGGAGCCAGTGTGTACTTCCAGGCGGCTGCCCTGACTGGCAGGTCCGTGCTCTATCCCTTCAGGAAGGAAGTCAGCTGGTTCCTACCTCTTTGCCAGTGAGCCGTGAATTGAGCCAGGCTCTCTTCTTTTATCTCTCCCTCCAAGCCTGGCACTGGTTACAGGTATAGCGGGGCAGGCCTAGCTGAACCCAAAGGCTTTCTTTAAACGCTTGCTGTGACAGCTGGCAGTTTCTCTGCTTCATCACAAAGTTATACTGTATTGCATTTTTTGTTTGCCTGCTGTGATTTAAAGTACTGAATAATAAAAATGCACACATATTATATTCACCAAATTATAGTGACTGGGTATTAATTTCATTTGAATGTTGAAAAGTACACACTAAAGTTTCTGGGAAATCTTTAAGTTTTGATTCAAAATTATGGGACAAATTATATTGTGATACCTGTGTAAATTGATTCATGTCCAAAGAAAATTAATAGATATAAATATTATTTTTAGGAAGCCTGGGGATGAAGATAATGTATTCAGTACACAGAGGATTATTGTTAAATACAATTATTTAAAATAAGGACTTTATGCAACATGAATGTTTTACTGTTCATTTGGGACAAAGGGGAAAGGGTTACAACCAACATTACTTGTGAGGTCACATGCCACATAGTAATTAAGTCAATAATGGATGTTTTATTTCATAAGCAAAAAGAGTTAACCTAGTCTTGTCAAACCATATTTGACGTTTCAAGAAAGTGAGAAAAGGATATAGTGAATCTGGAAAACGCCAACAAATCAAGAGTCTGGAACATCTTCCATATGAGGAAAGGCTAAAAAGGTCAGGACTGTTATGCTTAGAAATGAGACTACTAAGGGAGGACATGATAGTGGGCTATAAAATCATGAATGGTGTGGAGAAAGGGAATAGAAAAGTGTTATTTACCCTTTCCTGCAATACAAAAAACAGAGGTCACTCGATGAAATTAATAGGTAGCAGGTTTAATAGAAACAAAATGAAGTTCTTTTTCATACAACACACAACTAACCTGTGGAATTTATTGTCATGGGCTGTTATGATGGCCAAAGGCAACTTTAATAACAAGCGTCACTTCCAATTCCTCCTGCAGTAAAGATAGTCATCTTTTATTTCTCAAAGATTTGTTCCTTGCACCTTGATAACAATGTCACTTACTTCCCCGCTCTTCTGTAGGTCTCTTCTCACACTGCCTTCGACAGTGGCTTGGTTTATGATGATGTTGACAGAAAAAACCCCAACCAAATCTCTCTGAAGCTTCTTATTTCTATCACTGATGGAACTGTTTTAATTAGCGAGCCCTTTGTTTGTTAGGCTTGATGTTGCTGATTTATTTTAGTTGCCAGAAATTTATCTGCAAGAAAAGTAAAGTAGGAGAAATCACCCTCATTCTGCGAGGCAGGTGTGACTTTCCAACCAACATTACTGGAAGGAACATGATTGGGACCAAAGCCTGCATTGGCGTGCTCCCCAACGTCAAAGAGCAATCTTGGGACTCCTCCAGGAAAAGCATCTTGAGCTGGCAAAATGTCCAATGAAATTCAAGGGAAGGGTTTCCCTTTTTTTCCTCCCCTTAACCTGCAAGTTCATAGAGGGGTCAAGTGAGGCTTGAAGTTTGAAATGATTCCAACCCCATGGATGTGGGAAGCCACCTTGGGTATAAAGACACCAACACTTGTCATTATCATATAGCTCCAGGACATCTATATTCTTGGAGAAGAGGCTGAGCAGGTTAACGAGATGAAACCATTTTGAAGCACTTGGAGGAGAGGAAGGTGATCAGGAACAGTCAACATGGATTCACCAAGGGCAAGTCATGCCTGACCAACCTGATTACTTCTATGATGAGAGAACTGGCTCTGTGGATATGGAGAAAGAGGTGGATGTGATATATCTTGAGTTCAGCAAAGCTTTTTATATGGTCTCCCACAGTATTCTTCCCAGTTAAAAAAGTATGGATTGGATGAATGGACTATAAGGTGGATAGAAAGCTGGCTAGATCGTCGAGCTCAACGGGTAGTGATCAATGGCTCCATGTCTAATTAGCAGCCAATATCAAGCAGAGTGCCCCAGGGGTCGGTCCTGGGGGCAGTTTTGTTCAACATCTTTATTAATGATCTGAATGATGGGATGGATTGCACCCTCAGCAAGTTCGCAGATGACACTAAGTTGGGGGTAGAAGTAGATACACTGGAGGGTAGGGATAGGGTCCAGAGTGACCTAGACATATTGGAGGATTCGGCCAAAAGAAATCTGATGAGGTTCAACAAGGAAAAGTGCAGTGCTCCTTCACTTAGGATGGAAGAATCCCATGCACTGCTACAGACGGGGACCGACTGGCTAAGCAGCAGTTCTGCAGAAAAGGACCTGAGGATTACAGTGGACGTGAAGCTGGATATGAGTCAGCAGTGTGCCTTTGTTACCAATAAGTTTAACAGCATATTGGGCTGCATTAGTCGGAGCATTGCCAGCAGATCAAGGGAAGTGATTATTCCCCTCTATATTAGTGAGGCCACATCTGGAGTATTACGTCCAGTTTTGGCCCCCCCTACAGAAAAGATGTGGACAAATTGGAGAAAGTCCAGTGGAGGGCAACGAAAATGATCAGGGGGCTGTGGCACATGACTTACAAGGAGAGGCTTAGGGAACTGGGCTTTTTTAGTCTGTAGAAGAGAACAGTGAGGGGGGATTTGCTAGCAGCCTTCAACTACCTGAAGGGGGGTTCCAAAGAGGATGGACCTAGGCTGTTCTCAGTGGTGGCAGATGACAGAACAAGGAGTAATGGTGTCAAGTTGCAGTGGGGGAGGTCTAGATTGAATATTAGGAAACACTATTTCACCAGGAGGGTGGTGAAGCACTGGAATGGGTTACCTAGGGAGGTGGTGGAATCTCCGTCCTTAGAGGTTTTTAAGGCCCGGCTTGACAAAGCCCTGGCTGAGATGATTTCGCTGGTGTTGGTTCTGCTTTGAGCAGGGAGTTGGACTAGGTGACCTCCTGAGATCTCTTCCAACCCTAATCTTCTATGATTCTATGATTCTATCGGTGGTGTCACAAGCAGAATGTGTGCTGTCCATTTCTGCACTTCAGAAACAGTAAATTCTGCTGGAAGAAATCTCTCTTCACTTACAAAAAAAGTAACGTCACTGGGATCTTCTAGTAGAAAATGAAGAGTGAATTAATGCTGGCCAAAGGTGCTGGACTAAGAGCCTTGAAGAGTTCCACAGAAGGCAGGTAAAACATAAACATAAGCATTGCCAACTTTTCTTACACCACTGCCAGTGACTCTCAGTCATGAACTGGAAAGAACAAATCTAGGAATATGAGAACAGTTCTGTCTCCATGGCACATCTTTGGCCTGTCTGTGGAGAGAACTCACAACTGGGGTGTTGTTCTTGTGCCAATATCAGGTGCCCATCTCTATGCTCATTTCATCCTTGATGCTACTAACATGTTAAAGTACCAGATTTGTGGGAGGCAGTTATGACGTGGACCCTGGGCGCACCAGTAACAGAACTGACAATACAACATGCCTTCCACATGGTTATTGTCACTAATGACTAGGACCAGACTCCAAAGGGCTGACTCTAGTTACATTTATTCCCTCATTTTGTAATACACTTGCATTTAATCCTTGATGCTATTAGCGTTTTAGGGCACCTAGCTATCAACCCCTGCACCTTCATTGGCAAGAGGGGTTGCTTCAGAATGACAAAAGATCTGGCTCTAAAGCACTCTCTGCAAGGATGGAGAGAGCTCAGGCTGGAACTCCAGCTGGTGGTTCCTGCAGAGCCCTACACAGCATTATCTCTAAGAAACCAGGCAGACACCTTGTGGCACTTTGATAGGCGACTGTCATGAGATGGGCCTGCACTGTGAAATTTGGATCCAGAATTCAAATACTGCAGCAGGTGTTTGGAGTTGAGGTGATGGCTTGGACCATTATAGAGATCGAGGGCCAGGTATGAAACCCTCTCAAAGTTCTGTGCCATTTTGGTTTAGTTATTATTAGAAACAACAATTCTTTTACACTCACATATTATCTAAAGCCCTCAAAGTGCTCTTCAAACCTTCATTCCCTTGTGACATCGGTAGGTATAATAATTCCCACTTTAAAAGTAGGGAAACTGGGGCACCTGGCAGTTGGGACACCGAGTCAGCGGCAGCCATGAACAGAACCTAGGAGTTAAGTACTTAATACCAATTGCAGCCTAAGGACGCATGTTTCCATGCTCTGTTTGTATTCTAATTAGCCACCCTAAATACAGCTTTCTACCTATATTCAGCGTCAAGGTCCAGTCATCGGAAGAGAACATGCAAAACATCTGAAGGAGAACCACAAGGAGCCAGAGAGCTCTAGGGATAATTTAAACATCTGGAAGAGGCCTTGAAGAGAAGCATAAAAAGAGCAGACTTCTACATCTGCACCAGAGACTGACAGCCTAGGCAGAAAAGGGGAGAGTCCTGCATCACAGCTGCGTATTATACACAGCAAGGGCGGGACTTTCTGAAGCACTCAGCCCTGGCCTTTTGCTGACTACAGCGGGCTCAGTGGTAAAACTCCCATTGACTTCAGTGGGAGCTGAGCTAGGGCAATGCTGATTGAGTTTGACAAGCTCAGCCTACGGGCTTGAGTTGCAGAGGTGCTGTGGACCCACCATTCCCACTGACTTTGATGGAAGGGTGGATGCTCAGGCTTTGGTGACTGGGAAAGGAGATTGTTCTGCTGTAGGGCACTGAAAGGCTCTGGGGACTGGGATTTGTGAAGTGGGAATCAAAACGACAGAGATACTCTGGGCTCTGTGGTGGCAGTGGAAGCCTTCCTCTGTCTCCCTTCACCCCCAGCCATTCCATGAACAAAGCCTGGGTATGTCTAGCCAGCTAGTGATAGCTTGTCTGCTCCATCACATGGATCAGCATTCACGTCACTCTCCCTGTCCGTGCCTGGCCTGGGGCGGGGGAAGCGAATGATCCAACCAGCAGACCAAATTTGGTGATGAATCCTGGTCACGTGCCACCTGAGGCATATGCTAAGAAGAAGACTGACAGCCCGATGGTCAGAATTTCTCACCAGGTGCCCACACAGGGGCTATGGTGGTGCCAGTTGCCCCAATGTGATGCTGACGCTCTCCCATTGTCTTCAAACTCCAACCAGAGGTTGATCCAGAGAGAGGCAAAGCTCAAGGTGGAGCCTGTTCTCTGGGGGCCCATCAACATGATCACTTGGTTTGCTGGGGTGTAAAGTAACCTAAAAGAGCCCCAGTATGCTCCAGTCTCCTCCCATTTCAAAGTGGGTTAGATCAAAGCGCCCGGCAGTGCTTTTAGTGCGCAGCAGCTGGGTCCGCACAGACACTTAGTGTATGGCAGGCTAGGGTGGGGTTGTTATACCCCTGTTTGCTGCAAACTAAGTGTTCACATCTACGATCCCAGATTACTTTTCTACGGGTGAAAAAATACCCTGGAGCTGTAGCTGGGATCTAGGGCTTGCACACATCTCTGCTTTTCACCTCTGTTCTGTCAACAAGTGCAGAGGAAACCTAAACCCAGTTGTCTAAAAAAAGTCTGTTTCCTGGGGCTCCGTGCCTACAGATTTTAACACAGAAATGTGAGCGCACACATATGTGGGTGTGTAGATGTAGGTGGTAATTTAAGGGTCTTGCCATCATCAACTCTTCTGGGAAGATTTAAAATACCACTCTGCCTGTAGGCAGTGATTTCAGGACTTTCTCCTAGCAAATTAAAACCCAGTTCTTTTATTTTTTTGTAAAGTGCATGCGTAGGTGGTGAGACTGGGCTCACCTTTGGCAACTCTGATGTAAAAATAAAACTTGTAAGACATTTAAAAATTCAGAGAAGGTTTCAGATCTTCCTGCAGCCAAATTAGCACAGATACATAGAGTAGACAGTAGCATGGCGCAGATATGGGGCCTGCTTGTTGTTTGTATTTCAGTAGCCTCTAAAGGCCTAACTGAGATTGGGGGGCTCATTATGCTAGGTGCTGTACAGACACTTGTAACTTTAGCGCCCTCATGGCCAAGATTGAGTCTGCTCTGCAGGCAGCTCTGGCCAAGAGACGGCGCGCACAGGAACGCAGCAGGAGAAATCCCTTCCACCCCAGGGGCACCTGTTCCAACCCCCCCCAGAGTGAACACACCCACCCACAGGAAAAGCACAGTGGATATAAGAAAGGGAGATATTTATTTACAGAGGGATGAGATGAGAAAAACAACAAGGGGAAATATAGGGGGAGCAGGAAAACAGGGCTGCATCCAAGCCAAGGCCCCACAGGCCCAGTGGGAGCACAGTCTGGAAGGGCAGACACTGAGCAATGTGTCTGCACACAGAGTTCAGGAGTCCTGAGTAAAGTTCCAGTCTGGTGGTGAGTCTTGGGGGCTCCTGGTCGTCTTCGGCGCCAGTGAACTCTCCCCAGCAAACCCCTCGGGTGCCCTCTTCTGCCGCTCTCTGCAAAGCCCCACAGAGCGACCCCCTCCCCACTTAACTGGCTACAGCCTCCCTCCTTGTTCCCAGTGCAGAGTCACCAGCCCCAGAACTCACAGCCCCACGCAGCCCTGGGCAGCCATGATACTGGGTCCGGCTCCGGCCTGTCCTTCTCGGGCGATTCCTCCCTGGCACAGGGATCCTCCTGGCTCCTGTCCTGGGCTGTCCCCGATTGGCCGCCCCGTCCCTCCCAGGCTTCAGGCAGATTCTTTGCTGCTTCACTTTGTGAGGGCCTGTGAGCTGCCCCTCTCTCTCCCTTTCAGCTTCAGAGTCACCCCCTGGAGTTTTCCTTCTTTCTTCTCACTCTCCCAGTCCCCACTAGGAAAAAGATTTAAAGGGGCCATGCTCTCTAAACCCCAAAGGGGTTACACACTGCATAAGAGACATTTCCTGTCCTGAAGAGCTTACAGTCTAAAGAGACACGTCATACAAAAGCTGGGTGATGGAAAGTATTATTATCCCCATTTTACAGATAGGGAAATGAAGCACAGAGCTATTAAACAACTTGCCCAAGGTCACATACGGAGTCAGTGGCAGAGTTGGAAACTGAATCCCTGGGTCCCAGTGCAGTAGCCCTCGTCCCTCTCTTGGTCTTTGTTCTGTTGACATCAACAGGTGTTTTGCTATTGATTTCAGTGGAAAGCAGGATGAGGCTCACTGTATGGACCAAGGACAAAATTCTGGTCGTAGTTAAATCAATGACAACACCTCACATTGATTTAATGACACCGTGTAGATGTCCAGTCACCACGGTGACAGGTATGGCCTAGGAACCTGCATAGGCAGGTGGAAACAAAGGATGGGTGTGGTCGCAAATCCTGAAGTCCTTACTCAGCCAAAACTCCCATTAAGGTCAGGATTCAGCACTTCCTGCAGTACCTAAGTGTTCACGGTGGTTGCCCACCCAGTAAGTATTTACCCAGTTTGGGTGTGATGGGATTACAGCAACCTGTTGTGTAGCTGCCGATCTGTTCTTTGCAGGCTCATAGGGCAGGACAATGTACCTGATCACCTCCTCTTTTTAGGTGGGTTTTGATCATACTAATTCCAGCAGCTGTCAGTCTTTAAGAATCTGCCTGACTATTAATAGTCAATATATTGATTATAAACGCACATACACACGCACACATGCTCTTCTGAACTCCGTACAGCTGGAGTTTATTTTTCACCCCAAGAAAGGCTGACGACAGGCTGGCGTTCCAGTGTTAACTCAGCGCATCTTGACTTGTTTCTTCTTTCTGGATTCAGCTCTGCATTACTGTGCTACAGCTGTTGCTGCTGACACTGTGGTAGCACTTGAAGGTAATATAGGCATTAAGGCCACCAATCCACTGTGTTCAGTAGCGAAATCGAGGAATCGAAGGCACGTGGGTCATGACTGCAGTGCACACATGACACAGACTAAAATCCCAAAGTCCTGTCCCAGCATGCACTGGGCTCAGCGTAAAAATCATAATGATACTAGCACCTGATGTAAGAGGAGAGACACTGTTATTTACTGTGTTGGTTAGATACTCGGGATTCTTGGATGGCAGGAACTTAGGTCTGGTCTACACTAAAAAGGGGGTTCGAATTAGGGTACGCAAATTCAGCTACGTGAATAGCGTAGCTGAATTCGAAGTACCCTAGTTCGAACTACTCACCCGTCCAGACGCAGCGGGGTCGAACTCCACAGCTCCCCTGTCAACTCCGCCACCGCCGTTTGCCGTGGTGGAGTACCGGAGTCGACCGCAGCGCTTCCGGAGTTCGAACTATCGCGTCTAGATCAGACGCGATAGTTCGAACTCCGAGAAGTCGAACTCACCGCGTCGACCCGGACGGTAAGTGTAAACCTACCCTAAGGCAGGGCAAAGTACTCATTTCAGGAGGCTCAGCCTGGATACAGGGGTGTTTGTTTTAAACAGTTCTCTTCTTCAGCACAGACAGAGACTGCTGCCGTTGTAGAGATTGTCTGTAGTAATAGAGGAATTGCCATGCGGGACCAGTCCCATGGTCCATCATGTCCACTATCCTGTCTCTGACAGTGGTCAGTGCTATGTGCTTCAGAGGAATGTGCAAGAAACCCTGCAGTATGTAGTTGTGGTGTAACTCAACTGCGGGGAAAATTTCCTCCTATTCCCCATTAGTAGAGGTTGGCTTATCTCCTGAAGCATGAAGATGGATAGCCCCCTCCTAACCCTGTTTGTTGACCATGTTTGACTGAGCTCTTTGGCACAAGGAGTATCTTATTAAATGTTTGCAAACCGCCTACCACATTGTGGGTCCTGCTGTGCTCCCAAATAACGATGCTTGACTGGTTTCTGACCAATTACCACTCTTGTTCGCTGACCAGCGGCTTTGCTCTTCAAAGTCGATGTCCCCAGCAGGACTTCAATTTTTGTTTCCAGTTTTTAAAAATGTGCCCATTAAATTTCCCCCAGCGTGGAGATACAAATCTGAAAACAGACACCACCAGATGGGCAACTGACATTAAATGAGGATATGTCCAGCACGTCAGCGTGTCTCAGACCCTGGTCAGCTGACTTGGACTCGCGCTAGGGGGCTAAAAATAGCCATGCAGACATTTCCGTTCGGCCTATGAGACCCCGCCCCCTTGCCAGGTTTCAGAGCCTGCACTCCAGCCAGGTGGGAAAGTCTACACTGCTATTTGTAGCCCTGTAACATGAGCAAGAGTCAGCTGATGCAGGCTCTGGGCCGCGCTGAAGTGGGGTTTATTTTGCACTGTAGATGTACCCTGAGACTCTACCCCCAATCAAAGATAACATCGGTCCCTGCTACTCTTGCTCTTTAGGCCGATGCCTGAGAATACTGACAGTCTGTACCCTGTGCCCTGAAGTTCAGCAAACCCAGGCTCTCTGGCCGTCGGAGGAGGCAAATTCCTCAGCTCAAGGGCCTTCCTTTGTGAACGCCCTGTTATCAGTCTCCAGGCATTTAATCCAGGGACAGTTAGCCGGAGCACAGTGGCTGATCTGCATGGCTATGACTGAACAGGGGGAAGGGCTCTCAAGGAGCAAGGCCCCAAGACACATAGGCTAAGATTTTCCTTAGGCAGTTCTGCACTGAATTTCAGTGGGAATTAGGTGCCCAAATCCCTTGGGCTCTTGAGGATAATCTTATCGCAGCAATTTAAAGACCAGTATTGGTACCCAGAGGTGCCTGCAGAATCAGATAGGAAGTTAGTGCAGTCATTGGTCTTTAGCCAGCCTGCTCTCCTCTGGCCTATCTGGGCCAGGCAGTGAGAGGGCACCAGCACCATGAGTCTGATCAACAAGAGTCATACAGCAGAACTGCATGTCATCAGAGTGTCGATGACATCAGAGTCCACACAGCCTCCTCCAGCAGCCTCAGAAGAGGTGTCTCAATATAGCCTGGTGGAGCCATTCAGTGCCGGTGAACATTTACCCCCATGGGATCTCGGAGCAGAAAGGACAGAACCCCTCCAGGGCATTCCTGGCCACCTATTTCAGGCAGCATAGTCCTAGTTAGCATTATGAGAGTGGTTCAACAAATAGGCCTTCCACTGCATTACAAGGTATGGCATAGAATCATAGGGTTGGAAGGGACCTCAGGAGATCATCTAGTCCAGCCCCCTGCTCAAAGCAGGACAAATCCCCAGACAGATTTTTACCCCAGTTCCTTAAGTGGCCCCCTCAAGGATTGAACTCACAACCCTGGGTTTAAGAGGCCAATGCTCAAACCACTGAGCTATCCCTCCCCCCATACCTGTAATCTCCTACAGAGGACCTGCCACTTCACACACTGCAATCCCCAAGATAAAGTGCTCTGACAGTATATTAAGAACAGGCCTAAAGCAAGATGCAGGGACATAGGTAAAAATACTCTGCACTTTAATACCATCTTCCATCTGAGGATCTCCAAGTGCTTTGTGGCCAGGAGGGAATCAAGCCCCTCTGTGAAGCATAGAATCCCATTCTCCTAATGAAGGGACCCTGTGTTAGCCACTAAGCAGTGCCTCTGTGCATTTATCAACCCATGCAAGTCATTAGGACATTTTATGCTGGGATTCTAATTTGCTCCTAGCATAAAATGCACAGATTCCAAGGCCAGCGGGGACCATTGTGATCATCTAGTTCAGGGGTGGCCAACCTGTGGCTCCGGAGCCACATGCGGCTCTTCAGAAGTTAATATGCGGCTCCTTGTACAGGCACCGACTCCAGGGCTGGAGCTACAGGCGCCAACTTTCCAACATGCCGGGGGGTGCTCACTGCTCAACCCCTGGCTCTGCCCCAGGCCCTGCCCCAACTCCACCCCTTCCTGCCCCCTCCCCTGAGCCTGCTATACCCTTGCTCCTCTCCCTTCCTCCCCCCAGAGCCTCCTCCACGCCATGAAATAGCTGATCAGGAGGGATGGATGGGGGAGCTGAGGTGGGGCTACTGACGTGTTACTGTGGCTCTTTGGCAATGTACCCTGGTAAATTCTGGCTCCGTCTCAGGCTCAGGTTGGCCCCCCCGATCTAGTCTGACCCCCTGTATGAGACAGGCCATAGAACTTCCCCAAAATAATTCCTAGAGCAGATCTTTTTAGGAAAACATCCAACCTTTCTGCATACTTGCAGTGTCTTTACCAGGTAAGGAGGCCTAGTATGTTTTTGCTTTGGCCTGAGGCCATCATTTGAGCTCCTTGCTGCAACTATATCATATTTTTGTTCCTAATTAGCTTCTCTGACACATAATGCAGCCTTTTCCCGCACTCCTATATCATTCCACTTAAGTATTTCAGAGCCCGGCTGCGAAGGCCAAGTCTCTAGGAATGAAGGAGCTAATTAAATAGTGGTAATGCAGTGTTATGGCTGAGATTTTAAATACATTAAATCCAGGAAATTCAAAGCAAATCAGCCTCCTTGTGCATGTGGTACACTGTGTGTTAGTGTTTACAGGGCAAACTTATGCCCTAACAGAAGGGTACAAGGTGCTCCAATTGTATAGATCCCAGACTAAGGTAGAAGAGACATTGGCTGCTTCGGGACTTGTTGCTTTATTACAGAGAGATGTCATGTGATAAACTTCTACCCAAATGGAAGCGAAAGGTCAAATGCAGACCTGGGGTAAGCAGTGTGTGAAGCTAGTGAAATTGCATCCACCTATGGTAGGTGTGAATTTGGCTCCTGGGACTAGATCCTCATCTGCTGTCAAGATATGCTCAGGGCAGCGCCAAATCCTGGGACTGGCTTGGATGCTGGTTAGGTTCCCAGGGTGGTTTAGGATCCACTGCAGCTGGTAGGCACTGCTGGAGAATAAGGATATTCTGGTCCTTTCCCCTCTTCCCCAGATTACAATGCTGGGACCAGCTGTAACGTGGAAGCCACTTGCTGCTTAAACTGATCTTAAGGCTGCTTTGTGCCACAGGATGAAGCAGCAACCAATGGGGCGAAAGATCCAGAAGACTACATGAAAGTTACTCGTGTTGCACACCCACTGACCGCAAAAGCTGTGCAACTTGCACTAGGTTGCCACAGACACCCAAATACTGAACAACACATTCTGCAATGTACGGCACTGCTGTGTTGGGCCTAGGAACACACAATCACTCCGGTTTATAGAGACCTCCACTTACTAGCATGTGTACCCAAGGCGGTTACATGCTCACTCCCAGATATGTAGGACAGGGGCCAGACTGTGTTGCTGTGGGAACGGTGACAGATATTGCAGCCACGTTCAATGGTTTTGGGGACCATATTGTATTAAGTTTATGACCATGTCTACACTAGCAAATTTACAGTGACAGAGTTGTACCCGATGAAGCTGAAAGATCGCTCGTGTAGCTGCTCTAAGCCGGTGGGAGAGAGCTCTCCCACTGACATAGTAAAACTACCTTCACGAGCAGAATAAACTTTGACAGCGGGAGAAGCTCACCTGCCAACATAGCTCTGTCCACACCGGCGCTTCTGTCAGTGTAACTTGTGTCACTCGGGGTGTGTTTTTTCACACTCCTGAGTGACATAAGTTATACTGACAAAAGCTGTAGTGTAGACATGGCCTATGAATAGTTTATGTATCTGTGGGCCAGGGATTGAATGCTGGCAGGAAGGGTTACCACAGCTCCTCCAGGAACCAAAAACAGTGGGAGGTGATTAGGGGACACAATACCTTCAAAAGGTGAGCCTGGGAGCTTAAATCATAACTTTGTTAGAAACTAAAAATCATGGACGTATGAAAAACACTGGAGTTATGCCTCACTACAGCAATCTGTAACCACTAAGTCAGCGAGGTGCAGGGGGACTACAAGCCCTGTCTGGAGGGTGAGAGATGTGGGTGTCTGCCTGAGAGAGATCACGACTGGGATCCTAACATCTTAGCTAGGTGCCCTCGAGGAAGACCAAGAGCTGGAGGGGGCCAAAGGTGCATTTAACCCTGAAACTGTGACAGGAACCACATCTAATCCTCAGCGGACAGCAGGTAGATCAGAAGAAACGCCCCCGTGATTGGCACTAATTGGCCCCCTGGTTGGCAGTCTCTGCAGATAGCGCTGGAGAGGGAGCAGCCCCCTCACTCCTAGAGGTGGAAGCCAGGAGCGAGGCTTCTCCCTGGTGTGAGGAAAGCTAGCGCTGCGGTTGCTAGGGCTGTGCCTGTGGGGGGGAGAAATGCAGTGAGCTGACTGGCGTTAGATTCATTAATAGAAAGTGAGAATTAAGAGGAGAATTGACGCTGCGGAATTGGGTGTGAGTCAGCAGTTCTGAGTCAGCAGATCGTGGCTCAGTCAGTGCCATGTTCCTCTCACTCCCCTTTCCCCCACTTCATGCCTAGTTTCCCCAAGCCTGTGACACACTGTTATCTAACAGCCGCTCTCTCACCGCCAGAAGCTGTGACTAACCCTGTGTCGAGCTGAGGAAACTCTTTTTATTTTCCCCAGTTGAGTTCCTGCTGCACCAGGCCCTGCTCCCCCAGAGTTTTTGCTGGGTAATTCTTCCGACATTCTCCAACGTCTTGACAATTCCAACCAACCTGTTTGCCTTCCCACTGGCCCTTTAAAATAACACCTTCCTTCCTCTGCCTCTCATAACTCAGGGGGAGGAAATGCCTGCTCCAGCTCACAGTGAAATCAATAGATTTCAACCATTGATTTCAATCAAAGTTGAATCAGGCCTGCAGTAACTCTGCCTTCGGGGTCTGATTCCCCTGTGCCCACACTGGATGTTGGGATGGATGGGGCTCCAGGAGAACGTTACACTGGTGTAAATTAATTTGTGAATTTAAATTGGAACAGGAGGCTGTGTGGTCGTTTATTTCACTATCACAAGGACACAGGACTGGATCATCAAATCTGGTCCCCTGTTATTACTAGCAACCATCTCACATAATAATAATAATAATGCCTCCCTCCCCCACACCCCCACACCCACTACTGCATTGGCCAGGAATCCAACCTAGGTTACCTGCTGGGAAGGCACCGCTCACCACTCTACCATCAAAACACCTCAGGTTTGCTTATTTTGGTTCAGTTTAAACCTGATCCTCATCAATTAAAATAAACCAAAATAAGCCACTGGTAAACCAAATCCGTGTCCACACAGCCTCTCGCAGTTTAGTTAATATCAACTTCACTATTGCCAACCCACAAATATTCAACATCATTCATTCATTCATGCCCGTCACCCCAGTCGGGGTATGGGCCGCCAACCACAGATCTCCAGAGTCCTCTATCCTGGGCCATTTGCTCTAACTGGTTCCAGGTATAGCCCATTTTTGTGCAATCAGCCTGAAGGTCGCGTCGCCAGGTGTTTCTTGGACGGCCTCTTTTCCGCTTGCCTTGGGGGTTCCACCGCAATGCCTGTCTGGTGATGTTGGTTGGCTGCTTGCGTAGTGTGTGTCCTATCCAGCCCCACCTTCTTCTTCTAATTTCTTCCTCTGCTGGGGGTTGACGGGTCCTCTCCAAGAGGTGGATGTTACTGATGGTGTCTGGCCAGCGGATCTGAAGAATCCTTCTAAGGCAGCTATTAATGAAGGTCTGGATCTTCCTAGTGGTTGTTTTAGTTGTCCTCCAGGTTTCAGCTCCGTACAGTAGGACTGGTTTCACATTGGAATTGAACAGTTGAATCTTTATTGCCAAAGATAGCTCTCTGGAGCTCCAGATGTTCTTGAGCTGTAGGAAGGCTGCTCTTGCCTTACTAATCCTTGCTTTGATGTTTGCGTCTGTGCCACCCTGCTGGTCGATGCTGCTGCCTAGGTAGGTGAAGGACTGCACTTCTTCCAGGGGGCTTCCATTCAGTGTGACTGGGTCGTTGCTGATGGAGTTAATCTTGAGGAACTTGGTCTTGTCCTTGAGGATGTTGAGGCCAACCCGTGATGACATGGCTGCCACTACGGGAATGGCTTGCCTCCTAAGGAGAAGAAAATGGGGCCTCAGGTTTGAAATGTCTCATAGGTTCAAAATTAAAATCTCACCATGACATCATCCCTTCATTGGTACGTAAAGTGAGCACTTTGACATTTACCAGATGCAAAGGAATCTTTGTCATTAAACAGCTAATGCCACTTTTCAATACAAGCAGTAGGTTACCTTGTTTTCCCTGTCCCCAGTTTCCCCTTCCACCGTTGTTCCATAGCGTGCTCTGGGCTGGTTGGCTGTATTTCACTCATGTATATTATTCTCTAGGGTTTGTAGTGTAATAGTGCTTAGAGTCATGGCGCCATAGAATTGGGCAATATGTAGGTACAAAATGCCTTGGCATGAAAGCTGCCCTGAAAATGGAAGATAATGTTACTAAACTGCATGCATGAATGTAGTACTGGTGGCAGCTTAACAGCCCCGCAGACAAGAGCCCTCTGTTTCCCTCCAGGGTGGATACAGCATAGGTAGTAGTGGTACAATAGTAACCCACAGTTCAGTGAGTGTTGTGTCCCACTGTATGCTTGATCCATTGACATTACAAACCTGTTATGTGTCTTAGTCATTTTATCTCAAGCTACAGCATCTCATGTGCTTAGTGCTGGAGGTCCAGGGTTTAATTCCCATTGACAACCAAGATAAAAGTCATTATACAACCTTTGCCCAAATTCTCCTGCCACTGGCTCCAGCTCTGACTCCATGGCCGATCTCCATGGTCTACTCAATCCTTGGTTTCACTCCGAAGATTCTAACGATGAGGTGAGCTCTCGTTCTGACTCCTGCGTAGAGGGCATCCATCCACTAAAGACCACCAAACTCATTTCACACTGGCTGCAAGGCAGGACTATGAAGCACTTATCTAATAAAACGTCTGCTCATGGTGTACAAGATCCTCATTGATTTCTGTGCTGCAGGTATAAAGACAAAATCCGACCTTGTCACCATTTGTGTTATAAATCTCCATTTTGGGGGCTTATGCCCATCTTCCATTTTTAATGACATCTGGCAAGAGCCCCGGCACACAATATCTCAGCATGTCAAGTATCAGAGGGGTAGTCGTGTTAGTCTATAGCCACAAAAACAACAAGGAGTCTGGTGGCACCTTAAAGACTAACAGATTTATTTGGGCATAAGCTTTTGTGGGTAAAAGAAACCACTTCTTCAGATGCATGGAGTGAAAATTACAGATATAGGCATAAATATACTGGCACATGAAGAGAAGGGAGTTACCTTACAACTGGAGAACCAGTAATGACAAGGCCAATTCAATCAGGGTGGATGTGGTCCACTCCCAATTGATGAGGAGGTGTCAATACCAAGAGAGGGAAAATTGCTTTTGTATTGAGACAGCAACTCCCAGTCCCTATTCAAGCCCAAATTAATGGTGTTAAGTTTACAAATGAATGGTAGCTCTGCAGTTTCTCTTTGAAGTCTCCTTTTGAAGTTTTTTGTTGCAGAATGGCTACTTTTAAATCTGTTACTGACTGTCCAGGGAGATTGAAGTGTTCTCCTACTGGCTTTTGTATGTTACCGTTCCCAATTTCTGATTTGTGTCCATTTATTCTTTTACGTAGAGACTGTCCGTTTTGGCCAATGCACATGACAGGGGCATTGCTGGCACATGATGGCATATTTCACATTAGTAGATGTGCTGGTGAATGAGCCCCTGATAGTGTGGCTCATGTGGTTGGGTCTTATGATTGTGTCGCTAGAGTAGATATGGGGACAGAGCAGGCAATGGGGTTTGTTACAGGGATTGGTTCCTGGGTTAGTGTTTCTGTGGTGTGGTGTGTAGTTGCTGGTGAGTATTTGTTTCGGGTTAGGGGGTTGTCTGTGAGTGAGGACTGGCTGGCCTTCCAAGGTCTGTGAGAGTGAGGGATCATTTTCCAGGATAGGTGTAGATCATTGATGATGCGCTGGAGAGGTTTTAGCTGGGGGCTGTATGTACTGGCCAGTGGTGTTCTGTTATTTTCCTTGCTAGGCCTGTCTTGTAGTAGGTGACTTTTGGGTACCCCTCTCGCTCTGTCAGTCTCTTTCCTCCCTTCCCCAGGTGTGTATTGTAGTTTTAAGAATGCTTGATAGATAAAGATCTTGTAGGTGTTTGTCTCTGTCTGAGGGATTGGAGCAAATGCGGTTGTATCTTAGGGCTTGGCTGTAGACAATGGATTGTGTGATGTGTCCTGGATGGAAGCTGGGGGCATGTAGGTAAGTATAGCAGTCAGTAGGTTTCCAGTATAGGGTGGTGTATATGTGACCATCACTTATTTGCACTGTAGTGTCCAGGAAGTGAATCCCTTGTGTGGAATGGTCCAGGCTGAGGTTCATGGTGGCGTGGTGTAACCGGGTCCTTTCCTGGGCCGCCCCCCTGCTGAGCTCTGTGCTCCCTCAATAAAGCACTGTGAGGCTTTTCTTGCTGCAGCACCCGTGGCTTTTATTTACATACAGTTCCCACCACCAGCGATACTATTTACAAATACACACAGGTCTTCCTATCTCCTCTGTTACAGGGAGTCTCCCTTCAGCCTGGAGACTGTCCCTTCCCTGGCCATTCCCCCCTTGCACTGGCTGACAGCCAGCCTTTATAGCTCTTCTACTAGCAGGCCCACAGGTGCAGCCAGTTTAGAGGCCAGGCACCAGACTTCTCCCCAGCCCCAATCTATTTCTCCTGATTGGGGCTGGCTGAGCAGGGGCTAATTAGGTGCCTTTGCACCAGCACCCTGCTACAGGTGGAAATTGTTGAAATCCAGGTGGAATTCTTCAAGGGCCTCCTTCCTGTGGGTCCATATGATGAAGATGTCATCAATGTAGTGCAAGTAGAGGAGGGACGCTAGAGGACAAGAGATGAGGAAGCGTTGTTCTAAGTCATCCATAAAAATGTTGACATGCTATATAATACAATACCATACATACAGTATCTCAGCCTGGAGTCCTCTGGTTAAATGTGAGTTGGCTAAGCCATTCTTGAGCTGCCAAAGACGTCAGGAGTGTACGCAAGTAGCTTTTGTGGAGCAAAGCAGGTTCTGCCACTGTGGCGAGGGCAGGTGTAACCTAGGTTGTGAAGTTGTGAAGGACATTAGCCAAAATGGGTAAGGAATGGTGCCCCTAGCCTCTGTTTGTCAGAGGGTGGAGATGGATGGCAGGAGAGAGATCACTTGATCATTACCTGTTAGGTCACTCCCTCTGGGACACCTGGCATTGGTCACTGTTGGTAGACAGGATGCTGGGCTGGATGGATCTATGGTCTGAACCAGTATGGCCATTCTTATGTTTTAGGGAGCAGTGTGACAAGGTGTAAGGCCAGGTGGGTCACTGTTGTTGGCATGGAGATGAGCTCAGTGAGCAGATTAGCTGAACAGAACTGGAATTCGGCCCTGCAATGCAGCCACATGGCACCAGTGGGGCTGCTCCACTCACCCCGGTGAAATCCCTCAGCCCACAGCGAGCTCCGCCACCTCTGCTGTAGCCCCGGGGGCAGGGGACATTCTGGGGCAGCGTGGGGAACAGCTGCACCCTGCCTGTTCCCCACTGCCACATGCCCCACAGGGAATGTCGACACTGCAAGAAAAAAACCACGGCAGTGAGTCTCAGAGCTCGGGTCAGCTGACTTGGGCTCGTGGGGCTTGCATGACGGGACTAAAAGCGGCAGTGCAGACGTTCCCGCGTGGGTTGGAGCTCAGGTTCTGAAACCCTCCCCTCTCGGGAGTCTCCGAACCTGGGCTCCAGCCCCAGTCTGAACATCTACACAGCAATTTTATAGCCCTGCAAGCCCAAGTCAGGTGACCTGGGCCAGCAGCCAGGAGCAGCAGAAGCACCTTAAAAGTGGGAGGGCCACAGACGCCTGAACCACACGCCAGGCCCCCTACATTGCCCCTTCACCATGAGCCCTGCCCTCATGCCACCCCTCCCCCCCAAAACCCTGCCCGCCCATGCTGCCTCTTCTCCCTGAGACTCCACCTGTGCTTGCTCGTCTCTGTCCCCTGCCCCCGTTGCTTAGTGGGAGGGGCCATAGCCCCCTGGCCCAGCACCCCTTTTATCACAGTGTCGATGTACCCAGAAAGGCTATAGCAGCAAGAAATGCCACTTGGGGCCACCCCAGCTTGCACCAGGACCTGAACTGTCTCTCACAGCTCAGGTCCCAGTTGTCACCCCTGAGTCCGAGTACAGATTATGTTTCCCTTGGTGTCTGCCCTTGCTGGGTGACTAATGGATGCTGGACACAGCCATGATTATAACCAGTGGGAATTGAAACCAGGACTTCTGGCACCATCTGCTCACAGGGATCCTTGTGTGTGGATCAGATTGCTGGGCCAGGGCCTCACTTATTTAAACTTCATGTTTAAAAAGTAGGTGAATGTGCTGCCATTGACACCATTCGTTTAGCTTTCTATTGTAAGGTTGTAAACTGCAGCAAAGTCCTTAGTGGATTCAAAGGGGTCTCTGGCACACTTCCCCTTTAGGGGAAAGAGCTCTGTCTGTGGTACATGTGATGGTTCTTAGGGTATCCACTGGTTCTTGTGACAGCAGCCCACTCTCCCATCTTTCTAGAAGTTTCTGCCAATGGAAGGGCTGGAGCCTCAGTGTTTGCTATGCAAGCTTCATTTATATATAGTGAGTCACCTTGTTACCCTGGCCTCTAGCAAGGGGGAGTCTTGCCTGTGGTAGCTGAGTGTTAGTGCCGCTGCACCACCAGCCTTTCAGCCCCTCAAGCAGTTAATCATTCATGAAAAACATCCCCACTCAACAAGATGTCTCCTCAATGAATGGATACAGAGTGTCTCTCCCCACTCTGTGTTCTACTGAAACAATCTCTTGTCTTTATTCATAGACAGGGCAATTCCCTGTCTGTTATAATGTTCCTTTTTTCCTCCAAATGGTTTTCATTGGCTGCAGTTGTCTTTGATGGTTTTCCATTGACTGTTCTGGGTTGGAGCAAGGGTGGACAACTGAACCTTGCATTAACTCGCCAGCTGACCAAGCAGGGTTGGCACCTCCATCCTGCATAAATAGGCCATCACCCTGCTGATTCCTTTTAACCTTAAGACCTGTAGCAGGGTGCTTACCCTGTTCCTGCCCTGAAGGGCTTGAAACAGCCCTGGGGGAAGGTTGTGGCTGGGAGCTACTAAGCTGGGCTGATTGGGAAGTGGCTGCAGCTGGGCCAGGCCTCAATCATGCCACAGCTGGCCTGTATAAAGAGGCTGGGAGCCAGGAGCTCAAGAGTCTCCCTCTGCCTGTAGAGAGAGAAGGGCCTGGCTGCAGGGAGCTAGACCACAAGGTACCTGAGTGAAGCAGGGCTGGGGAAAGGCAGAGGAGCTGGGGAGCTCCAGCCTGGAAAGCCCCAGGCTGCGGCCTAGCATTGGGCTAATAGGTACCGTGGGTTGCAGAGGGCAGCCCAGGGGTAGGCTAAGGCAGCAGGTCCAAACCCTCCTTGCCAGTGATGAGTGGCTGATACTGCAGTCTGCCCCAGGGCGTGGGGCTAGACAATGACTGGCAGTAGCCATATACTGAGGCAAGGTGGGGATAGCGGGTGGGGGTTCCTCAGGGAGGGGAGACCCTGAGAGAAAGGGGTTACTGCTAAGGGGCAGCACCCCATGTAAAAGCGCACCGGGTCCAGGGAGGGACACGGGGGCCAGAGGACAGGCGGACCACCGGCCTGCAGAGGGTGCTCTGGAGCGGAACTGAGCTAATTCCCAGGAGTCACTAGCAGGAGGCGCCGCAGGGATGGGTCCGCTCCTCTACAGACCATAAAGGCATAAACTTCAATACAGTGATATTATTCCTTAAATATTACCTGTAAACACATCACACCATGATTATGAACATCAGTAAGTTGCAAGCTTTCAGTAGAGACCTTACATGTTACCCTTGGTGGACAAATACCCCGTAAGCAATGTATTTGATGTAGTGAGTTTGTCAGGTCTGAGATGAGAGTTGTTTGCAAAGAACAGGGGACTCTGCCATGGAGCCTTTGTGTCATAGTAGGGCTTTTGTTTTTCTTATGTTATTAGTTTCCTGTTGTTGTTGTTGATTGGGGGTTTTTGTAGCATAAGGGATGTCAGTATTGTGAGTGTCTTTCTTCTGGGGAAAAGGCATCTCACATTTTTCACTTCCCTAAGCATGGCCAGTAAAGCGAGGAGCTGGTCAATTTCACTTTCTGTGTATAGTCAGTTTTGCTATCTGATTCTTAGAGGCTTGTGTTAGCAGGAGTTCCTGATTGTGCACTGAGAACACCTCTGTGATTCGTACAGGCACAGCAGCATGATGTTGGCTTTAGTTTTCCAAACAGTGCAGGAGAATCTTTAAATCCAGCCCTTGGCACTTGCTAGACTTTATTTAAACGAAGAAAAACCCATCCTGGGAACAGTGAAAAGCTCTAAATTTTGGGGCTAACCTAAATTATTCCCATTTAGTAGGAGAAAATATGTAGACAGCTTCTCCTTTCTGTAGTCATGCAGCAAAGCAGCACTGTACTTTCTGTACACTCATTACAATAAAAGTTGCTTAAATAACAAAGATAATGCCTTCAGAATTGTCTTTCCCCCTCTGTTTATTCAAAGTATCTCCCTCTCTCTGCAAACTTGGCAAGTAGAGCCTGGCATCGCAGCCCGGGGGACACCTGTTAAGTAAATAGGCTCAGTGTACAAACGCTGCATTCATGGCCGAGTTTTCTGGCTCCCTTAGACAGTTACTTTTTGGTCATTATCATACAGTACAGAGAGATTGTTTGTTTGTATTTCTCCATTTCATTCAGGCGGCTGCAGTGCAATTCATGTGACCCATGCATGCTGCATACTTGGAGTAAGTAGGCAATGAGGATTTTTATTCAAGCCCTAGTCATAGGTCACCTGAGCTCACATAGGAAGGAAAAAATGATGAAACTGGATTCTTATGTAAAGGAGAATCAGGCCTCATGTCACAATTTTTTTTTCTTGTAGCACAATACCCCTGGATGGGATGTCAGTGGGAAATGAGCAAAAACCCTGGGATCTAAAAGCATAAACTATTACTGGCCAAGGCAGAAATCCAGGTTTGCTAGCAGAGTAGTAGTAGACGCGTAAACCTTTATTTAGCCACTAGAGGGAGACAGAGAGCTAAGCTGTGTCAGTAGGGGTTGCGTAGTACATGGCCAGAGAGCCAGGAAGAATGGAAGCCCCCTAGCAGCAATGCAGTGTGTTAGCAAGGCATGTCGTCTTTGCTGCTTTCCTCCTGTTTGTGGTTAGCAGACCTCTCGCCTGTAGACACACTGTCATTGTTTTTTAACCTCTCATCTGCTTTTGTCTGTTAAATGAAAGAGCCCTCTACCATCAGAACTCTTCTCACCGTGTAGGTACTTGGGACTGTGATGAAGTTGCCTCTTAGGGTACATCCACACCGCCAAATAAAATCCCCTAAACCCATGACAGTGAGTCTCAGAGCCCACGTCATAACTATAAAGGGAAGGGAACAGCCCTCCTGTGTACAATACTATAAAATCCCTCCTGGCCAGAGACACCAAAATCCTTTTACCGGTAAAGGGTTAAGAAGCTCAGGTAACCTGGCTGACACCTGACCCAAAGGACCAATAAGGGGACAAGATACTTTCAAATCTTGGTGGGGGGGAAGGCTTTTGTTTGTGTGCTCGTTGTTTTGGGGGTTGTTCGCTCTTGGGACTAAGAGGGACCAGACATCAATCCATGGTCTCCAAATCTTTCTGAACCAGTCTCTCATATTTCAAACTTGTAAGTAACAGCCAGGCAAGGCGTGTTAGTTTTATCTTTGTTTCTTAACTTGTAAATGTTCCTTTTGCTAAAGGGTTTACCTCTGTTTGCTGTAACTTTGAACCTAAGGCTAGAGGGGGTTCCTCTGGGGTCTTTGAATCTGATTACTCTGTAAAGTTATTTTCCATCCTGATTTTACAGAGATGATGTTTACCTTTCTTTCTTTTTAAGAACTTGATTGAATTTTTTCCCTTGTTTTAAGATCCAAGGGGTTGGATCTGGACTCACCAGGAATTGGTGGGGGCGGGGGAAAGGAAGGGGAATGGTTATAAGGCAGGTTTTCTAATCCTTTAATCATTCTTGTGGCTCTTCCTTGAACCCTCTCCAATTTATCAATATCCTTCTTGCATTGTGGGGCCAGAACTGGACACAGTATTTCAGCAGAGGTTGCATCAATGCCAAACACACGAGTAAAATAACCTTTCTATTCCTATTTCAGATTCTCCTGTTTATGCATCCCAGGACTGCACTACCTCTTTTGGCCACAGCATCATACCGGGAGCTCATATTCAGCTGATTATCCATCACAACCCCCAAATCTTTTTTAAGAGTCACTGGCCCTGCTGCTTTCAGGCCAGGACATTTTGTAAAATATATGATTTTTAACCTGACACAAGTCCTTTCAACTAATCATCTAGAGATTTTAAACAGATTTTTGAAGAAAACATTACAAAAAATCCCCATTGGATGATGATTCTCCCATTTACAGTTATTGCTGGAGCTCTGTCAGTTAGGCAGTTAAGAAACAGCCAGGTTGTAACCAAATTCCCAGATCCAGTGATACTTGTTGGGCAGACAGAACACAGAAATCCAATTTCAGAAATCTCACTGGCCTGCAAGAGTTAGAAAGAGCTGTTCAGTTTCTCTCACTGTGGTTTTGCCTCATTAGTTGAATCAATTATTTATACTGTGAAAAATGCTTTTCAGTCATGTTGATTTTATTCTACACATCAGCAAGTGTAATGTACTTTTATTTCAACTCCTAAAAATATGTGTATAATGTAACCTGCTGATTTTACTGGTATCATTTAATTTTAATTGTAGCAGGAGCAATATGGCTCTCAGAAATCATGAGATATTATACAGTAATTTTATTTACTGTACACCTTTGTAAATCAGAAGCCTAGCAACATTTTTTTTCAACTTAATGGAAGATCGGCACAGCTGGATAAAAGTAATTTGTTAAGCCAGCTCTTTGTTTTAATATGTTCCATTTACACAGTACGGTTTAGTCAGTATAGCCAAAAAAGCAGAAATAGAAGCTGGTAGCTTGTGCTTTTGATACATCAAATCAGAACAGCATATTCCCTTTTTCTAAAACAATGAGAATTAACTTTCCTTTAGGAAAGTCACTAAACATAAACAGGAAAATCAAATGATTACAAGCTACAGTGGTTAAAAATCACTGGGCCTGCATCTGAGCTCATATAAGCTGGTGTAAATCAGAAATAACACAGTTGAATTCAATAGTTACATCGGGTTTACCATGAGGCAAATGAGAGCAGCTCAGTGGTTTGTAAACACCAATAAAGCTTTTTTTAGGGGGAGGGATTGCATGCCTAGGAGGTTACCGATAGGTCACTCGCTCAAATCCAGCTTCATAGGTCTGATATAAGCAAACAATCAGCTGGGGAACGGTTTCAGTAGCTACTAACATACAGTTTGATCTTTCAAGTTGTGGAGCACTGTAAAGTTAAGCTCATGCTTACTTTTAAGTATGCGAGTTAGTCCCATTGATGCCCCTGGAGCTACTCAGGTAAGAGAAGTTACTAAGCGCTTGCAGAGTCAGTCCTCTCTATCGTCTTTCTGTGCCCTGCTAAAAACCTGGGGCCTACTCCGAAGCTTGACTGAAAGGCTTGACCTCACTGAGCTTTGGATCGGCCTCTGGTTGCATTCCAGCTCAGAGGTGGATGCAGTGATGAGTACTGTTCATCCGCTTGATACTTTTTAAAGCCCCATGGGATCCTGAAAGGAGCTCTCTCCATGTAAGCTATTATTAGCATCGATACCTTCGTGTGTCGCTGTGTATGTCACTCAGTGTGCAGTTCTGTGCTCCCACACGAGTGACTCAAAATCTGCAGAATAATTAGTGCGAGATTTTTCTTCCAAATCTGCAGATTTGAGTAGCAGCTAAAATTAGGCTTTTTTTCTGAGGATTTTATTTTAGATGCACTATATATAAATGAAGCTCGCATAGCAAACACTGAGGCTCCAGCCCTGCCATTGGCAGAAACTTCTAGAAAGATGGGAGAGTGGGCTGCTGTCACAAGAATCAGTGATTGACAAGTCTTATGTTTCATCTCGGGTCTGATGAGGGAGAACAAAAAGCCAGTGGTGAGGGAGCTCAGATGAAACTCGGAGAAAGGAAATGATCAGCTAAGAACATGCTTGATGCAGGTAACAGCTTTAGTCAGTGAGTCACATTATTAGGATCCATTATTATGATCACTGGATCTGGGCAAAACATTTTATGAAAATCGTTTTTTTGCTGACAAAAGGCAGATTCGGGTTTAGGGCTGCCGGGGGGGGGGCAATTTGTCCCAGGCCCCCACGAGAATAATATTCTATAGTATTGCAACTTTTTTTATGGAAGGGGGCCCCCAAATTGCTTTGCCCCAGGCCCCCTGAATCCTCTGGGCGGCCCTGTGCAGGTTAATCAAAATGATTTGCAAATTCGGGTTGCATTCGGCAAATAGATTTGGCAAAATTAAAAAAAACAGGGAAAACTTTTCAGAAATGTCAAGATGAAACATTTTGACATTTTGTTTCTGAAAGCTGTTTTGTGTCAGTTTACCTACATTTAATTTAAAAAAACCCATTACATGATATTTAGCTCTCCCAATGAAACAAAACTAAATGATCCCCCATAAATCATCTCAGATAGAACACAACATTTGGTTTGATCTAAAACAATTTTTTTTCAATCTTTTTAGTTCAACCAGTGAACCAAATTATGAGATTCATGGGTATAACATTAGCTGGAAAACAAAACAATAAAGAGACATCTGCCCATCCCATTTCTAGAGTATCTTTCACATGTAATCTACTGTCAGAAGATCCCAGGATTTGTCATTGCTTGACTTGAAGCCAGGAGACTGGGAAGGGTGAGGAAAACCTTTGATGAGGTTTTGTACCCTCTCCCATCTCGGTGTAGCTGAACCATCCCCTTCAAAAGGTGACCGTATTCCCTGCCCCCTAAGAAATACTGCTCCAAGCCAAGATTTTCGAAAGCCGCTAGTGATGTTGAGTGTCCAACTTGAGATACCCGTAAAAGGGCCCAATTTTCAGAGGGTGGGGATGGTGTATTTTCTGAAAGTCAGGCCTTCTTTCTGGCGTCTCACATAGGGCTCCCCAAAACTGATCCCCTCCAAAAAACCAAACAAACCCTGGTCAGTTTTGAAACCTTTGAGCAGAGGTTAATGAATTTGCTTGATTTCAGTTTAGACAAACACCCCAGGAGGTGGGAGTAGGTATCCTTTGCTCTAGGTCATTTTATCATTCGCTATCATTACAGAAAAGCCCCAAAAGGATTCGGCCTGCTGGCAGACTGGGCGCCGATGGCCTTTGCTCTAGAGGCTGCTGATAAATTCCTTAAAAAGCCCAGTTATAAAATCAGCAGCACCATCAGCCATCAATCCCCGTCAGCCATCAGCCGTCATCTCAGTAACAACCAACAAAAGCCCAGCAGGACAAACGTCATGAAGAACGCCAGCCCAAGCTTTCCCACTCTGTTACGGCAAAGGAAAGCGAATAAAGGACAATAAACTCCAGCTGTTTTGCAGAGCGTAGGAGGGAGTCCCAGTGCTGAGTGGACCACAGAGAACATCATACCAGGTTCCTCTTCTCATGCCCACCGGCTTTTGGTTCAGGAGCCTCCACTGATCACAGCCACTGGCAGCATGGTATGGTGTGAAGGTATATAAGGAATACATCTGGGGCCAGAGGCCTGCAGCTGCTGGCTGGCTGCTTAGCCCTGCCCACTGCACCTGAGAATGAGCTGGGACTTAATTAGCTGACCCTTATAAAAGAGGGCAGCAGGAAATGAAAGAGGGGATTGCCAAACCTTCCAACAAGCTGAGGGGCTGTGCTCCCAGTGGACTGCTCTTGGGGCTACCGCAGAAAGGAATTGCACCAGAAACCAAAAGGATGGAAGGGAGACCGTGTGAAGTCCTTTATTGCTGAGCTCGGAGGGAAGAGCCAGGAAATTCTGGTTACTGGCATGAGGGAGAGATTTGGGGAAGCAACTACTTGGCCTGCACAGACTTTTGAGGGAAGAGTCTGCAAGGTTTTGATTTTGTTTGTTGAGAAGGCTTAAAATAAAATGACTAACCCTGCTGGAAACTTCTTCCCTGGATCACTGGAGAGAGCTCAGACAGAATTCATCCAGGGCATGAGCCGCCTCAGCAAGATCAATGCCTGGTCCGGTAGAAGGAGGGCATTGTAGGAACGGCCCCAATCCTTTTATACATGGGGAAATTCTGAGATCTGGTGCTTTGCCTTTGGGATGCACCAGGTTATTCCAAAGAGCAGGTATTGTCAAAAGTGTTCCCTGTGACTGGATTCCTGGGCTTCGTGCTGGAACCTCTGACAACTACTCACTTCAGATGCTGAGGTTTGGATAGTCCAGGGGATGGAGTATTTGGATTTTGGACTGTTTATCTTATCTGCCTTTCACTCCATATTGCTACTTATGTCTGCAGAAAGCCCTTAGTCATGAACCTCAGTGACACGAAAAGCATCAATTTAAAGAGAGGAACAAAGTGTTGGAAAATCATACTGCAATGCTCACTCTTTTGATGACAAGGAACTGGATTGGATAATCTAACAGGCCTTCTCCAATGCTCATCTCCTTGATGAGATTATCTATCTGATCTCTCTATTTCTTGGCAATTAATTGTGTTTTATTCCATTGCCTACCTATCTGAACTCCCTCAAGTGGTGATCACATGAGCTTTCATACCAGGCCCAGGTCTGGTTGGTATCTGGATGGGAGACCCCCAAAGAAAAAAGTAGGATCCATTGTTGATTTGGTAGACACTCACATTCCTCCCTGCAAACCGAATCAAAGTCCTACGAGAGTGGTAGATTCATATATAAGGTCAGAAAGGACATTGTGATCATCTGGTCTGGCCTTGGGGCAGCTCCAGGTGCCACCTTTTGGTTGAGATATAAAACCAATGCCTTGATCACCTGTGGCAATTGAAGATCTGTATCTTTATTTATTTAGCTTTGCTGTCCTTTCTGAATTCCAGCTACTGTACCCATATTTTCTCCACATTAATCCCCCTTGTAGGGTCAATGGGATACAATATTCTTCTTTACTTCCTGGCTTGGACTGTTGTATAGTGTTGCTGTGTGCTGCCAAACAGCTGCTACGCTCCACCCCAGACCAAGTTGCAGGGGTGGGGGAAGTGGTTCCTAAGTGAAGTGCTTTGGGATCCTTCTTCAAAAAAGGTGTAATAGAATAAGAGTAGGCTGAATAATATGCATTAACACCCCCCGGACACAATTTATCGAGGATCAGGCCAAATCAGACATGGAGCGGATCACCTCACTCACTGCAGTTTCTAGTACGGAAGACTGATGCACTGAAAAGAGTGAAAAATAAAATGGATGTATAAAACTGGGAGATCATTATGAAAAGGCGACCAGCAGACCTGTCACAAGTCTCAACCGAGACTCTCAAACACGTTTGAAAAGTGCTCTTTATGTCTCACCGCTCCGCTTTGTCAGACAGTATCTGATGCTAGAGAAAGCAATAAAAGTCTTTATATGAATGCATTAAAATTTAAAAAGCACTGCGGTAACTAGCTGGGTATTTAAAAAGCAAAACAATAACCAGAGCCACTCGGTGCACTCCTCTGCCAGAGAGATACAGCATGGAGCATTACGTGGAGAAAGCAGAGGTTTTGTTTCAAACACAGTCCCCGCTCTTTCAACGTGCGCCACCTCCCTCCCAAAATAAATAAATGTTTTAACAGTGAGAGCAATTAACCACTGGAACAACGTACCAAGGGTCGTGGTGGATTCTCCATCCCTGACAATTTTTAATCAAGATTGGAGGTTATTCTAAAAGATCAGGTCACGGAAGTGTTTTGGGGAAGTTCCCTGGCCTGTTATATACAGGAGGTCAGACTGGATGATCACAACGGTCCCTTCTGGCCTTTGGAATCGATGAGGGGGGAAAATGATTGAACTAATATGTAACCCCTTTGGGGTTTAGAGAGCATAGCCCCTTTAAATTTTTTTCCTAGGGGGGAGTGGGAGAATGAGGGAAAAAAGGAGGGAAACTCCAGGGGGTGGCTCTGGAGAAGGAGGGAGAGAGAGGGGCAGCCCGCAGGCCCTTGCACAGGAAGCAGAGAGAACCTGCCTGAGGAGGACAGGGCCGATCGGGGACAGCCCAGGACAGGAGCCAGGAGGATCCCTGTGCCAGGGAGGAATCGCCCGAGAAGGACAGGCCGGAGCCGGACCCAGTATCACGGCTGCCCAGAGCTGCGTGGGGCTGTGAGTACTGGGGCTGGTGACTCTGCACTGGGAACAAGGAGGGAGGCTGTAGCCAGTTAAGTGGGGAGGGGGTCGCTCTGTGGGGCTTTGCAGAGAGCGGCAGAAGAGGGCACCCGAGGGGTTTGCTGGGGAGAGTTCACTGGTGCCGAAGACGACCAGGAGCCCCCAAGACTCCGCACTGGACTGGAACTTTGCTCAGGACTCCTGAACTCTGTGTGCAGACACACTGCTCAGTGTCTGCCCTTCCAGACTGTGCTCCCTCTGGGCCTGTGGGGCCTTGGCTTGGGTGCAGCCCTGTTTTCCTGCTCCCCCTATATTCCCCCTTGTTGTTTTCTCCTCTCATCCCTCTGTAAATAAATATCTCCCTTTCTTATATCCACTGTGCTTTTCCTGTGGGGGGGTGTGGTCACTCTGGGGCGTTGGAACAGGTGCCCCTGGCGGGGAAGGGATTTCTCCTGCTGCGTTCCTGCGCGCGCCGTCTCTTGGCCAGAGCTGCCTGCAGAGCAGACTCCATCTTGGCCACGAGGGCGCTAAAGTTACAAATGGATGTGAGAAGGGACCAGGAGCCACAGTTATTTCACTGTATAAGGCAGGGGTGGCCAAACTGTGACTCATGGACCATGTGTCTCTTTTACATACATACCTCTCGCCCACCCCCCATTCTCCACCTACCAGACTGGGGACGGGGAGCTTGGGACCTCTGCCTTGCAGCGGGGTGGTGGGGTAGGGGCTTCTGCCCAGTGGAGAGGGGGATTTCAGGGCTGGTCAAAACATTTCCATCAATATGATTTTCAACTAAAAAAATGGCCCTTTTCTCCCTAAACGACACCTTTCACTGACCATATTTTTTTGTTTGAAATTTTCTAGTATTCGACAAAAGCCCCAAACCCAAATGAGTCGATGGGATACGCTGTTTTGTTTTGTTTTGGGGATTTTTTGTTGAAAAGCTATTAGATTCCCATGGAAATATTTGAAAGACAACCCTAAGCTTTTAAAATTTCTTTCTAATCTTTTTGCAGAAAATATGTCTCATTTTCTGACCAGCTGTAATTTAATATTAATTCTTAGTACTGGATCATCAAAGGGCCCCAGTTAGGGGTCTGGGACTCATTTTGAAAGCACCGTATGAAATCTTATTAAAAAGACAGTCCCTGCCTGCTTATAGTCTAGTTTATAAGATGTACTTCTACGAGGTCAGCTCCTGAGTCCATTGACAACCTTCTCCAATGCTGGAAAATGACCACTTATTCTTAACTCTGTGTTTTCCATGGTAGCATTCTCTGAAATGCTTCCAGTTCCATGCGCAGGGCCAGTTAGGCAGAACTGCAGGGTCTCAGTGCATAGAAAAGATGATAGTGTAGGGAGGAAGGGTTTAGACGTATTAGGAATTGGGGAAACTTTTGGGAAAGGGCGAGCCTTAGGAAGGATGACAGGTTTCAGAGTAGCAGCCGTGTTAGTCTGTATCCGCAAAAAGAACAGGAGTACTTGTGGCACCTTAGAGACAAATAAATTTGTTAGTGTCTAAGGTGCCACAAGTACTCCTGTTCTTCTTAGGAAGGATGGACTCCACCTAATCCAAAGTGGAACCAGATGGCTGGCACTTAAAATTAAAAAGGTCATGGAGCAGTTTTTGAACTAAGGGCTGGGGGAAAAGTAACAGGTGCAGAGGAGCATGTGCTTCGGGCAGAGACATCCCTTAGGGAAAGATCTATTAATGGAGATTCTCTATGTCCTAGTAAGGAGGAGAGGATGGAAGATGATAAAATACAAGTAGGATCTGATGTGAAACAGTCAAATGAAAAAGAATTCCATTGAATTACATCATGTAATGGCAGACTGCTAAAAAGTGACAAGTTTTTAAAGTGCTTATATACAAATGCTAGAAGTCTAAATAGTAAGATGGGTGAACTAGAGTGCCTCATATTAAATAAGGATATTGATATAACAAGCATCACAGAAACTTGGAATGAGGATAATCAATGGGACACAGTAATACTAGGGCACAAAATTTATTGGAAGGACAGAACAGATTGTACTGGTGGGGGAGTGGCATCATATGTGAAAGAAAGCGTAGAATCAAATTAAGTAAAAATCTTAAATGAACCAAACTGTACCAAAGAATCACTGTGGATAGTAATTCTAGGCTCGAATAATACGAATATAGCAGCAGGGATATATTACTGAGCACCCGACCAGGATGGTGATAGTGACTGTGAAATGCTCATGGAGATTAGAGAGGCTATAAATATAAAAAAACTCAGTAATAATGGAGGATTTCAATTATCCCCATATTGACTGGGTACATGTCACCTCAGGGCAGGATGCAGAGTTAAAGTTTCTTGACACCTTAAATGACTGTTTCTTGGAGCAGCTAGTCCTGGAACAGCTAGTCCTCCACAAGAGGAGAGGCAATTTAATATGGAGATATACCTATCTCATAGAACTGGAAGGGACCTTGAAAGGTCATTGAGTCCAGTCCCCTGCCTTCACAGCAGGACCAAGTACCATCCCTGACAGATTCTTGCCCCAGATCCCTAAATGGCCCCCTTAAGGATTGACCTCACAACACTGGTTTTACCAGGCCCATGCTCAAACCACTGAGCTATCCTCCCAAAATTATTCATTTAGTACTAAGTGGAGCACAGGATCTGGTCCAAGAGCTGAATATAACTGGATCACTTGGAAATAGTGACCATAATATAATTAAATTGAACATCCCTGTGGTGGGGAAAACTCCGCAGCAGCCCAACACTGTAGCATTTAATTTCAGAAAGGGGAACTACACAAAAATGAGGAGGTTAGTTAAACAGAAACTAAAAGGTACAGGACAAAGAGTGAAATCCCTGCAAGCTGCATGGAAACTTTTTAAAGACACCATAATAGAGGCTCAACTTAACTGTATACCCCAAAGTAAAAAAACATAGTAAGAAAACCAAAAAAGTCCCACCATCGGTAAACAACAAAGCAGTGAGAGGAAAAAAGGCATCCTTTAAAAAGTGGAAATTAAATCCTAGTGAGGAATATAGAAAGGAGCATAAAATCTGGCAAGTGAAGTGTAAAAATATAATTAGGAAGGCCGAAAAAGAATGTGAAGAACAGGTAGCCAACATCTCAAAAAGTAATAGCAACACATTTTTTATGTACATCAGAAACAGGAAGCCTGCTAAACAGCCGGTGGGGCTACTGGATGATCAAGATGCTAAAGGAACACTCAAGTATGATAAGGCCATTGCAGAGAAACTAAATGAACTCTTTGCATTGGTCTTCACGGCTGAGGATGGGAGGGAGATTCCCAAACCTGAGACATTTTTTTTAGGTGACAAATCTGAGGAACTGTACTAGATTGAGGTGTCATTAGAGGAGGTTTTGGAACAAATTGATAAACTAAACAGTAATAAGTCACCAGTACCAGATGATATTCACCCAAGAGTTCTGAAGGAACTCAAATGTGAAATTGCAGAACTACTAACTGTAGTCTGCAACCTATCGTTTAAATCAGCTTCTGTACCAAATGACTGGAGGATAGCTAATGTGACGCCAATTTTTAAAAAGGGCTCCAGAGGTGATCCTGGCAATTACAGGCCTGTAAGCCTGACTTCAGTACTAAGCAAACTGGTTGAAACTATAATAAAGAACAATATTGTCAGACATATAGATGAACATAATTGTTGACGAAGAGTCAACGTGGTTTTTTTAAATGGAAATCATGCTTCACCAATCTACTAGAATTCTTTGAGGGGGTCAACAAGCACGTGGACAAGGGGGATCCAGTGGATATAGTGTACGTAGATTTTCAGAAAGCCTTTGACAAGGTCCCTCACCAAAGGGTCTTAAGCAAAGTAAGCTGTCATGGGATAAGAGGGAAGGTCCTCTCATGGACTGATAACTGGTTAAAAGATAGGAAACAAAGGGCAGGAATAAATGGTCAGCTTTCAGAATGAAGAGAGGTAAATAGTGTCCCCTAGGAGTCTGTACTGGGACCAGTGCTATTCAACAGATCTCTCAAAACTGGGCGACTGGTCAAGAAAATGACAGATATCAGAGGGGTAGCCATGTTAGTCTGGATCTGTAAAAGCAGCAAAGAGTCCTGTGGCACCTTATAGACTTTCGTGGGTGAATACCCACTTGACATGCATCTGACGAAGTGGGTGTTCACCCACAAAAGCTCATGCTCCAGTATGTCTGTTAGTCTATAAGGTGCCACAGGACTCTTTGCTGCTTTTACAAAATGACAGATTAAATTCAGTATTGATAAATGCAAAGTAATGCACATTGGAAAACATAATCCCAACTATACATACATAACGATGGGATCTAAATTAGCTGTTACCACTCAAGAAAGAAATCATGGAGTCATTGTGGATAGTTCTCTGAAAACATCCACTCAATGGGCAGTGGCAGTCAAAAAAGCAAACACAATGTTGGGAATCATTAAGAAAGGGATTTATATAAGAGCAATAAGATATTCTCCGTCTTATTCTCTATCCCTTTTTTAATGATTCCTAATATCCTGTTTGCTTTTTTGACCGCCTCTGCACACTGCCTGGATGTCTTCAGAGAACTATCCACGATGACTCCAAGATCTCTTTCCTGATTAGTTGTAGCTAAATTAGCCTCAATCATATTGTATGTATAGTTGGGGTTATTTTTTCTAATGTGCATTACTTTACATTTATCCACATTACATTTCATTTGCCATTTTGTTGCCCAATCACTTAGTTTTGTGAGATCTTTTTGAAGTTCTTCAGAGTCTGCTTTGGTCTTAACTATCTTGAGCAGTTTAGTATCGTCTGCAAACTTTGCCACCACACTATTTACCCTTTCTCCAGATCATTTATGAATAAGTTGAATAGAATTGGTCCTAGGACTGACCCTTGGAGAACATCACTAGTTACCCCTCTCCATTCTGAAAGTTTACCATTTATTCCTACTCTTTGTTCCCTATCTTTTAACCAGTTCTCAATCCATGAAAGGCTCTTCCCTCTTGTCCCATGACAATTTAATTTACGTAAGAGCCTTTGGTGAGGGACCTTGTCAAAGGCTTTCTGGAAATCTAAGTACACTATGCCCACTGGATCCCCGTTGTCCACTAATAGATTAGTAAGACATGATTTCTCTTTACAGAAACCATATTGACTTTTGCCCAGCAATTTATGTTCTTCTATGTGTCTGACAATTTTATTCTTTACTATTGTTTCAACTAATTTGCCCAGTACTGATGTTAGACTTACTGGTCTGTAATTGCCGCGATCACCTCTACAGCCCTTTTTAAATATTGGCATTACCTTACCTATTTTCCAGTCATTGGGTACAGTAGCTGATTTAAAGGACAGGTTAATAGTTCCGCAATTTCACATTTGAGTTCTTTCAGAACTCTTGGGTGAATACCATCTGGTCCTGGTGACTTGTTACTGTTAAGTTTATGCATGTTTATTAAGTTTATTTAAGTTTATTGCATGCTCGAGCAATGTTTTTATACACCTCCCTAGTCATCTGTCCAAGTTTCCACTTCTTGTAAGCTTCCTTTTTATGTTTAAACTCACCGAAGATTTCTCTTTTAAGCCAGGCTGGTCACCTGCCATATTTGTTATTCTTTCTGCACATCGGGGTGGTTTTTCCTTTGCCCTCAATAAAGCTTTTTTTAAATACAGCCAGCTCTCATGGACTCCTTTCCCCCTCATATTAATCTGCTAGGGGATCCTGCCCATCAGTTCCCTGAGGGAGTCAAAGTCTGCTTTTCTGAAGTCCAGGGTCTATATTCTGCTGCTTTCCTTTTTTCTTTTTGTCAGGATGCTAAACTCAATCATCTCATGGTCACTGCTGCCCAGGTTGCCACCCACTTCTACTTCCCCTACCAATTCTTCCCTGTTTGTAAGCAGCAGGTCAAGAGGAGCACAGCCTTTAGTCAGTTTCTCCAGCACTTGCACCAGGAAGTTGTCCCTAGCACTCTCCAAAAACTTCCTGGATTGTCTGTGCACCGCTGTATTGCTCTCCCAGCAGATATCAGGGTGATTCAAGTCCCCCATGAGAATCAGGGCCTGTGATCTGGAAACTTCTGTTAGTTGTCTGAAGAAAGTCTCGTCTACTTCATCCTCCTGGTCTGGTGGTCTGTAGCAGACACCCACATCACTCTTGTTGCTCTCACTTCTAAACTTAATCCAAAGACTTTCAACAGGCTTTTCTCCAGTTTCATATTGGAGCTCTGAGCCATCATACTGCTCTCTTATATACAGTGCAACTCCTCCATCTTTTCTCCCCCACCTGTCCTTCCTGAATGGTTTACACTCATCCATGACAGTGCTCCAGGCATGTGAGTTATCCCACCAAGTCTCTGTTATTCCAATCACATCATAGTTCCTTGACTGTGCCAGGACTTACAGTTCTTCCTGTTTGTTTCCCAGGCTTCTTGCATTTGTGTATAGGCATCTAAGACAACTAGCTGATTGCCCTACTTTCTCAGTATGAATCAGGAGGCCTCCCCTGTTGCACCTTCCTCCTTGTGTTTCCTCCTGGTATCCCACTTCCCCACTTACCTCCGGGCTTAGGTCACCATCCCCCGGCAAACCTAGTTTAAAGCCCTCCTCACTAGGTTAGCAAGCCTGCCTGCAAAGATGTTCTTCCCTCTGTCCGTTAGGTGAATCCCATCTCTTCCTAGCAATCCTTCTTCCTGGAACAACAGCCCATGGTCGAAGAATCCAAAGCCCTCTCTGCGACACCACCTGCGTAACCACACATTTACCCCCACAATTCGATGGTCCCTACCTGGGCCTTTTCCTTCAACAGGGAGGATGGACGAGAATACGACTTGCGCCTTAAACTCCTTTATCCTTCTTCCCAGAGCCACGTAGTCTGCAGTGACCCACTCAAGGTCATTCTTGGCAGTATCATTGGTGCCCACGTGGAGAAGTAGGAAGGGGTAGTGGTCCGAGGGCTTGATCGCTCTCGGCAGACACTCTGTCACATCCTGAATTTCTAGCTCTAGGCAAACAGCACACTTCTCGAGTTTCCTGGTCTGGATGGCAGATGGATGACTCCATCCCCCTTAGGAGGGAGTGCCTGACCACCACCACCCATCTCCTCCACTTGGGAGTGGTGGTCGTGCCATCCCTAGGACAATGCACCCCATACCTTCCAGTCGATGGGGTCTCCTTCTGATCCCTTCCTTCTCATGACTCTTCCAATAATAAGGAATAAGGAAGTGTTATTTACTTCTTCTCATAACACAAGAACGAGGGGTCACCAAATGAAATGAATAGGAAGTAGGTTTAAAACAAACAAAAGGAAATATTTCTTCACACATTGCACAGTCAACCTGTGGAACTCTTTGCCAGAGGATGATGTGAAGGCCAAGACTATAACAGGGTTCAAAAACGAACTAGATACATTCATGGAGGATAAGTCCATCAGTGGCTATTAGCCAGGATGGGCAGGGATGGTGTCCCTAGCCTCTGCTTGCCAGAGGCTGGGAATGAGTGACAGGGAATGGATCACTTGATGATAACCTGTTCTGTTCATTCCCTCTAGGGTACCTGGTATTGGCCCCTGTCGGAAAACAGGGTACTGGGCTAGATTGACCTTTGGTACTGCCCCAGTGTGGCCTTTGTTATTTTCTTATGTTCTCTTTCTTGGCCAGTTTCCGATCCAGGAGACTCTCGCCCCAGGATCATTAATGGCCTCTCGTGGATTTTGTCAAAAGATTTTTGAAGTCCACATAAATAGGATTGAAGCACTGGAGCATGGATGGAGAGCAGGCTGTCCTTTGAATGTTCTGGAGGCTGGCACCTGGATTCTACCTAGCTGAGTCTGGAGAGCAGGGGCATCACAGATTAGTGCTCCAGTATGCTGAGTACTGTTATTATCATACACGTCATGTTAGCTTGCACTCAAAATAAAACATAGTTGCGTTAAAGGAACCCAGGACCATCACAGAAAGGAAAAGAATGCTCATTCTCTGCTGACACTTCAGATTAAGATGGTCTCATGTGCTGCTCAGTGACCATCTGCTGATTATTTTTTCGCTTTCAGTTTGATAAATGCGATTCATGGGTCTCTCAAAACAGAGCTTCCCATAGGCAGAAATGTGGAAGTATTTGCAAGCCTAATGAAAAGAGGCTCCTTCCAAAATAGCAAAGGATGGCTTGTCTAGTGAATAGAGCAGTGGCTAAACACTTAGGAAACCTGAGTTCAAGTCCCACCTCTGTCATAGATTCCCTATGTATCTGTGGGCAAGCTGCTTAATACCCTGTGCATCAGTTTTCCTGTCTGTAGACTGGGGCTAACACTTCCCTACCTCACAGAGGTGTTGCGTGGGTGAAATCCAGTAACAAGGTGCTCAGACACTATGGAGATGAAGTCCATGTAAATACTTAAATAGGTGGAACAGGCTGTGTGGAACCTATTGTAGGTGAGAAGGGTAGTAGATTTCATAGAACCATAGGGTTAGAAGGGACTGCATGGTCATCTAGCCTCCTGCCATGATGGAGGAGTTATTGGTTTTCTAAAGTGAATTCACTGGTGGTGAAAGGAGCTAGCTTAATATCTATTGAGTGGGAACTCCTCTGTTTACACCCAGGATGGGTACAGTACTAGCAGCAGCAGGGTGAGCTCCCCACCACCATTGCCTCAACCATGCCCGGAAGGGACTATTTCTAGGGGTGAGATGGGCGGATCAGTCGCCCTGGCCTATCCAGCCTCTCTGCTGGGACTACCAACAATGGGAGCCAATTAGTGCCAGGCGTGGGAGGGGTTCTTGGTGATGCAATCACCTGTCTAGTGGAAACGGGAGCAAAATCTCAGCTTTCAGTCTAGATACAGGGTCAAACACTTTCAAAGTCTGTGGGAGTTTGTGTGACTGCTTCCCTTCTGGCCAACCCAGTGGGGACTGATCCGCCTACCTCCAGCATTCAAAGCATGAGCTAAACTGCCAGCACATCCTCTTGGAGGATGCAAGAGACTTGTAGCCCGTGCAGATCTGCATAGAGTGGGACCTGTAACACATACTCACCAGTAGGTTACAGCTAGACCTGGGGTTGTGGTTTGGGGCCACCCACTCTACCATCACCTCCTGAACATGGTTACAATGCCTCTCAAATTCAGCCCCCTTGGAATAGCAGGGAACTATCCAACTGGCACACAGCAAGTAGGGAGGAGATTTTGGCCAAGGATATCAGCCCAAACTCCTTGTCTTGTGACAAGTTCTAAGGGGTTTTTTTTTAGAACCTCTGAAAGGCATCCTATAGTCAGCTGCATGGTGGTTCTCTATTTATAGCTCTTTTCTATGCTAGTGCTCAGTTCAGAACAATTTAAATTGACTCTGGTGGGACTTGAACCCATGATCTCTTTCAGTCTCAAGCCCTCATTCAGCCAAGACTTAAATGCCATTGATATTGTGAGACTTAAGCACATGATTAAGTGCTTTGCTGAATCAGGTTCTTGCAGATCAGTTCTCTAAGCATGGAGACATGCAGCGGTGTAGTGGACCCTAGTTTCTATTATGGGTTGTGTACAGGTGTGAATAACACAAAAGAAGAAGTTCACCAGTGATTTCTTGTTAGCCTCTGTTTTAGCTGATCTCATTTTTAACTAAATAACTTTTGCTGCATGATATGCAGTTGCAGGCTAGAAGTTTGCCAACAGCATGCACCAAGCTTCAGCTGGCAAATCAATCTTGAGCTGAATTATACTATTAAATGGAAATCACTTATATTTTCCCCCTTAAACTGTCTTATTTAGTTTGCAATTTTCAGATTATACTGTTAGCAGCTTTTATTGCTCATTTTTGTTGTTCTAAAACCAAGGAGTTAAAAGCATCTGCTGCTTAGATTTCATAAGCAAATCCATCACAAGATAAAGTAAAGGAAAAACAGGAAAAAAAAAAAGAGAGAGAAAACAAGATCAGCTTTTGGCTAGGAGTTGTGCAGTGGTGGATTTCAGTTAGATGAGAAAGTTTGCTGGGCTCATTGAGGAATGCTACTGCAAACACATCTCTTGGGAAAAATAAAATTATTTGCACTTTTCTAGAGCTTTTCAGCCATCACTTTCTGAAGGTAAGTACAATTCTCCCCATATTACAGATTAGGGAAACTGAGCCTAGCGTTATTGTTAATGATGATGATGCTAAGGAATAATAATCATCCTCAGTAGTGTATTAGACATGTTGCAGACAAACAGGAGACCAAGTTCCCTGCCCGGAAGGATTTACAATCTCCAAAGACAACAAATAATAAGGAACGGAACATAAGAACATCCATACTGGGTCAGAACAATGGTCCATCTAGCCCAGGATCCTGTTTTCCGACAGTGGCCAATGCCAGGTGCTTCAAAGGAAATGAACAGAACAGGGCAATCAAGTGATCCATCCTGTCGTCGAGTCCCAGCACTGGCAGTTGGAGGTTTAGAAAACCTGCGAGCATGGGGTTGCACCCAGGGCTGCCCAGAGGATTCAGGGGGCCTGGGGTCTTCGGAGGCGGGGGGCCCCCGCTTCTGCGGTAATTCGGCGGCGGGGGGGTCCTTCTGCTCCGGGACCCGCCGCCGAATTACCGCCGAAGCGGGACCCCCCCGCCGCCGAAGACCTGGAGCGGAAGAAGCTCGGGGGGTCCAGGCCCCATGAGAGTTTTCTGGGGTCCCCGGAGCGAGTGAAGGACCCCGCTTCACTCTCATGGGGGCCCCTGTGGTGCCCGGGGCCTGGGGCAAATTGCCCCACTTGCCCCCCCACTCTGTGCGGCCCTGGTTGCACCAACAGACATTGAGAGAATAGACAAGGAGCTGTTGCACATGTCTTCTTTTCTTCCATGATGATCATGATCACAATCAATTTTGCTCACTTACAGACACTCCCAGGAGGACTAAGGGACCACACATCCCTTGGGAGAAGCACCTTTTGAGAAGGGGCTCGAGAGGGTGGAGGCCTGGCAGTTAGGACGAGGGAGATGGTTCAGGAAGTAGGAGCTGCCTGGCAGAAGGCACGGAGATGAAAGCGGCATGGGGACATGAAGGCTGTGCCCACAGCAGGCATTTACTGCCTCAGATGTCCTGCTATTGCAACTCACAACTGGTTCAACTCCATCAGTGCATTAACACAAGAGTCGCTGCAACACCTCTGCCTCTTCTTGGGTTGTGTGCAATGAGGGACTGAACCTGGGTATCCTGACACATGCGCCTCTACTACCTGAGCTGAGAGAGTCAGCTCTATTAGACCAGCCGGTTGCAGACTCGTTAACCTGTATTTGTGGCCCAGCGACAGGGAATAGGCAGGAGATAAATTGGGCCAGGCCTTGAAGCCAATCGTTCAGATGGAGTCAGTCAAAGCTTATTTAGGATCTAGACTTCAGGGATCTGCCTGGGCAACCTTAAAGGAGTTTATAACTGGAGGGAGGGAGAGGAGCTTTGCCAGTTTAATTTTTTCAACCAAGAAAATTATAAACCAGAAAGCCAGGCTCCTTTTGCTCAGTTGCTCGCCTACACATGCCGTTAAATAATCGGATGTGCCGGGCTAAGCAAACTGCGTCCGAGTGAAGGAAAAATGTGCTTCTGGCTTTGGAGAGCATGGCCAAACAGCAAAAGCACTGCTGTGTGTCTGTCTAGTTCTCATCTGCAGATCCATCTAAATCAGGGTTTCTCAAACAGGGGTCGCCACTTCTGTAGGGAAAGCCCCTGGCGGGCTGGGCCGGTGTGTTTACCTGCCCCATCCGCAGGTCCGGCCGATCGCAGCTCCCACTGGCTGCGGATCGCTGCTCCGGGCCAATGGGAGCTGTGGAAGCGGCGCAGGCTGAGGGACTTACTGGCTGCCGCTTCCAGCAACTCCCATTGGCCTGGAGCAGCAATACGCGGCCAATGGGAGCCGCAATTGGCCGGACCTGTGGACGGGGCAGGTAAACACACCGGCCCGGCCTGCCAGGGGCTTTCCCTACAGAAGCGGCGACCCCTGTTTGAGAAACCCTGATCTAAATGGGTTGTGCCTGTGCCTTCTTAGATCTAGAAGCACTTAAACTATAATGCCCAGTACTCGTGCCAGTTTTTTTGGGGGGAGGGGGGCAGGGTCAGTTCCAAAAACGTGGCACTGAACCGAGAGAAGGAGTTAGAAGGGCTCTCTGAACAAGCTCAGCTGGACCACTTTGGCTTCCATCCCAAATGGGGAAAAATACAGTACAGGTGGGATGGGTTCAGCTGGACCTGAGCTAAAAACCATATTCATCTTAGGCCTTGCAACTAGCTGGTACGACCCATGCCTGGAAAACATCTAGGAACCAATGCTGTGTCTGTAGATTCAAGGAGCGTCTCCAGGGGGAAGATCCTCAGCTGGTCTGAATTCTCATAGCTCCATTGACTTCAAAAGTTATGACAATGTACACCAGCTAAGGACCTGCCCCAAGATGTACCCAGCCAATGGTTAGATGCAGTGCCTAGCGCAGGCAGCCCTGAAAGCATAACATCCCAACATCTAATCCATCCTATGGAGCAGTTCATCCATCCTAAGGACCAGCTGAACCCAGATACATCAGTGAATCAGCCAGATTCAGTTTGGACGCAATCTCAGAGAGAGGGCAACACCCCAGCATTCAGTGGTGCATGACTGAGCCCCCTTAAATATGGATAATTAAAAAGTGAATTGTATAGATGGCCCCCTCATGGTAAGATCTGCCATGTATTTATGGATCCACCTTCACAGCAGCCTCTAAGATAGGGAAGTACTATCTGCATTTAACAGGAAGAACTGAAGCACAGAGAGATGAAGTGACTTGTTCATGGTCACCCAGAGCATCTTGAGTAGAGCTGGAGCAGAACCCAGAAGTCCCAAGCCCTACCTCAGTTCTTTGACCACAAGGGCATCCATCCTCACTAAGAACCAACAAGACCTTTGTTATATGTTAACTACAATTAGCTACTAATTTGGGTGTGGCAGGGTGAAATTGAAACAAAGACAAAGTCTAGGAACTTTTTCAATAAAAGAAAACTGCTGATTCACATGTTTTTAAAAGTGGAAACACAGTTTAATCATTTTTTTTGCAGGAATGGGGGTATCATTAGTGAGCCGGTGAGCGTGTAACTACATGCATTTATTATGCAAGCAGCTATGAAAATGATTGTCTTCAGCACAAAATGATTGCATGTCGTTAACAAGCAGAAATCCCAGGGTGAGACCCCAGTGGGGCATTCACATGGGAAAACATGATTGGATAAAATATTGTGAGGCCATGAAATCCCAATTTGCCAGTTTTTCTGATGCAGTCCAGCTCTCACTTGGCCCCCTTCACCGTGCCTTCAGAAGCTATGGAACTGGGAAGATCAGGTACCACGTAAGTCCTTGGAACAACCTCTCCTATACAGAGGGAGGCTATCTTTGAGCAGAATTAAAAACCGCAGCAAAGGCCGTCACATTAGTGCTAATGTCCCCTTGTGCAATCGCCAGTTAATGCTAGCCTTTTTCAGCATTTTAAAATGGATCCAGCGCTGGTGAAGGGAGCTCGACTGATGGCCCAGGAGTCTGAATTCTCTCTGTCGAGTCCCAGAACAGGCAGAAGCATCTCTTGCAGCTCTGCCAACGTGCCTCAACATGAACGAAGAGGGATTAAATCTAGGAAGGAGAGGGAGTTTGGTCTCCTTGCCCTCTCTACCGTCACAGCTACTAAGGGAGGCAACTTGGGTTAATAGTGAAGGGGAAGGTGCAGTTTTTGTAACACAGACAGATGCCCAATAGGGTCCATACTGAGACCTATTCACACAGCCCCCACCTGTGATGTTAGTGGCTCATCACTACCAACCTGGGCAGATTCAAGCAGGTAAAACAAAAGTTTTGCAGATTTTAATACTGTAAAATAAATCCGTAGCCAATTGGGAACTTCACAGCTGTCACTGTGAGAAACCAAGGGTGGCTGTGGTGATGGAACTTAGAATCTCCAGTTCCGAAAGCACAGGCCCCTGCTTTCTGAGCGAATGGGAAATCGCCTTTGGCTCGCAGCAGTATAGGAACAATGGCACATAGCTGAAGAACTGCTGGCCCTTGCAGAGGTTAGTGGTACACATGCACACTAGCCAGTTAATTACAACGTGAACACAAATGTTTTTCATAGGTTTTGTTAGAAATTTCACACTCCCCTGCTCTATTGGAAACCCAAAGACAACAGTACAGAGCTGCTAGTGGGTAAGAACCCAAATAATATGAAAATATGGGGCGGGGGGTTCAGTTTCTATTTAAAACATAACGGGCCAGATCCAAAGTTAGTGTCAAATCAGCATCGCTTCATTAAAGTCAAGAGTTAAATCAGCGGAGACATTTTTATGTCCAATATGTCCCTTTAGACTTCGTATTTCAACCACCTCGCATGCTTTCTGCTCCCCTTGCTCAGCTTTTAGAAGTAAGAACTTTATGGCCTTAGAATCTGCAGTCGGAAAGTGTCATGGGAACAGGAAAACTCATACCACGGGCCAGATTTTCTTAGCAGAGAGGGTGCAGCTGAGCCCTTGAAAATCTGCTCAGCAGATAACCAGAGATGCCCCATCCTTTATTAAGGCCGCCAGACAACATTGCCTGCTCCTGTCTAGGATGTGGAGGCCCGAAAAGCCTCTTGAATTGAACGTGGCTACACCGAAAGGGCCTAGAAGCTGATTGCACTTGCCCCCCTGCCAATAGTGTTGTTGTCGGATGGTAGTTTTGCGGTAGTCCCTGGCCGTAGCGTAGTGCTGGGAGAAAGTTTGCTGGTGCAAAGAGCCTTCCTCCCTTGCCCTGCTTACATGCCCAGCACAGAGCCACAGATAATTGCAATCTGGTGGGGCACGTGGGGACGGTGCCCTCCCTGTGCCTGTGGGGATCCTGTCACCCCCAAGAGGGTGAGGAGAACTTCCATTCCCTGCACTGGGCTATTGGCTGGCTGAGCCCACTAACCCACAGGATGGTGCTTTCTATCTCTAGCTGTGGCTTTGGGCCGTACAAGGGCGCTTGGTTCAAGTCTAAGGTCCTACAATGCCTCTCACCTAATTAGCAGTGCAGGTGGCCCTCTGGGGGAAATGAGGCTCGTCCCTGTGATAGAGGCAAACGTCCCAGGGCCTGATTCAGATCTCACACCAGAGTAAATAAACAGTACCACCACTGGAGTCACTCCCTTGTGTATGATGGTGCCTCAGACTTTGGGATAAATCCAGGACTAACTTACTAGCATTAGGAAGAAACTTCCCACCTAGGCATGTTTCTGGGGGTGTCTTTGCCAGCCGGTGTCTTCTTTTGGCTGAGTAATGTGACTGCAACGCTGCCTTGGTTTCCCCCACCCTGCCAACAGTCACTTGCCCCTATGCTGTCTCATGGTTCTCCAGCCCTCTGGCTAAGTTGCTCATCATCTCTCCCGTTCTAGGGCAATAAAGAATCGGATAGCTCAGGAGTCCAATGAGCCTAGTGAAGGCTTAGTAATCCCAGGCCCCCATGGTGTCATGACCCCTCTTCTCCAAGAGGGTTTACTGTCCCCTTTGCTGGGGATGGGAGGAAAACCCAGGCCCATCCACTCCTCTAGGTTCCAGCCCAGGGATCCTGCATTAAGCAACTGGACCAATTCCTTGCAATCACTAGCTGCTTCCAGGGGCGGCTCTAGGTATTTTGCTGCCCCAAGCACGGCAGGCAGGCTGCCTTCGGCGGCTTGCCTGCGGGAGGTCCCCGGTCCCATGGATTCAGCGGCACGCCTGTGGGAGGTCCGTCGAAGCCGCGGGACCAGCGGACCCTCCACAGGCATGCTGCCGAAGGCAACTTGCCTGCCGCCCTCGCGGCGACCGGCAGAGCGCCCCCTGTGGCTTGCCACCCCAGGCAGCGCTTGGCGTGGTGGTGCCTGGAGCCGCCCCTGGCTGCTTCATACTTCACCTCTCTTATAGGCCTTTTCTAGACTCATGTTTTCTGTCTCTCTCTCTCTGGAAGTTCCCTGGCATTTCCCTGCCAGACTGCTGCTGAAGAAGTCTCTCAGCAGTCCATCTGGCACCCACCCTCCTCTGCACTGCAGCCTTCTTGTTCCTCAGCTGCTGCTGGCCCAGCAGTTAGCTGCAGGTGAGGAGACCGCTAGCCTTAGGGCTGTGGTAGAATGCAGTCTGTGCACTCCACGAAAACATGTTATTGCATAATTAACCTTTACGAGGTTTCACAGCTTCCAACAAAGCACCGGACACTGACCAGTGAATGAAGGTTGGCCTAGAACAGAGGTGGGCAAACTACGACCTGCGGGCCACATCCGGCCTGCGGGACCCTCCTGCCTGGCCCCTGAGCCAGGGTCCCAGGGGGCAGGAAGTGGGAGGGGTCGGATAGGGCACAGCCTTCCCTACTCGGCCCTCCATACAGTTGCGCAACCCCAATGTGGCCCTCGGGCCAAAAAGTTTGCCCACCCCTGGCCTAGAATGACCTTTGAGCTGATCCAACATGGCAGTTGCTGTGTTTCTATGTATAGGGATCTTTGTGCATATCTGTATCCTTGTCCATCTTGTGCCATTGGGCTTGAATCCTTTTGTTCCTGCATGCATTCCGGTGCCCGCAGCCTTATGTGTATGCATGGGTTTGAGCTCTCATGCATGAGTGTGCACATATTCATGCATGTTTACATGGGCCTGTACATTCCTGCATGGAGAGGTTCAGACTGAGAAACATTGAAGACAAGTGGCAATAGAACAGTCTGCTGAATTGTCTTGCATGTATTTGCATTCACTTTGTAGTCGGGCTCTATATGATTCTAGCTGTGTGTTTTTTCCCCCAAGGGAGTTTATGTTATGGCTGAAAGTAATAAGATGATTTTCACTAACCCATAAATCTGCTGCCGGCTTGCTGCCTCTCCTGCTGAGACAGGACACGGGCACTTGTTTGTCTGAGCTACTGCTCTGAACAATGTCAAGTTTCTCCCTACCAGAACAGTAGACAAACAAAGTGCCTTCTGAAAGCACTTCTCTTGTTTAACACGGGCCAAAGGTTTTAGCTGATTTAGGACATTGATTATGCAGAGCATGGGGAATTTTTGTAGCTTCCTTTTTACATCCACTGTTGCTTTTTTCCTTGCCACCCTACAGTTCCCTCTCTGTACCCTATAAAGTCTACGAAAGCCCAGGAAACTTCCTTTAGGAACAGCTTTCCAGCAGTCCTAAAAACCAGCATGTTCTGTTTTGATCCACTGAATGGCTATTTCACACACCTCTCAGACATTGAACCATGATGACGCAGGGTCAGTGCTTTTCCAGCGCTGGACTATTTGGCAATTAGATCCATGCTCCATATATCTGTGCATCTTGGATCAAGTTAGCTGAGATAATACAAAGGTGACACTGCTTGGGGAGACCAGCTAGAGAATATGGTAAGGTTGATGTGTGTCCCTATGATGGAATGGATATGCCTGTAGGCTTTTTGGTTATGTGTTTGTATATTGCCCAGGTGCTACTGTAATACATATGCAATTAATTAATATAATAATAATAATTAATACTCTTTGCCAATGCAGCTTGGAACAACTGGGTTCCCAAGCTCCCACTACTATGATTGATGTTCTGGATTTGTCAGTGATCTGGAAAAGGAAGTGAGCAATGAGATGGCAAAATTTGCAACTGACACAAAATTATTTAGGTTAGTCAACTCTAGAGAAGACTGGATAGTGTGATCCAGCTTCTAGTGGGGCACTTAGTCTGAGGGCTCTCCTTCCTGGACCCAACTGTCCCCCCCGATTGGTTCAGAACACATTTCATTGTGAGCTCACCAGGCAATCTCTGCTACCTGGACCACAGGCGGTGCAGAGACCACAGGGTGAGCACCGCATTTGAAAATCTGCAGCCTGTGGCCTGTTACAGATTTACGTTTGATACAGCACCTTCCATCTCAAAGTGTCTCCAAGCACTTTACAGACCACATCCAGGGATCATTTTATTTCCTATGGCGATGTTAAAAACGATCTAGAAAAAATACTTCCCATTTTTTGCCCACCTTGTAGTCCTAAACAATAGGTTTTCCACTACATCCCCAGAGAGACTATTCTACAGTTAGATCAGGGAGTGTTCTGCACACAGTTCCTCCCATTACACCTTCCTACCCCTGTCCACACTTCTGACAGCTGTTGATAGGGATCGTGTCACCCTTAGCCCTGGCTTAGCCAAGAATTAACCTTTGAAAATTTTCCCTCAGGACTTTTGTTCCCTCCGGCCCCAGTGCTCACATTTCTCCCTGCAACATCCAGTGAGGAGAGGGCACCACAAGCCACCCAGACCAGGAAAGGGAAGCACCACCGGCAGGGACTGGGTTTGGGAGGGAGTCCTCCTGGCTGAACACAGGACCAGCAGGCTGGAGGCTGCAGTCTAGGAAGCTGTGATAGCAAGTTGGGTAGCAAACAGCTTGGGAGCTGGGGCTGGAGGGCCTAGGAGCTGGAAGGAGACACACCCTGCTGCTGGCAGTGAGCAGACGTAGCTGCAGCAGGAGGACACAGACAAATGGGACTCTGATACCCTCCTGCCCTTAGACTGCCCCAAAGCCTGGCCTGGGAACTGTTGCTGTTTGGTTCTTCATGTTGCAACTGAAAGCAGTCACACCAAGGCAGCTGCACCTTTCATCGGTTGCAGCCCTAGCTAAAGAAACCTCTGTTATTTCCTGGGAATCTGTATGGGACCCTAATAAGGGGTATGCCCCAGGAGACCCCAGCATTTGCAGTGCCCGCAGCGCCTGCCTCTCAGCAAGCATCCAGGGGACTGGTGTTTCACAGCACCACCTGCGGGGGGTGGTGGTGGTTACATTTTTAGTGGATGGCATTTTCCACCCCAAGATGAATCTCAATTTGTTATTTCCTGCCTTGTGTTATTTCTCAGTCCTGAGTGGTGGTGCAATCCTCCCAGATTTGCTACTGAGCATGTCTTGTGTCCACCAAGGTACACTCGCTCTCCTCTTCCACATCGGTAGCGGGGATGTTAAACGAGACCAGACCTGACACTGATCCTACTCCAACCCAGGATTCCTAGATGAGCTGGTATTAATTAATATTGTAAGTGGCACTTACTGGCTACTCTGCACACCACTGTTCACTATTTGATGAAGAAGTTTGACCCACAGCTGAGGCACTGGTCAGGGACTCAGGAGATCTGGGTTTCATTCCCTTCTCTCCCGCTGATTTTCTACATGAGCTTGGACAAGTCCCTTCAATTCCCTGAGTTTATGTCAGACTGGGATTAACAGTAATTCCCAATCTTGCAGGTGCGTTGTGGGGATAGAATCATAGAATCAAAGAAGAATAGAGTTGGAAGAGACCTCGGGAGGTCATCTAGTCCAACCCCCTGCTCAAAGCAGGACCAACCCCAACTAAATCATCCCAGCCAGAGCTTTGTCAATCCGGGCCTTAAAATCCTCTAAGGATGGAGATTCCACCACCTCCCTAGGGAACCCATTCAAGGGCTTCACCACCCTCCTAGTGAAATAGTTTTTCCTAATAGACAATCTAGACCTCCCCCACTGCAACTTGAGACCATTTGACAGAGTAAGAAGCTTCTTTGACAGGGTAACAAGCCTTGTGGATGGGGGAAAGTGGTAGACGTGGTATATCTTGACTTTAGTAAGGCTTTTGATACTGTCTTGCGTGACCTTCTCATAAACAAACTAGGGAAATGCAACTAGGAATTTGGAAGGAAGGAACTTTGGAAGGAACAATTAGTTGCACACATACAAAATGGGAAGTGACTGTGGAAGGAGTACTACGGAAGGGATCTGGGGATCATAGTGGATCACATGCTAAATATGAATCAACAGTGTAAGAACCGTTGCAAAAAAAGTAAACATCATTCTGGGATGTATTAGCAGGAGTGTTGCAAGCAAGACACGAGAAGTAATTCTTTTGCTTTACTCCACGCTGATTAGGCCTCAACTGGAGTATTGTGTCCAGTTCTGGGTGCCACATTTCAGGAAAGATGTGGACAAATTGGAGAAAGTCCAGAGAAGAGCAACAAAAATGATTAAAGGTCTAGAAAACATGACCTATGAGAGAAAATAGAAAAAATTGGGTTTGTTTAGTCTGGAGAAGAGATGACTGAGAGGGGACATGATAACAGTTTTCAAGTACATAAAAGGTTGTTACAAGGAGGAGGGAGAAAAATTGTTCTTCTTAGCCTCTAAGGATAGGACAAGAAGCAATGGGCTTAAATTGCAGCAAGGGAGATATAGGTTGGACATTAGGAAAAAATTCCTATCAGAGTGGTTAAGCACTGGAATAAATTGTCTAGGGAGGTTGTGGAATCTCCATAATTTGGGATTTTTAAGAGCAGGTTAGACAAACACCTGTCGGGGATGGTCTAGATAATACTTAGTCCTGCCTTGAGTGCAGGGGACTGGACTAGATGACCTCTTGAGGTCCCTTCCAGTTCTATGATTCTATGATTGCTCCTTGTTCTGTCATCTGCCACCACTGAGAACAGCTGAGCTCCATCTTCTTTGGAACCTCCCTTCAGGTAGTTGAAAACAGCTATCAAATCCCCCCTCACTCTTCTCTTCTGCAGACTAAATAAGCCCAGTTCCCTCAGCCTCTCCTCATATGTCATGATCCCCAGATCCCTAATAATTGTTGTTGCTCTTTGCTGGACTCAGTCCAATTTGTCCACATTCTTTTGGAGGGTTGGAGGGGGGTCAAAACTGGACACAATACTCCAGGTGTGGCCTCACCAGTGCTGAATAGAGGGGAATAATCACTTCCCTCAATAAGTCTGGAGTGGTGATGATACTGCTGTATCAGGTATTAGTCTGTGGTAAAAGGCAGGTCTTCTAGCAGCACAGCACCCCCCTGTGTGAAGGTCTAGGCTCAGCACTTATCCAGAGAGGAAAACATCAAATACTGAATGACCAACACCACCTCCCACAGCACTCTGGGTTACCCATCCAAGCACTGACCATGCCCAACCCTGCTTAGCATCGGTTTGAGACTTTGATAAGATCACAACCCAAGAAACTAGAGCTGGAGGCACATTTGTTCCCTGCCACGGATAGTAAAACTCCACTTGCCCTTGAACACCTTGCCCTAGTTATTTTGGAAGTGGAGAACTTCAGGTTATCTTTCCAGAGACTGTCAAACTGAATAGTGCAGAAAAGTGTCATTTAATTAACAACTTGCCACCATCAGCAAGAGTTAGTTTTAGCACAACCCAATTCATTTTGGAATTGGATATTTCGGGTACAAATAAGACAGCAGTGAGCGTGATATACAGTGCTTGTAAATTTACCAGTAATAATTTTCAATATTCTTTGAAAATCAATTCCAAGTTCTATTAATTTACTTCCCCCCAACCCCTTTGAACCATTGAGATTTAGATCATGGAACCTGTAGTAGTTTTATACACATAATTCCAGTTACCTTTCTGCAGTTCTTTTATGCCCTTTAATTGTACTGCATCGTGATTTTCCTACTCTTCTAAAATATAGAACCGCTTCTAAAATATAGGGGCCATCGCGAGTTAAATAGGAAACACGGCGCTTGGGAAGATTTCAAGCCCACCCAAATCTGTGCAAACCCAGCTGCCTCTGTTCAGATACTTCCATCTCTCTTTCTCATCCATCCTTCTGGGTGGACTTGACAGTTCAGATCTGAATGCAGGGATGTGGGGGAGTTCGCAGTGGGAGGGTAGGGAAGGGAGAGTTGGACAAGCACTGCTCCACCCAATCTGCTTTCTCCCAACATGAGACTGATCATGCATACAGAATGGTAATTAACAGCAGTAAATCAAGAAAAGTCAGTTTGATATGCTGAATTTTTATTTCTCCTTTCTTATTCCCCCCTCCGCTTTTGTCAGGGTTAATCTTCGTACGTATGTATACAGAGACAGGCAGAAGGAAGAGAGACTTTTAATAAGATGGCATGAAACTGGATGTAGTTATTATTTATACTATGGATGCTCCTAGAGCCCCAACTGAGAGTGGGGCTGTGATACGCTAGGTGCTTTACAAACAGTTCCTGCCCTGAAGGATGTGGCTTCACTGCATGGATAACTCAGGTGATTGGCACCTGGGGTAGCCTACGCTGGGTGTGAGCATCCCTTCTGCAAAGCCCTAGGTGCATTACTGGGTTCTCACTGGTTCTGCACATGTCTGTATGTCTGGGGGCCAACCCATGGTTATTTGTGCTGCAACGCTCTAGGACTCTTTCCTGGAACTGTGGGTGAACTTGTCTGTCCTTCAGGGGGAATTGTGGGAAGGGCGCTGGAGAGGTCTCAGGACTTGAGTGACTTTTGGTTGTGTCCTCCCTGCACCGTGGGTGGGTTCCAGCCTGAGCTCTCAGCTACACCCCCAGCCGGGTAACCTTGCTTGGGCCAAAAGCAGCTTCAAACCTGGGTCAGGGGCTTTTCTTTGAGGATGGTCGGGAAGCTTTTACAGCTGGGAAAACTGATGCACAAAGAGTTTCAGAGTTCAGGTCACAACACGTGTCAGTGGTGGAGCTAGGACTAGAAATTATCTTGCACTCTATTACTCTAGCTTTATGCTAGTGTAATTTCACTAAGCCCTGGCCTGCTTGTGCGCCTGCTGCTCAGGTGATGCAATGGGAGCAGAAGCTGCCTGCATTGCCCCAAATCCCTTTTGGGCATGGTGTTGGCATTGCTATCTCCTACACCGCAACCCCTTTTACTCCTTACATAGAGGGGCAAGGAGGGGGACCAGGCCACACTCTGGCTGTCTCCAGCCCATGGATGATCCTTTGTGGTCTATTGCCAGGTGGAGCAGAGCAGGTTGGCACAATCCACAAAGGACCAGGACTGGGGTGGAGAATCAGGAAGGCACAGCCAGCTCCCTCTGCTGCACTGAGCAGATCTCCCCCATTGCAGAGAATCTGGCCCAGCATAAACCTGTGTAACCGCGTGGAGAACCAGGCCCTAAGAGCTCCTGGCTTGCAGGCCCACCTTCAGTCCACTCCACCTCCCTGTCTCTGAGGCATGGCTGTTCCAGGCTTTATTGAATCGACTTGTTTAGGAAATCACCCTGTTTCTCCCCGCTCCTCCCCTGTGCGACGTTGGCCATGTGGAATTGCTTTTAGAGGTTGCTGGAGGGTGAAAGTGTTTTATACCTTTGTAAAATAAAGTGCTGCAGAGAAAAGAGTTCAGAAGACAAACCAACCAACCCATTTTCTTATTTGCTGCTACACATCTTCCTGTCTGGTGAATTCCTCCTCCAGAATTAAAAAACTCCGTTAGCAGAGCTTTGGCTTGCCCCTTGACAGTTAGCAGTGCATTATTTAGATCAATACAGCAATCTCTCGACTGCTATTAATGATATCGCACTGCATGTACAAAAGAGCTCTTTCCACCGAGGAGCTAATGTGGCTTTAAAAGCATAAATCCATTAACCCTCCCAACAGCCCCTGTGAGCTGGTCAAGTATTGTTATGCTGGAAGATGTTAATGGCTGCCAACAGGTGGGTCTTTGATCTGTGGATAGTCACAGGCCTGGTTAAAGCCTCGGAGGATGCTAAGAAACCTTCTTGGAGGCTAAATGGAAGGAGCAATTAAACTCCCATTGAAATCAATGTGAGGTTAGGCCCCTACGTACTTTGGGAGAATCTAAATCCGTGCTTTGTCACTTACCATTTGGTTTTGGTTGGAAACCCTGCACAACAGGATTCAGTTTGCTTGTTTATCACTAGGCGTGAAGATACCGTGGGTGTAACCCTCTGGCTCAAATTGTTTCATGGGTTAAATCCCAGCCAAAACTCCACTCCCAATTGCAAAGAAGAAAACCCATCCCTCCGTCGCTTACAACGTGCTGCATCAGCTGTTAATTTAGCTCCTGTCACAGAGAGGAAATCTGCCAACTGCAAAATTCCACTGCCACAATTCTACCTCGGGTCCTGGAGGCGGCTGGTTTTGGATGGTGCAATCTCAGTCCCTACCAGCAATGCTTGTGATTGGAGGACATCTCTGGCACCTGGCGGAAGAATGCTGATTTGCAGCGTGGCTGTTAATCTCAGAATCATCAGGCCATTTTTAGGGGCCATATAACGGGATCTCTTAGGAGGGCCTCTTTCCCCTCTTAAAGGAAAACTGGTCTGTAGAATAAAATACTCTGATCCCCACAGGTGCCTATCCACAGCTGCGGAAGTCTTTGGCTCCCATTGATACTATTGGGAGCTAGGGGAGCTCCGTCCCTCTGAGAAACAGGTTACTGTCATTTAGGTGCCGCGTGGCTTCTGTTTGTGACTGCTGAGCACTGTTGAAAATCTGACTCTAAATATGGATGTAGGGGCCTACCCGTGGGCACCCCGTTTTGGAAACCTTTTCAGGAGCGGTTATAGTTCATTTTGACCCTATCCCTGTGTTTGAGCAGCTCAGCTTCCCGCCTCCCATGTGCATCTCCTTGCATTGGTCTGCATTTCATCTGCCCATCATGCCCGCCAATTGTCCACATGGAGCGATAGGGCCTGATTCTAGAAATGCTTATTCACACCCGCAGTGCTTGTTCACAAGAGTCGTCACATGGAGGGGACATGCGGGTGTTGAAATTTGCTGGCTAACTTGTCCCCTTATCTGGCTTCCAGACTCAGCAGATAGCGCCTCCTGTGTTATTTTCCCTGGACAACATGTCGTTAGCAGAGCTCGCCAGCAGAAATGCTTCCAGCCTGCTCCCACTTCACCTCCAGTCGCTTTGGCACAGCCGCTGGGCACAGAGAATCCGGCAGAACTCTCGGGTAACACGGAGTCTCGCTGGATATTTCAATCCCTGTCCACCTCAAACTTTATGCCTACCTCATTTGCAGTCACTGCGCCCCCTTGGATCCCGCTTTCTGTCAGCTTCCTGCTGTTTCCCCTCTGACATTCTTAAATTAATACAAATGGATTTTCTCCAAGTTAATTCTTTCCCATAACGTCTTTTCTCCCCTCCTACCTCACACTCTCCATCCCTGAGCACTGCAGTCCTCCCCGGCTCCCCTCCCCCTGCCTCCACTACCACTGTAGTGCAGGGCTGTAATTTATAAATTTCTTCTGCTGGCTATTCTTAATTGTCTAATTTGTAATATTCCATCTTCTTCCCATTTCATCTCGCTCAGAACTCCCAGGCTGCCTAAAATAAATGTGTATTTTTAATTCTAAGTTGCCTAATTTAATTGCATTAATACAGCACATCAGGTTTCAGCCAGTAGAAGAACAGGTTTTATTTTATTTCATTCCCAGACTGCTGCCGTCTCTCCCCCTCCCCACACCAACGTCCCAACACACAGCCTCATCTCAGGCAAAGCCTGGGGTTTAACTGGCCAAGGAGCTGCATTAATCCTTAGGGAACCTGCTGATTACCAGGGTGTAGTCTCTGACCACTCTGTGAAGAAGGCTGTAGCAAGGCTTGCTCAGTCTGGATTCGGTCCCTGCTGCTGCCTCAGTTTACCTTCCAATCTCAAATCAAACAAGCCACGCTATTTGGTATTTTCACAATACTGCTCCCTTTCTAGGCCTGGCTTATTGCATTAAAAAACAATCTAAACCTCCCGCCCTTGTGCTGAGGCTCAACGAGTCCTTCTCAGCTTCAGTTCTCTATCAGAGCTTCCCTTGCTCACAGCCCTCCCTCCAGGTTCATGGTCCTTTGAAGCCCACGTAGCTGCGTCTTCTCAGGCATATCCCTCAATGGCTCCTGCTCCATGGAGATGTCTCCACCAGGCAGGAGCCCTGAGCGCTCTAGGGATTTGTCACCAGCACCTCTTCCCCCAAACCCTCTCTGATAGGACTCAGGCTGCCCTTATATTCTCCAACGGGCCTCGTCTCCAGTCATATGCTCTCATCATGTGACGCCTCGATTCATTCACCTCAGGAGGGGGGCTAAGCCTGGCACAGGCATAGCTGAGCCCCCAACCCTCTTAAAGGGCCATCTTGCCATGTGACACTGGCAAGCAATCTTCCCCAACAGGAGGGTGGGGGCAGCCAGTCGTGATGTGGGCCTGGCCGACAATGGCCCAGTAGGCCATCTCTCTATGCAGCTTGGTCTCTCGCTCTCTTTTCCACTTCAGCAACTGGGGCGGGCTCTGAGAGGTGGTTGCAGTGGGGGCATATCTACCCCACACAGCCTCAAGGCACGTAATCTCCCTTCCGCACCCTAACGGGGTAACTCACACTAGCAAGAGCGAGGGGATCAGGTGCCCAATTTTTGACCAGAAAGTCCATTTGAAAAAGGGACCTGACTGTGTCCGGTCAGATCTACTGATTGGACACCCAAAGTCCGGTTACTGTGAGTGGGGGAGGCAGGGAGGCGCTGAGGTCATCACCCGCACCAGCCCCTACTCAGCCGAGGCCGCCTCCTACCTGTGTTGGGTGGCTGCAGCTCCCAGCCCCGGCTCTGCAGGCGAGTCCCTCCCGATCCGGATGGAAGGAGAAAAGCATCAAGCAATGGGGGGAGAGGGGGAAAGAAGAGTAGATGGGGGTGGGGCCTCAGCGGAAAAGGTGGGGCAGGGGTGGGGGCTCGGGGAAAGAGGTGGGACTTTGGGGGAATAGGCGGGACTGGGATGGGGCGTTGGGGGGCAGAGGCGGGGCAGGGGAGGCTCCGGCACTCTTGCTGGAATGTCCAGTTTATAAATATTGAACAAGTTGGCAACCCTAGCATGAGACCACTGCCGGTCTTCCTCCTCCGTAGCCCCAGCAGGGCTTTTTACTCTGCGAGTGGGTACAGGGTTTTATCTCCGATCTGGGTGCTCGGGTTCTGAGTGGTTTGTTTATTTAAGGTAGTTAGTAGACTGAGGTAGAGAAAAGCCATTCATTACCAACAGAGCAGCCTACTTACGGTTGGTCCAGACTCACACTCAGTCCACATTCCTCTCTTTCGCCCTCAGACTCTGCCCTCGACGTACAGCGCCTTTCACCTGCAGGCCCCCAGGTCGCATTTGGCCACACCTGGAGCAGCCCAAAAGTGTTGCTGTCTGAAGACTGTTGTGGCTAAATGCATTGGTGGATCTCAGCCCACTTCCTAGTACAGAGACGTCCTCATTGCAAAACCCACATTCACAATGGACCCTGATCAGTAGCAGAACAAGGAATACAAGCACTAACTGGGCTATGGCGACCGGACTTCCTAATTTCCCCTGAAGTGAAGAGATGAGGCCCTTTGTAGGGGTCCATACGGGGAAGCTCACGCTTTGGCTATCCAGTATTGTGCCTTCTTTTGTGAATGGAGATGGCTGTCAATCTGGAACCTTTCACCAGCACTGCACTCCCTCCGTTTCTTATAAAACCCACAAAAGGTATGGCTCTGGGGCTTGATCCTTCACTGCCTTAGGCCAATTTCAATCAGGAGTAACTGCATCTAAGCCAATGGAGTTAATGCCAGTGCAAAGATCAATGTAAAAACTTTACTGAGTGAAGCCCCAAACGAGCAGCGAATCAGGCCCCTTGTCTACAGTGGATAATCATTTCTTCTACTTGGTGACTGTATATTCCTTGTCAAGACACGCTGTCACCACCCCTGCGCTCTTTTGCCTGAGTAATAGTGCAGGAGTGTTAATGAGAAATTCCAGTAGTAAATCCCAGTTGAGTCTCAAGATGTGTCATTCTAAAAATACAACCCGAGATGTCTGAAACTGGCTTTAAGATCCCCCTGAAGCTCTCAATTAGTGGTGTAGCGGCAGCCCTGCTGGAGCTGAGAACACAAGGTCTGAAACTGGGTGGGAGGTGTCAGATTTTGAACGTGAACTGGAGCAATGCTTGTGTAACTCATTGCCATAGAGCGTCTGACCTCTTTAACAAAGAGCAACTGCGGGTGGACTGTATGGAACTCAGATGAGGACCCACTTTGATGGGCTTTTTCTGGACATACGTTTACCATGTGTGCCGATAATTCAAGGCTTTGCACAGGCATGTTGAGATGACCATGCATGCCTGAATATCTCCAGGTTTTAATGTGTGCCCCATGGTAGGTGTTAAGGCTCCATGTAAAGAGCTGTATTCAGGAAGCCATTTGCAGGGCACAACAACGATACGTTTTATGCATCTTATGAAACCCATGAATTACGCTACATGTTCTTGAGTGCCATCTACTGCCACGTTATCTATGAACTAATTATTTACATATACACAAATATCTCTTTTTTATCGAGCACTCTTGGAACAGGAGGTAGTCACACAAGGTACAGGTGTGCACCTTGGGCTTCCTTTTAGGAAAATACTGCTCCAAATGTTTAGTGGATTTGGAAAAGGTGTCAACCCCAGACAGAAACATGGATGTACAAAAAATAAGAAAGATGAGCTAGTTTACAAGGACAACTTTGTAATTTGCACCAGGATGTTTGATATTGATACTTGAGTAGGGCAGGTCTCAATGGAGCATTGATCATGCAAACTGCACATGGATGAATTACCACCCAAATGACTGTCTCGGCTCACTGATTGGGTAGTGATACAGTCTGAGAGAGGTGCTACCTACAATGATCAGTGCAGTCTTGGGTAACCTTTTTTATTTTTAGCAAACAGTAAGTTAGCTGATAAAAGGATTTCTTGGCACACCAAAAGCATTCATGAATTCAAGTTGAATTCAGCAAATTGTTTTGTCTGAGGAAAGAAAGAAATCTGGACACAAGAATTTTGGAAACATTGCAATGGTTCATTTAGAACAGTGTTTCTCAAACTAGGGTCACCACTTGTGTAGGGAAAGCCCCTGGTGGGCCGGGATGGTTTGTTTACCTGCCCTGTCCGCAGGTCCAGCTGATCGCGGCTCCCACTGGCCGCAGTTCACTGCTCCGGGCCAATGGGAGCGGCTGGAAGTGGCGCGGGCCGAGGTATATACTGGCCGCCGCTTCCAGCAGCTCTCATTGTCCCGGAGCAGTGAACCACGGCCAGTGGAAGCCGCGATCGGCTGGACCTGCGGACGGGGCAGGTAAACAAACCGGCCCGGCCCGCCAGGGGCTTTCCCTGCACAAGCGGTGATCCCAGTTTGAGAAACACTGATTTAGAAAACATTGACTCATTTCGTCATTTTATTTCAAACTGACATTTCAAAACAAAACGTCATTCTGAACTGACACTTGACATGTTTCATTTGACCCGAACAAATTCTTTGTGTTTGGTCAAGAAAAACAAAAAATATTCAGTTTCGGTTTGAAGCGGAGGGACATTTTTCCCCCTGGGATTTTTTGGTTCAGTATTCGCTCAGCTCTAGCCCCAGTAACAGGAAGACTTAGACAAATTGTAATGGGAGATACAGGAGGAGCAATGAAAATGATGCAGGACTGGAGGGGTTGATCTGGGATGGAGTGAAGGAAATGTAGCGTGGCTAATGGGAGACACAACCCTCTTAGATCAGCGCATACTCACAAGCTACAAACATCAAGGAAGGAGCAGAATTGTTCAAGGGGTTATGGTGATACTGAAAGACTGATGGGATGAAAATGAACAAAGGAAAACTTAAAGTGAATACCGGGAACAATTTTCTTACAGTGAGATCTAGTAAGGCCAAAGCCTGGGAAGCATAGAACACCCACAATTCCCATCATCTTCCATGGGGTTTGCATAGCCAGGCTGCCAGCCTGGGGAATAAGGTGCTAAGAGAAGTGGCAGATTCCTTGCTTGAGACAATCACTATCTGATAGTACAACGTACTGGAGAAGATACCACAGATACTTAGATTCCATGGTGATAGGCAATTTAGGAAAATCTAAGGTAGATTGGCCTGGAATTTACACTGACCCGGAATAGATTACATGATCTAATAGGGCTTTTCCATTTCTAATGTCCGTGATTGCGAAGTCCCAGCAATCCCATCGGGTTACTCTTCTTTCAGGCAATAAGGAGCAAGTTCAGTGTTAAATATGAGCCTGGGACAAATTCTTTGCTCAAAGGGCCAAATTCTCTTCTGGTGTAAATTGATGCAACTGCTTCTTGAAGTCACCAGCAGATAGTATGGGCCTACATGCCTTCCTTTGAGAAAGCAATGGATTTCCTTGTGTTACTACTGGCTAGAGGAGCTTGCAAGAGGAGCCACATGTTCTCTCTCTCTAGCACTGGACAGTGTGAGGGAGGAGACCTCTTTGACCAGGACACAAGATGAGACACATTTTACATCTCTAAGTGCTTCACTGGGGTAATTTTTGTGTGTGGTGGCTGTTGACGTGTAATTTTATACAGACACTCTTGAACGACAACTCATTTTTTCTCCATTTTCTCCTCCATATGTAACACACCAGCCTGAGAAACCTAAGCAGCAGACAAGCTGATGTCATAGCAGGTTGTACTGTGCTTGTTTAAATGGAAGAATCAATTGGCCTGGAGACCCCCATGTTCCTATAAGCCACTTTGGCATGTGGGCTGAAGGCTACTCCTACCAAATTAATCTCCTTGAAGGACAGAAGCATGAGGGATTCATAAAAGAGGTTCCATCCCTAATTGTGAAGCAGTAGGGAAGATGCAAGGAATTGTGGGTAAATGCTCTCCTGGCCTGAATTTTTCTGTAGTGATGAACTAAGAAAAGCACTTGTCAGGGAAGGCATTGGCAAACCAGGCTGGAGTGGCAGCACTGAGTTTGCTAAATAGAATGAATACATGCCATGTACAAGGCCGGGGGGGAGTTAATTAGCATTCCCCTGTGAGATCTCAGCATGAGTCATGGAGTAGCTGTATGGTCTAGTGCAGGAGTTCTCAAGCTTGGGGGCACAACCTCCAGAGAGATCATGTCTTTCCCATATTGCTAAATGGGGGGGAATACCTTGCTAGATGGGTGGAGGAGTTGCAAAAGAGCTCATGATATGGAAAAGGTTAAGAACCACTGGTCTAATGGAGCAGGGTTCTGGAAGTCAGGATTCCTGGAATTGATTCCAAGGTCGATTAATCCTGTATGATCATGGGCAACTTGCTTGCTGTAACCTCTCGGACTCTCCTTTCTCCCCATTTGTAAAATGAGGGTAACAATGCTGCCCTTACCTACTCAGGTTTACTTAATGTTTGCAACAAGATTTGAGATCCGAGGATGGAAGGTTTTAGGTAAGTGCAAAATGTTATTCTGTTGATAGCACTGGACAAGTCATTATTTGCAATGTTGTAAACAATGATTTGAGGAAAGCACAATTTATGGTGGAATCCGTGTAGTGTTATGTTGTGACAGGGCAGCAGATGTACTGACTGGTATGTGTTTGTTGAGTACTCAGAGCCCTCTGATGGATAGAATCAGGCCTTTAAAAAGTATTTGCAAATTAGGTTTTCCTCTGATGACTGGAGAGCTGGAAAATAAGATGTGCATAGAAGTGCCACATTCTAGTTGGTAGCTGTGGCGGTTAATGTATGTGCCAATAGACTGTTTATTCATGTCATGATATAAGAAATCTCAGTCTTTCTTAAATGGGAGATGTTTATTATGGAATATGACTATTAGCTACAGACAAACAGGATTCCACACTACTTGAGTTCAAGCTTTGTCTCCCTTGTTCACCAGGGACCACATCCTGCTGGAATTTTATTCAGCACGCAGACATCTAGTGGCTGAGTAATATAACTGCAAGTACTGGTAAACGTTACAGTGTCAGTAAAGCCTGGTCTACACTAGTGGGGGAGGGGAGGTGTTGATGTAAGATACACAACTTCAGCTACGGGAATAGACGTATCTTATTTTGACTTGCCTCCTGTCCTCATGGCGCGGGATTGACAGCCACGGCTCCCCCGTCAACTCTGCTTCTGCCACTTGCACTGGTGAAGTTCCGGAGTCGACGGGAGCACGTTCGGGGATTGATATATTGCGTCTATTGCAGGTAGTCTGGACGTACCCTATGTTTGTGAATGTCTCAGTGGTACCTTTGTTTTCAGAAAATCCTCACCTCTAATGTTTCAAGTGACATTAGGGCAGATGACGAACAACTAACATCCCATGCTTTTTGAATGAAAAGGAAAGGAGTATACATAGACATCCACTATGCAGGCAGGGTTCCCTACGAAACAGAGAGGCCTTCACCTCTATAGCAATATCCATTTCCTGCAGCTAGTGATTGATAGCTAGACAGCTCTTTCAGTACAAATGTCCACCCAAGGCAGAGACCTAAAGAGAGAATGCTGAGACTGCAAGCTCTTTGGGGCAGGGACTGCCATTTATTATGCATATGTACAGGACCTTGCACAATGAGGACCTGACCTGGCAGAGACTGAAATACTAAATAAATCAATTTCAATCTTCAGAAGCAGCAGCTACCTTGGACTGAGAAAATGATTAATTACTTTTATCTACTGAATTATTCACCCCACTGGTGCAAAAATAGTTTGAAATATGGAGAGTGAGACTTGTGCAGGTCATAAGTATGAATCTGGAATCATTCTCGTATTGAGTGTAAATAAGGGGAGGTCAAAAATGTTCCGCTGGAATTCCTTTGTACAAGGCCAACATTTCCACCCCCAAAGTGTCGATTGTTGTCAAAACTTTTTGGTTTACAGCAACCAAACACAGAAATATTTCAGCTTTATGCCAAAAAAATTAAAACCAGCAACAATCAATACAAAAACGAGGTTTTCAGATTTTTGTTTTTTCGATGGTAACTAAACAGTTTAGACAAAAATGGGTGGGGGGTATTTTGCAAAAAAAAAGTCACAGGAAAAGAAATCATTTCCCAACACGCTCTAGTGTAAATGCCAAGGAGGGACAGGAATTGTTTTACTGTGCCGACGCATAATGAGGAGAAATTGGATAAATTAAACAAGGTGAATATCAGGGAAGCACAGCGGTGAGGTATAATTACCTATAGACTAGATTCCCAAGGGATATGGTGGAAGCTTCCTCACGTGCACAGAAAATTGAATTACACTCAGTAATATGAGTTGGAATCCTGCACTAACAGAGCTAAAGGAACATACTGCACAGAAATATATTTTCACTTATTTCAAATAAGTTTTAACTTAACTTTCCCATTAATTTCCCTTCTGTGAAGTCCTCTGGAACCTCCTGGCTGGTTGGAAACACCTGAAAATGATGCTTCACTCTGATAATATTCCCTTTGATGATGCCAGGGGATGAGTCATGCTGGGATGTCTCCAGCAAGTCAGAAAGAGCCAGAGGATTTAACCATGCGGGGGGAAGGAATTTAATGAAAAAAGTTCAAGCATATTTCAGTGCTGATTGCTCCCATAGCCTGGTTAGTGGGGGCGTCCAGAGCATATTGCTGGAATTAATTCACTTTATTTTAGCCTTGCTATTTACCTTAAACTTGGAGTGTCCTAAATGCTGGAAGCTATACAGCAAAGGACAATCTTGTAGTCATCTCCAGAGCATGCAAGCGATGGACTGAGAGGTCTTTCCCACATGATATGGGACAAACTCTGAAGCCCATACTCTGTCTTCACTCAGTCCTTACTCAGGCAAACTGCCACTCAAGACACCAGGGGTGAAATCTTGGCCCTGTTGAAGTCAAGAGCAAAACTTCTTGACTTCAGCAAATCTAAGATTTTACCCTGGGAATTTGGCATGGATAAGGACTGAGTTAGGTAGGGCATCAGTCGTAAGGCCTGATACAAAGCTCATTGAAGTCAATGTATTTCTTTCCATTGACCCCAGAGAACTTCGGATCAGGCTCTTAATGGTTGAGAAATGTATTGAAATAACAGTATTGGTGCATCAGCTCCTGTATATTTATAAGCAGCAGGTAGGGTGACCAGACAGCAAATGTGAAAAATCGGGATGGGGATGAGGGGGTAATAGGAGCCTATATAAGAAAAAGACCCCAAAATCAGGACTGTCCCTATAAAATCGGGACATCTGGTCACCCTAGCAGCACATAGAGTTCAGGAACTGGTGTTAGACTTCCTAACACCAGTGAGCATATATAACCCTGTGCCGGTCCTACTGAGCCAGATTCTCTTTTAGCCCTAACTGAGAATTCTTCCAGCTGCCATGAAGTCAACACAGCTGGTTTTTATGCCAACCCTTTCCCTGGGTGAAGTGGGCATGCTGGAGCATAGCTGGACTCTGCCAATTCCTAGCTGCTGTATAAACCCTTGGGAACCATGGAGGACTGGTATAAATTAGATCAGTCCTTAGGCTGCTCTAGCTCATGCCAGGGCCGCCCAGAGAATTCCGGGGCCCGGGACCCCAGCGCGCCAAGGAGGCGCGTGGGGCGGCCCTTTCCCTGGGGGGCGGCATTTGAGCTGCGGCAGGTCGACCGGAGCCCGGGACGAGTGACTGCGGCGGGTGCCGTGGTCGACCTGCCGCAGGCATGCAGGTCCAGCTCCGCAGTCATGCCTGCGGCAGGTCCACTCTTCCCGGGCTCCGGTCGACCTGCCGCAGGCATGCCTGCGGGAGCTCAACCGGAACCGCAGGGGCCCCAGAAAGCACTCCTGGGGGCCCCTGCGGGACGCGGGGCCTGGGGCAAATTGCCCCTCTTGCCCCCCCCTCTGGGCGGCCCTGGCTCATGCCACACCTGGCACAGATGTGATTTGTGAATCAGGGAGATGGAACCAGCTGCATGATGCCTGCCTCCTCCCCTGTACCAAACGGACCTTGGTAGAAGAGAATCCTTTCCACCATCTCAAGGGGTGAGAAGGGAGTGGAGTCTCCACAGCCTATTCAATCCCTGGCCAATGTAACCCACTGCTCAGTGTGTGTTAGAATCGTAGAACATCAGGGTGGGAAGGGACCTCAGGAGGTCATCTAGTCAAAGCAGGACCAACCCCAACTAAATCAGTGTCCCAGTTATGTGTCCCAGTCCACAGAAGATTGTACGCTACAGCTCTCTGCTTGAAAGGCTAGTTCTTTAGCTCAAGTTGTAGAGACTCATGCTTTCAGATCTAGAGTCCCCAAGTTCAGTTCCTGGTGTGTTGGCCAAGAGGGCAGCCACTGTGCCCATGAGGGCTACTTGTGCCAATGGTACGTATGAAGACATCTGTGCACTTGCAGGAATGCTGATTTAGCCTAAGTCAACTAACTATTCCATTCCTAGCCTGTGCCCATTGGGTAACAATAGTAATTATAGTCGTAGTAGCTCTGATATCTTTCTTTCGGGCACTTTTGACAAAGCAATATTGGTTTTACTGTCTGTGCAGGAAATAAAGTACACAAGGAACAAGCTAAATTAAAAAAACAGTGCAAATAAAATACAGTAAAGTCTCTACCTTATTGGAAGTACTTAGGGACAGGAATGAATTAGGATATTGGTTTTGCTGTCCACCCAGGTCTTTCCAAAGAATGCCGGTGGCGAATACACTTTCAGGAATGTAAATGAATGCAAAACTAATGAGATCCCATTAATATTATTATTAAGTTACCCAGCAAATGCTATTCATCACTGTAAACTCATTTAGCAGGAAAGAAACTCAACCGAATTACGGTAGGGTCCTTGGCAGTTTCCCAATAACTATGATGAATAGGGCTGGTTCCTGACAGCTTACTGACACAGTCGCAGCTCCCAGAAACTCCTCTATACCCCACCCTCAAATTGGATTTCAGGAGACTCGTTATAGGAGCTTGTGATCTGTCTGATGGAAAAGTTTCATTGGGGTGGAGGAATGACCAAGATAACGGAAAGCAATGAATATCACTGCTGCCATTCTATTTTGACCTGCTCTGAATCCACGCAAGGGGACATTCCTTCCTTCTCTTCACCCCAGCAAAGTCCAGTTTCCTGGCCTCAAACCCCAGCCTTCAGCTTTGCTAGGGGTCGTGAGGAAGGGACATTGAAGAGGGAGCACAGCAGTCCATCTTGATACAGTAGGTGGAGCCCAGAGAATGAATTAACCAGCTCACCGCCACTGTGCTAATATGAGGCGTGAACTTGTGGAACCGAGCAGGGACAGGCATCCACCAGGGAGAAAGAGAAACCTTCAAATAGCATGAGTCTATGTACGAGTGAAAAGAAAGTTCACCTTCCGGCCTGGGTGAAACCCATAGCATCTATTGATCAGCTTGTTGTCAGTAGCAGACAGATGGGAGGAATGAATGGGAGGAGAGATAGATAATACTGGATTTTGATATCCTTTCCCTCCTGGATTGTTGGTGTTATTAGCATTTATTTCCCTAATATTTCCGCCCTCTCCACGTATAATAAAATGAGTGAGATTGAGGGAATTACCCAAGTGTAACACCAGGATGTGGCACAAGCAAAAGCAATGGCAACCCTGGTTTCTGGAGAGAGAGTGTAACCCTCCTTAGCGGCACTTTCCAATGGAAGTCTCTATACATGCCCATGACAGCTAAAAAAGATAGTAAGTGTTTACCCCAAGGGGCTTCTAGTTTAAAGGCCAAATGGTGACTCCCCACATCCCTGACTCACACTGGTGATCAATGATTCATGTGAGCAGTCTCACTGAGTTCAAAGGGGAAGGCCAAAATGTGGCCTGAAGTTAGATATAACCCATATAAATCAGAGGGTGGAGGAAGGGCTTACTTGGCATCGACTGATGAAGCAGGAGAGGTGGGATGAAGGGGAAAATGGAAGGTTAAACTCCCATCCTACACACATTACCTTAGAGAACGGGGGTGGAAAAGGGCTTTTGTGGCCAAGCTCATCTGTTGAATCAAAGTATTTTTAGACCCAGTGCAGCTGCTTTTTGTAGGTAAAAAGAGAGAGGAAAGGAGCTGAACATCTCTCAAGTGAAATCAATTCACAGTTAAAAATAAATAAAGAAGCCTCTGTTATTAATCTTCATTTGGCAGGAGAGCCAGTTTGCCTTGGGAATAGGAGATTAGGAGAGCAGCAGCGAGCGGCTGGTCTGATGATCCTGACAGTCGAGCTGCATGGTCTCCGCAACTGTTTGCGCTTCATTTTGCAAATAACAATGTGGGTATGAGCACAGGCGTGCCATTGGGGGACTGTTCTGGACCTGGCGAGAGGGCACAGAGGGAGAGGTTGCTGGCATTTCCCTTATCTGACATGTCAGTAATGACCACACTGCGAGAATCAGTTACTACTGTAATAGCAGTAGCCAATGTTACACTGACTAATGATGATTACTGTTAACGGCAGAATTTTGTAGCAGTGATCAGATATATCACTGGAAAATGTAGGCCCTCATTATCAGCAGCCACACCGTTATTTATTAGACACAATTTGATATCTGGGCAAAATTTGGTCTAGATTTACATTGTTAAAGAACAAACAATATATTCCAGGATAGGATGCATGTGTTCTCCACACCCCCTTCTCATCTCAAACTAGCTAACCACTAAAGGATGGAAAAGGTTGTTAATAGAGCTGATTGTTTCTATGACATTTTTTAGTTTTTTGACCAAAAAATGCAGTTTTTGTCAAAATTGAAAAGTTGAGAAAACCGTGTCGATTTTGACAAACTTTTTATAAGAAAAGAATGAAAAGAAGCATTTTGATAATGACAAAAGGTCCCATTTTGACTTTTTCATATTGGAAATTTCAATTTTTCATTTTGAAATGAATTTCCAAAATGAAATCAGTGGGTTTTTTTTATACCAAAACATTAAAAAAAAAAAAACCCCAAACCCCAAATAAAACCTTTAAAAAGGCCAAAACCAGAACAAAATATTTCAATTTTATCCAAATGAAAATTTTTGATTGTTTCCCTGGAAATTTCAAAATGTTTTGATTTTGGTTGGTTTCGAAACAGAAAAAAATTCAAAATTGTGGTATTTCCTGTGAAATATAAAATCCTGTTCTCACCAGCTCTAATTTTAAAACACACAGACATATAGATGTAGGTAAATAAGTCATGATGAATGATGTATTAGGTGCATTTCACCTCTTAATCTACTCAAATGCATTTACTCTGAATATATTTGTCACATGCTGTCTGCCAAGAATTCTTGGTTTGTAACTGTTTCACAAGCAATTGGTCATGATATTCAAGTTATTTTGTTTGGTCACGTGGGTCGATATTATTTCTGTTCTTTTTGGAATAGATTGTCCAGTCTGCTAAGGTCATCATCATATAGTGTAAAATGCACCCATCCTTTAATGGTTACCTAGTTTGGGGAAGAGTCGTTTTATGTAAATCTTAACCAGGTGGTGCCCAGGTATCAAATTATGCTTACTAAATACGTGACTTGCTGTTGATAACAACAAGGGCCTAAGTGTATATATAGATAGATAGATTTCAATGGGATCTAGGTCCCTAAATACCTTTGAGGATCTGCATCTCAATGACTAGACATTTTAGGTGCCTCCATTTTCAGGGTTCCCCAACTTCAGACATCTTAAAAGAGCCTAAATTTCCAATAAGCACTGAGCACTCACCCTCTGAAAATCAAGCCCCCTTAATGTCTTTCAACCCACTCAGAATATTGAGACAACACTAGCACACTTACAGTCTTCTGCAATTTTCCCAGTATTCCAAGATTTATTAAAAATTAAACAATAGAGCGCTAAAGAGCTCCTAAGTCAACTCTTTTAGGTCTCTCGAGTAAAGTTATCTAGGCCTACTGATTTAATGATACTGCTCTCTGGTAGATGTTTAACAAATTCCTTAGTTACTAATGGTCTAGAAAGTACTTCAACATCATGTGATACAAGCACATCATCCTACTTCTTTCCACATACAGAACAGAAATAATTACTAAACACTTAAGCCTTTTTTGCATGACTGTTAATCTTATTATGTCCATCTAGTAATAGTCCTATACTATTGTTAGGATTTCTTTTGTTCTTAATATACTAAAAACACTCCTCCTTGCTGTTCTGAGCCTTGCCAGCCATGGAGTTTTCCTTGGTATCTTTAGCTTCCCTCATCAATTTTCTATACTTCATAACTTCTAATTTTCATCAAGTGCTATATTTTACCCCTTTTTTACATTTGTTATATATTGCTTTTTTATCTTTAATTGTTGCCTTCACTATTGAACCAGGATGGACCTTTAACCAAAGTTGTCCTGTTTCTTGATTGTGGAATCATGGCTTTTTGGCCATCTAATAAGCTCTTCTTAAAAAGCTTTGAATTTTCATTCACATTTGTCATCTTAAATTGTTCCTCCCAATCAACTTCACTGATAATTTTCCTGAGCTTTTCCGTTATAAACTGTCTTGGTTGCCCTGCAATCTGTTCTCCTGGGGTCACTTTGCAGTCAGTCATGTTTTTTAGATCTCTTCCTCTTATCAGGAACTTGTCAATCTGGAACCTGTTGACATTGCTCTTGTACATATTTAAGTGCTCCTCCCTCTTTAAAAAGTATGTATTGGCTCTGGCTAATTCTAAGATAACCTCACCAGCTTCATTTCTGGTTCCAAAACCTCATCCTCCATGACAATCGTCATAACCCTCACTGAGTTCTCCCACATGTCTGTTGAGATCTGTTCCAATAATCAATTCCTCAGCTTGTGGTACTTCACTGATCATTTGGTTCAGGGCTATCTGGAATTCCTCCTTCTTAATAGTACAACCAACCTGCAGTGTGTATCTGTATATAACATTAAATATTTGTTCTCTGCTCAGTGCCATTCTAACTTGCATCAGCTGGTCAGTCTTTCTTTGGATGAAAGTTTTCCCTAATATCTAACCTAAATCTCCCTTTCTGAAGATTAAACTGATTACTTCTTGTCCTATCTTCAATAGATGTGGAGAACAATTGATCACCATCCTCTTTATAACAGCCCTTAACATATTTGAAGACTGTTATCAAGTCCTCTCTCAATCTCCTTTTCTCAAGACTAACCATGACCTGTTTTTTTAACATTTCTTCATAAGCCAGGTTTTGTAAACCTTTTATCCTTTTTGTTGCTCTCCTCGACTGTCTCCAGTTTGTCCACATGTTTCTTAGAGTGTGTTGCCCAGAACTGGACACAGTACTCCAGCTGAGGCGTCACCATTGCTAGCAGAATGGAACAGTTACCTCCCGTGTTTTATATATGCCATTGCTGTTAATTATCAGAGGGGTAGCCGTGTAAGTCTGGTTCTGTAGAAGCAGCAAAGAATCCTGTGGCACCTTATAGACTAACAGACGTTTTGCAGCATGAGCTTTCGTGGGTGAATACCCACTTCTTCGGATGCAAGCAGTGGAAATTTCCAGGGGCAGGTGTGTATATATAAGCAAGCAAGAAGCAAGCTAGAGATAACGAGGTTAGATCAATCAGGGAGGATGGGGCCCTGTTCCAGCAGCTGAGGTGTGAAAACCAAGGGAGGAGAAACTGGTTCTGTAATTGGCAAGCCATTCACAGTCTTTGTTTAGTCCTAAACTGATGGTGTTAAATTTGCAGATGAACTGGAGCTCAGCAGTTTCTCTTTGGAGTCTGGTCCTAAAGTTTTTTTGCTGTAGGATGGCCACCTTAAAATCTGCTATTGTGTGGCCAGGGAGGTTGAAGTGTTCTCCTACAGGTTTTTGTATATTGCCATGCCTAATGTCTGATTTGTGTCCATTTATCCTTTTCCTTAGAGACTGTCCAGTTTGGCCGATGTACATAGCAGAGGGGCATTGCTGGCATATGATGGCATATATTACATTGGTGGATGTGCAGGTGAATGAACCGGTGATGGTGTGGCTGATCTGGTTAGGTCCTGTGATGGTGTTGCTGGTGTAGATATGTGGGCAGAGTTGGCATCGAGGTTTGTTGCATGGGTTGGTTCCTGAGCTAGAGTTACTATGGTGCGGTGTGCAGTTGTTGGTGAGAATATGCTTCAGGTTGGCAGGTTGTCTGTGGGCGAGGACTGGCCTGCCACCCAAGGCCTGTGAAAGTGTGGGATCATTGTCCAGGATGGATTGCTGTTAATACACCCCAAAATGATATTAGCCTATTTTTGCAACTGCATTGTATTGGCTCATATTCAGTTTGTGATCCACTATAATCCTAAGTGTACTTTGCACTTTTCAGACCAATTCTCCAATTTGTCAACATCATTTTGACTTTTAATCCTGCCCTCCAAAGTGCTTGCAATCCCTCCCAGCTTGGTGTCATCTGAAATTTTTATTAGCACACTCTCCACTCCATTATCCAAGTCATTAACTAAAATATTGAATAATGATGATGTCCATTTCATCCATGGTGAATCTGGGTTGACTCAGACTCCTTTCATCCTCTGTTATCCATGCCATCTCTTGCTATCGGTTGATCTTCTTTGTTAGGTTTCTATACTAATGCCCATTACCATGGTATCAAAATCCACATAAAAACAATAGCAATAGCAAAGCCCCTAGTGGGTTCCAAGGAGTCTCTGGCACATCTCCCTTTTTGGGATGAAAATTTAGCGTGTGGTAGGGTTTGGGGTTTATTCTTTAAAATTGATCAGTTCATTGTTATTATTGGTTAGTGTTATTATCTTAGCCCCTGGGAGCCTCAGTCGTGGAGTAGGAGCGCATTGTGCTAGGGGCTGTACAAACAAAGAACAGAGACGGTCGCTGACTGTTGGTTTTTTTGTAAGGTCGATCTGGTTCAGGGTTTTAGTTTGTTTGTTTGTGGTGTCTAGGGTAGAAGGGGGCATCGGTGTCATTCTAATGGTGGAAAGGCCTTTTCGAAGAGGAAGGTTGGGCAGCATTTCCAAAGGATGATCAGATGCTTGGATTGCCTGATCTCCTGTGGAACACTGTTCCATAGCCAGCTCCCCTCCACTGAGCATGCCCGGTTCCCAGCTCTCACACACTTCATCCATTACCCGCAGGGGCTGCGGTTGCAACTGTTCTGATTCTCTGGTCACTCAAAGAGCTTTTGATAAACTCCTCCTTTTGAGCTGCGTGCCGTTGAAGATGCTGATTCGTTAGCGTGTGTTCATTATTCAGTAGCATGTATTAATATTTCCCCCCTGGGTGTTTCCATGCAGACCTAGAAAACGTGCATATGTATCTGAAAATTACAGAGGGATCTGGTCTCTGAAATCGCTTCGTGGCCCTCCCCTCCCTTTCCCCTCAATCCTTTCTCTACTACCCTGAGCTCAGCTCATGCCCAAACCAGGGCTCAGCAACATCCATACGACCCGGATAGGCCCTTGAGAGCACAGTGTGGGTTTGTAAAGGAGAGGTTGCTATAGAAATAGTGCCGCAGAGGCTTGCTTTCCAGTGAACAGGGCTCCTGCAAGGTTTCTGTACTAGGAAGCGCCACTCGGGAGTATGTGTGTCTCCCACAGCCGCACGGCAAGAACAAAACTATTTTGTCTCAGCACTGCCTGGTGCTGTAGCCCAAAGGGGAATAAGGGGGTTAATGGCTCTTTTCCTCACTCCCGCTGCAGCTGAGACATGCAAGAGGGGCGCGTAAGGGCAAAACCAGACGTTGTTCACTATTGAGAGACTACAGCTTTCATTGCCACTGTCAGAACGTGGCAGGTCCCTGTTTACTCTTATTGGTCAGGTTCTGGATCCGGTCCCTCTCATTAATCTGCATGGCATAGGGTGCCCAGATTCCACCCAGCACTTCACATAGGCATGTGTGGCCATGGATAGTCTGGAGAGCCAGTATTTTATTGTCAAAATCCCCCAGTGCATCCCCCCCTGAAAATGTAAAAGGGACATTTTAGCCTCCATTAACATTCCCTGGGAGCGACTTTCTGACCTGATGACATCTCTCATTTTCTTTTTTTATAGATATAGTCTTTGTTGCCTGCCAAAGGGCCAGATTATTTCCATCCAAGGAGCTAAACCTCCTGCGATTCCACAGTTCCTCAGTGCAAGCCTATTCCCCACTGCAGCACCTGCTCCAGTGCTTGCATAGCGCCCGTTGCAGCGGGTGGCATACGGAGTTCTGCAGCACCTGTCTGGAATCGCTGGTCTGCAGCCTCAAGAACTTCACATCATGAGTGAGGCTTGTCTTCCACTCCGCATTCTGCATTAACAGGTTCCCTTTATTCCTTTCTGCGGCGCGGTGGATGGTCCCTGGGCACTCCTGACTTCTAGTTTGCACAGCAAGTCATGATTCTCGGGCCCAGAACATTAATTCATGCTCAAGTAATTTCCTCTCTTGTCAACTGCAACCTTGTGAACAACCAGCTTCCTTCTTGCCTCACCTTTCCTGCTGTCTCTCCCCTGAATCGCTGCACCAGCTTCCCTTCTTCTTCCACATAAAGTTTCTTTCTTACCCCTCAAGGAACATGACAACTACACAGCTGTATTTCCATCCTTTTCTCCTCCTACATCCCCTTTGGCCCAACCCGGCATCTCTCTTCCACTGCAGCTCCATATGACGTTACTCACCTTTGGTTTTAGTTAACTGGCGTTCCGGTGGGTGAGGCTGCACTCTTGTTGTTTTCTTTTTATACATATTGCATTGAACTAGCTAGTGTGTATTTACCACTGCCCTCTCCAAGAGAGAATCCAAACTCTCTGCCTGTGGGTCATGGACCACGTACTGGTACAGCTTAAAGAGATTTTCCTTTAGCCCATGTGGTAGGGACCGGTGATTCAGCAGTCTGACCAAAAGCCCACTGAAATCAATCAAGAGACTCCTATAGACTCCAGTGGGCTTTGGATCAGGCAGGTGTAAGTTTGATCCCCATTGTTGCTGCAAAGTCTCAAATGCCTCCATGATGCCACATCTGTGACAAATGTGAAGTCCTGGATGGCCATCGATTTGGTACAATATCTTGTTTGTTTCAGGTAATTCACTTGTCCCTTTCCCTTCCCCCAGGGTGCTTTATGGCTTTCTATTTCATTTCTCTTTGTATCCCAACCCGGCTAGGTGAGCCACATTTACTTTCATTGCTGTATTTGACGTTTAGATTTCACTGGAATTAACTTAGATCCTATCACTTTTATTGCTTTTTTCAGCTCTTGCCATCCTGACAGTAGATTATTCCAAGCAGTAGGTGGCCCAATCAGTTGTTACCATCAACTCCAGTCTCATTTCCTGAAAATCTGGTTACGTAAAAGCTGATATATATATAAATAAGTGTTTTGTGATCCTGTAATATATTATAATCTCTTTGAAAGTAACTTTAAGAAGTCACGGCACAGAGAGTAACCTAGAAAGGAGTGTCAGTTCCAGGCAAAGAAACCAGAGCCTTCAGAGGGTTCCTAAATATTCAGTGTGCACAGGTCTTAAAAAAGTTAGGAAATGGTTTTAAAATCTGGGATTAGTTATAAGATGTGAAGCCTTTCACGTCCTCAAGGCCGTCACTTCATCTGTGGCCCACGTCTGTTTGTTACCAGGGATGGGTCTGATTCCAAAGTTTGGGTCCAGATTGCGGCTTCCTTCTTGTTCTAAAGGACCACCATGATTTGGTAACGGTAGTACAGAGCTGCTCAGTTGAATCCTACATCCAGTCCCAGTCCTGGGTGACCTGAGCTCATTAAGCAGCTTATTTAGCTAAAGCAGTAGAAGGGTCATACGGTCTATGTCCCAGGTCCCTTCCATAGTCGTAGCCCTTTAAAACTCCTCTTGGCCTGGCAGAAAGGGAATGGTTCATTTACAGGAACTCAGTGTAATTCAGTGGAAATCCCTGCAGGGCAGGAGGAATTTTAAAGGGCCAGGGTCTCTATGTCAGGTCAGGCTTCACTGTGAACATGACCTTTGAGTTTGCTAGGTTAGCGGCTCTCAACCTTTTCCATGCTGTGACCCTTTCACTCCCTCAGGACCCCTTTCCCACTAGCCAGGATACCGCCTCCGAGGTAGCACTATGGGAAGGGTGGGATAGTGGCTACCCTGACACCTGTTCGTGGCCCCCGAAGTGAGAATGTCTGTGCATGATGAACCCAGATTCTTTCCTGTGCTCTTGTTTCCCCAAGCCATGTTTTTGGAGACTTCTTTCAGCAATGTCTCCGATCAGACAACATTAAGATCACTTGCCACCAGCTTGTGTTTTATTTAGCACACCTGGCTGGTTTTCTAGGGCTACATCTGCAGCAGCCTCTGACCTTGCTGGTTTTTTAGCAAGCCGCAGTGTGGAACGAGCCCTCCAGGAAGACGTTCAGCTGTTGTTTGGTATAGTCATTCCATGCTCTTCCTGCAGAAGACGCCACGTGAACTGAATTGCCCCATATTCAAGACTTTAACAGGTGTTCCCTTATCTGTGTCAACCCTGGGCATGAAGGAACTATTAATGCTTTGCATGCTAGGGAGTACACTGGAGCTATAACCTTCATTAGTCACTGGGTAGGATAGTAGGCCCAAACAGCTCAACGAAGCCAGTAGATTCCTAAATTCATGGGAGCAACACATCCTGCCCTGAGGAAATATAGTTATTTTTCTTTCTACATCTATAGTTCATCTGATCCTCCCTTAAATATCCATGTTACAGATGAATACTTCACATTTCTATAGCGTCCTCCGCCCAGGGATCTCAGACCACCATGTAAACCTTCATGTCGTAATCCTGACAACACTCCGAAGAAGTGGGCAAAGATCCTAACTCTTGCACACCTTTCCATCCAGCCCATGCTGCTGGGCTCTGAATGGTGTCTAAACTACGGGTCACAGGGCTAGCTGCGACACCTGCCCCTCCTGGCACCTACATGGACTGCACATGCACTACTCCCAGAGAGCGATGGCTCATGCGCCATCCCCTCACAGCTCCTGGGTATGACTGGACTGTGTATGCACCATCCCCACGGAGTGACCAAGCATGCAATAGCCCACTGCTGTAAAGCCTTCCCCTGCAATTGGTTCTCCCAGGTACCTGTGCCTGCTGTAGCACGGGAACTGGGAGCAGGGGCTTTGTCTCTCCTAGGCTCTCAGTGGTCTCACTGCTAGTGCCCAGGAGCTGGAGGAAGGAGCCTGCCTGGATTGCAGAAGGGTGAAGAATGGGGAGGAGGTGGGGAGAAGAGATGTGGGGACAGAGGGAGTAGCTCAGGGAGGAGTTGGGAAGAAGAATTAGGGTCGGGGATGGGGTAGGTGCAGGAGTCAGGGAAGGGATGGGGTGGGGACTGCAGTAGGAGCTGGGTAGGGGGTAGTGAGCCGCAGAAGGGGGACAAAGATGCTGCGGGGAGACAGGAACAGAAGAGTATCAGCACTAGAGCAATTTCCCCTAGAGAACCTGGGGCTGAACTCATTTTCCCTGCATCTCTACATTCCTTTGCTGCTGGCGAACAACTGTGAAACCCACTGGCGCAGTGTGCGACTCCGTGCCCTGCTACTGGCAGGTCCACATAAAAGATAACAGCCTTCTACTGTTACCAGTGGCTTTATTAGCTCAATCATAGCGGATTGTAGTATGGATCTAAAGAGCCCAACCCTGTTGATTACCCAAACGGAAGCAAAATATGGTTCCACAGGATGAAATATTTGTGGGGCGTTGGGTTTTTTTTCTCTCCAATTTTTAAGTTATTAAAAAATGTAGAGAATTACATGAAAAACCCTACATTCAAATAATGTTAAGGTTGCAAAGTCAGGCACTCAAAAGTCAGGAATTCCAGAGTTAAGTTTGCCTCTACAACCTTAACTTTCCCCTTGGTGTGTATGCATTATGAAACAGTCTAATTACATGATAAGATACTATTAGTTCTCCGGGATCCCTGCCTCATTCAGTGCACAGGATGGACTGTGCTTTGGGAATGAAGCAGGTTGCACAGCGAATTAGGCTGTTGTCTGATTTGTTGCAGAAGTTGGGAATGTTGTGGAAAATTGACCACACGATTGATTTTGGATCAGATTTGCCTGAGGCACCTTTACTGATTACAAGCACGCATGCGGGTAACAGCTCTCAGTAGCTGCCCCCCGATTCAAGGAACGTGCAAGCCTTTTAAAGCTTAAAACCACAGACAAATTACACATACTTCCGTATTAATTACCTTATTTGGAATACATTGCAAAATTAATATAGGTCAAAAGCGAAAAGAAACAATCATCTCCCTTATTTGGCTTTTCCTGTTATTGTTATTCCTAATCTAGTTCTTTTGTGGTTTGACTTTTCTAACGCTTCCATTGCGGTTATATTTAACAAGCTTGGCTATGGCTAACTGTGTTTGGGGACTTTCCACTTCGCCTCCTCATGCCCCTTACACACAGAAGCAAGCTCAACTAAGATTTCAGGCCTACTAACTTGACCAAAGATCTAAGGGCCCTCTGTAAATGTTCCTCTACAGGAAGTATGTGGTGGATGAGGCGGAGAACTTCAGGAAGAGAAGGGAGGGGCATGAATGCCCCCCTGGAGAATTGGATTCTGTCCCTGCCTCTGTCACAGAGTTCCTATGTAATGCCGGGCACAAGTAAACCAACATGTTCCGAGGTGGTCACTGCATATTCCTCGTTTTCTGTGTATTGAGATCTCTAAGGTCTGATTGGCAGAAGCTGTCAATGAGAGCTGTGCAGTGAACATATAAAGTGCTGTAGAATGCCATGCATTCTGAAAAGTCCTCGGCTTGTCAAATTGGGCACCCAAAATGAGTTGACACTTGTGGCCTGAACCTCTGTGCCTCAGGTCCCCCTCTGTAAAATCGGGCCAATAATACCACCTCACTGGGGTGTTGTAAAGATAAATGCAATAATGTTTGTAAAGCACTAAAAGCTATGATGAGAGGAGCATAGAAAAACCCATGGGGGAATTAATAATTCTGTATTCAGTGCAGGGTTCAGATGATGTGAAGTCAATAATGCATGGGACCACACATTGAACAGTGAGAATAAAAAGAAATATTGGATAGCTACCCATTCAGCGAGCACTGCCCTTCTGTGCTCTGAATAAGGCTGGGGTCCTGCAGAAATAATAGTATGGGATTGTGTAATGAAAGTCTATTACAATGCAAACACACAATGGGGCCACATTAAAGTTGCGTGAGCAATTTTTAGATGGGTATTTTCTAACTTTTGAATTCTTGTCTTTGTAATCTCAATATTATTTTAATATCATTATATCCAAAAACCCCACACACATCCAACCCCCCACCAGATGTATATACCATTGATGAGATCTAGCTGCAACCATGGAGGGGTGTGGATTCAGACATGGAGATGGTCTCTAGTTCTGTCAAGCCATCTTTTCTACAAGTCTTCCTCCTAGACCATGAAAGGTAATAATTGGAGGTATACCAATCTCCTAGAACTGGAAGGGACCTTGAAAAGTCATTGAGTCCAGCCCCCTGCCTTCATTAGCAGGGCCAATTTTTGCCCCAGATCCCTAAGTGGCCCCCTCAAGGATTGAACTCATAACTGTGGGTTTAACAGGCCAATGCTCAAACCACTGAGCTATTCCTCCAATACAGTCTGAGATGTATCCATTTCCTTTTCTTTAGCTCAAGCTTAGAGGAATAAACTAACCAAAACTTCTTGAGCAAAAGCAGCGAGGACTGAAATGAGAAGATTGCTGCGACGGATGAAGGGTTGGTGCTGTTGGAAAGCAGATAGCATCTTCTGTGGCCAGGTGAAAAGGTTCCCCTTCATGCAATGCATTTCTCGGTGTCACTTTCCTGCCTGTAGGTTACTGTGTATTACTCACTTACTGTGTAAGTTACTCACTGCAGCAAGTATCAGAGGGGTAGCCGTGTTAGTCTGGATCTGTAAAAGCAGCAAAGAGTCCTGTGGCACCTTATAGACTAACAGTGTTCTCCTACAGGTTTTTGTATATTGCCATTCCTAATATCTGATTTGTGTCCATTTATCCTTTTCCGTAGAGACTGTCCAGTTTGGCCGATGTACATAGCAGAGGGGCATTGCTGGCATATGATGGCGTATATTACATTGGTGGATGTGCAGGTGAATGAACTGGTGATGGTGTGGCTGATCTGGTTAGGTCCTGTGATGGTGTCGCTGGTGTAGATATGTGGGCAGAGTTGGCATCGAGGTTTGTTGAATGGATTGGTTCCTGAGTTAGAGTTACTATGGTGCGGTGTGCAGTTACTGGTGAGAATATGCTTCAGGTTGGCAGGTTGTCTGTGGGCGAGGACTGGCCTGCCACCCAAGGCCTGTGAAAGTGTGGGATCATTGTCCAGGATGGGTTGTAGATCCCTGATGATTCGTTGGAGGGGTTTTAGCTGGGGACTGTATGTAATGGCCAGTGGAGTCCTGTTGGTTTCTTTCTTGGGTTTGTCTTGCTTCTGGGTACACGTCTGGCTCTGTTGATCTGTTTCCTTATTTCCTTGTGCGGATATTGTAGTTTTGAGAATGCTTGGTGGAGATTTTGTAGGTGTTGGTCTCTGTCTGAGGGATTAGAGCAGATGCGGTTGTACCTCAGTGCTTGGCTGTAGACAATGGATCGTGTGGTGTGCCCGGGATGGAAGCTGGAGGCATGAAGGTAGGCATAGCGGTCGGTAGGTTTTTGGTATAGGGTGGTGTTAATGTGACCATCACTTATTTGCACCGTGGTGTCAAAGAAGTGGACCTCCCGTGTAGATTGGTCCAGACTGAGGTTGATGGTGGGGTGGAAGCTGTTGAAATCGTGGTGGAATTTTTCCAGAGTCTCCTTCCCATGGGTCCAGATGATGAAGATGTCATCAATGTAGCGTAGGTGGACACAAATGGACACAAATCAGATATTAGGAATGTCAATATACAAAAACCTGTAGGAGAACACTTCAACCTCCCTGGCCACACAATAGCAGATCTTAAGGTGGCCATCCTGCAGCAAAAAAACTTCAGGACCAGACTTCAAAGAGAAACTGCTGAGCTTCAGTTCATCTGCAAATTTGACACCATCAGCTCAGGATTAAACAAAGACTGTGAATGGCTTGCCAACTACAAAACCAGTTTCTCCTCCCTTGGTTTTCACACCTCAACTGCTAGAAGAGGGCCTCATCCTCCCTGATTGAACTAACCTCGTTATCTCCAGCCTGCTTCTTGCTTGCATATATATACCTGCCCCTGGAAATTTCCACTACATGCATCCGACGAAGTGGGTATTCACCCACGAAAGCTTATGCTCCAAAACTTCTGTTAGTCTATAAGGTGCCACAGGACTCTTTGCTGCTTTCACTGCAGCAAGTATTCATCAAAGTTCTGGAACCATCATCAGAGGCACCACTGTCCCTTTTGTTTTGTACAAAATTAGAGTGAAACCCAACCGTAACTCTACTCATGTTAGGAAATCTAAGTTAGATATTTCATTATGGTGTCTGTAGTATAACAATACAACAGAGCTGGGGAGTTTCTGATAAGCCTTTAAAGTGTTGCTTTTAATCAGAGAGTTGTTATATGGGGAGGGGTACATATGTGCCAGGTGATTGATACGAATATAATCATGGAGTTACAGGTCACACACTGGACATTAAAGTGCAGTGATGTTCAGGAAAGGAACCATGTAAAGACCACACCTTTATACTCAGCAGCTTTGCTCTCTGTATGGCCTAAGTTTCATATGGTCTGTTTTAAATCAGAGGTGCTGGGTGCTGACAGCCATTGAACGTATATGATGGAAACCACTTTAAGCCAGGGGGTGCAACCGCACCCCCAGAACCCCAAGTTCCAGCACCTATGTTTTACAGAGTTTAATTTTGTGTTGAACCTGCTCATTAGGGATGTTTTTCTGATCTCACATATGCTGCCTTTACACCAGCGGAGTTACTCCTGATTTCCACCACTGTGAACTCAAAATCAGGTCCAAAGAGTCCATAATAGGTTAATGTAGGAAACAGGGTTTGTGTCCTGCAGTGTAGTGTGTAACTGGTTCAGTAGAAATCAATCTCTCCATAGATCTGAAAGTCCAAGATCTTCAGTGCCTCTTTGACAGTTTCTGTAGCATATATGTAGCAGTTCAAGTTGTACAGCCAGTCCCATCCACATGATGGGAGAAAACCATGGTAAACTGGGCCAAATCTAGAAGTAACCAGTTGAAATTTTATGACTTCTGATTTACTGGAGGTCAGACGAGGCGTCTAATTGTCCTGTCTGTCGTTAAAAATCTATGAAAATGTTCCCTGCTATGCATGTCCAACATACTCCGACCTGTGACTTACTAAGAGTTCACTGACTTGCCACCTAGTTCTGTGGTCCTCACGGCTCATACAAGCCACGCAGGTTCAGGCTGCATTGTTGCTTGAAGGGGAGTCATCCAACGAAGGCCCAAGTACTCTAGGAAGTTGCATTAGTGATCCAGTTGGGGGCTGTCTTCCTTCTGGGTCAATAACAAGCCAGTGCTTCGGCCCATTCGTAGGGCCTAGTGATGCTTGAAGTGCCACAGTATAGCTAAGATATACAATGAGTTCCTCAGTTCAGTAAAACTGGTAGCACGAGAATAGTGGTGTTATTGCTAGAGTCATGGCTGACTTCCTTTGATAAGTTACATCCTTCCTATGTTAATTCCCCTTCCAATTTCATTTCCATGCCGGGTTTTTCTTCCCTGCCTGCCCTACGCTGTTGGGTAGTGTTGCTGTGTGCAATTGCATTTCACCCCACAGATGGTGGGGGGAGTGACCCCTGTTGTGTAGCATGTAAAACCCTTTTGAGAAGAAAGGTGCTACATTAATGCAAGCTATTGTTGTTAGCTAAGCATCTTCTCCTCCATTTGGAGAACGGATATTGTGAGTTGAGCTCACTCACCAAAATGAGATTTCCCATCCTTCTGCTGAATGTATTTTCTGGACACAAAATGAACAGTTTGTTCACCTGAATGGCTTCCCAATGCTCTGCACTATGAAAAGCTGGCAAGCAGACCTCGGCTCATTATTTGTAATCGCTATGGACATTTCTGTGAAAACAGAATCTTTCTTCCTCCGCAGGCCAGTTTATTGCTCCTTGCTTATTCAATTTCCTACATGAAATCACCATGTAGCCATTTCAACAGCAGCCACTTGTCATGCCACAATGGAAGGTTGTGACTTCAAGTGAGGAAAGAGCAGCAGGAGAAAGTGAACTAATTCCTATGCAACAAATATCTTGTTTTCATCCTTCGGGACGGATTCTGTTCTCAGCCACACTGGTATAAATCAAGAGTGACTCCACTGAAGTCAATGGAGTTGTCATAGTGTTGGATCAGGGTAAATGAGAGGATGGGTATAGTGAGGTAGAGAGAGAGGCCGAATGTGTAAGGCAGTTTAACGTCTCGATGAGTGGGTATAACTGGCTGTTAAGGGCCAGATCTCAGGTGGTATAATTTACATAGCTTCATTGGACTCACAGGGACCTAACTGTAAGAGTCTAACTGATACGAAGTCTAAGGGATTCTAAATGGTGTGATCCACACCACACATGTGGATGGGAGTGGTGTAGCTGTAAAAGCATTTAACAAGAGGGTGTGAGATGCAGCAAATCAAAATAACTTTTTCAGCCTCTTTTTTAGCCCACATCAATTTCCTGACTGTCAGCGTACAAGCACCACCAGCTTAGCGTACACCGGCATAGCGTGTCCTTCACTTCCAACGTGTCACTCACTGCGGGAGCTCCAGTAACCTAATGATGCCATGTAGTGGGCCGGCGTGGCTCCCCTCCAGCCCAGAGGAGGGAGAGCCCCGCCGGGGGCCAGAATGGGCGGAGCTACGGAGCTCTGAGCCTGCCCCTCAAAGGGTCAGGCGGCGACCCGGAACTATAAAAGCCGGCCCTCAGAGCTCAGTCAGGTCCCAGCAGCCGGAGAGAGCAGACATCCCTCAGGGAGCTCGAGACTGGGAAGCTCCTGTGACCCAGCGCAGCCGCCCAGACTGGCCTGAGCTCCCCCGCGCTCGCTACCTGGAGGAGCTGCCGGAGCTTCCCCACGCCTGCTACCCGGAGGAGCTGCCGGAGCTACCCTGGGCCGACTATCCGGAGGAATTCCCGGACCTGCCACCCAGCCCCGGCCGCAACGAGCCCATGCTCGTGGACCCTCCAGAGGCCGACGTCAGGACCCAAGTAGGTCCCGAGGGGGAGTGCGGAATCAGCCCGGGGGCAGCTGACCCCAGTCCGGCTGCGGCATTACCGGAGCCTATGTCAGTGTGTTGCGGCCAGGATCCCCACTGACGGAGCAGCGGATCGACAGCCGCTGCTAGGGCCCTGGGCTGGGACGCAGTGGAGTGGGAGGGCCTGCATCCCCCCCTGCCACCCCACTCCAGGGTGGCAGACTCCCCCTCTCCCCGGTTTGAGGAGGCCGATAACTGTTACTGTTGCTCAGCCCTGACCCAAGGCCTGAGCTTTCTGACTCAGTGTTTGCTGCCCTGCCCTGACCTAGGGCCGGGCCTTATAACTGCTACTGTTGCTCAGCCCTGACCAAAGGCCTGAGCTTTCGGACTCAGTGTTTACCGCCCCGCCCTGACCTAGGGCCAGGATCATAGCGATTGTTACGGCTCAGCCCTACCGGAGGACCTGAGCCCCTTGCCCCACTGGGCGGGCAAGTACCGCAGGGACCGCCGGGCTATCTTCCCGGACCCACCGGAGCGTAGTGGACCGGCGTGGCTCCCCTCATCCCCCCGGAGAGGGTCAAGCCCCGGCTCCACTCATGTACATGCCACCTTCTCAACTGGTGTATATCAACTCCATTGAAATCAATGGAGCGCCACACTTTTATACCAGCTGAAGATCAGGCCAACAGTTTAGTTTTTCAATTTTTTTCCCCATGCATCATTGGTGGGTCTTTAAGAAGAATCAGGGCCGGGAGCGGGGGAATTAAATAAAGAAAACAGCAGGAGTTTGATTCAGTTTGGAGATTTTAAAGTCGCCACTGATCAAATCCCGGAGTTCTCCTAGTGTGTTAAAAAAAATTGCCTCCATCAATCTCCAGTAAGTCTGAAACATGTGCATCTCTGACCGTGGCAACTTCACCCTCTCAGTTCTGGGGCAGGTTTATTTTCTCTGAATACTTTATTATATCACGTATTTGCCTTCACATGGTGGGCTGCTCCTCTTGACTAAAATCTCTAGTGAAAGACTCACACTTCAGCATGAGTGGCTAGATCACTTCCTCCCTTTTGAACTGCTGCAACTTCTTTCACTGCTGCCTTGGCTCCAGATTTCCTTTTTGCTTTCAGATCAATACAAAACTCTCACTTTAAAAATATATATATGAATACCAAGCCTGAAGGAAGGGAGAGAGCCCCAAGGAGAATGTGAGACAGATATGAGGTCATGGGAGTTCTCCTTCCATAGCCAGCTGGGACTGTTGATTGCCCCATACAAAAATAAAACAAAAAAATATAGCATCTTACAACACAGCTCAGTTTTGTTTTCACAGAAGATCTGGAAGAAGAACAAAAGAAGGAAGAAAGTTTCTCACAAGTGTTCACTCTTTTCTGGACTATTATTTTAATTCCTGTACTGAGATGTGTTGGGTTACAGATTCAGGCACTTGAAGATTAAGGGCCTCCTTCTGATCTTGCTCATGGTGATTTTACACAGGGGGAAGCTCCTGATTTACACTGGAATAAGTGGGATGAAAATCAGGGCCTAGGGTTGTGCCAATCTTCTCCTTTCTAATCTGGGGAATCTTCATAGAAAGGCAGATGGTAGGACCAGAAAAGGCCTTTTTGGACATCAATGGCCTGGTGGTCTTCTCATGCCAATGTAAATCAGGAGTACCTCCACTGCTGCCAGTTGAGTTATGCTGGTGTAATTGAGAAGAGAACCAGACACAGACTGCTCTCTGTTTCCTTTCTCCCCTCACTGTGTGATCAACATTTCACTACATTTATTCTCACTAGGACCTTCTCCATCCTGCTTATAGCCGTTTTGGTGAACATATCCTCCACAGTCCTCCATTTTGTATGGGCTTCTTTTTGTCCCTTAGATCTAATTTGGTGCCCTTTTTCTCAGTACGTGTCCCTGATTGGACAGTCGTAGCCCTGTTGATGTTTGAATCTTCTAGGTTTTTAGTGTGGGTAACTGCTCTGCAACGTTGCCCGGTAACTGGTGGTAAGTCTGCCCAGCAACCGGTGAGGCAGGAAAAAGGACACGTGACCCTAACAGAGACTATATAGGGCCTCAGCTCAGTTTGCTCGTTGCTGTCTGTCCTACTGTCAGCCTGTGTCCAGGGGGAAAGCAGAGGTGAGCTCTGTTAGTACTGCAATCGAGACAGAAGATGAGAAGACCTGTCCTACTTATCATCAGTCCTGATCCTGTCCTTAGCAAGGATTCCTGATGATGAGTCCCTGACGGTGGCTTCTGGGTTCCTATGGCGGTTCTTGGTCGGAGAGTCGTAGTCTTCAGTCCGGTATCTTCATTTCTTGCACAGAGACAGTATAGTGGAGACCTTTTTGTATACTTGCTGCCCACTCATTTGTGTTGGTATTTGGGGTCTTTAAGCCCTTGTTATTTTAAACCTCTGAGTTGTTTGTACAGTAAGCCCTTTGGTTGTTTAAGCTTAGCTTTATTGTAGGGGAGGGTTGGTGGAGATGGGAGGTCAACAGATGATAGAGGCTGACTAAGGGGGCAAACCGAAGTTGGGAGGGATCCTATTATTTGGATTCCTAAACTGACCAGGCAGCTAGGGAGTGAATTGTGTAATATGCTCTTTGGCATTTCCTATTTTCCTGTTTGTTCTGGTAAGCATGGAACATTGTAGACTCGTTAGAGCAGAGAGGACAGGAGTCTGGGCCCTTGGGTTCTATTCCTAGTCCCACCCCTGACACATTGTGCAACCTTTGCCAAGTCACTTAGTCCTAAGTCTGCAAAAATTGCCTTTAGTTTGGAATTTTCAAACCAGGTCTCTTTTTTGTGGCTGCAGTTTTGCACCTGCAGTGGATAGCGAGCAATAGAAAAGCATGTATGAACTATGAGTGCAGAATTACACCTGTAAAAAAATGGAGGCCGGACAAGTTTAGAACCAGAAGCAGAAGAGTCGATTTCTCTCTGTGAAGGGCTGCCTGTTCATTGTCCATTGTGTCTTGTTGTATAAATGGCTGGTCTTTTGTGTAGCATCCAGTCCATAAGGTAATGAGAGAAGCAATGGGGAAAATGCTAAAATCCTGGAATCAGTAAACCTCTGCCATAAGCTTAAAGCCAGCCATGGTGTCTGAGCTCAGACCTGATCCATGCACACACCAGATCCTGCCCCATTCTCAATGAGCTCTCATCCCTCAGGGCATACATAGGAGCAACACACCAAGGCCTTGCAATGCCTGGCAGCGCGTTCTAGACGTTCTATCCTCTCACAACACTGTCTATTCCCTTCACAAGGAATATTCACCACCTAAATCCCACTGACTCCAGCACCCCAACTCAGGATCCCAAACCCACCCTTGATTTCTGTCATTGACCCTATCCCAAAATTCTTTGCAGCTGCTTACTGAGGAATTAAGCAGTGGGTCTTGTGCTGGCTCTGAGAAGAGTAAATTTCACAGTAATATGAATATCTGGCTCTAGGCTTCCAGTCATTTTCTTCCCTTTCCAGCAAGATCATCCCTTCAGACAAACCCACTTTAATTTAGTTCCTCATCCCACCCAAGTCCCTGATGTGTTGTTGACCGAAGAATGTGAGAAAGAGGCTGGGAAGAACTATTCCAGCTCCCCTGGAAGAGTGGAGCCATATATAAGGGCTGGTCTACACTGGGGGGGATCGATCTAAGATACGCAACTCCAGCTTTGCTATTCGCATAGCTGAAGTATCTTAGTTCGACTTACCTGGCCGTCCTCACGGCGGCGAGTCAACTGCTGTGGCTCTCCCGTCTACGCTGCTTACTTCTCCTGCCGAGGTGGAGTACGGGCGTCGATTTGCGGATCGATTTATCATGTCTAGATGAGATGCGATAAATCGATTCCCAGCGGGTAGTATAGACGGGTATTCCGGCGGGTAGTATAGACGTATGCTAAGTGTAACCAGGTTGCTGGGGTGGCATCCCCTTGTGGCCCTTTCCGGTCTCTTCTGGTGTGTCTCTATCCCAACAAGGTCTAGCATAGCTGCTTTGCCCCCCTGGCAAAAACAACCTTCAGTCCTTCCCCTTTTGAGGCATTTAAGGTTCAAAGGCAAGCAGGAACCACAGCAACACTAAACATAACTCAAAGTCAGGGTCATCTCACAGACCCTTGGTGGGGCTCCTTTTTTCTATTCAAGGCTCAACTCCCAAAACATGTGTGCTTCTGGTCGTCCCTTCCAGGGGGGCTGATCTGGTGGGCAAGCATGTTCCACCTCGGGGCCGCAGTCACACTTCTCGCCCACAAGGAGAGACCTAGAGCTCCACCCTCCTTCCTCCTTTTATCTCCCCTCTCTATCCCTGTGGTTGGTTGCAGCTGTAGAGGGGTGTGACAGCTCAGTCCACAGACTTTCCCTAACCCTTTCCTTGCCAGTGGAGAGCCTGCCATCCTCCTTAACCCCCTCACTGCCAGTGCGGGGCCTCGGTGCCCCATCACAAGGTTTTATTTTTACCTTCTCTACTTGTGATTGCCCCGTCTCTATTGCTTTGTAGCATACACGCAAATAAAGCTGTGAAAATAGCCCAATGCTTCTGCTTTGCGTCAGATCCTCAATCAGTCCTAACAGCCATTTATTGCTCCATATTCTACCAAGCAAGAGAGAGTCTCTCTTAATTATTTCCTCCTGCAACTTCGAGTGTTGCAGGAATGAGACAAACAGTTCCCCTAAAAATAGCCTGCAACATAAAGCTCAGTTTCTATTTCGTGCCTTTATAATAATAATTCTCTGCGCTTCTCTGGCACACTGCTGCCGAGGAACTCGGAGCACTTAGTAGACAGTAATGAACGAAGCTTCACAACTTCTCATTCCTGTAAAGTGGGAACATGTTATACTCTCCATTTTCCAAACGGAGAAAGTGAGGCACAGAAGGTGAAATCCTGTCCTCATTGAAATCAGTGGCAAAATTCCCATTGTCTTCAATGAGGCCAGAATTTCAACCACAGGAAGTAAAAGGTTATTGAAAAATCAAAGATGTGTTTATATAATGGAGTACAGCTCCCATATGGAATCTACAGGTGCTAACAAGATGCAGTGTTCCCCACTGGATAGAGCTCTGGACGGGGATTGGGGAGAGCTGGGGTCTATACCCATTGACCTGCTGGGTGGCCTTGGGCAAATGTCACTGCTCTGTGCCTCAGTTTCCCCAACTGTAAAATAGGAATTTTTGTAAAGCACTGAGATCTACTGATGAAGGGCGCTGTATAAAAGCTAGATATTATTATTAGTAAAGTAATATATGTAATGAATACACTACATTGTGTCTCACGACTTTTCACAGATGAACAAATTGCAGTTATTTTGGACATGGTGTTCAATGACTTGCCCATTTACCGCCATGTTGCATCACCTAACTGTTGTTTGCTAAGTAATCAGACACTTTCTTCTGAGAACTGCAGAATCAACAGCCTGAAACCTCTCACCACCTCCTATTCTTTGCTGTTGTGTCTGAATTACCTGTTGGCCTAAAATCTGTGATTCCAGGTGTAATTCATCATCTAGTCTGGCCCGGTTAATTCTCTCCCTTAATGCCGCTTTCCAGGGCAATCGGCAAGGTTCAGCCTCTGAAATATTGACCAAAGCATCTTGAATTTATTACCACAGGTTTATCCCGACATTCAGTTGCTTTGGATGTAATGCCACGTGTTGCCCTTTCCGTAAAAAATGTTAGCGGCTGCAGGGAAAAGCTCCACGAATCTGTGCATGTGATGAACACCATCAATTACGGGCAAGATTGCCTTGCATCTCCCCTTGCAATCGGTTTCATTAAAGCAACAGCGCTTCCAGTAAAAGAGGATTATTTATTTAATTCAGTGATTTTTCACATCACCAATGGCTCATTGCCTGAGCACCTCACATTAGTTATTAAAACTAGGTACAACGTTGTTTTATTACCATTACTTGGATAACTGTTGGGCTTAGGAGCCCTACCTAGAATCTCATTGTATTAGGCATTGTACAAACACAGAATAAAAAAACCCTGCCTCTGCCCCTGCCCCTGCCCCTACCCCAAGGAGCTTACAATCTAAGTATAAAACAAGAGACAACAGATGGATACAGACAGACAGAAGGAGAGAGTATAAGGAAACAATGAAATAATATTGGTCAGCATGACGGGCTGTGGGCTCTGCACATCAGCAGCTAGGGCAGAGGTCCCCAAACTGTTGGACTCGGGGATGCAGAAGAACATTGTGGGGGCATGGTGGGGCTGGATGCCTCAGGAAAGGAGCAGTGGAGAGGTCCTCCAAGTGGGCTAGAATGGCTGCAGGGGAAGCAGCCAATCAGAGAGGCTGCAAGGAGCTAGCAAACAGTAGCAGCTAATAGGCCAGTTTTGCGAGGGAGTTTACAGAGGGGGCGTGTGAACCGGGGGGCTAGATACACTTAACATTCTTTAAACTTAAAGCCCAAAATACCCTCTGATAAAAACAAAACATCAACAAAGGAACGAGCTGCAGGAGTAAAAAGAGAATTCAGGCAGAAGTCCAGCAACAGAGTGGGGGCTACCCAGTTTATTGCACCCAATGCAGCATGTCTGATTACCTATGGGCAGGTGGCATATGTGTGCATTCGGTGCAAGGAGCTTCTGGCCCTGGGCTTTGGAGACCAGGGTGGCTGAGCTGGAGGAGCTAAGGGAGACAGAGAGGTACATAGATGAGACTTTCTGGGACACAGTAGAACGGTCCCACCCATGGTCTGACAGCCTCTGTGCTGTTGAGGAGGATGAAAGTCTTAGAGAAATAGAACATCCAACTGGAGCAGAGGGAAACGATCCATAGTTGGGACCTCCTTCCAGATGATGTCATGGGACCCTCTCACTCTTAGGATAATAATAATAATAATAATAATTGGAGATATACCTATCTCCTAGAACAGACATTAAGTCCAGCCCCTGTCTTCATTAGCAGGACCATGAATTGATTTTTGCCCTAGATCCCTAAGTGGCCCCCTTAAGGACTGAGCTTACAACACTGGGTTTAGCAGACCAATGCTCAAACCACTGAGCTATACTTCCCTCCCTCCCGTCTCTGGGGGAAGGGAACTCCAGTTATTAGGAAGAGATTGGTAATAGTTATGGGGGATTCGATCATTAGAAACATAGATAGCTGGGTTTGCGATGACTGGGAGAACTGCATGGTGACTTGCCTGCCTGGTGCGAAGGTTGCGGACAACTTGAGACATCTAAGAGTCCTGTGGCACCTTATAGACTAAGAGACGTATTGGAGCATGAGCTTTCTTGGGTGAATCCCCACGAAAGCTCATGCTCCAATACGGCTGTTAGTCTACAAGGTGCCACAGGATTCTTTGCTGCTTTTACAGATCCAGACTAATACAGCTACCCCTCTGATACTTGAGACATCTAGATAGACTTATGTGTAGTGCTGTGGAGGAGCCGGTGATCGTGGTACATGTGGGTACCAATGACATAGGGAAGGATACGAGAGAGGTCCTGGATGCCAAATTTAGTCTGCTAGGTAAGAGATTGAAGTCCAGGAACTCCATGGTAGCATTCTCTGAAATGCTTCCAGTTTCATGCACAGGACCAGTTAGACAGGCAGAATTGCAGTGTCTCAATGCGTGGATGAGACAATGGCATAGGGAGGAGGGGTTTAGATTTATTAGGACTTGGGGAAATGGGGAGCCTATACAGGAGCGATGGGCTCCATCTAAACCAGAATGGAACCAGATTGCTGGCACTTAAAATTAAAAAGGTCACAGAGCAGTTTTTAAACTAAGGGCTGGGGGACGCTGACAGATGCAGAGGAGCACGTAGTTCGGACAGAGACATCCCTTAGGGGAAGATCTATTAATGGAGATACTGTATGTCCTAGTAAGGAAGAGAGGATGGAAGATGATAAAATACGGGTAGGATCTGATGAGAAACAGTCAAATAAAAAAGAGTCCCATTCAATTACATCATGTAATGGCAGACTGCTAAAAAGTGACAAGTTTTTAAAGTGCTTATATACAAATGCAAGAAGTCTAAATAGTAAGATGGGTGAACTAGAGTGCCTCGTACTAAATGAGAATATTGATATAATAGGCATCACAGAAACTTGGTGGGATGAGGATAATCAATGGGACACAGTAATACCAGGGTACAAAATATATCAGAAAGACAGAACAGATTGTGCTGGTGGGGGAGTGGCACTAGATGTGAAAGAAAGCACAGAATCAAATGAAATAAAAATCTTAAATGAACCAAACTGTAACATAGAATCGCTATGGATAGAAATTCCAGGCTTGAACAATAAGAATGTAGCAGTAGGGATATATTACCGACCACTTGACCAGGATGGTGATAGTGACTGTGAAATACTCATGGAGATTAGAGAGGCTATAAAAATAAAACACTCAATAATAATGGGGGATTTCAACTATCCCCATATTGACTGGGTACATGTCACCTCAGGATGGGATGTAGAGATAAAGTTTCTTGACACCTTAAATGGCTGTTTCTTGAAGCAGCTGGTCCTGGAACCCACAAAAGGAGAGGCAATTCTTGATTTAGTCCTTAAGTGGTGCACAGGATTTGGTCCAAGAGGTGAATATAGCTGGACCCCTTGGTCATAGTGACCATAATATAATTAAATTTAACGTCCCTGTGGTGAGGAAAACACCACAGCAGCTCAACACTGTAGCATTTAATTTCAGAAAGGGGATTACAAAAAAACAAGGAAGTTAGGCAAACAGAAATTAGAAGGTTTCAGAGTAGCAGCCGTGTTAGTCTGTATCCGCAAAAAGAACAGGAGTACTTGTGGCACCTTAAAGACCTTGTTAGTCTTTAAGGTGCCACAAGTACTCCTGTTCTTTTTGAGAAATTAGAAGGTACAGCGCCAAATGTGAAATCCCTGCAAGCTGCATGGAAACTTTCAAAAGGCACCATAATAGAGGCTCAGCTTAAATGTATACCCCAAAGTAAAAAACATAGTTAGAGAAGCAAAAAAGTGCCTCCGTGGCTAAACAACAAAGTAAACGAAGTAGTGAGAGACAAAAAGGCATCCTTTAGAACGTTAAATCCTAGTGAGGGAAAGAGAAAGGAGCATAAGCTCTGACAAATGAAGTTGAAAAATATAATTAGGAAGGCCCCAAAAGAATTTGAAGAACAGCTAGCCAAAGACTCAAAAAATAACCATTCTTATTAGGTGACAAATCTGAGGAACTGTCCCAGACTGAGGTGTCATTAGAGGAGGTTTTGGAACAAATTGATAAACTAAAGAGTAATAAGTCACCGGGACCGTATGGTATTCACCCAAGAGTTCTGAAGGAACTCAAATGTGAAATTGCAGATCATTTAAATCAGCTTCTGAACCAAATGACAGGAGGATAGCTAATGTGATGCCAGTTTTAAAAAGGGCTCCAGAGGTGATCCCAGCAATTACAGACTGGTAAGCCTAACTTCAGTATCGGGCAAACTGGTTGAACCTATAAATAAAGAACAATATTGTCAGACATATAGATGAACATAATTGTTGAGGAAGAGTCAGCATGGTTTTTGTAAAGGGAAATCATGCCTCACCAATCTACTAGAATTCTTTGAGGGGGGGTCAAAAAGCACGTGGACAAGGGGGATCCTGTGGATATAGTGTACGTAGATTTTCAGAAAGCTTTTCACAAGGTCGCTCACTAAAGGCTCTTAAGCAAAGTAAGCTGTCATGGGATAAGAGGGAAGGTCCTCTCATGGATTGGTAACTGGTTAAATGATAGGAAAAAAAGCGTAGGAATACATGGCCAGTTTTCAGAATGGAGAGAGATAAATAGTGGTGTCCCCAAGGGGTCTGTACTGGGACCAGTACTATTCAACATATTCATAAATGATCTGGAAAAAGGGGTAAACAGTGACGTGGCAAAATTTGCAGATGATACAAAACTACTCAAGCTAGTTAAGTCCCAGGCAGATTGCGAAGAGCTACAAAAGGATCTTACAAAACATGATGACTTGGCAACAAAATGGCAGGTAAAATTCAGTATTGATAAATGCAAAGTAATGCACATTGGAAAACATAATCCTAACTATACATATACAATGATGGGATCTAAATTAGCTGTTACCAATGAGATCAGTGAAAGCCTTTCTACTGACATCATTGGGTGGTGAACCAGTCTCAATGCCAGGAAGTCCAGAGAAACAATCCTCTCTCAATTAAAATGATCTAGCTTATTAGGGGGCATGATCATAGAATCAGAGAGGTTAGATTGGAAAAAAAAATCATTAGGGTCCCTCTCCATTGCAATCATGAAAAGCCAGAACCGAGAGACTGGAATACAGTTGAACATGTGGTGGGAGAGGTTGAAGGGGAATGGGAAATCTAGAGCAGGCTGCAGTGGGCTGAGCGTGGAGACACAACATATTGTGCAGAAAAAATAATGCTTATTTGACTGCACAGATGATAAGAAACTTGGGCTCCTCCCCCTTACTGTAACTTAGCTCAGTGGTGTCACTTTTTCCCCCTTGGAACTTGGATCTCCCTTCCTGCTCCTTTTATCAAAATCTTCCTGTTTCTGGGCTTCACATTGCCCTGTTCTTTTGCTCCATTTTTCAAAGCAGAATTTTTCTCTCTGCCTCTCTCTACTCCATGCTAACATTGTCTCTTTGGTGTAACATCAACTCGGGCACCTCTGGGTTTGAGTTGGACTTCTGAATCTATGTTGTGGTGGGTATATTTGACCCTGTGCAAAAGGAGTTCTCCTTTTGCTCCTACTGAGGTTTCACAAAGTTGACATGGAACAATAACTGAATCAGATGAGTGAGGTTGCAGGTTTTGCTGGTTTGCTTTGTGTTTATTAATATAGAAACTTTAATTGTTTTCCAAGAATGAAGAGTCACCATGTTCTTTCCCAGGACTCCCTCCATGGCTCTGCACTCACCTAGGACTTGGCTCTGCAAAGTCCGGGTGTTCCATCATGCCAGTCCAGTCGTAAAAGGCTCTGCTCTCCAGCTGAGCCCCAGACTGTCTGCACTTTCCAGGGTTGTCAACGAACAGAAAAAGAAATGAACACAAATGGCTTATCCCACAACTAGGTGAAGGGTCTCTTCCTTCACGAGGCTGAAGGCTCCTTTTAAGCTATGTCCCCAACAAGACTCACATCTTAAAAGAAAAATAGTCTCATCAAAGGTGGGTCAGTATCAGGCCCTCCTCCAAGGAGGTGCCATCAGGCAGTGGTTGTCCAGGGAGCTCCCCTCTCCAGGAGTAGAGGACTGGGGTTCTGCTCTCCTCTCTAGTATGCCACCAACTCTGCTGGGTTTTTCCTTTTTAAGTTCCCTCTACAGGTCTAACATCTCTCAGAGGTGTGGTGAGCCCACAATAGTTCACTAACCCAGTGTGGTCCAGGGTGGGGTTTGTACACCCCATCACAGAATGGATACAAGGATTGGGAGGCAGGTGAAGAAGACCATTATAAACAAGAATTATGGCTGGGACTCCACAAATAACAGATATTTTGGACAATGTCAAAGGAGCCACAAATTGAACAAAACTACCGTAAACTTGAGTTGTATATGGCAACAAAGCAAGATCAGATGCATCTAATTCCTCAGTTTGATCAATATGGCAATAATTAATATGATAAATATTGATAGTTACTTTTAACCAATCAGGGGATGATGAACTTGAAGGGAACACTGACTATGAGAAGAGAACTTGAATTTGAAAATTGAGTGGAACTTTTGAATCCATGTTGTCTGGGTGGGTTTGAAATTAGGCAAAATGTTCCATTGATACTATTGAGGTGCCACAAACCTAGAGATGACACTTTGAAGATAAACCTGCCCTAGGAGAGCCCTGAATATGAGACACTAAAGATCCACTAATCTCCCTCTTGGAGAATGAAGTCCAACATGTAGCACTGTACAGCAGGTGTGACTATTTGTGAGTTAATTGGCATTTCAGATATTACACCACAAGGCAACCCCTGCTGGGTCAGTACCTTGGCAGGATGCTGTCACAGAGTGCACCCCCTTGTGGCACAGGATAGCCCTGCAGGTATTTTGCCCTCAGTTCCCTTCAGATCCTGGAACCACAAACGCCTTTCCGTTGGTTAAGGAATTCCACCGCCCTCTTTCATAGAGCTGCACAGTGGTTCAAGCAGGCTTCTCTAGCCCACCAATATCTGCTGCATGGAAATTCCATTCTTCTCCTTGGTTCAGGGGCCCTACAGCCCCCCTTGGGGCTGTGCTGTGGTGCAGGCAAGCTTTCCCCTGCCATTCTCCTCTCCAGGCTGTCTGCCCTTCTCACTTCTCCTGGCAGTCATCTAACTGGTGGGTTTTATCATGTTCAGGAGGTAGGATTAACACCTGGCCCTCATTCCCAGCTTGTCTGCTGCTCTTTTGAGCACTTCTTTCCTTAAAGGAACCATGTGGTGGAACAGGGATTAACTGGCCTCGGGTCTCATTGCTACTTAAAGGGGATACACCGTCCTGTTACAGAACCCAAGGAGGGAGAGGAATTTTTAGGCTACTACAAGGGGTATATAAGTAGGAGTAATTAGATGAAGTTTAGTAAAGGACAATATAGGCTGGATATTGAGCGACATTTCTACCAAGATAAGGTTACTCATATTTAGGGGCTGGAGTAGGCAGAATTATTGTGTGTGAACCCTGGTTTTTCCTATCAGAGGGGTAGCCGTGTTAGTCTGGTTCTGTAGAAGCAGCAAAGAATCCTGTGGCACCTTATAGACTAACAGACGTTTTGCAGCATGAACTTTCATGGGTGAATACCCACTTCTTCGGATGGTTTTTCCTGGTTCTACAAAACTGATGATTTTCATACTTTGTTTGGTACTTAGTGACTACTTGGAATTTATTCCCCACTCCCACCCCTATGTGAACATCTTTGACTGCAATGAGTGTTGTGTCTCTGATCCTCAGGGCTGCCCACTTTGATTTTTGGTTTGTGGTCACTTATGTGGACAATGTGAGTGATTTTCCTAATCAATAGTAGTGAATTCCTCTTTAATTAATATTGATGAGGTGGCGGGAGAATAGCTGCCTGGCTCATGACACTTCTCTTGTGGCCAGTGCTTTGGGCAAAAAGTCCTGGTGTATTAAATAGAACTCTTTAGGGGAAAGACGCAATGAAAAGTAGAAAGTATGATAGAGACTCCTGCCTTCATTTAGGAATGAGGAGATCACTCCACAGTCATTGTGTAGGGAAGGAGAAACTACACTGAAAACTTCTTCACGCCGTCTGAAGAAACCATGTATCATAAAGCCAGACAAGAGTGTACAAGCCCTGGAACATAGAATCATAGAAGTGTGGGACTGGAAGGGACCTTGAGAGGTCATCTAATCCAGTCCTCTGCACTCAAGGCAGGACTACGTAATAGCTCTGTGTTTCTTCAGCCCTGGGCCCCTTTTTAACTAAGTATTTGTTGCTTCTAGTAATCACAGTTGTGATAACACTAACTGATATGTGACTATAATGAAGACCACAAGGAGGCACATCTGTTTCCTGTTTGATTAATAGAGCTAAACCGGGGGAAAATTTGACCCAAGATATTTTAAACCAATAGTTGTCAACCTTTCCCATACTGTGACCCGTGACACAACAATGAGAATCCTTCCTCTCATCTAGTATAAGAAAAGAAGGGTGGCCATGAGGGGGAGAAAGGGAGGAGAGGTTGTATAATAAGCAAAGGACATATATACTCCTTCCGAGATCCAGAAGGAGGTGGAGGCAGACCAGCTCAGAGTCTCTGGGTAAAGATAAAAGGGTTAAAAATACAGACGATATCATGGTAGGGGTCTACAGCCAAATCAGGAGAAGGAGGTGGATGAGGCATTTCTAAAACAAATAACAGAAACATCCAAAACACAAGACCTGGTAGTAATGGGGGTCTTTATCTACCCAGCAATACGGCAAAACACAAAATCTTCAGAGAGTTCTTGGAATGTATCAGGGACAACATTTTGTTCCAGAAAGTGGACAACTGGGGGTATGGCCATTTTAGGCTTGATTCTGACCAACAGGGAGGAATTGATAGTAAATCTGAAGGTGGGTTGCCATCATGGGAAGCTTTTAAAAACAAGTTGGACAAGCCTCTCACGGATGGTCTAGGGTTACGTGGTCCTGTCATACCACAGGGGGCTGGACTTGCTGACTTCTGAAGGTCCCTTCCAGCCCTAAATTTCTCTGATGCCCCAGTACTTTTTTACCACCCATTTTTGCAACTATTGTCCCCTCCAGGGGGGTTGCCGAAGTGTTGTGATATACTACATGTTTTCCAATGTGATACTTGGTAGCATGTGCCACAAAACAGAGGCCAGTGCTGCAGGTGTTTCAGCTGTTGGGCTCTAGCACTGTGTGGTATCCCAACAATCACACACACACACACATTGGCTAAACTACAGGGTCACTTACTAAGGCTAGAGGAAAGGTTGTAAATACCATCCCTTCCTTTCCCCTACACCCCCCAGGTGCAACAGCACAGTTACAACAAAGAGAAACTCCACAATTCCTCATTTGGCCTTTGGAGGCAGTTCACATTTGGGTTCGGGCGTCTCAGCCTAGCATGACCCCCCTGCTCAGGGTTCAATTGCACAGTCTGTTGCTTCACTGAGGGCCAGTCTGCACTGTCCTGTTGATGCAGTGGCTCCCCTGCCGGCCCCCACTAGCAGGACGCTCCACCTGTGGGTCAAGAATTATACTATAGGCCTCAACCCACAGAACCTCGTCTTTTTACCCTTTGTGAGAACCACAAGCCTGTCCCCTTGAGTGTAACACCTGGTCAGATCACAGGGACTCCTTCCCCAGGCTAATCCTCTGACTCTGGGGCACCTTTAAGGGCTGCTGGATCTGGGCTCCCAAGAGACCCCTTCAGGCTCCTGTCTGTTCTGCTGTTTGGCTGAAGGGACCTCTGTTGCCCTGGTCTTTGCTGCTTTCTCTCAGGGTCTCTACAGGTTTGTATCCAACTCCCTTGCTCCTCACCCAGCCTCCCAGTTGGCAGGCTATGATGCATCCTCCAAGAACCAGACCCTGGTCATGGTTTGCCACCTTCCCCCTCCCCACTGGCAATGAGATGGGCTGGGTCTGCTGTTGTCACAAGAAGAAATGGATAGAAACTGGCCATCAACAAGTTAGACGGAGGTATCTAATGATCAGAGGAGTGAAATTCTGGAACAGCCTTCCAAGGGAACTGGTGGGGGCAAAAACCCTAACTTGTTTCAGAACTGAGCTTGATAAATGTATGGAGAGGATGGGATGATGAGACTGCCTACAATGGTGTGTGATCCATCCACAATGGCTATTAGCAAATATCTCCAACGGCTGGTGATGGGACACTAGCTGGGGAGGGCTCTGAGCTACTAAAGAATATTATTTCCCAGGTGTCTGGTGGGTGGGTCCCACTCACATGCTCAGGGTCCAACTGACCACAATACTTGGGGTTGGGAAGGAACTTTCTCCCAGGTCACATTGGCAAAGACCATGAGGGAGTTTTCACCTCCCTCTGCAGTATGGGGCACGGGTCACTCGAAGGTTTAAACTAGAGTAAATGGTGGCTTCTCGGTAACTTGAAGTCTTTAAATCCTGATTGGAGGGTGTCAGTAACTCAGCCAGAGGTTAGGGGTCTATTCCAGGAGTGGGTGGGTGAGGTTCTGTGGCCTGTGATGTGCAGGAGGTCAGACTAGATGATCATGATGGTCCCTTCTGGCCTTACAGTCTGTGTCTATATTATTCCCCCTCCTGCTGACCTAGAACCGCCAAGTTGTGGAGGGACACAGTAATGAACCAGCTGCCCAATAGACTCCTCATGCTCTCCAGTTCAGTGTCGCTGGGCCTGCCCATTTTGGAGTGATCCTAACAGCGGCTCTTATTCAGGTCCAGGAATGGAGAGGTGCTGAACTCAGTTGGGATTGTAGGTGCTTCTTCCAGGACTTGGCACCTTCAGCTTTGTGTGCCTGATTCAAAGCCCACCAAAGCTGGTACCAGGATTCATGTTGACTTCAATGGGCTTTGGCTTGGGCTGCATATCTTCAAAACACTTTACAAACATTAACCACAGAGCAATTGAGGCTGCCCCATCCCCACGCAGCTCCTACTGGACTGAGCCTGCTCCTTCCCCACAGAGCAAGGGGGCATGCTGCCTTGTGTGGCAGCAGGGGCTGTACAGGATTTCCCTGCAGTAGCTCCTCTCCTTTTCCTCAGGCAGAGGAATCCAGAGCAGGGACCCAGTCTCTCCTGTGCTGTCAGAGCCGTCCCCTTGCTGGTGCCCAGGCTGTATGACAATAAGGAGGAAGGACCTGATTGGACCGCAGAGGGGTGGAGGGTGCAGATTGGGGGTGGGGCAGAGCAGTAGCCAGGATGGGGCAGGAAGTCATGGGGGAAATTTACTTTAATTCCCCCTGCAATTTCAATTCTACGCAGGATTTTTCTTCGCTTCCTGCCCCTTCCACTGTTGCTCTGAACTGCTGCTCTTCACCCCGAAGGTGGCGGGGCACATCACCCATTTTGTATTAGAATCATAGAAGATTGGGGTTGGAAGAGACCTCAGGAGGTCATCTAGTTCAATTCCCTGCTCAAAGTAGGACCAAAACCAACTAAAGCATCCCAGCCAGGGCTTTGTCAAGCTGGGCCTTAAAAACCTCTAAGGATGGAGATTCCACCACGTCCCTATGTAACCCCTTCCAGTGCTTCACCACCCTCCTAGTGAAATAGTGTTTCCTAATATCCAACCTGGCCCTCCCCCACTGCAACTTGAGACCATTCCTCCTTGTTCTGTCATCTGCCACCACTGAGAACAGCCGAGCTCCATCCTCTTTGGAATCCCCCTTAAAGTAGTTGAAGGTGGATATCAAATCCCCCCTCACTCTTCTCTTCTGCAGACTAAATAACCCCAGTTCCCTCCGCCTCTCCTCATAAGTCATGTGCCCCAACCCCCTAATCATTTTCGTTGCCCTCTGCTGGACTCTCTCCAATTTGTCCATGTCCTTTCTGTAGTGGAGGGACCCAAATTGGATGCAATAATATTGTTTCTAAAGTGTTTGGGAATCTTTTAAGATGGAAGGTGCTACATTAATGCAAACTATTATTGTTAGTTAAGCATCCTCCCCTCCATTTGGAGAACAGATATTGTGAGTTGACCCCATCCACCAGGACAGATTTCCCATCCTTCTGCTGAATGCATTTCCCGGGCACAAAATGAACAGTTTTGTTCACCTGAATGGCTTCCCAATGCTTTGTATTATGAAAAGCTGGCGAGGAGACCTCAGCTCATTACGTTTAATTGCTATGGACATTTGTGTGAAAACAGAATCTTTGTTCCTCCGCCGTTCAGCTTACTCCTCCTTGCTTATTCGATTCCCCACGTGAAGTCATCTCATACCATTTCAACAGCCGCCACTTGTCATGCCACAATAGAGGGTTGTGACTTCAAGAGCAGCAGGAGAAGGTGAACTAACTCCTACAACAAACATCCTGTTTTCCTGCATAGGGCTGGATTCTGTCTACCCTGGTGTAAATCGAGTGACTCCACTGAAGTCAACGGTGTTAATGAAGGATACAACCAAGGGTAAGTAAGAGGAGGGAGCAGAATGAGACCGAGGCCTAATGTGTATGTTGGTTTAGTGCCTCGGTTAGTGGCCATAGCTGGGAATTAAGGGCCAGATTCTCCACCAGTATACATTGAAATCAGTGGCGCTATGCTGATTCGCACCTGCTGGGGATCTACATGTCTGGAGAGGCAAAGGGAGTCAAAACCAGTCTGATTCAGACCAAGGAGCTGGAAGAGAGTTGCATAGCAATAGAGGCATCTAACAAAAGGTGTAAGAAGACATAAATTAAAGTAATCCCTTTAGCCCCTAATTTGACCTACACTTCCTTCCATCCTCTGAGCTTGTAAATTACATTCCCTCTGTTTAATTCACTTTTCACTGGCGCTAGTGGAATGCCGAGCAGCTTAGCTGATTTAAGTGGAGTGAACCTAACTGTGCCAGGCCCTCAACTGATCCCAATACGTCAATTTACAGCAGCTGTGGATCTGGTCCAGCTAACTTTGATTTCCATAGAGTTACTCTTGATTTGTTCCAGTGTGACAGGAGAATCCAGTCTCCTGGGTCAAATTCTGCTCTCAGTTACACTAGCATAAACCTGGAGTAAATCAATGAAGGCAGTGGAGTTACTGCATGTTTATGCTGCTGTAAGTGAGATGAGACTTTGGCTCCATGCCCCCAAAACAACAAGTACTGGAGAAGAAAAACACAGAAAATATGAGATTTATTCAGAATTGGACCAACAGCTGCTTTGTTAAAGCAGCACCAATCCAGAGGAACGCCATTGACTTCCATGGGGAAATCCAGAATGACTCCAAGTGAGAACAATTTCTACATTTTGCTGATGGCCTGGGCAACTCTCACTAGTTATTAAAACTATGTACAAAGCTGTTTTAAAACTAAACCCAAATCTCATAATCTGCTGCCATCCAAAGTCCAACCAGATAGATAGAACCAGGATTGCATTGTGTGATGAAGCTTATAAGACTCAAGCTGAAGTGGATGCAGAGCATGGGAACACTTGCCTAAGGTAGTGTGTGTTTAGAGTATCCTCTTGCCAGATTGCCTCCATAAATAAACACCAAGAGCAGATTGTAACCGCCATGGAAAACTCCCCCATGTGGATGCTGCAGGTGAGAACAACAAGGGTCCTAGTTTGCATGAACGTAGTCTGGTTTGAAGAGAGCTACTTCAATGCGAACTAGGAAACTTTTATTCTTCTTCGAGTGCTTGCACATGTCCATTCAACTTAAGGGTGTGTGCTCGCCACATGCACCGGTGCCGGAAGTTTTTTCCCTCAGCAGTATCTGTAGGGGAATGGCTCTGGCGCCCCCTGGAGTGGCGTGCACATGTTGTGGTATATAGGGTGCCACCAGCTCCCCCAACCCTCAGTTCCTTCTTGCCGCCAGTGACGGTGCTGGAACTGTTGCTGCTTCCAGTAGCACTGTTGCTTTCTCGTTCGTACGAACTTGTTGATTCTTTGTGTTATAGTGTATGTAGTTTTCCTGTTAGTATCCATTAGCTAATAGTTAGAGACTTCATAGGTCCCAAACAGGCCTTTGCCTCAGGATGGGGCATGCCCCAGTCCCCAGACTTTAAGCCCTGTGATTGCTGCAAGAGTCCCGTGCCCATTAGCGATCCACACAGCAGCTGTCTACATTGCTTGGGCGAAGGGCACATTAGTGATAAGTGCAAAATCTGCAAGTCCTTCAAGCCTAGGACAAAGAAAGAGTGCAACACTTGCTTAAGAGTGCTCCTTATGGAGTCAGCCCTCACCCTGGCACCAGAACAACACTTCGACTCGGGGCCGATCACCGGGATCCCGGAGCGCAGCACCGCACCGACACCGTCCACTGGCCAGCACTGGTCCCCATCCATGGTTCCGGCCAAGAAGCCCAAGAAGGCGGTGCGAGGTCGGTCTCCAACCTCCCGCGAGGGAAAGGATAAGACAGAACGAGCAAGGTCCCCTGCCAGGCAACTCTTCACCCTTGTTGGGAACTCGGGCCCCAGCTTCCGTTGAGCGGTGTAGCCCAGCCCGATCCTTGCCTCAGAGGAAGCCTGAGGCAGAGCTGAGATCAGAATTCAGAGCTCCTGACTGGCAGACCTCTGCCTGCTTTAATCAGCCTGGGGCGTCCATAGAGAATCATCTGAGAAACACGGCAGTAGAAGGTTCTGTGAGGGACACTATGACCAACTTCACTGCACTCATCCCCTACGCGATCAGACCTTTGGTAAATGCGGGGAGGAATTTCCCTAGAGGGGGCTGAGTGATCGTGATTACACTGACCTAACATCTGTGCTTCCAAAGCGATGACTTTACCTTAGTCATTACTGACATATATATTTTTTTAAATGAAACAATTAATCATCATTAGCTTGCAATCTGCCATGCTTGTGTTATCATCCATTATTTGCCTTGTACCTATGCCTGGGCCCAAGCTAGCATGCCAGCATCAGCCATCCCTCACTTTCCATGGGGTCCAGTGTTTGCCCCAAGGAAAATTGTGCTTGGGTTGGATGATGGGCAGTTCTCCTCATGTTTCTTTTAAGGGGTCCCTGAGAGAAGACCCCTTCCCTCTGAAAATGTCTGGACGGAGACTCTTCTTTCTTTCCACCAGGTTTCTAACAGCAGAAATTCACACCCCTTTGCCATCACATTTTCTGAAGCTGGCCAGCCACCTTGTTTCTGTATCTGTGAATTCCTTTCCAGAGGGAGGGAGAGGGGAAAAGGAGAAAAGCTGCCACGCTCTGCACTGTCATTTGGATGGTGGGATTAGCTGTAAAAAAGGCTGAGGGGCTATAAAGGAGTTTAAAAGCATCCAGCCAGAAATGACAGACTCACAGGCCAGGTTCTGCCAAATAGCACCACCTCTGCTCCTCAGGTTTTGTTCAGGTAATTTTTTCCCATCTATGTTTGAAGCAGTGGTTGACCGGAGAAAAGGGGAAATGGTCAAACAGGATAAAAAACTGGGAAAGGTAGGAAACAGCTCTCAGTGCCAGGCTTTTGACATAACAATAAATAAAAGTTGCCTCTCACATGGGGGATTCCCTAGTAGATTGAGTGTGATGTTAATTATATATAAAACAAGATCATACTTTTCATTTACTGTTGTGTCAGCTGTTTCTTCCAATACCTGAGAAGATAAACAGTAGCATTTCCCTGTGCAAAATGCTGTGTGCAGAGGAACTTCTCTTAGCATTTAAGATAACAGCATGCAGAGCTCCTGATGTGGTAGGAGGGAACAGATGCTGTACAGTGAGGATATCCATTAGGCTTGTTGCATTACAGGCACCACAAATTCCTGCTCATATAGTCACTATTCCTAGAGCTTGTGCAGTAGTAGATATTGTGCAGGTGTAGAGGGAACAGTGGGTTGATCTGGCATTAAAAAAAAATCTTGTGTTCCTGTTTCTCTCCATCTGACTGCTTGCCTGAGCTTTACATTCACTAGAAAAGAACCACAAATGCCAGGTGAGTCTGATTTGCAGAAACCCCTTTGGACCACAAGTGGCCACCTCATGTCTCTGGATCCAGCCAGGGAATGTCAAAGTGTCTGGACCTCATCTGCCATTCCAAACAAGCACATTGTTACTGACCCAACAAACTGCCCTGCTGGTTTTGACCTGTCATGCAGACTTTGGGCGGCAGTAAACCACATCCAAGCAAACCATGGAAGACGTAGCTACTTGACGCACAAGTGGAAAATCAGAGACTCCCCCTCATGTGACTGCAGTGAGAACATCTAAATCATCAAACACATTATAAAACAGTGACACAAAGGGTACGTCTACACTACGGGACTATTCCGAATTTGCATAAACCGGTTTTGTAAAACAGATTTTATAAAATCGAGTGCGCGCGGCCACACTAAACACATTAAATCGGTGGTGTGCGTCCATGGTCCGAGGCTAGCGTCGATTTCTGGAGCGTTGCACTGTGGGTAGCTATCCTGTAGCTATCCCATAGTTCCCGCAGCCTCCCCCGCCCCTTGGCATTTCCGGGTTGAGATCCCAGTGCCTGATGGGGCAAAAATCATTTTCGCGGGTGGTTCTGGGTACAGCCTCACCCCTCCCTCCCTGAAAGCGGCAGACAACCGTTTCGCGCCTTTTTTGCTTGGTGAACTGTGCAGACGCCATAGCACAGCAAGCATGGACCCTGCTCAGCTCAATACCGTAATCGTGGATGTTTTAAACACCTCACGCACTCTCGTGCAGTATATGCTGAACCAGGACCTTCGAACCGAGGCGAGTAAGAGGCGGATACGGCAGCGCGGCGATGACAGTGATGAGGACGTAGACACAGAATTCTCTCAAACCGCGGGCCCCGGCGCTTTGGAGATCCTGATGGTAATGGGGCAGATTCTATCCATTGAACGCCGATTTTGGGCCCGGGAAACAAGCACTGACTGGTGGGACCGCATTGTGTTGCAGGTGTGGGACGATTCCCAGTGGCTGCGAAACTTTCGCATGCGTAAGGGCACTTTCATGGAACTTTGTGACTTGCTTGCCCCTGCCCTGAAACGCCATAATACCAAGATGAGAGCAGCCCTCACAGTAGAGAAGCGAGTGGCGATAGCCCTGTGGAAGCTTGCAACGCCAGACAGCTACCGGTCAGTCGGGAATCAATTTGGAGTTGGAAAATCTACTGTGGGGCTGCTGTGATGCAAGTAGCCAAAGCAATCACTAAGCTGCTGCTACGAAAGGTTGTGACTCTGGGAAACGTGCAGGCCATAGTGGATGGCTTTGCTGCAATGGGATTCCCTAACTGTGGGGGGGCGATAGATGGAACCCATATCCCTATCTTGGCACCGCAGCACCAGGGCACCCAGTACGTAAACCGGAAGGGTACTTTTCAATGGTGCTGCAAGCACTGGTGGATCACAAGGGACGTTTCACAAACATCCACGTGGGATGGCCAGGGAGGGTTCATGACACTCGCGTATTCAGAAGCACTACTCTGTTTAAACGGCTGCAGCAAGGGAATTACTTCCCAGACCAGAAAATAACAGTTGGGGATGTTGAAATGCCTGTCATTATCCTGGGGGACCCAGCCTACCCCTTGATGCCATGGCTCATGAAGCCATACACAGGCAGCCTGGACAGTGGTCAGGATCTGTTCAATTACAGGCTGAGCAAGTGCAGAATGGTGGTGGAATGTGCATTTGGCCGTTTAAAGGCGCGCTGGCGCACATTACTGGCTCGCTCAGACCTCAGCCAAACCAATGTCCCCTATGTTATTGCTGCTTGCTGTATTCTCCACAATCTCTGTGAGAGTAAGGGGGAGACCTTTATGGCGGGGTGGGAGACTGAGGCAAATCACCTGGCCGCTGATTACGCGCAGCCAGACACCAGGGAGATTAGAAGAGCACACCAGGAAGCGGTGCGCATCAGAGAAGCTTTGAAAACGAGCTTCATCAATGGCCAGGGTACAGTGTGACTGCTGTGTTTGTTGATGAACACCCAACCCCCTTGATTGACTCAGTCCCTGTAAGCAACTCCCCCTCCCCCTTCGAGTACAGCTTACTTATGCAAATAAAGTCACTCTCTTTTAAAAAGCATGAATTCTTTATTGATTCATTATAAAAAGAGGGAGAAAAGTAAGGGTGTGCTTTGGGAGGAGGATAGGAGGGATGGAGAAGGCCATTAAAAAAAAATTCAGAGTAACGACATCCTTCTGGTTGGGCTGTCCACGGGGGTGGAGTGGGCGGGTGCACGGAGCCTCCCACGCTGCGTTCTTACACGTCTGGGTGAGGAGGCTAAGGAACATGGTGAGGGGGGAGGGTGGTTATACAGGGGCTGCAGCAGCACTCTGTGATCCTGCTGCCGTTCCTGAAGCTCCACAAGACGCCGGAGCATGTCAGTTTGATCACGCAGCAGCCCCAGAGTTGCATCCCGCCACCGCTGATCTTCCTGCCGCAACCGCTGATTTTCCTGCCGGTCTTCCTGCCGCCACCTCTCATCTCGGGTGTCCCTCCTGTCCTCACGTTCACTGGCCTCTTTCCTGTAATTTGAAACCACGTCCTTCCACTCATTCAGATGAGCTCTTTCATTGCATGTAACTTCCATAATATCCGAGAACATCTCATCTCGCGTCTTCTTTTTCCTCCGCCTTATCTGTGCTAGCCTTTGGGATGGAGGAGGGATGGTTGAAAAATTTGCAGCTGCATGAGGGAGATAAATATTTAGAAAGATACATTTTACAGAACAATGGTTATACTGTTTCACAGTGAACATCACTATTCACCTAGCACATGTGATTTCCCTACAAGGTCGCATTTTTCATCTTAATAGTGAGTGCTTGCAGCTCTGGAGTTACAGATCTCACAGACACAGGTCCAGGCATCAGAATTCAGCTTGCATTCGGCCATGGTAAGCCACTTTCTCAGGGATTTACCTCCCCAACGCATGGCTAATACCACGCTAGCTCCTGCTAATCAACAACCTTCCCCTCCCCGCACCCACTGCATGTCTGGTAGCTTGGGAAGATCGCGTGACCAAACAGAAAAGATCATCGGCATTTCACTCCTCCTCCCCGCCGCTACGTGCAGGAAAGTGTTTTTAAGCTGCTGCATTCCACGAACCCAGTAGAAAAATGGCCACCCCCCTTACTTAAATTCCTGATTTTTAACCAGGTTATCCTGAACGATATCACTTTGCTGAGGATAACAGAACAAGATAAAGAACGGATGCTTCTTGAATGCCAGCAGTCACCAGGACCATACGCTGCTATGCTTTGCCACGCAATGATACCTGATTACTTGCTACATGCATGGCATGGTAAAGTGTCCTACCATGGTGGGCGGAACAAGGATGCCTTGCCCAGAAACCTTCTGCAAAGGCTTCTGGAGTACCTACAGGAGCGCTTCATCGAGATGTCCCTGGAGGATTTCCTCTCAATCCCCGGACATGTTAACAAACTTTTCTAAGTAACTATACTGTCTGCGAATGCATCCCAAGTCCTCAGGGCAAATCAATCATTAAAAAAGGCTTGCTTAAAAAACAATGTTTGCTATTTGCAAAGGTACACTCACCAGAGCTCCCTTCCAGGGCGTCATTCTCTGGAATAGTTGCTTGTGAGGGCTGGGAGCAGGGTAATTCCGTCAGGGTGATAAAAAGCTCCTGGCTGCTGGGGGTCACGGAGTGCTGTGTGCTCTCTGCTAGGTCTTCCTCTTCTTCTTCATCTTCATCTTCCCCATCTGCATAATCCTCAGACATGGCAGAGATTACAACCCCCACCTCGGAATCCACGGTCAGGGGTGGGGTACTTGTGGCACAGCCCCCTAAAATTGCATGCAGCTCAGCATAGAAGCGGCATGTTTTTCGACCTGCCCCGGACCTTCCGTTTGCTTCTTTGGTTTTCTGGTAGGCTTGTCTGAGCTCCTTAACTTTCACTCTGCACTGCACTGAGTCCCTGCAGTGGCCTTTATCCGTCATAGCCTTAGAAATTCTTTCAAATACTTTTTCATTTCGTCTTTTGGAACGCAGTTCTGTTAGCACTGAATCCTCTCCCCATATAGCGATCAGATCCAGTACCTCCCGAGCGGTCCATGCTGGGGCTCTTTTTCGATTCTCAGGAGACTGCATTGTTAACTGTGCTGATGAGCTGTGCGTGGTCACCTGTGATGATGAGCTCTCCACGCTGGGGAAGCAGGAAATGAATTTCAAAAGTTCGCGGGGCTTTTCCTGTCTACCTGGCCAGTGCATCCGAGTTCAGAATGCTGTCCAGAGCGGTCAGTGGTGCACTGTGGGATACCTCCCGGAGGCCAATACCGTCGATTTGCGGCCACACTAACCCTATTCCGATATGTTAATCCCGATATTAGCGCTACTCCTCTCGTCGGGGAGGAGTACAGAAACCGATTTAAAGAGCCATTAAAATCGATATAAGGTGCCTCCTAGTGTGGACGGTTGTGGCGTTAAATCGGTGTTACGCTCCTAAAACCGATTTAAACGCCTAGTGTAGACCAGGCTAAAGATGGATTCAATAGTGAAGTGGGTGAAGGCCTTTGGTTTATGGACGTATGGCCATATCTATAGACTGTTGCCCTGTAGATGTCACACGTGTGCACAAGAGAGTGCTAGGATTAGGAGTCAGCAATCTTGGCTCATGTCTAACTAGAGCTAGCTAAATAGTTGGGAAAAAAACAGCATTTCATGGATTGTAAATCATGTTTTGATTCATCCATGTTTGTACCTGTTTACAGCTGCTGATCTTTTGGGTTGTCTCCAGCTTTGCATCATCTAGCTTGAGGCAAGACATAAGGCAGGATGTGTGTGGGAAGTGGCCAACACACAGTGACCTACAAGACAGAGGCCAGAATAGACCTTCTCAAACAGCACTCAAAAGCAAACACAATTATTTGTGTCAAGGTGACAAGAGAAAACTGAATGTAAAGTGCAGCCAAATAATTCTCTCTCATTCTCAGTGAGGCAGGAAGCTGGGTGTTTGATTGAGCACTTAATAACGCAGATAATATAGATGGCCAGATGAAGAGACTATCTAGCAAAGAAGCGCTGCACATCGTGGGCCACATCCTTAGCTGGTATAAAGTGGTGTAGCTTCTCTGAGTTCCTTGCAGGATCTCTGCACCAAAAGAGGCGATTGGCTTCAATAGAGCTACACCAGTTTAGACCAGCTGAGGATCTGGCACTGTATTTTTTTAGCATGAAGGCCATTAGCCCAGGGACCAATAGAAATGGAGCTATGGTAGGAAAGGACTCTCCTGCCCTCTCAGACATGACACATGGCCCCCGACCTTCCTCCTTTGTCACAACAGGCATGGCAGTGAGTACCATCAGCAATAGGGGTCGCGTGTTTACCCCTTTTTATTCCGGTGATTAACAATAACTCATCTTCAAGCAGACCAGTTGCCCTGGTAGTGGCCATGTCCTCATATCTGAAACTTCTGTTTTTGGTGGAAAGATACAGAACGGCACCAAGAGGCTCAAACCAATAAATGTAGAACCAGGAACGTTTGGGAAAGCGTTATTTTGCATAATATTGTTATTAACAATCCGAAGTGGGGTCATATGCACCAAGCACAGTAACCATCAATAGTAGCACTAACTGAGTCAGCAGCTGATAATCAAGAGTTCGGTCAATAGTCAATAGTCACATGTAATTGCGGGGGGTACAGCTGAATGTTCATAGCAATGCAGCGTTATCAAGCAAAAAGGGGTTGTTACAATGGTACTATTCAGCAGCAGCATCCAGATGGCACGTAGTTACTGGAGACAGTTTGAAAGAGCGAGAGCCCTTTGTGGTGGAGAGATGCTGGATTGAACTGTCGGCAGCTGTAGCATGGTGCTGGGGAAGGGTTTGCTGGTTGATTTCTTAAGTCCCTGAAGTTGCTGATGGAGTTTAGTCTTTGTATCCCCAACGATCTCATTATAGCTCCCATAGGCCACAAAACATGCTCACTTGCTTCCTGACTGGTTAGGTTTCGGGGGACATTGGGGGAGGGTGCAAGACTGGGTAGCTCATGGGCTGGGGGTGTTTCGAGTGTAGGGGGCCCTTGCAGGAGCCTGATGGCTATCTAGATTTGGTGGGTCCTGAGAGGAAGATGCTATAGGAGAGTGTTTTCGAGTTAGAGGTGTGGTCACCCTAATGGGACTTAGTGGGCTGTGGGTACTAAGGATGCCTAAAATGGGCCATCTACCTGGGGGAGTGTGATGGGGTATTCACCCCACACTTGCCCAGAAAGTTTGATATGGATTGAGAAGAGGGCTAATTAACCCAGCAGGCCACAGCTGAGGGGAATCAGGTGCCCAAGTAATCCCAAAACTCGGTGGGGGAGCCCAGCTGAGGAGGAACGAGCTGGGTTGGGGCTATAAAGACAGGAAATTGGCAGCAGACGGGGCTTCTGGGAAAGGTTGCAGTCATGGCCTGGAAGAAGGGAGGAGTGTTTGGAGGCAGCAGAGACAGGTAGCCCACAGTTGTTCTCTGGGAGGAGGGAGTGGTGAAGCTGGCAAAGCTAGTGGGGGGAGTACCAGATAGTAAGGAGAAAGGCAGGAAGGTCCAGGTGAGAACCGACCTTGGCTGATGACTAGAGGGTCCCTGGGCTGGAGCCTGGCGTAGAGGGCAGGCTCATGTTCCCCTGCCACCGCTGAGGCAGTGAATGGGAAGGCTACCTAGGGCTGCTGAAGGAAGACTTTGACACCCTGGAAGGAGAAAGCATGTACAGAGACCTGGACGGAGGGCCGAGTCACGAAGAGGCAGCTCCTGGAGCGAGAGGGGGCTGAATACCAAGAGAGAAGGACAGAGAGGGGGCGTACAAGTGCAGGAAGGGGCATCGACCTCACGAAGTTAATCACCAGAATGGCCAGGAGGAGGCGCCATCCTATTGGTGAGTGGAGTGCCCCATCACAGAGAGCTTGTCTGGCTGGTGAGCTGGACAGGCCCACTATATGGGGAGAATCAGGTGGCTAGTGGGCTGAGGCTGTTTAAAGAGATCTGAGGGGTCGTCAAATAAGGGGCATCATTGACCAATGGTCTGGGGGGGCAAGAGGTCTGGGAGAGGCCACCACAGGATGGGGCTAGATTGACTAGGGGGCTAGGAGGGACTGTAATAAGGAAGGGTTTATGGGCTATTGGGTTGGGGGTGTTTAAGAGATTCCAGATATTTAGGGGACTGGGAGGGACCATAATGTGAAGGGGACTTGGCTGCCAGTGGAACAGTGGTGTTTACAGGACTGGGAGAGGCTACCAAATGGGGATATTAGCACCCTTAGCCCAACACACTGCTAAGATGTCTAGGAGGGACCACCATTTGAGCAGGTTGGCTGGGTAAGGGGCTGGGTGGTGTTTAATAAGCCCAGGGTGTTTAGGGGCCTTTGGGGGCACCATATGGAGGGATGTGGCAGGGCAAGGGGTGCCAATAAGGCTGGGGAGCCATCATATGGATTGATTTAAGAGGCTGCGGGTGTTGAGGGAGTTTGGAGAGAACCCAATGAGAGGGGCTTGGTTGCCTATGGGACTGAGAGGGGCCACGATATGGAGGGGCTTGGCTGGCGGGATATGTAGAGGCTGGGGGGGGCATATTGGAGAGCAATTTTAAGGGTTGGGTGGGTAGGGGATGTGAGAGGGACTTGCTCCTGTGCAGGGGTTGTTAGCCACATTGGCAACAAAAGAACTGGTGCCACCATTTGTGTTGCCGCTTTTTGTGCCCTCTGTTATTGGTGTCTGAGATTTTAATCTTCTCCATCCACACTGTTTTGTAGCCAGGGCAGCTGTGTTGATGTGTTTCTTTGTCCTCAGTTTCCTGCTGCTGCATCTAAACTGCAGTAAGAGGGGCAGCTCGGAGTCTGGGATCCTAGTGGAGAGATCCCTGAGCATGAGAGAGCTAGCAGGTCACCAGTGTCCTCCTATCTATAATGTGTAGGAAAAAAACTGTGTGACCATGGGGGACTTCAATTTGAGTGACATATGCAGGAGGGCTCATGCTGCCAGTGCTAAAATGCCCTTGGAATTTCTAAATATTATGGAAGAGAATTTCCTCATTCAGAAAGTGTTGCATCCAACACGGGGAAGTTCTATATTAGATCTTGTCTTGACAAAAAAAGAGGAATTGATCACAGAACTAAAAATTAATGATAGCTTATGTACAAGCAAAATTTACTTTGTGCTGGGACATGCCAGAGCTCATCCCGGGCACCTCTTCTGCCAGTGGCATGCAAGGCGTGACCTCGCACATACTCTGTGTGTGAGATTGTGCTGTTCAGAGGACACCATCATTATTGTTTGAGGCCTGGCACTTCTTCCATCACAAATTAAGCACTGGGTACAAGTGATCATGAATTGATCACATTTGTACTATGAAAACAGAATCACAAACTGAAGAAAAACAAATTTATTTGAGCATAAGCTTATGCTCAAATAAATGTGTTAGTCTCTAAGGTGCCACAAGTACTCCTGTTCTTTTTGCTGTTACAGACTAACACAGCGACCATCCTGAAAACTGAAGACAGTTATGAACCAAATCAGTTGGGAGGAAGAATTTAAACAGAAAAATGTGAATGATAATTGGGAATTGTTTGAGAACACTTTACTAGATACCCTCTTTTCCGATCCTTTTCAGGGAAGTACTCCCAAAACTGCAGTTTAAGGCTTTCCAGGTGGCTGATGATAATGGGTTGCAAGTCACGCTTTGGCAAGGCATTTTCATCCAAAAAGTCATCCAGTAAAAAAACACTTCAAAACTGCCACTGGCCTCACCAGCGTGCCACAAGGAAAGTTTCTTGATCCACCTTTCGATTTTATCAGTGAGAGAAAAGACAGAGGTGTCTCAGCTTTGAAGTGAGATATTTAACACATGTAGGCGTTCAAAAATATCTCCCAGGTAAGCGAGCAAAGCAAGCCTATTCAGTTTGACGTACAGTAACTCCTCACTTAACGTTGTAGTGATGCTCCTGAAAAATGCGACTTTAAGTGAAACGATGTTAAGCGAATCCAGTTTCCTCATAAGAATGAATGTAAATGGGGGGGGGGGGGAGTTAGGTTCCAGGGAAATTTTTTTTTTGCCATACAGTACAGTACTATAGTTGGGAGGTGCCCTCGCCTTACCCCACACAGGCACAGCCCCCTGGCTCTGGGGACAATGAGGCAGGCAAGGAGGCTGAAGGTGCTGTAGGCTAGGAGAAGCACATTGCACAGCAGCACCGTTCCCTGCTTTGCAAGCACCGGGGGCGGGGGGCTCAACCCTCAGCCCACCCACTCCATCCCTTCCCCCAAGCCCCCACCCTTAACCTGTGTCTTCTCCCCCCCCCCACAAGTCAGCTTCCCTGGGTCACTTCCTACTGCCCTCTGCAGCCCAGCTGGCTTCTGTCTGTCCCTGGGGAGCAGTGCCTTCCAGGCTTCTGCCCTGGTCCCAGGCTCTGGTGCCACAGATCCCCCCATTCCCTGGCTTGCTGCGGGATCTGGCTATGTCTCCCCTGGAGCTCCCAGAGCAGATCCTTCTCCTCGTCTTGCCAGTCCCCAACTGAGTGGTCTGGCTGCCTTTTAATCCCCACCTCCAACCTGAGCATGCTTGGCATGGGCAGCGGGGAGTGGCCTCCTGAGCCCAGCATTGCTTCTTAACCCCATCCTGTCCAGTGAGGGGTTTCTATACCCCGTCACTCTTACATTAATAAGACTCTTCAGTTCCATTAGGTGGGGTAAAAAAATAAAGTTAAATTAATTTTAAAGGGCTGTAAACCTTCATACTTCAGGGCATAAGCTGTACATTAGCTTGGGTCAGGAAGGAATAGCCCTTACAAATCAATACACAATTGGGTGCACTTTGAGGGCTCTACATGTTTCCCTGAAGAATTTAGCATCGGTCACTGTCACAGACAGCTTGCCAGACACCCACTGGTTTGCTCTGATAAGGCATCTCCGGTGTTTCCAGAAGAAATGAGGTGCAGCTGGTGTGAAAAGTGGGCTTGGCTCTGCAATCAGAAACCGTGTGATAGACAGCTTTGGAAAGCACTGCTGAAAGTGGGAAAAGACATTAGAAAGGAGACACAAATAGACAGTTCCTTAAGCAGCCACCATCGATGTAGGAAGCCCCTGCTGGTTCTATTACGCGGTCCTTGTTGAGCCTTTGAGCTTTGATAATGTATTTTTGCAGCAGGTGAAAGACAGCTTTGGTGCTACCCAGAGTATAATGCCTAGGGATCAGGAGGGTCAAAGGGAAGTCCACGGCAGTGGTCAGAGTTCATGCGAGAGATCCTATAGCCAGGAGATCCAATCAAGGGGTATGTACAGCAAGGCAGGTGGTACGGTCAGGTGAGGAACTAGGCAGGCCAAGAGGCATCTGAGTAACAGCTAGCAGGCAATGGCTTGTTGCTCAGACAAAGCGAGAAAGGAAGCTGGAAGTTTATATATGGTCACCAGCTGATCAGGTGGCACAATCAGGAAGTGAGGTCACAGAATCCTGGAAGCTGGCCCACCCAAATCTGTGAAATCCCAGGTAACTGGATGAGTTGTTGTGATGCAACAGCCAAAGTGGCTTCCCAGTGGCCTGGGTTTGAGGCTGGGCTTTAAGAAAAGGGTCCTGAGACATAGAGTTTATCTTTTTTTTTTTTTGTTGTTGTGCTTTATTTTTTCATTTTCCAGTACCCATATACAGAGAGATAGACTCTAACAATTCTGAAAAGTGGCAGTTCCCGGAGAACTCTTCTGGTCTTATCAACATGATTTGCCATGCACCATGCTGGCTTCTTCATGCCCATCTTATCAGTACAAGATGAAACCTTACCTTGAGACAGCATTTACTGCTGCGCACTGCGGAGGAGGTGTGAAAAGGTATTTTCAGACACATCTTTGGACATTTAACTAGTCATGTTGAGAAAGGTAGGCATGTCTATTTGCACCAGTTTTGGCACATCCGAGACTGATGGAGATTTTCTTTCTTTCTTTCTTTCTTTCTTTCTTTCTTTCTTTCTTTCTTTCTTTCTTTCTTTTAAAAGGCCTCCATAGGAATAAAGTGGAATAAGAACAGATGTCAATTATGCATTTAATAATCTCATCAGGATATAATAACAGGCTTACTGCATCTTGGGAGGCTCCTGGCAAAAACAAAAGACCCCTCTCCCCCAGCAACAACCCAATACTTACCTCTGCCAGCTCAACTCAACAATTCACCCCACAACCCAGCTCGGGGCACCAGGCCAGAAAGGGGGCTGGGTGTCATGGGAGGAGGGTTGCTTTCTGGCTGTGCTGAGAGCCAATGGGCCAGAGTGAGGAGTCAGAGTAGTCCTGTGGGATAGGAACCATCACTGTTGAGTGAGTGTGGGGTGAGATCACTCTCCAACTTCCTCCCACCCCCTGGGGGCTGGATCTGTAGCCCCTCCAGGTTCATCCACCTCACAGAAGGACGGGGGCAATTTCCATGGTGCACAGGGTTCCACCCCTACCTACCACCACAAAGCAGAATTTGGCTGCTAATTCCCTTGATGCTCTACAAACTCACAGGTAGATATTATAATCTGTGCCCCAAAGAGCTTGCAGTCTAGAAGGGAATGGATGGCTCCATGTGACATAGAAAATGCACTCTCTGTCTGACCTCTTTTATATAATATGGTGAACTGAGTCGAGACTCACAAAGGGGGTGGAAAATACTAAATTCTGAGGTCCAGATCTTCAAAGGAATTTAGGCTCCTAACTTCCATTGATTTTACTGGACTTTGGGAGTTTAAATACCTTTGAGGATCTGGGCCTCTGAGTAATTAAAGCCAGGGACACTTGCTACACAGAAAGATCAGAGGCACTTCCCTCAGTTCCACCCATGCATGCTATTAACAGTGCAACTGAGGGCAGAATTTGATTCAAAGACTTTTTGCTTCTCCTAATTACATGGACTTGAAGCCAGGCCATCTGACTGCTATATCCATCAATATCTGCCCGTATCCATCATTTACATAGGTATTTAGAGACAGCTATAGATACAGGGCTTGAGTAGATTTTAGCAATGAATCTTGGTTTGTCTCCATTGCCCAGCCTCCCAGCTGGCAGGTTGTTGTTACATCCTCCAAGAACCAGCTCCCTTCTTGGGACAGACCCTGGTCATGGTCTGCCACCTTCCCCCTCCGGAGAGGGGCTGGGTCTGCTGTTCCCTGTCTGCTGATCTATGACCATGCAGCTGTGGAGGGAGAAAGTGATGCACCTGCTGCCCAGTAGACTCCTCCCTCACACTCTCCAGTTCAGTGTCCCCGAGTCTTCCCCCGGAACTGAAGTTAGAGGAGGTGTTTGAATTTACAGGGAGGTTGGAAAATGACTAAATTGGCAACACTGGCGTTGGTACTGTGGTTTCTCGCCTGTGCTGAAGCCGGTACCCAGAGCCGTCCTTTGGGTATGGGGAATCAGGGCGACCACCCTGGGCCCATGCTTTGGGGGGCCCCGCGCTTTGATAAAATCGGGACTGTCCCAATATTTAGTCCTTTGTCCCAACCAATGTACAATCGGGACGCCATGTATCCTGATATTCAGGTGCGGAGGCGGGTGGGGAAGTGAGGCGGGCGGGCGAGTGGGGTGAGGAGGAGAACAGGGAGGCGACAGCAGGTGGGCAGGTGGGAGGTGGTGAGGAGGCAGGCGGGCAGGCGGGAGGGGGTGAAGAGGCAGGCGGGCAGGCAGACGGTGAGAAGGAGAGCGGTAGTCGGGTGGACGGGGGCGGGCACCGGGCAGACGGTGAGGAGACTAGCGGAGAAGCTGATTTGTCCTGGGCCCCACACCCCTCTAGGGACGGCCCTGCCGGTACCACCACGTCTATACTACTATTGTTACCTGTGCCCGCTACATTAAAGGGAGAACGGACACACCTTCCCATGCTGCAATGACACCTTCATCTGCAGTGTACCCTCAGAGCCCCAGCCCTCCTCCTGTCGAAGTCAATGGCAAGACAGGATTGAGTTTGATAGACCAGACCCGTGCTCAGATTAGGGCCTAACGATATCCATTTATCTACTTGACAAGGGTACGGTGGGAACTAATTAGTTAATGATTGTGAGAAGCATTGAAGCTTGGAGGGACGGGGAGGAGTTGATCGGCAGAGCCGCTGGTGGACGGTGCTGACGGGAGGGAGGGGAGCTGGCTGCTGGTGGGTGTTAAACACCCGCTAATTTTTTTCCGTGGGTGCTCCTGCCCTAGGACACCCATGAGTCAGTGCCTATGGCCTCTGGAGACATGTGGCGCCAGAGGTGGCTCTTGTCAGTGGAGGTGGCTGCTGCGTTCAGTTGCTGGGGTGATCTCCCAATCCTACCCAGCTGAGGCATGCGGAACCTGGGTCCTTCGCAGGCGGCTGTTGAGTTCCTGACCCACCTTCCCTGCGGTGGCGGGGCTCCGGCTTTGGCTTAAACCCGGAGGGCAGCAGGGCTCGGGCTTGGAAAAATTGTCAGAGCAGCCACCTGCAAGAGATGGTGGCTGCACTCTGAGGCCACCAAAACATGTGCTGTGAGAACCCCGGTGTAGACATACCCTAAGCCTGTCCATTGCTGATAAAATGCACCTGTGCAAATAGGTCTATAAAAACAAGTGGCATCTTTCATTTTTATCTAAATTAACTGCATTTTTAATACTACAAATCACCCAATGGAAAACATAGATGTGCTTTTGCTTTGTTTTGTTTATTCAATTTGATTTAATTTAATCATCCATGTGTTGTCAGAGCTGTCACTGTGAATCTGTTTAAGTGTGCTGAGTATAGTTCACAAGCACATATCCTGTACCCTCTCTTATAATCAGATATATTCTTTTACATGGTTTGCACTGTTCCTAATGAGCTGTATAATACTTGGTTTATGAGCCTCTTTTTCATTTTTTTAAAGTAGACAATCCATTTTTTAAAAGTAAAGACTCAGTAAAAATGAATTAAGGACCTCATGATTTTCCTCTACATGAGAGCTACACTGTACCAACAACCTAATCCATCGAGTCTCTGTTACAAATCAGCATACAAAGGTAACACCAGCAGGTGGAATTGAACCCAGGATCTCTGAAGTTTAATGCTTGAGCCTCTACTGCGTGAGAATAGCTTTTAACTAAGGCTGTAGTAGACTCATTAAGCTGTAAGTAGTCTCAGTGCCACAAGAAGGTGACAGAGCACGACACCCAGGTGGTGTGTGGGTTACACAAAGAGGAGGCAATGTTGTCTAGTGGTTAGAGCACAGCATTCGGCGTTAAGAATTGTAGGTTGTATTCCAGCTCTGCCATTGACTTTATTATTATTGATATTAGCGTAGTGCTAAGGAACTCGAATCAAAGATGAAGGCCTCATTATACTAAGTACTGAACAGACAAGTAACAAAGAAGACAGTCTCAGATTGCTCAGTCTGCAGGTTAGACAGGATGCACCAGGTGGTCAGAACAGACCATTGGGGTCGTGTGGAATGGAAGGAATGGGTGCTGGTAGTCCATTGCTGACGATGATGATGATATTGTCGCAGTTCTCATCTATGGCTATGCATCTGATTCCGAAGGCCGAACCCTGATGCACAGCGTCAGCCCCACTGACACATGGGAAGTCAGTATCTTTGATGTTTGACGATGCAGTCTTTCACATGCAGACTGGAGATGATTTGGTTGATCCTGCTCAAACCTGTTACACGCTGATTTTGTCAGAGATCACCAGGGAGTCCTGTTCTGAGCCATTTTCTCAAGTTCCTTGGGATTGATGCCAGCCCACTGGAGACTGCTCTTCAGATTATCTTTGAAGCGCTTGTATGGATGACTCGTCTTTCTTTTGCCCTGACTCAGCTCCCCATACAAGATCTGTTTTGGGAGATGATGGTCTTCCATTCTGATGACATGTCTGGTCCACCTAAATTGTGCTCTCAGTAACATTTCCTCAACACTGGTTGTGTTTGCTCTCTCAGGGACCATAATATTGGTCACTCAGTCCTGCCAGCGAATACTCCTTATTGAGCGGAGGGAGCGCATGTGACATTGCTCAAGCTGTTTAATGTGACGTCTATAAAATGTCCACGTCTCAGATCTGTACAGGAGAAATGTTAGAGCCACTGCACTGTAGATCTTCAATTTGATGGAGAGACGAATGTTGTGTGGGTTAAGGACTTTTGGTTAAGGAAGGAATGGGTAACAAATGGAGTTGATCAGAAAATCGTAAGTCGAAGCTTGTCACTTCCCTAACAAATGCCAGATGGAAGCAACGTATAGCCACCATGGCAGAGGAAGCTGTTCAGGAGGGATTTGAAGGAAGTGGTGGGTGATCTCGGCTAAATCACTTAACTTCTCTCTAGGCTCGGAACAATGAGCCTCAGTTCACCCACCCACTTTGAGGTCTCTGGATGAAAAGCCCTATGTGAGAGCTAAGTATTGCTGTCAGCCGGGATTTTTATTGTAATCTAAATTAATGTTTTAAAATTATTAAAAAATATAATCACACGCCTGCGATTTAATTCCTATGCAACCCATGCAAACCAAAACACAGATTTGCTTTTCTTAGTATTATTTGATTTGATTTAATCATCCAGTGGGTTTCAGAACTGTAATTATGAGTCTGCTTAAGTGTGCTGAGTGTAATTTAAAAAGTGAGCGTCTCTCTGCTTGTTTGATTATTTTTGCCTATGGGCTGTATTGCTTTTCAGGACTGCTAGGTAAACATTTTCCTGCATCAGACTTGTTTAAACAGTGGGGCCAGACTGAGTCTGGGCAGAGCAGAAAACCCTTCTCTTCTCCTTTTTATTGACCATCCTAAAAATAAGCGACTGCAAATCAAGGATTTCCAAGGAGATTCCATCATGGACGTTTTAAGCTCCAGCAAAAGTCTGTCACGTGCACCCAATAGGATTGCAGGGAGCAAGCCGGATTCCCCTGCATAGACTCCTCCTGGACCTCGACAGCGCTGACATTGAGAGTAAACTCTCTCTGCTCCATTTTCAGTGCTCCTCCTCGATGCAAGCCAGGTGCCCAGCCAAACTGGAGCTGCTCTGGGGAAAGAGGAAGAGGTGGCAACAGTTTGCAGCCTCATGGCATTACAGGCAAGAAGAGGAGAAGGACAGAATGAAGGGGCAGATGTTCTAGGCCGGGGTGGGCAAACTTTTTGGACCAAGGGCCACATCGGGGTTGCGCAACTGTATGGAGGGCTGGGTAGGGAAGGCTGTGCCTCCCCAAACAGCCTGGCCCCCGCCCCCTCCCACTTCCTGTGCACTGACTGCCCCCTCAGAACCCCCAACCCATCCAACCCCCCTTGCTCCTTGTCCCCTGACTGCCCCTTCCCGGGACCCCTGCCCCCTATCCAACCCCCCTGATCCTTGTCCCCTGGCTGCCCCGACCCCTATCCACACCCCTGCCCCCTGACAGCCCCCCCGGGACTCCCACCCCCTATCCAACTGCCCTCTGCTCCTCATCCCCTGACCACCACCTCCCAGGACCCCCCCGCCCCTAACTGCCCCCTGGAATCCCATCCCCTTATCTACCCCCCCGATCTCTGTCCCCTGACTGCCCTCTGACCCCATCCACGTCCTCGCCCCTGACAGGCCCCCAGGACTCCCACTCCCAACCCTCCCTGTTCCCCATCCTCTGACTTCCCCAGAACCTCTGCCCCATCCAACCACCCCTCCTCCCTGACTGCCCCCCAGGACCTCCCACTCCCTTACCCAAACCCCCCGCTCCCCGCCCCCTTACCAGCAGCAGGAGCTCACAGCCATGACACCCGCCCAGAGCCAGCTGCACTCCCCACGCTGCACAGCAGGAGTGGCAGGCTAGAGAGCTCAGGGGCTGGGCAGGACAGTCCCGCGGGCCGTAGTTTGCCCATGTCTGATCTAGGGGAAGCACACAGGGGAACAGACTAGGGGGACAGGTACTCCAGGGAGGAATGGATTGAGATGGACTGGGGCTATAGAGACCCTGGGGACAGACTGGGTATGGGGAACTGAGAGCTCTAAAGGGGAAACAGACTGGGGGGACTAGGGCTCTGGTGGGGAAACAGGGAGTTCTGGGAGGAAGAGAGTAAGCGGTTGGGGGCTCCCGTTGAACCTCTGTTCCCCTTTGAGATCTTGTCCCTGCTATTCTGTTAACCTCAGCTTCTTCTACCGCTCCCCTGCTCCCTGTGGGGCTGGGTCACTCTTTGCTCAGCTTTCTGAGGCTCTGCACACAGAAACCCACCCCTCTACCCCACTGAAATGTCTCCAGGGAGAGGCTATCGCCCTGTGAGTACGCTAGCACCCTCATGGTTCGTTAACCCCTGCTCTGTTTGAGTATTGCCAGCAGCACACCAGAAGGTAGGTCCTGAGCTCTCTGACTTTGATGCAAGTGGGGCCTGAGCATGAATAGTTGTAGAACCTGCTGCTCTGTGTGACTAGACAGCCAGCTGAGTATTTGCAAGATCTGCTTCATAGTGGACGTCTACAGTGCAGCCTCCCCACCCTTCCCTCAGTGCCTCAGACATGACATCCTGGGAACATCCCCTGCAGACCCCTGACTCTGGAACTACTGTAGGGACTGTTTCCAAATAATCTGTCTAATATTTTACACAGCGCAAGATCAGACAGGAATCTGGGAGTTTAGTCAGTGCTGTGTTTATACGAATACAACGCAGACATGATGAATGCAGGTCACCGTTATATATCTCACTGTCTGGCTACCAGGCCTACTAGTGGTAAATAGATTCATAGATTATAAAGCCAGGAGGGAGCATTGTGATAATGTAGTCTGACACAAATCATAGGACTTCTCTGAATTCATTCCTGTTTGAACTAGAACAGATCTTTAAAAAAAAATCCCATATTGATATAAAAATGTCCAGTGATGAAGAATCCACCATGGCTTTTGGTAAGTTGTTCCAATGGTTAATTACACTCAGTTAAAAATGTGCACCTTATTTCTAGTCAAGTCTGATGCTTCTCCTGATGTCAAGTGGTTAAAATATAGGATTGGGGAGTCAAGAATTCTGGCAGGTATTCCAGGCTCTAGATTTGTAGCCTTGGGCAAGTTACTGACCTCACTTCTTCACTTTCCTTCCCTTAAAATAGGATTTTCGGGGGTGTTGTCAATATTGATTATTTAGGGTCAAATTCTCAGCAGTGTGACAGACAGCAGAGTTTGATTCTGAATGTTTGGGAAGTGCTTTGAGATTGTTAGATAGAAGGCGCTATACAAATGCAAAGTATTCTTAGGATGAATGCAGGTAGGCAGGTAGCCCACAAGACAATGTGCTTGCTAAGAATGAAGTGTAATGTGTGGGCAAATCAGCTGAATAAAACACAATCTGTTTAAGCAACTCATCTGAGAGCAAAACTTCACTATATGCCAATGCTGGACATATTCCTTAGCTTAAAAATGTAATTTACAACACCCACTTGCTATTTTTGGAGGATTCCAGAAGGATCACAGCACTTGAAACGATCCCCGGTCCTGTTTCAGTAATGCGAGTTGGCTATTTCATCTTACTAAGGCAGGAACATGCACTACTTAGCATTTCCAAGCAGACTTGATTCAATTTATTTTCAACAGTTTTCCCCTCATGTCAAGTGCTCTGAGAGGCGATGAAGATAATGCATTCCCACTGGAGACAAGGGATAAAACAACTTTCGCACACAAATAGGTGTACACTGAGTCAATCCTCTTAGCCATGAGAGATTTGGGCAGATGGCACTGGTGTAGAAGCGTTAGAGGTGTGTTCCAGGGATGATACAAGGGGTATTTTACTTGTAACAAGGGTGCGACACACAGGAGTACTTCTGAAAAGCAGATCTTTATTTGTTGGGCCCATTTACATGACCTGGGTCTGAGGTACAAAAGGTGAATATCCCCTTAACTGGGAAGGGGTCAGTCTCCATTGAGTCCAGTGGCCGCTGTCTTCTTTCTTTCTTTCTCAAAAGTCAAATGTAAATAAAAATTAGGTCATTGCAAGAGGATGTAGCAGGACCCCTACTTGGCCTCTGCTCAACTCCAAAAATCATTCAGAGACCTTCTGGCTCAACAGTCACTAGTGCAGTTTATTAACACAGTTCAAACCCACCACATATCTCTGTGGGTTCCAGCCTTACAGGCTTCTTCTTTTTTTTTTTTCCTTGCAGCCAGGCGGGGAGAGCTACCCATCTCCTTCCACTCTCTGGCTTCTCCCCCACCCCTTTACTTTCTTCCCACTTTCCTCTGAGCCTGTATATAGACCCAGGCTAATCAGGGTGGCAGCTGTTCTGCCTCTGCCAATCAGGCTCAGGTTCCTCTAGTCAGCTCCAATTCACTTCCCTTAATTGGAGCTGGAGTGACAGGGCTGGCTCAGCAGTTCCTGGTCAGCACCCTGTCACAGTCTTCCTAAAGTAACAACCACAAACTAAGAGAGCCAACTAATAACACGCTCAGATAAAAAGAACTAGATGTCACAGTGCTGGACATGTGTCAGTGACTACCATTTCCAAACTGTGCGAGGTTTCTGCTCGCATAGCTGCTTCTTGTTCTCAAACCAGTTCCTTCTGTGAGGGCCTGTTCAGCCACTGAGGTGGAACAGCTGTTTAGAACCTGTTAGCTGCTCTGGTGTTTCCTGCTGTCAGTGACTGAGCAGGGATGTGTTACTTCTTTAAGTACACAAGCACTTCCGTAGCATTTTGGATGTCCTCAAGAAACAGGCAGTCCTTCTTGGTTTTGTTTATGTGTCTTCATGGAGGACTACTGACTCTCTGGGGATGATTATGACAAATTACCTTGATGCAGATGTCACAGCTGTTACGTTGGCATGTTGTCAGCCACTTTCTGTTTGAAATCTAACATTATCTTCCACTTTCAATAACTGTTTGGCACTCTTGTTTCCTGTTTTTGTAACCACTTTAGGGTTAATTATCTTTGTCTCAAAAAGCCTGCCAGATTTTGACACCAATATGTGCTTGTTCTTCTGCCTATAATCTTTGAAATGGTGATCCTAATAAAGAATTAATAGGTGGGTTGTGATCTTCTAACTGCTAACTATGGATCCCTTAAATCTGTCTGACTTTTTTTATATTAAGTTTTGTGCTATTTGTACTGACTTTTCAGCTAACCTATTTGACTGTGCATGCATAGTAAAGGTTTGCTATGGGGGGCTTGAACTGGTTATTGAGCCATTACCTGATATTTCACGGTGAGCACACTGCATTTTACAATGTGTAATTACACTGCTACTCAATGTGCTCTACAGTAGTTCAGTTTGGATAGTAAGACGCTAATAGGTGATGATCTTTCCTGTAAATTCACCTAGATCAGCGCCACCTTTGACCTAAAGGTGACTGGAAAACTCATTTGGCGTCAGTGGTACTTTTGCATTCTATTTCTTGAATTCATTGCAGATTTCACACTTGGATATCTTGGGCCCGATTCCCTGTTGATTTGCACCTTGCTTAGTCACACCTGTGCATAGTGGGTGTAAAACACTGCCATTCTGATATGGTAGTAGATTAGGTACATTTTGCACATGTGGAAGTTACTACCCAAGGCACAAGGCACTCTAGAATCAAGCCCTTTATCTTCAATGGTAGCTTTTCTACCTGGTCAGAACAGGACATTTTGGGCTTTGTTTTTATAATTTTCAAACTCCAGATGGGCACTGTGGATTCTGCTTAACAGTTCTGACCTCACACTAGTGTGATGTGCGCTATTATGACAGAATGTCCTTTGCACAGACTTCCCATGAGATTTTGTGTGTGGAGGTGCCAGGGCGATTTCTATTGGTCTGTGATTTTAGTTTCTCACTGTCAGGAGCATTACATTCATCCTCCACCTCCACACCAACACAAAATAAAAACCCTGTATGTTAAAAGGCTCTTTCTCCATTTGTATATGCTCTACATTAGCCCCCATTCTTCCTTGCGTTGTTTGTCTGACTCCGTTTTCACTGTGTCTCCTAGCAGGTCTTTGAATGGGGAGCAAATATAATTGTGCTGGAGTGTGAGATGACACAGCTCTGTTTCCATAACCCAGTCTTTCTAAAATGTACTGCTTAGCATCCTTTGCAGGGATGCTTATTCATAGCCCTTGTTAGAGATATTTAATTATGTGAAGCACCTTTTTATTCTTCAAAGACCCTGAAACTGGAGTGGGGGGAAATCAACAAGGAGCCTAATGTCTATGGAGTGGGATGACAACAGTAGCAAAGCTGCCTCGATATGAGTTAACAGCCATGTGACTTTCTCAGGAGTGTTGGCATACGTGGAGACAAGCTTAGCCCATTTCTGACCCGGAATGCCCCTGGCTTGATAGCTGGGGTAGGGCTGTGCTAATAACGGACTTCTCTGATTCACAAGCAGTTCTGAAAAACTGGAAAAAAAATTGGTTCATATCAAACCAAAACCAATTTTTTTTTCAGAATTTTAAGTGAATTGAAGAAGTTGGAAAAATTTTGCTTCAGGTTGAATGAAACATTTTGTTCAACCTGTAGCGAGGCTTTATTGGAAATCTGGGAGGCCCCTAAAGGCCCCTCCCCCAGCTGTGTGGGAGGGTCCACTGGTTCCCAGGACCACTGGAGGGACTCCAAGAGGAGGGCGGTACCACCCCCCGCTGCCGCCATGGCATCCTTGGCCAGCTCCACCTGCTGGGCTTATCAGGGGGCGTGGCGGAAGGCTCAGCAGTGGCGGCCCCCCTCATTATCTTGCGGGGGGCCTTTTCCCCTTTCACATTGAGGGAGAGGAGCTAAGCCCGTGCTTTATGGGCACCATGCTTCCCCTGAACGAGCGCCCAGCCCTCCAAGGTGGAGGCAGAGGGCTGGCCAGCAGGGGCGGGGTCAGGGGGCAACAGCGATGGTTCCATGGGTCGGGAAGTCAAGGGGGGAGACAGCGGGGGGAAGGAAAACCTCCCCCTGGGGCAGGTCCTCTCCCTCATCCTGTAATGACCTTCCCGCCCTCTCCTCCCTGGGCCCCGCCAAGTTACACTCAATAAAGGCGGGGCCCACCCGCTCATCTGGACACGACGGGGGGCTGCCCCGGGGGTCTGACCAGGAACAATGGCAGGAGGAGGGGCAACTATGGGAGCTGGACCATCAGGGTCGCCGACGATGGCAGGGCCGGTGCTCTCCTGGGTCTCGGGGGTCCCAGGCGCTCTTCCGTGCTGGGTGAGGGGGCAGTCCCTCCGGACATGCCCCATCGCCTGGCAGAGGAAACACCAGGCTTCCCCCAAGGAGTAGTGCACTTGGTAGCGGGCCCCCTGGTAGGACACCAAGAGGGACCCTTCGAGCACCACCCCATCACGCGCCAGCAGCGGCAGTTGCATTTGGACCTGCCAGCGGAAGGACAGGACGTGAAGGAGGGTGGGGTGGGAGCCCAGTGGGAGAGGGCTAATTCCAGATATTGGTTTCCCCAGAGTGGAGAGGAAGGGCCAGACAGAAGTGAACACCACCATATGCCCAGGTCCTCCAGGGGCTCGATTGGAACAAATACTCCCCACAACTCCAGGCCCTTCTCCACTGCCTCCTGGGTGGTGGCCTCTGATGCCAGGAAGAAGATGATTTTCCTGTACATCTTGGAGGCTGCCACCATGGCCGTGGGCCCCACCACCCGCGCCAACGCCCACAAGTAGGTCTCCACCTGGGTCGAGGCGGGCACTGGGAGGCAATGGATGCCATGCTTCCTGGCCAGGGTGGGGAAGGGGCCCTGGCTCCCAGGGATGGAGCTGGAGGCGGCGGTCAGGGCAGATGATGTGGTGGCGCGCAGAGGGCCTGCAGCCACCTGGGTGTACGCTCTGGGGCCCAAGGGTGGAACACCCCTAGGGCTGGTGGAGGGGACAAGAGGGGACAGGGGAGCCGTGGTGGATGATGGGGCCATGGCGAGGAGGGTGGCCCCAACCGTGAGGGGCTGTTCCTGCCAGATGGGGCCATTTCCCTTTTCATTCCCCTGGCCCTTCTTACCAGCCAACAGGGCTCCCCCCGAACCAGGGGTGGGGAGGTAGTGGCCATGGCAGCAGTGGAGTCTGGACCAGTGGTCGAGAAGTCAGCCGCTGGGGGAATTGGTGTGGGGGGCGCAGGGTCTGCACAAGGGGCCCCGCCCATGCTCTCCCCTGCCATCTTCTGGAGGGACAGGTGGTAACGCTGGAGGGAAGCGAAAAGAGGGTGGGGAGAGGGCCAACTAGACTGTGGGCTGAGGAGGAGGGTGCGAATAGAAGGGCGGGGGAGGGAAAAGGCCAACCACTCCTCCCAGCTAGCCTGCAGGCAGGGGAGGAGAGTGCCACTGGGGTGGGGATTTGGGGGGGCCGAATGAGGAAAGGAAAGTGGGGCACAAGTACTGGTGCGGGGTGGGGATACCAGCTCCTCCGGCTGCTCCAGGAATGGGGGGAATACAGTATCATCCATTGGGGGGGAGTGCACAGTGGGGGGCAATGTACAGGGGGCACAAGCACTTAGGGAGGGGGCATGGGCACGCAGGGGAGATGGGGTGATCTGGGGGGAGCAAGGGAAAGTAGGGGGAAAAGGGGAGCAGGCTGGGAAAGGGCCAGAGGCGGGGCAGGAAAATTACAAAGGGAACTGCAAAAGCGAGTGCTGGGCAGGCATCCAAACTAACACCCCAAGTTTGGGGTAACAAACACTGAAGGGTTGGGGTGGGGCAGACAAACTAACAGAAAGAAAAACTCCCAGGGGGTTAAGGTGAAAAGGGGGAGGGGTGCGGGGCAGGCAGCAAGGGGGAAGGGGCAAACTACCACAGGGAGGCTGGGGGGCACAGCAGAGGGGGGAGGCCCACCAGCCAACTGTGGCTGGGGAAACGAGGGTAAGTCGAAGGGGTGGGGGGAGGCGCATGCGCTTGGGTATCTCAGTCTATAGCTGGTAAAATGGGTGAAGCAGACAGCCGTGTCAAGGGCTAAAGAGCAGGTCCAGTGGGTAGGTGGGATGGTGGAGCAGATGGGTGAGGGGGAGGGCTCCACGCCACTCCCCCTTGCTCCCCACAAGAGGAACAGGAGCTACCACCATCTCAGGAGCAGAGATGTTAAAAAGTCACTCAGTCCGTGACCAAACCCCCTCCACGGTGTCCCGCAGGAGTCCTCCTCCCACAACCCCTCGACAAAAGCAGCAGCAAGTGGCCAGCCAGCCAGGGGAGACCCCGGGATGGTGGTGGCGGGGTCAGTCGCTCCATCCGGAGGGCGAGCAGACAGGTCATCAGGGCCCCTTGCGCAGCAGCAGTCAGGGAGAGCTCCAGCCAGCGGGGCAGCCAGAGCAGAGGCCAGGCGCTGCAGTGGGGCGGAGGGGGCTCCCTCCGAGCCTGAGGGACCACTCCACTCCCCCTGGTGGACAGAGCCCGGTCAGTCCTGCCCCCTGCGCGGGAAGCAGACAAGAAGGAGAAAAGGCAGGTCCTGCAGCTCAGCTGGGCCAGAGCTGGGGAAGGAGGCAGACATCTCCCGCCCGCTGCAGAACTCCGGAGCTGAACCTGCGCAGTGCAGCACGCTATGCCCGGAGGGGACCGACCTGAGGAGGAGTTGCCAGGACTACCATCTGTAGTGTACCCCGAGGAGATGGAGAACCCTTGAGCTACAGAACCCTCTACCTGGTTAGTGGTAGGAAGTAGCCCAGGGAAACCAAACTTTTGTTGCCAGAGCATGAGTCAGCGTGATTCGGTGGGATCCCCGCTGAGCGAGTGGTGGACCCATTCGACGCTGTTAGGGCCCTCGGTTGGGACCCGGTGAAGTACGATGGGCCTGGTCCCCCTATCTCCTGCGACCCCTGGGGTGGCAGTCTATTCATCCCAGGCCAGAAGGCTGGTGTGTTGCTTGTCGCTTGCCCCAGCCAGGAGACTGTCGGCCCAGACTTTGTGTTTGTTGGCTGCCTTAGCCAGGAGGCATAGGCAAGAGCCTGCTCCCTGCTCTGCCCGCCAGAGGGCCAGAGCAATACACTGCTAATTGACGGCTTGTTGCCTGATGCAGTGAGACAGAGTGGCCTCCCTCCAAGCCTGAGCCTGAGCCCAAGGGACCATTACAGAACCCGAAATGAAAGGTTTTGTTCTGGCATTTTAAACCTTTTTAAATTAAAAGTGAAGGAAATGAAGGGGAGATTCACTGGAGGAGGTAGAATAGGGCTGCCAACTTTCTAATTGCAGAAAACCAAATACCCTTACCCTGCCCCATCCCTTCCACGATGCCCCACTCCTTCCCTGAGGCCCCACCCCCTCCCTCCATCGCTCGCTCACTCACCCTCGCTCACTCACTCATTTTCACCGGGCTGGGGTGCAGGAGGGGGTGAGGGCTCCGGCTGGGAGTGCAGGCTCTGTGGTGGGGCCGTGAATGAGGGGTTAGTGGTACAGGAGGGGGTTCTGGGCTGGGGCAGGGTGTTGGGGTGTTGGAGGGGGTTTGGGCTCTGGGCTGGGGGTGTGGCTCCAGGGTGTGGCCAGGGATGAGGGGTTTAGGGCGCAGGAGGGGGTTCTGGGCTGGGGCTGAGGGGTTTGGCGTGTGGGAGGGGACTCGGGGCTGGGGTAGGGGGTTGGGGTGCAGGACGGGGTGTGGGGTGTAGGCTCTGGGTGGCACTGACCTTAGGCTGCTCCTGAGAAGCAGTGTCATGTCCCTCCAGCTCCTGGGTGGAGGGATGGCCAGGAAGGCTCTGTGCGCTGCCCCTGCCTGCAAGCGCCACTCCCGCAGCTCCCATTGGCTGCGGTTTCCGGCCAATGGGAGCTGCAGAGCCAGAGCTCAGGGTGATGCCTGTGGGCAGTGGCAGTGCGCAGAGCCTCCTTGGCCACCCCTCCCCTAGGAGCCAGAGGGACATGCCGGCTGCTTCCTGAGAGCCGTACGCAGCCAGGCACGGATCCTGCCTGCCCCACTGGCGTTGTGGCCAACTGGACTTTTAGTGGCCCGGTCAGCGCGCCTGCCAGGATCCCTTTTCGACTGGGCATTCCAGTTGAAAACCAGACACCTGGCAACCCTAAATTAGAACCATCTTTCTTCCCAGGATCCCTTTGTTTGGGGCGCTCCCCTGGCATGTGGGAGAGTAAGATTCAAATCCCTGCTCTGGAGCAGAGATTCAAACATAGGCTTCCTCTATTCCAGCTGAGTGCCGTAACCACCAGACTAATGGCTAATCTGGGACAGCATGACCACCTTCTCCGTAAATGGTGTCCAAGTCCCCTTGTGAATCTAGCCAAAAAAAAATTTGTTTTGGCCAAAAGTATTCAGCAAATTCATGGCAAATTGGTGAATAGTTTTGGTCAATCTGCAACTGTATATTTCAGCGAATAAACTATTCATCCAAAAAACTTCACCCAGCTCTAATCTAGCACTTTATCAGACACAGAGGAAGCCAACAAAGAGACAGCCCAAGAAGTTCCACCAGCCTGATATTTAGTGCAGTTCATTGACAGACCAAGATACATGTACCAATCCCAGATCCAACTGGTTACACTTCCTGGTATGTGCCGCTACGTTCACACTTAAAGGCACAGTCCCCTACGTCCCTCCTTTTAGGCTGATTAACTGTATGACTGTAATCTAGAAAAGTATTAACTATACTTTTTATAAACAGCAACAAATGATACAGGATGGGGTTAGAGGTCCCCGGTTCATTCCCCTTTGCAGAGAGCAGGCTTTTCCATTGCTCTCTCATAGCACTTACTCCTACAGTCATACTTCTCAAAACACAGCTATATCCCAGGGAATGTTTTCTGGGTTACTGATCATAGAATCATAGAACTGGGAAGGGACCTCAAGAGGTCATCTAGTCCAGTCCCCTGCACTCATGGCAGGACTAAGTATTATCTAGACCATCCCTGACAGGTGTTTGTCTAATCTGTTCTGATGGAGATTCCACAGCCTCCCTTGGCAATTTATTCCAGTGCTTAACCACCCTGACAGGAAGTTTTTCCTGATGTCCAACCTAAATCTCCCTTGCTGCAATTTCTGCCCATTGCTTCTTGTCCTATCCTCAGAGGTTAAGAAGAACATTTTTTCTCCATCCTCCTTGTAACAACCTTTTTATGTTCTTGAAAACTGTTATCATGTCCCCTCTCAGTCTTCTCTTTTCCAGACTAAACAAACCCATTTTTCCAATCATCCCTCATAGGTCATGTTTTCTAGACCTTTAATCAATTTTGTTGCTCTTCTCTGGACTTTCTCCAATTTGTCCACATCTTTCCTGAAATGTGGCACCCAGAACTGGACACAATACTCCAGTTGAGGCCTAATCAGCATGGAGTAGAGCAGAAGAATTACTTCTCGTGTCTTGCTTACAACACCCCGACTAATACATTCCAGAATGATGTTCACTTTTTTTACAACAGTGTCTCACTGTTGACTCATATTTAGCTTATGGTCCACTACGAGCCCCACATTCCTTTCTGCGGTACTCCTTCCTAGGCAGTTGTTTCCCATTTTGTATGTGTGCAACTGATTGTTCTTTCCTAAGTGGAGCACTTTGCATTTGTCCTTATTGAATTTCATCGTATTTAGTGCAGACCATTTCTCAAGTTTGTCCAGCTCATTTTGAATTATAATCCTATCCTCCACTTGCAAACCCTCCCCGCTTGGTATCGTCCGCAACTTTATAAGTGTACTCTCTATGCTATTATCTAAATCACTGATGAAGACATAGAACAGAACTGGACCTATAACTGATCCCTGCAGGACCCCACTCATTATGCCCTTCCAGCGTGACTGCGAAACACTGATAACTACTTTCTGGGAACAGTTTTCCAACCAGTTTTGCACCTACCTTATAGTAGTTCCACCTAGGTTGCATTTCCCTAGTTTGTTTATGAGAAGGTCATGCGAGATCAGATGATAAACAGTCACATAAAAAAGAATCTGGCACATCAGAAAAAGGCAGGCTAAAAAACAGGGACAAGTTTTTAAAGTGCTTGTACACAAATGCCAGAAGTCTAAATAATAAGATGGGTGAACTAGAGTGCCTTGTGATAAAGGAGGATATAGATATAATAGGCATCACAGAAACCTGGTGGACTGAGAGCAATCAATGGGACACAATCATTCCGGGGTACAGAATATATCGGAAGGACAGGACAGGCCGTGCAGGGGGAGGAGTGGCACTATATGTGAAAGAAAGTGTAGATTCAAATGAAGTAAAAATCTTAAGCGAATCCACAGGTTCCATAGAGTCTCTATGGATAGAAATTTCATGCTCTAGTAAAAATATAACAGTAGGGATCTATTATCGACCACCTGACCAGGACAGTAATAGTGATGATGAAATGCTAAGGGAAATTAGAGAGGCTATCAAAATTAAGAACCCAATAATAGTGGGGGATTTCAATTATCCCCATATTGACTGGGAACATTTCACTTCAGGACGAAATGCAGAGATAAAATTTCTCGATACTTTAAATGACTGCTCCATGGAGCAGCTGGTACGGAACCCACAAGGAGAGGCGACTCTAGATTTAATCCTGAGTGGAGCGCAGGAGCTGGTCCAAGAGGTAACTATAGCAGGACCGCTTGGAAATAGTGACCATAATACAATAGCATTCAACATCCCTGTGGTGGGAAGAACATCTCAACTGCCCAACACTGTGGCCTTTAATTTCAAAAGGGGAACTATACAAAAATGAGGGTTAGTTAGACAAAAGTTGCAAGGTACAGTGACTAAAGTGAAATCCCTGCAAGTTGCGTGGGCCCTTTTAAAGACACCATAATAGAGGCCCAACTTCAATGTATACCCCAAATTAAGAAAAACAGTAAAAGAACTAAAAGAGCCACCATGGCTTAACAACCATGTAAAAGAAGCAGTGAGAGATAAAAGACTTCCTTTAAAAGTGGAAGTCAACTCCTAGTGAGGCAAATAGAAAGGAGCACAAACACTGCCAACTTAAGGGCAAGAGTGTAATAAGAAAAGCCAAAGAGGAGTTTGAAGAACGGCTAGCCAAAAACTCCAAAGGTAATAACAAAATGTTTTTTAAGTACATCAGAAGCAGGAAGCCTGCTAAACAACCAGTGGGGCCCCTTGACGATGAAAATACAAAAGGAGCGCTTAAAAGACGATAAAGTCATTGCGGAGAAACTAAATGGATTCTTTGCTTCAGTCTTCACGGCTGAGGATGTTAGGAGATTCCCAAACCTGAGCTGGCTTTTGTAGGTGACAAATCTGAGGAACTGTCACAGATTGAAGTGTCACTAGAGGAGGTTTTGGAATTAATTGATAAACTCAACATTAACAAGTCACCGGGACCAGATGGCATTCACCCAAGAGTTCTGAAAGAACTCAAATGTTAAGTTGTGGAACTATTAACTAAGGTTTGTAACCTGTCCTTTAAATCGGCGGTACCCAATGACTGGAAGTTAGCTAATGTAACGCCAATATTTAAAAAGGGCTCTAGGGGTGATCCGGCAATTACAGACCGGTAAGTCTAACGTCGGTACCGGGCAAATTAGTTGAAACAATAGTAAAGAATAAAATTGTCAGACACATAGAAAAACATAAACTCTTGAGCAATAGTCAACATGGTTTCTGTAAAGGGAAATCGTGTCTTACTAATCTATTAGAGTTCTTTGAATGGTTCAACAAACATCAGGACAAGGGGTATCCCTTGTACATATTGAACTTAGATTTCCAGAAAGCCTTTGACAAGGTCCCTCACCAAAGGATCTTACGAAAATTAAGCTGTCAAGTGATAAAAGGAAAGGTTCCTTTCATGGATTGAGAACTGGTTAAAGGACAGGGAACAAAGGGTAGGAATTAATGGTAAATTCTCAGAATGGAGAGGGGTAACTAGTGGTGTTCCCCAAGGGTCAGTCCTGGGACCAATCCTATTCAATTTATTCATAAATGATCTGGAGAAAGGGGTAAACAGTGAGGTGGCAAAGTTTGCAGATGATACTAAACTACTAAAGATAGTTAAGACCAAAGCAGATTGTGAATAACTTCAAAAAGATATCACAAAACTAAGTGATTGGGCAACAAAATGGCAAATGAAATTTAATGTGGATAAATGTAAAGTAATGCACATTGGAAAAAATAACCCCAACTATACATACAACATGATGGGGGCTAATTTAGCTACAACGAGTCAGGAAAAGATCTTGGAGTTATCGTGGATAGTTCTCTAAAGATGTCACGCAGTGCGCAGAGGCGGTCAAAAAGCAAACAGGATGTTAGGAATCATTAAAATGGGGATAGAGAATAAGACTGAGAATATATTATTGCCCTTATATAAATCCATGGTACGCCCACATCTCGAATACTGTGTACAGATGTGGTCTCATCACCTCAAAAAAGATATTCTAGCACTAGAAAAGGTTCAGAAAAGAGCAACTAAAATGATTAGGGGTTTAGAGAGGGTCCCATATGAGGAAAGATTAAAGAGGCTAGGACTCTTCAGTTTGGAAAAGAGAAGACTAAGGGGGGACATGATAGAGGTATATAAAATCATGAGTGATGTTGAGAAAGTGGATAAGGAAAAGTTATTTACTTATTCCCATAATACAAGAACTAGGGGTCACCAAATGAAATTAATAGGCAGCAGGTTTAAAACAAATAAAAGGAAGTTCTTCTTCATGCAGCGCACAGTCAACTTGTGGAACTCCTTACCTGAGGAGGTTGTGAAGGCTAGGACTATAACAATGTTTAAAAGGGGGCTGGATAAATTCATGGTGGCTAAGTCCATAAATGGCTATTAGCCAGGATGGGTAAGAATGGTGTCCCTAGCCTCTGTTCATCAGAGGATGGAGATGGATGGCAGGAGAGAGATCACTTGATCATTGCCTGTTAGGTTCACTCCCTCAGGGGCACCTGGCATTGGCCACTGTCGGTAGACAGATACTGGGCTAGATGGACCTTTGGTCTGACCCGGTACGGCCTTTCTTATGTTCTTATGAGACAATATCAAAAGCTTTGCTAAGGTCAGGATATACCACGTCTACCGCTTCCCCCATATCCACAAGGTTTGTTATCCTATCAAAGAAAGCTATCAGGTTGGTTTGACATGATTTGTTCTTGACACATCCACGCTGACTGTTACTTATCACCTTATTATCTTCTAGATGTTTGCAAATTGATTGCTTAATTATTTGCTCCATTATCTTTCTGGGTACAGAAGTTAAGCTGACTGGTCTGTAACTCCCCAGATTGTCCTTATTTCCCTTTTTATAGATTGGCATTATATTTGCCCTTCTCTAGTCTTCTGGAATTTCTCCCATCTTCCATGAATCAGGGAGACGATATTCAAACAAATTAGTGCCCAGCTTCTCCCATGGCAAGTTAGAGACTTCATACCAAGAGATCTTTAATGACTAGAAACTTCCAAGGCCTTGGTTTGTCTTGTCATTAGAAGGCCGGTAGCACTGCATCCCTGAATGTAATACCAAATATTGGTTCAACAGTGACTCAGCAGGAAGATCGAACCTACTGAATCATCAACATCTAAATGGCATGGCACGGAAATCTTTTTCATGACTTCGAAAGTTATAGCAAACCTTTCTTTGTCCCAGCAATGAGTGACACTCTACAACCGAACAGGAGTTTATGGATACTGGCCATTTTTGGTTCCTGGTCCATTTGAGTTACTCTGTGTACATATTTGCCTCTAGAATATCTACAGTAGCCATGGTGCCACTGAGCCAATCCATTTGTGTAGAACAAACCATTCCCCAAAAGAGGGATAAACAGATAAAAGTAACTAAAGGTAAACAAAATAACCCAGTCAAATGCAATTGCACTTCGGCAGGTGCACAGAGCTGTCCCCTGCTTCAGCATCCCATAGTTTTGTGCTTGGCTAAGAGATTTGAGGATTGAAACCCTACATCCAACCCCAAAGGAGAGATGAAATAGAATAGATACAGCAGCCTTCCCCCACACTGCTCTGCCCCTGTGCCTCAGCTGGGCTCTGGAGAGACTGCCTCTTGAGATGGGAGAAGAATTCTGCCTCTGTGGCCTCTCTGCTGATAGTTACAACCGTTTTGCCACATAATGCCAATGGGAATGAAGCAGATGCTTAAGGGCTTTGCTGAGTAGAGGCCTTATGCTGGTGTGAGTGGAGAATCAGGACTAAAATTTACAGATCTGGCTTCCAAGTTCATTTTTGCCCTCTCCCCCACAAGTCTTGGGAGGTTTCCGAGGCTCCCTGAGATGGCCATACTGTGCTCATACAGCTCGAGGAGGGGTCCCAACGCGCTTCTCAGGGATCAGTCACTCACTACGCTGCGGAGAGCATGAGGTAGCCAGTTTGCGCCAGCGATGCCAATGCCAATGCATCTTGTCCAGAATTTCCGTCACGGGGCCACCCCACAGCCCCATTAACAAGGCCTCCCTGTTTTCCTCCTTGCTTGGTCTCCCCTGGAGCAGCGCACATTAGTACCCGCGTCATTCATTCACTGCCTCCCCCACCTCAGTTACCATTGAAATTTCCTTTTGGCGGCTCATCAACAACTTGCTCAGGAAAGGAGAAAAGCAGTCAAACCAAGGGCTTGAACGTTTCAATCCCCTTTACTGTTTGCAGCCATTTGTGTGTCCCTTATTATTTCCTCCTCCTTCCTCTTCCCCTCCCCCAGTGCCTCTCCGCCCCGGCAGTTTGGTTCTTTTTGTCCACAACATCCTTTTTCTTTCAAGGAACCACAAAGGCCCGGTGGGGAGTTGGACACAGGAAATGTGCCGGAGATCAGCACTCATCCCTTCCCCGCAGCACTTCAGCGGCTAGAGAGGGGATATTTGTGTGTTGTGTGGTTAAAGATTTTTCTTTTTTAATGTCTGTTTTATTTGTTTTCCTAACGTACTGCTGCATGAGAGCGACTAACTGCAGGGCTCCAACAATGAAACCTGTCAGCAGCGTTCTTTCTCCCCCCTCCCCACCTCCGCAAGCATTGGCTGCCCCTATTGAAATGTCTGAAAAGCAAGGTGAAGGATTTCATCTCTCTGCGTCTCACACTCCCACATCACCCACACAGCAGCCCCTTGATACAGCGCATTCAAGGAGCATTTCTGGGATTGAAATCCTCCTTCCAGAGCGGTCACAGGGCCCCTCCAGTTGGACCCAGTGTGTCACCACCCCCTGCGCACCTTTGATTGCATGTTTTCACTATGGTGAGATCTGATTGTGGTGCATACTGCAAGCAGTAGGCCTTTTGTTGCAGAGAGAGATTATTGTGGGCTGTCTCATTGTGGTGAGATCCTGTTTTGGGGCACGTAGCTGTGGGGAGAACTTGCTGTAACGGTACGATCATATCGTGCACGTGGTGTTGCAGCAAGATCTCCTGATGGGGCATTTTGTCTTGTTGCAGGCATGGTTTGTCATGTCAAGGGGGCGTTTCAGTGCAGCAGGTGATCTTGCGTGGCGAGGACTTGCCACAAGGTGTTTCACTGTGGTAAGACCTTGTCACAGGATGTCTTTTTGGCTCAGCAGATAGAGTCATTAGCACAGCATTCGGCCATTCAGTTCAATTTATCCCCAGTAATGCATACACTGAGGTCAGGATTCACACTTTCTTGCCTCAGGGCCAGTGTATGGGGCTGGGGATGATAGTAGAGCATCAAAATGTGAGTGACCAAACATGGTCCCACAGCGACTCATCTGTGCTCCCCCTCAAGACAGCAACTACCCAAGCATGGTAGCAGGCACTGGACCTAAGCTGCTCTTCTTCTGCACACAAAACTTGGTGTTATTCCAGGTGACAGTGGGCAGAGGATCTGGCAGACAGGGGGTCTGATCCTCAGCTCATGTAAACTGGCACTGAAGTCAGTGGAGCTACCCTGATGTCCACCAGCTGAGGATTCTGTCCCAGGTACTCGGACTGGGTCAATGGCACAGGCTCCTAACTGAAGGGAATCTGAGTTAAAGGCCAGAAAGCAGCGAGTCACAAAAGTGGCTTAGTAGGAGACAGAGGAGGGATGGGCTGATGTTAATCAAATTTAGGAGTTTCTGAGATGGCAGGCAGCCACACCAGGTCATGAGGAACTAGTTTTCCTTCCGTCTTAACTACATGGAAACTCTCCCTGCCCCGTCCCCCACCAGATCATCAGTACAGGTTGATTGTGCTACAGACCACGTCATTGTCATCTGATAGGTGCTTGGTCAAATGAGTGGGCGGTCCCAGTAGACTAGAGACCCCTTCCCCCCACCAACTGAACACCCCTGGAACTATGGGAGAAAATCAGATCAAGATCTGGCTCTGACCTACGTGGCTCAGGCACCTCTCTACAGTGGACAAGTCTAACTCATAAAGCCACAACCAATCTTGGTGCTAAACAAAATCCTCCAGTGGTGAAGCCAAGGACTGAACGAACCTGGTGGCTACCCTTTCAGCCCAGAGGGGATCAGCATGGATCAGGCTTGAAGCACATTGACAGGAGGCAGTAGAAAAGAGGCTTGCATTGCTCTTGCCTGGCTGTCTGTCTAGTAGCTTTAGCACCTGCAAATCTAAACACCCATTCTTTGAATGCCTGCTGTAGCCAAGCATTGCGGGCCTGACACCTCAGATTGCTGTGTTTGATCTCAAAGACTGTTATGGTGGCTTGATTTTTCTCCTTCCAAGAAACCTCCCCTCAACGACTGGCAGTAACAATTTCCTAGGTAACAGCATCTCGCTCGGAGTGCCACCGAGTGTCTTACTTACTTCCATGCATGTGGGGGCGTGCGCTGTTCCTGCACTCCCAGTGGGATAGGAATTGGAGAGTCATATACCATGTGTGTGGGTGAGAAACTTCTCATGCTGCTTCTGACAGCAGAGGCAGAAAGGTCAGCCTCTTGCTTCCCTGTGCAATGCCTCTGCTGCGGCTGCTGCCCTACGAATTACTGACCCTCAGGGCTCACCGTGCTAGGGTTGGACGGGGAATGCGGGGGGAGAGGCCCTTGGGTTACCCCGCTGACACTCTTACCTTAGAAATCTTCCTCAACGAGAGTCACCTGTGCACAGCTAAAGCCTTGACCATCCTAGAATCCAGCTCACTGGGTGGACCTGGGCTGCTCTTTACAGCAGAGATTTTGGCTGCCTTTGAACATGCCTCTGAGGCCAGGGGATAGCAGGAACTTACCCAGAGGCTGTTTCCAAGGAAGAACCAGAAATCACGTTCAGTTCCTCTCCCTTCTCCTTAAACCCTAAGAACCTGACATTTTCCAGACTCTTCCTGTAATCCAAAGGGTTAATCCAGGCACAGGGAATGCCAGAGACGTCATATTTCAGTTGCAGGCAAAGCTCTGTGTCTCATTACTGACATATGGTTTGGAAGCGAAGGGCTGTTAGCAAAGGGCCATGTATGAAGTTGGGGGAAGGTCATGGGGTGCCATAGGAATTGGTGCATTTTAATTAACATCTTCATTAGTGACGCACAAAAGGGAGTTAACATGTTAATGGCACTTCTAGCTTATGCTAAATTGGGAGGAGCTGAGCATACGCACAAAGATAGAAAAATTAATATAAAGGGCGCTAGAGAGTTTTGAAATAAGGGCAGAAAACAATAAAATGTGATTTTGCTTGGAAAGTTGTAAGCTAATACAGCTGGGGATAAATCGTCTGAACACAGCTATGCATGGGAAGGGAGTGTTTAAGAAGCAATGCTGTTGAAAGAGACCTACAGGTGACGGGGGACAGCAAAGCCACATGACGCGGCTGCCAGAGTGGCCAGGGCAATTTCGGGCTGCTTGAGCAGAGGCATTACGTCTCGGCGCAGGGAGGTAAAACAGCCTCCCGGTTCATCTCCATGCCCCGATGTCCTCCTGCTTCCGGCTTTCAGTGTGATTTATACCCCCACTGGCATGCACAGCGCTTTGCAGCCATAACAGGTTTGATCCCACCCGGTGCAGGTGCAAAGTGTTGCATGTGTGAACACAAGGTAAGGAGTGCTGAGCAGGGATGGGAGAGCAAGGTCCTGCGTTCATGCACATGCTACTGCACAGCCACCCGATAACTCTGCCTACTGCCAGGACTGAGGTCTGATAGGGCAGTGTGTAGCTATGTGACTCACTGGTGTGATGAGAATCACCCCTAAGCCCGTGTCTTCTAAGACATGCCTGTTCTCCACCCACAGCCCACCACCGCCATTTTACCCGGGTGGGTCAGCTGGGCCCTGACCTAAAGCCCATTTAAGTCAATGAGAGTCTTTCCATTGATTCCAGCATGCTTTGGATCATGCTTCTGACATGCTTGGGACTTCCTAGTGACTATGTGTATTACCTCACCCCGCTGACACCACATGGATCCTCCCATCATGTTTACACTGGAGTGCAAGAAGCGGTGTGCACAGCAGTGGACTTGCAGGCTCGAGGCTGCAAAGGAGACAAGGCCCAGGCCCGGAAAGGAAGAGTCAAGGTCAAACAATGAGAAGTGGATACTGCATTTTGGTATCTATTGCTGTTCAGTGATTACAGTGAAACAGCAAAAATATAGCCAGGCACCCCAAAGCTCCTTGTGGACATTAAGGAGTCCTCACAGCACCCTTGTGAAGAAGGGAAATACTGTAAGTGGAGAAACGAGGTCACACAGCAGGTTAGTGAAACGCACACAGGTGCATTGCACACCCTGTTGATAAGTGCCTTAGAAACACCACCGTTCGGCAGAGATCGACCCCGAGTGACAGCCAGCTGGCTGCTGGAGCTGCTAGACCACACTTTCTTATGTGAACTCCATCTTCCATTTCTCTCTTTGCCATGTGGCTGTCCCATCTTCCTCCCATGGCTTCTTCTCCACAATCTTCCTAGCTGCTTTTGTCCTCTCTCCTACCCACGTGGGTGTTTTTCTTTCCTATGTGCATAGAGCGTCCCCTCACTTCAGCAGATGTCGGAAGAAGAGAGAATAGCAACAGCCGCACAAAAACACTGTTGAAATTATTTTCTGCTGCAGGACAAGTAAAATGACTCAGCAGAGCAGATACATCAGTTCCATAGATTTAGTCCCAGCTAACTATTGATCAGCAATAAAGGTGGCAATCCCTGAAAAATAACCATAGGCTCCCAACACATCTCAGCACTTTCAAACCCACGTGAGAAGGTGCTTCAGTCTTTCCCCCCCCCCTCCTTCTCTCTTGCCTGGGGAGAAATAACTGCAAGGTCTCACCAATAATTCTTCTGCCATTCAAGAGAGATTCAGAGGCAAGCCAGTAAACAAGGCCTTAGGGTATAAGTCAAATGCAGCAGCCTTCCATGTTGGGGGGATGGCAAACAGCTTCCAACACTTGCCTGAGGAGCGTGGGCTACTGGAAGAAGAAGAAGAACATGCCTCAGAATTAGTTTGTTTCATTTCCCTCTCGTTTTGCTTCTGTTGTTTTCGTGGGGCTGGCGTCCTGCGGTCAGTGCCTTGTTTGCAGTTTGTAAGCGCCTGCCCTTACCTCTAGGGCACCCCCTCATGGCCGGACACAGCATCACAGGGGACTTTGCCTCGTACTCCCTCTGTAGCTACTTCCTTGGCTGCAATGGTCAGTCCCAGATGGTCCCCTTCTTGGGACGGCCTTACTGGGTCTTCAGTGGCTTGGCCCTCCAGCCAAGTCACTAGCAGTTCAATCCCCTTCCGGGACTCAGCTCTGAACAAAAAGGGGCCTTTGCCCCTCCTGGGCATCTTCCTCATGCCCTGGTCCTCACAGACCCTCACTCAAGGCTCCACTCCACTCTAGGGCCCCACCACAGGAGCTGACCCTGGTCGTGCAGCTCCGCTTCCTGGCCATAGCCAGTCCCCAAAATTACCAGGCCTTCCTCCTGACGCTTCCCAGGAATAGGGGACTCTCCCAAACTCCTCTCTCCTGGGTCTCCCCCCAAAGGAGCTCCCTCAGCTCCTTATACAGCCTCCCTCCACCTCCTCCTCCTCTGGCCAGGAGGCAATTAATGAATCACCTCCCGGGTATGGAGCATAACTAATTATGTGCTTCCCTTTACCTTACGGAGATGGGGGTTACGTCCCATCACACAGTTACATTGGGCCTCCTGGGATTCATAATCCCTGTCACAGGGTAGCTGGTCCCTGGGGGAGCAGGTGAGCCCAGTCCAGCTAATTAAAGAGGGCTGGGCTACCCTGGGCCCTATAAAGGGATGCTAGCAGGCAGCTGGAAAGGGAGGGTTGAGATAGACTGAACCCTGGGGACAAAAAGCCTCACTGGAGTGGAGCTAACTCCTATGGTGGGTTCCTGAAACAAGGGCTCAGGGACTCAGGGAAGCAGCCTTGAGGCTGCTGATCCAGGAGGGGAGCAGAGCTGACTGGAGCCAGAGCCCCCTGGGAGGGGTCGCCCTGAAGCCTGAGGCTAAGAACTGAATTAAGACTATTTTCTGTTTTGTTTGATAACCTCTGTGTAAAGAAATAAACCTTCTTGAAAAGACTGGGAGTGGCAGTCCAGTCTTTGGGGCCGGGGAGAAGCAACGGCCCTGGTGACAGGCCCTAAGAATATTTTTGTGGGTCAGACATTTTCTGGCAATAGCCGTTAAGCTAAGCCTAGGAAAACTAGGTGAATTTAGATGAAGTTAATTTTAAAATTCTGTAAAGAGTGTTATTAATTATTGTGGTAGCTCTTGGGAACCGCAGTCACAGGTCCCCGCTGTGCTAGCTGCTGTACAGACAGAACAAAAAGCTGGTCCGTGCCCCAAAGAGCTTCCAGTCTAAGTTTAAGACAGCGGATGGATACAAATAGAGAGGGGAGCACAAGGAAACAGTGAGACCATGGTGGTCTCAGCTCTCCACTGGCTCAACTGTTGTCAAGATTTGTGTAGACAACACGGCAAAGGAGATTTGCCTTTTGGTTTTGAATGTGAACAAGTAGCAGGTGAAAGGAGTGGCCTCGGGTGGAAGTGTTTGGAGAAATGTTCTTCCACCTCGCAGCTGTGGTCTACTAACTGTGATACTGTGTGCCAAGCCTTTAAATCTCAATGG